>NC_088621.1:5088750-6530625 GCF_036013475.1 Columba livia
ATCACCAGACAAGTGTGTGCTGCCTTTGTGCTGCCTGTCACAGACACCGGGAATCCCGAGAATGTAAAGGACTCTGAAATTCCAATTCTGTGCGCTCGCCCTTCCCCTCCTCCTCTAGGGCCTAGTGGAAGCAGGAAAGGAGGTCAGGCTTGAAATACGAAGTCAAAGAAGAGGAATTTGTGAATATATAGCTGATAACACCTATCACTCACCATACATTGCCACTCCCCCCCACCCTCCCATTGTGGAAAGTATGATTAAAGTCAGCCGCTCCGCCCTGACTGTCTGAACCATACATCCAGGCACAAATGCCAGATTCTCTTCATTCCAGGCTGCTGACTTCAAGAAGGACTTGCTCTGACAAGCTGGAAATGAGGGCTGGCAGCTTGGTCTGCGACTCAAAGGCTTTATCTCTCTTAGACACTCTTCCTAGCATTTCCCACAAATACTGCTCTGCTGGTAGGTGCTGTTATACACACAGGACGCCATCAGGCACTTATGAATAAAGCTGTATGTTGTGTAACTCCCCTTAGGACAGGCAAGGAAAGCTTCATAGAGCAGCTGGCATCAGGCCCGCAGGAGAGCTTGTTCTCCTTGTGCTTCAGTCTCATTTTTTTGGGGAGTGGTAGGGACAGTCAGCTCAGCCTTTTGATTCTCTTGTTCCTTTGCCAAGAGCTGGTGTTCTTTCCTCCACAAAACTACTACTGTCCAACCTTCATCTCTCACTCTGAATATTTCCATCAGCTGCCAATGCATTCATCTCCAGCTTCCACAGCATATTCGTGCGGTTCATCACCTTGGCTCCTCTTTCTTCTCTGGACTAACTCCCACCTGGCTATCCCTTCACTTCTTCCCCACTTCACCGTGGCACACACGAGTTGTTTGACTTCTAGGATTGTTCTGCCTCCACCAGCAACTTTGGTTGCTCCAATCTTCCCTCCCAGCATTGTTGCTTCACTGCTGCTTCTGCTCAGTGAAGGATGCCAACCATGTCCACCTGTTAAGGTTGTTTTGCATGCGCTTTTAAGCTGTCTGCTTATGCTGCATATGCAGTATTTGTACTCCCTGACCTATCTCAATCAATTGATGAACTCGGCCTTCAATAAATGCTTTCCCAGAGTGAAACCCATTTGAGAGCTGTGATAATGGTTCTAGAGAGCATTTGTGCCACTCATTGCAAGATGGACAAGCTCTTCTTTGGATGTTGTTTTCATTTCAAAATAAGTATTAGAGCAAGTATATTTTTACATTCATAAAATATTTAACATGTGAAATTGAGATAACTTCAGGCTTGATGCAGTGAGGCATGTACCCTGATATAAAAATTTATCATAAATCAAACTTGAGTAGTCATTAGGATGGTGACATGATTTCTGCTTGGAAGGTTATCTTTGATATCATTACGTTGCTTCAGAAGAAGTTGGCTACTGTTATTTCAGGTTGTGGAGGGTGTGTATTTGTATATATTTTCTAAAAACCATAAGACCTACCAGTATCAAATGTCTGTTCAGTCCTTCGCAAATTTCACAATTGACTGTTAGTAGACAAAACTTCTTTTTGGTCTGATTTTTGAGGGAGGGCTGTTTTCACAGAGGCTGTGGCCTTGACTTATGGCCATAAAACTAATTGTGCTGAGCAGCAAAGGAACTACACTAGTCTCGGCTCCAAGTCTTTGCTCCTGACCATGGGACTGTGCTTTTTGGACACTGTGTGAAAAAGACTGGTGAGACAAAACCTCTCATTTCTCCTTATCTAGCTTAATATGTACAAAGAGCATGCGGCTCTGAAGCAGTGATGTAAGAGAATTAGAATTATTGCTGTAGTGAGGATTTTGAACAAGAAGCCCACATGAAAAAGTACCCATAGCACTTAACCTCTGTGGTTTATTCATCCTGGAGCAAGTGTAATTTAAAGTGACACCTCTATAATTGATGAAGTATCTGTTTACCATTTGTTTAATTACCAGTTTCAATGTCTAGAAAGCAGTGGATCAATAATTTACAGTGATGAACTTCCTTGTGTCCCTCTGTGTTTCTAGTTCAGCCATACAAACAATAGCTCCTGAAACAAGCCCTTAAGTTTTTATGCTTTTCTTCAGGTTATTGAAAAGAGCTTCACCTCTATTCCTGCCACGGATGTACTCCAACACAACTGAAGCTGCTGGCAGAGCTGCCACTGACCTCAGCGAGGCAGCGTTAATCTCGGGCTTGCTGTGCACACTGTATCAGCTCTCATCTTTTTGCAGTCTCATTATTGTAGAGTGGCCAAGGCTGGGCTCCTGTCATTGCTACAGCAGCAAGTGATGCTGTCCTGGCAATATCTTAGAGCTGTTAGAAGCTTTAAGCAAAGGAACCAAAGCTGCTGCCTGTGTTTTGTATGTATTTCTTACATTATAGGCTTTGATAACACGTATTGATTTTTTAATGGGAGATGCCTATTCTTGAAACTCCAAGACCCTTCTTTCGGGTTAGAGCTCAGATTCCCTCGTGGTCCTGTATCACTCGCTGTCCCCACGGGGATCTAGAGAATCTGTGCCGGTCAAATCAGAGGAAAGTGTTTCCTCCCCAGCAGAGCGAGACTTCTGACAGGTCGTGTTGTCATCCTCACTGCCATGGACAGCAGGGTTTGCTCAGACAGTATCAGAACAAAAGATCAAAAGAGATCCAACGTGTGTGAGATCTCCAAATCTGTGGCTTTATGAGGAAAGGACTGTCACCTACACACAGGTGGCCTCCAGGAAGAAGGATCGCTTGCTCTGTTTTGAGGACGTGCTCATTATCTGCAGCAGCACAAGTGGATGTTTCCCCTTTCCTGTCTCTTACTCTAAGGGCTGCCAGTCCTCATCTTCTGACGGAGAGCAGAATGCCACGGGACGGCTGGTGTTTCGGTTAACGCCACAACTGTCACAGGGAATTCCTTCAGGATCTCATGTTTGAGTTCGAGATCACAGCCCAGAAAAAGTTTTTGTGTATATGGTAGGGTCGATAGGAAGATTGCCAGGCCTGCTGTGACTGCATATTTTGTCTACCTCAGCAGGACTGATGCAGTTTTTCAGCTACCCCGTGTAGGACTACAAGTGAATCAGAGAGAGAAAGAAAGGATTTGGACCTCACCACGGCTGGGGAATGAATATTTCCATTTACTGCATAGGCCCATGTTTATCCAGATGTGGAACACGCGTTCCTGAGAACCACAAAGGAATGGTCTCCTTGATTATTCTTTAATGTGTGTTTTGTCTTTGTTTTTTATTAAGTCTATGTCCCTGACAATGCAGAAAGTCTTGACAATGCTGTGAGCAGTACAGCGTGCTTCCCTGAGCAAGCAGGGAGTTGAATCCGTGTCTTGGATACAAGATATTCCTTACACTTCAAGGGTGCCTGCTACATTGTGAACCATGTGAGTTTTTTAACATAAATGTGATTACTTCCTATTTTGTTTTCAAAAAACCACGATTTAAGGTAGTTTTGATTCAGTAGGAGTATCAATTTTTAAAATGTTGGAAACCAATATTCTGGATCATTGGATGAGCACAAGCTGATGCTGGTGGATGCGGGATGTCCTTCTGAAGTGATGTCTGTATTTTCCTGGCCACTGGAATACATTTGCCAACATGCTGGCAACACATCATTCCCTGTTTATGGTTAACTGAGGAGATATCTATTTTTGGATAAAAATGTTTGCAACTCACTTTGTTTGCTGTGGGGTCTTCGGGGTACTGTCAGACTGGTCAGAAGGAGGTTACCTCAGACAATACCCTTCGTCTGGTGGCTTTTTCCCTCTTTTTCAGAAGCAACAGAATAGAGAGGGTAAAGGGAAGCGGTTCAGACATGAGCCAGCTGCAATATCATCTGCCCACGTGCTCCCGCTGGTTGCCAGGCCTCAAGCCTGACACGCTGCCAGATAGCCAGTCTGCACTGTGTGTCTACTTTTCTTTCGTCTGCGTTTGGAAACCGCTTAGGCCATTTCTTTTAGCGTAATCTGGAATTTCTGCAGATTGTTGGATACTCTTATTTTAGGTCCATGATCTAGTTTTACTGCAGACTGCTGTTTAAACTCCTTAAACTTTTCATAGGGGACTTATGCCATCAGTATAAATGTAAAGTGCTCTTTGTTCCCTTACAAAGAAGGGTTTGAAAGAAGTTCAGTACCGTATGTATTCCTAATAGTTTTATTAGAACTTATTTATAACTTTTCACTGCCCCAAAATAACCGCTTGCCTTAGGCCAACTAAGTCGGTTTGGGACAGTGAAAAAAAACGTGGTGGAAGTACAAATTGTGCCTGTAAATGCTGCACTTATAAATCATCAAATTAAAAACTACTCCACTTGTTCAAATGTCTAAAACATTGACTGTGCCCTTTTTCAGGGCTCACAGATCTTGGCTCCGCTCGCTCGTTTGTACTTTGCTTACAGCATTGCTAAGTTTGCATTAAGAAAGTGTCACACCCAGAAGGAAAATGAATGAGAACTTGTTTCTCCCAGGTATCACCTGCTTCTGGCACCAGAAGGAATGTCGCAAGAATACCTGCAGATTGCCATGTTGTGGGGTTTTTTTCCCTAAGGAACCTATAGACATTGTATGGAACAAACCTGATTTGCTTTTTAATTGTTATGCAGCAGTTATTATAGGAGAGGAGAGACATAAGGGTCTTTAATCTAAAATGCTTTCTTGTAGTTGGTTTTCTCTGAGAGTTGTAACCACTTATGTTTACTGGTTCTGTTGCCTGCCCTTGTTTCCCCTCTTGCTATGCAGGCAAGAATGTGAAATATCTAATTGGACAAAAATTAAGGGTCGGTTTAAAAATCTTCAGAAATCAAGATGTCCCTAAAGATAAGTTGAATATGAAACATCCTCTTGGGACAGAATTGCTATATGCCCTGGAAAGCTTAACACACCCTTGAGCGCACACCCTTTTCTGGCCGGGTTATGGGGCCAAGGGCAAGGTGTGAGCAGCTGGTGAAGAATGTACCTGAGAGCCTGGTTACACCCCAGCAATCCTCTGGAACAGCACAGGGAGTTGGATTAATAAATCTCAGCTGTGTTCTCGTCGGGGCTATGTGGAATAGTGCTTCTGCTGTCACAACTCTGTCTTACCATCTCATCAATGAGTCTTTGATAAGGGAGCCTAGCTTGTCTTTTTTAAGGCTCTCATCCTAACTTTGCTGGAGCAAATGAACCATTTCAGCTCAGGGATGTCTTACCAGCCAACATGTTGAAAGTCGTGCCTAGGATTTGGCCTCAGATCCCTCTAGAAGCTGTGTAACTACGCAGGGGCTGCATTTGTACACAGTAGGTAGGATGTCGCAGGGCTACAGATATGAGTTGTACACTTTTTCACAAACTGTCAGAAATAAAGAGTCTGGGTGTTAAACCCATCTAGGAATATATATTGTACTCATGTCTGTGGCAGCGATGGAACTGTCAGACTGTGTTTGCTCAGCAGGCTTCTCTGCGCTGGGAGATGAGAGCTCTGGCCTTATCCAAAGACAAAGCAGAGATGGAGAGATACCCTTCACTGGGGCTCACAGGGAAATGTGCCAGTTCTTTTATCCTAAGGTCTTTGTGAGCATTGTGGTAGGAACTCCCTTTCATTCGTGTAAGAAGAAGGGAAAATCTGGCTTTAACTGGGCTTGCAGGTTTTGCGTCTGCTGAAGTGACAGTAAAAAGTGCTGGTAAAAAGACAAGGAAAGGTGTTGGAGTTGTTCTGCTGAGACATACACAGCTTATTGTAGTTATGCACAAGTGCTGCTGGAACTGTTGGCCTGCGAGACCTTAACACGTACAGTTACGTGGGAGCACTTTGAAAATTAAGTTAAATGGCTCCTTCCACAAGCGCCCAACATCTTTACAGTTTTAAACAAGTGAGAGAGCTGTACAGTCACAAAACGCAGCAGCAAAGCGTCGTGCTCCGTGGATGTGCTGCCGGGGAAGGGCAGGTCAGGGAGCAGCCAGCCTACCTTCTGTGTTAGCACTGGCCACGTCATGCTTTGGGACGTGACCATGGCTTTTCTTGCCCTTTCCCTATAAGAAATGTGCTCAGCTCTGCTTTGAGGGTGCTATTTTGTAGATTTAAAAGCCTGTTCTTTTTCCTCCCGTGAATAAAAAGCAAGGGCATGATAGAAAAAGGACACAGCAGCTCTAATTTGTACATTGAGTTTTCTGGTTTGGGCTGCAGGGGAAGCCCCTCTGTGCTCAGAAGAGACGAGTCCTGGGTTAAATGCTGTTAAATATCCGTTTCTATGGAAGGGAACATGAGGTTACTGTGTCCTGCCTTCCCGGAGAACACTGATGTGTGAAGAGCCCTGCTCTGCTAGTTGTGTCCCTCCTCAGTGCTCTTGTACGTTCTTCTTTTCCAGACTGCAAACAGTTTAGTGCTGATCTGGCCTTATATAGTAATTTCCTATTATTAGAAACATTTCCTTGGGATCTTGCTCAGGGAGTAGCAGAGGGAAATCCTGTTTCCTTCATCTAACATGCAGGCAAAGCACCAGTGTTCACTCTTTCCTTATCTAGTGTCGCTAGAACAAGAAGTTTTTGTTATGATATGCTTTCCAGTCTTAATCCCTTCCTAGCGCTAAGCCTCTTTTCAGAAATGCAGAAAAATAAGTTTGAAGGAATAGGAACTGTCAGCCACCAATGTGAGCTGTAAAGCCTCTAAGTTCTGCCTGCTCTTTCTCAGCCATGTTTTTCTCTCTCGGATTTAGTCGTCCAAATGCTTTGGAAAACAAACTCTCTTTTTCATGTTGGCTTGTGTGACAAATGGTGCAACAGGATATTTCACCTGGGTCTGCCAGAGTATCAATAGAAAGCTAATGGCTGTGTTAAAAAAGAGGAACGATTTATATACTAAGGAGGGAGAAGTTCTCGTTTTACGTGCACCAGGAATGTGTTTTTAGAGGAGAGGTTGGACACTGGAAGCACAGAGTTATGCACAGGCTTTGAACACTTAATTTTTCCTGTGAAAACATTTTTTCCCCTTAAAAGGAAGATGTAGGTCCTGCCACTGGGAGTGACTGTTTAGAAAGTCAGTTGGGAGGAATGCACATCAGCTGAACGAGTCAGGCTGTTTGCATTAACAGCTCTGTCAGAACAGCTCTTCTTGTCCTTGCCACGGACTCTGCAGGGGAGCTGCTTAAAGTGATCCTATCAAAGGAAAGGGCAAAGCAATCCAGCTGAATTAAGTGTTTTTCAACTCTTTGCTATTGAAGTCAGTTCAACAATTGGATTCAGAATGGGTGGGGTGTGTTTGTAGAATCAGCTGAAGAGGTGACTGCCTTGCAGTCCTGTAAAACAACCGAGAGCTGTGACACGGGGCAGGAGGAGCCGCGCGCGGGAGAACAACCGGCATCATATTGAGGGCATCTGGTAGTTTTAAAGTGGGACTTTGTTCTGACGGTCGCTGTCGAAGCCAGTCATCCATTGCTGTTTCACTGGTTCAGCAGGGAGCGACGACGAGGAAAATATATCTTAATTTGTTAGATTAACCCAGTTTTGGTTTTCATTCACGTCACAGCCCCAGAATTATTGTCTGTGTGCGGGAGCCGTAACTAAATACGAGTGCTGCATATGTGCTTTTTAATCTGCCGCTTCTCAAAGCCGTCTATCGTCGGAGGTATCAAAAAGGTGAATAGCACTTACAGAGAAAGTGTTGGAGTCCAAGGAGAGGTGTGCATCTCCATCATCATTTTTTTGTAATATTATTGTTAATTTGTGAAATACTGAGCTTGGGAAGAAGACATATTTAGTGTTCTCACTGTTGAACCTTTCTTGAAACAAACAAAACCAGTAGTGACAGTTTTAGGCATTACAAAGCATAAATTAGAATCCAAAATAATAATTTACATATTCTTTGTCTACTGGTTTTTTAACCCTTCTGGCCACACCAATCATGTTTTTAAGCTTTTGTCCCTAATCGTTCAAACACATTCACACAAAATCGGAGAATTCCGAGGATTTGTGATGTCATGAAGTGTGCGGTAAAACTAAGGAACTTTGCCACCTTGAGACACCCTTTGAGTGAGTATAATGGGCTTTCGATATAACCTTTGTAGGTCTGCAGTTTCATAGCTGAGGAGGAATGTTGTATCTCCGAGGACCAATGTCCTGTGTCCAGGCTTCTGTTCCCAGCTACTTGTTTGGGGGACAGCTGCCTACTCTTTGCATGGGGAAAGAGGAGATGCATTAATACAGGTTTAGAGGTTAGAAAACAGACAATTCTTAGCAGAAGCTAATGGTACGGGGAAGAGGTTCTGCCTCATTATTGAGCCTGTTACAAGATTTAGTGTTGGTTCTTTAACAGGACATTGATTTATCCAGTTATCGTGCAGTCAAATGTTCATTCTCTGCTGAAACAGGGTTTTCTTCCAAAGCAGTGGGCCAAATGTTCTTCAGAACCTTCATTTTCTGCTATAGGGTTTCTTAGGCATTTTAATCAGTTTTAGATCAGTATAGTCTGCACTGCAGGACACGTGTGATAGGTTAAAGACATTTCTATTTTTCGTTTAAGACCTGCAAGAGGAAGGGATCTCAAATTCCTGGCCTGTTTGGGGTGGTTTGTTTCCCATGGTATCCTTGCCAAGTGCTTTCTAATTATGGAATGTGTGTTATTCTGTAGTTCTTTTGCAACGCAGAAATAATGAATATTATAAAAATCCAGAAATAAAAAAAAAAATTGCAATTGACAGATGAACTTGACAGCTTTTGGAATAACGTCATTGATTTTTGAATAGCATAAACCCAAGCCAGCGCCTCTTACCTCCAGATTTAAATTGTGCAGTGCAATCTGCACAGCAGAGGGAAGGCTGGTTTGTTGGTGCCGGTTTCGTGGGGCCAGATTCCTGTTTTGTTTTGTTTCAGTAGAGCCCCTGCTCGCGGGTGTCGCTCAGCGAGTCACGCACGGCTCTGCCAGCCGGTGGGAGCAGGGCCGACAGGAAAGGTTTCCAGTCCCCTTGCTTTGAATGTGAAATTGTATGCAGAGAATCAGCTGCTTATCAGCAACGAGCAGAGCGATCCCAGCGCTCTAATCCAGGTCTGTGAGTCACTTCTAACTGGTGAGGCCTGGAAAACTTGATTCATAACCTCTGCCTGTAGTTGCCTGTAGTGGTGACACAGGCATAGGCAGCCGTCCTCAGCACAAATCACAGACAAGGGCTGGGCTCTCCTGCTGGGAAGGAAGAGCCTGGTTTTATCACCTTAATTGTCTGGGATCAAGATCTTTTAAATTATGTTGGTTATCTCTGCTTTCCAATTATATTTTTTTCTTTCCCATTTTAGGCTGGCCTAAATGGTGTTTCCTCACCAACAAGAGCTGGGCAGTAGTTTGACCACAGAAAAACAAACAAACAAAATATTTTGAGTAAAGGTGTTCCCAGTGAATAAATAAAAAAATTCAGCTGCATGAAAAAGCAAGGGTAAAAAAAATATACTTCTGAATACTGGGATCTTTATATTCTCTTCTTATGTAGCATTTCCAGTGATGAGATGTGTTCTGAGAAGCATTAGGAGATGCAAACTAGGGGAAAAATCAGGTTGTTAATGTGAAGATAACTCTGTGCGAATACGTAACTTAAAATTATAACATGAATTTTATTGACTCTGTTGTTTGGCTACAACTAGACTGATTTGAGAAATTATGATGGAGAACTGACATATTCTCCTCCTGAAGGTCTAGAGCCGCCAGGCTACAGCTCTAATTATACCTGGAAAACTCCTGGCTCCGGGCTCGCTGTTGTGATTCAGTAATGACTGATGTGGCTCTGTTTTTGGAAATGTAGCTTACATTACCCTTGATTTTTACCTGTGCTCCCGCAACAGGCCAATGCTAAACCCACCTCTGAAACGTGTCCTGAGGCTGCTTCCATTAATAATTCACCTAAATCCTCAGCTGGTTGATGATAAGAAGTGAATTAAAATCATGCCAGACAGTTGTGCAAGAATTGAGAGGTACTACAAATAATTTTTCAAAATGGAATCTAGTGAGGGCAGAAGAGCTTGTGGGTACCACAGCTCTTTTAAGAAGCGTTATCCAAGCTTCATCGCAAACCCTTCTGAGTGCTGGCACCCTCTTCCTGTGACGAATGACGTCCAGCACAGCGCAGGATCTCTGGGATCAGTGCCTTGGGTCAGAGCTAATTAGAGAGGAGTGCTGCACCCAACCACCACCATCATCCGCTGCATTTCTGGGGCTTTAAATAGCCTCCTGTCCGAGCAGTGGCCACGCACTGTCTTGTTTTACTTTAAAAAGCTTTCAAGTAAAGCAAGTAGCTTTTTGATTTAAATCTTTTTACTTTCAAGCTTGACTTTACCCTTTCTGTAATAGGATTTGAAGAGCATGCATTTTGATAAGAAAAAAAACCAAACAAGCCAAACCTTTAAGGAGAGCAGGTTCCAGATAGTGCCAGTCACGAAATATCAGCGGTTGAGCTTGGGAATGATTTCGTGTGTGTTTTCAGTGGTCAGAGAACCTGCCTGTTGGTGCTGCAAAGTCTGAGCGATGGCTGTCACGAGGGACCACTTTAAATGGATTCCAGCATCTGAGGTGCTTGTAATGTTGGTTCTGGGCAGGTATGTACAGTAGGGCTTGCTCAGTACTGCTGCCTGGGGTCCTGCAGTCAGATCTGATCTGAGCCTAATGCACTTCAAGAGGCTTTTTGGCCCTTAGAGAAAGATAATTGGTTTATTTCAGCTTTTTTTTCTGTTATCCTGTGGTCATGAGAAAGCCTTCCCCACTTAAGAAAATAAAAATAATATCCTGCAAAAGAGTTTTATGGTGACAAAAGTCAGTTTGTCACCTCTGTTCACCTGTGTACGGCAGTGAACTGGTGATGATAGCGGACATTGCGTGATAGTGACTTGAGTGGGATACCTACGTTTCTGAACTGTTTGAACAGATGCAAGAGGGAGTCTGCAGTAGTCTCAGAAGGTGACGCACAGCAGGAAAGATGATGTCACCATTAATTTTTATAAGATTCTGGTGGAAAATTAGGCACTGTTTGGATCAGGGGGATATTTGCCCTGTGCAGATGTGGCCACATGTATTTAGAGCGAATGACCTCTGCAAATTCAGCCGATGAGTTTGTAGCGTTAGACTAAGTTTGAGCCTTCCTAGCTGCAGGTGCAAGTTGCTTGTTTTGCCTTTATGTGTTTGTGTGGTGCCTTTTTTGCTGTGGATGAACCTGCATCTAGTTTGCCATTTTCCATGCTCTTGGCTAATTGTAGAATCCCATATTACAGGTCACTTGAAGAGGGGAGTTTGTTAGAAGGGTGGTATAACGGAGGAATGGGTGGCAATATGCTTTGCGTAGATTGTGATTATCTGTGTGGGGACACTTGCATCTTCTTCGTTAGCTGCTATGAGTCACATCAGATGGCTGACTGATTTTTTTAAGTACTGCTTGGAAATGGAGGGACAGAACTCTCCTCCTGCTCTTCATGCTCCTACATGAGCTACTTGTGACCTGAAATAACCTGAAGAGTAGTGTACTTTGGCTGGGCTCTGTGCCAGGGCAGTGTATCTTCTGTGACAGATCTATAGATTTATTGCTGTATTGGTAATTCAGTTAGGATGGACACATAGCTTAAATCTCAGAGAAGCAAAATAATGGATAGAATCATAGAATAATTTTAGGTTGGAAGGGACCTGTGGAGATCACTGGTCCAACCCCACTTCCAAGCAGGGCTGGTTTAGATCAGGTTGCTCAGGCATTATCTGGTTGAGTCTCAAATAGCTCCAAGGATGAAGTTTCACAACTTCTTGGGGCCCCTGTTCCAGTGTGTGACAGCACTGATTGTGAAAAAAAATTCCTAATCTCTCATTGGAATGTCCCCTATTCCAGCCTGCCTCTTGTCCTTTCACATTCCACCTAATGGTAGCAAAGGCTGCATAGACACTTTGATTTTGGTCAGAATGCCCTTATCTCCGGGTGGCGCTGGTTTTCCATGCTCTTGGTGTAGCTGTGGCCATTGATGTTTTTGTGTGAGGCCAAACCCTTGTGGCCCCGGAGACAGGTGAACGTTCTCCTTCTGTTTGCAAGGACTAAAGGCAGCGGTGGTTTGATGGTGTCCTACAGGGGAGCATTTAACTTCTTACCACAGGTTATTTTGTGATAAGGACCTTGGGTGTTTTGAGGGTGGATGTCTCAAAATCTGTCTGGAATAAAATACTGCTGATGTTAAATCCTCACAAGGGCAGACAAGGCAAACTGTATCTTACCCCTGGTCTCTGTGGTCCTTTGATTTGCTGGGAGAGTGACAAGCATCATTTTAAGACCCGGAGATTTTGCTGTGGTTGGGGTGAGTCGGGAGGGGGCTCGGGGAGCCTCTTAGTGCTGCTGCTTCAGTGCAAAAACTTGCTGTAAGGGAGCATATCGCATCCTGTCTGCTGTGGGTTTGCATATCGGGCTCTGCACCAGGTTTTCCAGCGCCTGTGATTACTTTTATTTCCGTTTTTCCCTGTCACTGGGCAGCAGGATTCCGCAGGCAGGGGACAGCGGACTCCGTGTCTCTTGGACTGCCTCTCCTGAGCTGTGCTCCTCGGCTCTCCTCTTTGGGAGGGGAGGAGAGTTCCTTTCCCTCTCCTTGGAAAACGCCCTCTCCAGGGTGCTCCAGTAGGAACCAGTGGGAGGGAAGGGAGTTCTGGCCGCACCGAAAATGTCATGAAAAAAAAACAAGAAAAAAGGCAACTGACAGAAGAGAGAACTTGTCCTCAGATTCCTGCGTTTCGTAGCAGCGTAAACTAAGTCTCTGCAAGTGCTGCGGGAGCTGGCAGGAGGCAGAAATGAAGTTCAGAGGCGCGGTAAGATTTACTTAACTGTTTTGGTGGTTCTGCAGCTTTCGGATGTGTATCTAATCTTGAGAAGAAGGGAGATAGATGTTCAAGGTCTCAGCAGGAAAGTGAAACGCTTCAGCCTGCTTTGTAAAAGACCCTCTTTGTTGGGAAGTTATCCAGGAGATCCAGGTTTTGAGGAGGAAACCCAGGTGGGAGTTGAGAAGGTGGGAAGAAAGGGGGAAATCTGTGCTCTGTGTTGGGGGAGAAAGGGTGGAGCTTTTGCTTGGGTGGAAGGGGCACACGAGGATGTGAACGTACCGCACTGGTGCTGGGATCTGCTTGTGTCCTTCCCGGGGACATGGGCTTCTCTCTCTGTGACTGCCACCCTGGGGAAGAGCAGGAAATACCTGTTTGAAGGACTCAGTTCCTCCAGGCTGTATTTACTTTAGCAAAACTTTGTCCATGTTTTAGCAGCAACTGGAAAGCCCAGGTCTGCGTACTGCATTGCAGGACAACCACCGGGAGCTTTGAAAAATGAGTGTGTGGTGAAATGTTGAGAAGACTAGGATTGTTACCTGGAAAAAGAGATGAGTAAGAGAGGAGGGGAAAAAATATACAATAACGCCACAGAAAAGGCAGATTGTGAGCTCTCTTTTCCTGTGTTGCAACATAGGAAGAGGGACATTAGGTTAAAAGTTGCCAAAGAGATGCAAAGATTATTTTCATACAATGCATAATTGGGCCACAGAGTTCACTGACACTGGAAGGCGTTGAGGTCCAGAATGAGGGAACATTACCAAAAATAACGTATGTGGGGTTTTGTCTGGATAAGAATGTTCAAGGCTTTAATTGGTGAACTAACCCAATTTAGGAAGAGAAGGTTTGAAAATGTCGTGTCTGTAAATTTAAGCATTCTGACTGTTGAAGAAGAGTTAGCATGGGACTGGAGTGTCCCTTACCTGCTCAATCTAGACATCCTTGCGCGTTTCCCCAAATAGTCTAGTGTTGACCACTGGCTGAGAAAGGGTCTTGGTGATGAAGGGAAGCACGGAGCTTCTGGAGGACTTGCCCAATTCCAGCAGCGCATTTGAAGCTGGAGATGATGCTGCTGGAGAGGCTCGTGCTTGGATTTCTGTGGGCATGGAGGATTGCTGGAGCCAGCAAACCTCTGCGCAGCCGGAGATGGAGAGAGAGGGCTCTAGATGTGATACATGAGAGCGCGATAAGCGGCGATGTTGTCTTGGGTGGTGCTTGATGTTCTCCGAGAAAACATGTGGGTGTGGAATTGCCCTTCGCATGCCCTGGGAATGCACTGCAGAGCTTGTTCTGTTTGGGAAGTTTTATTATCTTGGAAAGAGTCAGTGGTCTGAAATGATTGTGTGGGGTGTGTGGAATCCAGCAGAGAAGGTGGGAGTGTTTGGTTTGGGGAAGGGCAAAGTGCTGCAGGAGTAACGGTGTGAGGCCTGCAGTGAGGGGAGGAAGGACAGGTGCGATTAGAGGGGAATACGCCAGGGATGTGTGTTCAGAGGGGAATACGCCAGCAGATATCAACAGAGAATAACAACACGGGGTCAGCATCCCATTGCTGCAAGCTGGGGGGCAGGGGGAACACGTGCATGTGTGATTCTTATCTGTAGGGTTTAAGTTTCTGCTCCCCTCTCACCTGCTCGGTCTGGAAGCCAATGGCAAAACTGACTTGCAACGTCAGTGATGTGAGTTTTTGCTTTTTGTGCCATCAGAAGCCATGGTGGGATGTGCAGGCCTTTATGCTCCCGGCCCAGGTGGTACTGCTCTGTATCCTGGAATCAGCAACATCTTTCAACTACCAACAGCTTGGGTCATCTGCTCAGGAGCAAAAATGTCAGCTCCCTAAATATAGAAATTCAGTGTATTTACTTTTCCTGCCTTGGTGATCTTTCTGATTTACCCAGTTCATTTTTCTTACTGCTATTTTATATTTAGCTTGTTGATTGAAATAGCATCCCCTCTTAGGGCTAAACATTTTTCTTCTCCTTCAAATCACTTCTTATAACTACTTTTTTCTTCTCACTACTAATTGTTTCTCTTTTTACCTACCCTTCTCCCCTCCTCTCCAAAGAGTGTTATAGAAAAATATAATTATGTTATAAACACTGAAGAAATGTTATTACTTGCTTGCCATGCAAATCTCCATGGCTTTCTTTGGTTTCTGATCCATCATAATTTGCATTTCTAATTTACATTTGAGCTCCTTAGAGATGGATTCTTACTGTTCTAAATGTTGCACATGTCAAATGCCATTGCTTCATATATTAAGAGTCATAGTTGCAGTGATATCCACTTGTTTAATGATTTAAGTTTTTGTTTTCACAGTTCTAACTCCCCACAACCTACATGCATTTAATAGATACTTAAAATAATGCACACAATGTGATACACTACTCACATTTCTCATTCTGCTTTGCATTTGAGGATGGGAGATTAAATGGTTCTGTAGCTTGAAAAGTGAAGAACAACTTTATACTTCTAGGCAATTTGCTAGTCGGTATGTAGCAAGTTTTTGTCAGAGCAGAATAAGCTTGCTTACTTATTTCAGATTATTTTATGATTAAATGTATTCAGGTTTGTCCCTACTTAAAACATGGAAGACTTCAAAATGTACTTTTTTACAGAAATTAATCAAGGAAGTGGCAACTCTCTCCTTAATATAATTTTTGAATAGTGTATTCTCCAGTTAAATCCATTCAACGTGTGTTTTAGGATCAGGAGGGAAGTATCAGAGAGGGAGAACCACGTCCTGAGCTTGGGCAAGTGCCCCCTGACTGCAGACATTCCTTTGCTGGCGATGTATTGCTCTAAAAGAAGCAAGAATAAAAACCGATTCTGCTATAAATGGTCCTTGAGTGGCAGCTGCCGACATGGTAACTTTTTTTGCAAGTTGAAGTTCTTCCCTTTAACTCTACTAGTCTGTGTCATTTGATCCCGTTTGGTCCGACAGTTCTGATTTTTCTCAAGTTGTCTGCTCAGAACAACTTCCCACCTCGTGGGAGGTGCTGCACTCTTCATTGGACTTACACAATGAAAAGCAAAATAAAACTTTTCATTTTCTTATTACATTTTTTCATTAAACAAGTCCGGTATATGAGATTTGTGTTGTATAAATCATGGTCTGAGCTCTGATGGCTTTGGAAAGCGCAGATGAATCCATGCGGTTGTTTGCAGAGGGTTTTTACGTGAGGTGGGGAGCTGCCTCTCAGGGAGCCCTCCTTGCACCCCAGCTGTTGACCAACAGCGTTTTCTGTGTCTAAAATGCGCAGGTAACTTTCTGTGTGGCGAAAGGGAGGAGGATCCTGAGTGGCTGCACTTCAGTCTGTCAGGGTTTCGCTGGCAGGCGGCAAGTGCTTGACTGAGATCCCTTGGTCCAGGGCCACCTCGGTTGTTTTCATTATTGCTTTCTCCGTGTAAAAGGAAAGAAGAGCTATCCCGTTCTGCACCTCAGGAACTGAGGCCTGGATAAAACAGTGGATTTCTGTCTGCTCTGCTGTCTAGCCCATGCCGTGTCCAAACCCTTTCCCAGGCTGTAGAGCGGAGTAGAAATCAGAGGAATTTATTTCTTTCCTTCCTGCAGCTTTGGCATGGCAGTGAAGAATGTCATACGATCCAGGAGACAAATGCTTTTTAACTGCCACCTCCCCACAAGAAGTTCATTCTTGCTTTAGACTTCTTATTGTCTTCCAGAATCTAATCTGGATTTCCCTTCCCACTCATATTTGGTTCTTGCCTGTTCTTCCGTTCCCGGCTTTGTAACTATTTGTGGGACCTGCAGATCAATCATCTTTCACTTGATACCAAGATAACGATGCCTGCGTCTTTCCATACGGCACCTACTTCCTATGGTGGTTTTAGTGCAAGTCTTCTGGTCTACTGAATACATACCAGCTAATTTCTAAAGGTGCCTTGTCAGAGGAAAATATTAAGGCATAAATTTTAGATGCAGAAGCAGGAATCTTGTTTACATTGTGTGACTTTTCTTCCTAAATCAGATGATTATAACATGGGTCTATTAGATCTCCGTGTCCTAAGCAGAGGAAAGGCTCATACTTCGGCATTTAGCATCATCTAAAAGAAAAATGTTTGTTTGCACCTTCATAAGAACATGTCAGAGACTTAACTAGTTCAGTTTAGGGAACTCTTTGGTATAGTCTTGAGTGCTTTTGAACTTCCAGGAGCGATTTGTGAAGGGTATTTTCTGGTCTTGTTGACTCTGTAGCATGAACATAAAGAAAGGCTGGAACCTCGGCCAACGTAAACCTGGCTCTGCAGGCCGCATTGAGCAGCGCCAGTGTCCACCAGCTCAAAGTCTTTCCCAAAATTTAATCACACGAAGAAAAAGGCATGTGGAAGTAGTACCGCTTGGGTAATTGCACTGGCTTGGTCCCCACCATTCAGGAGTGACGACTTTTCCTGTCCTGGCAGTGAGCCACTCTTGTGCTGGTGGCTCTGGAGAACAGATTAAAAGCCAAGAGTGGGTTAAAATAGTGTGGGAATGAGTCCCTTGGAACTGCACCTTGGGGTGGGTTTGAGAAACGTCACGGTGAAAGTCAGCGTGTGCTCACTCCAGCAGCAGTGACCACCAGGAAAGTGATTTTAGTTTGGGAGGAAAAGTGAGTCTGAGAGAGAAGGCGCAGGCACTCCAGTGCCCATGGGCACCAAGAGCAGATGGAGATTGCTCAGATTTTTGGAACTCCCTCTTCGCAGCCTGCGCCGGGTGTGGCCTTAGCATGGTATATCCTGAAAGGGTTGGGAATCTAAGCATGGTCCTTGTGATTCCTGCAGGCAGCTGCACATGGCAGAGCTGACTCAAGGACCTGTTACTGTCAGAAGGGCCCCTGTGCTCCCTGTTCTCCTCGCCCTGGGTCTGACGTTCCCCGTGATCCTGTGGGAAGGTGATTCAGCTCCCTGTGTTGACAGAAAGCTACCAGCTCCTTTTTTTTCCTGGTCGTTGCTTTGCTGGCTTCAAACACGGGTTCAACTTACAGACAGGTACTTGTGTCAACACATGCCAGGGAGGCAAAGTCCAGAGGAGGGGACGTGTCCCAGTTTGGTGCTGATGAGCTGTTAGACTCATCTCTTGGGTGGTGGTTTCACAAGCACTTAAAAATGGCAGGAACGACAAAAAAATGCCCATCTCTACTGCCGTTCCCAATCTCGTGCTACCACATCTGTCTGACATCGCAAGTGATTACGTGTGGAACCAGCGTGGGAGAAGACCTGGATTAAAATAATTAAAAATTATAAAAATGAATTAGTTTTAATCCATGTCAGATTTCCAGTCTAGTTTATTGCACAAGTACTGGAGCCAGGGCAAGCCAGGGGGTGCAGCTGTGCAGGGGACCAGCGGGATGCTCCTTTCGCCTGTGTTCACTGTCAGAACAGCTTGTCTACCCTGCTCACTCTTAGCAGCCCCAAGGAAAACCGATTTTCACAAGGAAGGGTCGAATCAGACCCTCACAGCCTGTATTCTCCTCATTATGTGGAAAAACCCTCCCTGCCCCAGGGACTTGAGGGTTCTCCAGGCTGATCTCTTGCATAGCACAGAGCAGAGGATGTCGCAAATGAATTGTACGTCAGCTGGAGGCGCTTTGGCAGAGATAAATCCATCCACTGCAAAGACACCGAGGGAGCCAATCCTGTCCGTGGGCAGGCTGCTTTAATGGCTAATTAGCTTTACGGTAACATATTAAACCCCCCAGACTGGGTTTTCTAGCATTAATTTACAGCCACCAGATTTGATGTCTGCCTACCAACATTTTAGTTATTTTAATTTATTCAGTGCCCTACTGTCACACTCATCATTCAGTAGGAACATATGGTTCATCGTGATTATTTTCTTCTAAATAGTGTTTTCTTTCCCCACTTTCTTCTTTCTGCATTACTGGTCTAGTTTGCGAAAAGGATTTATTTTCACCTCGGTTTACATTGCATCTGTTGAAGTTATTGGCAGTCAAATAGTTAATGTTGACATTTTAAGTTGGTGGTAGACTTGGACATAAGCAATAAAGCAAATGCTGGCACAGAGAAGCGCATATTGCTCAGTTGTGGTTTATGACTGACGTTTATATTTGCATTGAATTTGGGCTTGGAAGGGTACAACACTGTGATTGAAGTTTGTATTCTGGAGAATTGGACTAAGTAACCCGGTTGCATTTATTACTGAAAAGCTGCATTTAGGTGGGTTTTTTTAAACTGACTGAAAACTTCAGGTTGTTATTTTGTTCTCATGGAGAGAGGTTGGAGTTGAGTGAGAAGAAAAATGTGTGAAGGAAACAGAAAACTGCTTCTCCTTCAGTGCCGGTCCCAGAGGCGGCTGATGCCGTTTCTGTGCTGCGAGTGGGACAGGTCGGTGCTTCCACAGCTGGATGTGCACAGCTGGATGGGTTTGGCCGGGGGTGGCTGATGAAAGAGCTGCTGGAGCTGCTGAGTGACGTTTGCTGTGAAAGTCTTTAGGATTATATAAACTTGGATTAACTGTGCAAGGGTGGAAGTTTCTCCGCGGTCGTTTTTGAGGCAGCTGTGTTTTAAAGCTGTATTCATCAACTTACCCACTTGAAAACTACTTATTTTCTTTTGGTTTTGCCTTTGTTCGCATTACTTTGTCCAACACCTGCTCCAGGATTGCACTGCTCTGATAGAAGCATTCTAACTTCCAGGCAGAGTTTATTAGTATGTGGTTTACCTCTATTTCTTTTGCCAGTGTTGTCCTTTATCTCACCCCCTTTCTTCTCCAGGGCTTATCCCTTTCCGCTTCACCTTGGCAAAGAGTAGAAGACACCAACAAGCACTTTGCTGAAAGTGTGGAGGAATTAGCTCAGGAAGTTTTGGACATTTTTAAAAACATTACTTATGACATTATCTGCAGAATTCCTCCCAGCCTGGATCTTTCAAAGTTTAGACCTTCCAAACCATGTAACTAATTTGGAAAAACAAAAAGGGGAATTGAAATGATGTTTCTTTGTGGTGCTTGAGCCATTAGAGTGGATCTGTATTTGAGATTTCCTAGTAGCAAGTCATAAGAACTGATTTTTCTTTCTGGAAGCTGCTCGTTTCATGCAATCACTTATGCCCAGGCACTGGGCTTTTGGGAGGGAAGCCAATGATAACTTACAGAAATAGGCAAAACTGCATTGTAAATTATTGGTGTGTCTAAACAACTGCAGACTGAGGGAATTTGCGCCTGTTCACCCCCAAATTTATATTTCAGTGGGTTTTGCCTTTATTACTAATTCCTTTTCTTCTGACCGAGGTTGTTTGTATTTTTTTCCCTGCATGCCATCAGCCCCCGTGCTCTGACCACTATTATATCTTGAGAAGGATCAGAAAGGAACTGCCTGACAACGTGAGTCAGCCAAATCGCCTCCATCATTGTGCAGGGATCCGGCGTTCCCCATTTGTGTAATAACATCGCTATAGGAGGGGGTGCCTGCGTATTGCAATTAGTGCGTGAGCACATTTAGGAACCAGCTCCAGGGGCGGTTGTGCCCGTGATGGCAACATCCAAGAATATAAAAACAGATTCTCTGAAACGCATTAGTGCTTTAGGGAGATGATTTAGGAGAAGGGTGCTTGCTGTGAGGAGTTTGCGAAGTAAGAAGTATTTAGGGATATGATAAGGAAATGCAGACAGATGTGAGGCAAATGGTTTAATACGTTGTATCTCCTGTCTGTGATTTCTGTAGCGTCTCTCCTGTGCCTCGTACATCGTCTGTCTGCCAGGTCTAATTGCCTTCAGCAGAAATTTTCCCTGCAAGTAGCAACTGAGTCACTTGGTGGACTTTTCCTCTCCCTGTTTTAGTACGTGAGGTTGAGTGAAGTAAGAAGTCAGCAGACATTGAAAATATAGCCTTTAAAGGAGGGTTAGGGAACGAGAGTTCCCCGATGCATGGGATAAATGTTAGGGTCAGAGTAAATTCAGTGGCGTGGGGTGCAGAAATACCCGTTTCTCATTAGTTCTGAATTTTCCCAGAATACTTCCATTGGGTATCTTACTAAAGCTTTTAAATTGGTCAGCAACGTGGAGCTGTTTGCTCATGAGATGAATCATCATTAGTCATAAAAGATTCCTTACCTCCAAATGACTTCCCGTTATAAAATGAGAGAAAAGTAGAGAGAACACATTTCAGTCTCACTCCTGTTAAAAGATGCCTGGGAAAGGAAATAGTATTTTTATTCTCTTTATGAAATGCGTGTTGGATCAATTGATTCCTTTAAAGTGATGGGAAATTCAGCAATAACTTTTCCCTAATGCTGGTTGTCTTCATCAAAACAATTAGCATAAACCAACTGATAAAGTGTTAGTACACACTGACTAGTGTTTTCAACAGTAGTGGGCTTATTCTATTCTGCTATCCTCTCCTGTTTATAAGTTGTCCATGGGTAATTGTGGTTAATGGTTCTCATGGACTCACTGAGGCGCACACAAAGCCACAGACATCCCAAACTTCCTCTGCTCTTTGCTGCAGGGAGCGGGGACGAACGGAATTCGGCTGACCATGGAGAGTGCTCTGACGGCCCGTGACCGCGTCGGCGTGCAGGATTTCGTCCTGCTTGAGAACTTCACCAGCGAAGCAGCATTTATTGAAAATCTGCGTAAGCGCTTCAAGGAGAATCTGATCTATGTGAGTAGCAGAGTGTTCACCAGTGACTTGAATTTGAGTATTTGCTGTAGAAGACACACCATGGCTTGGCTCCGCTGTTGGATTTGGAGATGGTATTGGCTTTAATAGACCACGGCTGCTTGTGTCAGAACTTGTCTGGGATACTGACACATTAACAGGTGCAGGGACTCATCTGCAGCGCTCTGCTTGAGGTCTGCTGGCATTTACAGGTCTTGCCAGCACTGAAAATCCAACTCACACCTTATTCTTTGATTTCATGAATTCACTCTGTGATGGGCTTTCAGCAGCCCCGGGTTTGAACCTGATCCCAAATGGTGCATCAGAAATAATCCAGTAATCTTGCTTGTTAGAAGCACTAAACCCCTTTGCAGGTGCTGTTTATGCAGCAAGGACAGCGTGTCTAGCGTAACTCTTGCAGTGCCACTCTCACTGCCCTCAGAGGTCACTTCTTGAGCACCCTTGGCCTCTTTGGAAGCCCTGGACAGCATCCCCAGTGCAATTTACGGCCTTCAGAGCAGTCTGGGCTCTTGGAGGATCTGCTGCCAGACCTTCTGTAACCTCTGTGCTTTGTGTTCTCTTTTTTCCAGACGTACATCGGCTCGGTTCTGGTGTCTGTAAATCCGTACAAGGAACTGGAAATCTACACTAAACAGAACATGGAGCGGTACCGCGGCGTCAGCTTCTATGAAGTTTCTCCTCACCTGTGAGTGGCCTGTGGGTGAACAGTGTGGTTTGTGCGGTTCCCACGCAGGCGTGTGCAAGAACAACATGTGAAAACAAGCAAATAGGACTTTTTCCTTGTCCCAGATGCAGCACTAAAAAATCACGGGGTTACGAAGGATCCTTCGGAGGGTGTGGCGTGCGGCTCTTTCTATTCCTGTTCCTCTCCAAAGAGGATGAGTTGCCTTTGCAAGAGCAGTATTTGGAAAAGGGAGTTGGTTCCTTCCTGGCTGGAGGAACAGCGCTGCTCACCCAGCCCTGGCAGGACGGGAGTTCATTGTTCCAGGGTTACTTGGGGTCTGCGTGTCCCGGCTGCGAGTTTCCCCGCTGCTGCGTCGCTCGGCCAGCGCGGGGCTGAGCGGGGGAAAGAGCGTGTGCGGGGGGTTCTTTCCTACCTCTGCTGTTACTGCCTGACCAATATTTATCTGTATTTCCCTTGTTGCTAAGATACCACCAGCCTGTTGGAACAAGGAATGTATTTATTTACATGGTCTGGCCTGGTGAGCATTCCCAATTTCCCATTTTAAAAAAGAAAAAAAGAAGTTTGAGGTTTAAAGTTATTTTTGAAAGCGTTTGGATTTTTTTGTCAGACGGAAAGAGAAGGATGACTGAGAGCTGAGGACATTTGGCTCCAGAATGTTTTCTTTCAGGACCAAGGGCCAAATTCTGAGCACCTCTTGGAGGTTTTTTTGTGGGTTTCTTTTCGTCTTTTTGTTTTTTAAAGAGGTCTTGGATGAGTAAATGATATTATTTTAGAGCGAACTATTTGGATTGTTTCTTATTACTGGCACATAGCCCAGGAGAGTAAGCAAAACAGAATGCGCTGCAAGCACAGAGAGGTGAGGAACACCAGTACTTGGGAAAGCCTGAACACTTGAAGTTGTATTTATTATGAGAAAAATGTGGGGTTGATAACGTTTCAGGCGTTTTGTGTGGACCTATATGGGGGACAATGAAACCTGAAAAGCCCTGGATTGAAACCTGCCTGGAGTGAGAATTTGGTGACTCTGGAAAATCGTGGGGACTGTGTCTGCCTTTTTATTTGTGTGCAGTGGGCACTGGACGGAGCGTGACGGCAGCGCCCACGTGCAGCACTAAGCAGCTCTGCTTTCATTCCTGTGTGTGCTACACAAAGTGACTTACACCATAAAGTAGCTGATTATTCCCTAGGCTGTTCTCTTTCTTGCTTTAATTAGTCCCATAAGAAATTGTAAAACCTGCAGCTCATAAGTAAACCCTTGAGAGCTGCAGTCCCAAATACCAGTACTGCTCCAAGTGGAAAAACAGTGGGTTTTGTTATTGAGAATTTAAATTAAATTAACATTTATTTAGCTGTTTTCAAAATACTGCAGAGACATAATTTGTTTGGGAATAGAAGGATTTGATAACTTCAGTGGGGCAAGTTGTGTTGCTAGGTAGCTCATTGGTGTTGCCGTAGCACCAAGTATTAATAGACTTGCGAAGGCCATGGCTGTTATTTTGGTGTGATTATTTCTGATTAATTGCACAGCATGAGAGTTTAAAAAAGAAAAAAAAAGCTACTAAAAGGTGGTCAAGTGTATGAAGCAGGATACGTGCTTGATCACCACATGTGAGAAAGCTGAAAGTGTTATGGGGGCCTTATGTGGGTGCATTTTGAAGGGTAATGCTCTTTTTTCCTCTTATCCTCTTGCATTGCCTCTGTCTGGTTCTTTTCCTCTCTCTCTGTAAGCGATTGTCACCATTGTCAGACCCATCCTCCTGCTCTTTGGTGTTGTAAAAGTGTGTGTGATTCTTGGTATGAGATCCTGTCTGGTCTGTCGCGGGGAGGCAAAGAGAAGAGAAAGGAAAAGCAGCAGAGGAGGAAGCAGGGGCCATGGCCAGCGCCAATAAACCTGGCCATACGTCTGCAGGAGGAACCATCTGGTATTTTGGGCAGCGTGTGGCTTAAGTTGCCTGCAGGATGCTCATCAGTTTGTGCGGGCTTGTCCCGTTCTTCCTACAGCCCACGAGAAGCTACAAGAGGTTGTGCTGTTCAGGAGCCACCCAGATAGTGAAGTGCAGTTGTGACCTCTGAGCATGGCATTGCTTAAAAGATAAACTAGAATAAAGATGGATGGAAAACAAGACGTCTGCTGAATATATAGCTTTTTGTCCTGTCGCACCAATGTTGAGAGATCATGTATGTTTAGAAAACTAAGTTGATTTGCACCATTTAGTTGCCTTCTATAGAAGCTCTTCTCATCTGAGTAGGTGAAATGGTCAGAGAGTCAAAAGGATGGTTTTTAAAGGGCTGAGATTATCGGCTCAGTGGTTGTTGTGTATAGAGATGTCAGGAAGTGCTCACAGGAACCTCCTGTCAACAGCTACACACTCTTACCCAGCCCGTGGACACAAGCTTCTTTTAGAGGCGTCTTCTTTTTGAGTTCACCCCGTGGGACAGTCTGAGCTGGGGAGTCTCTGCGCTTCACTTGTGGAAACAAACTGACACCTGCTTGTCCTTGTCCCTTAGCTACGCCATTGCCGACAATTCATACCGCTCCCTGCGCACCGAGAGGAAGGATCAGTGCATTCTCATCTCCGGGGAGAGCGGCGCTGGCAAAACGGAGGCCACCAAGAAGATCCTGCAGTACTACGCTGTGACCTGTCCCGCCAGTCAGCAGGTCGAAACCGTCAAGGACCGGCTGTTACAATCCAATCCCGTCCTGGAGGTAACTCTAGAGCTCGGGAACTTGACATTGAGTCACACCAGCACTGCTCACATTTTCCAGTGAAGGGAGTGTGGGCAGCTGGAGCCCCCCGGGCATGACTGAGCTGTCTGGGATGGTGTTTGCTGGGAACACTGCTTCACGGCATGTGGGCAGATCGTTTGCGCTGCACACAGGGGAATCCCGCTCTGCTTCTGAGCCAAACAAATGTCCGTCTGCTGCTGA
Organism: Columba livia; assembly: GCF_036013475.1. Classification (NCBI taxonomy): domain Eukaryota; kingdom Metazoa; phylum Chordata; class Aves; order Columbiformes; family Columbidae; genus Columba; species Columba livia. Next base: position 5,113,803 of record NC_088621.1, read on the forward strand.
ACTCGCTCGGCCCTCTCCAGTCCACCAGGAGTGATTGTGGAGCGGCCAGGCTGCGGGGAGAGGCAGGCGTTTGGCGTGGGAATCGCTCTGGTGCACTGCACAAGTTTGCAAAACCAGAAGCAGCCGCAGCCGCTGTGGGCAGCGTCACCCTCCATAAATGCATTTGTGGGTGCATTTTCTGGTGCTGTGGTGTCCTCTAGTGTCCAGTCCTGAGCTGCCTTTGTAGTTCCCTTTGACACTGCTGCTCCGTATTCAAATGTGTCCTGTGTACAGGGGAAAGTTGCGCTCCCTGTGTGAGGGGAAAGGCTGGCAGGCCTGTTCGGACATTCCTGCTGCGAGCGGAGCTGCGGGCGGCTGGAAGCAAATAGCTGTGATGAAAGAGGGAGCTTTGAAAAAGCTGTCAGACGTGACATATGGTGTCAGCAGTGAACTGGCATTAAAATGAGCTTTCTGGGAGGGTGGAATTGTTCTCAGCGACATGCTCCATCTGCAGTGCCTGCACTGGGTGTCAAGATCAGTGTTAGAATTTGGGTAGCAATCTGCTTCCTTCTTGGTTTCCCTTGTGAAAAGGACAAACCTGGGCTTTAATGGCTGTAAATAAACAACTGGCAGCTTCCCCAAAGTGTTTATAAATAATCTTATTTGATACTTCTTTGTTTTTCTCTAATCGTTTTCATTTCAGGCCTTTGGAAATGCAAAAACCCTTCGGAACGACAACTCCAGCCGATTTGGGAAATATATGGATGTGCAGTTTGATTACAGGGTAACTTAAAATCTATTTTATACCTCAGAACTGGCCCCAGTTCCAGCAGGTCTCTGCTGCCTGCGCTTGCTTGTACTGATGCATGTGTGGAGCGATTATTTTTTATCATTCCCTTGGTGACAGTGCAAGCAGAGTCCATGGTAGCAAAGTTTGATTCCAGAGGATTTTATAGAATGCACTTACCTTCCTTTCTTCCCTTATTTCTCTCTATAAGGAGACAGTGAGATTAAATCCCCTTATTTCCAGGGTATATGTGCACCATACAAATGGATGCTCCCAAAGTAATCGTACATCTCGGCAGGTAATCCCTCCACACTCACAGTTTTGTTGCTTTTCCTGCGTGTTGAATTCCTCCTGAGAAAGGTCCCGTTCAGACGTGCTGTAATCGTGATCTACATGTCATTGTCACTTGATAGCTCACACTGTGCACCCCTCAAAACTCACACTGTCTCTGTGTTTCAGCTGAGATAGTGATACAAAATGACAGATAAGTTTCTGTCTCTTTTTAGGCTTTTTGTCTTTGAATAAACCACCGAGAAGCAGAAATATTCTCCTCTGTGTTGATGAACTATTTCCATGTATCTGGTTTGATTTAGGGAGCTCCTGTTGGGGGCCACATCTTGAACTACCTCCTGGAGAAATCCCGAGTCGTGCATCAGAATCATGGGGAGAGGAACTTCCACATTTTCTACCAGCTGCTGGAAGGAGGGGAGGAGGACTTGCTGCGGAGGCTGGGCCTGGAAAAGAGCCCCCAACAGTATCACTATTTAGTGAAGGTGTGCATTAACGAGTAATTCTTACAATATTGTTATATGATGGGACCAGTGCTTTCCCAGTTGACTTTGTAGTTTCCTTCCCTTGCTTAAAAAATAACACCGAGATGATTGCTATGAAAAGAAACATGGCAGAAGCGCATTGAGCTTGAGTTGTGGAGTCTCCTTCTCTGGAGACATTCAAACCCGCCTGGACATGTTCCTGTGCGACCTCACCTGGGTGTTCCTGCTCCAGCAGGGGATTGGACTAGATGATCTTTTGAGGTCCCTTCCAATCCCAAACATACTGTGATACTGTGAGTTGACACATCTTTGACAATTTACTTATTTATATCAAACTATGTCTTTTTAGGGGCACTGTGCAAGGGTCAGCTCCATAAATGACAAAAATGATTGGAAGGTTGTGCGAAGAGCCCTGTCCATTATCAGCTTCAACGACAGCGAGGTGGAGGTAAGACATGCGTGACAGCACAGCCGATTTTCCTACTCTTAAGCAATTTTTCTGCTTTGATTTGTGATTTCTGACCAAGGACAGCCTTCAGAATGAATGTATCCTCTGCAAAAATCCTAAAAAAATACAAAATGTTCTCATAACATGTTAATTAACACAGAAATCTCACTGTGGCTTCTGACTGTTGCTCCCACCCTAGGACCTGCTGAGCATCGTGGCCAGTGTTCTGCATCTGGGGAACGTGCAGTTTGCTGCTGATGAGCAAGGGAACGCTCAGGTCACCACAGAGAATCAGATTAAATACCTGGCCAGGGTGAGTGTCACCAGTTAGAGATATATTTCATTAAAGAAGAATGAGAGAGGTTTCCTTATTTTGAACTTGGTACCATCATATTATTTTAGAATATGATTTAGAAGTTTTCATAAATGTATTTGACCGAAATAAAAACCCTTTAATAGATAATTTCTCTATTTACCACTCAATCCACCACTAACCTGTGCATTTTGCCATCAGGCAGTGGAATAGGAATGGATCTGTTCTGGAGAAGAGTTTTAAAGAAAGAAGAACTCTTGTAGCTTTTCTTAGTTCTTTGTGCCAGAACAATCGAACCGCTTTATTTGTTGGTTCATATCACTGCCAGAAAGGCGGTGGCGTGCGGGAGGAAAGGGAAGGATTGATGTTTCCAGAAGTTTTGCGGTGCGAATGGGGAAATAAAGGATTATTTCACTGGACTACGCTTTTGGGGACTAGCCTTTCTTAAAACTATCTCTGATAAACTGAGTGTACTGCTTCATAAATTAATATTTACTGCTTTGCAGCTTCTCGCAGTTGACGGCTCCGTTCTTCGCGATGCATTGACCCACAAGAAGATCATAGCAAAAGGCGAAGAGGTAAGAACAGGAACAGGGCCTGTGGGAGGCAGATGGAATTAAATCAAGCTAATGACACAGCATCAGCTCGTGCCAGAACTAAACCATTCCCGACTCGCTTGTCGAAGGCGGTTGGTTGTCAGTGCAGGAGTCCCACAGCCTGGTGACTGTACGGTGGGGACAGTGATACCAGCTGAGCTCAAGCAGGATGCCCCGTTGAGCGGGTGTTTATTAACAATGAGCTGGGGAAATTCAATCCCTCAGTGGAATTGTTTTGTTGTCCTTCTGCGTGCAGCTCATCAGTCCCCTGAACCTGGAGCAGGCAGCCTACGCGAGGGACGCGCTCGCCAAGGCCATCTACGGACGCACTTTCTCCTGGCTGGTGAACAAGGTTAACAAGTCTCTTGCTTACAAGGTAAATAAACCTTTGGTTTGTTGGTATCCAACTGAGCGCGAAAAGGAATTTCAAACCTTTTAGCTGCAAAGCAGATAAATCGTAAGTTTCATGCTGTACAGTGTTTTCTAAATTAATTTGTTTTCCATTAAGATGATGATAAGGAGTAAATGCTGTAAGTGAATGGGTAAGATCCCGTGATGGATTGCAGCTGTGAGTACATACCAACGTTTATTTTTTGCCCTATTGCAGGAAGGAGAGTTTCCTGGCTGGAGAAGTACAACAGTTCTAGGATTGCTTGATATCTATGGGTTTGAAGTTTTCCAGCACAACAGGTTTGTTTCAGTTGGTGTTTTTGAGTATTGAGTAAACTCTGCATGGCTTCATTCACTTTAGTTTTTTCTCTCCATTGTGAAATAAGACATTATTCCATCTCTGATTCTCTTGGTAAGAGATGACATTGAATAACTGATAATCACAGGGCTTTTAACACTTGGGGCATCCAGCTAATATTTAGCATATACCACCCTTCACTCTTTCATGAGATCCACTAAGTAATAAATTTACTAAATGTATACATTCAGTAAATAAACATTTCACAAAATCTCTTGCTTCTCTTGGTTTACACAGAGATACATTCATGCTGCTGCCCACTGATTTACAGCTTCTTTTGCTTGTGGGACATTCCTAGTGATTACTTTTCTGATTTTTGTTTGCAGCTTTGAGCAGTTCTGTATTAATTATTGTAATGAAAAGTTGCAGCAGCTCTTCATAGAGCTCACGTTGAAGTCAGAGCAAGAGGAATACGAGTCGGAAGGCATAGCGGTAAGAGCCAATCTCATCACTTCCTCTGTAGCACCTCCTGCAGATGCTTAGCAAAAGAACTTCTAATAACAGTCTTCAAAGTAAATGAATTAAGAGCTTTCCTTTTGCCTTTCGTTTGAAACACTTTGGTTAACTGTGTAATACAGCTAGAAGTGAGTAGTGCCATTCCAGTCTTTAACTCTTTTAAAAAAGCTTTTGAAAAGGAATGTTAGGAAAACAGATTAAATGAGTGAAAGAGCTTTGCTTCTAATTTGACAGAAAGATTCTTTAAGTAAAGTGCTGTCTGAAATGTTCTGAAATTGTCATGTTTTTTTCCCAGTCTAGAACTGTTTTCACCCAAGTGTGATTTCTTGTCTTTGTAGTGGGAACCAGTTCAGTATTTCAATAACAAAATAATTTGTGACTTGGTGGAAGAGAAGTTCAAAGGCATCATTTCTATTCTGGTGAGTTGACAACACCTTTTTAAATGAAAAATTTGGGGCAGTGTAGTGGAAAACCAGAGGAAGAACACAGGAAAAAAAAGATCTAAGCTCGTGTTAGGATTATTTGGGCAGGAGAGAAGAGCTGTGATACACTGAACAGTGACACCATTAAAAGTCACTTTCATATCAGCATTTTCCTTTTCAGCTCAACAATTCTCCATGTGTTAAACTAAAAGCTGGCCCTGCCTGTTAAAAGGCAAAGGGGTCAAAGTGGGGCAGAGTTTCAGTGCGGCAGAATTAGCGCTGGCCTGGCCGTGAAATCTGAACTGGAATGCGTGTGTTTGTAGGATGAAGAGTGTCTGAGACCTGGGGATGCCACGGATACAACATTCTTGGAGAAACTGGAGGAAACAGTGAAGAACCACCCTCATTTTCTCACGTGAGTGTTCACATAGCCGAGGGCAGTTACACGATTAGGATCCAAGTGTGTGATAGACCCTAGAGCTTCAATTATTCCTACACGCATTATAACTCATGGTGTTTATGGCAGCAGCATCCCAGGTACACTGGGTGCCACATAAAAGGTGATCGTGTTTCCTTTTGCAAAGAGATTCGATTGTGAGTTCAGATAATACAGAATAAGTTGTCAGCACTAACTGCCTCGCTCGTCTCAAGACTCTGCTTCGGGATACAATAGGACACCAAAACTCATTACTGACTCACCCCTTCACCGCTCTCTTCCTGGCACCCCACGGCCAACACGACCAAAGAACCCGCAGGTTTGCGGCTTCTTGGCTCTTCCCTGGCCCAATACTTCAAGTGTGAAAAACTCTGGTTTGGAGTATTAGGCCAGATAATTCCTCAGCATTGATGACTTGAGTCAGGACTAGAAATACCTAGAACCTGGAGCAGAATTTTACTGGTAAAATAGAGCATATGCAGTAAAAAGATTTAAGCAGCGTTAGTGCTTTTGAAATGAGAGGTTCCTATTGCGCTAGCTCACCTCTCTGCCCATCTGCTTCCTGGACGATACCGATACCCGCCTTTGACTGTGGTAACCAACCCCCGTAGCTGCCACTCCGCTTTAATGGGTGTGAATTCCACGTTTCGCCGGTCAGTTTACCTCAGTTTTGGAGCTCCAAGTGTCTTTTTATTCTTACTGCCTGTTGTGATGCTCAGACCAGGATCTGAGGGGCAGCTCACGGTGCCAGCGCCCTCACTGCCCTCTTGCCTCTGCTCTACTTTCATGCGCACACACAACCGCTCCGCAGCCTTGCCAGGAAGCTGAAAGTTCAGCCATTTGAAATAAACATAAATACATTTTATGACATTTTTATGATTTGCTGGTTGATAACTCTTTATTGACTTTTGGTCTTGAAAAATCAGCAAGTCAGATTTATTCCCCCCATTCTGCGTTTGCATTGTCCCAGTCTGGAATCAAATACCATAGTGCTTTTTGCAGTGAATTCCCCGCCATGAAACCAATGTTTGTTTCTCATGAAGCTGCTTCTCTTTCTCACCAGGCACAAGCTCGCTGACCAAAAGACTCGCAAGTCGCTGGGACGGGAGGAGTTTCGGCTCTTGCACTACGCTGGAGAGGTCACCTACAGCGTTGCAGGTACGTTTGTGCCTCACCTTGGCTGTCTCTCACTCTTTTCTCCTCCTCCCATCCTCTGCCCTTTGAATTAAACCAGCACGACTACACCGTAAAGAATAAATCTGTGCGTAGAACACATCCACGCATCCTTTGTTTAACCAGATTAATTTCCCATCTCAAATTCCTGCCTTGTTGTGAAGTTCCTGTGGAACAGCGGTGGCAGCCTGAGCGCTTTCTTTTTCTTCCAGGTTTTCTAGATAAAAACAATGACCTTCTCTTTCGGAACCTGAAGGAGGTGAGTGTGGATAGAGGATGTTTCCAGTACTCAGCAGAACGAGGAGTCGGGCTGAAAATGGGGTGGCACCTGGGGGAAAAGGTTCTTCTAGACTCAGCTGTAGAACGTGTGTCCCTAGGGCGGCACGATGAAAAGACAAATGGAGGTGCCCGAAGTTCATTTGATTATTAAAAAGCAAAACAAACCAGTTCTGTCCCGTGTTTCTTTGGTAGTTCTCTGGAGAACGCTCTGTACTTTATCTCTGAACACGTCTCTCTCTGCAGACCATGTGCAACTCCGAGAATCCCATCATAAACCAGTGTTTTGACAGGACCGAGCTGACAGACAAAAAGAGACCTGAAACGGTAAGAACACCAGAGCTGGGACTCTTTCTTCTCTTTAAAATACACATTCTATCTAACGTGGTGATCTAAAGGCAAGCCTCTTACGTTTGAAGCTGGGCGACTGGGTTTGTTCTGTAGCTCTACGTTGTTGCTTTATGTAGTTTTCTCTCTTTTCTCCTAGGCAGCAACTCAGTTTAAAAACAGCCTCTCCAAACTCATGGAAATCCTGATGTCCAAAGAACCCTCCTACATTCGCTGCATTAAACCTAACGACGCTAAACAGGCCGGTATGCCCTGGTGACTCTGTCTTTCCTGCGACAGCTGTATGTAGAGCACTAGGTCCCAGAGCTCAGATGAAGAAGATTTTTAAGTGCCGGAGCTTCCTGGAGGCGGAGGCAGCAGCCGGGGATCGGAATGGGAACACTGGTCTTGGGTGGAGTAGGGTCATATTTAAAGTGAAGAATTATTAACCTACGTAACATCCTTTTAATGACCTTTACTCTCCCTCATTTCTTCCTCCTGTCTGTATAGAACATCCTACAGGAGAACTCTTTGGAACTAAATATAAATGTATATTAAGGGGGTTGGGGAGCAGGAGGCACAAAGTAAGTTGGGTGGCACTTGCACGGTGAGGATGGGTTGGAAGTTAAAGGTAACCGTAAGATATAACCAAGAACTGAGCATTCCCCTTCTCCGGGTGAAAGGACAGCTGCACATTAACCATGTTTCTCTATTTTCGTGCTCTCTCAAGATCGATTTGATGAAGTTCTAATCCGACATCAAGTGAAATACCTGGGGTTGATGGAGAACCTCAGAGTGCGCAGAGCTGGGTTTGCCTATCGAAGAAAATACGAAGTTTTCCTGCAGAGGTGGGATTGCCTTGGACTTCTCTCTCCCTGCTGCTCCCTTCCCCAGTCCCACGGGTGTTTGAGGCTGGGGAGCTGTTCTGAACAGCCCTTACACTGATTTTCTCGAGGGAGCAAGCAGCGCGGCCTCTCTCCCTTCTGGACTGGACTTGTAACATTTCTTCTGCTCTCAATTTGCAGGTACAAATCGCTTTGTCCCGAAACATGGCCCACGTGGGACGGCCGGCCCCACGACGGCGTGGCTGTGCTGGTGAAGCATCTTGGCTACAAACAGGAAGAATACAAAATGGGACGGTTAGTTCTTCGATTTTTCTTAATTTGAGAATATGAATCATTGGATGTCCACGTCATTGCTTTTAAATAAGAATTCTCTGTCTGACGGGTGGGGAGAAGATTAGAGATCCCAAAAGGCGTGCTACGGGCAGGAAGCAAACTTCTCCGGCATGTTCAACATGGTTCTGCGTTTCTATTTCTAGAACAAAGATTTTTATCCGCTTTCCCAAGACCTTGTTTGCAACGGAAGATGCTCTGGAAGTGAGGAAGCAGAGTCTGGGTGAGTCGCTTCATGAGTGGCTTCATGGACACTTTGCACTTTTCTGATTATTGTTTTTTTTCTGTTTGTTTAGAGGGGATATTTTTTTTCTTAAGTTGACCCTTTGTCTCCAAAAATCTGCTTGGTCACAATTTCAAATTGCTGTTTTTCTTGCAATTTCAGCAACAAAAATGCAGGCCACGTGGAGAGGATTCTACCGTCGGAAGAAATTCCTGCACATGAAGCACTCAGGTACGAGATTTCCTTCCACCTTTAGTCTGTGAGTCTCTGGGTGAGAGAAGCAGCTTTAACCACTCACGTTCACGCCGCAGTTCTCATCTGCTGGTGCTTTTTACTGACACGTATCCATTGGATCATGGTTTGTTAAGGACTTATATTCTTTTCCATATGCCACTTTAGGGGCTGTTTATTTCTGGTGTGCTCTTTGTTGCCAGTTTTGTAGGGAGTCAGAATTGGTATAAAGTGCAAAATCTTATTTTATGTTATTATTTTTAGCAATCGCGATCCAGTCGTGGTGGCGCGGAACCCTGGGCCGCCGAAAAGCTGCCAAGAAGAGGTGGGCAGTAGAGATTATCAGAAGGTGCGTAAAGAGTCACCCAAACCACCACATGGGTACTAATTTCTTAACAATAAGATGATAGAATTAAACTTTTCTCATAAAATTCTCCTCTTCCTCAGGTTCATTAAGGGTTTTATTTACCGGAACCACCCTCGCTGCCCAGAGAATGAGTATTTCCTTGATTACATCCGCTTCTCCTTCCTGATGAACCTCAAGCGTAATTTGCCAAAGAACGTTTTGGACAAATCCTGGCCGACTCCTCCTCCGTCGCTCTGCGAGGTGGGCACCGCGTCCTCCTTGCATCTCTGCTCCCAGAATCAATCCAAACTATTATAATAATAATTATAGCATAACTGAAATTGTTAGACCTATAGAGTCTAAAGTTATTGACAGTTTTGCAACACTATTTTCTACTGGGCTTTTTCTCATCTATTTCTGAGCTTTTCTTTCCTTTTCCTCTGAACAAATTAAGTTCCCTCTGGACAGCTAAATGGGCTGCAAGGACACGTTAAACTTCCTCTATTGCCGTTGTTATTCTGCATCTGGCAGAATTGCCTTTTTATCTGATCGAAACAAAATATTGCAGGAAGTCCCACTTATCCAAAGGTCCCCGTTTGTTCAGCGGCAGGTACGGGAGGCACAGGGCAGTCAAGTGGAGTGTTCCTGCTATTCATTCTCCATTCTACAGCAGCTGCAGAATGGTGCAGGGCAAACTCTCAGAAACATGGAAAATAAGCTTCCTATTATTTAATTTAAAAAACAACTCTCAGTAATGAAGCAGGATTTGAATTCAGCAACGCAGTTTCTGTCTTTGTTTGAATTGGTTTGTCAGTAATTTTGAGCTATTTTCATTGATTTTACGCTTCCCTCTCCAGGCATCCCAGCTCCTGCGCCAGCTCTGCATGCAGAACATGGTCTGGACTTACTGCAAGAGAATCAGCCCCGAGTGGAAGCAGCAGGTACGAGTCACCGCACGTTATTTCCAGCTCCCAAGAACAGGAGGGGGTTCTCAGCATTGTTTCTGGTGGGAAATGAAGGAGGGAGGGACGAGGCTGCTGCTGCAGGGGGGTCACAGGAGCGGTAAATCACTGCACACTTCCATGCTTCCTTAACAGTTCCACAATAACTCCATGATTTTATTTTATCATGAAGACAAAAACTAAAAGATAGAATGTGCATAAAAAGAAAACAAACATCATATACATATTTCAACACATACTGTTTCAACAGTGTTGTAGATCCAGGTCTCTATAGAATTTCTGTACTGAAAGGCCGTGCAAAATAAAACCATAAGCAGCTGTGTTATTCTGGTTGTACTGTATCAAGTAGAGAGTAAGAATGGAGGGGGGTAGAATTTTTTTAATATTAAAAAATGCTCTGTAAAGGGACATAATAGGAAATATAAACATTAAACAGTATGGCTGTAACTGTTACAACCATAATAGTTGCCTTTAATATTTTTTTTAATTGCATAGAGTATCATAGTGCGTATGAACGCCTGTGAAGCATTAAGCACATGTAATGAAATGCTGTAGATTAGTTAGTGGCTCAGCCCATGATTAAGCGTTAACTCTGGCCATTGCTGGGCTGGAGATGGAAATTAAACAAGAATCCATCTTTCGTCCTTGCAGTTGGAACAAAAAGTAATCGCCAGTGAGATTTTTAAGGGTAAAAAAGACAATTACCCTCAGAGCGTTCCGAGACTCTTCATCAGCACTCGCCTGGGTGAGTAGATGTTGTGAAGTCGTAACAGGCAGAGGGAGGAGGGGGATTAATCTGCTCTTTTCTTGCTGGATTTCTCTTTCTGACCCCACCTCTTTGGTTTTAATACAGGTAATGAAGAGATAAATGCTAAAGTCCTTCAGGCATTAGAAAATGAAGCAATTAAGGTGAGATACGTGTCCTAATACTTTTGGAGTTATTCAGCAAAATATCAGATTGGATTTCTGAATATTGCAAGATATTTGACATTACATTAAGCTCATAGTACCCCAGAAGACTCCTGCAGGCTCTCTAGGCTAGAGGGAGGGTAGCTGACAATTAAACAAACTGCATTTTTAGCACTGTTAACAACACTTATTTCAGTATGCAGTTCCTGTGATCAAGTATGACCGGAAAGGATACAAAGCAAGAGCACGGCAGCTGCTTCTGACCCAAAATGCGGCCATCATAGTTGAAGAATCCAAAATCAAACAACGCATCGACTACGGCAACCTGACAGGTGAGAACAGGCACCGCTGTGGGGTTCGGCTCACTCGGCTGAGGTCAGACTTCACCTTGGCTACAGCTAAACGAACACTAATAAAATAACTAATTTGTCTTCGTCCTGGACAAGAATGAAATTATCTGATCCTGACAAGCATTTTAAATCTGTAATAAGTTGAAACTCGAGTTTTTCTAAAGTTAAACTCCATAAAATGTCACCAAAATTACTCAGTTCATCTCCCCAAGCACCTTCGTACGCCATTTCCCAATCACACCTCTGCGCTGCGGGGACGTTGCTCCACGGTTTGGGACTCTGCTCCAGCTTTCAGCCGCTGAATATCTGACCCAGACTTGATAGTGAAATATCTGTCCAGTGGGTGCTGAAGAGTGAAATTTTGGTCATAGGTCCCTTAATGGACACAAATACCTCTTTTCCCAGTCCAGAGGGCCATGACAGTTTGTGAACAGGCATTCTGCCCACTCCTGAGGAACAGAGGCATCGGAAACTTTCTTTCCCATCCTAAAGAGCAGTTCCACGGTCTTTCACCTCGCAGCCTCTGCGCAGCTTCCCAGCTGTGGGGTTTCTTGGTGCGGGACCAGCAGCTGCTGCGTTCCTGGGACAGGATGTCCCAGGGAGCTGTGGCGGGTGTCAAACGGCCGTTCTCCATTGCAGGCATCTCCGTCAGCAGCCTGAGCGACAACTTGTTTGTGCTGCACGTGCACTGCGAGGATAACAAACAGAAGGTAGCGGGGCTCCTCCTTTGGTTCTCCAGCCACCTCTACAAAATTAACTTTAAAGGCACAAAGAACAGAAGATCCAGCTGGGGGAGGGGGTGGGGAACAAGACATGGTGACATTTATGTGACAAACTTTGTGCCAGCTCTAAGGAGCATTTCACTTAAATGTACTTGTGCTCATGGATGGGGGTCACCAGTGCCTTGTTCACCAAGAGTCCTGGGGCTGTCCCTTATCCCCATTACTGATCCCTTGTGCTGACCTATGGAGATAGTTCTGTCCCTGTTAATTACAACATAATCACTTTTCAGTAAACAGACACCGTAAAGCCACAAATCATAACCCAGGGTGTCTTTTCTGTTGCAGGGAGATGTTGTACTTCAAAGTGACCACGTGATCGAGACGCTCACAAAAACAGCCATGCAGGCAGATAAAGTCAATAATGTCAACATCAACCAGGGCAGGTGAGCGATGCCAAGTCCCTCTCAGGGACTTGCGTTGGTTCTCTTCTTCAGAAACAACTATAAGACATCAAAATGTACCTAATACATCTTAACTAAGGCTCAGTTTCCTTGAACAAGCAGATTATTGCAGCTGCCCATCAATACAAAGCAGCTGTTTGCACAGGGAAAGGGTAAGACAAAGTGAGTGGAGAGGCCACATGCTCATCCCATCTGTTCTTACCTTTTCTCTTCACAGCATAAAATTTACAGTTGGGCAAGGCAAAGAAGGTATAATTGACTTTATATCGGGATCAGAACTGCTTATAGCTAAAGCCAAGAACGGCCATCTAACAGTGGTGAGTACAGGCCGAGGTGGGTGAGGAACAGTAGTTCACTTACAGGGGATCCAGACGCAGCTTTTGGCATTAACGCGGGTTTGCAGAGGGACACACTGCCAGGGCTGTGCTGCGCTGCCCGGGTGTGCCGGCCTGTTCCCCAGTTGTTGCCGCACATCATACATCTCTCCCTGCAGCCTCCAGACCGCCAGGCTTACTGAAACTCATCAAGTGACTGTCCTGTCAGTCACTTATCTTTTTCCTCCCCAGGGTTCAGGCTTTAATTCTATACCCTGTTGCATATCAAACTGTAGAATTTAAAGACACAGGAAACAAAAAAGAAAAGAAAAAAAATACTACTCCCTTCTCTGCTTGTTTGTAACCTTCCTGCTGGTCAGATCTAGCCGTGCAACTGATTTTTGCATTGTCAGATTAAAGGTTGTTCAGAAATAAATCCAGAGCATGCTCAGGCTACACACACACACCTTCCAGCAGAGCCAGAACAAGCTCCTGTCCTACCGCAGGCTGAATCCAAACAGCCACCCGTTTCCACCATGCTCTTCACAGAACAGTCCATCCACAAAAAGCCCCGAGTGCCAACAGGCGTCCGTGCTCTATGGAACGGCTACAGGCTGCACGCAGGAAGAGAGGTTCCATTTCCATAAGCGTGCTGAAACGAGGAGCACGCTGTTTTATTTGCTACCACATCGCAGCAAATCAAATAACTGGCTAGTTTCAGAGCTTAATTCCACAAGCCTGGCTTTGGTGCACATTAAACATGTTTAGGAGCTAAAACTGTTGCAGCACCTTTGTTTTCAATACGTTTTCTAGCTTGTCTTTCTTCTCCTGCAGGTTGCTCCTCGTTTGAATTCTCGATGATAAACGTGCCACCACTACAGGACCTTTTCCTCCATCAGTCTGACTGCACCCTATAAAATTGGCTGGACATTGTTCCCAGCAAAAGTCCCCCCTCCTTCCTCGCTTTGCTCATTTTGTTTATTGTTACCAAAGACCTGCACTTTCAGAAAAAAAAAAACACAAAATACATCTTTGCTTTCTTGTCTTAATACGAAGTTCCAAAAGAGAGGCCTTCTCTTCCTTACCTTAGTGGCAAACGCAGGGTCCAGCGCAGTGTCTGTGGAACCGTGGCCATGGAGCGGATTCAGCCGGGCTTTGAGGGAGAGGCAGCTTTGACTCTACAAGGAGTTTAAGCCTTGATGGAAATGACCAAAATTTGTGCTTGTCGTCATCAAAAAACACAAGCGGAAAATAAGTAACTCTGCTGCTTTGTCAGCCAAATCAATGAAATGCCAAACTTTATATTTAGAAAGAATGTTTTATGAAGAATTCTGCTCTGAGATGTTTTGATGCTTTTGTGTTACAATATATTAAAGCCATATTGTGTAAATGAGTAAAACCCTGTAAATACTTTATACGTGAGTATAAGAGATGCACTACAAGACTTATGGAAACTTATGTTTTTAGATTTGGAATTATTGTTGGTTTTAGTTTATGATTATAAGGTAATAATCTGAGAAACCCATCATGTAACTTCTTCACTGATCTGGATCCAGAGACTCAGCGCTTTTTGTTTAAGTCACCTATCCCATTTCTTGCTCTATAGCAATATTTTTATACCATAGTAACTTTTTCACATCCACACAGGCAGTAATACAAACCACAGATGTTACCACTTCTCTGTGCCGCTTTAGTCCTTGGCCACATGAGCTTTCCCTGCCACCTTGAACCCCAGAGTCACCACCCCCCCCCCACCCAGCTCCTTCAGAAAAAGTCGCTTTCCATCCTCTTACATTTTCAGAGATAACTGGAAGTTTGAGTGCCCACAGTAAAGCTCCACCAGGTTTATATCCTTGCCTCTCCAAACTGCCTTAAAGGGGAAGAGACGGCTCCTTCAGCACTGCTGGGGCTACTGGCTCCAGCCAGGGAAGCACCTTCCTGAGCTGTGTCACTGCACCGTCTAACCCGCGCTGAAGGGACACGCGTTGGGAACGCTGGCCGGCCCCAGGCTGCGGCACAGAGGTTAAAACTAAGCACCTTCGTCTAACAAAGAACTCAAATGGCTACAGAGTGGACAGCTACGTGTCAAATACCTGCTGACAGCAAATCACAGCAACAGCTTCCAAGTTCCAGACCTCAAACGGTGCTTTTTGCACTCTACTTGCCTTAGAAATCCTTCCCAACACAGTAACAACAGTTACAGCAAGCCCTGAATAAAATATAACCAAACATGTTGCCACTCATACGCGATCGGCTCGGTCTCCTACTTTTTGGTTTCTGACATGATGCAGTTATCAAACACTGCCCAGCCCAGAATGCTCTATACACTGTAGTACATACACACGTACCACTGTATATGCTAGAGTGTATATACTAGACAATGCTGTATACGCTATTATATAACCTCTTCAAGACTATGCTAAATAAATTTTTACAAAAAGAAAACCAAAACCACTTTGTCTGTTGTAGAAACCATTTCAATCACATTTTTTAATTTTTTGAGAGGGAGGCTGGTTTTGATTTTGTTTCCTCACTTGTCAGCCCCACTGAACCTCTTTGGTTGTTGGGCCTGATCCATCTACACGGGGCAGCCCTGCTACCACCTACTGCAGGGAGGGGGTTATTCCGAAAAGGGTGGACACTGAAATAACAAAGGGAAAGATGGAATAAGTGGTGTGGAAGAGCTGCTGACCCCTCCTGATGCAAAGCAGATTGTGTTTGAGGAGGCCGGTCCCACAGCTACACTACTTACACATAAGACTGGGTTCTTTCTTTATCTCATGTCTGAAGAACAATGCTGCTACTCCTCTCTCTCTCTCCCCCTCCATATGTTCCTATTACAAGCAACAAAGGAAAGTTATTCTTGCTGGAATAACTAAAATAGAAAAGAAAGTCATAGTAATATTTGGCATTTTTAATTTAGGTTTGTTTTATTTAAGTTTAATGTTAATTCCATGCTGTGTTTCAGTAAGAACAATACAGATTCTGTATCTGTGGCTCCAGTCAGATATCCAGTAGTACAAATTAGCTTCAAGTTACACATACTGAACAAAAGAGGTTGAGCGAGCGAAGGGAGATGGGGAAAGGGGAGGGAGAAAGAAAAAATATTGAACACGCATGCAGGCTTATCAATGCCACCTTCAATGCTAACCTGCTTGGAGGAAAAGTAAAGAACAGGCAAGAATGAGCAGCCACGGATTGTTGAACTGTTACCAGCACCATGATTTTCAGCAACATTTCAGCAGTTTGGAAACTTCTGTTTTTATACAGTAAAACCACTACAATATATGTCCCAATACAACCTGTAACTTCAAGCTAAACACCCAATTAAGTTTAAACATTGGTATAAAATTCCGTTTAAACAGTTATAAAAAAAAGAAAAACGCCACCACATGCGTGCTACCCCGCCATAGCAAATCTCTCCCCTACGAATCTAACGGCCTTCGGGTGGAACATCCACTTCCAGTGGCGACCTCGCCACATCTGGCAGGAGACAATACAGTAATGCTGAACGAGCTTTTACGCAGTCCTGTTAGTGTCTTAAAGAACCTAAAAGCTGGCACCAGTAAAATCCACAGAAATTCACTCTTGCCTTTAAGAACTTTTAAACTGTGTAAAAAAAAAAAAATAAAAATAAAGAAACCCAACAGGGCAGGAACCTAAATTCTGAGACCCAATGTAAAAGTCAGATTTGGTGGTTCTCAGAGTGACACTGAGGGTTTTTGTGGGGAAGGGGAAGGGTGGTCAGAGATGGGTTCTCTTGTTGGCCTTTGTGTCTCACTGGTTTTCATCTTCCACATCCTGCAGCGCTTCTTTATTCTGTTCTTCACCTATGAAAGTGTTCAGAAGTAAGGAAGATGTTAACTTTTAGGAACGAGACCTGCAGAATGGCTTAACAAGCGTCTAGAGATTAATAGTTTCATGCAAGTACAGACGCTCACTCGCACGCTTGCATACGTAACACACACAGACTCAAACCAGCCAGTTCTGGAGTGAAGCGTTTCCATGGAAATTAAGCCTTATAATCACCTCATCGTATTTCATACAGAACTGTAGCACAGGCTATTAGAAGACGTAAGGACAAACAAAACCACCCTTTCTGAAAAACTGAGACTTTGTGTGTGATTGATGAGTCCTGTTGATCAAGAGAGAAACAGCCAAGACAAACCCCATCAGAATGGCTGTAGATCAACATCCTTCTACCAGAATATACCTTCCCGAAACCTCTGCTCTACTCCAGACAGCACTGACATCTACTCACTAACTACAGAACTGAGACCAAAATAGCTTTTATAAAGTAACCGTGATGGCAGGTTATTATTAAAGGTACCAAAAGTACAAAAAACCATCCCTACTTCAAGCCCAACATGACAAGAAACCCCTGGCTTGAGGTTATTAAAGGAAAATATTTTGTGGACATTCACTTCTCTTGAAAAACAGCCGGTTTGGTCCTGTTCAACCCGGCTGCGACAGCCAGTAAAATGAAGCCTATATGCCTGTAAAGAATCCTGGAGTAGGGTGAGGTGCATGCAATGCCCTCTGCAGCGATTGCAAATGCACCAGGAAAAAGTTGAACATACTTCGGGTAGTGCCACGACATGTGCATGATTAAATTTAACTGATAAGACAAACTGAAAAATATTTGCTTTACAATTAACCGTGTGAAATGGTTCTCTCTTCAAGGGTGATAAACAAAAAATAGCCATTAAAAAAAATTAATCTGCAGTAAAATCCAATCAAATGAGACTAATGACTTCCAGCACATAATCAGAATGCCTGCGCAGAGCACGTCCAGATTCAGAATTATCACCAGGTACCAGGCAAGGTAGATTTTGCAAGAGGTGGACTAGGAACACAAGACATTCAACACCAACAAAATTTACATTTATAATTATGCAACAGATCATTTAAGATGAGAAAGCAGAGGCCCTAACCAGGAAGACGATTAAAAGAAGATCTGAGCATGCTCTAGCCAATGCACTTAGGCAAATAATCCTGTATCAGGCAACAGGGAAAGTACTTTTCATGCCCAAATTCTTAACATCCATCCAGGTATGCAGCTCAATTCCCAAACACGTAAGTTACTTTGGATCTTAGTGAAGCAGTTTGGACCTGGGGAGGGGTGACAGGTCACACATTGGCAGAACATGGCTTAGCCCTGGAACGGAGTCAAAGATACGAGCAATTTATCAGCAGCGAGAGTGACAGAGGCAAGCACGATTAGTGATCGGAAGAAAACTGATGCCAAAAAGTTCACTGAGCCATGACGAAGACTTACAAAGTAGTTTTTAGGAAATGAACAGTTGGACTTTCCTTTAGGAATCTATACAGCAGGAAAGAAGGGGAAAACAGGAATATGAAGATGACATTACAAGTGTGAAAATAAACTAAACAGCTCGTCTATGACATGGTTAGAAGGTACAGTAATGAGATGGGAGAGTGTGGCAGCTGAGTAACACCTGACAGCTCTGCAAGCAACACATGGCCCCTTGCAAGAGACTGGAGCGCTAGAACAGAGGGTAACCCAGGAGCCAAGACCCAGCACATTTACAGTTTTCCCTGTTCCATCAAAAGCCTGGAGAAATAGGGGTAAAACGTGACCTGCAACGTTCAACACTCACGATCTACGCAAATAGCTATCAAGTAATAATGCTTTTAAACAATCCCATCAATCCTACACAAAAAACAAGTAGTCAGTAAAAAGTTCACAGATTCTACAACTGCTTTCAAACGGACCCCACACCACTAAAGTATCCTGCAGTAAAGCTGGGTGACTATTACCACGCTTCAGCTAACATCTTACAAAAAAAGTAAGATGTTTATCTATTTGAAGTTAAGCAGCATTGTTGTTTCAAGGCTTTATAAGTTTAAGTACCTAACAGACTTCAAACAGGTCTTTTTCTTCCCTCCAAGTTAAAAGTAAAAAAGTCAGCTCTTCCCACTCTCAAGTACAATTTTTGCAGAAGAAAATACAAGTTTAATCTAATTAAAGCGTGTGTTTAATTCACTATGAATAATCAGTGGAACAGAAGGCCTAACTCAACCTAAACAAGTAAATTTATACTTAGCATTGTATGTGAAAGTGTAAGAGAAAACAGAATGCCAAAAAAACCCCTATTCTCATATATTTAAATAACTATCAGATGTTAGCAAACAGAAACAATCAACGTCCCACCCACCAGTACTGTCAGGGGATAGAGTTGGTATTTGCTCTGGCAACAGCCACAAACCAGCATTTTTAGGAGTACTGAAGAAAGTACCTAAAACATTTCCAATAGCAAATTAGACTTCCCAAAACTGTTTTTTGATTTTTTTTCCTTTCCCAGTAACAAAGTGTTTTACAAAATCCCTTTTCCTCTTCTCATCATAGTCAATTCTTCTTAAGAAGAGTAAAACAAAGTGCTGTAAGGTGATGAATGACACCACAGATGAATATGATGAGCCGTAAGAAAGAAAAGCTGAATTAAATGAAGTCACTGCTTCTAAAATAATCACAGATGACTAAACAGCCAGGTGGGGAGAAAAAAGTGTTACTAATTCCACACCTCCTGGCAGGTAGTGTCATCCCATCAACTTATCCAGTGTTAAGAAAGGACAGAAGTTCGGAAAGGTCTATTATCAGGAAAGAAGTAAAACACCAAACCAATACGTATTTCCACATTCTGTCTTTTGGGCAGAGATTGGGGACAGCGGCATTTTAGAGCAGAGTTTACTCACCATCACCCTGCATGTCTGAAGTCCATAGTGTCAGATTATCACGTAACAACTGCATGATAAGTGTAGAGTCCTTATAGCTTTCTTCACTCAGTGTATCCAGTTCTGCAATAGCATCATCGAAAGCTGCTTTTGCCAACCTAGAAGCACAGAATAAATCAGATTTAACATGTTGCTAAACAGAATCCAAAAGCACGCAGGTTAAGCCTGTGCCTCTCAACACCCATCTTCTTGTCTGGCTACATGACACCCACAGCATCTGTAACAAGGTTTCGTATTATTTACCAGCATTTAGACTTCCCCATCTTCCCAGCTACTACCTACCTGCAGGCACGATCAGGAGAATTAAGAATTTCATAGTAGAATACAGAGAAGTTGAGCGCAAGTCCTAAGCGGATGGGATGTGTTGGTGGGAGTTCTGTCATTGCAATATCACTAGCAGCTTTATAAGCCACCAAGCTGTTCTCTGCAGCCTCCTTCCTGTCATTGCCTGTGGCAAACTCAGCCAGATACCTATGGTAGTCCCCCTTCCTGGAAACAGAAACAGGAACAAGTCAGTAGTCCTTACTGCCAACCAGCCACTAAATTAACAGCTGAATTCTGAAACTGTTTGTATATTCACATAAAGGACATTGCTGCTGAATTATACTGTCTAGACAACAGTGCATTAGTACTTGAGTGAATTTTAAACCATCAGACAGGAAAACCAGTTTGGCCTCACTTACTTTCTTTCATTAGTACACGAAATCATAGCATCTGCCTTCTTCATTACCAAACTGTGTCCCTGTACAACTGCATCTCATCCAAACTAGGCAAGACTTTGATCTGAAGGACAGAGATAATTCAACTACAGGGGAAAACACACTGATCATTTCGAGATTTAAACTACGCTTCATGCAGACTAGTGACTGCAGCAACGTGCTCCAAAGGCCAAGTTTCATATGGTACTGCAATTGTGAAGTTGACACTACATGAGTTATCCATCTACTGAATTTTCTCTTCTTTATGAAGAATATACAGCTCATGCAAGAAAACACTTAAGCAGGGACATAATCTCTGTAGTGTTAGCACAATTAAAGAAAATGGTTCTTCCTTACATCTAAGAGCTACACAACAGCTTACATTAAGTTCTCATGACCTTATTCCAAAAAAACATCTATCCCAAAGCACACTATTAGAACACTAACACCTCAAAAGTAGCCAAAAAGGGATGTTGGTTAGACATGACTAAACTGCCCTCTTTCTAGAAGTTACTGTGGTTGAGTGGGCAGAAAACACGTGTACAGCTACTTTATTTCTGTATCTAATTCAGGTAGAGTATGGGGTTCTTCTCTCACAAGGAGATACTTACATTTTGTAATAGAAAACCTTGGACTCGCCAGTGTTAGCTGCTGGAATGAGGTGTTTGTCCAGTACATCCAGAATGTCACAACAGATTAACTTCAGTTCAGTCTCAACCTATTTAAAAAAAAAAAAAAAAAAAAGATGAGGTTAGCACGTAAGGCTAAGAGTTATTTCAAAAATATCAAACAGACAACATCATAAAAATCCAAGTGGGGTAGGACAGAAGAAAAACTACAAAAAATTCAGCTGCTCCACAGATGCATTAAGCAAAACACTTTGGCGTAGTTAGCTGGCACACAGAAGAGGCAAGGAGCGACATATGATGAAAGGCATGACTCCCTGGAAGACATCTCGCTAGACAGTTGCATTAAGTCTGTCTCAGGACATAATTCCTTACTGCAAGGTTTGCACAACTCCTAATTCCTTACGTTTTTGATCTGGGAAGGCAATGGCCAAGGGGACAATTTTCAGGTAATTAATACAAATCAGCTAAACTCCATTCCACCCCAGAGCTAAATGATACCTTAAGAATAAGTTTCTAGTGACGACTTGGGAGGCAAAGGTCTCACATTTAGAGCTTTAAGACAAATTATGGAGCATCAAAGAGAATAATGATGTGCCACACTGACAAAATGTCAGATACAAGAGGAAAAACTCCAGAAGATACAAACTTCAGAAGCAGGCAAAAAAGCAAAGCACTGCAAGTCAGAGAAATAGCAGAAATCATCAATACTAACAGGGAGATCTGTGGCCAAGGAAAAATCTATATATAAAGCCTTATTAAAAAAGCAAATACTGGATTTTTAATAGCCAACGTTGAAAATATGGTCACATCACCTTTATTTTTTCTGATTTAGAATACAAGGCAAGGCCTATGAGCTTCAGTTTTACCACAGAAGTTTGATACCTGAAAGCAAAAAACTAATAATACCCAAAAAAGGTAAAAAGTCTCTTTTGACATCAATATTGGACTTTCCATGTCATTCCCAGGAGAAGCGGTTGGTTCAGCGCAGAGAGGAGCCTGTTGCTGCTCTTTCATGATTTCTGCAGTAACTGTCACAGCTGCAGCTGAGGACAACTCTGGCTCAAGCTATTTGTATAACTCTAAAGTAAACGTTTTCAAGCAAAGGTATCAACATCAGTTACAAGAAACTACCAGTAGCTGCATGTCTTGAACCACAAGAGCAGCCCCACTCAATCCACTATCCCTTCCTATCCTCCCACCCATGCAGCTTTTTTCCTTCTTTCTTTAAGCATTTTTATTGCCATGTAATATCATCAGATAGCCCACAAACTATTAGGGTTTTAACCACAACACCTATCCTTCAAAAGCTGTTATGGATCTGAAATAAATATAAAGCTGGCACACAGATACGCATACCAATTTGTACAGAATGATTTAAGAGATTTGCAGAAGTTCCTTTAGAGAAAATGATCTACAGCAAATTTCAAACTTTCACGTACAATGTCAGTATGCCCTAACATTCAGAAGAAGGGTTAGATGCTATACTTAAAGTTACGCGACAAATGTGTAAGGAAGTTGCTGAAATGCGGTCACTTGTGAAGAATCTACTTCCTATATTCTTGGGCTACAAAAGCTATAAAACCTTTGGCCAGCAGTCAGTTCCTGCAAACTTCTTTCCTCTTGATCCTCTTTTTCAACGACTTCTTTTGCAGAGAGATCTTCAGCAAAACTGCAAAGAATTAAATCAATTTCTAATCCTCTTTTGTTAAAGAACCATACATGTACAAACTTCTAATTCATCTCAGACAGACCTTGGTCAGCTTTGCTTAGAGTATGAGTCCCACAAGCTACTGGAGATCAACTGCTGTCCAGGGCAAAGTAAATGTCCCAACCAAGCTTAGTTTAAAAAGGTTTAATACAAATTGAGTTGATTAAGAGCAAAACAAAACAACCCACAACAAAAGCCTAACAGATCTTTTATGAAAAGGATGTTTTCTAGACAGAGTAGCTCATTGATTTCTGCAAAGCAGCAAACCAGCACAAGAGCCCACACTAAACCCATTCAGAGCACTCGGAAAAAGCAGGTTTAGGGTCTATGACCATTCCAGTTCCAAATATGACATTGGGTACTACAGACTCTGAGCAGCAAGGAAAGACTTCTCATCCTGATAGGTACATACAAGCCCCTACAATCCACCCTGCCTCTATTTTAGCAGTAGTGCTGGCTTAATCAGACTTCAGACTGTGTTCTTAGCTCTGCAGATACAAAAGCTCATAAGCCACCCTGTGATCTAAATAAGGAAACTTATTAGAAGCAACCAGGGGAAGAGTAACCTGTACTAGTTCTTTGACCTGTTTTAATATGCAGCCCCCAAAATAACTGCACCTCACAACTGAGATGCAACATGAAACTAGAACGATAGGAAACCATTACTAAAGCCTGTAACGCACCTCCCTCCTGCTCCTGCCAAAACAGACAGACTGACCATTCAGATTTATGCCAATTCATAGCCCAACCTTTCTAGGAAGAGGTGAAGGAGAAGAGAGCCTTGCAGCTGCCCCAGAATACAATCAGGTTTTAAGTCAGAGCACTAGAAGCACACATTCTCATATGCCACAAATACAGACCAGTAAGAAGAAGGTGAATACTTGTCCTATGCTAAAAGGGAAGGGAGCTGGTTTTCTTGCAAGCAAGTGAACTGCATTATGTGCAGACATAACACCATCCTCTCAAGGATGAAGAACACAAGCCTCAGTGTGTTCTCATCTACAGAGATGCAGTCAGACGAGAAAGCCAGGGGCTTGACTTTTGTGTATCCAAATGGCCACAGGACCCACAAAAGCAGCCTGTCTGCAAAGGAAGCAAGTAAGTGGCATTTTCCCCCATGGCTGTATCTCGCTACATTTATCTTAAGTGGTTTAATAAAGTCACAGCCTGGAGCCTTCCATCATCTCTCAGTAGTGCATAGTGTACACCCCAGACAAAACCAGCCCAGCCCTACTCTGACACCACCATCCCTCAAGTTCTGCCCCAAGTCACACTGGCTAGAAGCTCAAACAAACTGATGTACATCAAAACTGTCAAATAATTACTTCTACACAAACTACACCTTCCATTTCAACTCGAGCAGCACTCTTTAGCTGAGCAAGGTCATACCTGGTTCTGGTGGTAGGTGAAAAATGTGTTTTTTCTAGAGTTCTCTCCAGCCCCCCAGTGCCTTACACTTGGCAGGTCAGCCCCCAGACAAGTGTTCTCCTTGGCACTTTTTTTGGTCAGAGCCTTTAAAGCCTAGGAAGGGTCTTCCAACAATACTCAACTTATTTTGAAGAGTACTACAACAGTGGGTATTTGTTGACAAGGCAGCATAATAACCAGAACTCTGCTGAGCCTGCACTGGACCTTATCTCTTCAGAGAAGCACTGAGCATGACACCAGGGCACGTGCACTACTGTTCCAGCAGCGACAGTTAAAAGCCTCATCTAAATCTCTGCAATATGTACTTCAGGCCCTTTCTGCTCCCACACCATCTTGCCAAACCCTTTAACACTCTGCTTAGAGCAGATGTTAACTCACAGTAAGTCTCCCAGAAGCTACAAACAAGATCCGCTCTTCAGCTACGGATGACACACAGAAGGCCCCAGGAAAACTTAGGCTGGGCTCAAGTAGACACAGCTAATCTTTCTCCAGTACGGCACCACATTACAGTTCTCCACAGCACTCTTCCACCTAAAGCAACCATGACAGGTATTTCTTTAATGGCACTGCACTTCACATGGCCTCTCTCCCAACAGATACCTAAAGGACTACATACACATACTGCCTGCACACCAGTCTGTTTTGCATGGTACTTGCTCTCTTTGCAAAGAGAGATGCAAAACAATGCTTTTTTTTTTACAGTCCTTTCAAAAACAACAAAAAGAGTATTTTCACTATTAAAGGTTCTTCGGCAAAAAATAAACACCCACAAAACATTGTGCAAAAAGAACTGGAAGCACAAATTGCAAGACAAATTTAAACAATCACCAGACAGCTATTGTCCTATTTTATAGAATCTGTTACAAAGATTTTAGACATCCATCAAGAAATGGCATTTGGGACTGTATGTAACTGGCAGAGTCTCATCCCATCAGCATGCCAGCATAAAATTAGAACTCACAACTTTAACAATTCCATGGAGGAACAGAAACCCTATGAGTCAACAGAATGCAGCCCAGAGTCATTCCTGAGAAAGGATTTCCAAGCCAACATCATTTCCATTGGTGGTATATGAATCAGTGCCAGGTGATAGAACAGACTCCACTGTTTCTCTGGAAGTGAAGATCTGAACCATGCGGAGGAACTTGTCCTCAAAAAATGGCCATCAAGTTTCTGCAGAAACGTATGGGATTTTAACAATAACGGAGCATGTCTGCTCCGTGTTAAATCATCAATTAAGGAAAGGGTGGAGGAGAGGGAACAACACACTGTTCTAATAGCTGAAGGTTTCATTAGCCCTTACCGATGGAAGTCAAAGCTTGCTCCAAGTTCTCCATTTTAGGTAAAGTTGCACAGACTGACTAGACTCAGCATGAAGTTATGTGCATCAATTTTTCCCCTCTCCAGAGAGAGAAAATAGCAAGGCCCTAGAGGTTATTACATCCAAGTTTCACAGTTGAGATGACCAGGATATCTTAACACCCCCCCACTCCCAGCCCCAGGAACATGGAGTGCTTTATCTTAAATTAACTGCTATCAGTCTAATCAACCAACTTAGGGACCAAAAAAAAAGTTTAAAATCTACATTTTAAGAGCTAGTTGCTGTCAGAGGAGCCACACTACCTGAGCACTCATTTCAACACAGGCACAGCTGTCTGAGCTAATAACAGCTCTGCCAGTTCCACTGTACAAGACAAACTGGGCAACTATTCTTCACTGTCACCCAAATGCTCAGCACTCAGTTTACAGCAACTCCTGCCAACTTTCTGTCTGGGTGAAAAAGTAATAAAACAAGGCCAATGTACATGAAATGCAACTATCATAGTGATAAGAAACGAGGTTAAGAGAGTCAAAGCAAGTGGCCATTTGGCTTTACGCTGCCTGTCTTTACACCAAGAATACCACTGAAGATCCTTCCCCACTGGCAGTTCAACTGTTAATATTGTGAACTCTGTAGGACAGAGTCCTGCAATAGCACCAAGGGTCAAAGTCTGTCTGATCCAAAGCAACTTTTATCAGAGTCAGAAACTAAACAGATGAACACCTCCTTTGACATGGTAGTTTAAAAAAAAAAAAGCTGCTTGGGATAAGTCAGGTTGAGGGGAAAGAATAAAGCATGTGCAGCCTCACACTTGAGTAAGCAGGGAAGAAATAAAGTGCTAGCACAGTTCCAACACTTGGCAGGTATGCAGATGTGCTGAAGGAAAAGCCATCCCTTTCTTCTTCGAGTCTACTGGCCTTTTGAGTGCTTACACAGAAACACCCAACCTCTCACCTTCACCAAGACAAGGAACAAACCTCATCCTTTCAGGAGTGTCACCTTATTACAGGTCATCACACTGCACGCAATCTAGAATACCAGAGCAGTTTATGGCAAGGGTATCAAAATGGGACCTTAACTAAATTACATTATGCCTTAACACCAACTACATCTTACCATTTGCCGATATTCCCGAATCATTTTTAATTTATCTTCTCCACCTTTGTTTTCTTCTTTCTGTTCAATGCTGCTGATTATTCTCCAGGAAGCTCTTCTGGCTCCAATCACGTTTTTATATGCAACAGAAAGCAGGTTTCTTTCTTCCACTGTCAACTCCACATCCATTCCAGCCACTTTCTTCATTGATTCAACCATTTCTAAGAGGAAAAGGTCAGAAATTATTGTCACAGCTAAAGCATCTTTCAAACCACTCAACAGAAGCTGGATGTTAATGATAGCTTATGAAAACAGGCTTCCTCCTCCCTTTATACAGTTTTTCCTCACTTCTATACTGGAGTGTTCTGAACAAATCAATGAGCATGTGTACACAAAGAAGGTATCTGATGTTCTTTTAAATACATTTGACAAGGATGCCAAAAAATTCTTTAAAGGTAGTTGATTGGTTTGCTGTTAGCCTTTTGGTGGTGGTTTCTTTTGTTTGTGGTTTTGTTGTTGAGACACAGACAAAAAGGATCTAGCATTAGCAAACATGTTTTTCACAGTGGATAATAGTTATCAGTACAATCCTACAGGAATGCGTGTTCTTCCAAGCACTTCAGAAGAGACAATGAATAGTGAGAAAAGCATGAGCAAACGTAAGCAACCTTTCAGCACAGAAGGATAAACTGAAGAATTACAGAATGCACCACTGATTTGCTAATTGGAATACAGTGTAACGTGGTAATTAACCAAAAAATAAAACCCAGATTTCAAGAGTTGTGGAGGAGTACTGCTATTAGGGAAGGAAGTCAAAGTTCCAAGAGGAAACAATCAGAAGAAAAATTAGGTGCTTGGAGAAGTAACAAAAAAGTCATCCTGAGGATAGCCAGAGCAACCATATCCACCCATGCCAAGCAGCTATTTACACTGAGAAGTAACACACAAAATATAAATTAATTGATATTTATAGTTTAAACCTTTTGAAGAGGACTTTAAACCTGAGGTTAAAAAAAATGACTAAATATAGCTTTCCTATACTCAAGTGGAAGTGAAAGCTTGAACTGCTTAAAGAAGGTTATAGTCCTTTCATTACCTAACCACACTATGATTACTTGTGACATATTAGGAAAATAAAAGCAAAAAAATGTTAAATATATACTAATTGAGAGCCTAGTATGAAACACCCAGGAATCGTAGTTTTTGTCTTGCCACACAGTGCTTCAGTTCATTTACTATTTACCTTCAGCTTCCAGAACTGGTAGGAATCCCCACCGACATAAAACTAAGACCATTAATGAAGGAGACTAAGTCTTAACTACCCCATCTACTCAACAGCACAACTGTTCCATTACTATCTGCCAGGTAAAATGACAGGAAAATGCCATTTTTAGCTTCTGCCAAAGCACAGTTATGCGATAAGGCTATGTCTCCTGTAATATGCTGCCTTCCTGTCCTGTAGCCTATTTACCTTACACACTGCGTTGGTTCTGGCAAACACAGTTTTGTTTTGCCTTTTCACAGTAGCTACAATGAGGCTACATTTTAAATTTGTGCAGAAAAGAGTGTTGGTAACATAGATGTTTCAGTTACTGCTCAGCAGTGCTTACACAGAGTCAAGGACTCCTCTGCTCCTCACCCCAGCCACCAATAGGCTGGGGGTACAAAAGAAGCTGGGAGGGGAACCAGCCAGGACAGCTGACCTCAACACATCCAAGGGGTATTCCACACCATATGACAACATGCTCAGTACATAAAGCTGGGGGAAGGAGGAGGAACGTGGCGGGGCATTTGGAATGATGGCATTTGTCTTCCCAAGGAACTTACACATGGAAGCCTGCATCTCTAAGGATGGCTGCGCACCTGCCTGCCCTTGTGAACTAGCAAATGAATTCCTTGCTTTGCTTGCATGCACAGCTTTTGCTTTACCTATTAAACTATCTTTATCTCAACCCACGGGTTTTCTCACTTTTATGCTTCCAATTCTCTCTCCCACCCCACCGGGGCGAAGTGAGCAAGCAGCTGCGTGGTGCTTAGTTGCTGGCTGGGGCTAAACCACAACACACACTCATCATTTCTCCCCCTTCATTTTACCTCCTTATGCTTTGCTGTGTCATGGCAGCACAAGCAATGGGAAACTAATGAAGCTTCACTGTCAGTTTTTTTACTCAGGTACCAAAACTTGCAATCTTAGCAGGCATAAGCTATTTCAGCAATGGCAAAGTGTAAGCTCAATCTTCTTCCCTGGCAGGAACAATGTTATCAGTCTCCAACAGGTCTCCACATGTGCAGTGGCTTTATTCTTCCCAGAAGTGGAAAAAACACATCCTTACCTCTAACCAGTAGATTTCGCTTCTCCAGATCACAGAAACAAACAAAAAAACCACCAAGGATTTGATAAGACTTTTACAAAACAACATCCTGTCTTGCTTTTGTATTACCTGAATTTTTAAGATTATTCATCATTATGCAAGAGTACAGCATATGTATATCTTCTCTGATAGAAAACTAATTCTATACAAAAATAAAGCCATTTATGCCTGCCAACAGAACAAATATTTTATATTCTAAGTGCAGCTTTACCTATCTGGAAGATTCTACAGGGAAGTGAAAAGCTCAGAGACCATTCAAGACAAAATAGACGTCTGAGATAACATTTCAGTAGGAAGGATTACTGCAGTAATGACAACTCACTGCATACACAATCCGGAGATGCTTATGCTGCACTGTGGAGAAAGTAGTGTTATGCAGATTCAAAGAGACAGAGACTGTAGTTTAACTGGTTAAATTCCAGCCTTTCATTTGATTGTGGCTGTCACCTCATTATGCTACTGTCAGATCATGCCACCATCAGAGCAGGAAGTCCCAAAAGTGTAAACTGTGTAAGGACAGGGGAATATTCCAGAGAATGACACACTTGCCCTACATTTATATCCTTCCCCAGGCATTTACTGCTGGTCATTACAAAAAAATATCAAAATAAATAGACATTTGGTCTGATCAGGTCTGTATGTTCTTATAGAATAAAGGCATTTAACTGAGACTCAAAACAACTGCCTAAGATACTAAACTATAATAACACCCAAGCCATTTTTAATAACATTCTACTACTATGGTTAAGATGCTTGGCTCCTTATTGCAAATGTTGCTGAGTCACCTCCGGCCTCTGTGGAGTAACAGTAGGGACACAAAGGACTGGGACAGTGGTTACCACTACACTGAGTGCTACCTACAAAGTGGTTCACCACAACCAGTGTTCAGAGAAGGCTCAGTACTAGTCTTGTACTTGTTCATTCGTGAAATGAACAAAAGATGATCAGTAACAAGTCACAAGAACTCAGACTATCTGATCTTAAACTGTTGTATATAACCTCTCAGTTTAGTAGCAGCAGCAAACACAAAGCAACCAACATCATGTCAATTTTTCAGAAGGGTTCCAGCAGGAGAAACTACAGACCCATTAACCTAACTCTCACAAGGGGTCAATTTGACAGGAATTACATAAAAGAAACTGAGTGGATATATGCATAAATTGTATATTGTAGAGCGTGGCCTTCTGTAAACACAAGTAATGCCTCACAAATCTACCGTGATGCTTTGAATGAGTCAAGCATATGGACAAGGAAGACATGATTGATATAGTCTACCTGGATTTCCCAAAGGCATTTGACAAGGTCCCTCACCCAAGGTTCTTTAAGGAACTCAATTGCCATGGGATAGGAAGAAAGTCCTCACATGGATAAGCACTTGGCTGAAAGACAGGAAACAGGGTATAAGACTCAAGTGTTCTGGACAGAGAAAGATCACCAGTGGAATCACACAGTGATCTGTGCTGGGAAGCATGCTAACATTTGCAAGAGATCCAGAAAAACTGAAGCAAATAGTAAGTCCTAACTTAGTACCAGCAAACTGCTAAGAACAAACACACACACACACAAAAAAAAAAAGCTGAAGAAATAAGGGCAAGTGTATTTTCGCCATTAAGTGAAGAGTGTAACTGTGAAGATTAATGCCTGTACATTGCATTTTCCCTAGAACTGCAGGCCTACACCTGGCATCAGTGGGTACCATCCTGTTTGCTACAATGATTAGCTCCAAATTCAAGCCAAGAAAAGACAGGGCTCATTCTTCCATCCATTAGGAAACTTTTCACTGAACACACTATTACACTGCCTGCATTAAGTTTTTCTGTTCTCTTAAGAAATCCTGCATTTGCCAAGTAAGACTTAGATGGCTAAACCAGGCCAGCAGCTTGCGGGGAGGTAGACTGGTGGCTTTCTCCTCTATTCCTGTCAATTCCATTGCAGCAGCTCCACACTTGTTTGACCTCTCAACTGGCTGATTCAGGTCACCAGCTCACAAAAAGAAAAAAAAAAAATCTTGCTTATAAATTAGAGAACTGAACTGACTCTAAAGGTCAGACTAGAACCCAAGTAAACATAAGAAGTACCGATGGAAGAGACAATACCCCTCTTTGAACAGTGAGCTGTCAGATTAGCTCACCCCACTTTGCAGCACTGCACCTTTAATTTCTGAAAAAGTATAAAATTAACACATTTATCCTTACACACGACATAATTTTTCTATAAAGGTCTTCATGTGCTTGAAGCACCCTGAGTAGATTGTTACAGGCAAGTAAAAGCAGGGTACAAGTGCTGTTTTAGGGAACAGAACTCAGATACTAAAAATTCATAATCCTATTTTAAGCTCCATATCTAGAGCATGCCACACATCACAATGTACAAGTTTTATAGAAACGAGCATAAAAGAACCTAACAACTATATTTGCACAAGACAACCAACAGAGAGAGAGAGGGGGAAAAATACTGAAGAATATCCACCCTGCACAGTAGCTTAGACTATGATTTTGTGGAGAAAGCATCAGGTTATGCTGCTATTCCTTGTATGAGGTTTGCAACCGCTGGTGCAGCCACAACACTTCCAACATCCGACTGCATGACTCTGCAATTTACAGTTCTACAAGGCATACTTGTACTTTTATGCACTTGGAGAAATAGATGGGTTAAGGCCAAATCATTCGAGCAACAGTGGCATTACACAAGCCTTTCTTGCAACAAGAACATGATTTCTAAGTCATCACTACCATCTCTTCAAGGTGTGAACATATGTTTTTCTAAATAAAAGAGGTTTTCTCCAGTATTTGTAACAAAAATTCTAGTTTGAAAGCAAAGATAGGCAAATCTAAAGAATAAGTCTTTTCATACTGCCTGCTGGACTGAGATCTGCTACTAAGTGATTTTCAAATACAAGTACTCAAGTAATTTAACAGACACAAGTTCAGCTTCTGGACTGCTTGCAGAGAACCACACCATCTAATTGTAGATGTTTGTCTCCTTTGGTTGTTCTTGCTACCTCAGGAGATTCAAGAAGGCCATTATAAAAAAAAAAAAAAAAAAGTCCTCTCTCAAACAACTTGTCATGATCAGAAGATAATTTTTACAGCCCAGTACGTAAACAATCCTCATAAAAAAAAAAAAATCTAATTCCTCCATCGTTGTCTTGGCCATGTTCTATGCACCTCTTATATTCCTACATTTCTTAGGCATATATCAAGATTTTTCTGCCTTTTAGCACTTTCACATTTACCCAATTCAGAGACAAAGAGAGCAGTCATACCCTACATCACCAGAACAGTAAGACCTTTGACAGACAGATATAAGTACTAACCATTAATGGGGGGGGAAGGGAACAACACAAAAACACCCTTAAGTGTGTTTCTTTCGAGCAAATGTCAAACAAGTCCTCTGCAAATTGAAATTAATATGCAACTTAAATTCTAATTTGTGACATAGCTTATTGATTCTTCACTAGGCTGTGATTTCAAGACCTGCTACTATGAGGCAATTTTTTTCTAAAATAGGTTCAAATCTTGAACTACTGCTGCACACCTTACTGCCTTCAGAATAGAAGACAGATTTCCCTGATAGACAATTTATAAAAACATGGAGGAGTCAGCAGTTAGCTTGCTGTATCAGGAGTCAGGAGAGCTGTTAAACAGGGGTCTTTTTGGTTGTGGTCTTCTTTTGTTTGGTTGGTTTATTTTGTGTTGTTATTGTTTGTTGGTGAGGTCACCCCTCAGTCTCCTCTTCTCCAGCTCCAGAGCCCCAGCTCCCTCAGCCTTTCCTCACACGGGAGATGCTCCACTCCCTTCAGCATCTTTGTTGCCCTGCGCTGGACTCTCTCCAGCAGTTCCCTGTCCTGCTGGAACTGAGGGGCCACAACTGGACACAATATTCCAGATGTGGTCTCACCAGGGCAGAGTAGAGGGGCAGGAGAACCTCTCTTGACCTACTAACCACCACCCCTTCTAATCCACCCCAGGTACCATTGGCTTCCTGGCCACAAGGGCCCAGTGCTGGCTCATGGTCATCCTGCTGTCCCCAGGACCCCCAGGTCCCTTTCCCCTACGCTGCTCTCTAATAGGTCATTCCCCAACTTACACTGGAACCTGGGGTTGTTCCTGCCCAAATTCAAGACTCTACACTTGCCCTTGTTATATTTCATTACATTTTTCCCTGCCCAACTCTCCAGCCTGTCCAGGTCTCTGGATGGCAGCACAGCCTTCTGGCGTGTCAGCCACTCCTCCCAGCTTGGTGTCATCAGCAAACTTGCTGATAGTGCACTCTGTTCCCTCGTCCAAATCATTGATGAATATACTGAATAATATAGACCCCAGTACTGACCCCTGAGGCACTCCTATGTTAGCAAGGTAATTTCACAGACCAACACAATGCTACTTATTTCAATTGTATTCAGGAAAAAAAAAAAAAAAAAAAAGGACAATTTATAGTTATATCTCATTCTATTCATATATCTCATTCTATTTGAAGGAACAGCAGTGAGATTTCTTTCAAAGCTTCCTGGCACGTTGTGATTTGTCATGACATGCCTAAGCAGATCTGTGAAGATAGACACCCAAATCTCTTAATATCTCTGGAGATCAGGGCTTAAGTGCTACTTACACTGCAGGAATATCTAGAAAGTTGTCCCCTTAATCTGGGCCAATATACTGAGGACAGTATAGGTACAGGACTAGATTTCCAAAAATTCACAAGTACAGCTTCCAAGACTTCAAAAATTCTGTAAGTGGGTCAGGTAAGTAACACCAAAGAAGCTCCATTTAGATGCTCACCATAAGTGCTGCTATAAATGCCATCAACCATACACAAAGAACCACCCGCCACACACCAAGTCTCAAGGAGAATGAATATGGGACAGAACTTAATGCTATCCTAACACTAAACATGAAAAATTGTCATTTCACACTCGCAAGAGATTTGTATGCCAGCATATTTATAGACAGTACTTACCATCACACCATTTTTATGTGCCAATTAATAACCGTGACCTTATGCTCATGTATCTCAGACTAAACTGAAGAGCAAAATTAAGAATAACTTACACTTTCACCATACTGCTTCCCAAACCATTTTGTTCACAGATTTAGCAGTCTCAGTTATGATCTTGGCAGAACTGCAGTATTTCATATAAACAAGAACAAATTATGCCAATAATTTTGAATTGTTTCAGCTGAACTAGATCAGAGAACTAGATGCTACAGCAGTATCTACAGCACCTATTTTTCCACATCATGGATATGAGATAGATGAAGATGCATTTAGAACAGCTGGCAGATTAGAGGGCGCTACTTAAATTTGTTTAACCGAGTCCAACAAACTTCAGAAGTCTAAAACCACAGCACTGATTTAAGCCTGACAACTTTAAGTTTAGTGCTCCCTCCTAAGTGATGATCTAATGAGTCTCATCACTGAGAAGCAAAATAGCATAAGAAGTCCTTTACATTTCAATCTAGCCAGCTTGTTCGCAAACATGCACAATACTGGTAGAATAGAAAGTCCATCAAGGGAAATGCTGCACCAAGGCAATTCCTACTAATCAATTTTTATTAGTTGACAGGAAGACTGATTGTTTTGCATCACAGATCTCTACAATGGAATAGAGTCTCATTACTTTCTGAAGAACTGATTTATCACTGACTTAAGAGAACACCAGAAAGACAATCATACCTCAAAAGCTCCCAGAGATGATGAATGCTTCAGGATGTCAGCCAAGCATCCAACTTGGGTTTCCACTCAAAGCAAAGCCAACACTTTGAGCTGCACTGACTAATCCACACCAGGTGGAGAACCCTTTCCTCCCGACTCACCAAACCCACTCCAGCAACGCTGCTGGAATCGGGACTGGGGGTCAGGGGAAAGGAAATGGATCTTCCAGCTCACACCCTTTAGGGTAGGCAATAAGCACTAAAAAGCACAAACACCTAGCAGAAGTTGCACACTTAATGTGTAATACGGAATTACACGCTTCCCTTCGCCCAACTCATAGAATCACTGAACCATTTTGGTTGGAAAAGACCTTTAAGATCATCACGTCCAACTGTCAACCTAACACTGCCAAGCCCACCTCTAAACCATGTCCCTAAGAACCTCATCTACGTATCTTTCAGTCAAGTTGTACCCCAAAATCTGGTTTTGGAGGCATATTTTTTTCTGAAAGTCCTTACAGTTATTGTGGAGACTGTCTGACTTCCATCATTTAGTGGAATTCTTAGTTCTACCTAATTTCCCTACTGGAACTACCACAGAATGGAGTCTTATTCAGGCCTTCTCTTTTTGTTGTAGTTTCTATTTTCCTCCCCAAAACCATGCATTTTTCAGATGTTTTGCAACAGTGCTATCAAAAGCTAAGCACAACTCAGTAAAAATATGTTATTTGCAAGAAATTCATCATGTTGTCTACGAAAATTACAATCAGAAAGTATATGGAGTGTCTTCCTACCTCTAAATGAAGTCTAACTGGATTCACACTTTTTACATACAAGGGTATTTCACTTTAAATGAATAAGCATAAGGTTTGAGGGCAAAAGCAACAATGTCAGAAGAGTAACATAATTTAAAAAAATTAAAGGTCCTTTCTTTTATATGCAATTGAAATACATTGAAAGAAACAGTCACAAGACATTTTTGAGGCAATAGACACCATCCAGGGTTGCGAGTTCCTCCCTTCTACCACTTTTTCCCCAGACATTAAGTGATCAGACATAGTGCACAAACTTCCAGGGGAGAAAAGCATGAGAACACGATGCTGGAAAAGTGAAATTATATGTAGTAATTTCTACTACATAATGAAAGCCTATGCGTTTTCTTCAGGCAATGAAGTACCATGTACTCGATCCTTCCAGGGTGAGAGCTCGCTCTCTTTGCCAGGGGCAGCAGAATCCCGTACTGAAGGCGAAGCAAGAGAAAGGAAAGCGCTGGCCCCCTCCCGCGGGACCCCCGGCCTCGCCCCCCGAGGGGGCCGGGCACCCACCTTCCGGAGAGCGCGGCCCTGGGCGTTGTCTGCGCCGAGCCGCCCTCAGCCCGCACCGCCCAGCTCGGGCCCGACAGAACCGCCTCAAGCCGCCCCGGTCAGCGGCACCAAGAGGGGCAGCGGGGTCTCTTTGTGGGGGCCCCCGAGGCGGGGGCGGCTCCCCTGCCCCCCCCGCCCCCCCGGGACTCGCCCTTCGCGGCCGCCATTTTATTCCCGGCTTCTGCCGCCACCGCCCCCCGAACCGGGCTCCGCCCAGGCCCAAGCCACCCACTCGTTCAGGCCCCCCATCCCCAGCTCCACCAGCCCCTTGGGGCGCTCCCAGTCGCCATTTTGTCCGGGCCCCCCTCCTCCGCCCCTGCCCCCCCTCCCCCGCCCAGCCGCCATTTTGTGGCCGCTCCCTCCCTCTCTCCTTGGCCTTGCACGGCCTTCCCAGCCAGCGCTCACCATCGTAGCGCTCGGCCTGCTCAGCCAACTTGGCCTGATAGACGAGGTCCTCCCGATCGTCCATGTCGTGCAGGCGGGGCGGCGTCGGGGACTGCACGGGGCGGATGGAAGCCGATGGGTCTGGGGGGCTCAGCAGCGACCAGCTCGCTGCTCTCCGGGCAAATATGGCGGCAGCACCTCCTCCCGCTGCATCCGGGCACTTCCGCAAGTGCGCGCATGCGCCTTGTGGCCTCCCATGGCAACGGCGGCTCCTTGGCAACGGGTGGGAGGCGGCGGCCGGGGCCGCGGCGGCGGCGGGAGGCGGCAGCCCGGGGGTGGCCGGGCCGGAACCGCCCGCTCCCCCGCCTGGTTGTCGCTGGGCCGCAACCGAGAGGGCGCCGTTGTTGTGGGGAGGCGGAGGGGCGAGGTGCGGGGTTGGGGTGGGGCCGGGTCCCCGCCGGGCAGACCCCGCGGCGCGGGCTGGGGGTGGGGAGGGAGCAGCGTTTCCCTCAGTGCGGCTCTTTCTCTCAGGGAACGTGTTTCTGCTGCCCTCAAACGCTGACGATACTACTTGAGTACCTCTCGGTTTATTTTTGTACGATCACCGGGTATGCTCTACACATAATGGTGAACCTAGAAATGAGTGAAAGGCAAAACGTCCCATTTAGCAAGACTTCTGCAATCTCTGCCGCTTGAAATGTAGGACATGATAATTTCACAGTTCTAAGAGGCTACAAGAACTAGAACTTGAATGTTTCTCAAGTTCCACACTGAGTATTTATTAAAAAAAAACGGGGCATACACTTCAATAGTTGACCAAACGCCTCAGTTTCCGAAATCTGAATGGTTGGAGAAAACTGAAATGGATTAGGCTCAGCTGGCATTAATTTAATCTTCACGGATTTGCTCGGGGTAGCTGTGAATACAGTCTCGTTATCGCTCTTTTTCCAGGATGAGCGGCTGGGGACTCTCGGCCTTCCTGAGGCGCAGAACTGCACAAAGGCCTCCGGAATTGTGGATGCACAGCAGAGACCGAGCAGGTCCTGTCAGGTATCCTTCTATTTACTCCTTTGTCTTGTGCCCGCTGAAATGGGCTCCCGATGTGGGACTGAGGGGCGCACACGTAAAACACATCTGTAAAAAATAGTTTATTGTTTCCGGATGCGTTTCAACACATTTCAGTCGGTGAAAAGGAGCTTTAGGATATGTAAAATTAACGTAACTGTATTGTTTTCTTACAAATAAAGCTAAAAATGTAACAAAATTATTATTGTAACGCTGTTTGCTTACCCAGTAAAACAATGGTCTGCTTCCATGGGATATTTTGGGCCACAACTCTCTTTCAAATCTCAGGATTATGTAATCAGAATTCCATAAAAGGAAAAAACAGCTATTAGCATGTCTGGACTAAGGTAAAAATTGTGTGTCAAGTCCAGAATAAAAAAATACTGTTTTCAATTTAGTTGAAATACAACCAGGAAATGCTGATTTTGTTGAAATTGGAAATTATTGCATGCCTTTACCTCTGAATTGTTTGTAAATACATGGTGCCATTACCAAGGTGGTTCTGGTAGGCACCCAAAAGATCCCAGCAGTATAGAGTCACCATACGTTTGGTAAATATGCTAAAACTCATTGTGGCTTGCAAATCACCTATGCACTTCATAAATCTTGACCATGAAAGCCTATTATTCCAGCAACTGAGATTAGTTTTGTATGGGGAGATCTGCATAATAAATCAGATGTACATCTGTTTGGGAACTTTTCTGTGATCCTCACGTTCAGCAGGTACTGAAGTTGTAGAGAGCTCAACAAGATAAATAAACCAGGCCACTTGAAGCATATTTATTTGCCAAACGTGAGGTGCATGCTGGACTTCATACACTTGCTGAACACCGGCATTGCGTCTAAATACTTCAAATATTTTTGAATGCACTCATTACAGGTGGCACATAAATATTTAGAAATTGGTCTGGGATTTGGGAAGCCCGACGAGTAAACAGTCTAATGCAGGGAAATACTCAAAGCATCATTTGCTGATGCAATCCTTGCTTGTCCCTTGCACCCTCAGCTTTTACAGGAGTTGATTCAACCACTAGTGCAGCCAAAACCCATCGTTGGACGGAGGGTGAAAGGAAAGCAGGGCTGATAGTTTTCTGCATGAGCCCCATGTTAACATCAGCTCACAGAGAAGTTCTGCAAATACCAGCCCGAGGTGAAGCAGCAGGACGTGGCTTTCAGGGCCGCATGGAAAGGTGTATAAACCTCTTCCTTTTGACTGTCGTGAGCTCTTCAAATTATCTCAAGTAATCTCATTAAAAGGCATACTTAGATTGCAGCTCTGCTTATGAACACTGGAGCAAAGCTGTGGGAAGCACTTTTACCTCTGATTTTTTTTTTTCCATCTGAAACTGATAGAATAATCTTTATTGTGTGGAGGCGTGACAGGGGAACTTGGCTGGCATCTCAGTACACTTAAATGCAAAGTCGCTCATTTAACAGGTAATGTTGCACTTGAGTCCTGTGGGAGATTCTTGCTAGTATTGATTTGTATAATTACTGTTTTTACTGATAATTTTAAGAATGAATAAACAGCTTTTTATCTTTAAAACAGACACACGCCATCCAAAGAATCCTCAAGCTATTTCCTGATACACCTCTGCAGGTAGCAGTGAGACTAATAGCTACAGTGTCTCACCTTAACGTTCTTCATGAGTCACCTTTTGCAGTAAGAATACACCTTTTCCTCTAAGAATACACCTTTTCCTCCACTCCCTTGACTCAAGCAACTCATTTGATTACAGAAAGTCACCTTGTTTCAAAAAAGCTGTATTTTAGTGCTTGAAAAGTTATTTTAGTCACCTCAGTTTGTCTTTCTTCTGCAGTTCTTATGTATAACTGTTTTCATATAAGTACAGCCCATTAAAAATGGCCATACCTGCAGTTCTGTTTTTAGATTAGTAAATGCCAGTATTCCAATGAGAGCTGATTGAGAATGACACCAAGTCAAAGTTTTGGCTATACTTTTATTTACTTCACGTACTATGAACATATACATTACATGCTACAAAAAAAATAAAAAAAGACTTTAACTGTCAAGAAAGTGGATAGTGTTATAATACAATGGCACATGTTCATATTTTTCTTCAAACTGGTCTGGTTAGAATCCTTCCCCAAAACCATTAACAAAAACAAAGTGTTTTAAGATGATTAGAAATATTTGCATTATTAACAAATACAATTCAAACAGATTAACAAGATTTAACCAGGTCAAATATTAGTAAAAAGGCTGGGGTTTACCAAAATGAAATATATATTAAAAAACCATAGCAGCCAGTTGTACTTTTTAGTGTGATATAATGTGTAAATGCACCAGAAGAACACAGTGTAATTGAGCATTCTGCTTTCACGGTGTATTTCTAGAAATGATTATTCTAGTTCTAACACCTGCCTATGCACAAGAGACCAAAACCACAGCCAAGTAGAGACAAAAGATTGTGACCGACATTTTTAGCAATGATTTTTTGCACGCACGGGGGAGAAGGGAGGGAACAAATAGAGGATAAACAAAGGCCACAAAAGGATTTAATCTACACGTTCATGAACATATGTTCTACCTATTTTCCTTTAAGAACTTGATAAGTTGAAATGTCTATTTCATCCAACTGCAAACATATTCACTTCTATCACCTATGAAACAAAATCACATTTTGGCTTAGAACTAAATAGTGGAAAACAGTTGCGTTAATGTATCAATTGACTAAGAAAAATTGCTTGACAAGAACTTAGGATTCTAGTGCAACAGCAGCTATTTAGACTCCTCTCGTTTCTTTATTTTTCCCCTCTTTCAAAGTGTGCGATTATTCACAATTTATACAGTCTTAGAAAAACCCACATCTACAAAATTTGCAGGGTATTTGCTAGTTAATTCAATTTACGTCTTTCGTATTAAAAGGGCAAAATTTGCATAACAATTTCTTGCAGCAAAAAGTTCTTTTGGTATCTTAAAATAATTAGCGATTGGAAAGGTACAAACATATGGGCTTTCATTAATTGCAATTAGAAAAAATACTTCAGAACAAACCGTGTTACTCTAAGAACACATTCATTGTATTTCTTTTGCAATACCTGAAGAAAAATATAAGCATATATGGGCAACTGATAAATTCAGTATTAAGTCTCTTATTTAGGAAAAAAAAAAAACAGTCATAGTAAATATCCAAGTCAGAAGAAAAATACAAAATAGCCTTAAAGAAACCAATGTGTTACAGAACTTAGAGTTAGCTTCTCAATTCTTTTCTTCCTCAAAGGGGATTTTGTACTGAACTAGAAGAGATCCCACAATCACTGGCATATCACCCTAACGAGAAGAGCAACCCAAGCTAGAAGAGCACAGCAATTCCTTTGTTACCGTCCTTCTGTCACCACTGTCACGTCTGTTTTCTAATCACCTTCAGTAGTGCTTAGGAGGCCGGTGATGGAAAAGCACAATTAACGTTCACTGGCGTTAGTCTACAGAATATGAGTGTCCATGACCTGAAAATTAGTCAAGACTTGCTGATGGATTAGTTTTGAAGTAAAACAACTAGTACTTAAATAGAACAGAAATATTATCGTTTCCAGCATGTTACAGAGTTCTGAGGTAAAGTGTTACCAGTATTGTGTTGTACAGGTCGGTGCCTTGCAGCAACAGCCTTTGCAGGGGGAACAAGCCCTCGCAGCATTTGCAACCGCTGAGCCATTCTGCTCACAGGGTTCCTATCAACCAAACCAATATTTTCCATTTGATACTATTCAGAAAAAAACGGTTCTGTACGGATTACACTGTAGTCAAAGTTACAACATCTGTTTGCTTAAGTTTGGTCACCAGAGTGCTGTGTTTGGAAAACAATCCAGGGTACAGGCAAGAGATAGTTCCTTTAGTGTTTAATTTCAGTTGACAAAACTTACTGAATCCATTCTGATCTGTGTTAGAGAAAACTAGATAATTAGAAAAAGAGACCAAAAAAACCACAATCAAGCAGTGCATAATACCATCTATTCAATGCACTGATTTTCATTATAAGCTAGGAAGCCATATTTACTCTATTATGCCTTTTGAGAATCAATCCAGAAGCACACAAGTATTTTCCATTAGTTTATTAAAAATAAAATCCTCATGAATTCACTATCAAATATTTTACAGATGGGAATTAAACCAGAAGAGTCCCCAGAGTAACTTTAAAGTAAAAGTAATATTTGGTTTGTCAGTTCACCATGTTTGAAACTGATTTATACTGTAAGAGTATTGTATAATAGGAGTATTGAAGAATTCTAGAAAAATTAAACTGGCCCTATATAATTTAGTTTTATTGGAAAGCAGCGTCAATATTTTAGTATATTTAGTGAATCACACACTGCTTTAAAGCTATGCATTAAAGTGCTATGCACATATTTTTCAGCACTGATATGGATGTTTAGACTTCCATAAGCCTTATATTTGTGGGTAAAAGAGATACTGGTGTGTTAATAGAAATTTTAATTTAAAATCAGCTGCTACGTTTGAAGCATCAACAGTACTGAAGAAATCAATCTAGTGTCCACAAACTTCTAGAATTCCGAAGCTGATTTGATCTGTCATATACCATTAAAATGGTAAGCATTGTATATCGTAAGGCTGTCCCCAACAGGCTCTACATAAACCTGTACTGTGCATAGTTAACTGACCATACAAAGCACGATGCAGCCTTCCTAGGACAGAGAATTCAGGATTTAAAAAAAAACACAATATGGAGAAAGCTCCAGGATAAATTTGTGACATATCTATGTATTGAATTGTCTAAGGTTGATGTTCATTGCCTGAGGAAGAAGCAACATAAGCAATACGGCCGGAGAGAGCTCTAAATGTTATTGCAACACCTATGTTACTGCTTTCTCCAACTGCTGCTGCTGGCAAGGTCCAGTCTGCCGTGCACATGGACATAAGCAGGCATTACAACCTATAATCATGTACTAGTTCTGCCACTTGACACACAAGTTATCTACTGTCGTACCCTGAATTACATGACCCTTGAATTAAGGAATGGTGGTGTTCAGTCCCAGGGGTTTGCAGGTTATCAGAATGCTTAGGTAAGCAATACCGCTTTCAACATCTGTTGGAACATAGTCTTGATGGCATCTGCAATAAAAACAAGTTGAGATTGTTCCC
Organism: Columba livia; assembly: GCF_036013475.1. Classification (NCBI taxonomy): domain Eukaryota; kingdom Metazoa; phylum Chordata; class Aves; order Columbiformes; family Columbidae; genus Columba; species Columba livia. The sequence goes on from NC_088621.1 coordinate 5,155,826, forward strand.
ATCTGTAAGCGCAACTGTTGAGCCACACTCAGCTGAAGTCCTCATCAGGATTCTGTTGATCCAGGAGGCGGACATGTGTGAACGGAAAGTGACCGCGTCTGCCATTACATTCTCCTTCCCACTGACCGCTCACGTTAATCTTTGTGACCTTCACCAGCTCACCGACCTGCAGGATAAGAAATAAGGAACTGTTACAATTCATAAAAACACATTGGATGAGCTGTTGCCCCTCCCCTCTGGTTTCATATCACCCAAGTGTATCAGATACACTTGTTTTAGTCTTGACCATTTTTGACACACCAGCCTAACACCCAACGTTATTCACTTGCGAAGAAAGTAGAGAGAGAAAGAAGCGAACCTACATTAGGTGAGAATTACCGCGTACCTACATTAGGCGAGAAGTGCCTAAATTGAAGCCCGCAATCCAACACGGATCTCTCTTGGGACTTGACATCAGCTGCTGTCCCAAGAAACGCATCTCCCTGAACTAACAGAGGCTTGTACTTCATCAACAGCCTCGTTAGCTGAGGCAAGGCTTGCAAGCTAAACGGCCCTTTAAATTTGAAATTCCACTAAGTGCTTTTCAGGTAATATTGAAAAAGTTCTGGATAAGTAGGATATATATATATATCTCCACAGATTTAAAACATTGGGAGAATATGCAGGGGAATAAGTAGTGCTGTAAGACTACTCTGTTCTTACTCTGAGCATCCACTTCCACAACCAGCTACTACCAGAGGCACGGCCAGATGATCTTTCAGACTTGTCCACCATGGATTTCTCACATAAATAAATTCCATGGGTTTAGTAAAGGCAACTGATGCCCTCTCCCTCCAATAACTGCCTTTAACACTGACTTATGGTATCATTAGTGTTATTGTTCACCATCCCCCCAAGCACAGCACTTCAAGATCAACACTGTATCCTGCTACAAAGCCAGATTTGTCTCAGGCTTCACCAGAAGTTTTAAAACTAAATATATTCCACATGCTTCAAAGCAAAACTGAAGGTTCATGTGAAGGCTTCTGTATGCTGTGGTTCTATTCCAAGTATTCGATGATGACCATGAGCCAGCACTGGGCCCTTGTGGCCAGGAAGGCCAATGGCATCCTGAAGTGCATTAGAAGGGGGGTGGTCAGTAGGTCAGAGGGGTTCTCCTGCCCCTCTACTCTGCCCTGGTGAGACCACACCTGGAATATTGTGTCCAGTTCTGGGCCCCTCAGTTCCAGAATTGGAATTGGGATTGGTCCCTTCCAATCCCTAACATTCTGTGATTCTGTGTGAATCTATTCCTCTTTGGTAAGGTCAAGATGGCAGAGTTCTGCTACTGTTACAAAGAAAAATCATAAATCGATCAATCTTGGAGTCATTCACCACACAGATCCTCCCTTTTTCTCCTCTCTTTTCTCTTAACTAATACAGACTGACAACTCCTCAAATAGGTCCAGTTACAAGCAAAATAAAAGTTAGCTTCTGCTGCTGAATCTTTTTTCTGTAATACAGCACAGCCTTTATTAGAACATCATTTGCTCTGCTCCTCCTTCCTTGAGCCCTTCAAAACCATGTCAGTTTAAAAATAACAGTACAGACACTCTGTTTGCAATTTGGGCCAAAAATGTTTGATGTTAAGAATCTATTTTCCTAAGAGACAAAGTGGGATCCACCCCCACACATGAATATTGCCAGATTTAAGGATATGAGTTTTCATTTGGAAAGAATCCCACTTTCTATATTTACAGTTATTACGAGGTCTGGGCAAAAATGGACTGATAAGATTTGCATAATGATTTCTACTAAGTTATCTAAGGAAGAGATCTCTAAATACACAGAGAAGGAACACCACAAAGTGAAAGGGAATGTGAAAAAAGGAGACAACAAGAAACAGTGCTTTGATAGACAGGATGAAGAAAAACTTGGAGAAAATGAAGGGCATATTGCTATTTTTTCCAGTACAGACATTGAAAGCAACTCAGTAACATTGTGATTTGAAATGATAAAAGCTTCAAAGAAGCTAGGAAGACCTTCTAGAAGCAGTGATAAATTGGCTTAAATTTTAAAACTAAAATTTCCTAATCTTATATACAGAATAAAGAACCTCCACTATTATTGCATCTCTTAAATGCAGAGCTGTATCAACAGGAATAACTCAAGAGGTTCAACACATCAACTACTAAGTATTTACAAGGTCTACAAAGGCCATTGTTCTAATATAAAGGTAAAAAGATGCTATAAATCTTTCTTACATCCCCAGACAGATGGGCAGAGCCCACATGCTTCTCAGTTTTCTCCTCCCACAACTTCCAGCTATCCAGCCTATTATCAAGAGTTAGTACAATACACTAGTGGTGCAAACTAGCTCAGAATAGAGAGAGACTCTCCATGAAACTACACTTTCTAAACTACAGTTGACAGATCACGTGAGTTTTAGTGAGGACTGAACAGGTCCTGTCTGACCAACCTGATCTCCTTTTATGATCAGGTGACCCACCTGGTGGATGAGGGGAAAGCTGTGGATTTGGTCTATCTGGACTTCAGCAAAGCCTTTGACACTGTCTCCCGTAACATACTCCTGCAAAAGCTGGTAGCCCATGGCTTGGACAAGTGCACTCTCTGCTGGGTTAAGAACTGGCTGGAGGGCCGGGCCCAGAGAGTGCTGGTGAATGGGGCTGCATCCAGCTGGCGGCCAGTCACTAGTGGTGTCCCCCAGGGGTCAGTGTTGGGTCCAGTCCTGTTTAACATCTTTATTGATAATTTAGATGAGGGGACTGACACCATCATCAGCAAATTAGCTGATGACACCAAGTTGGGAGGGAGTGTCAACCTGCTGGAAGGCAGGAGGGCTCTGCAGAGGGATCTGGATAGACTGGAAAAATGGGCCAATTCCAATGGGATGAAGTTCAACAAGGCCAAGTGCTGGGTCCTGCACTTTGGCCACAACAACCCCCTGCAGCGCTCCAGGCTGGGTGCAGAGTGGCTGGAGAGCAGTCAGGCAGAAAGGGACCCGGGGGGACTAATGGACGGGAAGCTCAACATGAGCCAACAGTGTGCCCAGGTGGCCAAGAAGGCCAATGGGATCCTGTCCTGTATCCAAAATAGCGTGGTCAGCAGGACAAGGGCAGTGATCCTTGCCCTGTACTCTGCATTGGGGAGGCCACACCTGGAGTATTGTGTTCAGTTCTGGGCCCCTCAGGTCAGGAAAGAGATTGAAGTGCTGGAGCGGGTCCAGAGAAGAGCAACATGACTGGGGAAGGGACCTGAACACAAGCCCTATGGGGAGAGGTTGAGGGAGCTGGGCTTGTTTAGTCTGGAGAAGAGGAGGCTTAGAGCTGAGCTCAGCACTCTCCAGAACTACCTGAAGGGCAGTTCTAGCCAGGTGGGGATTGGTCTCTTCTCCCAGGCATCAGCAATAGGACAAGGGGCTTCAACTCTGCCAGGGGAAATTGAGGCTGCAGATTAGAAAGCAATTCTTTGCAGAGAGAGTGGTCAGGCATTGGAATGGCTGCCCAGGGAGGTGCTGGACTCACTGGCCCTGGAGGTTTTTAAACTGAGATTGGACATGGCACTTAGTGCCATGATCTAGTCAATGGACTGGAGTTGGACCAAGGGCTGGACTGGATGATCTCTGAGGTCTTTTCCAACCCAGTCGATTCTGTGATTCTGTAACAGATCAGCCATGGCATTCACGAGCTGTTCTTTAGCACATAAAGGATTTTGTTTTCACTCAACATTGCTTATGACGGCCTACATTATCAGTGTTTCCTCTATTCCATTCCATGCTACCAAACTGTGAGTTGGGAAGTATTGTGGGCTTCTCTTTTAAGTGAAATAAAATGTGAAATTAAGCTTAAGAGAACACTGATAGCACACTAATAAATGAAAGCTTAAAAACAAAATCCAGAAAGAAAACCAAAAGCTTTTGATAAGTGTGCCACAACATAATCTTCAATGGCTGAAAGAAAATCTAACATCTGGTAATTGAAACAGTCCACAAAGACTTCCAGGATTATTTCCAAGCTCCAGGATGTGGCTGGGTGGAGCGAGTGAGAAAAAGAGGGAAAGAGACAGCATGAATACAGGCTGTATGAAAGTCCAAAGGTTAAAATCTTTGCGTGTTTCCCCAGAATTAATGAGTTGACATAAATTTGTATACATGCTTCTCAACCTAAAAATTTATGTTTGGTATCCTGGCTCTCTTTTGATTCAGAAATGTAATAGAACATACAGTAACTCAGAAGATATTTACATTGCTTCACTAAACAAATTTTTACCATCCCCAGGATGTACATCAGTTATCCCATCTATAGGATGTGCTGCATTTGCCAACTCTGTACTAAAGACACATCCCTATAGCTGCCACATCACTGAAATAGCGAAGTGCCTTTTGTGCTATGCAAGATTAAACAAAGTATTTGAGAGTGAAGAGGAGATGCTCTGACTCAGCACAGAAACTGTTTTTTCCCAAGTACTTAAAATGTTATATAAACAGGAAGTCAATTAGGTATCAGGAAATTCCAGAGCCTTTAGCTCAAAGAAATCCTAGATTAAAGGATACAATTTACATATCATCCTAAGGCAAAGGTCTGCCACTGAAAATACCTTCATCTCAATTTCCTCAAATGTAACTTGGGGGATAACTTTCTGATGTGCAGATAGAACACTCTGATCTCCTTTTTAAGAGGGAAAAAAAAAAAAAAAATCTAAAAAGGCACGTACAAGTACTTGATCGTATCAGTAAGTGAATCAAACTTAGCGAAACTCACTGCTTTATAACAAATCATACTCTATCAATCACTGCTTTACACGAGACCTCTCTAATGAATTGTAATGTATGTTCCTGCTTCACAAACTAGATCACAGAATCACAGAATGTCAGGGATTGGAAGGGACCTCGAAAGTTCATCCAGTGCAGTCCCCCCATGGAGCAGGAACACCCAGATGAGGTTACACAGGAAGGTGTCCAGGCGGGTTGGAATGTCTGCACAGAAGGAGACTCCACAACCCCCTGGGCAGCCTGGGCCAGGCTCTGTCACCCTCACTGAGAAGAAGTTTCTTCTCAAATTTAAGTGGAACCTCTTGTGTTCCAGTTTGAACCCACTACCCCTTGTCCTATCACTGGTTGTCACCGAGAAGATCCTCGTGATGCTCACTCTTTAGGTATCTGTAAACATTAATGAGGTCACCCCTCAGTCTCCTCTTGTCCAGCTCCAGAGCCCCAGCTCCCTCAGCCTTTCCTCACACGGGAGATGCTCCACTCCCTTCAGCATCTTTGTTGCCCTGCGCTGGACTCTCTGCAGCAGTTCCCTGTCCTGCTGGAACTGAGGGGCCACAACTGGACACAATATTCCAGATGTGGTCTCACCAGGGCAGAGCAGAGGGGCAGGAGAACCTCTCTGACCTACTGACCATCCCCCTTCTAATGCACCCCAAGATGCCATTGGTCTTCCTGGCCACAAGGGCCCAGTGCTGGCTCATGGTCACCCTGCTGTCCCCAGGACCCCCAGGTCCCTTTCCCCTACGCTGCTCTCTAACAGGTCATTTCTCAACTTATACTGGAACCTGGGGTTGTTCCTGCCCAGATGCAAGACCCAGAGTAATCTGCTTTGAGGTCAAGATGTTACAGCAAAACCCTACGTGTGATCATCATCTTAGTCTATGTAATTTTAAAGTGACTACCAATGTTTCCACTGATTGCTTTTAAACTGCTGACAGATTGAGAAAACAAAACAAAAACCACCAACAAACAACCCAACACACCTTTTAAAGATCAGGGTGAGGCAAGCCACACTGAACACAGGTTCAGAGACACAACTTATGAACTGTTCCCACTCCCTCCCCCCTAAAATAAAGACTTTACAAGTGAAAAGATGGATGGGGAAACAATTATGTTAGTGATGTTTAACAAAAGACATGATATTGGTTCAGTAACCTAAACATGCTATTATAAAAGTCTAGTCTACAAGTGACTCTAGTCACTTATTAATTAAAAAAAAAAAAAGGCTTTTTCCATAACTTATTAATCATGATGTAAAACAAGTATTACAATGCTTTTCCCTTTCTTATTCCTACAAAACTATCATGTGATTGAAAGGGAAATCCCTTGAACAGATCTCTTCTTTCTCAATTTTGCCCATTATGTACCTCCAAAGCCAAGGCTGTCTTGTCGTAGGCATTAGGGACTCGCTTCTGGATAACCCGGGCATAAATAGGGCCATTCTGAAGGTTAGGGAGCGGAGTGTTGATGCTGGGCTGGGCATAGGGCCCTGGCTCCGGCCCACCCAGGGGCTGTGGGTGGGAACTATCCTGGTTACCTCCAATGACAGTAGATACTGAAGCAGAAGAAGGTCTATACTTCTCGACGTAAGGAACAGGTATCATTCCCCTCTTCCCTTCGCTGTCTTCTGCATTCCACCATTGCTCTTCAGGTTTATCCCGGATTCTCAGTATGTCTCCTTTCTTAAATGGAAGATCTTCTTCATCGTTTCCATTAAAGTCAAAGAGAGCTCGCACAAATTCAGCTTCCTCCTGCCTGAGGATAACGCCGCTATTCTGCCTGGATCGGGAAACTGGTTCTATCAAGGTTGTAGTGTCCAAATAGTGTATTTTGTAGAATTCCAGTAAAGCTGGCAAAGAATCAAACTCTTGGTCACCTATTCGAAATCTGGTGGGATTCACCCCTGAAAGAAGAAGGCAATATGTCAAAGAGAGCATACAACAGTTACAACTGAAAATTAAACATTTGAAAGGATTAATACATTTACAGATAAGTAACTTGATATTGAATTTGATCATCTTTAGATCAACGCTCATCATATTCAGCTCTTGTGTGTATTTCTAATCACAGGCAGCACTATTGTGATTGTATTGATAGAGTTTTATTTTAAGAGATTTTATCAAGGAAAAAAGAAATTGTTTGGCATTGCCAGACTTCCTGAATTCGGATAAAAATACCTTGTTTCTTTGAATGTTATACGGACCCAACAGATAAGGATGTTCAGCACATCTGAGTTTCTCAGGAGCCTACACAATTTTCAGTATGAGACAACTGCTTTTTTTCCTGTTTTATAGTCTAATCTAGAAAGCAAATTAAATTTTGGTACAATTTCAAGGAAGAGGTGTATGTTGGTTTTTTTTTTTAAAGCCTCTCTCTTGCAGTTCAAAGTTATTTCAAAAGGACAACACTACAACAATTAAATAACCATTATTGCAAAGTATCTTGTGCCAAAGGCATGGACACTATAGAAAACCGCTTAGCACAGCAACAATTTATATGAATGAGCAAATGAAGTTATTTTTCATTATGATAAAAGGTACCATTAGAGAAAATTATGTATGTTTTACGCAATACAAAGCAACACCATCAGTTTTCACAACGGACATAATTCAGTGTTCAATCTCAAGTCTTGTTTCTTTGCCTTGTTTGTCAGATGGAGCCTAAGCTATGAATCTGGACCTCAAATACATTAAAATACAGATGATGTTCATCAGAAGTATCAAAGTGCAGGTATCCATTTCAGTTTTCAATCTGTGTCCTGCACTTTTTTTTTCCATTTTATGTTCTTCGGGCTCAGCTGGGGAAAAACATACGCACGATGTTCTATTTCCACCACACACTGTGTAATCAGCTGTGGGAAGAATTGTGGAAGGCTGGGGGAGGGCAGTGGAGAGGAAAAGATTTATGCTTTAATGAGTAACTCTTTTACCAAGAAAGAGATGCTTACTTTGCAAGTCTGTGTCTCTGCAGGGAATATCTAACAGTTCCGAGACTTAGCTTTCGAGTACAAAGCTAGAAGAATTCCTCAAGCTGTCACTGATCCAAAACCCCCTCCAAAGTAGCGCTGTCAGCATAGAAAGCCAACATTACAAGAATTTCTTTCAAGAGAGCAAAAAGGGGGTTCTAATGGAGAAAAGGGCAAATTCAATAAGACCAACATAGACAAACACCCGATAAATAAGTTTTGAAGTATCCTGAAGGAGCATAAACATCAGTGAAGCTGGTTACAGGAAATTCAAAGAGGCAGAACTAAGTCATTGGAAAATGCACATTTGCATGCATTAACAACCCTGAAAAGAATTTCAAAAGAAATCCGCACAAATGCAATGAGCCAAACCCCAAAAAACAATACCCTCCAAAAATCACAAACAAACCCACAAAACACAAAGTGGCATCACCAAGAGATAAGGAAGCTAGTATAAATATCAGTAAGAAACAGGAACCCAGAACGGAAAGAGAAGATTCCACCTTAATCTCCCAAAGCATAATGCTGAAAAGATGCAAAACCCTCTCAGCCTTTGTCGACGAGATGTACCTTCCAGCTCTAGACTTAGCAGGAACTCTAGAATTTAATCTCAGTGGCAGTTTCCGAGCTCTGTGGTCTCAGAGGAGACGACTTCTGGCTGGACAGACAGCACCTCAAAACAGCTTAAGTCTGCTACAGGATTTGATCTGGGAATTCTGCACTTCCACTAGCACTGGAAGTGGGAAACCGTGCTTTGTATAAGTGGTATAGACATCAAGTTTCAAACTAACCCAGTGACAGAAACATGAGCGTATATCTGCTACTATTTTAGATGTGAACTTTTAAGGAACTTATGTAGACACAAGTCAAAAGAGAAAGTCATATAAACTTTTAGGGGATGAAGGCAGCAAAGATCTTTGAAGTCAACATTCTAAAAGACATTTTGGAGAACTGAAGAAGAATGAGAGAACATAGGCCATCCAAATACATTGTAGGATCAGAAAGATGAGTGGAGCCCTTGACCAGACAAATAGATAAGCATCAGAATGGAGAACACAAAGAGAACACTCCTATGTGCTAACACGCACTTCTGATGCTTTTGTTTTAAAAGAAAACAGAAAGTAGATACAAAACTCAAAGGTGTGGGGAAGCTCTTTGCAACAAGAAATGTACAAGCTGAATCTAAATTACTAAAGAACATGAGGAGGTGACCTGGTTACTGGAGAATTTACATAGATGACTTGTAAATTCAGCCAAAATAGGCAAAAAAAGGACTGAAGAGTAGAAAGGTGCAGGCTGGAAAGAAAATACAACTACACCTTACCAAGCAGGCAGTAAACTCTCCATCAGGTTAAGTAGTTTGTGTATACCCTTGTTCAGCTAAAAGGTAATGAGCCGAACGCTCACTTACTTAGCAAGGAAATAATTCTATTCACTGTGGGCTTCAAAGTTTTGTCACTCCCTGGTATAATGAAACCCAAAGATTAACAGATTTCAGGCCCAGAGGAATTCCTCAGCTTCTTGTTTGAAATGCAACACTTCTCACACCTGTAGGCCAACAGAAAAACTAAGGCAAGATCTACCACAAGAACAAGTTACAGTAACAAGGCAAGTGGTTGTTGGAGAAGTACAGTTGTTTTCCTTCACGATTCTGGAACAGTTTTCTTGAAGGCACAAGTCCGAGCAGCACATTGTTCATATCTTCTGAGGGCTCTCAGGAAGAGAAGGCGTGTAAAGGTAAGTCTGGCTACTGGAGGAACTTTAGTCACTTCCTATTGAAGTTGGACAACCAGAGCTCTAGAAATTCTCTTCCCTTGTCCCCAGCTCTGCATTGTCGCAGAAGAAATAGCTGCTCAGCTCCCACCTCTACCAGCAGCACTTCTCTGCTCTGGAAGATGACTCCTTTGAATGAGAAGCACCAAGGGCTGACTATCATCTTACTTATTCCATCCTAGCTCCATCTGTGCTGGGACTTAGCCTGATTCCATGCATTTTAGTGCGTCAGAACAGCTAGTGAAACCTCTGCTCTCGGGAAGGTGAGGAAAGAGTTAAAATCCAAAGTGTCCCAGAATTAAAGAAAGTTTCAAATCTGGACTCTGTCAGTTCTCTGTTTACACTTCACCTTCCCTCCTGAAAAAACACTTTCACACTGCGTTGGCTTCATGTCAGCCTGGAAAAGATTGCTTATGTATGTTTTCAATATTGTACAGATACTGGTAGAGGTATAAAACACCTAATATTCTACTTTTTGAAAGTGCAGGCGGGTGGCATAACCACAAAGCAACTTTTCACTTTCTCAGACGTCTCAGGGGTTTTACACGTTTCTCTTCGCTCCAATTGCGTTAGAGCCACTCAGCACTTAGCCCTTTATTCCAAAGCACTGGTAAGCTTTCATTTTCAGGGCAGGGAAGACCTCATAGAAATACAGGTTTTCACTTTAATTTCTAGATCTAGTCTGTAAGATGCCTCCTTCTTCCCCCCCCCAATTTCTGAAGCACGTTCTAGGCAAGAAATGCTGTTCTTGCCATGCCGGGTACTGAGACACAAGGCTCTCGTTACAGAGGAAGACAGCACAGTGTGCATTTGCCAAACAATTGCTAGAAAACCCTACACTATGTAATTAACGTTGTAAAGTTGTTCTTCCTAATGGTTTAGCTTGACCACAATAAATAAGCATGACAATTTGCAAACATTTACCTCGTTTTACTGCATTAGCTTCCCTAGCCAAACGCGAAATCTTCTACCAATGTTTCCAATCTCCCTCCCATTGCAGAACATTCCCCCACTTAATTTTTTTCTGAAAGAAAAACTTAATTACACTTCAAGTATAATTCAATACACACCCCCTCGTGCCTTCTTTCATTGGTTTGAGTGTGAAAAGAGAGCAATATCAGCACAGAGGCATGATTTATTTAAAACTACTAAAATCTCAGCATAGGAGTATGTATGGTGCAGGAGTGATGCGTCACCTACCCTAATAATATCCAGCAGAAAAAAAGAAACAAAAAAAGAGACCAGCCAAAACATAATTATACTTTTTAACATATATTAAGCCTAACGTGCCAACAGCCTACATAGCTATAACAGGAGCTGCTCTTCTAAAACAGATAAACATTTAAAATAGAAGAGAATTACCTAAGGGGCATCTAATGCTTTTTCAAAAGAGCAGCAAAACTCCAGAATGTTTTAACGCTCATAACACAAGCCAGCCCATAGAATGCCGCAAAGCATTACTGAGCTTAAGAGTGTAACACAATAACAAAAGTTAGAATGGCTGCATACTAAAGTGATACCACACGAACAGGAAAAACGCTTTTTTTCAAGAGGTTCCAGAAAACAACTGCCCAGAAGGCACACATTTCAATGATTCCCGCATCAAGCGTCCGCAAACCTACGGCAATAAACCTCTGTCTTCACAGACAGGAAACAACGGGGATTCCAATACGTCTTGAGGCAAACCATTTTACTACCACAGCAGTAACGACTTCCACTTCCAGCTGAATCCAGCCACCTTTAACTTCTACCTTGTGGAGCTTTTTGTGACTTGAACGCACTCTGCAGCTGAAGTCGGCTCCTGGGACAAACATGCGACTTCAGGCTTTCCCAAATTTGCCAATTTTCCCCCTGAGCAGGGGAAATTACTGTGTAACAGTGCAAACCTACTGGCAACAGGTTTGTTTCTTCTTAGATCATCTCCTTCTCAGTCAACTACAGCCTGTGCAGAGACCGAGAAATCTTTTCTATAACAAGTATTGTTGCATCTTCCCAGTACAGGTCTCATATTCCAACCGTACATTTACATCAGAAAGTGACTGTCTAGTAGCAATTCATACACTGCTTACCTTCGCCAAATAAGTTCACCAAAGCTCTTATTACATAGGTTTACTATGCTTCAAAATTACATAGCGGTTCCTTTCTGAGATGCTGAGCAGTACGCTCACAGCATTTTGTGTGCATTAATATTCAAACTTGAGTAGTTCTGCTACCAACTTCAGTAATGCCCCAGCAGGGATAGAGCTGCCTTTGTGTCACACGTTCTTACATGTCTCAGGACACAGTGTCTTGTTCATCTAGTTACACTTGTACCTGCAAAAGCGCTGCTTCTCATGGTACAGTTTCCTCTCTGACACAATCAGGATCTTCTGCTCTATCAGCCTTGAAAACATTGTTTTCCTATCAGATGTTAGGTTGTTGAGGAATAGTACCAAGTCTTTCCTCTCACCACACAGGGGGAAAAAAAAAATGAACTTAATATCTATTGATTTAAAGGCACAATTGACTTTACATTCTCAAAGAGTTCTCACTACTGTGCACATAATACTTTGATCTGTGACTCAAAACCTAGCCTCAGTCTGCCTTCTAATACAAAGTCATCTTGTCAGAATTCTGACTTTTCAATGACACTTCCACAGAACCACCCCAAGCTGCGATGACACGCAAAATTATTAACTACAGTTAATCGCTTTATGAACGCAAAAGCCCGTGTGAACGCTGTGGCTGCAGGACCTTTCCGGTATGTCTAACTAGACCAGGTCGCTGGAGGGCAGGTGCAGACAGCTCAGCTCACTCAGGAGCTGCAAAACGCGACTTAATTCCACCACAAAGAGCTTCAGGCCTGCAAACCCCGCCCGGGAGGGGAGCGGAGCGGAGCCGCCCGTGGGAGGCGCGGGCCGGGGCCCGCTGCCCCCGCCGCCCCCCCAGCCCTGGGGGTCACTCACCCGGGGCCCCGGGGCCCTCGCCGCCGGCCCGCCGGCCTCCCGCCGGCCCCAAGCTGTTGACGATGTAGTGCGAGACACGGGAGCTCTCGGACACCGAGAGCACGTAGTCGCCGGGGATGGTGCCCGAATCGCGCACCAGGAAGGTCCCGTGGCGCTGCCCCTGCAGCAGCGACACCGCGTCGGCCCGGCTCAGCCGCCCCCAGTACCAGCTCGCCCGGTCCTCGCAGTCGAACTGTCCGGCCATGGGGGCCGCCCGCCCGCAGGCCGCACTCGCTGCGCCCCCTCCACCGCGGTGCCCCCGCTCCGCGCCCAGCCCTGCCACCCAAAATGGCGGCCCCTGCCCTGACCTCACCTACCGGATGTGACCGCACGAGGGAGACGTAGGGAAAGGCGTGGCGTCATCTCCGCGCGCGGCCCGGGGCGGGGCTGCGCATGCGCGGGGCGGGCTGGAGTGGGAGGCGGGAACGCGGCGCGGCGGGGAGCGGGAGGTGTGTTCGCTCCCTGTGAAGGTGTCGGTGGGGACTGTCCGTCACCGGGATGGGCTGCTCCGGGTACCTGAGTGCAGCAGCGACCGCCTCCAGGGCTGGTCTCTCCTCACGCCTCCCCGTTGCTCTCCCGTCCCGGCGGGAGGAAGGGCTGAGGGCGCTGGTGTAGCGCGGCCTCTGCCCCAGGGTGGGCCAGGACTTGTCTCTGGTTGGTACATCCCTGAAGGGTAACCCCCGAGCGTCACAGTTCCCTCCTGTGGCAGCATGCGAGGCCAGGTTTGTCTGCTCATTAAGGTGCAGCTCACTGCGTTTCCTCCAGAGCTTCACCAGCGCTTTTCCTGCTCTCCTCTTCCCTGCCAGCTGCACATTCCCACCCCAACAGCACAGCTGTTTTCATGGGACTGCAGGTTGAATGGGGCCAACGAGCTCTTCTGGGTTAAAAATAGCCCTGCAAAAAATTCATTTTTATGTGGGGCAGTTCACTGAGTGAATTAGCACAGGGGCCTGCAAAAAGGCAGGAGATTAAGTTCTGCTGGTTCCACAGAGGAATATGTGTGCACACGCACAAATGAGGAGTGATGTCTATAAGAATAAAGCACTTTTAGATTGTTCTCCAACTTCTCTTAAATTCCAGAGTAATGTCTATAGAGCCTGGATAAATGTATTTCAAATTCTGTTCCAGCTCTGAGCTTTTCCCAGAAAGGAATGTGCTTTTCCAACTGTGTGGTCTCCATGTGGTAGCAGTTGCATAAACACAATGTTAGAGCACGGCTGTCCTTAGCCGTGCGGGTGCTGTGTCCTGCCTGGCTGAACGAGCGTCCCCGCTTTCCTGTGGAGCACTTTGGAGCCCTGTAACCGCCTCGTGTCTGGGACTTTGGCGTTGTGTCAGGTAACCAGGGGCGTGTTTACCTCCGCAATATCACTGTGAGAAAATATTCTGTCTTACAGGTGGGAGCCTGTGGTTAAGAAAACATCAGGTGCTTGATTTCAGCTTATTTGATGGTTTCACAAAGTAACATCCTTCTGGTGATCCTGTCCTCTCTGCACATGGACTATAGGTAGGAGCTCAGCTTTGGTTTTCTCTGCTGGGAATCTTGCTGCAAGAGTTCCCTCTAGTGGTCAGAAACTGGGAAATAACTAACACTTTTCTACCTTAAGCTGCTTCTTTTGCCACTTTTATGCTGGTATGGCTTCTTATTCAGGCACTCTCTGGCCTTCCTTATTTGTAACAGCCTTTCTTACTTCAGGCTTCTCCAGAAAATGACTGGTAACCTTTTCCAAATTCCTTTTTCCTCCAATATTTAACCTCTGTGCTCCTCAGTTTTCTACCCTTGACACATCCTTTCCGCACAAAGGCCACAACAAAGGTGGAGCCCAAACTTGCTTCCTGCGGTGGTATCACAGAGAGAGGGATTGCAGCCTGAGACAAACGTGAAATTAAAACAAAACTCTTGGCCACAGTCTCAGAAGAATAAAACAGTTTTTAATTCTGACAAATTAACTGTTAATAACAAGATTCTCAAAAAGTAAAATTTTGATGGAATATTCCATTCCTACCTGGCAGGAAAAGCCCCACCAGCACCCAGTCCCGGTTTTCCTCGCCTGATTTTATTTTCCCTCCCAGCCCGGGGATCATATTTTTTTCCTAAGGAGCTCTAAAACTTAAGCCACAGTTAATTGGTACAAAGTTTCTTGCCTGAATTCAACAAGTCTTGAGATTCTGCTGAGCGGAGAGGGCTGTAGCGTAGCTGCGCTCTGTCCTAGGTGACATCCAGGGATGTTAAGAAACAAAATAAGGAAAGATCTGGGGTGATCGAAGGCTTCGTCTGCTAACGATGGCAGCGTAACGATGGCAGCGTAACGATGGCAGCGTAACGGTGGCAGCGTAACGATGGCAGTGTAACCATGGCAGTGTAACGATGGCAGTGTAACCATGGCAGTGTAACCATGGCAGTGTAACGATGGCAGCGTAACGATGGCAGTGTAACCATGGCAGCGTAACGATGGCAGCGTAACGATGGCAGCGTAACCATGGCAGTGTAACCATGGCAGTGTAACCATGGCAGTGTAACCATGGCAGTGTAACCATGGCAGTGTAACCATGGCAGCGTAACGATGGCAGCGTAACGATGGCAGCGTAACGATGGCAGTGTAACCATGGCAGCGTAACGATGGCAGCGTAACGATGGCAGTGTAACCATGGCAGCGTAACGATGGCAGTGTAACCATGGCAGTGTAACGATGGCAGCGTAACCATGGCAGCGTAACGATGGCAGCGTAACCATGGCAGCGTAACGATGGCAGCGTAACCATGGCAGTGTAACCATGGCAGTGTAACCATGGCAGTGTAACGATGGCAGCGTAACGATGGCAGCGTAACGATGGCAGTGCCAAGCAGCCCCGTGTCGCGCAGTCCTGCCCCAACTGGTACTTTGAAGGCTCAGACTTTGTAAATCTGGTCTAGATCTCAAACATCAATACTGCGTCCTACTTAGAAAATTAAAACTAAAGTAGGCAAAGCTGCATCTTTTCATTTCTTTATCCCATGACCTCCAGAAATAGCTTTTCTGCCACAGAAATGTGTTTCCTCGTGCAATTATTTCCGAACTTGCTCCTCGTGGGAGGCGTCTGTGTCCTGTTTACTCCCTATGTTCACGTTACGTGTGCGTGGCCTCTGCCACAACTGTGCACACCTGGCTTGGAAGTGTCACCCGTGCTGGTGGTTCCTGCCAGATGCTGGTGGCACGTGATGTCCCCACCCAATATAGCACTTCAGGGTGACCGCAGGTGGCATCAGCTTATTGTGCTGAGATTGGTAAAAATAAATAAGCTTGGAGCGCGTGACGGGCAGCGAGAAGTTGTATTAGTCCCGCTGGGTTATGCGTAAAGGGAGGAGCCTTCATGTTCCCAGCTGGAAAACTCCTTCTTAGCATAATTAGGGGAATTAGGAATTTATCTAGTGGGGATAATTAAACCAGCGTGGCTAATTGAGGCCAAGGGGAGCCACGGCTCCCGTCTCCAAACAGTCTGAACACTGTCGCAAAGATGGTAACCGAGCCCAAAAGCGATAGGATACAGTCTCACTGTGGAAATCCATAAGCTGAAAATTAGATTTATTTTATCAGAGATAAATTCTGGAGGCATCTTCCTGTAGTAAAGAAGGGGAAAAGAACCTTTTTGAGAATTCAGGTCGCTTTTATGAAAATCCCTGTAGGAAGCCGCCCCCGCTATAACGACCCTGGACCTTCCAACCCGCCGCCTCCCGCTGGTCCCGCATTTCCCCGCACACCGGGTGTCGTTCCCCTGCACCGCGGCCGGGCCTGGGCAAGATGGCGGCACTGCTCTCCCGCCCCGCGTAGCCCTGGCGGACCGGCGGCGCCGCGCTCTCCCCGCCTCTCTATGGCTGGCGCCCAGCCTGCTCTAGCTCCGGGCGGCGCTCTACCCGCCCTGACACCTCAGTGGTGCCTCTGGGAGGCGGCGCTCTGTGCCGCGGCAGTGCCGTCTCGCTGGGTGGGCCTGGCGGAGCCATGGCGGCCGTGCGGGGCCTGCGGATCTCGGTCAAGGCGGAGGCGGCGGCAGCGACGGAGCCCCGTGGTCCGGAGCCTGAGCCTATGGAAGTGGAAGAGGGCGAGCTGGAGACCATCCCTGTGAGGCGGTCGCTCCGGGAGCTCATTCCGGTGAGGGGCGTGCGGTGGGGTCAGGGGCGGAGGGGACAAGGAGGGACCGGTTCCTGAGGTGGTGCTGCGAAGGCATTTTGGGGTAGATTCGTGGGAAAACGGGCGATATGGGGTAGGGAGTGAGTGCGGGGAAAGATGGGATGGGGGGGGCGGGCATGAGGGGGTTTCGGGGGTATGAGGGGAGTGTGGGGGGAAACGTCGTGAGGGGAAAGGGCCGGGGTGTGCTTGGGGAGGAGGGAATCGAGGGGGTGGAGAGGAGGGTTTGGGGTGGAGGGGCGGCCTGTAGAGCAGGGCTGGGGTGGGAAAGTGTGAAAGGAGCACTTGCTGCAAGGGACAGAGCGAGCAGGGGTAACTGGGAGAACTGAGTTGGAGGCACTGGAGATGTGGGATCTCATGAGTGGATTTTGAAGGTTTTCTTCCCCCTCCCTTTTATATTTTCCCCCTCTCTCCTTTTGGCTAGTGGTTCCTATATAAGTTTTGGTAGGATCATGTTTATTACATGAAAGTGGGTCACAGCTCTTCTAAACTCTTAAGTAGTCTTTTCCTTTCAAAACTTGTGTACAAATTACTTTAGAAACTAATCCCTCATTAGCTGAGCTACTGGCGTGCTTGAGTTTCTACCCAATACGTGGCCTAAGAGACAGCACCATAGTGTGCTTCCTTGTGCTTCATGAGTCAGCCTCAGACAATGGGGGTTTTTAACTTTAAAAAATAGTGTTTAGTTCACCTTTCTTTTTATTTTTAATAGCTCTAAAGATTTGGCAGCTTTAGACAAACCTCAATGTTGTTACAAAGAAAAGCAGTTAGATTGTGTGTACTTTGGTGTTTCTAAATTGAGAGTGGCCTACTTTCTAGAAAAAGTCCTTTAGCCAAAATAATTATCACGGCACACATGTAAAGAACACACCCCTAAAGAAAGCAAGATGTGTTCTTCCAGCTCCAGACTTTTGGCAGCTGATGGCCTTGAGCGTGCCAGAATGAACAGGGGCCATTGTTAATATGCGAACCATGGAAGGGACAGAATTGGGTCGTTGGTCCAGGGTCTGTGTGGTTCAGTGCAGACTTGTGAACTCAGCAGTCTGATTGATGGAAATGGCATTTTTATCCCGCATCATTCTCCATTTTTACTCTTTATCAGTAGCATTGTTTCAAAAAAAGTAAAGCTTCATCTTGCTGGTATTTGGAAGTTGGGTTTGAAATATTGATAGGAGTGGGGGTAAAAGTTATTT
The DNA here is from genome assembly GCF_036013475.1 of Columba livia. Taxonomy (NCBI): domain Eukaryota; kingdom Metazoa; phylum Chordata; class Aves; order Columbiformes; family Columbidae; genus Columba; species Columba livia. The sequence continues at coordinate 5,173,671 of NC_088621.1, forward strand.
CTTTATTTGTGAATATGGCTTGGTGTTCTGACTCTTCAGTTGCAAATTGACATTTCAAGAGTCGGGTATAACTGTTAAATCTGAAACCAAATTTGTGGAAACTTGCATTAGGAAAGGTGTTTGGTGGCATTCTGTGTATTGCTGAGAGAAAGTAGCAGATGCAGAAACTAAATTTGTCAAATGAAAGAATCCCTAAAAGTGAAGGCAGTTTGTTTCAGTTCATATTTTAACTTCACGGCAACATTGAGAGCTATTGCTTGTGTTTCTGTCTGATGTAGCTTGGAATAAGGATTAAGGAAAAGAGGATGTTTTTCTCATAGAAATGGCCAGATTTTTTTTGCACCTTAGTAATATGTTGCTTTCAGTGTTCATTGAGATTTCATCACCATTTTGCTTTGTTTCAGGACACTAGTAGGAGATATGAAAACAAAGCTGGAAGTTTCATTACTGGAATAGATGTAAATTCCAAGGTAATTTTTGTGCTCTGGTTCTTCAGTATATTCTAGTTATTGCTACTGGAGAGGGGGAACTGTTTCATTTATTTCTTCCTCAGCTTAGCCTCATGTTCAGATAGCTGGCATCTTCCAAGAACTAGGGAGTTCTCCTTTTGGGGCCTGCATCAGGACAGGATATCTCTTAGAAATTCTAAGAATTATGTTTTTTAAGTTACAAAAATTTGTGTGCCAAAACTTGAAGATGTTTCTATTGAAATTGCTGTGGTGCCACTCGATATTGCAGAACAAAGTCCTTTGGGACAAGTCAGCTGAGCTTTTTCCTCCTAGGTGAGTGACAGAAGGAAGAACAAATACTTGGCAGGAAAATCTAGTTTTGGTGCTTGAATCTTTCGAGGGCATCTTATTGTTTAATTATTTAAGACATCGTTTGAAGAATGTGAACAGCTGTTGCATTTGAATTACTTAAAGTTACATAATTCTGTGGAGCTTCGGAGGTTTAATCCTGCAGCTCATCTCTGTACATTTAATACCGAATTGGCTGTTGTTTCATATTGTACAATTGACCGCTATATCGGGCATTTGGTAGTGGAGCAAAAGCATTTTGTCATATTCTTTGCGTTAATGAGGCTTGGAAGATCATGCTTATCAAAGAGTTCCAGATGAAGACTGAAAATCAGCTTTTTGTCATAAAGATCTGGCTTGTCTGCATTGTAATTCGGTAAAGAATTTGAAGTCAGGGGAAAACTGTCATCTGTTGTTACGTTCTTTAATGATGCAAGTCTGAAAAACTTCAAGAAATGTGGTCAAAGATTTTTTGGCAATCTTTAAAACCTAGTAAAAGGCCCATGTCTATTTGGATATCATTGATGGCAGTTTTTACTTAATCACAGTTTATGTTCCAAATTTGACTTTGGTCAATAAACTCCAAAAAATCTATATGCTTCCCAATAAATTCTGTAGAATAAGGGACTTTGCAGTTAGTTTTAAAAATTGCACAAGATGCACATGACCTGTTGCTCCTGAGCTACTTAAAACCAGCTTGAATTGCCTGTCTAAATAAGATCTCTGTAGTCAGCACTCCAGTGAGTGTTGTTAAATCCATGCTCAGAGAGACAAGTTTACATTTTTGTATCTATTTAAAAAACAGACAGGGAAAAATCTCTATAATCTTAAAAGATGGATTATCCATGTGCTGGAAATGTGTGTTTTAAGGGAGCTTTTTTCGAGCACAGCCTCTATATGTTTGTTAGGAAGGAAAATGTGATGTTACTGTTCCATCATGGAGTCTGAGCATTGTCCGAGACAGCTGGTTTTCCATGCATCTTGATTCCCATTATGTTACTGGTCCTACATTAAAACTATCATGTGTCGCAGAAATGTTTTAGTGAATCGTTTTGATCCCTGAGACTTAGAGGTCTCTTCAGAGTTAGTACAGTTATTAATATAGATGCTCTCTGGTAGATTTTAATTTTAAATATCTAGTCATTCAGTACCACTTGCTGGGAATGCTGTTGTCATTCCTGTTTTGACTGTGTTGTTTTGCATTTTGAAGGAAGCAATTGAGAAGAAGGAACAAAGAGCAAAGCGCTTTCATTTTCGAGCTGAAGTGAATCTCGCCCAAAGGAATGTGGCGCTGGATCGGGACATGATGAAGAAAGGTATGAGTTTATCTTTGCAAAGATCAGACCTTGCTCACTGTTTGGAGGACTCTGTGCCTCATGCACAGTGAGATCAGATTCTGTGCTGTGTGCCCCTAGGTGGCAAACTGGCCATGTTGGAGTATGAGCTGATCAGCCGGGAGGTGTGTGTGTGTGCACAACAGATTGGTGCTTTCGATATCCAGTTAGTTCTCGAGGTTTTTATTTCCACCGGGCAGCTTGGACCCACTAAGCTGTGGCCTCTCAGAGCTCTGCATCAGGTGACACAAGTGGACATGTTTTCTACATGTGTCCTGGTCACAGGCCTCATTAGTATTCTGGCTCATTAGTACTTAATGGTAGTACTTCAGCAGCATTTTAAAAAGAAATGTTTTTAAGGCGGTTTGATTGCTATGCAGTGCCTGCATCTACCACTGCTTGTAATGTTACATCTTTTTAAACCTCAATTTATTGAAGTTTTGCGTTGTGGAATAGTAAATCAAGTTACGGCGTTTTAAAATTCTGTACATCATACTTTGCTTTAATTAGCTTCCCTTCAGCTGCGTCAAAATGTTTGCTTTATAAACCCATATGTTACTGATATAAAAGCTTACTCTGTGGAAATGAGTACCAGATTTTTATCTCTTTCTCTTATAGCAATTCCTAAAGTGAGATTGGACACAATTTACATTTGTGGAGTGGATGAGATGAGTACACAGGACATCTTTGCCTATTTCAAGGAGTATCCTCCTGCTCATATTGAGTGGTTGGATGATACATCATGTAAGTAAACAGAGTTTTTGTCTGTAATTCTTATGCTTTTTAAATATTGTTCACTCCTGTAATTCAGATGTCTTAGTGGCTTTCAAAGTCACTGATCTCTGTCTCAATTTCCCTGTCATTTGCCTTAGTCTTAGCATATGATGAAAATCAAACCCACTATCTGGTTGAGCATTTATTATTGGGAAGAACATAGAAGAACTTGAAGGTATCTTAAGTGGGGAAAAAAAAAGGTCTAAAATTTTGTGCTGCTTACATCTTGACATAAATAGTGTACCGGCTTCTGAGTGTCACAAAAGGTGACATTGTGAGCGCAGATGATGGAGCTGTATGCAGTTAGACAGGTCGGTGTGGTTTTGTGCTGCAAAGGAGCAGACTTGTTGCCTTATTTGTTCGGTGCGTTCTCAAGGAGAAATTAGTGGGTGGAAGGAGGTAGCAGCTGAATGGGATTTCCATAGGTTGGAAAAGGGATGTAAATTCACGTTGCAAGGGCTGTTTTGGGGTGTAAGCATGCAGTTAGATTGACAGAAAGATAGTTAACCTGTGTACACTATAATGTATACTTGAGCAGTCTCCTGTTTTCACGTTTTTTTGGAAAAGATTAACAGAATTCTGCAACAAAGTCCAAGGTTCTGTTAAATTGCCAAAGGGAAAAAAAAATCAAGGCTGATTTCTTCTTCTGATTTCTTCTTTTTTTAAATTTTTTTTTTTTTTTTCCCCCTTTAATTGCATTTGTGTGCTAACACAGTCATGGAATACACTGAGCCTGGTCCAACATCCTAATCTGCTCTGCTCAGGAAATTCTAATATATATGCTTGTGCATTTCTGTGTTTTTTATTTGGTTTTGGTCAGTTGTTGTGTATGTTTTTTGGAAAGCTGCGCGTCCTCCAGCTTATCAAGCGTGTTAAAGAATCTGACTTTCCCTATAAGAGATATATCTGATTATTTTATTTGTCATGTCACTTTATAAGAATGTTTCTGAACTTCTGTCAGTAATTTCCCTCCACTAATGCAGTGTGCGTGACTGATGATACAAACTGCATTTTGTTTTTCTGTGTGTTTCTATATGTCATAGGTAATGTGGTCTGGCTTGATGAAGTAACAGCAACACGGGCTCTAATAAATATGAGTTCCTTACCTGATCAGGAGAAAACAAAAAGCAGAGAAAACAATGAAGAGAAGACAGCTGAAAAAAACAAGAAAGGTAGATTGAGATATGCATATATAGGCATCATCTAGTTAAATCAATGAAACTTTAAACTTGTGCTTGGGTACTGCATAATGTAAATTACTGAAGGAGCTTCTATCGTATAGTTTCAGGTAAATGTATTCTGCCACTTTAAAAAAGGCTTTCATCTTGGAAACCTTTTGAAGAAGCTGCTTCTTAAAAGGTGGGTTGGAGCCAGACCAAAAGCAGTAATTCAGTTGATACTGAACATGTTAAATGCAGGGTCACATTCAGATACGAACTGCTGCAGAGAGTCCAGCACAGGGCAACAAAGATGCTGAAGGGAGTGGAGCATCTCCCGTGTGAGGAAAGGCTGAGGGAGCTGGGGCTCTGGAGCTGGACAAGAGGAGACTGAGGGGCGACCTCATTAATGTTTACAGATATCTAAAGGTTAGTGTCAGGAGGATGGAGCCAGGCTCTTCTCGGTGACAACCAATGATAGGACAAGGGGTAATGGGTTCAAACTGGAACACAAAAGGTTCCACTTAAATTTGAGAAGAAACTTCTTCTCAGTAAGGGTGACAGACACTGGCCCAGGCTGCCCAGGGGGGTTGTGGAGTCTCCTCCTCTGCAAACATTCAAACCCACCTGGACACCTTCCTGTGTAACCTCATCTGGGTGTTCCTGCTCCGTGGGGGGATTGGACCAGATGATCTTTGAGGTCCCTTCCAATCCCTGACATTCTGTGATTCTGTGAAAAAATATCTACAAGCATCTCACAATTTTGGTAGTTCTGGAAGCATGTACTCTTCTGTTAGTTATTTCACTTCAAAATTAAGTCACCAAGATTTTTTTTTCTCCTCTTCTCAGAAACTTCTAAGCTTTTGAATAATAACTTACATTGGTAGTATCCAATACTTGTAGGTATTTGCAGCATTTTAAAGGGAGGCTGAAGGAAATAGGCTCTTACACTCCTTTTACGGTCTTGGCCTTGCTGGTCTCTGTCATGCCCTGAAATGCAGTGCAATTTCATTTGCTTTCAAAGAATTAAATTAATAATCCATGTGTGCTGCCACGGGCAGTTACCTGCACGGGGGCTGCCTAGTTCATGCAATTCTGTGCTCATGCGTGCTTCAAATTTCTGTGGACTTTGACTGGTTTGGTTATTCTCTAGGCTGCACAGAAGAAAGGATAACACCTTCAGTTTGATTTCAGAGATTGTAGGTAATAACTGAATGTGACTGACACTAAAATGGAGGTGTTTCTTTCTTTCCAATTATTTTCCTTTTTAGAAAAACAGGAGGAAAGTTCTGATGACGAGACAGAAGAAGGCGAGGTTGAGGATGACAATCCAAGTGACGTTGAGGTCAGTACTGAAGGAAAATGAAAACACTGTTATGGAAGTTTTGCTCTGATGTAAAGTTTTCATAACATTGTAGTTTAAACCATATATATTTGCAATTCACAGTTTAATTATTGAATAGATTAGAGGGGAAAATGGCAGGAAGCGCAGATACGCTGTTGGTGAGAACAGGTGCATAAGAGGCTTTTGTGAAAGTGGATTTTGAAGAGTACTGAGGCATCCAGCGTGTAGGAGCTGGACTGGCTGCTCTTTTCTGCTGAGAGGAGGCAACGAAAGAACAATAAGGCAAGGGAAGGGAATGACCTTTCAACAGGGAAGGCAACGCTTAAAGAGACAAAGAGTATTTAGGCTGTCTGTCCATAGACATGTGTGCAAATCAGCATACGCATTGATGTTTTGTAAGGAATTTAATCTTCATGGACTGAAAATATAATAGGTGTGATTAGTACTTTCTTTAGGAATGGCTTAGTGAACACAGAAGTCTGAATTTTAGTTTCTGTAAAGCAGATATAAACTAAAATAATGTTATGAAGGAAGAGAAGGAAATGTTTTAAATTTTTAGGGCAAATTACTTCAAAGATGCATGTTAGTTTGTCAAGAAAAAAGCAGAGTTCATTAGAACATAATTTGAAAAGTAACTTTCTTAATAATCAGTTGATTTCTTCTCTGTAAGTAACCAGTTTTCATTCAACAGTAATTTTATTTTTGAGTCCAAAATACCTTTTTTGCCCCCCAAAGTTGGATGCCCTCTCCCAGGTAGAAGAGGATTCTCTCCTGCGTAATGATCTTCGCCCTGCCAATAAACTGGCTAAAGGAAACAAGCTATTCATGAGATTTGCTACTAAAGGTAAATGAACAGCGTAACAAGCATAATGAGTTAACCACTTGTCGTTTTATTTGTTGGCTAGTGACTTGAAGTACCTAATTTTTATTTGCAAAATTTTTAGGTTTTTTTGCTAATCAATAAGTATGATTTTGCAATAAATCCACATTTAATCACAGAATGGACTGGGTTGGAAAAGACCTCAGAGATCATCAAGTCCAACCCTTGGTCCAACTCCAGTCCGTTTACTAGATCATGGCACTAAGTGCCATGTCCAATCTCAGTTTAAAAACCTCCAGGGCCGGTGAGTCCAGCACCTCCCTGGGCAGCCATTCCAATGCCTGACCACTCTCTCTGCAAAGAATTGCTTTCTAATCTCCAGCCTAAATTTCCCCTGGCAGAGTTGAAGCCCGTGCCCCCTTGTCCTATTGCTGACTGCCTGGGAGAAGAGACCAGTCCCCACCTGGCTAGAACTGCCCTTCATGTAGTTCTAGAGAGTGATGAGGTCATCTCTAAGCCTCCTCTTCTCCAGACTAAACAAGCCCAGCTCCCTCAGCCTCTCCCCGTAGGTCTTGTTTTCATGTCCCTTCACCAGTCTTGTTGCTCTTCTCTGGACCCGCTCCAGCACTTCAGTCTCTTTCCTGACCTGAGGGGCCCAGAACTGAACACAATACTCCAGGTGTGGCCTCCCCAATGCAGAGCACAGGGGAAGGATCACTGCCCTTGTCCTGCTGACCACGCTGTTTTGGATACAGGACAGGATCCCATTGGCCTTCTTGGCCACCTGGGCACACTGTTGGCTCATGTTGAGCTTCCTGTCCATTAGTCCCCCCAGGTCCCTTTCTGCCTGACTGCTCTCCAGCCACTCTGTGCCCAGCCTGGAGCGCTGCAGGGGGTTGTTGTGGCCAAAGTGCAGGACCTGGCACTTGGCCTTGTTGAACTTCATCCCATTGGAATCGACCCATTTTTCCAGTCTATCCAGATCCCTCTGCAGAGCCCTCCTGCCTTCCAGCTGGTCAACACTCCCTCCCAACTTGGTGTCATCAGCAAATTTGCTGATGATGGTGTCAGTCCCCTCATCTAAATCATCAATAAAGATGTTAAACAGGGCTGGACCCAACACTGACCGTTGGGGGACACCACTAGTGACTGGCCACCAGCTGGATGCAGCCCCATTCACCACATGTGAATTAGATTTGGTTCAGGTTTCTAATCTAATCAATTAGATTTGGTGCAAGTTTGAATGAAAATTACTGTACATAAAATTGGGCTCAGGGCATTCTTCCCAGTACCACAAGATAGGTTTTATCATACCTTTCTCCATAGAGGTAAATTCCACGTTTTATAGATATGAAAATCATTTGAGATGCTGATGAGCTATTAGTGGAAATTATTGCTAAATACAGTTGAGTTGTTAAATTATGAGTAAAATGAAAATCCGTATCATTTCTGGGCCAGGTGGGAAGTGACACATCCATAAAGAAAAGAAAGGTCATGAATAAGGTAAGTATGGCCTCCAGCAGTTCCAGGGGGATGTAATGCTCTGTTAAGCTGATATGTAGAAACTCAATCTCCTTAGAATTAAGTTTCTAGACACAGAACTGTGGTGGTAGGAGAAATTTCAGAGGTGTCAGCAAAATTGTGTCCTTTGTGAAGGAGAATGAAATAACACTGATCTGTAAGGCACGTTCAGTTGTACTTTCACTGTGTCTTTGACTGGATGGTTATTTAATTTTATGCTAGTGTTGTAAGATATATTCTAAGGTGGAAATATTCCTTTAATTTATGGGTTTTTTCAGATGACAAAAAAGAGCTGGGAGCCGCAAGGCGAAGTCAGTATTACATGAAATACGGCAATCCAAATTATGGAGGCATGAAGGGGATTCTTAGCAATTCTTGGTGAGTATTTGATAGAGGAATTGCAGCATTGTAGGTAATTGGACAAGATAGTCCAAACTGGTTTTAATTTGTGGATTTTCTTTCTATTCAATTTATTCAGGAGTTTCTTATGTGTAAATAATGTTTTTACAATGTGACTATGAATTTGCAAGGGGAGTACTTTCTCATTAAAAGAATGTTTATATTCCAAACATTCAGAACATAAATGTATGTCTGCTATCAAAATGAGTGATAATTGCGTGTGCTTAATTCAGAGCTGAATATGACTCATTCCTGATGCCTTTTCTTTGTCAGGAGTCTCATTCTTTTTATGGTGTTTCAGGAAGAGAAGATACCATTCACGTCGGATCCATCGGGATGTGATAAAGAAAAGGACGCTTATTGGGGATGATGTTGGCTTGACTCCTCCTTACAAACATCGTCATTCAGGTAATCGATGCCGCTATGTTGACTCGGTAAGATCACACGGGGGAATGAAGGGCTGGAAAGGATCTTAATGCCTCGTGTGATCCTCTGCACTGTGTGAAACTCAAGTGTACTTTTAAAAAATATTTCTGTAACTGAATCACATTTTAAGAGTTCACAGGGAATAACTTCACGCTGCTTATTGCCTTACCAAAATAGCTGCTGCTTTTTACGTGCTATTTTTATTTTACAGATTTAGACGTGGGGGGCTATAGCGTCAAGGGCAAAAAGAAGAGTCGACTTTAAACTTCTTGGCAGTCTGTTGTACTTGCTACGTCAGTTCTTCTGTTCAATTAAAAAGCAAGCTCTAGATGTAGAACAATAAATATTAGGACTTTCTATTAAGTAGACTTAGGAACGATGATCTGCACCTACTGCAGAGGCAGTTGTACTTTATATCTTCAGTCCAGCTTTATGCTTGAACAGTCTTCCGAGATAGTGAACACCATGGACTTTTTTCTCCTGTGGTGATTTTCTTCCACTTAGGCTATTCTGTAATTACACTTAGTATATTTTGCAAAATATTCTCTCTTTAGCGTTGGAGAACTCCTAGGACTCATTTGTAGTTGAACATTAATTACAGTGATTTTTCTTTTTTTGCCTTGAATTTAAGGTGCCTTATATGAATGCTAAACTTCAGTTTATCAGAACCGGTTTGTTTTGCTACAGGCTTAGTAAATGTTCCTGAGGAACCCATTGAGGAGGAAGAAGAGGAGGAAGAAGATCAGGATATGGATGAAGATGACAGAGTTGTGGTTGAGTACCGTGATGAACTGCAAGCTTTCAAACAGTCCCGAGAGCGCAGTGCAGCCAGACGATCGAGTGCTAGTGCGTCCGATTCGGATGAAATGGACTATGACCTTGAGCTGAAAATGATATCAACGCCCTCTCCCAAAAAGAGCATGAAAATGACGATGTATGCAGATGAGGTGGAATCACAACTGAAAAATATTAGGTAAAATTTTCTTGTTCTTTAAAAGTATCAGTGAAAAAGAATTCTAAATTTTCATTAGTGGCAGAGGTGTCAAAGCTTAAAGAAAAACTGCTGGAGCTACTTTTTCTATTCTGAACGTAATCTTGTAGTAGATATTTTTAAAAGAAATGCGAAATACAGAAAACAGTGATACAGGCTTTAAATTACAATTAACATTTGAAAAATACAGCTTCCTCTGCAGATTTCTGTAACCTTTCTTATTGATGAAAATGAAGCTCAAATAGGAATCAATGGAAATTTATTCAAGCAAGCACAATTAATTTCTTGCATTTCATAGCTAGGCCAGGGAGAAAGAATTTGTCTTTCCCTTTTCCCTTTACCCCTTCCTCAGAAAGAAGAATAACCCTTAAGTGTTGACAATAAAAATGAATTGATGTTCATTATGGGCGTATCAACCAAAGTTGTATATAATGTAGATTGTTAAAATAACATTAACGTGTGTCCCTTCAGTAGGATGATTATACTTCATGATAATGTCAAGTCTTTTAATGATTTTGAGGTTGCTTATCTGTTCTGAATTCTGAATTAGTGGCACAGCCTTGAGGAGACAAACTCAGTACCTGCCTGGGAATGGATGTTGAGGTGTTCATGTGATTAGTGCTGAACGTGGGATTCTGACTGGAACACGTGCTCTTCTACGTGATGTCTTTACCTCTTTCTCAGTAGAGGAATCCTGATACTACTGTTGGCTATGATGTAATTTTACATACAAGAAGACCTAAGAACTATAGTAAACTTCATTTTCTTTCAGGGGTGTTCGATCTATTATTTTTTTTTTAGGAATTCCATGCGAGCAGATAGCATAGCAACCAGTAACATCAAGAATCGGATTGGCAGTAAAGGATCATTGGAGAAAGTTGCAGATGTAAGGCTACTGTTAGAAGAAAAGCGTCAGAATAATATTGGGCCACGTCAGCCAAACAGCACTGTAAAATCAGGTAATTTTAAACTCTCGTATTGCGCAGAGTTGTGACTGGCTTGTTAAAATGGTTGTATTCATTTCACATTTGTGCTCCACTGCAGCCAGCAAACCTGAGGGAATTCTGTTCAGCAGCTGTTTCTGCATCTATACAGTTAATTTTTCCTCACAAAGAGACTGAATTGGGGATTGCTTTGGGGAAAAATGAAATGTATTTGAGTTAAGAGTGACATTTCTCGTTATCCAGTTTATGTGCCTGTTTCTGTTTTCCCGCACTTGGTCCTGTTTGATTTGCTCACTCCTCGGGGCAGAGATTCTGTATGAGAAACGTAGCATGCGGGGGAGTTCTTGAACAAAATGAAACATCAATATGTTTAAGATTCTTATAATTTGGTTTTCATTTTATCCTGCAAAATAGCAAGTGGTATTAGAATTATAAAGCAAGGTATCCGTTACCTGAACAGAATGGTTGAAGGCATACCCATTTTTGTATGATTATACCTCATGCTGGACACATACACACTGTACTGCTAAAGCAGCAATGTGGCGAGCCATGGAATAGTTTAATTTTCAATCATCTGGATGGAGCACAACCTGAAAACATTAAATGTCAGATTTATTGCCAAAAAAAAAAAGAAATCTGGATAAATTTTATTGCAGACATTGCCAGGACTGCAATCTGAGTATAAATAGTACAGAAAAGATAAAAGCAGAGAATCTGTCTGGTTTCAAGTTGTACAAATTGTGGATGAGCATTAAATTAGCTGGCAGAACTATAGTAAATGCAACATGATTTTTGTCATTTTAATCACTGAAAATATCCCTAGATGTGCGGCAGAGACTGGGAAAAAGACCACATTCTCCAGAAATTAAACCTCCCAGTAGTACTTCTGCTCCTCGTCGAGAACCAATATCAGATGTACACAGCCGGCTGGGAATCCCCAAACAAGATGTCAAAGGCCTCTACTCTGACACCAGAGAGAAGAAATCGGGTTAGTTTTATAGAAAAATGTAATACTGCAATTCCTTTTTGTTTAGAGTATAAGAGAAATTTCAGCAGGAAATCATGAAGGATCTTCAGTTGAGTGAAATTGAATTGGCAAATGTTTCACAGAATCACAGAATGTCAGGGGTTGAAGGGACCTGGAAAGCTCATCCAGTGCAATCCCCCCATGGAGCAGGAACACCCAGATGAGGTTACACAGGAAGGTGTCCAGGCCTTTGAATGTCTCCAGAGTAGGAGACTCCACAACCCCCCTGGGCAGCCTGGGCCAGGCTCTGCCACCCTTACTGAGAAGAAGTTTCTTCTCAAATTTAAGTGGAACCTCTTATGTTCCAGTTTGAACCCATTACCCCTTGTCCTATCATTGGTTGTCACCCAGAAGAGCCTGGCTCCATCCTCCTGACACTCACCCTTTAGATATCTGTAAACATTAATGAGGTCACCCCTCAGTCTCCTCTTGTCCAGCTCCAGAGCCCCAGCTCCCTCAGCCTTTCCTCACACGGGAGATGCTCCACTCCCTTCAGCATCTTTGTTGCCCTGCGCTGGACTCTCTCCAGCAGTTCCCTGTCCTGCTGGAACTGAGGGGCCACAACTGGACACAATATTCCAGGTGTGGTCTCACCAGGGCAGAGCAGAGGGGCAGGAGAACCTCTCTGACCTACTGACCACCCCCTTCTAACCCACCCCAGGTACCATTGGCCTTCCTGGCCACAAGGGCCCAGTGCTGGCTCATGGTCATCCTGCTGTCCACCAGGACCCCCAGGTCCCTTTCCCCTACGCTGCTCTCTAACAGGTCATTCCCCAACTCATACTGGAACCTGGGGTTTGTTCAGAGCTTTCAAATCTAAGTACCTGTAGGTGAGTTGAGCTGAATACTTTTATGAGCAATATTTTAATATAGATATGATTAAAACTAGAGAACTACTTTGAAACTGGTCAAAACCTTCAGACCTTTGTGTAGCATTTGCTGCAAATGGGAAACAGTGAGCAAGACTGCACTGAGTTTTCCATATTTTAATTTCAGCTACTGCTTCAAAGCATAGTGAGTTCCATGCCAAACATTTTGGTGGAAGGAGCATGAGAAATTTAGAGATGCAGTAAATTTAAGACTCGGTTCCCCACTTTCTCCAGAGTTCCTTTTAGTCCTGTATTTTTAATACTTGTTTTTCATCTGATTAGGTAATTTATGGACCCGATTAGGCTCTGCTCCGAAGACACAAGAAAAGACTTCGGATAAACCTGAAAACTCTGTGGCATCTCCAGAGGAAGATGATTCAGAGCTCCAGCGGGTTTGGGGTGCTCTCATTAAGGAAAAAGAACAGTCTCGGCAAAAGAAGAGTCGATTGGATAATTTGCCATCTCTACAAATTGAAATCAGCCGAGAAAGCAGTTCTGGATCAGACACGGAATCATGATTGTTTTCACATTCTGATCCTCAAGGTTGTGACTCTGCAGCATGGCGCGATTTCCTTTGCCCAAACGCTGGACACTGGCAAAGACTCTGCAGTGAAGGTTCCAGAAGCATCTCTTTTCTTTTTATACAAAACCAGAGATGCGTGTGCCACTTGAAACCTAAAGCAATCACGTTTGTCTAGAGTCTGTGGTTGGCCCTGTGTTACGTAGGGCATTGTCATCCGTGTTTATTACAGCAAACCTGTCGTTAATTCTAGCAGAACGATTTTCCCCAGGCTTTGAACTTAAGGGGCAGAAATGCTCTACATTTTTAAGATGACCTTTTTGTTCTTAATATTTTTAACATGGAGCCTTTTAAGAAAATCTCTTACACCGTTCATCCAAAGAACAGGGCATTTCATAATCAGTATCGCTGTCTTGCCCTTCTGGCTCTTACCTGCACCTCTCCTTTCCTCTTGAAGTAATAACAATAATGCTTCCTGGGTAGGCAGCCAGCAAGGAGAAAGCAGAAAGGGACTGGGATGTTCCCTTCCTCCAAAATACTGAATGTGAATTTAAGTTACACATTTAGTACGGTGAAATTTCATATAGTATCCAAGTGGCATCACTGCTCTCAAGGAATTCTGCTCAGCAATTTCGGTGATGCTACGTTCTGCTGTAGTAGGGATTGAGTTGTTCAAGACTGCAAAGCTGGATGTTTGAGAATTGTGTGAACTCCCACAGAGTTTAAATTTGCGTTACATCATGACAAATTGTATTTCTTTCATTTCGTCTGTATTACGTTTTGAAGAAGTCTAACCATTTAAAAACATTTTTATATTTGTGAGAATTTTTCCTGTTGGCCATGGTGAAAGCTATAGTGGTGTTTTCCTATGTGCTGTTTAACTATGTATATATATATAACAAAGAGAAGGAAAACTATAGGATCACTGTCTCATGTCAATATTTTTGAATGTTCTTATTGTATAGTACAAGTGGATGTGCACATGGTTGACTTCTTACATTCAGCTTTTTTTACCCATGTGCCCTCTCTAGGTAGGAAAAAAGTTTGATCAGTGTGCAACTGCGTTTGTTGTCTTGTTGCCTATGGCATTTATTTTGATTGCCAATAATTCTAAATAAGGAATAATGCTGGGGCATCACATTCTGATAGAACAGGTAGCAAAACCATCGCCTGCCACTTTTTGATAGTCTGAAAATTTGTTTGCATTTTCCCTATTTCCTAGATTCTGTCAGTCCAAAATATCTATGAAGATCCCTTTTCCCCTTTCTGATTTCTAACAAACAAGTGTTTTCTCTTTTTTCCCCTGTTTTTGTACTAAGTTGAAGTAGGTTTGAGGCTTCACAGAAGCAAGGAATCTGCGGTTAACTTTTCTTAGTGCTTTATTATGTATAAGAATCGCAGTGTGAAAAAGGTAAAATGAAAGGTACAGTGACTAGAAGGGTAATCTGGGGACTGGCTGGGCTTCAAGCCTTATTATTTTCTTCTTTTGTGACACTCATCCTTGATTTTATATTTAATTATTGAATATATAAATATGTCTCATAAAAATACTGTTGAGAGTAAATGCAATGTCTGATCACTGTAATAATTCACTTTAACGTGTGCTTTCATTAATATCCCTTCCAAAGTTTTCACGCAGAATCACACCGGTACCGTACCCATTTCTCAAGATCCTGATAAAATTTATTTAGCCAGTGTCTTTTTTTGCCAGTAAACCTTTGTGTTGTGTTTTGAATCCATGATGACCTTTGGTTTTTCTGAAAGGAGGCGGTAGATACGACTCACGAGGACAAGACTTCTGCATCCTGGTGAGCCCTTGTGTGTTTTTAAGCTCAGCAGACTGGTCGTGCTCTGCTCTTGGCGTTGCTGATAACTGCTGTGTTTCCATGTAAATATTCGGAATTTGAGCCTGGTGAAGGACAGACTTGCTGGGATGAAGGGCAGAATGGGAGCAGAGAATCTCATCAACCGATACAAATGATCTGAACTAGTGGATGTGTGAAATCGAGAGAAGTGCATGTATGGAATCAAGATGTAGGCAAAGGCTCTGTTCGATGAAGAGCTGTTAACACCAGTTCTGTGTTCCAGGTAGTCAAAAATACGCCTAACAAATGCCCCCACGTTAGTCAGGTCGGTTTTGTTTATGGTTTGTGGGGAGGCTTATGTGTGTTAATGATGCCCTGGTAGCATAGGTGTAAGAAAAATAGAGATTTACTCTTAAAGGACCTATAAAGAGTTTTGGTTGGTGTGTTTGTTTGTTTTCTAATTTGACTGTTTGCCTGGCTTTTATTTAAACAGCTGTTCTGTCCCAAATAGAGCTGGGCTGAAATCAATTGGCCTGCCCACCTTTACTGAACGTCAGTAACAAAGGACAGTGCTGCGCTGGTTCTTGGCTCTTTAGCGGTGCTTGCACCTTTCTGGGGACAAGATGAGGGTCCCTGTTTCGAGGTGTCGCTTGTCGCCGCCCGGTCGCGACAGGGCGCAGCCTCGAACCGCGGTCCCGCGAGGCTGAGACAAGCCCGAGGGCTCCGCTCCCGCTGCGGGAAATGGATGCGCTGGCGCACCCCCGTCTTGCTGGAGCAGTGGTACGGCCCGCTCCCCCGCGGCAGGGTTGGTACGTCCCACGCCTTTATAATCGGCCGCCGGGAGACCCTGGGCCTTTTCGTCCTTCGTGCTGGGGAGCGGGCAAGTTGTGGTGAGTGTCTCCCTCCCTGGGACGGGGCGGTTGGCCGTCGTGGGAGGCAGAGGCCCGGCTTGCGGGGCGAAGCGCCCTTCTCTTCTAGCGGAGCTGAGGGTGGGGACCCCACCCCGTGGCAGTGGTGGCGCCCGCTGTGCCTTCCCGTCCGCAAGGCCGCTCGGGCTGGGCCAAACCATTCGGGGGAGGAGGGGGGAACGGGCCGTTGGTGACGCGGCCTCGGAGCACGTGGCCCTGACTCCCGTTGTCCCCGCAGGGCCGCCATGTCCCCACGGCCGCCGGGAACCCGCGAGCGGGGCCGGAGCGGCTCCCTGGTAAGTTCAGAGGGCCTGGGTTGGGTGGGGGGGCCTGGGAGCGTGTGTGTGTGAGGGGGCCGGGAGTCGCCGCCATTGGCCGCGTTCGGGGCGGCGCTGTCTTTGCCAGCGGGAGCGAAAGGCCTGGGAGGCTGGAGCTTTTCCCCCCCCCGTTCCTTCCTCCTCACGAATCTCCTGGCTGCTCTCAGGCTCGTCCCTTGCTGCTCCCAGCGTCACATAGAACAGAATCGCAGGCTGGTTTGGGTTGAAGGGACCTTCAAAGCTCATCCAGCCATGAGCAGGGACATCTTCACCAGCTCACGTTGCTCAGAGCCCCATCCAGCGTGGCCTGGGATGTCTCCAGGGATGGTTCATCCACCACCAATCTGGCCAACCCGGGCCAGGCTCTCACCACCCCCAGCAGCAAAAATTCCTTCCTCATGTGCAGCCTTAATCTGCCTCCTTCAGTTTAAAACCATCACCCCTTGTCCTGTCTCAACAGGCCCTGCTAAAAAGTCTGCCCCCATCTTACCAGCCTCTTTTAAGTATGGAAAGGCCACAGTAAGGTCTTCCTGGAGCTTCTGTTCTCCAGGCTGAACAGCCCAGCTCCCAGCCTGTCCTCCCAGCAGAGCTGGGCCAAGCTCAGAGCTCAGGAAGGGCTGTGGAGATAAGACGTGCATGGTTAGCGCTTGGCACTTGTATACCTTCTATGGATTTTCAGCAAACAGGTCACGTTGTTGGTTGTTCGATGTGCAGGACTCTCTGCAATGAACGTTACAACCTTAGAACTGCGGTTGTGTGGAGTTCCCGTTTAAAAATGGCCCTTAAGGAAGTGCAGTCTGGCCAGCTGTGTAAGGGAGATTTTTAAGTTTCCTGACTAAAAACAGTTAAAGAGCGGATTGTTGACTACTAAAAGCCATCTGATAAAGATTTTGGCGATTCATGATTCTAGGATATAAACGCAACTTTGGCTGGAATTCAAGCAGACTGAGCGGTGCTGAGGTTCTGGTGTGATCTGTGTGGTGGGTTGTTTTGTTCTGCCTTTTTTTTTATAGATCTACATTGTAATTTCTTAAATTTATTACCAAAGAATATTGTAGTAATACTGATTTTGCTTTTATTCCCACAGCAGAAAGATGTCTTGAAGTGAAGAGTAAGGTAAAGTTTATTTTAAGTTGTTAAGTTTTTGGCCTTTGGTTACATGCTAACAGTATAAAGAAATACAAGACTCTTAATTAAAAATAACCTGTGATAATTACATCTTAAAGCAAGTTGAACAAAAACTTTTAAGCTAGTTTTACTTACCGTGATGTTAACAGAGCTAACGTGTTTTATAAACCAAGTGGAAAACATAGAACAGTTGGTTTAAGATGAAACAATTGTTGTGTTTTAGGTGGTCAAATACAAAAGTTGTTGGCTGTTGATGATGATAACCCTGAATAGGAAGTGCCGTCAGATGCGAGAACTGACGATAACCTTCTTATTTGTCTGAAATACAGCTACACACATGCAGAGTTTTAGTTGTCTGGAAACTGGTCTTCTAGAACTCATCGGCCAGCTTTCATTTATACTTGCTTTCTGTGAAAAGTGCTCCTGTAACACCTAATGTAGCTTCACGTCTGTCTGTTTCAATTTCTCTGCAGAGCCTGGTCTTTAATAAACGTCACATAATTAGGACTGGGAGCAGGTCGCTCTTTGGAATGGCCCTAACGTGAAGGTAAGTGATGGATTTCACTGCACCAAGTAGAGCTTTATACCCGGTGGAATCTAATTTAAGAATAAATAAAGCTTATAGGCTGCCAAAATCTCAAGAGGCATGTTTTGTAGGTTCAAACCTCATAGCTTAAATCAATCTGGTTTCCCTCCTCTCTTCCTCAAAATGTAAAGAGCTGGGATACTTATTTCCTGGTATCTCTGTATTTAGGTGGAGCTTACAGGTCCTGGCTGCCATGTGCAAATTGTTACCAATGTTTGCCCATTAACGTTCAGCTCTTGACAAGTCCTGTGGAAGGTGGTGAGACAGCAAGAGCAGATTTCTTCTGGGTGAGTTGAATATTTGATGTTTTCTTAGTTCAATGTGATGGTTTTTGGCTATGGTGTCAGATACATGAGCTAGTTGAGGACGTTCTCATTGGCTGTGTTTCTATTTCTGTATATTTTTAGCTTTAAAGGTATAATTAATGAAGTTAAAGGCTAAAAAATACTTGTTAGACTAAAATATAGACAATAAATGTATAAGAGCAGCTGTCTTCTGCACTGCAGTTTTGCTGACAGCCCTGTAGAGCAAAGGGGTTTTGCTTTGCTAGAAATTGATCGGTTTACTAAAGATATCATATGATGAAACTAACCAAAAATTGCTGGAATTACCGGCAGATGGATTGGTGGTGAGCAATGGTTTTTCTGATGATATCCCTTATGTTAATAAATTGATTCGTATTTAGTGTTAAATGGTTAACTTATTCATGCTGTTGTATTACAGGTGTTCATGCTGAAAACATCTTGTGTGAGGAGGAATCCAATAAAACGTGCATTAGCTTGGGGACGAGTGGTTGTAAAGACTACGTGTCTGCGATATGTTAAGAAACTGTAACAGTTACACAGTTCTGATCACACATATATTAAAATTATCTCAAACCAAATGTGTCTGGTTTTGTCACTTTACTGCATTAAGGAATACCTTTCTGTTACACAATGTGTTTTTAATAAATACACTGAACACTCCTATAATTTGCTATAATTCTATCTGGTGGTTGGTAATTTAATTGCTTTAGACAGATGAGGCCTTCAGTGCCCCTAACAACAAGAAGAGCAAATGCAACTATTTCTGTAGCTTGTTTCAGGCTTGCTATTTCTTCATTATTTTGGTCTCAACCTCAAGTTTGCTACAGAGGTAGCAGAGTCTGTTCCTGCAGCAATGACATTCTGGCCAGTAATGGTCAAAATGTGCAAAGAAAGGGGGAAAAAAAAGACATAAACGGTAACTTGTCAGCATCCTTCAGTGTTGCTATTAAGTAAAAAAGGCTGCCTTTGTGATAATGACTCCTAAAATTGTTTTACAATGGAGGTTGATAAATGTAAGATAAAGGGGTTGGGGGAATCTTGGAGTTAAAATAGATGTGTTTAAATGAGGAAAAACTGCATCCGAGGCTGAAACTCACAGTGAGATTCATTCTGTTGGTGTAACTGGCAGGCTCTGACACTTCAGTGCTCCTTTTATATTTATAGGAGGCGTGGAATATAAGGGTCTCATCAAACCTGAAGTGATGAAGCGTGTCCACTGAGAGACAATGCAGATGTTGCTGTTCGTTTTGCCCACTTGGTGTCACCAGGTGAAAGATTTTAGTGCATCTTTATGCTTTTTGAAAAAAAGTAAAGTTTAATAAACTAACCTTAGTAAACATTAATAAACTGACTGAATAACATGCTCATTCTATGCCAACAAGATTCAAAGTTACGTTAACGGTACAGTTCCAAGTAGAAGTTACCTCGCTATTACTTCTGAAAGTGAAAAAATGTTTACTCAACTGGAAATAATAATGGTTGTCTTTATTTCTCTGGTATTGTGTATGGATGCTAACGGCATTTGATGACTTGTTAGTGCTGGCTGTGAGGTTTTGTTGGGTGCTGCTATCAACAACTGTGGAGTAGGTCTGAGCTTTGATAGCACTTTCAGAGACAAACTTCATAGCTAAGTCTAAGCTTATCATCCAGATAAATTTTAAGCTGTTCAGTAAAATGTATTATTAATGAATACCTGGGTCAAGAGACTAGTGGTATAGAACACTTCCTATAGTCATTGTGTTGTCAGAGCCCTTACCTAACAGCAGATGCAATACTGGTGTTCAGTTGATCTGTGAACGTGCTCCAGTGTTTAATGTAGCCCACAACTACAGCAGATGAAATGCCCAATATAATGCTGTGCATCTCTTGTGCCTCCATCAGATAATCTCAAAAGGGTCTGCCAGCATCCTGGTGAAGCCAAATTACCTCCTGGTTACACGTGAAACAAGAGATCAGAGCCTCGCTGGGGTAGGTGAGAACAGGGAAGGCCAATTTGGTCAGTTGTTGGATAAAACAATTTTACTTAAGTGTGTCACATCAGGTATTTACTACTTTGAACTGTAGCAATAAATACTAAAACCTTTGGGCCGGGCACTCCTTGGGATTTGAAACATGCAGGATACCTGCTGTGAAGATGATGAGAATTGTTTCAAAGCAAGGAGTGAACTTGGAGCTTTGAAATGTACTGTGATTTCATAAGATAATGGGAAGATGCTGTACATGCACTTTGATTTAATATGTATCCAGCCTTCTCTAAACCAGCCTGTAACGCTTCTGTACTGGGGGAGGAAGATGCTCAGTGTCTGCAGGAGGCAATATAAGGCTTTTGTGTCAGTGCCAGGCTGTTTGGGAATCCAAAATCAGAGACCACATCAAGGAGAAAGCATTTCAAAGCTACAGCTTTTAAGCTTCAGAAAAGACTTTGGAGATGACAGCAACGCTGTGTCAACTGGCAGCGTATTAGCAACTCAGAGGCTAAAGCTGAGGAAAAAGAAGGTTTTGGGGAGGAGAGCGGGAGCGAGGTGACAACAAGGACACCAAAATTGTTTGAAGAACTGATGTGATACCTGGAGCTGGTCGCACAGATGAAGGGACAGCTCTGGTCTGATCGCTGCCCCAAGAGCCCCTGAAAATCTGTTTGCCTGTTAGAAAGCAAGAAGAAGTGGCCAAATCTGTGGTGAACAAAGTTAGAGCTTGAATGATCCCATTAAAAGCCTGAAGGCTGCTCACAGCCTGGGGCTGAGCTTGAGGTCGGGACATTTGCCGACCCTCCTTGATTAAACAGCTGGCACTCATTGGGTGCCCCAGGTGAGGCTGGTTACCTCCATTTCAAACACCCAATCTCACTTCATGTTCTTGGTAGCTCAGGGTAAGGATTGCTGGGGCTTTTTTTGTTGTGTGTGGTTTTCTTTTATTTTTATTGTATTTATTCCCTTAGCAGAATCTATTACTTTTAAAGAATAATACTACACTTATCTAATTTCTCTTGCTGCTCCAGCAAGTAGCAAGGATGAAACAGCAAACTTCTGGGCAGTGCTGGGTGGTTTTGGAGGCAGGTGAGGAGGGAAAGCTGCATTTCTAATGGATGATGAAGCAAGAAGCCTTTGAAGTTGTAGACTAGCAAGCAGAAGGTTGTGGTTCCAAGAGGAAGAAGAGGCGGTACCTACATCCCTTAAAAGAAGAAATGAAAACAGGTAAGAAAAATAATTATTTCCCAGAGAAGCTGGTGTCTAATCGCATCCTTCAGATTTTCTTAGAAATTAAGGAGGGGGAAGGAAATATAACCAGTGGTCATGGGGAAACACTGATCCTGGTGCATGGCGGGATTTCAAGAGGAGGCTGTTAGTGTCTGTTCCTTCAGAAGAAGTTTTGGTGGGCTCAGAGCGAATGGGAAATGAAATGGATGATTTGGAAGAACACACAGATTAAAATAAGGACAAGATAATAGAGACCCCTGGACACTTAAACATGTAAGAGTTGTACTGCACAGGTGATGTTTAACTGTGAGCACATGGCATTGCTTCAGAAATGCCCTGGTCTAGAGTTTATTTCCTATCGGGTATTACCAATTGCTTGGCAATTGTCATCAGAACATGCCATTTTATTCCCTTTCACATGATCCCTGTTGAATTTGTGTGCGACCGACTTTTAAATGAGGCTCGTGTGGCACTTGTGGGGTTGGAGCAGACTTTGCCCACCCAGCGGGTAATTTTGCTGACATGCAAACCTGAGCTGCTATGATCAATCTGCAGGACGAAGTTTATATGAAAAGCACCACTTAAATTAAAGCTGCAATTCCATTGTGCGTGTGTTGTGTGGGTGCGGGGAAAATATCTCTTGCCTTTACCGCTTCCTGATTAGTATTATCGCTTAAAGAAGCAATATCCACTCAGGTTAATGAGCTAGAACGAGGACAGTTTCAGCAGCGAGGGATGTGCAGAAGACTGAGTTTAACTAACTCTCGGATGGGAAGCAGCGTTTTCTCACAGTGACACTGGAACTTGGTTCATTTAGTGCATTGCAAACACCTTTCCGTGCCCCCAGTTTACTGCCTGGGCCTGACGTACGGCTGATGTGAGCTGAGGTTGTGAGCTACACTCTAGAACTCATCTGTAGTGAAATACAACTAGTCATGCTGTAAACTGTTCTGCTGCTTTGTGTGTGCTGTGTCGTTTGGTGCATCCTTTTTGGTTCTTTTTTCCCTCCTGGCTGAACAATGGAGTGATTTTTGCAGTAACTTTTGCCAGGCTCTACAGGTTTATTTTCTGCTCAGATTGAATTCATAAAATAGCAAATAATAATGAAAGATGGTACAGAAGTTGTGGAATCAATAAGCTATTAGGAGGCAGAAATGAAATGGGGAATGAATTTAGAAATCCGCACATATAATTAAAGGTGGCGATAAGCAGATTGCATCTTTTCTGATGCTATTAAATCAGGTTTTCAGTTTTATGTAAAACCATAAGCTAAGGTAAAAAAAGCAGCTGTCTCTGTATATTTACAGAAGAGAAGATAGAAAATTCAAGTCCAAAACTGCCAGGAAGGGCTATAAACAAAGCATCTCCAATCCCCCAGCAATCAGGTGTAACTGAGTCAGGGGTGTGTGCAGTTTTCATGCAGAAAGTTGGCACTGTATTCTGGAATACCTGTCCTGTGGTGCCAGCTTGAGATCCAGGGCTCCTCCTGTCCCTTCCAATTAGCAGAGCTCTTGCAGTTCGTCCTATGAACAAATTCTGCTCTAACCTTTCTTAATAGTAACGCACCAGAAAAGCAGATAGAATACTTTCTTTCCTCACCAGCTTAGTGATTATTGCTGCTCAGAGAAATAAGCTAACATCCACATTTTATTTCCAGGAAGCCTTCAGCTCAGTACAAATCACATATTTTGGATGTACAGCTCTCTTTTTTTTTTTCCATTCTTTCACAACGTTGCTTGGAGGCATTTGTTATTGCAATGTCTGAAAAAGGAGCTCGGTGAGGTTGGTTATAAGCTCAAGCATCTCACAGGGGAGCAGAAGAGCAGTAGTTGCTGCTGCTTTTCTCTGTGATAAACCTTCCTACATGTGATCTGTTGTAAATTAACTGGTCGTCCATTGTGCAGCCGCTTTCTGCTGGGCAGGCAATTAATGGCGCAATCAATTAAATTTACTCAATTTAGCTGTGACCTCTGAAGGCCAATCTGCCAACTTAATACTGCTAAGTGAACCTTGGAGTCTTTCCCTTGTCATGATCACCAGTGCAGAGCACGCAGATTTTACAGCAAAATTTGAGAGATGTTTCCAACGCCAATATTGATCCTGGCAGTTTAGGAAAACTGGTCTTCAGATCCAGCTTATTGAAAGAAGTTGGGAGTCGCTTTTGCTGGTGGTTGGATTGGAGTGGAGGGTGGAGGGATGCTGCGTGGGCCGTCACGTTTGTACCGCATCTGCCAAGGCCTGTTTCATAGCCATAAGCATCAAAACAATAGGATACATCAGATATTATTATTGTGGTTGTAGCAGAAGGGATATTTCAGAATTGGATGGAATATTTGCTCACTGAAATGCGGGAGATGACTGATGGGCTGGAAGGGGAAGGTGGCCTGATCCACCCCCCCATTCCTCCGGCCAAGTGCCACTTGGCATCTCTGGCACTTTCTTCCTGGGCCCTGAAATATTTCAGCATCAGCCTTATCGCTCCAATGAGGAAAACGATTCCAACAAGAACTGCAAACGTCTGAACTGCAATGTAATTTTGGTTCAGCTCCTCGATCAGCAAGAACTAAAGCCCCTCTGGTTCCTAACTGTGCTTGCTCAGTGGTTTGTATGTAAAACAGGTAGTCCTAGAGGAATAATACTTAGTTACTTTTCCAGATGCTGCTATATACATTTTCCCCTATCAGCTGAGCTTGAACAGACTATTTTCTGTCTCCAGGGCCAGTGTTAAACACACCAGCATGAGCGGCCAATAAATAATGCAAAAGATTCCCCTGGCCAGGGCCTTTTATTCTATTAGTAAGGGGGGAAAAATATCAGGCTTCAGGTGGCATGGGAGCAGCTGAAAGTTTTAGTCTGACCTCCTCCTGGGATTATATCCAGATGTGTTTTTTTAATACCAGATGTTGTAGGTGAGATTTTCCTGGTTCTCACCCTTCTTGTGTCCTTTATTGCAACCTTCTCCCTGGGAAAACTGTGTCCCGCAAACATCTTCCTCTGCTCCTGCTGGTTTCTTCTCTATTTAACGAGCTACGGCACTCTTGTAAGAGCTTATTTTGCTCACGATAACCAGGGTATTCACGTAGGTTTTGTTACCTGGCTCACAGCCCTCAGAAGACTCCCCAGCTGTCTCGTTCTAGGTGGAAAAGGCCTCATTTATGTTGGATATTGAGATTCCCATTGGGATTTTGATGTAGCGCTGCTCCACGCACTTCTGATTTCAAGGCCTTGGTTGTTTCTGCACCCAGGAACAGCAGCGGCTGCTCAGGGGGGCATCACTGGGCATCTGCCACGACAAGTTCAGGAATTCCCACAGAATCACTGGTCACCCTCCCCAAGCGCTGCATTTTCCGATAAATATTTATAACAACGACAGAAGTCGGCAAACCCGCCGCTCTCTGTGTTTTCAGCTAGGTCAGCTTTCTCTTGTTTGAAAAACACGTTTTACGCATTGATAACGCACCTTCTTTTGGAGCGGTTGTGATTATCTTTCATTCACCCGTTGCCCGTAAACAGCCATTTCCTATGAACCTGCTGCTTTACAAACCAGAGGCTGCAAAATACAGACGTAAGAAAGAAAACCCATCCTATACCCACCGCCCCCTCCAGTGTAATCGCTATTTCAGTTCTCCCTGCAGCGCTGTGTGTTCCCAGGGAGCACCTGGGAAATCCTCCCTGCACTGCAGCCCTGTGAATATGTTTCTTTCTTAAAGGAATGAAAATAAATACATTTCAAGCTGGGTTTTGCTGAGGCAGAGAGGAAGCTACATCGGGAAAATCTGTCCTTTAGCAAGCCCAGACAAAACCATTTGCCCGCTCTGCTCAGACACCTTCTTGTGTACCTGGTATATTCATTTTTGTCCTCTGAATAAAGAACACTGGGCTCAAAGCTTATGTCTCGTGAGCGGTGAGACTCGCATGGCTGGAGGCTGCTGAAGGGCTGTGAGTGATGGATTTGGTTTCCTGTTTGCCCTTCAGAATTTAATGCTAAAGGCATTTAGTGTAACTGGAAAGATTGTCTCCCTCGCTGTGTATAGTTTGCTGATGGAATACGGCCCCCAGGCAGATAAAAACTCAACTGCCCCTGGAGTGAAGGAAGAGCAGGATCACTGTGTGATCTGCATACCAAAGGGATTGGGAAGAGATTAAACCTGTTTTTCACCCAGGTACATTGCACCGGGAAGGTTAGGTTAGTTGTCTTTTCCCTTCCTCGTAAGCATCAATACATGAATACTGCTAATAAGGTCAATCGGTTTCCTTGGCAATAGCAGTTACCGGCAACGTGCTCCCAGTTAATGGAACATGGGAGTCTTTGTGTTTCTGAGGACGCGAGTGGTCCCTGCACGAGCTCAGGAAACTCCTCCTTTCCCACTGCTGAACCATAGGAAAGCACCGAAACGTTTGTGCCCGAGTGCGAAGTCAGCCGCTGTGGTCCCACTGCCTGGAGCTGCCCATTCCCCGGCTCAGGTGCTGCTGCTCCCCCGGTGTCCCCTTAGTCCCTTGGGTCGCTTCTTTGCGTCTCCTCCGTGGCAGTTTTGGCAGATGTTTGCAGCCTGCTGCTCTCCCAAGGACGGGCAAGCAGCAAGCGCTGCTTTGGGCCAAAGTGGGGTTGAGCTTCATATTCTCAGCAGTGCTTTCTGTGCATCCTTGCTCTCCTTGCCCAGGGCTGACCATCACCAGCTCTCCGTCCTGACCCCTCCAGGAGCATAACCCTCATTTTAAATGAATAATCACCTTCAAAACCCAAGCAGACCTTGGGCAAAGCCTTCTGAGATAACCCACCTGGAACGAGCCATCCAGAGCGTGTGGCATCAGCTCTTTCATGCCTCTCTAATTCCTCACCTACTGTTTTGATTCCCCTTAGTTTGGGCTCTTTAATCTACGCAGAATGATTTCCTATTACATTTTTGTTGCTGAAGGCATAAATCTTCTCCCACAGACCAGTTTCTTTCCTGCACAGGCAGAGCTGTGTGATGCTGGTGGAGATAACTAACCAAACCAGGCTTGGATGTTTTATGGACTTCTAATGTTATGGTGGCCATTTCCTCCCCACTTTGACAACAAACGACCTCAATCAACCTTAATATTGCAACAGCAGTGGTTTTCAGTACTCAAATGCTGCTTCTACGCCATTTAAAAGCTTCTGACCAGAACAGGTAGCTCAGTGTAGCATCGGGAACATCCATTATAGGCAGAGAGAGCTCCAAGCTTGTTTTGATGCTGATGGGCTGTGGGGGAAGCAATCTCACTCTTCTTTTGTTTAAAAAAACCAAAACCAAAACCCAACAGTCTTTACTGAGCCCTCAGGATCATTGTCATCCTGAAGTGGAATAAATGGCTAATTGACCTAATCCACACTGCGAGGAAGACACTGATTAGCTAAAGCCCTCTTGTTGTTATAACTGAGTAACTGTCTCTGCTAGAGCTGCGGTATTTTTCTTTTCCTCTGAAAGTCAGTAATGTGGTGCATGCTTCAGCACACACCAATATATCAACAAAAGGCCCTTTCTAGTTATTTTGCGTTCTCAGAAGGACTAAATCCTGGCTGGACGCAGCAGCGCTGGGCACAGAGCCTTGTGCTGAGCCATCTGCAGCTGCAAGCTGAGCTACTGGTTGCCCCTTGCAGAAAGAGCCTGACAGATGCAAAATGCCTCCTGGCCCATTGTGTTTCACAGCAGGTAGAAGCTCAGCGGGAGGGGAAATGTGGCAGGAACAACCTCCTGAGTGGTTTGTGTGGGTGAGGGAACTGAGCATGCAAAGCATCAATAAGTGATGCGGCGCCCTAGACGCAGAGCGCCTCTGGTTGTGAATCTGTGTGGCCAAACCGCAGGGTCCAGGCGGATGCTGAGGTGCAGGACGGCTGGCTCCTGTGCAGATGATGAGCGCTCCTTATAGCGGTATCTAAGTTGCAAAATTGGTTTTGATTTATTTTCTTTCTACAAATGCCTTCTTTCAATGTTCTGCTGCAGCCTTGCAGCAAGGAGCCTGTGATTTAAACAGTTTAAACAGATGGATGCCTGAGCTGTGCATAAGAAGGAGAGGAGCCCGGTGTTTGAGCTCCTGAGCAAACCAGTCTCTGACCTCAGGGAAGAAATGGCTGGAGATTCTTTTTTTCAAGGAGAAATCTTGTTCTTGATGAAATCTCCGTACATTGGGTTAACAAATCTCCGTAGGGATGTACTCCTGGCTCAGCAGGACCATGTGTGCACGTGGCAAATGAAGTAGCAATGATGGATTTGCTGCCCATGTCTCATTGCCTGCCCTGGGTGTAAGCACGGGCTCTACATGCTGCACATCAGCCTTTCTATATGAGCAAACCTCATGTATCACACCTTAATTTATTCTTCTTATAAAGGTGCATTCTGAAGTTGTAGTAATGGTGGAAATAGTCCCCAGGTGCTGCAGGGAAGGTCTCCTGTGAGTCAGGACGAACCCGCTCCCACCAGCTGCTGTGCCCTGTGCCAGCCCCTGCCATGGTTTGGTGTGGAACAAATGTCATACAAACAATTCTTGCTGCAAAACAAAAGCCGTTTCCCTCGGTGCACTGCGACTGTTATCACTGGAGAGAAACACCCCGTGGAGCAGTGTGCTGTTCTCAGTATTCCTTTCTCCCACATTAGTTTTGCACACTGGCAACATCTTCAATTTAACAGATGCTTTTACGATGCTTCTGTGTCTACCTTGTGCTCACCCTGCAGAATCCAGCCCATAAACTGGGCTGTTTATTTCTCCAGCCAGCTACAACGACCTTTCTTGTACATGCCCTGGAGAACCCAGACCTGTGGTGCTTAGCACCATTTTTCTTTTTGCTCTGGGCATTCAGTCTGTACAGAGGAAAAATGCAACGCTGGGTCTTTATTAAACATTGTCATTTATTTTGATTATGGATAGCTCCTTTATTTCAAACAGAACAGTTTATTCACTGCAAAGATTTTTTTCATGCCTGTTGAGTTAGCATTAAAAAAAAAAAAAAAGGAAAAAGGGTTGGATACATGCAAATCATACTGAATGCTGCCAAATGGATTAAAACGAGTAGCAGAGTTTCTTCTAAGTTACCTACTTGCGGATGGAGGAGAAACAACCATTGGCAGCATGAAGACCCTCTGGAAAACGCTTCCTGGTGTGGTGATGTTAAATGAACAGAGCCAAAGGGATGACCAAAAAATCTGTGTCTGCACCCAGAACAAGCAAAGCCAGAGGGTCACTGCTGCGAGCCAGGAAAACGATGCTGTAAAGCTGGTCAGGGGAAGGGCTCTGAACAGAGGGAGAAGGGCTCTGAACAGAGGGAGAAGGGCTCTGAACAGAGGGAGAAGGGCTCTGAACAGAGAGAGAAGGGAATCATGTTTGGTCCTTTGAAGAAAGGGAGGGGAAGTTTTTACACGCTTTCCTGCCCTCCCCCAGGTTTAGGATCAAATGAAATTCTGGTTCAAAAGCCAAAGTGCACATTCCAGCGTTGCTGCTCTGGGATTATCCATTTTCCATCAAAAATAGAATAAAATCAAACCCATGTTTGTTAGAAAAAAACAAACTGGCATCTTAGAAACAAAGCACTTCTGGTCTGGGGTCGATGGCCACCACCAAGTGACCCAACAGCCTTTCTGAGGCTTTAAATCTCTGGCTGGCTGTGTCTGCCCAGCTCTCAGTGGCAGTGATACAGGGATGAACCCTTTTATAAACCTTCAGTATTGTGGTTTCCTTTGTCAGCAAGACCAATGAGCCTGAGCTGAGCCCTGGCTCCAGATTTTGCAGATTGCTCCCCAAAATGGACCAAGCAGTCTCAGTGTTGCTGGTTCAAGGTACCACATGGAAAGCTCTGGAGTTACTACAACAGCACAGCTGGTGGTAAACTGGATTTTACATCTGAATAAATACTGGACATGTGCAAGTGCCAGCCCAATTTTGGTAAGGCTGGAGGGGAAGAGCCGTGTCCAGACACAGTGTGCTGGGATTTAGCTCTGCAGCGGGAAATCAAAGCTCTCCCCTTGGGCTGGCTCACAATATTAAGAGAAACACCCCTGGTTAGTGTGCGATCAGACTGTTGTTGTACCTCTGCAGACAGGCTGCTATTCATCAGCAACTCCTGAAGTCAGGATTGGAAAGGATTTAAGGTTTCTCTTGGCACAGTCTGCTTTGGGGTGACTGCTGTCTGTCCATTGAGCGTGGGAGAGCAGCTGGGGTCTGGCTAGATCCAGTGCTAAGGATGGGGAGCCCTTTCCTGCGAAGTCAGGGCACCTTCTTCTCCCCTTTTGTGCTTTTTCTCAGGGCCTTATATCACATCACCTTGGAGATGCATTTTTGGGAGGTTAAAAAGCATAGCACATCACTAATGTTCAAAAACACCTGGCCAGCTTTCATAAAACACGAGTATTCAACACCATCACCTTTATGTGTTCTGTGAAACAGTTGACATTTGTTGTACGGGAGGAAGGCAGCAGTCCGGATCCCCAAGCATCCCACTGTGTGAATTAACCCTTTGCCGAGAACTCTGACACTCAGGTCTCAGTTTTAAGTCATCCTTGCTCAACGTGCCCACCCAATGGCCACGGAGCTGGACATCATGTCTGTGGCGTCACGGCACCTCGCTCCAAGTTGGGGAGCTCCCCAACCTCGACTATTCTGTCCGTCTGCTGCGAGCCTGTGTTATCAGTCTTGCATGGTCCAGCTCGCAGGTCCTCCTGGCTCTTGGCCAGGCCATCCTGGCTCTCCAGATCACTTACCTGCCCCTCCCCGAACTCCAGAATGGTTGGCAAGTTGCCTTGCTTTGGGCATCGTCTCTTCAGACTGACCAAGAAGGGCTGCGGCAAGGAGAAGATGTCCACGTTGTTGCCGAGGTCAATCCAGGTGACGCTGGGGAACTTCTTGGGGTCCTTGAGGGTTTCGGTGAGGTCCCGTAGGATGGCTTTGGTGAGCCGGTTGCCGTTGAGGGAGAGGGTGGTGAGGTGGGGCAGCACGCAGAGCGCCGGCAGCAGTTGCAGCAGCATGTCGTCCGTCAGCTCCGTGAAGCACAGCTCTACCGTGTCGATGTGCTCCGAGCTGTGCTGGAGGTAGGACGTGACGCGGTCCAAGTCTTTCAGTGTCAGCGGGATGCCCGACAAGTCCACCGTGTTGTCCTGAGGCTTCCCCATCAAGACGGCTTTCAAGCTGCAGGGGAAGGAAAGCAGAGGGACATTAATGCGGGGGGACGTCTCTGCTTGGTGGCATCGCTTTGGGCTCCCTGGCTGCTCTTTGGAGGGGGCAGGAACATGAGATATTTAGGTAAGATGTTCAGCTGGGCGTAACCATGTCTTCTGTAGAGACCGGGAGTGTGTGTAGCTGAGGGGCAGAGAGGCATTTCAAGGCTGTTTATTGATAGAAGATGGTCAGAAACAAGAAAAGCATATTAAAAAAAAAAAAACATAATTCAGAAAGAATGTGGATTTCTTTTCCACAGCCACTGCAAAACCCTATAATAAAGAGGCAATCTTGCTGCTTTTAAAGGTGCAAAAAGGGTGAGGAAGCCCTTGCTTAGACGGGCAGGGATTGCTGGTGTAACACTTCTCATGCTGCTGATTACAAAGCTCTTTGAGCAGAACACATGTTTGTCCTCTCGGCTGTACAGGTGGGAGCTGAGGACCTGCATCAGAACTACTTTAGCCTAAGACAGCGAATGCAGAATAGACACCTCCAGAGTTAGGTGATCTGCTCTAGTATTTCTGGTGTGTTGGACCTATCATGTCTCTCCAGCCTCGCTGCCGAGCAGACGAGCACTACGGGAACATCTGTAGATAAATTAATTCTCTCAATGGCCCAACAGAGACTCATTAGCACGAGCTAGACAGGAGCTACACAGGTCAATTTTTCTTCTGCAGCGAATCAAAGAACACATTGACGATCAGGACCCGTTGGCAGACTAGCGCTGCTGAAGGACTTTTTGCTAATGAATTATTCTGAGTGAATTAGGAGGGGGAAGGAGCCTGGTGCATGTTAATTGCCCCTGTCAGCTTGGTGAGCTCACATGTCTCATCTGCCACGGCGGCACATGTGTCAGCCTGATGCCAAAGCAGCCGGCTGTGGAAATGCTTTCGCCTTTCATTACAGCCCGAGCCAGGGAATAGTAAGATGTTTTAAGGCCGGTCCTAAAGCACGAGCTGTTTGTGATCTGGGGGTGTGTGGGGGCAGCTGGTTAAGCATCGGGCTTTACCCCTGAGGAGCTGCAGAAGCTGGAGAGTGGTGAATTGTGCTTGAGCTTTAATTCATAAATAATGCACGTAGACAGAAAATCTTGCAAGGCTTTGTGAGCTCCCCGCTAGTCTTTGAGGTGTAACTTAGAATAGAGGCAAGGTGGAAAGAAATGAAGGGTATTTATAACCACCAAAGCATTTTTTTAATTGGCTGATTGATGCTTATGTTCACCACTGGGGTACGAGGAGTTTGCTGCGGCTGCTTAATGTACTGAAGACCTGCAAGCCGAGGAGTGAAATTCCTGCAGTTCCTATGGAAATCAAGCAAAAAAATGCATGGACGGGGGTAGTTTCCAAAATCATCATCACTTAGGTTGATGCAAATCCCCATCACCTTACATAAAATCCTGAGCTGCTCTTCCGCAGGGATGCGTTTCAAATTAAAATTGCCGGGTGAATCTAAGCATCATTCACACACAGGGTTGGGCCCTCACATTCATAGCGTTAGATCAGCCTTAAAGCTTATTTAACATCAGAAAATAGTGCAAAATTTCTAGGAGCAAACAGCTCTGGAAGCTGTGGTGGAAATAACTTACCTAGGTCGGGGATCAGTCCTCAAGCGCACCCAGCAACAGGGGAACAAAAGGGCTTTAAAAGTGACAAAACTACTCATGTTTTTCCTTGTTTAATACAGGAGGGTGTTGAGGTTTTTCTCTTATAGCAAGACAGATCATACAGTAAAAAAAACTATTATTAAATGCTCTGGAGCCAAGCACCAGTGGGTATGTCAGTAATATCCTGGTGCTCAACACATCTGGGTGCTCCCTGAGCTCTCCCGAGCCTTGGGGACCCATTTTGCTGCTGCAGTGGCACTTCTGGTGACAGTTTTGTGGCTTGCTGGCTGAGCTGAAACCTCAGACACACACCTCCGCAGTCATTTAGCAAGATCTATACTTATCCCTTTACAAGGTCTCATTTAACCGGTATGTGGGCAGAAAGATGTTAATGTGATGTGATTCTCTCTACCAGCAATTTTTTGGCAATACTGGGAAAGAAACCAATGAAGTAGTATATTTATTATTAAAAAGAATTGATGTTCATATGTTGGCAGCTACTTCTCTGTCGTATGTGCTGCTGCATCACCTTTTTGGAAGCAGCCTCAGTGAGTGAGGTCTAGTGAGGCTGGGGCCAGGGCAAGGTCTTGGGATCAAGGTCTTCACACCTGAACTCAAAAGAAACCCCAAAACACTCTAAATTACTCTTGTTTTGCTGTCTGGGAGCCCAAAGCTGATATGCTGTCAAATAAAGCACACGGTATCCTCGTGAGTAAGTGATAACCATTTAGTAGCATGGCTAAAATAAGCATTCAGGGGTTGATCTATGTTTTATCCAGCGTGGAAATCCCCTGCAAGTAGCAATGCTGTCACCACCTTTGTGCAACTTCTTGTGGGACTTCTAGTGTGGCTTTAATTCAACAAAGGGGGAATGGGGATAACTTCAGGGCAGCTCTTTTTTTAAGCTGCATTCAATATTGCTTCACATTTGTTTTTTACTTCCCTTGGAGCGTGCATACAATTTCTGCCAGCAAGCAAAAGAGAATTTCTCACTAGGGCTCTATCCTTCTCCCCTTGAGAGGGATTTAGCTGATACCTACTGAAACGGATTGATTATCTTGCACAAATAGCCTTTTCACCCTGAAGACGTGTGGTTTCTATCAGAGGCAGAGGAAACCTCCCGAATCAGCGGGTCGGAGCAGCCTGTGTTTGTGCTGGGCTGTTCTGCCGCAGCCTCCGCTCAATCTGTCCCTCGGGAAACAAACCAACCAACCCCACACACGATTTAATAAAACTAGTTCTGCGGGTATTCTGAAGCATCTCACGGAAAGGAGGATGATATTAGGTTAACAAACAGCTGAAAAAACTTTTATCCCTGCCATAAAGTTTGCCACAGCGTGGCCCCAAATCTCTGTAGGAAGATCTTACCATGAAACAAATCCCTCCGGGCTTTAGGGGAGGATCAGTTACACCCACTTGGTTTCATCCTCACATTATGAGGATATTCCATAGAGGAAGACACAGATTTTGTATTTTCTCAGCTGGAAACAGTATATGGTTTTGACCAATATAATGATAGGATTGTGTATACAACCATGCACTAAACCCCGATAACGCCTTGGCAGGGTGCTGGTTTATATAGGCTTGTGCTGAACGGAAAGCTATTTTGCATTTAGTGTGAATCAGATCTGAAAGCGTTCACGTGAACAAGAATATTGATGTTCAGATCAAATAGAATTAAAAGAAAGGGATTTCTTCTGGGTTTAAATTAATGACATTTCTCTAAAGCACTGCACAAATCAGGACGTGAGATGCTGATGTGTCATGTAATAAAGTGTAAACGGGCTATTGAGCCTCTTCCTTGGAGAGCAAAGGAATAGCTCAAGAAAATGAAGCACAGGCAGCCTCACAGAGTGAAAAACTACAGTATGAAATGTATACGATACCACTGGTGAGAAAACTATTTACGAAAACGTCGTCAAAAAATCATTGAACATAGTGAGTCATCAGAAATAAAGTCTTGAGATGAAAGACGTGTCCTGAAATACTGGTACTATCAAAGGCAAGTATTAAATAGCTTTTTCAGAGTCCCTACTGCTTCAAATGCTGATAGTCTGGAATAGATAGTTTGGAAATGGAGGGAAGGAATAGAAACATGCATGTACTCTGTTAGTAATAACACTGACAGAAGGTTTAAGCTCCCTCAGCCTTAAAGGAGGAACAGGGTCAAGAAAATATAACTATTTAGCTTAAATGAGGAATGTGACTGAGTTGTGTATGATAATATATTATTATATGTATGATGTATAGATGCATAAAACAGAGAAGATGAGACTAGACTGCTCTTTATCTTGCTCTTAAAGCTCAGGGACACCCACTGATGCTGAAAAATGAAACTCCCAGGGGATAAAAGGCAGGAGTTGTGGAGCAGAGCTCGGCTTAACCTCCTGGCTCAAGCCACGGGATGTCACTGAGATCAAGGGCTTTGTGGGAGGTCCAAAGCGGACACCACATTGCTTGGCTGATAACATCAAAAGTCATGGTAGGGTTGAGGAAAAAAAATAATTAAAAAAAAAAAAGAAGAATTTTTAAAAAGGCGCCTGGGTTTATGTCCTGGAACATAAGTGTAGAAATTCTATAATACAGGACATTTTTGCTTCATTGCCAGGAGTCTGGACAAGACGGGATGGTTTGATCCTGGGTGAGCAGCCTATTGCTGAATGGCCGTGGGACCCAGAGAGACATAAAGCAGTATAAAAATACACATCCATGTGCCTGCGTCTGTGTGTTTTGCAGCTGCACCTTATTTAAACTGGGGAGAGACATTGCGGTCCCAGAGCAAAAATGCTTCTACTTATGCCAGTGGCAAGGAAAGGGCTGTATTTCCCAAGTTAAAAAACAAACAACCTTTTTTTGTGATGCTGCCTGGTTGAATTCCTTTCCTTTGTTTTCTTTAGAAAAACCTCAACACTCAGCAAAACATGAAAGATAAATCCAAAAACTAATGTAGACAGAGCCCAGCTCAGAACCAGAGCTGCCAAATTCTCCAAAATGTGAAGCCATGGGACCACCACAGCTCATACTCACATTTAACTTCATTCTTAAGCTTTATTCCGCAGCACGTTTGTACTGTTGTGATTATTCATTAGCTGGTTTAGCTCGTTATTTACTACCACAGAATGGTTTAGAGGTTTATTAACAGCATAGTTTAAAGCCTCTATTGTCCACCGCCTTTACAAATAACTAGCTTGGAAATATTTCACTCCTCTCCTTAGAGAGATTCAAGTGAAAGAGGATTTTTTTAAAATATATGTAACTTTAAAGACCCTTTAGAGCATATCAAGGAACACATAAGAAATCCCTAAATCTTTACTGTTAAAAGGGAAAGTACAGTGGGAATTAGTTATTTTGGGCTCTTGTTCCAGGAGCCTTCCCAGTTTCGCTGAGGTTTGCAGTTTTCAAGTCAGAAAGGCTCAACATCCCCAGTGTTAATGTCCTTCCCCACTATCAAAATCCAAGCGAGTGCCACCTGGTTTTTGGGGGTTTCAGGAGGGCAGATTTCTCAGCCTGGAGCTCATCAGCTAGGGGCTTTGCTCCTCATTTTGGCCCTGATGTTTGACATGAAATTTAACCTTATTATGGCCATTTATAAAATAATTGTGGCTGCTGGGAATGCTTTGTGGGAATGACATCACCCAAGAGCCCTACACAGGATCTCCTATTGCCATTGCAAGACCAAGCACTGGGCTGTTTCTCGGATCCAGCACAGCGTTTTTTAAAGCGCCTTGTTAAGGTAATACCTGGAGGGAATGTTCAATTTCATTTTATTTTCTTTTTCTTGTTGGTCGCTGCGTGTGATGCTCACTGCAATCCCTCCTCTGCGTGCCCCAGCGCACGGGCCGCTCCAGGAATAGCGCTCTGTTTACACGCCTTTCCAAATCCCACTGTATTTTCTTTGGCTCCACACCAAGCTCCACAGGCCTGTTCCTCCCCTGTTCCAGGCACAAAGTGTGGGGAGGTGCATGGGGTATTTGATGGGAAGGGTCATTTCTGTGCACCCCAGAACATCCCCCCGACATGGGTCTCGTGGCTTTGACCACAGTATGATAGTGGAAGGACTGATGGCATCAGAAAGAGCTCGCTCAATAAATCCTTCCCATCATGATAAGATCAAGTCAAGCATCTTCAATTTACATTTCTTTACTAAATTACTCCATGCCTGTATAACATCTCCATGGACACATATTAAATTCTAAAAACTCATGAGACAAAGAAGGAAAAAGTGATTTTGTTGTTGTTGACCCTTTCCACCAGCCTCAGTTCCTTCATCTCAACCGGTTTGCTAAAGAGCCATCCACTAGAGAGCACTGTCGCCCAGCCCTTGGTGCCTAAATACAGAACGTCACCCCAGAGCAGGAGCGGGACCTTGTAGATGGATTCCCACCTTGCAGGGGATGGGACACTGTCCAGTCCCTGGTGTGGTGAAGGGATAAGATGTCACCATGTCATCAGGTGTCCTATTCACGGCTCTTCTGCTGGGTATGGCACGTGGGCCCAGTGACCTGAGAGCTGATGGTGGCTTTGGACAGATGCTCAGACTTTGAAGACCCAGATCCGGCTCTAAACGCATTCTAACATTCAAAACAACGCACACATGGAGGAAGGAATCTGGTATTTTGGGTGCAGTGTCTCTTTGGGGAGAAACAGCACAGAAAAAGAGAACAGAGAGCAGAATAAACAGAGAATAGTCTGTTTAGGGCTGGGAGGATTAATTTTTTTATCATCTCCCAAAACGCTCCTAAGTCCAGCCCAGAGCATCTGTCTGAGGAAGTGAAATAAAGGACAGAATTTTTCTTTCCATTAAACATTTTGGCAATGTGATATTTAATCCTTTTCTAAGGCTAATGTGCCTCGATCTTGTGCGAGCACAGAGCAGAAGGGAAACCAAGGGGACAGAAGGTCAGGCAGCTCGGGCAAAAACTGCTGGCAAGGACTGTCGGGCTGCGGGAAGTGTGAAGAATGTGCTGATTTTGGAAACCAAAAAGAAAAATATCTGCATACAAGAAGGAACCAGACACATTGACCAAGTTATTGAAATAAATTTAAAAGGAAAAATTAGAAAAATGCAGTCTCTTTTGGTTTTCGGTCCAAACCGCATAAACTCGACCTGCTCACTTTGGCCAAGTGGAAATCACAGATCCATTCTCCGGGAACTCAAGGAAAAGTCCATCCAAGTCCAACAGCTGCTGGAGAAGCGGCTGCACTCGATGGATATTTGGTGACCTACAGCCACTGATGGGCCCCGACGATGGTCACCCCCTAAAGAAGGTCCAGTGGTAAGGTTAAACCAAATAAAACGCCTGTGATAGATCAGAATAACACCCATTTCTTCCACAACCACGCTCCAGCAGCAAACTGCTCTTCCCCACAGCTTTCAACATCCTACAGCTGTGAGATTGCTGTGTCATAATTTCACGGCATCTCTGTGGTATTTAGTAAAAGGACCCAATTAAACCTTTAAAAGCAACAAGCTTCTTGGAAAATGAAGCACTGTTATGCAAAGAAGCAACTTGATAAATATCTCCAGTCGGGATAATTAAGCAGAAGAACTGCTCTCGTTTGCATGCCGCACAGCCAGCTCCTCGTCACGGGCCAGGGCCGAGGAGGCTGGATTCAAATATATAGTCAGAACAGAGCGACCATTGTGACCTCAGCTTTCATCTGATGAGGAATAACAGGATACAACCTGATCCACTACCAATTCCCTGCTCGCGTCTTCAAAAGAAAAAGGGATGTTTTTTGTAACTTTAACATATTCTGTCCCAATGAGAAGATTTAATAGTACCTCTGTCCTCTATTCATATGTACAATAAAAAGTTGCTCACTGGAGCAGGGAGTTGAACCTGCTTTGTTTGCATCCTGTAGGTTCCTTTTCCTGCTGGGCACAGTTTCTCGCACAGCTTTGCTGCCACCTCACAAAGTTATTTCATTTTAACAGACCCTTTCCATGAGCCTGGGGTCAGCAGAAAGCAGCTACCATTTCTAGGGCTACAAAACCAAACAAAAAAGGCAATGACGAGTATCTTTAACCACCCAAAGAAAACCCCCTTTTCCCCCCAGCACTTCATTGCTTTTGGCAGATTATTTCCCTGCTGAAACTGGGGATTTCAGCATTCATCTCCCCCCAAAAAGTTGAAAACTGTGCTAATATCAGAGGCGAAGCTGGCTGCCAAGACTGCCTTTTCAGCTGGGTATAACAGAAAAGACATTTGATATGTTGCTCTTTACAGCAAAACATCAGTGCTGCCCAGCTCCCCGAGTCCCTACGGCACCGCAAATTCTGCCGGACAAGCAGGAAAACCACAAGAACCTTCCCTGAATTGTCCCTGAATGGCTCTGTAACCTACTTGCTTTGCTGACAAAAGACAGGCCCTGTTATCAGCTGTATCAATAAAACCACAAACCATTCAGCTTTCCAAATGCAAACATTTTACCCTTTTTTCTGTACCCATCATTGATGAGGTGTCGTGTCTCTGTGCTCCGAGCTGGCTACTAGAGAAGGAATGATGTTGGAAAGATCAGCCCAACAACAAACCTTCCCAAGGTCAGTAATTTGCCATATTATGTGAACACACACACACACATATATATATTTTTTCCCAAGTTTCCAGCTCACTATCTTTGGGATGAGCCACAATTTAGCCCTCAGCAGCCAGCATGATGCAATAGCTGATTGAAATGAGGTAGACAGGAGAGGACACACTACAGATGGGCATTTCTTTTAGCCAAGATGCTGCCAAGGAATAATCCTCATCCCCGGCTGCAAGGTGAGAAGTGACCTTCACGAGGTACTGAGCACGCAGGGAGGCTGGCACACGAGGATGGCTTCCTCCCAAAAAACACCCCGGCTCCATGGTTTGGTGCTAACCCTGGACAAGGGGAGGGTGAAACACCTGGAAGTACATATTGCCACCCCAGGCTACATGTTTCTAGACAAAAGAAATCAATCTTGGGCTGAATAGCCCATTCCTCAGGGACCCACGTGTGTCAAAACACAGGCTGCCGTGTATGGCAAGATCTGCAAAAGCCCAAGCTAAGTATTGAACATGGGCAGGGTCTGCACTCTCTTTTCTTGGAGGTGCCAAACAGCCCCTTTTGAAATGCAAAAGACCCTTCTGTACTTTCCTGAGCACTGTCAGGATGCTCAGCTTTTCACCATTTTTTCCCCAGCCCATCACCCAAGGGACAATGCCACCTCTAATGATGAAGTGTCAACCTGTAAGGGGACGAGTCGAGTTTGTGTCTGGGTCACCCTTGGGCTGAGCTCCCAGGGGATGGATGGAAAGGCCTGGTTGTGAGCAACTGGAAAACCAGGGCTGTGAGAAGCTGGGCTCGAGATGCAGGAGACAGTGCCAGAAAAGCTCCAGCCGTGCTGGCAGCCAGCGCGCTCGCATGGTTCATCGCTGCGACCTGCACCCTGCGGCTCACAGCTCCTCCTGCGCGGCTCGCAGCCTTCTCCGCTCTGACCCTCCCATCTGAGCTCTCCCACTCCTTCCAGCCCCACAGCAATGCACAAGATAAAAGAAACAACCCAAATCCAGCCCAAATACACCTTGGTGACTCCTTGAAACACTCACTGCCCAGTTGCCACCAGCCAAAACCATCATACTGAAAACCTCAGTCCAGCCTTTTGCCTCCCTATGGCAGCAAGAAGCAGTGGCACCTCAGTGCTCTTATCACTGTCCTCCTTCACATCGCTATTTTAAAGCATCGTTTTCATTTAAAGAAAGCAGCAGCAGGTGTGGGAGGTGTAAACTCACCCCGATAGCGAGTGGGATCCCCAAGTCCAAGTGATGGATGAGCTCACTAAACACCTTCACTTACCACTGCTAACGATGTGCAATGTGAAAGGGCTCGAAAAAAAATTTGAAAGCCTCTATCAAAGCTTCATCATAAAGGTTCATTCTCCTAATTGGGAAATATAGCCAGGGGTGACAGCCACACTGGGGCTGGCTGTTAATTAGACGGGCATCACTGCTTTGGGCAGTGACGCTTTCCTTGCACGGTGGCAGGAGCAGCAGCCAGGGCCTGGGCAAGGGAGCAAATTGCCCCTTGCTGTCTAAAAAGGGACTAAGGCAGCGGCTGTTTTAGATATGACAAATAATCCTGGGGTGTTTGGAGGACTTCCAAGGCAGGGAGGAAGTGTGTGCGTGTGTGGATTAATTATTTCACCAGCCAATTCCCTCATTTAATAACAATTTCTACTAGTTGATTCCCCACTCTGCAGCCCAAGTTGTGAGGATAGATTTAAATAATCGCCACCATGTGCCAAAACTAAATCTAATTTCCACTCCCTCCAGAAGCAGAGGAAGTAAAGGAGCAATTATTAAAAAAAACCCTCACACTTTTCACAGTCAAAAGCCTTTTCTAATCAGGCACGAGACTAAAAAATATACTTAGGGGACCACAAGCACGTAAATGCAAGACGACAGGATGGATGTTCCCTCCAAGGGGATGAAAACTGCTGGGTTATTCCTTAGTCCAGTTGCAGGAGGGGAGAGGACGGAGGAGCAGGAGGATGGCTCGAAATGGAGATTTGGAGTCACAGGTAATGCCTGGGAAAGGTACACCATGGTTTGGATTAATTATTTTAAATTCTGGAGCAACCCAGCAGAGTTGTGGAGGGTAACGAAGAGGGTAAGGGCTCATTTTACCAAGTGAGTCAATGGAAAACCTTAAGCCCCTTCCAGTGCGACAGTTTGCCCTGTAGCATGCACCTGGGTGGCATTTCACCAGGCATGCATTATTTACCGTTTAGCTCCAATAGCTCATGAAGTAGGTCTTTGCTAACACTGACTTCTTCCGACTGAACGAGGTGTGATGGGGCTGGCACGGCAGCTCAGCCGGCACGTGGGAAGGAACTGCAGCCTCAATGTCATTAGGTAGTTGAGAGGCATCCAACAGTTGTGAGGCCTTATCAAACAGCCCATCACAGCCCCCCTGATGCACTCTTCAGTGTTGCAAGTTTCCAAACGTTTGTGCCAAAGTGTAGAAAATACCCTGGTTTTATGTATGTTGGCTGAATGCTGCGTGCACCAGACCAAACCAAAGACGAGCATCTCCCAAAGGAGCTGCTGGAGGTGATACCTGCGCGCCAGGTATCCTCAGCACCGCATCATGCAAGTGTCACCCACGGGTGTACCTGGCATTTACTCCACAGGATCCGTCTGATACAGGGGGTTAACACCACAGCTCATCCCACTATTTCTCTCATTACCGGGGTAATTCATTAATAAGGCTCAGCAAAGTGCTTTATCAGTCTGAGACCAATGCATTAGAAGAAAGGCCAAGCAGGAAGACAAACTGAGATGAGCAGGTTGCTGAATGCGCCGCGAGCCGGCTGATGCTCATGGTGCGGCAGCCCCAGGACAGACAGGACAAAGCCTCAAGCTGCAAAATCACTCAGAACAACTTTGACAGCAGCCAAGGGAGAGGATTTTTTTTTGTTTTGCTCATCCTCTCCTTGTTTTCCATTCTTCCTCCCAAAATCTTAGCTCCCTTCTGACTTCTTCTGTGTCACTCCAGGTCTTCCCATCACATTAAGTCATCCTGCTATTACAGGAGGATTACTCCATCCCCATGGTTAACCCCCACTGTTCCCAGTGCTCACACAGGGACACCCCTTTGCATCAAGCGGATCTGCAGGACCTGCTGCCCAGGGACTCCCTCCTGCATGGCCAACAGCTGGCACGAGGGACAACCAGACACCAGGCTCTTTCAGTGGTCATTTAATATTACCAGAAGAAAGTCTGGTCTGCCTCGGCCAGGCTGGGATTTGAATGCTGAATCACAGCAATATGCAGAGATTAAATTCTAATTTCCAGCCCTCTTGATACAATCACAAAAATAGGATAAGCTTGGAGATGGATTCTCTTGTGCTCTTAAGGCAATTAACAGAAATAACATAGCAAA
The DNA here is from genome assembly GCF_036013475.1 of Columba livia. Taxonomy (NCBI): domain Eukaryota; kingdom Metazoa; phylum Chordata; class Aves; order Columbiformes; family Columbidae; genus Columba; species Columba livia. The sequence continues at coordinate 5,215,524 of NC_088621.1, forward strand.
TAACCACAATATTTCTAATACTGCAGGATATACACAGGCAAAAGCTCCGCTCCGCCCCAGCAGAGCTCTTATTAACAACCGCCACGCACAGGCAGACAGCAGTTGGTATTTAGTGCCTGCCCTGGGAAATGAATCGCTTTCCGCCTGCATCCAGACTGCAGTCGTCTCGGAGACAAACAGGACTGCGTGTCACAGCCGCGGCCACCGCACAGGCAGCCAGAGGTGGCTGTAGCTTTGCACCAACACACCTGGGCCAGGACAAGGGCTGCCTGTCCCACCCGGGGGGGTGATGCATCTTTTTGGGTCATCAGCAAATCGCAGCCACCGCAGCAGGTGTTTAACTTTGGAGATGGACGTCAGCACAAGGATTTATAGACTCAGTGACTGTACAGGTGCAATAAGGCTGCAGACCTCGGTCATTGTGATAGGACCCAGCAAAGGTCAGAGAAGATCCACCATGGTCAGGAGCATCTCTGTCCCTCAACCACCTCCTCCTGGGAGATGCAGGGCCCCACCTGTAAGCCAAGGCCAAGCAACCCACTGATGAAGCCTGACATCCTCATTTCCCAACCCCAGCCAGCCTGAAGAAACACCAAGAACCAGAGTTTTGTTTTTCTCCATTCCAAACACACGCACAAAGTCTCAGGCGACGCAGGGAAGAACAAAGAGGTTTGGAAATTGCCCGCTTTCCACTGCAAAAGCTGAGTGACCCCAAAATCACCACAACAGGCAATATACTGGTCTGGTTTTGGCAGTATTTGCTGCATGTGCCAGAAAGCACTTTGCTGCTCTGTCCCTTGTGATCTCTGGGACAGCCATGTAGCACTGGGCAAAATAAAGTCTCATTGGCACAGACAGAAGCGATCGCCCACTCTCAGGTCCCAAATGTCTCCAGTTCCCAAATTCTCTGCTCTCCTGCAGCAGCTACCAGCCTGATGTGCACACACACACATCCATGGGATTCTAATGAAGAGCAGAGACTGCACAATTCTTGCTCCAGCCTCCTCCCCCCAACAGCGAATTTGTGTTGGATGCTCTGAAGAGACCATTTGTTGCAGGAGCTACAACTTCTCCTATCGCTCGCCCACGAGCTGCCGGCAGCATTGGAGGATTTACATCCACAAACATTCACTCTCTTTCTGTTCTCAAAAGCAAGGGCATATTATTCATGCACTGGGTTTCCCTCCTGTGAAAACTCCTTTTTTTTTTTTGCTTCACAAGAGCTTTGTAGAGAAATGCAAGCAAGTATGAAAAATCAGCACCCGGCATTCCTCCAGGACAGAAATGTTTTGTGCCTGGGATGAAATTAGGAGTGGGATGTTAAAAGGTCATTCCTACCAACAAAAGAAGGCTGCTTAACCTCTGTGAGTCCATCACTAAATCAAAACACCCTTCTCTTCTCTTTTAACAGGTCTCCATATGTGCCTGCTGAGCACAATGGAGAACATCCAAACCATGGGTTAAAAACTTCCACAGCCCAATGGAGCCTCCTGACTTGCCAAAAGCTGCCCCAGACGATTCATTTGCACTTTCAGCTGGGTATTTCCAAGGTAATTTCTAAGGTGACTTCACATCAGAGGGTCTTAAGAGAGCAAAGGGAACTTCAGGCTGACTCCCCGGTGTAAAGGAGGATACCCAAAGAGGCACCAAATATCCTCCCTGACTTGTTGCTTTGTCAGAAATTGCTGCAAAACATCCCACAGGGCTGAACCCGTGCTCAGTTCCTGCAGGGATGCAGAAAGCAAGAGCCAATGGTCACTGCATTTTCAGCCCTGCTTAGGGTGGGAAAATCAAAGAAAACACACATAAGGTTCTGTGGTGCTTTCTCACACACAGCCCTGTAATTTACACATATTACATGGAGAAGTACCTATTATGCAGGGGCTTTTAACCTGCAGTGTGATTCCCACCGAGGCAGTAATTTCCCTGCAGAAATGTACAGCAACAGAGAAAAAAATACCTCTTTGCTGCCTTCACCCTATTCATACCACTCCTCACAGACAGAAAATGACAGCTACTGTCGGACACTTTTATGATTAAATATATCTTCCATCTCAGAGAATTACAACCTGTTCAATACAACTTTCCTAACCTGTCCGGAGAGAAAAATGATGGCTTTTGAGACGCAAAACTGTTTAAGACGAAGAAAAATCAACGCTGCCCAAGTGGTGAACCACAAGCCAAAGTGTGTGGGGCTGCCAGGCCCCCTTCAGTGAGGGATTAGGGGCTCACCCATCACACTGGCAATGATGTATCAAGGTTATGCATGAGCGGAGCATCCACACAGGTGCATGGTTCAGTCCCTTGGGTGGCTTAAGAAAACAACAAAATAGAAAATCAGGCTTAAACTTTAAGAGGGTGAAGAAGATGAGTACCCTAATATTCGGGTCCCTGTGCATGGAGGCAACACTGGCAGAAAATAAAGGTAACATGCTGGCCATGACTCTCCAGAGATGGGAGAGACACAGCAAAGCCACTGAGGTTGTTTCCCTGGGGAGACACCTCCTCCCTCCCCACAAAGTGCACAAGCCTGTGCTCCAAAGCAATTACGGGTGCGTGGAGCTTTGATTACCAAGTTCTGCCTTTGCGATGCTGAAGGCAAGCGCTTGGCAGCAGGAGGAGTGGAGACAATTCCAGGATCTAATTCAACACTTGCTAGTTAAACGCCGGACTTTAATCATGTCCCCAGGCAGAGCCAGAGACGTACAAATTACTTTAGCAGGCTGGTTTCATCCTCCTGCTATTGGATACCCTACCAGGCAAAACGCCGACTTTCAGCCTGGATGTTTAATGTAAATATATGTGATTCAGAGAGAGGCACGGAGAGGGAGACAGCAAGTGAGGGACAGACAGATTTACAACATGCCAAAAAAATAAGGTTATTTGGCACAAGTTTGGGTGCTCCGCTGCCAGGCAGAATGGGGCAACCAACACTGCGAGCTTCTCCCTCAATTTGGCTCTTTCTGTGCACACACACAGTGTGATGCCTGGGGTGAGATAGAAACAAAGTGCTGGCCTCCCCCTCTGCCTACGCGGCAGCTGCCTGGCCATAGCATGGCCGACCAAAAAAATCAGCTCCTGTCCTCTCTGTGGGCTGTCCCCCTGCTCCTCCTCTGGCTGCTCTGCTTCTGATTATCACCTGTAACAAACACAGCAGTTGCGGACTCAATAAAAGTAATTTTCCCCTTATAATTGTTTCACCGCATTTCCGAGGAGACCAGTTACACCTATGTGGCTTTGCTCAGCGCTCGATCGAGCTGTGCCCATGTGCTGGACTCTCACCACACCGGTGAGACCTCAGCAGAGGAACCAGGGGGTCCCAGGATGGGCTGGTCCAGGAGGGACTGATCCACTCCACTGCTTGTGGCTATGTGCCAAGACACCTGCTGGAAATGCCAGTGGGCGTCCCCAAGAAGGGATGCTATCCCACTAAAAATCTAATGTGTGCATCTAAGGAAGTGACAATACAATGACACTGAGAGGTCACCACCCCTTCACTAGCCCTGAGCAAGAAGAAACGTCCCACTAGTGTCTGAGACCCCTTTGACCCCACAACTGGGGAAACCTTTTAACTAAAATCAGCACAGCACTAACGCAGCCGATGCGATTGCATATCAGCCTCCATTTCCCACTAATGCACTCCTGATGGTTGTGATTAATTAAACTCCAACTCCTTCCCAAACCCTTCTAACATGTCTAACCCAGCTGCAGGGGACAAGGGACTGTGGAACATCATGAGACGGGCTCAGCCATGAGCCCAGAGAAATGATGCCTCTTATTGAAGCCACGGTGCAAATTATGATGCGTGTGTTTCTGCTCGTTTTGAGTCAGTGCGCTAATGAGCGTGTCTCCAGTAGACGGGTCCCAGGAGCACAATGCATCACAAAGATACAGATTTCTAAATAACAATGTATTTTTGAGTAACTCCACAGCTCTGGTCCAGGAGTTCTCCACGACCGGCTCCACCAACCCGTACCATTGTGCTGTGATCTGAATTATCAGCAGGAAACAAGGGACAGAGCCAAAACACTCATTACAAGGTCAAGAATTGTCATGCAGGTTTCCATATCCAAAACATGGTGTTACATGCCTCCCATGGATGGATCCTCGAGGCAAGTCACAACACCAAAATATCCCTTTCTGACCCCAAAGTATGGTGGCACACAAATAAATCAGTGGGTCCTCAAGCACAAGACAAGATACTCTCTCCCTTCTCTATATATTCTCTATATTAAGGCATTTAGACCTTAGCAAAGGGTCGGTTTCAACTCACAGCCACCTCCTAAATGAGCATCTAAACCAGAAACCCAGGCAAATCCTGCCATACAAACCCCGGCTGGGGCAGAGCCGGCAGCCAGCACCACATGTGCGTAGCTCTGGGGTCTTTGCTGTGTGGTCGGGGCTCGTTTACGACTGAAACCTCATCCCCGCTACTAAAACTGTGAAAAACCTCAGCTAATTCCCAGCTATTCCAAGGCAAGGCAAGCGTTACGGCAGACTCGTAAGATAAAGCCTCGCAAATCTCTGGCACGCGGATGCGCTCACACAACCGCTCCGAGCTGATAATTAAGGACAGGGATTGGTAATTAAAGACAGGGTGGAACGAAGCGCTGCTTTAAATTTTTTCATTTTCAATAATTTCTTGTCTTTTGGGCTGTAAAGAGCTCCCGATTGCCGTATCAGCGTAACTTTAATAACACCCTGATGAGATGATGAGAGGTGTGCATTTCCTATTCTAATTAAGGAAAAAAAACATGAGGGTAACTGAGCTCCCGGGTCATTATCTGACTCCACGTGCCGAGCCCAGCCAGTGGGGTACAGCCTCACAGCATGCAGCTGCACCACACCGCCTCCATTTCTGCCATTTTATGAGAAAGACCGAATTTTAATCATCAATACACCTTAAAAATGCTGAACAGACAGTATGGTTACCACTGATAATGAAACAGAGATGTTCCTCTGTGTTTGCGTCTCTAAGGGACAAGAGGGTGCAAGCGATGCTGAGCCAGATCTCCAGGAGATGTGGTCCTCCTCCTCTTTGGCCACACAGCTCTTTATTCCATTGTGCCTGTTTTCCTCATGTCTGTTTTCCTCCTCTCTTCTCTTTTCAGACTACGTTTTTCCACGGGATTAGTCTCCGCTATGGCAACAAATAGCACCTACTACAACAGGAACCAAAACTCTCTCAGGACCACAAGCCAGCACCTGGATACAAATCCTGACTCTGTCAGATTGTGGTTTCTTTTGCATTTCTCATTCCCTTAAACAAAAATAATAAATCAAATATGTAATGCATCACAGCATGGAAAAAGGAGCCTTTTCCCTTTCCATCAGCCTCATCCACAGGTCTTCCAGCTCTGTGGATCCAGGATGTCAGTGGGCAGGATGCTTTGCTGAGGACCCAGGCAAGGAGAGGACGGAGGTCATTTCTTATGAATATAACACTCTCTATTTTTAATCAAACAGTTCCTTTTGTACAAACACACTGCAGGCCACAGGGTGCATGGTGACACATGCCTGTACATTCATTACCAGCTAATTATGATATCTTGGAGCAGTTTGTCTCCTGCTCTCCAATATCCAGCATGGGGATGTTTGGAGGATGGATGGTTCGGGTTTTCCAGCCCACTCCCCCTCCCTGGGCATAACTGTGCTGCTCTCCTCTGCAACTGGGATACAACAGGGAACAGGAAAAGGTAAATGATAAAAATGCCTGTGGGTGAACATGAAGCAACCTGATAGCACAACTGTGCATGAGGGAAACACCGGTGAGGTTGGCGACTACTGCAGATTGTGGAGGTTGTTGCAAGCTGAGAAGGTTTTAACCTCCCGGTTCCCTGGCTCACGGTTTTAAGCATTTTCTTTCATTGCTCTGGATTTGTTCCTCCTGCCGCTGCATGTGTGCAACAGGCAGCTCCCACCAGCACCCACATTTGCACACCACGGCCAAAAGCATAGTGGAAAACCCTCCTTCCCAAGCCTGCGCATGTCCCCAAGGATGTGAGGACCAGGGAAGGGACAGTGGCACCTAGGGGTGACGGTGGCTTTTGAAAGCTGACTCACCAGGACTGCGGTTTCCTCTTCATGATGCCCTGGCGTCTCCACTGCGAGTGGGGGCTGAGGTGGTAGGTGAGCTGCCGGCAAAGCTTCTCCATGGCCCCGAGAGAGTCCCCCTCCTGCCGAGACAAGGGAAGGACAGCAGGTGAGGTGTCTGCGGTGTTGCCATCACACCCGCGGGATGCTCCGACCCATCCGTTACCATCCAAACTGCTTTACAAAGCAGCAAACACTGAGACGCTTTGTGAGCTGATGGAGATCTCGGGAACAGTGCTCGTCAGCAACTCTCAAAATATATGTTTGGGTTTTTTTTTTTTTAAACAAAAAGCTTCAAGGAAAACAGGGATTTTGGTGGAGTCTTCTCAATTCTGATGAAAAATTCCATGTGAAACGATAGTGGCTTGGAAAACTATAACTCTGAAAGCTTCTAAGAATTTGGTTCTATAAATTTTGGTTCCTAAAAATAAAACAAAGTTGGACTGTTTGATCATGTTTCATTTCAAGACCTTTATATACTAAAGCATGATATGGCATCCAATAATGTAAATCTTGCTCTCTGAAAGGTCACAAGCAAAGATTAACCTGACCTAAAGAATAATAATGACTAAAAAAAAATAAAGATGTCACAATTTGAGGCATATGCCTGGTTTTATGAAATTGCTGCATCATGAAACACCTTAGAGAAGACACAGAAAGGGAATAGGAAGCCCTAAAATAAGGAATCAGCCTGGGCTCAGCTCACCACCGCTCTTCACTCACAACGATTGTTCGGGATTTCGCTGTATGCTGCCATGAGCTGGGCAGGGAAGATGCTGCCTCTTCTCTGCCTGGACACCCAATTAATTACTGTTGCCTTCACGTTCTCCTTTGGAGCCCGAGCGCCCCGGCAGAGCTGCGAGATGCATGTTTCATGCAGCCTAATTTATGCACTGTATTCTCCAGCCTCACCTCCAAGCCAACAGAGCGGGACTGGCCTTATAAAGACATAATAAATATTGAATTAACCAAGGAGCAACAGGGATTTTGACAAATTGCTTCTGGGTGTGCAGGGAAACAATTACACCAGGTTTTCTCAAGCAAAAAAAAACAACAACAAAACCAGGACAGAAAAGGCATATCAGATGGCTGGAGTAGATATATCAGTGCAGGACTTGTGTAGTTTTTTTCAGGGTTTTTTTTGCAGTCAGGAGGTGCACGTGTGGCAAGGCAGACTTACCTCAACCTGCAGAAACTCAAACCCACAGCACTGGGTTTTGGTAAACAGTATGTGCCCTTTTCATACAAGGGACAATAAGCAAGCACAAGACATACACAACGAGAGCTGGCATTTTTGCTAAGCTTATTGTCTTATCACCAGAACAAAATTGCAGCAGTGATCATACCTGAAATAACACACAGGGATGAATCTTTAGCAAAGGCATCGCCAGTGATAGGAAAACCTGGCCCCTTACAGCCTCAGGCGTTCATGGTACATGTTCACGGGAGTGTGCATTTGTTACTCTGGTTTCCAGCCTCTGAGAGGAAAACTGCAGAGCGTCTCAGGGTTAGGGAGACAGGACAGAGCACACAGAGTTCAGCTTTCCCAGCTGACGATGCTGCCAGGAAAAAGCCTGTTCCATAGAGCTGGGACACGCCACGAGTCAGTTGATAAGATGCTGGTGACGAGCCCTCAGCTGAGCAATATCCCTGCAGATCCATCAGCTACACATCTGGAAACATCTGTGAGTTTGCAAAAGCTCTCAGTGCCTTGATTTTACACATGCCTGTACAACCCCTACATTAACAGGGAGAGAAACCTGTGCCATGCACACAGCAAAACTGCTTTGAGCAGCACCCGAATGGGGGGCGAAGCCTCTCTACAAGGAGTGAGAAAGCTGTACAGCACCCTTTCTCCTTTTAGTTTATCTTGGCTGCTCAGCTGGAAAGCTTTGAGGAGAAGATGTGCCTCACAGAGCACGTTTTTACAGTACCATGGCTCTCAGCAAGACTCATGGAGCCCACAAAGAGCAAGCCCAGGTGGTGCAAGCATCAACTCAGATAAGCAGACTTTGGGCAACATCTTGGCTCCTACTTGATCACGTCCCCTCCAAGCTGGCAGAGACCCAGCACAGTTCCTGGGCATCAGACACAATGCTGAGTGTGGGATGGAGGAGGGATGAGGGGAAAGCTGGGAGAGGAGGCTCTTCCCTGCAAAGGGCCCCTTTCCTGGTTGTTCCTCCTCCGTCTTCGCCTGCATCCAGCCCTCTGGAGAAGGAGAGGGCTGCTTGCTGCTGGGAGGAGCCTGGAGATTCATGAGACTTTAATCCCTTAACAGATTTCAGCTGGGAGAGGGATTAACGGAGTACTTCCCATCTGCGCTCCGCAACCAGCCCCATGCCAACGAGATCTCGTTCAACTGGAAAACAAAGGGCAGAGGCACAAGCCAAGCCCCGTCTCTCCCCACGGTGCAGGGGGTGTCCCAGGCACGTGCTGGGGACCACCAGGCTCCTGCCCCTGGCTCTAGCCCTGAAAGAAGAGCTCTGGATGAAGGGATGGAGCAACAGTGCAAGGAACAGGAATCAGTTAAACCCTAGGGATAAATGAGAGCAGGTAAAGGGCAGGAGCCAGGTTCAATCCCATTGTGTCCTGCCAAACTTGCCCTGGTTTCTGTAGGGCAACTTGTTTTATCCAAACTGATGGTCTCACCTGCAGCATAGGCAAGAAACTGTTTAGCTTCTATCAGCACCCCACAACAGATCCCATCGGTGAGGTATCACCCAGCATCTGCACACCACGTTCAACCACAAATGAGCCATCCTTGGACGAGTTTCTTGCCGCTCTGCCAGCGGAGGGAGGGGGGGTAATTGGAAGCAGAGGGATGACACCATGGGAAAGCAAACATGGGATGAACGGGACCGTGTTTTCACTGGGGATAAATAACCACGGCGTCACTGCCTGCCCTCCTTGCATCACCGTGTGGCAAGGGCTCCTAGGCGGTGCGAGGAGGTGAGGTTTGTATTTCACAAGCCGAATTTCAGGGCTGCACCAAAACAAGCATTTGGAGAGCTCAGGGGAGGACACAGAGCATACGAATGCCTTGTGATAAAGATGTTATTGCAAATTAATTTGTTTTCATTAAGAAATGAATCACCCGCTCCTCCCCCAGCAGTAGAATCCCTGGTGGTGTGCAGAGCCCTGGGGGGGTTGCACCAGGGCCAAACATCGTGTAAAATAGGCCAACTTTAATGATTAAAGAACCCCGGTAAAGAATTCCTACTGCAGCACAGCAGGGGATTGACCTAAATTAGAACAATTAGCCATTGTCTCAGGTCAGAGGCAGCAGCAGGTTTTTGCTCACATTACTACATAGTCCTATGTTTCTGTCACTTGCAATCAGTCTCCAGGGAAAAAAGAAGGTGCTGTACTGCAAATCTTAACATGCAAAAAGTCCCAAATTTGCTCTCCAGAACCACAAATTTGAATCAATTAATTTTTTCCCCCTTTTCTGTTTCTTTTAAAAACTTTTCACACTCGCACCATTCCCTTCTGGATGCTGAAGGATTTGCAGTCACTGTTTTGGTGCACAAACCAGCTCTGTCCGTGCACAAACCAGTGCAGTCACAGGCCAGGGAAACTGCGCTCATCCTGGGAGCACCATTTCCTGCTAATGAAATATTTAGTGTGGAGACCCCTCAGCCAAGATGTTTGCTTTCCATACAGTTCAGTGGACGATGACCCTTAAAACATGACCTATTTCATACCCAGAAAATACAGAGAATGAGAGATTTCCTTCCAAATTCTCCTCCTTGTTTTATTTCTCTTGGGTGATTAGCTAGGACAATAGGATAATAGAGTTATTACACAGGAAAATAAAGACATAAAATAGCAAGAGATGCTCTAGGAAGCCCTAGGACAGATCATCCTCAATGGTTTTGACACGCATCAGATGGGTTATTACAAATTAGTAGGAAGCGAAGGAGAGCAAATCACCTGTAACCCACAGATAGACTTTGGGTTTGGAAAGGATGACAACAAAATGAAGAGGAAATGTTATCTCAGCACTATGAAATGTTGCCATGTGCAAAGATTTCACAAGACCAGCAGATCCCTAACATGTTCCAAAGCTGATGGGCCATAGGGACCTCAAGATACCTATTAGGAAGACACAGGGGACACATCTCAGGCAAGTGAAAACCACGTCCACCAGTGCAGGGCGGCTGAACCCAACCCAGGTCAATGCAACAGCCATGAAAAGCTCTGCCCACCCACAACCTGCGTCCCAAAAGGGCTTTCCCCGGCTGCCGGCACCAGAAAGACATCCTGCTCCCCACGCTGGGGCCCCAGGGTTTAATAGAAACCGAATTTACGATGCCTTCCCTTTTGATGTAGTCATGCGGAGCTGAAGTCATCTAATGGCTTTCTGGTTTTCTCTTTCCTTTCTTCTTTTTTTTTTCCTTCCCTCCCCACCCTTGCTTTCAAAGCATGGGGCTCAATTGCAGCCTATTGTTGAGTGCAGACATCTGCACTGCAGCCAGCCCCAGTAACCCACCACCAGACTTTTCCTTTTGAAGCCCTAATGGAGCTCCAACAAGCTCCAACCAGGAGCTGAGGAGGTAGAAAAGACTTTAAATCCACTGACAGAGCCTGACAGGACCTGACAGAGCTCAACAAAGCCCAACAGGGCTTGACACGGCCTGACAGGGATCAACAGGGTCCAACAGAGCCTGCCAGGGTTTGACAGGGTCCAACAGAGCCTGACAGGGCCCAAAACATATGCCAACTCTGGAATACAATCTAGAACTTTCAAGTGAGCTAGAACCCAAATCTAGACCTTTCAAGTGACCTACAACCTAATCTAGAACATGCTATGGAACCCTCGGGTGAGTTAGAACCTTATCTAGACACACGCCCACTCCCACTAAACCAAACAGCTCCAGAATTCATACCCGCTCTCAAAATGACTGCACCAACACCACTCCAGCTCTGCAACCAACCAACCCCCAAAACTTCTTGTCTTCATTGGCACAGTCTCCCATGCCCAGATTGTTGCCTTGCTTTAGAGGACAGAGGGGTTTTTTTTCAGCAAATGGGTTTCTGACATTTTTGTCAGCAGAGCTGGCTGCGACAGCCGAGGGGAGTGTGTGTTCTACTGCAATATCTTCTTTGATTTTGAATTTTATTTCATTTAACTTCATTTTTTAAGGTACTTGTTTTGGCTACACATCTATCTCACTGAAACTGTCCTGAGGTCTCCAACTTTTAACCATTTTCAGCCATTCACAACATTTTCAGACAGTTTTTGTGGCTATTGTTAGTGTTAGGCTTTATAGTACTGGCCTTTCTTAGAAATGTTGGGATACGACTTAGCTTGGCACTTGCTCAGTGGCCCTGCTACCTTTCCTCACAAGCCGGCAGAAGACCAAGTCTGTAATGATAGCTGACATTGCACTCTTACATAGGACTGGTTTAAGGCTTTATTCTATTGCATATAGAGCTACTATTTTCATTTTGGATCTAGGATGGGCATTCAATTTAAAAGTGCAGCTGCTTTCAATTACACTCTAATGTTCTGTATCAAGATAGCTTTCATTTTGCACGGCATCGCTCAGTTGCTCTGCCCCCTTCCCTGCTGGTTCTGCAGTCAGAGCTTCTAAGCACTTGGGAATTACATAGCGATGGAAATTAACGCATTATTCATTTGCCACCTCTTATCCTTTGGTACTAAAACCCTAGCTTCGTAGAATCATTTGTGTCAGTGGTGAGCAACGAGCATAGCAGCCACTACAGAGCAACCGCGGGAGATTTAAATGCAGTGAACCAACGTGCACAGCAGCGGCTACAGGAAGGGCATCCCTGGAGGTGTTTAAAAGCCGCTTAGACGAGGTTCTTAGGGACATAGTTTAGTGCTAGAGTTAGGTTAGGTTGTGGTTGGACTCGATCATCCTGAGGGTCTCTTCCAACTGAAATGATTCTATGATTCTAGCAGATGGCAGATACTCTGTGCCAGGGCAGACAGCAGCAAGCATGGCAAAATTAACATTTGCTAGAGTACTGGCCAAGAGCAGCATAAAACTTAATGAGGGATAAAGTCAGCAACTGGTGCAAACCATAAGTGGCCTCAGCCTGGGGACTTGGGAGCAGGAGGTGACTGCAGGGATAACCAGGCTCTTGGCTGAGGACAATTGCCTGACCCATCGCTCCTCACCATGCACATTACAGGTAGTCTCCAGAAAGTCCCATAACACCTTGGCCCAAAAGGAGCAACTGGCTTTGATCAAATTAACCAAGTACTCACCCATTAAGCATGTCACATGCGTTAACTTAATGGTTCAAAAAACCTTCTCCCTCAGTCAGTCCAAACCACTAGGGCACGAGATGGCCACATCTTGCCACCACAGGCTGGTTGAAGAGATGGGAGTGAATGTTAATCGTGTTAAGATGACCAGCAAGGGACTGAGCACCAGCAAGATTAATTCTTCTCAGAAAAGGATTCACTGCTCTTCGACTCCTACAAAGACCAGTCAGGCCAGTCCAGAGCTGGACTAGACACCACAAAGCCACTGCCAAACCTGGGAAACCCATGGCTGAGGACATCTACACTGGGCATCCTTACAAAGTGCTGAGGCCTCACCTAGGACAACTACAGACTACCAAGGACCTCAGCAATTAAACCCTGACTTGAACCAGCCTAAATTAGGAGGTAGTGAGGCTGCAGCAGTAGCAGAACATTTTAAGAATAAATTTGTAGAAACAAAGAAAATAAATGGAAACCAGTTTTGTAACTTAGATAGCACTGTAAGAAGCGCTCATCATCCGCTTTGACAAAAGGCCAAAGTGCGATGCATTAGATTCAGTGTTGACACACCAAAATGAAAAGTAACGTACAATGGGGCTTATCAAGAGAGCCAGAAATACAAGATGAATGGGATCGCAGCAACTCAGGAAGTTATTCAAAAGGATCCTGGAGTAATATTACACTTGGACTTCAGAGAAGCAATTAAAGAAGGCAATAAAATTCGAGGTGATAGATGGCCCTGCAGGGAGCATGTAAGATAAAGGGAAATTGCAAAAAAGAATATAAAAATCTTTTGTGAGAGCTACTGGAGGATACCCAGCTCAGCTTCCGCAGCAGAGGACAAATGAACAGCAGTCAAAGCAATGTGAGGAACAGCTGGAGATCTGTGTGCTGCTTTGTACCCATCAGCAGCATTGCCCTGCGCTGCCCAGTGCCACTGACTGCATCCTCAGCTGAGATGTGCACAGCAAAACTGTGACTGCGGAGGAGGCTTTTGAGCATCATCGCTCCAACATGTGGCTCCTGATACACACAGCAAGTTCCTCAGCTGAACAAATTGGACCCACTTCAGTGCTATAAACAAAGTGACTAATGGGAAGGCCATTGAGATGGCAGTGTTCATTCCTGGAAGGGTCACTGGACCACTGGACTTTTAATGACAAATGCATCTGTATCCTTCTGATAGATGCAGGGAGTTATCATCAGACAAAGCAAGCAGCTAAAAATCCACAAGAGCCATTCATTACCCTGGCAATATCTCAGCAAACAACCACCCTATGAGTTAATCATTGTAGCTGGTGTAGAACAGCAAAGACAGAAAAACACCCAAGGTGCTGTGCTGACTGGGCTGCAAATGAGAAGAGAGGTCGGAGGTTCCAACCTCTAACGTCTCCTGAAGTCAGTGTATTCAGTGGATGATGGTACTTGCCATCTTCCTATATGCACAGACAGAGAGGATTGATTTCGGAGCTTTGGGGGACACACACCCCCTTGGCAGCTCCTCCCCAGGGGGGCTCAGCTGCTCCCCATCACTCACTGCCACTATCCAAATGTGGCTTGCAGGCAAAGCTCCTCTTTGTTTTAGCAAACAGCACCATCCATCCTCTACAGACCTCATGTCTCTACTTACCCGTGTAGCCCCAGGCTGCAGCAAGCGCTGTGTCTCCAGGGGGGCTCCTGTTTGCTTTTTAGGCTCTCAGCCCCTGCTCAGGGGCGATGCACACAGGATGGAGATGGATGCTGAAGAGTGATGGGCACACAGAGCTTTGCATGGTGTCCATGATACCTCACACCACCCTGCCTTGAGCAAACGTGGCTCTTCAGCCAGACCCCACTCTGCAGGAGCTGCCTTTTCTCAGGGGCAACCCCCTGGGGAACCGCCGGTTGGAGCCCAGCACCTGCCTTTGCTGCTAAATGCAGGAACTGCTCGCCCTTCTTTGTACCCCTCTCAACCCAGGGTTAAAGTGGATTATTTGGTTATTTATGTCCCAGATGTAGGACAGCGCATAGAGATTTTCCCAGCCCAACAAGCCTCCTGCAGAGCCTGTGTCTCAGCTGCACCGCACCGGATCCCACGGGAAGCAAACCCCAGCCTAGTGCGTAATTTCTGTTGGAAGAGAACAGGAGCGTCCCCAGGATACCACTGCAAATGTTTATGTCATTCCGTGGGGGCTCTCAGCCCCTCACCACAACCCCTGGGAGTCTCGTGATGTGCCCGAGAGCCTGGGAAGGGGCGGCAGTGACCCCCTTGCATCAGTCCCAATCGCTTCCCACTGTTGGAGCGCATAGAAATGTGAATCCCAGTGCAAGGGCACAGCCCTCAAAGCAACGTTTGCCTTCAGCTCATTAACCACTGTGGGGCCCTTGTAGGCACAAGAGAACTGGGCTTTTTTTTTCTTGTTTTAATTGAAAAAAAAAAAATCCCGGTAACGAAGCAGCAACTAATAGCAGTGGCTGTCCTGCAGCCAAGCTCTCCCAGGAATGGCTCGGGAATGCAGCAACACTTGAGGCAGTGGGGTCACTTCACCAAGTGCTCCAAACAGATGCAAAACTATGAATGCAGACGCAAGAGCTATGCAGGGGATTTCCTGGAAAGCTGGAGGGAAAGGAGTAAAAGGAAAGTGACAGAGAAATCAGGAGGATTAGCAAATTACCTAATGATTGCAAAACTCTTTGAGGATGGAAGGGGTGGGATAAAGCTCTTACCCAAATCCCCAAATATCCCAAACTGTGAGTTAATCACTTGCTGGACTTTGGCCAGAAACTACAGTCCTTGCCATCTATGAAGAGCAATCACAGAAGTCCTGCTGGCAGCTTCCCGATGTGCCAGCCCTTGGCTCTTAGCATTTCTTTATTACGTTTTGCCCAATGTAAGAGGAACCTCTTCCTTATTAAAACCCTCCAACTCTCCTTATTAAACTATTCATTTCTGCAAAACCACATCACCAGCAGACCATTTGCTTGCTTAATATTCACAAACCTGTGAGTTAGGCTGGAAATAGATGTCGAAATACCCATCCAAGTGCCCAAGTCCCCCAGCTCTCTGCTCCAGCCATACAGCACAACACGCTTGTCAGTGCTCGAGGTAACTAAACATCGCTCCTGCATGGAGGCAGGGAATCAATACGCTTCCTTCCTTTGCGGTAAGTTATGTTCTGATTAAAAGCTAAATGAGCTGAACTCAACCGTCAATTACCATCAGAAAACATCAATAAAATATGTTGTTACTGTTTAATGAAGTACCTGTTTCTTCATCCATCATTTCTCTCGGGGACACTTATGTGATGTTATTAGGAGAGGCTGTGGGTGAAGATGGGGCAGGACAGATGGTCCTGGATGCTGGGGTGGGAACCTGCCTTTGCATTTGTGTGTGATGATACCCAACTCCTGGCTGCCAGAGCTGTGCCAGAAGAGTCCTTAGAAGATATTTAGATTTAATCAAGGCAACTCCAGCCCTTGCCAGCTCTAGTGAAAGAAGCTCAGCCTCAGTGGTTCACCTTCTTCATCACAGCTTTTCCTAGCAATATTCCCCATCTTCTGATTCTCTGGGAGCAAGGGACAAGATCAGACAAAGTCTGCTTGACCCAAATTGGTTTTGCAGCATGACTTGCATGTGAGCGGCTCTTCAATGTGCTTCTTAAGTGACACTTGTTTGGAGGGGAACAATGCGTTGAATAAGAGACCAGGGACTCAGTTCAGATGCCCTCTACATTAATGCGCTCTCATTACGCTCTATCACATCGACAGGACTGAGCAGCAAATCCTTCCTGTATATTAACAGACTGAGGGTCTACAGCAGAGGCAGGTGAGATCTGGCCTCACCATGACATGGATAAGGAAAGAATATTTTCCAGAAGACAACCTGAAATCCCCATGTGAAAAAAACGTATTTTGCCTTTTACATCAAGGCAGATCTGCTGAGCCCTTCCTTGTGCTGCCACAAGACAAATATTAAACCCTTCTCCAACAGACTTCACCAACACTAGAAGTGAGACTTGCTTGTCATGACCAACAGCAGAGCATCTCCTACGGCTCTTTTTCTTGCCCACCATGAAGGGGAGGCCACCAAGAAGCAAGGTGAGAGGAGCCTCTTCTCTGTCCAGCCATGGAGCAGTAATAGAAGAGTCAAGACCAGAGGCAGTGGGGGTCTACGTCATCTCCTATGGGTGTTTTACTGTAGAGGAGTAGAAATTGAGAAGAGAAACGAGGTGGGGAATGAAAAAAACTGACTCATTGTTAGGAATTGGTAGCTCCTTCCAAAACGCAGCCCCAGACTGTTTCCTTCTCTTTTTGGCATTAAAATACTTGTGCTGACCTGCCCCCTTCTCCCTCCACTTCAGCTTTGGATTCAGATCTGAAGTTCACCTGGGGTACTTGGCAACTGCTGCCTTTTGAGAAAAGACAGAGACACCATGAAATGTCTTTTCCTGCTCCCAGTTCTTTTTTTAATCTTCAGCTCCAGCTCCGACCGGTGTGACGATGCCCATCGCTGACAACCGGTGTCACCCAAGATGCTCCGACTGCTTGGCAGAAGAGGGGAATCTGCACACACGGTGCTTCGCACATCACTCGCCGACTCATGTGGCTCCCGACATTTCGATGCTGTCGCAAAATCCATCTCCAAGCCGACAAAATCCACCCTGTGGCATTTAGGAGGGTTCGCAGATGGTTGCGCAGTGGTTCAGAAAGGTTGTCTTATTATTATGGGAACTGAGCGTGGTGTCAAGATTCTCGGATTAATTTAGATTAATTTTGGATTAATTAATTAATGGATTTTATTTATTTATTTTTAAGGACAGGAATGCTATCCCTGGGTTCCTACACCATGAAGTGTGCGTTAATAAAGGTGGCATCCTGCCACTTCCCTGCTGACGCTGGCGCGGTGTGGTTTTTTTAAGAAGAAAAATAAACACCAGCAGCACAGCACCATGGATCAGACTGTGATTAACTGCTCGACATCCCCACGTGCAAACGGGCTGAGTGCTGGGGAGCAAATTCGTCAGGCAGGGAGGGACGGGGACAGCCAGGGCTTCTGCACATCACACAGGGTTTGGGCAAGGGGGCTGTGTCACAGCACGTCCCCTCTCCCTCCACAGTCCCATTTCACAAAGAAACCAATGATTTGCCCATGGTGGTATCATCACAGCCCATCTAGACCTCACCATTATTCACTTTTAGCCTTAATATTAAAACTGCAAAGAAGAAACCTTTAGTGCAATTTTCCCCCTTTTCCACAACACTCTGCTCAGCTTTAGCTCGCACACAATGACTTTAGAGAATACCTTTCTTTTTGCAAAGAAAAGATGAGCAGAGGGCTTGACACATTAAATTAGGAAAGAATCGGAGCTGTCATTAGTGGGGTCTGAGCCCGCTTCATACTGCAGGATATATTAATGTATTGCAGATGTCCAGAAAGAGTGATCTTCACACTTGGAGCAAGACCAGAAAAAAAACAAAGGCGCCATTAATATAGAATACAATTGACTTAGTTGAATCCCCATCATCCCTTTTCCTTTTATATCAGATTTTTGGGGTTTTAGAGGGTTTACACATTAATAAATCAGCTTCCTTTTAT
Organism: Columba livia; assembly: GCF_036013475.1. Lineage (NCBI taxonomy): Eukaryota > Metazoa > Chordata > Aves > Columbiformes > Columbidae > Columba > Columba livia. The sequence goes on from NC_088621.1 coordinate 5,233,430, forward strand.
GATGTTTCTTACAGCAAACAACAAATAATGCTTTGTGCTCTTATAGAACTTTGCATCTGGTATTCGAGTCCTTTGCAAAAAGATCTGTGAGATGCATTTTCCTTGCACATCTAATAGCAAAAGGAGAAGGTAAGAGGGTCATCGAGGCTGACAAGATCACCCCACAGCCCGCCTGAGTGTCCCTCAAGGTGTCATCACTTCATACCTATAACTTCAGCTTGTACTGCTGTAAAAAAGAGTGTGATGTCAGAAACTTGGAATGATAATTTAAATTCAAGATAAAATAATAACACACATGGTGGAAGATTTGGATTCTGTGCTTGGTTTGGGGGTAAAGGTAACGGGTTAGCGGTCATGGTATCCTGATTATACTCATCCTGTATAAACTGTGTTTATTCCTACCATTTCAGCCACATGTCACAGCACATAGCAGAGTAAATAGGAGGAAAAATGTTCATTTTAGCTTCAATGAAGCCCCATAGGAAATAATACATTTCAAAAATATAGGGCATAAAACCCTCTACATCATCTTTAAGTTAAATCCTTATACCATGGGGCTGAAAAGAAGGGTTAGAAATAGATTATTTCATCCAGGCCACAATAACCACTTTTTCTTTCCGCACTTCTGTGTTTTCATGGATGACAATTCATGTAATCAAACCCATATTGCAAACCTGATCAATTAAGAGCTTATGCAGGAAAAGGCAATCTGAGCCAGGGATGCGGCCAGGCGTACACTTCTCAAATGACAAAGAAGCAAACAAGAAAACAGATCTTCACTCTATCCAGAGCTACACAGGCAAAACCCATTTTGCTTCCAGTCCCAGCACATCACCTCTCCAGCTACACCAATTTATCAGAAGAGTTTTTAAACGCCCTGCTGTCACTGTATGTCTTGAAACACTATGAATTTTGGTGAGGAAGCTGAGGACTACATTGTCGCATCCTACATGGAAATGGGGTTTCACCTTTCAGCTGCCTTCTTGGTGGAGCTGCAGCCCAGGCGGTGCAGGCACCAGCCAAAGAACGGCCAGGCAAAGCTGGACTTAGGGATGGGGCTTTGCTAAGCTGCTCTGCCAGCCCTTCTCTGGCCGCCAACCAGCACAAAATCCTTCCTCTGTGGAAAACAGCAGGATGGGGATCAGCAAAGCCAAAATCTCACTTTGGCTTTACTGTGGGCGGCCATCAGGGGTTGGAAAAGCTTCCACAGTACATCCTCAGAACAGTAAGAACTGGTGCAATCAAACAGCCCAAGGTCACCAGGGAAAAAGCAGCCTTTGCCCAAGGCTTCGCTGTCTGCGCTCGGCTCTGCTCGGTGCTTATCCCACATTCAACAAGTCCCCAAACTGGAGGAACGCCTGACTCACTCCCTATCACGGTCATCAGTCATCCATACACGTGGCTTCGGTCTGTGGAAAAAGAAACCAGTTTAATTTTCCAATACTTTATGGCCAGATATTTCTGCTGGCAAAGCGAACTGCAAATTTTTTTACGGGGGCCCTTTGCTCCTTACGTGTTTGTGTTTTCAGCTCCTTTGCCTGCAACAACTCATGCTGGAAGCCCGAGAGGCTGCAGGAGAGATACAGGGCATTGGGGCAACTCCATCCCACACCATGTGGCTTTGTTAAAGCATTTTGTCCCCATTCACGGGGACAGACAGACACTGCCCAGTTTCAAACAGGGGTGGCTGTGGGCTGTGCCGAGGGCTAAGCCGCTTTCCAAAGGACTTGCCTGGCAGCTTCCTATGGGCGCTGGGGTTGGAGAGAGGCAGGAAGATAAAATACTGCCCCAAGGTCGTGGCCGTGGGGAAGAAAACACATGTTCAAATGCCTTTGATCCTGTGCAAACACCCAGTTGGAAAAGCATCGCTGCACTATTTGTTTGAGAGTTTCCTGAAGAGCGAAACCACCTCAATCAACTGCACAATAAACACCCAAGGTTTATAATAGCTGCACAAGGCGATAAATACAGAGTGCAACATCTACAGGCACCACTCAACACAATGCTCACATGCAACGGCAGTGTTTATTCCATCTGAAAGCTTCCCCAGCAGACAGCAACCCAGCAAACCCCAGCCAGAGATGGGAGGTTGCGCTCGCTCGGCTCCATTGGCTTTTCTGCTGCAGGCACGTCCCGGCACCTCGAGGAAGGGGCACTCAAGACACCCAGGTTGGGTTGAACTGCATTACATGTTTATAAAAGGATGGGACCAAATCCAAACCCTCACTTCCAAGTGATCTGGAAAAGAGTTTTCACTTGGCTCCTTTAGCAAAAGTCACCCAAACACAAGTGCCTCGGGGAGAGCTGGGATCTCTGCAGGGTCTGGAGAGACACGGTCCAGCCTTTCCACAACACACCCCGACATCCATGTGAAAGCTCACCCAAAGGATTTCTGGGCTCATTCAAAGCTCTCCAGGCTCCTCCAGCACAAGTTCAGTTTTTTGCCTTGCTGCTGGTTTGAATTTACTCGCTGGAATAAGCATCCACAGAACTGTGCTGAGCCACAGCCACGTTGGAGAGCACAGGCCAACTTTTTTTTCTGGCCATACAGACCAGGACGTGTTTATCCAGAGCTTGGAAAGACAATTCAACTTTTATTTTAGCTCAGAAGAGAGACCAAGGGGTCACCTTTAAGCTAAGGATGGTATAATAGAGGCTGAGTGGAGAAAGCAATGTACAGAAAGCCAGGGAAGTGCTCTCTCCAGAAGGGAAGAGGAAAGAGAGACCCCAAGACCCTGAGCAGACATGTATTTAATAGAGCAGGTTAACTGGGACCAGGGTCCAGGTCAGCGCCATTCTTATCTGTCCCACCTCCATACGGATGCGGGCAAGTTCACAGCTGCCTCAACTGACGTATTCATGTATATTCGTGCCACAAGATGCAACTGCATACCTTCTGCAGGCTGAGCAAAAGCCAGAACTTCTGTAACACTCCTGGCCCTGAGTTTTCTCCTGCTCTTGTATGTTGCTGCCAAGTCTCTGTCAAAGAAACTGCAGGGAAGGAGAGAGGTCTGGGGGGGATAGATGACTGGATACTGGATAATAACCCAGGTGAGTAAGGCAAGCAGGGTTTTGGAGACAGAAAGAAAATCAATGTATCGGAAAACCACCACCAAACACTGGGGATTAAATTACTTTTCACTCAGCACCCCGAGCTGCCAAGAAAAAAGAGGGTTTAAAGCACAGCTGGCAGCACCGAAAGCCCCAGCAAGTCATGGACCAGGAGCTGCAGCACAGTCCTGCTGTTGCTGGACCCGCTGCCTGTCACCCGCACAATCCCTGCTCTGCACAGCACCACCCATCAATCTCCCAGGGATGCTCCAGGGCTTAGCAACTGCCTGCCAGCCCCCAAGGATCCCTTTCCTGATGGAGCGCCTTGCTGCACAGCAGAGTATGTGATATTTTCTTTGCTGTATTAATACAGCTGTCGCCACAAACATTCACCACCTGCCAGCATTTGCCACAGCAGCCTCGTAAGGGACCGCTGGTCCAGAGAAGCCATTCTGTGTTCTGGCACCAAAGCAACTGCATGGGGTGGTGCATGAGCTGTGCAAAGGAGGGGAGAAGACCAAGTACAGCCAACAAGCAGAATCTCAAGCAGAAAAAGAGCCTCAGTGCTGCACCGTCTGGTGTTATTTGGGTTTGCTGTTGCAGGTTACAATAGGACAAGCGGTTTTAAACTCAAGGAGTTTAAAGATTCAGGCCAGACATGAGGAAGAAATTTTTTACAATGAGGGTGGTGAAACACTGGCCCAGGTTGGCCAGAGAGGTGGTGGATGAACCATCCCTGGAGACATCCCAGGCCAGGCTGGACGGGGCTCTGAGCAACCTGAGCTGGTGAAGATGTCCCTGCTCATGGCCAGGGTGGCACTAAGTGAGCTGGGAAGGTCCCTTCCAACCCAAACTATTCTATGTTTTACCACCACGGTTTGCTAGAAGCCCACGATTCAGCCTTAGGAATTTGCATCTCTATGCTTACACTGGCACTAACTTCTTCACAGTGTTTAGTGCCAAAAGAAACATGCAGGGAGACGTGAGAAAGCAGGTATTGGGCAGCGGAGCAGTTTGCCGTTGCATCAGCGGCCCCGGGTTATTTTTACGGGGAGTGCAGAGCGCACACTTGGCCGCGGCTCACCGTCGGTCTCCCAGGGCAAAACATGGAGCAGAAATCAGCTTAGTCACGATGCTTTGGAAAAGGGTAACCTCAGCGGGGAATGGGGCCTCTCTGCCTGGAAACACGCCCATCAAAATAGGTTTCTCCAGTTCCCCGTCTAGTTGCCCCGTAGGGGAGGAGAGAGGAAAGGATCTTATTCTCCATAAGAAAAGGGAAAGGGATATATTGGTATCCTTGCAGGGGTTTAGCTATGCAGAACAGGGATGTGTCAGTATCTTGAGCTCATACTGTAGGACATGGGATATCCATCCTCTGTCTAGAGATGGAGATTTGGGTCCCTGATGTCCCCAAGCCATATCTGCATGCTGCTCCGCTCGCTCCACCCTTCCCAACATGGTTTATCGAGTGTAGAGAGTTTTATGAAGCACTACCAGAGCCAGTTTCACACTGTAGCCCAGGCAGACACACTCCAAGCGTCACTGCAGATTTTCACCAGCATAAGTAAAGAAATATTTAAATATTTCAAAAAAGTACTTTCCCTCCTTTTTAAAAAGCGGTGGAGTCTATTATTAAGTAAAACATCCACAAGAAACCGCAGTGAATGACTCTATCCCTTCATACACTCTTACAGGAAATTAAAGACCCATTATTAGCAATAAGTCCAGGAAAGTGATGCCTCCCCGTCCCAGTTCAGACCCCTGCCCTATTGCACCAGGCACATCATTGCGATGGACAGTCCCTTCCCAAGAAGAGATTAAAAATGCCACACGCAGATGAAAAGGAAGCATGAGATGGGTAAACACCTTGCAGTTCAGCAGCAGAGATGAGAACAGACGAGCTAGCTCTGAGTTTGCTGTCTCCAGGAGGGAAAAACAAACAAAATCCAAGGATTTTGCCAAATGTGCTCTTGGCAGAAATTCAGGGGGCTGATGAACTCACTGGGACCTGCTGGGAGATACACACATCCCCTCCAGAAATACCCCCAAAATATCTGGGGTTCACTGTGTGATCCCCAACAGGAGCTGGGTCTTGCTCAGGTGTTCCCCCCCACGACACAGTTGGGACATTGGTGGTGCCGCAGCTCCAGGAGGGATGTGGGAAGGGCTGTCTCTCTCTGCATCACACGGGATGGACCCACAAACCTCAGGTGCACACCCCACCTGGGGCGTTTGCGCGCCCCCACCCCGCTCCAGGTTACGTCAGCGTGTGAAGTCTCATGTGCGGTAACGAACTTGGATGATTGATGCCATGGCCCTGGTCCAGGCAGCTCTTTCCCAAGGACAAAAAGGCATGGGAAGGGTTTGGAGGATGGAGAAACCTGCTTGTTTTCAAGCCCAAACAGCAGCTCATGGAGGCTGCACTTTTTTGGAAACCTGGCCTTGAAGGCACAGTCAAGGACTCTCTCATCATTTGGGGTCACAATAAATATCGCACAAGGGCGAGGAACGATCTGTTATCCTAGCGAGGCAGAAAGTCTTCCTGATGGGGGAAGGTCTTCCACACAGAAAGACAAAGTGGCAGAAAGCACAAATAATTCACAAACCAAAGTGCTAACACCCAAAGTACTAATGTTAGGTGGACGTCACTTGATCAGCTGGAAAGCCCAATACTCTGCAATCAAACCACCATTTCCAAGCAGGTTCTCCCTGTCCAAAGACACACAAGCACAGCAGTGACCAGGTTTTTTTCTCTGAAACTCAGAAGGAAGGTCAACGCTCCCTGAAGTGTGTTTTACCAAGCCAGCACGGTTATAGAGGAGTGATGAGACTGTGGTACCTACCGGTTTGGGGCAGTGGATGTATCTAGCAAGGCTGATGATCAAGTCATGAGTGATTGGATCCACAAGGTTTCGAAAGCTGGCGTACCGATAGAGGACATCATCCAGAGAGGTGGACTCCATTCCTAAATCCTGCAGAAAACAGGGTAAAGGAGCAAGATTAGATGTGCTGCAAAAGCCAGTGCTAGTGTGGATCTTAAAATTAGCCCACATTGGTGGTCCCCATGAAGAAGCCAAGAAGAAAGTGATCCCCCACACCACTCAACAGAAGGAAGGGACACATGAGTATGTCACCCTGGGGAAAGCTCCACTCCTGTGCTACATCTGCTCTGCAAAAAGGGGTTTGGTTTGTAGGATGAACAGTCTCATGCCTCTCACAAGCCATAAATCCACTGAGCGAACAGTATGCTTGTAACAAGGCAAAATCAAAGATGACTCCAGAGACACGACAGCTCGATCAGCATGAAACTGGAATTGCAGAATAAATACAGCGTAGATGTGTTCTGGATCTGCTGTGCTTAGGGAGGAGGGAATGAGCCTAAAATTGCAGCAAGGGAAACAGAAGGATAAACCGGGGGGTTTGGGGAAGAGTGAAGTGCTGAGATTGCCTGGGGAAGGGGTGGAGGCTCTGCCATTGGAGACTGGACAAGGATGTGTCAGAAACAGTTCAGATGGAGCTGATCCTGCCCTAGGGATGGATCAGACCTCCTGAGGCCCCCTCTAAGACTATCTGCTCTGATTTTCAATCCTTAGACATAATAATTTGAGGAATTTTGGCAGAGAACTCATCATTCTATGAAATATGTTGGTGCACAGGGACGAAGAAGGGAAGGGTTACGTATAACGTACTCCTTTAACTTCAAATATTTTATCTCCACTATGTTTTGTTCCTCAGCAGCAGCCCATAAGAACAATGATGACATCCTCATATTGATACCTCCATTAGCACCAAGAAAAATGCCTTCTGACCCTCAAGAACAGCCATGCTGGAGACAGAGTTCAAGCAGTTAGAAACCCACATGTGTGGGGCTGTTCTCCCTTGCCAGGAGCACCCAACCGATTGCAAACATACCTAGTTTGAAAAATAAAGCAGCTGAACCAATTTATGATCTATCCCACGGCTTCTGCCAAGTCTGCACTTTAAAAAAACATGATTTAATCTCAGTGTCGATGAGGGTGTGCGCTGTGCTCCCCAGGAGCAGCACCATGACGGCCAGGCCAGCCCACCAAGGCTGCTCCACCGTGACTCGATTTAATCTCGGCCTGGACGTTGCCTTCCCAGTCTGGTAGAGATCAACATCAGAACTAAGAAAACATCAAGTAAAAGCTGCATGGCATTGCTGGCAAACACCACGCACATCCGATGGAGCCAATTTTGGGGTTTGGTAGAAGTAATCCCACATACACAGCTCTCCACACACCGGGATCTTTGAGGATCAAACCAGGCTTCGCATCTTGCCACTTCCCTTTAAGCATCTCGAAAGTCTGATAATATTCTCTTAAGCTAAAATTAAAACGTAGAACCAATAAATCGGAGAATTTCTCCTCCTCTCTCCCGGGAAAACTTACATTTTTCACATGAACCATTCCCTTCTCCCTCCTGATACACATTTTTTATGCACAGATGTCTTTCTCAGCTGCTCCCTAAGCCTCCCTGCCACACCAGCACTGTCTCTTTTCCACCACATGTAATATTTTAAAGCCACTCAAGGCTGAAACTTGTTCGAGGCCAAGTGATGAGCTCATCTGCAATTTAATAACTTAACAGCAGTTCACGCTGTCAGCAGCAAATCACGAAGCGCTAGCTGCGGAGAAAACGCCCAGCATCTGGCTCGAGTCGCTCGGGGTTTGTCCAGCATGTTCCTTTTTCCCAGGGGATCTTTACCTGCATAACAAGTGAAACGGTCAATAGGAAGAGTATAAGGATTTAAAATTATAGTATTTATGAGCCAGGCAGGACCAAGGTGTAGGACAGAGGGATGTTTTTCTAGTGTGTACCCAAAACCTTGCACAGCGCTGAGGGGTTTGGGGAAGGTTTGTGCATGTGCAGCAGGAGAAGGGGAACATCTCTGCGTCCCTGAGCCCCGATGTCCCCAGGGCACTAGCAGGAGGTGGCCCTGGGGACATTTCAGAGCAGCACGTTCAACAGCACATCGACCCCCATCAGGCAGCCAGTGCTAATGCCCAACTTGAGCAGGATTTGGGATTAATGACACAAAACAAGCAGAGAAAATCAGGAATGCAGAAGCGACTGAAAGCAACTCAAAGGCTGCAAGTGGATCAAAAAGCACCAAGGACGAAGCTGCCGACCCTGACGTGAGGCAGGTCCTTGAGCAGACTTGAGCTGCTGCCCCCAAGTCTGTCTCACTAAACCTTCACTGAGGACATCAACTTAAGTCTTGTTTTGCCAGGCAAGACTAAGGACTAGGGAGCAGAGATCACTTTGGGACTAAATAGAAAAGCAAGAGTCTTGCTCAATTCATCTTGCTAAGCATCCTCCCTGCCATCACCCATCCCCTTCCTGCAATTTATCTGATTTATTTCTGGATTCAGGAGACCCAGAGAGCCAAACCACTCGTCAGTCCTTGGGGATGGCTTATCCGCTGGAAGGAAAGCTGCCTGCCACCAATGAGTTGCAGGAGGCTTCTGCAAATGTGGCAATGCAAAGCTGTGAGATTTGGAAAATAAAAACAACCAACCAAAAAAACCCACAAAACAAAACAACAACCAACAAACACACACACAAAAAAAACAACTGAGAAGGAATTAGAAATATAAGTCAAAGAAGTCCAGACTAAAATTGTAACACCTCTTTCCACAGCCACCAGTGATAGGAACTTCCCACCTACAGCCATGAAAGGCAGAAGAAAATCACCAAAACCACCAAGGAATGTGAGAGCCCAGGCACAGTCAGTCCTGCTGCTCCACAGAGCTGATGCTGTGCCAGGTGTTCCCTTCAACCTGGGTCCATTTGGCAAGCAACAACCACAGAAACAGCCCCCCCACCAAAAACCAGCCCCAAGAGCTCGCCATTGACTTCCCCAGGCCAGCAGTTTCTCTATGAATAAAGAAAAATAAATGCAAGGCATCTGGGAGCTGTACCCCCAGCTTTTATTTCCCTGGTGTTGGCTAAAACCACTTGTTATTCCCCTTCTGCTGCCTGAAAAAATGCAGCATGACAACAGCTAAGAGTTGATCAACTGGCTTTTGAAGCTCCAAGTTGTGTTTCCATGAGACGAAACGTTGTGTAATACTCCCCTAAACCACAAGGAGCCATAAACAGCGGAAGTCAAGCCCATTTTCACTTATTAAACTATTTATCACTGCAAATTGAATTGCAATTAAAGGAATATTCAGCAGGTCCACGTGAGAAGTCATACGATAAAGCAGGTTATGCTGTTGCTGCTTTCATTAACACAGAGCGAATGCAGTTACTGGCTGCCTAAATGAGGTTACTGTGTAAAATACCACCCCGAGGTCCTGCAATCACGGCTGCTCATAAATATCCCAATAGTTTCTACCTTATCCAGCACCTTGTCCAAAACTGCTTCTTATCTCCACTAATAGCCAGGGCAGTGAGATGAATTTCCAAGCAGAGAGGTTGGTATTATAAACAAGGGTTGGGCACGAAGGAAGAGGAGGATTAATATTGTGGGCAATCAATCATCCGCAGTAATTTATCTGGGAAAAATTATTTTATGAGGTGAGCATTAGCAATGTGGTGAGTAAGGTCAGCTCGGCGAAACAGGCACGGGAGATGTGACTCAACGGCGGGCACAGTGCGGCTTGCTCAAAGGCGACGGGGTTGGTTTTCTTGTCCAAGGACATATTTAGCAGCTCAACCCCCCTGCCTTGTGAAGTACCCCCTTGAAAACAAGTGAACAAAATTTCTTGCCTTTGATCCTTAGGATGTTGGACTCCATCACAAATTCTCCAGTGTCTGGTTGAATTATGAGGTCAGTAAGCCACTGTAAAACTTGGTATTTATGGATTTGCCAGCTGTAATCAGCCATGGCCGGCCACAGCATCTAGAATCTGCCTCCACCTGTTTTACACATGATGAGCCCTCCAGGATTTGCTTCACTGCTAAAGTATGGTGCTGCTTTACTTTCCTATGAGATAAGGCCATGCAATGTGGAAGGGCATTGCTGGAAAGATTATCTGCCTGGTGCATTTATTGCAGCCCATCCACGTACACCCCCCATAAACCCTCCGTTTATACATTGCAATAAGGCATTTTACACATGCTATAAACAGCTTAATTCTTAATTGGGTATCCTAAGGAACCAAGGCTGAAATAGTCACGCTGTCCATCCATCCCCCAATTGTCTTCCCCAAACAGATTTTTAACCACAGGAACCAATTTCAACTCAGCTGTGACCAGACAGCTGGTGGTGGGACCAGTAGGTCTGGATGGGGCATCACAGAAGGTATCCTGGGAGCCGCCAGACCAGCAATTGCTACTGCAAATTTCTATGTCTAATCCACCGAATGGTACAAAAACGGAGTTTAAATATGTGGGATATTTTCTGTTTAAGAGAGGAAATATTAATTTGGAACCAAGGATTGCTCAGTCAAGCCTCAAGTGATGGTGCAGTTAGAGAAGAGAGTCAATGTTTCAGGGAAGAAGTAAACATTTCCCTGGCAGACTGACTCAAATAATAAATGGTGGCAGCTTGAACCCCCTCCAGGAGGCTGGAATTATAGAAACTCAGAGAGACAGATTAATGGGCAGAGATATGATGCTGCCATCTAGATAATAAACAACTGCGAATAAGAGTTTTGCGGAAGAATGTGCTGCATTTATTTTAAACTGTGAGGCAAATACAATTACCCCAACTGGAATCTGCTCAGACCACAGCTAATGACTTCTTCAGGGAAGCACCTCCAGGTATTTAATGATAATAGATCACTTCAGCTACCCACCCCATCTTGATTAACCATGGGATCCCAGTATAGAAAAAAGCTTGGAAACACCATTTGGGGAAGGTGACTCCAGGCCTTCCTTCAAGTAACTCAAAAGATTTAGATCCATCACCGCCTTTAACATCTTCAGCTCACAAAATCCTGTTCACTCATCCTTTCTAAACCAGCAGGAGCTGCCCGCATCCCAGGTTCCCATCCAACCCAGTGCATCAATCTGGGGCTGTTGCTCCAGCTGGAGCTCCAGCCCCAAGCCAGGACCCTGTTGGCTATGCAGAACCTCACCAGATGGCTTCTGGTGGGACCTGTCACTTCTTCCTCCTGTCCCCAGTCGGATGGGTGACAACAGCCACCTCCCAGCAGTCTCAGCCCTAAGGGGCAAGAGCCTCTTTTCCTCTGCATGGAACCATTCTCAGGGAGAACAACCACCCCCGCCGGTTTTCCTTCTGCAAAGGAAAGACGTGGGGGAAAAAAGCCCCAGGTCTAAGGGCAAAACGTGGAGGAGGCTGTGAGCAAACACACAGGTCTCTCCAGTTTGCTGACAGCTGAATACAAATAGCGAAGGGCCACTCTCACCTCCTGCTAGCCAACTCCACCCAAAACCCCCCACATTACATGGCTAAAATCCAAAGAAAAAGGTTCATGCATCAACCCTGCAAGACACCCACCCTATTAACTCTGCTTCTGCTGCTGGAACTCACATTAACAACTTCACGGTGAAGCATTAAAAGAAAATAGAACAAATTTAATCAAGCATCTGCCATTTCCATTCTTGTGTGTCTGCTCAAAGAGTTTGCTGGAGTAACCCGGAGGCCCACTAGAGCGTCCAAACCACAGGTCAGAAGCAGAACTTCAATTTATCATTACTTTTGCTCTGTGACTCGTGCCTTTGACTATTAAAGGCAGTATGGGTTGTGCAGGGACTCCTGTCCCAGCATGGGTCAGTGGCTGATCCCAGGACAAAGGCTACGTGCCTCTTCCCCGCCACCCCCCACACAAAAACATACTTGTTTTCCCTTGCAGAAGTCTCTGAGATTATTGTTGGAAAATGGACTTACAAGACAGGATGCATCTCATCTTCGGTCAGGTAAGGATTCAGGCTCGTCACCTAAGCTCAGTCTACTGTCAGTTCATATAGAGATGGTGATTCATCCTACTCTAAGGCAGCTGGGCTGAGTCAGTCTCTGGATGTGGCTGTCGCTATCAGTTATCCGCCAAGAAAAGCCCCTCTAATTAGCTTATCCTAGACATTTAATGTTTAGGCAACTGGAGCAGGAAAATCCCACTCATACGGTTCTCACCTTTTCTTCCAGCACAGCAAACACAGAGCTCTGCACGGCTTTCATACCCACTCTTCCATCCAAAGGACAGCCCCATCTGTTTTGCAGCTGATCATCCATCAACATGAGTTACATTTTTAAATCTTGCTTTAGGCCCCCACTGTTTTTTTGGAGGTAACCGGGAGCTCAAACAACTCTTGTCCTTGGAAGGTGACAGTAAATGCCTTATGGGCACTGAAGACTTATTTGTGCATGCATATATTCTACCATGTTGTGTTCACATGCACTAAATACACACAGGTCTTTTAATAAGTATTTTTGGGGGGGGGGGGGGGGGGGGAAGGCAGAACTGAGATCCTTGCTAAAGGAAGGAGAAGGACATTTCCAAATAGAATATGACACTATCAGATGGGGAGGAATCACTCGTCTTCATAATCACCAGTGCCTGCTAGAGAGACCGCCTTGGTATCTGGGCATACAATAAGCAGATGATTCCAAATACAACAGCAGCATTCACATCACACGCCATTCCCTGTTTGAAATTACAGACGAGTCTCCTCGGACACACCACAATTAATGAGAGTTCTTGGAGCAACACTGAGTCCACGCGCACCTTGTGCAATCTGCTTCTTATCCCCCACCTGCACGTACTACATTGCATTAACAGCAACAAGCTTTACACATCCCTGAAAAGATCTCTGCTAAGGGATAAGCCGAGTCCAAAAATCTTGACTCAGATGGTTCAACCTTAATAATGAATTGAACAGACAACAAAGCTTGAGCGATTGTGCTGTTTGTCCATCCTTGCACCTCTCCATCTTTCCCCAGGTAACTGTGTGTCACCCTGTCACATCAAATGACAGGAAAGGGGCAAAAGTCTCAAAAGTAATTAAGATCCTGTATATTTTGGGGAATTGGTGTCAGAGGAAGGAAGAGACTCCAATAAGGGAAGGACCAGGACCTGGCTGTGGTGCACCCTGCATGGCAGCAGATGGATGGACAGGAGGACAGAGGGGCTGCAGCTGGGACCCCCAGCTGGGATCTCAAGGAGGACACTGGGAGCAGCTGGATTTTCCTAGTGCTGAGGTTTGGCTGATGTGATGGACAACCAAGATAACACCACACAAAAGCCAGCTTCAGCTGGTCCTGCTGTGGGGTCCACCCTATTTTCTAAATAGAAAAGATGAGCCAATAGGACTCCTCACCTCTCACTCTTCTCTGCTCTAATCCAGCCACTTTCTCCAAGCTGCCCTCACATCACAGATCAACACAACCCAGCACGAGCTGCCCGGCTCTGCCATTAATTCTGTTGAACCTGCCCCTGGTTAGCAGGAAAGCAGAATTTATTGCCTTGGCCCACTGGAGCCACATCTCCTGTTCCCAGCAGCTGCCACCACGAGAGATTCCAGGAGGAGGTCAGCGCAGGTCTCCTTGTGATGTACAACAGTGCAGCCCTGCCCGTGGGGTGAAAAGCCCTCCCAGAGCACGGGGAAACCAGCTGTTCGCAGGGACAGGCTATCCCAGTACAGCTGAGTATAGAAAGTATAGAATTGCAAATCACGGCTGAAGAATCACATTTGCTTTTCTACCCATTCAAAACGCTGCTTTCTGAAGATCTCCCCTCCTCTCCTCAGCCAGGAGAGCTGTCGCAATCCAATGATGGAAAAAGAAACTTGATAATTTCGGGGGATCAATCAGGTCTGTGCTAGCAGCACTGCCAAAAATGCAGATGGGGATTACCCACGGCTATCTGATAGGGGGTTTTGTTTTGATGTACAGCTCTGCCAAGCAGCGAGCACGCAGACAGCCAAGCTGCCAGGAAACACTCCCACATCACCCCCAAGAACTGAAATTCCCAGGCACATCACGTTGAACCTGCAGCGTCGATAACGATGTTACCGTATCACCAGGAAGCCTCCCAGACCCCCCCAAATTACTAAAAGAAATCAATCCGTTACTGCACATACAATAAGAGCTTGCAATCCAATAACTGCTATCCAAAACCTGGTTTCACTTCCAAGCCCTGGGTTGATTATTACTGCATTAGCTATGGAGGGACATATTGTTACCGTTCAATGAATGTTAAGCTCTACTTCAAAGGGACTGAATTTCGGCAGTGGAAGACTATACAAATCCTTCGACAATTGCTTCGGGATCCTTCAAAGCAGATAGGTGCTAGAATAAAACCCAAGATCTTATTGATCCAGGCACTAATAAAAATAAGCATCATTGTTCCTCAACACAGCTCTTTTCCAGAGTAGCTTATTCAAGGGAAGTAATTTAAGACATCTTTGAGAGAAATATTCAATTAACTCTTTAAACTGTCTGCCGCAGAATTATGTGAACATTACAAAAAGATAATTTAAACCAACAAATTGCAGCTGACTCCAATAAAAACACGTTAAGCCATTTATGCCGCTGCAGGAGCCTGGGTGGGAGGAGCGCAGGGACAGAAATGGGTTTGGATAGACAAAACGTGCACCACTGGCACCACCTCAGCACACCAAATACAACTTCAGTGCACCGCACAACACAAGAATCTGGCTACGTATCGTTGCAAGAAGACACCTATTAGAGATTTTACACTGTAAAACCTGAGAAGGAACAAGACACAGGGAGATTTTAGCTCAAAGAAAGAGATGAAAAAAAGAGGGTTTAACTTGACGTTGAAATAATAGCTCCCCGCCCCTTCTCTGCATTCAGACTTATCCTCAGTTGACGACAGCCTGTTCCACATCAAGGATGAAGCCTCTTTCTATGCTTGGTACCTTCTCAACAGTTAAAAAGAGGCTTCCAGCAAAGGAGCAAAACAAACAAATCCCACAGCACCAAACTCATTTTCTTACTTAAGACAGAGCAACAGGAATGGAATAAAAATAAAGGTTTCCACAGCTTCTAACAGCTTGCCAAGAAGGCCAGCATCACAGAGCTAATTAATATGGACAACATGAATTTCAATTCTGTCATTTGCAAATCCAGCATCACGGTTAATCTCAAGCATGGACAAAGTCCATTACTAAAGCAGATTCATGTAGTGGGATTCAAAGCAATGGCAAATCAATACATAAACCACTTATATGCTAGAATAATCTATGCTTTGCATAATAATCACGGTAACTGTAATGCTGTGTATTTATATGGAGGCATATTTAAGACCAGCCCAGGCCACCTAACGAGCTTGATGGGGTCTGTTTCTCCAGCATGGGATGCAGCCGGCACCAGGAATGAACGGCTGCCAAAGAACTACCCAGCAAGAAAACCAGATAAAGGTGTGCATGAAATGGTTACAGCAGGGAAAAGAAATGAGGGAGGATGCTAGTTAACACAGAGAGCTGGCACTCCTAAATTCACCCCCATAAAATGGGAAAAGGATTTATTATGTGCCATCATGTCCTTGCCAACACGATAAAAAAAGGCTTCCATCACTGAATGGAGATGCAGACCCATGGTTATCATCCTAAAAGCCACACGAGGGGCAGAGGTGGTCTGAGCAGCTCAGGAAGCTTTTCACAAGGGAAGATGATCAAAGACTCCCGAAGCTTCACAAATGATGGAGTTACTCTGGTTTTGGGGAGGTCCCCCCAACTCTGTTTGTTATAAGTGGCAGGAGTCAGGACTCTCCATGCTAGCTGATGAATTGTTGCAGAGTCTTGGGCAAATAACTTGATTTCTCTTTCCTTCAGCTTCCCCGGCAGCAGATGGAGGAGAAAATGACGGAAAACCAAGCAGATATGTAGTGGTGCAACGATGCCTGAAGATGCAGGTAGCTCACCCCACATTCTGAAAAGCTTGGTCTCCAGTGCTGGGGCAGCGTGAGCTTATTGAATTAATCCTGATAACCACACTGATTAGTCTGTCCAGCATGAAATGGAGCCCTTTAAGGATCACGTTCACCAATACCTTTATTTGGCAGGCCATGGTTCTGCTCTCCTCCTCCTTTGGGATATCTTATCTCATGCTTGCCAAATCAGAAAACCGCTTAAATACCTGATTAACTACAAGCAAATGTTTAAGTCCAACTGAAGCCAAAGGGCTTTGATTAGCAGAGCACTTAATACGGGCTTTTGTTCAGCAAAACTTCTCTGCCACTGCCCTCTCCACCTCGGTCCCTTCACAGCAGCACAGGGTACGACTCGAGAAGCAATGGCCAAGCCACACCACAAACATCAGCTCACCAGAGCGAAATGCAGCTTAAGTGATCAGTGGAAGAGCATTTTGCACAAAATCAGGCAGTGAGGTCCCAGGAGACGCAGGCAATTTGCAGGCTGGGCTGGTCCATGAAGTGCTCTGCCCTGCAAGAGCCAGCACATGGACTTGCCAGCAAACATTTCCAGTAAGCGCTATTAAAATCCTCCTGGTCGTTTCACCACACATCACTGCAGAAGGGCTTGAGGGTGGTGGCTGCGAGGGATGTGACACATTAACCCACACACAGCCAGAGACCCCTGCACTTGGCCAAGAAGAGAAATTCATCCAGGTTTCATTAGCGGTGCTGAACAGACACAGACAATAAACAGCTTCTCTGCTGTTGTTCCACAACCCTTGCCCTGTTTGCAGGCTCTGGGTCCTCTACAAAGGTGAATAGGTGCTCTCTGCACCCCAAACCCAGAGCAGCAAGGCTGGGACGTGGAAGGGAAAAGCAAAGCCGTCCCCTCCTGCCTGCCCAGGAGCCACCATACATCTTGTTCAGCAGTAAGGGGTGTCAAAGTCCCCCCTCCCCAGTTTAAAAATGAGAATATTTCTGCTTTGTTTGACAGTCAGGGCCATTAAGTTGCTCTTGTTGATATTTCATTTTGCAGGAAAGATGCCGGCGGCCTGTGCCAGATGAACTCGGGACGACCTAGACAGAAAACACACCTTTGCACAGGAACCTTCTGCGAAGGAAATTCAGCACATGATGGATTTGTGGCAGCCTGATGCCCAGCAGATTGCACGCTATTAGCTGACACTTGTGCATGACAATAACCACACCTCAAGCTCACTTTGCAGGAGACGGCTGCTTGGAAATCTGCTGCTTCCACCGCTGAGTCCTGCCAGAGCGCGTGCACTTCAGGCTGACATAATGCAGATTTCAGTACAGGCTTTTGCTTCTTGTTGCTCCCAACCTGACTGGGAGTTTCCTTCCACCCTTCACTGTTGTGGTCTGAGATGAGGACTAGAAGGATCACCAGTCAATCCCAGTAACAAGGCAGGAGGCAGCTCTAGAAGAGCCGGGGTAATGTGCCCATGAGTTCTGTGCATGCAAACTGCAGCAACAGCCAAAACCTCCCCTTGCACAAACCCTGGAAGAACATCAGTGAAGAACCCAGCAAGAAAAGCCTCTGCCTCCATGCCCTGCGCTATTTCCCTGTTTCCTTACAATGTGACACCATCCCAGGAAGCAGAGGCCTGAAATGCCGGCAGTAACAGAGCACCCTGCTAATCCCTTGTACTTCTCCACGGGTGGTTTGAGCCTTCCTGGGAAAACTAAGCTAGACCCCATGAAATGCTATGGCCAAAGAATATTTCCACAGGTGCTAAACCAAAAATCTTTGGCTTGAAACTCCCACCACAGCATTACAGGCCAGGAACATTTACTTTCCAACTTCAGAATAGCCAACACTAATATTTTTGACCACCAGTTTCTCCTGAAGTTAACAGTAGAGAAAGAAGAACCCTAGAAACCTTCAGCACACAGGACCAACCTCTTAATATTGCTTTCCAGATACAACCGCAGGGCTGAATAATCACTGAAACTTGATGCAAGACGATGAGCTGAGCAAGAGCAAAGCCAGGATGAGCTCACCACGCAGCCCTGTCTGCCGGCGAGCCGAGCTTTCCCTTCCCTGCTACAGTCCCACCGAGACATCCATAACCCTGGGCTGAAATCCCTCAATTGGCCATGAAACAGCTGATTTCAATATCAAGACAAGCACTGAGACATGACTTATACAGTCATTGGGCTGGTGTCCAAGTGTAGAAGCAACTGGACCGTGGTGAACCAGACACCTACAGCCTTACGGGGGTAAACCACGGCATTTGCAGTCAGCCGGGGTGGCATTTAACACACAGCAAGTCTTGGGACCTTCTTCCCTGCAAGAAATGCCAAGGAATCATGCCTGAAGGAAAGACTTCTTTTGCAAGACATTAAATAAGAAAAAAAACCTCTTTTCTCTCTGAAGACCCCACAGGCTGATCCAAAATCACCACTGACAAGTAGAGAAGGTTGGAAAAACCTACTTCTGAGGGCCAGCAGGCTGACAAGCAGATTCAATTTGCTTTATGATTTTCCTTTTTTCCCCCCTTATCTTTCCCGACATGCACATTCAGAAAGAGATAAAGAGAAGCTGCTCTGAGCCCTCCTCACGGCTCTGTCACCTCCGGACACCGCTGTCCCTGTTCCTGGGGCTTTCGCTGCTCCAGAGGATTCTCTCCCTTACCAGGGGGATGCTCAGCCTTTCTGCCCCTCCATTCCCTCTGCAAAGTGAGCAGGAAAGGTGCTTTCTCCTATTACGTGGGGTTTGGAGGGGTGATGAAGGCAAAGACTGCTGCAAGAGGAGAGCCAAGAGACCCCACCTGCCCGCTTCCCAAGGGTGATAAACCTTTGCGTTTCACCCATTGGCACCCAGCCCTTGCAAATCCTTTTGGCCAAGCTGATTTCACCCCCAAACCAGCCCCGTTTGGTTTGCCAAGGGCTTTCTCTCGAGCTCTGCCCAGGGCTGAGCACAGCCCAGCAGCGATGGGCAGTGAAGCCACATCTCTCCCCGTGCATCACAGCCCTGCTGCAACCTGCTGCTGCTGCTTGCTCCCTCCACATCACTGCCCTTCCACATTTAGCTGCCATAATGGTAAAAGCCAGGTCAGGCCAAAAAAGTGTGTATTGCACAAACATACACAGCAGATGCCCAGGTCCCAGTCCAGAACCCGAACACAAAACCAACTTTTCCACCTCCCCACTCTTTCTTTTGCTTTGTGCAGCTCTCTCTGGAGACAGCTGCATCCAGTTTAACCAGCGGCACAGCCCGGAGCACATGAGCTGCAAATCAGCCCTGCGACACCCCATCGGCTTGGTTGGAGATGAAGTATCCAGAGATGGAACTTGGTCAGCATTGGGTCCTGCCAGGACTTTGCAGCAAGGTGTCATTCTCGTCCTTCTGTAATTAACAGAGAGAGCACTGAGAAATGACCTGTACTCGCAGGAACGGCACCTTATTCCCACCTTTTGAGATTATTTCAGGCTTCTACATTTTTGCTCTGACACTGTCTCCTCTGAAGGGCAGGCACATAAACAAACATGAGTCCTTCTAGAAAATACAGTTGATTTACACAATGCGGCAACACTAAAAGAGATTTTTTTTCTTTTTAATGGCTTGCAGGAGAGGAGTTTAGCTTATTTATTTCCTTTGTGTTGGTGGAGAATAGCAGCTGATGGGCAAGAGATGAAAGCACCCCAAGCAGAGATTTTTTACCATGTTTCAGGGAGTTAATCTCATCAGAGAACTGCTTCACATCTGTTTGAACAGGGATGGAGCGGTTCACCGGAGCCAAACCTTGTGCTGGTGCAGACGGGCTGACCCTGTCACATGCACCGTGCCAAATTCTCCACCCTCCTTCTCTGGACAGCAACAGGGTGGGAAGGATAAAAGAGGGAAGACCAAGCAGCTCCAAGCCGTGCATGCAAAAGGTCAGAAAGAGCATCCATGCCATTTCTTTTTTGCAGTTCAGCCTATTCATTTAATAAGCAGTGCCATGGACTGGAAAATCAGCTCATGGTACAGTTACAGCAGCTGGTCCCCATGTGGGAGCAGGGACCTGCGGTGGCATATGGTGCCCACACCCAGGAGGTTTACAGAGATGCACACATCCTAAAAGCTGGGACAACCCGGAGTCCTAACAGCTCTCAGGGCTGCTGACACACTCATCCTAAGTAATAAGGTAAGAGAGGAGAAATACTGCTTCTGGCATTCATCCATGGAAAGGGCTGGATTTTTCTACTCAAACAGTAGATGTCAGAAAGCAGATGTTGTTCAAAGACACCTTTTTCCCCTGCTTAAGCCAAATCAGTGAAATAACTCAGCTGAATACTGAAAGCGTGCTTGTATCAGCAAGTCCCAGGGAAGAGGAGCCTTCCCTAAGACAAGTCCCCATGCACCCCAACAGATGTGGTTCCAGAGCACACTCCTACTTTACACTGGGGAAAACTGAGGCACGAAGGAACTTACCAAACCCAGAGTCCCCAGCAGCATCAGCTGGGCTACACAACCCTGCTATGAACATTCAACACACCAACAGCTTTCTTTTGGGGCAGAAATACGGCTTTCACCTACATCCATCAAGCGCTCACTTGGGTCAGGGTCTTTCCCAAGCCCATTGTAACTCAGACATCGCAGTCCTGCCACGAGTAACACCACAGAGACATGGAAGGACATCACCCACGCTGGTGATGCTCGGTGTTTTTTAGGGTACTAAAGTATTTGGTTAAGAGCTACACTTGTAATCTGAAGAGAGGATGAAAAGCACAACCTCAGGCTCAGCTGTAAAGACCACAACCCTTGCCCCGCTCACCGGGCAGCCAGTCTGTAATTCCCATTATACAGCCTGACAGGTTGGTAATGGCACACGTAATAATATATTGATTCTTGTCCGCTCTACAAGAGGCTGTCAAGCGGTCCAAGGAAGGGAACTGTCGAGATGAGAGTTTCCTCTCAAAACACTCACAAGAAAAATGGGATGCTAAATGGGAAGGTAATGGATGAGACCATCAGCTGGGGCAAATTACCTCCACTTTTCTCAGGGTGTTTCAAAAGTCCCCCATCTTCCCACCCCAAGACTCAGTGCTGTGATTTACACCATGGGTAACTGGGAACCTTGCCGCTGTCTTACAGGAACATATAATTGAAGGAAAGTCAGGTCTTGGGGGTTAAGGGAAAAAAAATAAGTATTTTTGCATGTCTTATCCCCTGCTTCTGTGTTTTTATTTCCAGCACAAGAGTTTTAACCATTAGGGAGAGCAGAGGGTATTCTGTATTGGGATCTGGGATTGGGTACCTGGCTCAGAGGGAGGAAGCTTGGAAAGTGAAGTCTTTCTTGAAGACTTTCAATAGCAGCTTCCCTCTCTGGCACCAAGGAATTTGGAAGCTCCTATGAGGATCTACCTTGGCAGGTGCCTCCAAACTGGATGTAAGGGAGATACAGCAGGTTGGGATCCTCCCGGATTGCTCAGTCTCTTCTGAGAAACCCAATGGTAAAGGCGTTTGGCTCAGCAAAGAGATTACTAAATGCTCAACTTTGTTAAGGAAGAATTAAGGAGTGGGTTGCACAAGGATTCAATCCAATGACATTAAAATTCAATTAATACAGCTATTTAAAATTGCTTTAAACATCGAATACATTTACCTTAAAACACTTATTTCAAACAAGCAATTTAAGATGACGCCAGCCTATGGCCACGCTTTAATATTAAACAGCTTACGTTAGCCTAGGCAAGCAGGACATGCTGGCTGCCAAAGTTTTAGGGAGAGTCATTGGTGAAAACACAACCAGAAAAGACTGAAGTACAAACACAGCTTTTGGGGGAGCCTGGCTTGCTCATAAGGACAAAGAAAACATCATTACAGTTAATTCACCTCATCCAGCTCAACACCCAAACTTCAACAACTCCATGAACAAACCATGAGTACAACAAAGAAATGCACGTTTTCCAATCTGCAAGTAAACTGCAACCCAGGTGGCCAAGATCGCTAATTATGGTGACCAGAAGTGTAATTCATTATGTACAATAAACATTCTAGTTAATGAATCAACTAGTTTTAAATGTAAAATGTGTTTTTGAGATGTTTACTTTGTCTGCCCTACACGTCCAGCATATTTTTAGTTTATTAACTGATCAAATAACATTAAAATATTAGTTTTCTGCATTTTAAACTCTTGTTTTCATCTCCATGCAGCTTGAGTCAGAAATACAAAGAAATAAATCTATCGTGTAAGCCCAAAATTCAACATTTCCCACTAGAATAAAAACATAAAAAATTAATCACCCAGCCAAACAGCTGCCTAAATAAATGCCCCCAGATCCACCAGGCTCCTTGCTCAGAAAAGGAAGTATCTGATTACACCAAGCAGAAGCAGCTTTTTACAACCAAAGAGGAAAACATCCTCTTTCTTACAGAATGACCAAAAAAATATATCCCTTCCCACAAAAACTGAGTGCTTAAATCACCGTTCCCTCCTTGCTGAGTTTGGCTGTGGTCATGACCATGGATCTAGGTCATTCACACTCGCATCCCAAATTGCTTCACGCTTTCCGCCTTCGCCCAGGAAGCCACCAGGTGTGAGGTTTCCTTCAAATCCCCAGCTCTTCCAGTCGTGAAGCAGGGAGAGCTGTATCCAAATGGATGGTATATATGGAAATATATGAAGGAGGTAGGGGTTCCCCAAACCATGGTCAGAGAGATGGTACCACCTCTCCCCACCACAAGAACTGTTCTCCATGGGACCAGCTCTACAGACAGGGTGGGAACGGAGAGAGACGTCCCAGCAAAAACGCTCGGCACATCTCCAGCTGAAATAACTATTTCCCACCGTAGGCTGCGAAAGGCTGAGGGCACATCTGCTCTCCTTCCTCAGCAGATCTCGCTTTCCCCTGCTGGGATTTAATTGTCGTGCCAAGATCTGCCTGGCCTTGGGGAAGATGGGGGCGAAGGAACAGCTCTGCAGAAAGGAGAGTAATTAATTGCTCGCCAGCTCCCAGCCGTCCCCCCCGTGGTCCCAGTTTAAGCATCCCCAGAGACGGAGGAAGAGGCAGCTCTGGGAGCATTTCCAATGTGGTACCCGGCCACGAGACCAGGGGCTCCCAGGCACAGATTTGCTAACCTGGCATACTTTTGCTTTCCCAGCTAGCATTCATTTTCTCTATTTTTGTAGCTAAACGTAAAGCAAGGAGCTGAGAAACCCAGCAAACACTTTCCCACCCTCCAAAGAAACTTGCACACCCTTCCCCTGCATTTGAGGGCCCTGCTTGGAGTACAGGCTGGTTGGCTGGGCTCTCCTTTAGTTAATATTCATTCATTTCAACTCAAAAACTATTACAAGTTTAGGGACAGTGCCTTAGAAACAACCTCTTGTGCAACACATGAACGCAACCCCCTGCTCCCCGCGAGCACATCCACAAACGTTGCAAAACCACACAGGGACGAGCAGTCGGAAGCAGGAGCAGGTCTGCAGCGGAACAGCCCTAGAAATGCAGCTGCTACTCTCCAAAAAACAACCCCAAAGGCAAACAGGGTATTAAAGGACCGAAAGCAGCAGCCTGTGGATAGCAGAGCTCAAGGAAACCAAACGTGGGACAACAAGGCTGTTGGAACATGCGTAAAACCCAGACATGTCGTGTAACGAAATTCTTCCACTGATAACAAACCTGAGTCCTGCTCTGTAATGGCAAGAGAGCCAGGCCTCTGGGAAGATTTAATACAAAGATGTCCTAAGGAATGAGAAGCCCCTCAAGATACCCAAAGGCACGAGGAAGGAGGCATCTCCCTCCCGTCGGCTCCGGTGCATGGCCGAGGATCAAACCCTTGCACTATGAAAGCGTCACCAACTCTGAAAGACACAAAGTCTGAAAGGCAGAGAGTCTTAGAAAGACCTGAGAATTCTGGAAAGCTAGAAGCAGCTCCGGCTCACCAAGCAGCAAGGTCAGAGCCAGGAGTAACTGGAGCTAAAACCTCCTGCTTGGGGGGGAAGGGAAAGGACAATTTGCTTTTGCTTTTATAAGTAAGACTAAATTTACCATTCGCTGGTCTTTTCTCCAGAATTTGGAGGAGAAAGAGGCTGAGATACACAAAAGAGAGAAGCAGAATTACACATTAAATCACATTAGGCTTTTGGCTGGGACCTGCAGAAGGAGCTAAACGCTGAAAAAATCCTGTACCCCTTTTGCACAAGAATGAAATTAATATTAATATATAACCATCTTCTTTACCTAAGAGGAGGTCGTGGTCACAAACCCCCCACAACACATAGAATATTGTTATTGACCTAAATTTAATAAGAAGCTACAATACACTGAATTTTGAGTGCATTCCCCTGTATCCCTGCCCACCAAGACCCCTACACACCATCACAGCGCAGGTCCCAGTGCTGGGATCTGCAGGGAGGTCTCTGCACAGCTGTCACACCCACGGGCTGGCAAGAGAAGACATCCTCAGACACTGGGATTTTATAGGTTGAAGCGAGATTAAAAGGGAAAGAAAAAAAAGGTGCATGCCAGCCTGTCTGAGGGCTGGAGCCTGGAGCTGCCTGCATTTCACATCAGATGTGAAAGCTGCAGCAGCCTGGAGGCAGGAAAAAAGACACATTCCTGCTATTACATAAACAGATAAAGTGCTGATTAGGGGCTGGCTTGCCAACTGCGACCATTAACCTCTGCCAGCTTGGAGAACTCTGGCTCCAGAGAGGGCACAGGCAGGAACCTTGCTTCTGTTCGGGTACCCAGTCCCAGGGAGGACGCTCTTGTTAGCAGAGAAAACCCACTGTGCTCCGTGCCCATGGCAGGGCGAGCGTCACTACTGCATATAGGGGCTCCGCACATTGAGCCCACGGTGCCAAACACGTCCTACTTCTGCCCTTCCCTGCACTGCCTGGCCTTCCCCTCCCTCCCTGCATCTCAGCATCCCCCAAAGATACATTTCCCTTAGGAGGAGCAGCAGCAGACACCTTCCAGGGGGGTTAATTAAAACCAGGCTGCTCGGATGCCAAGCAAACACTGGGATGCATCCACCTGAGAATCCCACAAGGGAAGAAAAAAGAGCAGAAGGAGCCAGGATGGGGAGCGAGAAGAGAAAGGATGCTGCAAAACTGCAGCTTGCAGCAGGGCAGGGTCGGGGAGCACGGTGAGGAGAGCAGAAAAGACTCCACCGCTGCCAGGCACCACCGTTTGCTGTCAATGCCTCCAGCCTAAGGGTTAAAAATAACTGTGGGGTGTGCTGGTGGTTTCATCAGTAACCCAAACCAGAGGAAACAGTGCAAATCCCAAAGCCGGTTGCCCAACTTCCACCAACCCAACTTCCACCTGCGCTGCCCAGAGCTGCAGGCAGAGCCTCAGCCCCAGCTCCCCCGCCAAAAAACGAGCCCGATGCCACAAAAACCTCTTCATCCCTGCCCTCCTGCCAGCAGCTCGCAGGATGCGGGGAGCCAAAAGTCTCCAGCCCTGGGCACATCAGCTGCTCTTAGTGCCCAGGAGGAACCAGGCAACTGCTCGTGTGGCAGAAATGATGCTGCTGAGGTCCTCCGGCGTCCCAGGGGCCACAGGATGGTCTCCAAGGGGGTGATGCCCCATGGCTGGTGTGCACAGGGTCAAGAGCAAGTACAGCACAGCACAGTCCAGCTCCGAGGCACCTACGGGCTATGGCTGAGCTGCATCGTATCAACCAGACCACAGCGCTCCCCAAGCTCTGCTCTAGATGTCAATAAGCACATCCAACCACACGGCTAAGGAGGAATATTGAAGCAGTTTTGGCATCGTGAAGGCTGAAGCATGTGCTTCCAGGCAGGTGCAAAGCCGGGGATCAGCATCCTTTGGGGAGAAAATTTGAATCTGAGACAAGACGGCACCGAAAAACTTTGTCTTCATCCTGATGAGCTGCCAAAGACACCGCAACCACCGTAAACTTGCCTGACAACATACTCGCCTCCACAGGGATCTACTATGCAACAGCATCTCTGTCTCTGAAGAACAGTTTGGGGAAATAAATCACCCCGAAAGCACTCCTGGCACACAGCGTGTGCTGTGAAAGGGCACGTTGTGTAACACACAAAGTGTAACACAAAGCCTGTTTCCCCGAAAATAAGCCCTAGCATGATTTTTCAGGATTTTTGAGGATGCTCAAAATATAAGCCCTACTCCAAAGCCCTAGTTACACTTCATTAAAAAGTCAATTTACATAGTGTCCACGCAGCTACACATGTAAAAAAGTAAGCATCTTTTGGAGCAAAAATTCTATAAGACTCTGTCTTATTTTCAGGGAAACAGGGTAGACCAGGCTGACATTGGGCCACAAAATGCTTCAGGAGCTTTTAGCGAACGGACAAAGTTACACCAAGGGGCCAAATGCATCTTCACAGGCGACTGATTTTCAAGCCTGCCCGGGTGTAACATTGCCCAAGGGGTCTGAACTCAGCTAAACCTTCCCCTCCCCATCTCAGCATCTCCGAACACCCACAAGATGCTGGAGCCGACTTCCCCAGAAGGTTTGGACACATCCACGTTTCTCTTTGCAAGCTCGAGAAGCGATGCTGACCCTCCCCAGGAAGGTTCCCGGCCTTTCGACATCTCATACTGTCCCAGCCCACAGCTCGCTGCCCTCCCAACTCTGCCCTAAACCCCCACGACAGCTCCTGCCTCCCCAGACAGGGCAAATCCCCCAGCACTGGGGGAAGAAAACAGGGACAGGGAGGAAGGGCTCAGTGTGATATAAATCACAGGCACAACTTGGGTAAGTTGGCTGCCATTTAATGAACTTGCAAACGTTAATTAAGCAGAAGGACTTTCTCTAAGAACTGCTTTTTAATTTTATCATGCAGCCCTTTGCTCTGGCGTAGCAAGGAGAAGCTCACAGAAACCCAAAGTGAACTGTCGCTACATTAGCCTTTTTTTTCCCTACTATTCCCCCTGGCCGAGCCCCCTCTTACGATGAAGATATTCATCATTTAATTAACAAAGCATCCCTGCACCACACAGTCCCCCTGGCACCAGGCAGCTGCTCAGAAGCAGCAGGCATTTAATCACCAACCCAGCGGGGCAGGCGTTGGGACACGTCTTGCCTTGTTCCCCCCAACGTTTGGCTGCAAAACCCCGGGGTCAGCATTGGATGGGGCAGGGGGATGCCTGCATCCATGGCAGGGATGCATTTGGGGGACAGACCACCAGGGTCCCAGTCTGTCCCCAGCAAAGAGGTGGCTGCCTGCACCATGGGCACAGGGTCTGCTTGGCTCCGTGGGCACCAGAACACGTTTGTCTCCGGCCCCTTCTTGCAAATTGGAGTTATCGTGGTGTCTTTGCCCATTTGGGGCCCTGACCCCTCTCCCCTGCCCTTCACACCCCATCATCACCCAGGTGAGGCTGGTGTGAGCAGAGAAGCCACCTTACAAGTCATGAAGCTTTGCCACACCTTGGACCTTGCCATTTGGCTGCTGGCCATCTTCGGCGCCCGGAGGTTTTTATTACAATACTTTGCCCTCTTTTCCTTTTTTCTTTTGTTTTTTCTTTTAATCCCTGGAACCTCCTGCCCTGTGCAGGTGATGCCCAAAGCCGGCAGATGCCTCCTCCTCCTCCTCCCCTCTCCCACCAGCCCAGCTCCACCGGAGCAGCAGCAACAGCCCAGCAAAAGCTCCACGTCGAGCCATAACCAATGGCAAATTCTTCGAGTGAAACGTAATGTGCTGGGAAGCGCCTCACCATTTCACTTGGGAAAACGATCCATTTGGCAGCGGGGAGGAGGAAAACATGCTTTGTTTTACAAATCCTCTCCCCAGCAGGAGAGACACTCCCAGAATTTAATACACTGACAGCGCTTGGCTGCTTTAACCACTGAAACTTAAGAGTGTGTCAAAAAAAGCAGAAAAAAGGCAATATACTAGATAATATGAAAGCCTAGCCCATTCTGCAACTGGTGGCAACAGGCACAGCAATTCATCAGCAAACAGGAGCCACAATTGTCCCACCGGTGGCAGCCGGTGGGGTCGGGCTGCAGGGTCTCAGGCTTCTCCAAGTGCTGGATACCCTTAACTAAGTCAGTTTTCATCCTCTCTAAGAGTGAGGCCCTACCGCAGCTCCTTGCAGGAAAGCAGAGAAGATGCCAACAGGTAAATCTAGGAAGTTACTTTATAGCATAGGAACAGAATTCCAAATTATTCAGCACAACAATTACTTCTATGAAAGGCAACCAGCTCCATCCAGGTGACTAGCAAGCTTCCTGCAGCCCCAAACTCTGGACTCAACAAAGTATTAAGTATTTCAGTGTATTTCCACTTATCCTCCCATACATTGAACCGCTTACGGGAAAACACGCCTCATCCAAAGAGGGCAGCAGACAGCACTTTTTTGGGATGGGATTTTAATTTTGCAGGGTGGGGTTTGGGCTCCAGGCACTTGACAGTGTTACCAGAGCAGAAGGAAAGAGCAACCGGTATCTCTGACTAAAGAACCTGTTGTAAAATCAGGCCGGCTGTGCCCAAACAGCGCATACCCTGTTGAACGGCCGCTGCCAGCCCCTCGCAGGCAGCAATAACATAAATGTTATTTTGAGGGCAGGCAGTTGGATCAAATTGCCGCTGCACCAGAGGCCACTTCTGACCTCTCTGAAGAGCAGCCTCGAAACAAATAAGTCCATCTGCTGTTCACGGTTTTAATCTTTTTCAGCAAAGAGAAGTCTACCTTGTATCTTAGCATTTTTATAGTTGTTTGCAGCCTCCAAGCATTCTTGGAAACACTAATTAAGCCTGTAACGAAAACAGCATCACTCCTATTTCAGGGGAGGGAAGCAGGATGGATAAATTGGGTGAATCGCTGAACATCGGTGCCAGTGGTGGGGATGGAAAGGCAGGACCTGCTGGTGCTCCGGCACATTTAAAATATGGGTTTGCTGCCCTTTGGCTGATTATCAAGCACAGCTTTTGTGGGGGCCCTGACAGGCGGGAAGAGAACAACCCCCAGACCTCATCTTGTCATGGGTGGGTCGGGCAGGACATTATGTCAAAGAAAGCTGAGAGGCTGGGCAGACTCAGGTCTGGCAACATGCTCATCCCACTTGAAAAAAAGAATGGGGCACCTCCAAAGGCGGTGATGCTGTCACCCACCCCTTGCCAGCATGCTGAGATGCCTTCAGAACTTGGTCGAGTCAGTGGAAAGGCTCCCAGTGACCTAAATCACAGGGATTTTCGAAAAATAAAAACAATAAACAATGGTGAGAGCTGAGCACCAGGTCACCAGGTTTGCTCGAAAACCTGGTTTGCAGCATCATCATCATTGCACGTTACATCAGCAACTACACAGAGCAACCCTCATCACAACCCCTCTGCGGTGGATGCTGCATTAGTAGCTCATGAGAAGAGGTCTCTGCCCCAGCCGTCCATCCCTCTCTGCCTGTCCTTCCCCCCAAATCCACATTTTCAAGCTGGGAAGCAGCAGGAGCTCAGCCCTCGAAGACTCCCACTGCCTCACAGCCCCAGATCCTTGAGAGTGAACTGAGCACCACCAATGCACCCCCAAAACGCCACCTCCCAAAAGTCAGCCCATCAAAAACCACAGCGATCAGGATTTGTTCAGTGGGGTATCCCACATTCACTACCTAGAGGCAAGAAATAATACCATCTCATTAAAAATGTGCTTCGAGTCTATTATAGTATCTAGGACAAAATGTTCCCTATTTTGACACTAAGATATATTTTATCAGAGCAAGCTTTTCAGAAACACTCACTCACAAAGACTTATCTGACTGTAACAGGTTCCCTGCTTTCCCCAGAACTTTAAAATTGATTTATAGCGCTTTTTTTTCCCCCTTAGTCAGATGATGGGATGCCCCATGGTCAGATTTGTCATTTGGGCAGCTGATGTGACACATCCCAGCTCCCTCACACCCTGTACGGCCAACCCGCGGGGAAGGAGAGGAAGGTCCAAAGCGTTGTTGAGAAAAAACAGCGTCTGAAGCTGGAGAGAACTTGGGAGCACTCATAGTACTTCACAGGCACTGCGATCGTGCTTTTTTTGGGGGGGTGTTCGATAGAAACACCTTCTAAAATTAGCACCTGCCTTTCTGCCAGCTCCAATAGGTGCTGGTGCAATGATAAGGGTTTGACAGGGCTGAGAGGGGACAACATTTTGGCACGGATCTGCTGCCCGACGCACGGCTGCTTCTGTCCCATGGCGATCTCCTGGCTGCGTGTCACCCACTGTGACCGCACAGAGCCCAGACAAAGAGGGTCCTTGTCCCCAAGAGTCATACCCCCAGCTCCTATGGAGGGGACACATTTGTCTCAGAAAAAGCACCTTATCTCACGGTTGAGAGTCAGTCACAAGAGCTTCCTATAAAGGAACGCAAACACATATGAAACTGTTCAGATTTCTCAGCGGGACTGCTCCAAAGATAGTCCCGAGTCACATAAACCAGCCGGGCAGCAACGGGTAACTGGAAGTGTGCCTCACAAGGGGGTGAAGGGGTCGGGGACATGGCCCAGGCAACACATCCACTTGCTAGAAAGTTAACAGGACCAGAAAATGGGGGGAAAAAAATAAGAAAAAAAAAATCAAGAGGGAAACCAGGAGACTCTGGACCAGCTGTTTGCACGCAGACAGACTGACACTGAGCAGATCTATGGGGCAGGAAAGCAACTTTTCCCCAGGTGGTAAAACTGGTTACTCTGAACAGCTGAGTGCCTTGAAGGCTCCTTGGGAGAAAAACCAAGTTTGTAGCCAGGTCTGTTTGCAGTTTGCATAGAAAACTTGCTGTTTTTCAAAGCCCTGCATACCCCAGAGCCTTGAAAATGCCCAGCGTTTCAGTCTTTTTATCACCATCTATCAGTAGAAAAGGTTAAAAGCTACTTTGCTGGATACAGAGCAGTGCTCCTCAGCTACCTTTCTGTTTGCTCACAGCAACTTTCCGTGGTGTTGCTTCTCAGCTAATGCCCAGCTCAAACAGACTATCAAGGGGAAAGGTCTCAGGATCCGTACAAATAATTCCCCGCTCTCGCACACTCATTTCTACAAGCCCCGGTCAACACCAGCCAAACTTCACCGAATGATTGTGTATCAAAAAGAACAAGATGAAAAGCAAAGCTGCCAACTGTCGGTATTTCTGAGCTGGGAAGAAAGGAGCTGATTCTCAAAAGCTGCTGGCTCAAACTGCCTCAGCGCTTTTACAGATCTGCTTTAAACATCAAACTTTTTGAAAGTTGAGTGGGAACCTCCTTGAGTGGGCTGTGCATGCTGCAAACCCCAGAGCTATCAGCGCAAAGCAATGAAGGGAAGGACAAAAACGCACCCGGCAGGGTTCCTTGCTGCAGACAATGCAAAGCACCTCCCGGGGGTTATTTTCCCATCTCCAACACCATGACCACCCTGTAGCTCCTCAGCCACTTCCCCACAATTACGCCACGAAAGCTAGACCCGCAAAAACTGAGCGTGCCCCCTCTTTGCTCAGGCTTTTGAAGATGGGATGTATTTTGCTCCTGGACTACCTTTTTCCCCACCGCGAGCAGGCAAGCCCCCCAGGAGAAACCTGCCCATCCTCACCTGCCGCAGGTGCCTCAGCAGCTCGGTGGCCTCCTCCTGCTTCCCCTGCTTCACCAGCACCAGCATGTCCTGGATCATGCAGATCCGCCGGTGGTAAGGGGGCAAGCTGCTGCCACCACCCTTCCCAAACTTCTCGCCGGACTTCACCACGAGGGAGGTGAGGAAGTCCCCCCTTTCCCTGGGGGGTACTTTTTTGCGGTGGTGGGCCGGGGGGCTCTCCGCAGCACTGCCCGGCTGGCAACCCTTGGTCTGCTTGGTGCCCATGGTGTGTGGCCCCAGCTCCCGCAGCTCTGGGGCTGCATGCAAGGGAAGGAAGGGGGTTTGGGGATGGAAGCCACGGGAGGGGAGCACAAGGGGGATGCGGCGTGCACAAGGGGATGGACGGGATGCACAAAGGGTTTGGGAGTGCACAGGGGGATGCACAAAGGGGTGGGGAAGATGCGAGAGGGGGTTAGGGGTGCACAGGAGGTTGGGGGGATGCACAAAGGGATGGACGAGGGGTTGGGAGGATGCACAAGGGGTTCAGAGGGTGCGGGATAGGGCTCGGTGCCCCCGGCAGCCTAGCAGGGGGGCCGGTGCGCGGCGGCGGGGCTGCTCCGCTCCCGCAGACGAAGGAGGGGACAGCAGCGCCCGGCGGAGAGGGGCCGCACCGGGGCCCCGCCGCCCCGCTCCATCGCTGCGGGGAACCGAGAAGCCGGGATCCGAGAAGCTTCTTCTCCCGGCTCCGGGCGGCGGCAGCGATGAGAACGGCCGGTGCTCAGCGCTGCAAAGCGGCGGCGGCTCCGCGCAACCCCCGAGCCGCCCTCGCTGCCTCCTCCTCCTCCTCCCGGCGCCGAGGGGGCTCCCCCGGGGCGGGGCAGGGGCGGCCACGATTTGGGGGCAACTGTTGCGCGGCGGGAGCTCCCCGGGGAGGCGGCGCGGCTGGGCTGGGCTCGCCCAGCTGGGGGTGCATGCAACGGGGAGGGCTGGGGGCGGGCACCGGGCATCAAGGCAGGGCTTGCGGAGGAAGCTGGAGCCGGACGGGGCTCTTCCTTCCTCCACCGCCTCCTTTCGCCCCACAGAGCTGGGGATTGCACTGGGGGGAGCTGCATCTGGAGGGGCTTGTACCGGAGAGGTTGCATGCAGGGGAGCTGCACCGGGCTTGTATAGCGGGGACCGCACCGGGGCGGCAGGCTGGGGCATCCCCGCCGGTGGTTCCCGGGGAGGAGCACGGAGGGGTTTTCCGCTGGGTTCTCACCCAAAGGGACCTACGAGCGCTTGGCCGTGCCCGTCCCCCGCAGGGATGTGCAGTGGGCTGGGGAGGTCTCCGCACCCGGCCCCGCCTGTCCCCGCGGGTGCTGCGCTGAGCCCGTCCCCGGGATAAAGCACCGCACAGGGGGTCCTGCGAGACTCGCAGCTCCGGCTCTGGCTGCGGTTCCATAACAAACCCTGGCTGCTCCTGCACCTCCTGGCTTCCTCCCTCACCTTCAACCCCCCGCGGTGCCCATCTGGAAATCAGTGTTTGTGCCCTGCCATCCCCTGCCTCAGTCAAAGCCTTCCATCTCCTTCCATCCTCACCCAAGCCCTTGCTGCCCCTCACGCACGCTGCTCCTTCCAGCAGCTCTCCATCCAATATTCAATCACTCCTTATCTTCCAGGCGCTCTGCTGGCAGGGCTTAGGGCATGGATTGAAGCTCTTGAATAAAGATCGTGATGAACAACTCTCTTCTAAACAGGGACCACTCATCTGCTGCAGGAGACTGGTTGCTCAAGAGATGCCTGAGAGGAATAAGCTTTAGACTGATGAGGCCCCAGCCCCTCTCCCAGTGCCAGGGGCTGTTTTCCAACACAGACATGCAGCAAACTCTGTGCATCCATCCCCACACCTCTGCTGGGCCAGGGCAGAAGGAGACCCAGCGCAGCCATCACGCTGTGCAGTGCCCGGCCTGGGGGAGCCATCTCCTGCAGGAAGATGCTCTGGGAGCATTTTGCAACTGTGTTAGAAATAACCCTGAAGCAACACAGGAGAACTTTTTGCCTCCTCTGCATCCCATGCAACTGCACATCCACAAACACACAAATATTGTGTTGTGTCAATGAATAAACTGCAGCTCTCCTGGATAGCCAAATGGATGGAGGCCCACATAGTTGTTTCTAAAACTCCAAAAGCCAACTGCTGTAACGCATTTTTACACATGGACCACAAGAACAGCGCAGAGCACCACTGACATCAGTACGGTTTGGCTCTGGTTTACCATGAGCTTGTGTGAACCAGAGACAGAGCCGGGCTGAGCCACAGTAACCACAGCCCCGAGTAAATAAATAAAACCCAACCTTTGCACTTATGACATGTCTGTCATCAGGGCAGAGAGTTTATCTGCTGCTCCTGATCAGGCTTATTTATAGCGCACAGGACAAAGCCAGCAAAAAAACCCATAATAATAAAGAGTGTGGTGTGTACTCCTGTTACAACAATGCAAAGCAATCGCCAAGTGCTGCTGGGTCGGGTTTACACTCCTTGTGAGCGGATGCAACGGCACCGTGACCACTCAGGGCAGTACAAGAGTCGCCTCCAGGCTCAGTGCTGGTGGCTCAATGGTACAAGACCTGCAGATCCCCCAGGAATGCTCCATCTTGGGGTGTCACTCATTTCTACACCCACAAAAGGGTCTCATCTGCCTACAGACCCAAGCCCAGGGCAGCACTCAGCTTTCACACACACAAAATTTTCCATACAGGCTCAAAACACCTGTGTGCAAACCGAGCCCACCCAGTGCCGAAAAACCTGGCCCCAGCACTTGTGTGCTGAGCGGCAGGTCTGTCCCGCAGCTCTCTGACCCGTGAAATGTTCTGCTAAACTCTTTAGCAGATCCACAGCCAATATGCATTTTTTTCCCTAGTGCAGATGTGTGCAAACTGCAAATTAGTAGATGTTTGTCTAAGGGAGTTCGCTTTCCCCCAGCTCAGTTCATACTCCTTATGATTTCTAATAGTAAGGGTGTGTTAGAAACGTCCACTATTTTAGAAAGAAATAACTTGAGATCACAAGACCATAGAAAAAAGCCCTTCTCCTCTCCCACAAAACTCAGATTTAAGAACATTCTGGCTTCTACGTGAAAATGAGCTTCCTGATGCATTATGCAGAAGCCAGGGAACACCTATGCCACAAGTCAATAACCTTATGGAATAAACTGGCGTGGAGGAAATTCAGCATCAAATACCTGAAATCAGAGATATGCAGCCACATTCCCTGACACCCCAGGTGAGGTCCCACCACCAAACTGCTTTGCACGTGCCCGTGCATTTACATTTGGTTTCAGCTTAGTCATAGATAAAACTGACTCTTGCTTTGGAGGGCAGCACAGGACTTGCTGATTTTTCTTGATAAGGATGGAGTGATTAGGATTAATTTTAAATGTCAGCATCAGATTCAGGTTAGTGCTACTCACTATGTTGAAAGGACTAGGCTGACTATAGGAAATATTACTTTCAAGATGGCATTTAAAGGAATTCCAGAGTTAACGTGATTTTTGTCTCTTCCTTAAAAAAACAACAAAAAACCCCCCCAAAAAAAACCAAAACAAAGAACCAGCCTTACCATAAGACATCACCAAATCCAGCAAGAGGAGACAATTTCTGAGGAAGAAGGCCAAATTGAAAAATATGATTTTAAAAGAACAAAAGGCTATCCATATCCTAAGCATGATTCAATTCGGCTTTGACAAGGCACAGCAGAGAGACAGGGTTGAAGGGCCTTATGAAATGCTGCAAGATGTAATTGCAGATGAACTAAACTCCAGGATAAATGGGGCAATATAACGATGAGACATATTACATACACTGAGAGATGGTTTTAAGGAGAAATGAAAGAATCTCACATAGAAACACTTACGTTTCCTCTGGGCGATGGACAAAATCTTCTCATTTTCACCTTTGAATTAATTTGCTGCATTTAGCCCAAGCTAGAAAATGCAAGTGAAAAGGATTTTTAAAAAATATCCATGTCTTCATCCCCCAAAGCAAGAGAGAACACAACCTGAGCAGCCAGAGAAATATCAGCGCAATATAGATGGAAGCACCATCCTCTTTTTTAATTATTAATATATTACACCTTATTACTTTTATTAAACTAGAATAACTGTATCTTTAAAAGCATTTTCAGAGGAAAACAACTACATTTTAATCAAACCCTAACGCACTTCCAAGCAGTTCTGCTGCAACAGAAGGAAATTGGGATTTTTCTTGTAACACCCTTGGCCAAACCATTTCACTTCCAAATGCCCCATTCCCTTGGCAAAGCCAGGCTCGCCAGGTGGCCACCAAAATGTGGGGACACCCCATTACCCCACCAGCAGCCAAGGACCAACCTGCTCCCCACCATGCTTGGGTACCCAATGTGCGTGGGAATTGCTGTCAAGAGATGCTTCTATAATCTCACATTTTTCCAGATTCAGGTGCTTTCCCCCTCCAGCACCACCTCTCTCTCCTCCCAGATTTCCCATGCAAAATATGTCCAAGCTCAAACCCTTAACCCTGAGAGAATATAAAAATACTTAAGCTGCCGGAAGCAATACATCTTCCCTTCACGTGATGGCTTCAGCTTTTTTTCCACTCAACAATCTGGATGCCGTGTTTATAGAACCAGAAGACTGTTTACACACTGTCCCAAAGTTGTTTAGCAGGAGGTTAAGGCTGCCAAATATTTTTCTGGAGTCATCCTGAAAACTACCCCCTGTGCTTTCCTTCCAGCAGGATTAAAAAGGCCTGGACAGTTTTCTGCAACTTTGTTCTGGAGGGAAAAGTTATTGAGATGCTTTAGCAGTTAAAAAAGAACTATCAATGAGCGTTTTCATGGAGAATTATCCTTTCGCGCTGCTAGGAAAACAGCCAATTCATATATGGGATTGGAAGTCAAATCTCTGTCAAATCTCAAATTTTTTCCTGGATGTTTCTCCTGGAGTCACATCCCCTCCCAGGCTCCGGTACCTGACCCATGATGGGGTGTGAACACCCAGCAGTGCTGGAGGGGTTAATCCATCACCAGCCGTGCGGTGCTGGGTGCATTCACAGCCATGGAGGGGGTAAAGCAGCCAAAACCAAAGGGAAAGGTGAAACCCCTGTTGGGACCAGCCCTGTGTTGGGGTGATGCTTTGCCAGGATCACCCCCAGCCCTCCCGGAGGAGCCGGTCGCACTGCACCGTTTCTACGGCGAAGGAAAAGCGAGCGCAGCGCCTGGTCGGAGCCAAGAGCCACGAGTCGGTTTGACTCATGCTCCTGATGCTTTCCAAATGTTTCCCGGCATCCAGCTGTGACGTGAAGACGAATGTTTTGGAGGGGCCGACCCCATCCGTCCCTGCCACAGCCCATCTCTGGCCATGTTTGACCTTGGGAAGGGTGGTCATCTGTCATGATGGGAGTTTATTAAGTCTGGTTTGCATGTGCCGATGTCACTGGATTAAGCACTTGGGTTATTTGCTCCAGTTTCTGCTCGGGATTAGAACCCGTTTGGTGGAGCTGGCCTGGGACGATGGATGTGCTGCTGTGAGCACCAGGCTGAGGTGGCTTCTGGGGACAACGTGGGGACACAAACCAGGCTCACTGGCCCATTTCCCACCATGGGCACTTCCCAACCATTACCAATTCGAATCGGTGGCTTCAAAACGGAAAGGTTTCTCATACCACAAGCACCAACACCCCCAGCCACGCGTGTCCCTGAGCTCCTCAGCCCAGCGCTCCTGCTCCCTCCCTGCATCAGCTGCTGCTCCAGGACGTGGAGTTCAGCACCTGAGATCAAGTTGCTGCCGTTTGGCAGCTTCAGCCTCATCAAATCTCAGTGTCAGACGCAGAAGAGCGATGCCGGCGATACCTTTACCAACGTGCACAATAAACTGCCAGCCAAGCCCATGGTGCCTTTAGAGAAAGAACAAAATAACCCCCATCCACCCAAGCTAATCGGGCTGAGTAGGAGGAGCTGAACTCGGTGGTTGTTTATCAGAAGCAAACTGGTTCAAATCCTATTTGTGCAAAGCTGCTTAAACCCTCTTGTTTGGAGTCTTTTCGGTTTGCCCGGTGCAGGGCTTGGACGTGTTTGCTGATAAGGGTCAGGGAAAAGCAACTTTTCAGCTCGGGTTTGATCAGCCTCAGCACCTGAGGGTTGCGCTTCATGCGGGTTAGAAATGTGCAGCTCTCCAGGGTTAAAATAATAAATAAATGAAAACAATCTAGGCTCAGTTACCTGCTGCTCAATAGAGCCTGAAAGGACAATAAGTGCAGATGGGAGGGGGAGGGCAACAAATAAATCCTCATAATTTCATCTTGCTTTTGGATTCATTGACTGGATGCGTCCTTGACGAGCTGTGCTGTCATCAGGGGCTTTATCTGGGGTGAAGGAACTGTTTTCAGGGATCCAAAATAGCAGAAAATTTAGGCTTAAGCTTTCAGTGATGAGAAGCAAACTCCATCCTGCACCGCATAACAGCCTGGTCTTAGTTTAATTGCAAAATTAAGTTTTATCCTCCTCATTTTAACTTTGTTAAAGCAGAAAGGAATTATATTCTGTTTAGAGGAAAGAGCGGTACAGCATGTTTGCCCAAGCGGGAAACCACAGCAAGGTCTGGACCTTCCCAAAGTGATGCTATGATCCAGCTCGGACACCTTCTCTATTGATAAAACCAAAAAGACCCTTCTTTTGAGAAGGAATAAGCGAAGTCTTTTGTGTTTGCAGTTCAAATCTCTCAAGCGTGGGGTAAAACTGACCTAAATCCAAGACTTCCTGGGCACAGACGAGCTTAAACCACAGGATTCTTTCCAACCTGGAGTAAAAAGTTGCTATTTCAAAATAACAATTAAAAAAAAAGTAAAAAAATCAAAGTTTTAATTCACTTGGGCAAGGAAAACTTTCTGATTTCAGAAACGCTAATTTTCTTATGGGTTTACTGGGATGAAGCAACTGGAAGCAAGGCAGCTGGCATCAACATGACACCGTGTTTCTGTTTAATAATGCATCTCCTCCTGCCTTCATCCTCCCTGCCGGGAGGGTCCCTGGCCCAGGATGAACCTGAGACAACGTTTCTTTCCATACTGACCTAACAGGTACCTCCCTGGCGATGCAGAATTTGATGGGAAGCCTCATTCACAGGATAAAGTAGGCCATAAAAAAAACCCCAACAAAAGAAAACCTTGCCTTGTGCAGCACACCAGCAGCAAGATTCAATTTTGTTTCATGGAAATAATCACACGTTTTGGGGTCATTTCAGCAAAACACAGTAACGCGAGTCAGGCTGACCTGATCCAGCGTGACATACTCAGCACTGGCGGGAAACATGGGGAATTTCAACGGGGAATTTGCCGAGCAATCCCGAGCGCTCGCGGGGTCACGGCCCCTCCGTCCCCTCCCACCGCAGTGGGGGAGCAGAGCGGGCAAAGGCTTTGCGAAACCAAGCCTGATTTTAGATCATATCAAAGGATTAATTCAGGCATTAAAATCCCAACGCTCCCTCCGCCTGCTCCCCCAGCGCATCCCCAGGTTAGCAGCCTGAATTCCCAGCCAAGTTGCCCAAGATCCCTGATCTATGCACCTGTGAGTACGGCTCAGATTTTAACCCTGCTGGCAAATGCTCCCCTTGTTCTTCCAGTCACCCCGAAGGGTCAGAAAAGTTGGCAAAATTGAGGATTTTCCCTTTTCCAACGCAGCAGAAAAGCCCAGACCCATGTGCCCAATCACCAGCACTCACTCAGCTCTGGGTTTGTTCATCCCCCATTCCCCATGAGGCAATTAATTAACCGGCGCTATATGAGGGGCCCGTGAAGTCTTTTGCATAAAATATTTGTTTCCTGGGAAGAGGGGGAAGGGAGATGCAGCTTCAAACATTCCTTGGGATGCCTAAATAATCCAACCCAGATGGAAAATGTGTTCATAAAAGGAAGATGTTAAATACAAAACAACTGTGGGGGACTGCAGAAGAGCAGAAATGGAAGGGAAACAGCCGGAGCAGCACAATTCGCAGCCTTCACGATGCAGGTGAAATCCCAAATCTGCTCTTCTCAATGCTATTTTTTTTTCTCTCAATAGCGCAAACAGGATTATTTTTCTCATCACGACAGGCAGAGGTAGGACAAGAAAATAACAGCACAAACCATCTGATGAAGGTAAACAGAAGGAAAGAAACTGCAGCTTTCTTAAGGAAAAAGAAAATGGGACTGGAGGAAGAGGATGCGGGTGAACAGCCCTCCCTGCTTCGCAGGTGGGAGCATCAAAAATTTAGGGCATTTTAGAAAGAAAAGATGAGCTGTGCAGATGAGCCACAACCCAAAATCTAGACCTAAAATCGGGGGAAAATTTAGAAATAGTGTGGAGAAGTTTGGATGTGCTTTCCCTTTACCGTGGGGCTCCTTTCGTGGCATTGCTCAGCATCTCAGTGATGCTGCCTGCAAGAGCAAGGTGACATGAAAGTACCATAGGATCAACAGAGCGACATTTTAAAATGCAGTTATTAGACTTGATCTCAGAGCAATTAAAAACAATAGTCACCATCACTTAGCAAAATTAACATTAAAACGTATCACAGAAATCACCCAGAGGTGGATCAGACCTTCATCCACCCTCTGCAGAGACCCAGCGCAGGGGCCACGCTCCAAACCGCACCAGGGGCAGGAGCTCCTCTGCACACCCAACATGCTGCCATGTCTAAAGTGGCGTTTTTAGGACTCTGTGTCATCAGCACAGCGACAACAGCGATTGCTTCACAGCCCTTCAACAACTCAGAGCCTCTGCTATTACCATCAAGGGGACACAAGCAGCCAGGATGCTCAGAAGCTCTTGTCACGGGACAATCAGTTCAGACACTCAGTGATTTTTTTTGGTCGGTCAGCATTACAAATTAACCCAAAATCCCCCAAAAGATTCAGCAAAGAACAGATGAAGCTCATCCAAGTGCCAGATGGTAGCAGTCCGGCCCAAACTCAAAGGCCTCTTCCCTGCTTAGTCTTCTCAGCCCTAATCTAGATAAAAGCCCTCGCTTCTTGAGCAAAGAGCTTATTTTCCGTGGTAAGAAGATGAGTGTTAGATCTTGGAGAGCCAAGGGAGTATTGCTATTTAGAGGCAAGGATGAGACATCCCAAGACCCAACTGTCTCAGATCTTGCACTAAATGTTCCCTGTCTCTCTCTTCCTTGTTGACCTGGGATATCACACCCCCAGCAGGGAAGAAGAGCCAAAGCTCTTCAGAGGAACTTCAGTTGGTTGTGACCACAGCTCAGACCCCTGAAATACAAGTTTTGTCAATGTGTGTTCACATTTTCAGACATTTTAGACCCAAATTCGTAAGACTGTACAAGCTCCTAAATGCTAGGCTAAGCCCACCCCTACCAAATCCCTGAGGAAAAGCCAAGTGTGGGTCTCTTTGGGTCATTCTGAAGGCTCACTGCAGGGGATGGAGTCTGGATTTCCATATGGCGCCTTCAGAAGGAAACCTGTGCTTGGACACGTTACCCCAGGGGCACATCTGGCTTTAGGATGTCAACCCACGGATGTGCAACAGACACCCCAGGGTTTCTCCGTGCTGCTGTGTGGGAATACTCTGGCCATAAATAGGAGGAAAAACTGAAAGCACAGGGAGACCTGTACTCCCAGGTATCTTCTAGTCCTCACTTGTGCTATCAAGGTGGCTGTCAATAGAAACAGCCACATTTCTGCTGCGAGGACAGGACCAAAGCAGCTGCCTGGCAGCTGCAGATAAGGGATGAGCAGAAGGAGGTGATGGGGGGTTCCCAGGGGGGTGAGAAGGAAAGTTACAGGCCTGAAAGTCTTAAAAGGCAGAAGAAGAAAGAGAAATCAAATAAAAGTTAAATGCTGCGGCTCTCCCCTCCCGCTACAACCTTCGGCGTTGAAATAATCCAGGAGCACTTTGAATTCCTGCAGACAGGGCTCTGAACATCTGATTTTGGATTCGAGCCGCGGTGCAGGGCGGTGAGCACCGGCAGCAGTAACCCGGGGCACGGCGGGGAGCCCAGGGCCTGCCTTTCCTCCTGGCCACCCCAGGGAGGCTCACGAACCGCGCCGCCCCCACAAAATCCTTCCGAAACACAACCTCCCACTTAACGAACATCGATGCAGAGACGCGAGACGGCCGCCTACAACCGCAGCAGCCTCACACCGACGCTCTTCCCTGCTGAGCGCATCGATCCTGTCCCAACCTGGGGCTCTTTCTACCTCCTCAACCATCGGGGCAGAAAGATTTTATCTCTGTTTTGCAGCTGAGGACTCGAAGCACGATCAGGCTGGAGCAGAAGCACAAGGTGCTGTCCAGAAGCCAAGGTCAGGGTGTCTCTCAGATTCACCCAAGCTCATATTTTTGCCACAACAGGAGAGCTGATTTCTTTTTCTTTTCCAATTTAAACCCCTCAACTGCAGAGGCACAACTATGCTTCTAATTCAAGCCTGCGTTCTCTGAACGCACCCCTAGCTCTGTAAAACATTTACCGACCAGGAACAGCAGTCTTCAATTCTTCCTGAACAGCGGTTAGTCTCACCACAATTTTTATTGTGCATCATGAATTTTAATAGAAATACACACAAACCCAATCCCTCGGCACCAAGGCGTCAAGACAGGCGAGGTTTGTACAAAGCGAGAGGTGTTACTGGTCACAGCAAATAGTTGTGGTGGGTGAGAGAGAGCCCAATGGAGCTACTTCCATCCGCCGAGGGCACGAAGCTGCCCGTGACTTAGAAATCATCCTAATCAGGCCCTACATCACAGCAGGGTTTCCCGACTTGGGTGCTCCGTATTGACGTTTGTCAAAGCTATGACAGCCCCCAAAAAGTCCCCACACTGCAAAAACGAAACCGATGAACCTGCCCACTCCCATCCGACACGCTGCACTTCCCAGCCCCTCTCTCCATCCATCCCCACACAGCAGATGACCCCACGCACCAGCAGCCCCCCAGCATTAACACCACCCCTGGATAAGCAAGGCGAGAAACCCCAAACACAGACCCCAAACCAACCCAGAGACATCAAAGAGATTTCTGGCTTCAATTATCTTTCTGGTGTTGCTGAGTGGGTTCTTCTCTGTTGTATCTTTGGAGGCAAATGAATCAATCACTTTGGTTTCTCTTTAAGTCAGTCTCAAAAACACCCTCCCTCTGTTTATAGATGTCCATGCTGGCACAACATAGATCCCCCCCTTCCCACATGGAACAGGTTAGCGATTCACTCTCTGTTTTCAGCACCTCAATACATGTTAGTAAGAAGCCCCAGAAGAGACAGACCCACCGGAGAGACCTCCCCAGCGGGATGCTGACCGCTCTCCCGGGCTGTCCCACACAGACACGGCAGATCCTGGACACATCGTGCTTCCAACAACATGAACATCTGCAAGCAGCCCTCAGGAAATTCGGCCAGAAATAGCAGACACATTGTGCAAGAGTCATGAGCTTTTTGGCCTCCTCAAGTCACACCATGGGACTCACATGGAGAACACCCAGAGTGGCTCCCACTGCATTTACCAGCCTCCTTCACACCACAGCAGAGCTGCGTCAGCACTAAAAGCTCCTCCAGGCCATGCCTGTAGACAAATTGAGATGCTCTTTGCTTTTGAAGATGCTCTGGGAGATGCTCTCACTGGAAAACACGTTACTATCTTGCCCGAAGCGCAGCAGCAAATAAAAGGAGGTGTGAGCGCAGACGGGTCTCACCAGCACGCAGGGGGAGCGGTGGCTCTAAAGTCATCGAGGTTTCTGAAGTCACCTGCTACTCAAAGCAAGTTATAAACCTGGTTATAACAGGTTATAAACCTGGAAGGATTCAACACTACCAAAAAAGTTGGTTTTGGCAAGTTTCTGTTGCCCATGACCTTAAACACCAGCCTTGTTCACACACAGCAGCTCATGCCCTTAAGCAAAACTCCAAACCTGCTCCATCCCTGTCAGCCCCCAAGGGCTAATGCTCTCCCCACCTGGGGAAAGACCACTCAGCTCTAATCTGACAGTTAAGATACTCACTGAGCAGCCAGCTCAGCACCAGGAGGCCTCAAAGGACTTAAGGCTTGCAAGAGTTTAATGGAGAAGCCAGCAGCAGATGGCAGGTAATGGGAGAAGCCCCTCACCCTCGGTTTCAGGGCTGCGAGCGCCTTCCTGCATGGCATGTTCTTTCTCCTGGGGAGCATCACCACGTCCTCTCCATCCCATCCCATCCAGAAATGGTAGCCTGGACTTCATCATTGGGCAGCCATGAACTTTAGCTCAAATTTAGCTCCATTTGCTGCTGCGATGCTGTGAATTACTCAGGGGAAGATCTCGATGCTGCAGTAGTTGGCACGTCAACCCTGCTCACACTTAGCCCTCCAGTTTTCAGCGGATCTGCTTAGATCCCAATTCTCAAAGACAGGGAAGTGCTTCTCTAAGTATTTTGGCTTTGTCAGGGTGACCGTT
The DNA here is from genome assembly GCF_036013475.1 of Columba livia. Taxonomy (NCBI): domain Eukaryota; kingdom Metazoa; phylum Chordata; class Aves; order Columbiformes; family Columbidae; genus Columba; species Columba livia. Next base: position 5,277,193 of record NC_088621.1, read on the forward strand.
CCAGGGGACCATTATCTGCCCCAGTACATTCAGCCACCCCCACCAAGCAAAAGCAGGCAAGCCCCGGCAGCGCTGGGCTCCAGCAAGCCCTGGACACCAAGGGAGTCCTTCCTCCAGCCTGTCAGCTCAAACACAGCAGCTTTCAAGCTGCTCTAATTGACACTGGGGTCCGTGTTGGCCTCCAGCTGTGCCCCGGCTTTGAGAAGATGACGGCTGCCTTGTGCGCCAGGGTCCGGGCTTCCCCCCGCGCCACAGCCACTTGTTTGTTTTACGCATGTACAGTCATGCCCGGGCAACCGCTTGGCAGAGGGAGCTTTTCTGCTGAAAAAACGCTTTGTATGGGACTACATCCCTTCTGCACACAAAACACTGGGGAGACAGTAACCCCTGCAGAAGGGCTGCTGTGACACCAGGCTCCAGCGATGCGAGAGCATCCTTGTGCAAGCAGCGTGCCCAGGGCAGGAGATCTCCTGCAATGAAGGTTTCCTGTATTCCTACAAACCATTTTATTCACGCACAATGGAATGTCACAAATAATTACTCCCGGAGCAGTGTGTTTGCCAGGAGTTTGCCTCTCTTGCTAACAGCCAGCAGGTACCGTGCTTGCAGCATCTTCGTTCATGCAAGATCCAAAGTGGTGGGAGAAATGGGAAGAGTTCCCCCATCCACCACAGCTGGCAAACATGGAGACTGTGACTTTATTTAAAATAAGAGACAGGAAAAACTGAAATCCTCCAAAGAACAGCTGGGTACCTAATTCCTGTGTCTTTCAGAGCAAAGTTAAGCACAGGAGCTGGGTCCTGGTCAAGAGAGACTGATGTCTTGCTGCCAGCAAGAGTCTGAGCCGTCTTCCTGGCAACATCGCCTCTCCCTCCTGATATCACTGTTGACATTAATTTCGAATTAAGCCAGACAACCACCAATATCAGACCCGGGCGGGGGGGGGGCCTGAAGTTTATGACTATCACAATGGAGAACGGAAAATCCTCTCAATACCTTCTTTAATCGATAGCAGGAACAGGCTTGTCTAATTGCTTTGACCTTTGCTCAGTAAGCCTTCCGCTCGCCAGGCTGGCCTTCAGTGGGGGAGAGCCACAAGCCCAATTTATTCCTTACAAATTTCCTGCTGTTCCCTTTCCCTGTCTGGGAGCAAGACCCAGGAAAAAGGAATTAATTCCCCAGACTTTCCCCAAGCAACTGCAAATGTGGAAGGACCTGTGGGAACTGAACCAAGCCAAGATATCGGGCTGTCTCTGCAGCACCGAATGTATCGAGGAGCTGCTTCTCTGCAGCAAGCACCAGTTTGTAGGAGCAGCTTTAAGCCAGTCTAAGAGTCCTACAAAGCAGCCCTAGGGATCCTACAGGGCCCCTGTTGCACGGCCTTGTCTGGAAGCTACAGATAAAAGTCAACCCTGCTGAAAAATCCCCATCTTCACTCCTACAGCTGAGCTCACTGCACAAAACCCAAAGGAGCCCATTGAACTAAGAGACCACTTGGGAACACCAGGGCAAAGGACTGGAAAACTGCTGCTCTTGAAATAATTTTCCACCCCTTCCTAAACAAATCCTCGCCTATTTTAAGGGGTCCAGAACATCTGACAAGGATACATTTATCAGGGGAAGGAGGGACCTTCGCCCTACTGCTCCTCACACTCATTCAGGAGTTGCAGACCCTGACTTCCCACCAAGTGATGCTGCCACCTGCCTTTGGGGTCACAGACACCCCAGGAGGGCTCAGGGTCCACATGATGGAGCATTTCACTAAGAAAAGGGCCCTTAGAGTTCCAGGCAGAGTCACAAGCTCCTGCTGCTGACCCGAGCCCCCAAAAGGGCTCTGGCTAAGCTCTGCTCCGAGCAGGTAGGGCAGCAGCACAGACAGACAGACAGACACACATCCCTTAGCAGCCTGCGTGCCCTGAACGGGACGCAGGGCACCTTATATCTACTGCTTATTTATTGAGTAGCTTTGCCAGCGTTGATTTTCCCCTTCTTGCCCTTTCCCCGCAGGATTAGAGGCAGAAAGCGGGTCCGTGTGTCCGACACCCCCCCCGCAGGACAGACATCCCCAGCCTCACACAAGTGCCGCCTCTGCCCAGCCCTGGGCTCCGCTCCCCGCCCAGCAAAACCAGGTCCGGGCTGAGCTCCTGCCGCCATCTAGTGGTGCCCACGGGGAGAGCGGGGCCACCCAAATGAGCAGCGTCTCCCCAGCCTTGTTCAGGGCCTCCAGCCCACCCTGCGAACCCCCGCCGAGGGCGCAGCCCCCCTCCCCTACCCCAGCTGACCGTTTTCTGTTTCTCTCAGTGCTCCAAATTATTCTCTTGCAGGAGGTTCAGATTTCTTTTCCTGACCCAGATCAGCTCTTGGTTTCTCTTTGTTTCTAGGCTCTCTCAGGTCTCCTGGACTAGCTCTGATCTGAGTCAGAATTGTCTTGGAAATACTCATTTTCAAGCTGTTCGGTCCCTCCTTGAGCCATAAGGAGCATAAACACATTTGCAGGAGGGTGAGGCTCAAAGGTTTGGTGTGAGTTCAGCTGCTCCCATGGCTCTGAGCCCTGTAGCGAGCCCTTAGCCCACTGACCACAGTCCCCTAAACCCCTCTGAGATTCCTGAAGCTCAGTTCTGCCCCACAACAGCAAAGGGACACCCCTGCAGCCCCGCACCCCAACCCTCCCCAGGGGCAGGACTCACCGGGACCAGAGGAATCCAGTAGCTCCAGCGCAGCCTGTTCACATCCCAGCAGTGACTCCTATCACACGGAACCATCGCACCCAAACCATCCATTTACTGCCTCAAATATCTCTCCAGGGTGCCCTGGAGAGACAAGTCACCCCAGCGGACAGGGAGCAGCCCGGTTGTGACTGCCCCAGTTCAACCACAGCCTCCCAGCCCCAGCTGAGGAGCAATCAGAGGTGATGGGCATCTCCTGTGGGTAATCACAGCTCCACCTCACAACCTGCTCCAGCTAAATGCCAGAACAAAGCCCAACCACCTCTCTCGGTGGCTCTTATGAGCTTGTTTGTCCATGTTACTCTGCAAAATGGTGAATCCACCCTCCACAGCAGAGCAGGCAGTAACCTAGTCCCATCTGCACAGCAAATGCTGCTGCCAAAGGAGGGAGAGGGCAACAGTCCAGGGGGAACAGAATTAAAGTTGGGGTGAAAATCCTGCTGGGGGTGTTGAGCTGTGGCAAGTGTTGCTAGATGCATGTAGCCACAACCCCATCTACAGGCCACAAAATTGTGTTTCTTAGCCGCTTGTGCCTGCTAGAAAATGACAGCTTTGTTCACATGGGGCTCCGAGGTGAAATGGCTACAGGACATACTGGGTTTACACACGTTTTTCAGTCACTCACCTTGCTGGAGTTGCTCCTGGGTTCTCACCTTCCCCGCAGACAAAACTCCACGGTGTCATTTATACCAAGACCACAGGGAGGATATTGCCACCCTCCTGCCTGGAAAGGCCCCTCTTGCTACAAGACAGAGGTGATTACCAGGAGGGATCTTTTCAAAGGATAAATCATAATATAGTGTATTGTGAAATGCTTTATGCCCAAACATTAATTAGGTCTATGATTGTCCTACCCTTTTTTTGTAGCTACAGATTAAATCTTCTGTTGTTTGCACTGAGGTGCAAGCATCATGTTGCCAGGAGTTAACAATAGAGATGGCACAAGGAAATGTATGCTTAGGTCCTCCATTGCTATTTGAACACCCTGTAAAGAAAATATCCTCAAAAGGTAAATAGGGAACATAGGTTCTGCTAGGAAGCCTTGCGGGCTGTGATACAACCTCCCATTCCCCGGAGCCATCAGACAATCAGATGCGTTTTCTAGCTGAGGATAAATTCCTTCTATCAGCAAAGGTCATAGCGCACAGAGCTGTAGAAGCCCTTTATAAAGCAGAAACTGAGACCTACAAACACAACGCCAGTTGACAAGTCACCCAGGCAGGCAGAGCAGGGAAGCCAGGTCTGCCGAGAGCCGGCGGGGGCACCGAGGGACAGGGACGGCGCCTGGCACCGAAACAAGGGCCAGACCCAGCACGGCTGCTGTTCATTTAGCAGAGCTGTTTTCAACCCAGGGTTAACAGACACCTCAAGGTCAGTCCCCGAAAAGTTGGCACAAGCCAACAGAAAAAAATACCCAGATAACAGATGCCACAAAGGAACCTTTGTGTGTGCAGCTCCTCGGGGATCTTCAAGGAGGATGTTTGTGGAGCTCAGAAATCAAAAGCTGGAAAGTCACCGAGTAGCTGGTTAACAGCACAAGGCGCAAGAGTTTAACAGAAACGTGGGCTTAGCTACAGCTGTATTTTCTCTTTCTAGCAAGGAATTCATCACTAGCAAAATTTTTATTAGAGCTGGAGGGAAAAGGAGAATTTACAGTCCAAAATTCAGCGGCTGCCAGCACACTCATTCACGCAAAAATTCTGAGAACATTCCTCTGAAACTCTCCATTTTAAAAGGGCTAAAGCAATTTGCTTGCAGAGAGCCGGCGCTGCTGGCAGACAGATGCTGTTCCTCATTTGCAGCAATACTTTCACGTAATACCAAAATATTTGGCACAAAGCACCCGATTAAAGAAACGCCATCGCTGACGGCAGATGGTACTTCGCATCCCAATCTGGAGCAGCCTGCTAGCATCAGGTGTAATCTGATTGCAAACACAGCACGTGCGTTTTTTCCAGATGAGCAAGCTTTACCTAATTTTTCATTGCTCTTATTTTAGTTTGCTAACAAACACCATCATTATGAGCAAACAGCCTGATTGCAGTGTTATCAAATGAATCCCTTCTGCTCACCCCACCCTTCCAACCTTCCAGCACCTGGAAATATCAGCAAAAAAGCCTTTTCCCCACCTCCCCATTGTACCACCTGTGTAAAACACCCAGGTTTAAGCTGCTCATGTTATCAAGAGCCAGGAGGGAGCCTTGAAAGAACCTGACTTAAGGCTATGGCACTAAATTACAGCAAGACTTTTCCTATATTAAGACGCTTGGGAAATATTGAAGGTAGAAGTTTGCTCACCTTTAACTCTAGAGCAAAATGGATTGAATCACATATTGCTTCACCGAGTTCTTTTTCCCCAGTGGGAACCCACTGTAAGTTTACTCAAGTGTAACTCTACGCAACAAGAGCTATAACACCAGGATTTTCTTCAAGGAAGTTGCGCTTCTATAGAACTCATTAAACAAAGTTGTGTATTTGCCAAATAGCGGCTGCTCGAGTTATGAAAGAGAGTTTGTTTAACAGAAAACAAGTAAATACGTGTCCGACTGCCTTTCTCTTCCTCTTGGGTGGCTGAGGGACAGACTCCTCAAAGCTGAGACCACGCCAACACGGGGCTTAAAGCTCCTTCAGGACGGACATTTCAGAACCAGCCAGGTTCCTGGAGCCATAACAAGGGGATTCACAAAAACTACTCTATTAAGTGTTTTCTACTAATTCTTAAGAGTCTTTTGCATCAGTACAAATTATAAAATGATGTCACAGGTTTGCTTTCAAACAACACTCGCACTCACCAGCAGATCCGAACAGGCGCTATTTGGATGCTTCAAACTCTGTTTTTTAGAGAAGTAAGACGGGTTGGCTGCCGTGCACTTGCCAGATACACAGCGCCAAGCTCTTAACGAGCTTCCAAAAGCAAAACAAAGTATGTTTTTCTTACTCGAGCATCAAAAACATGCAGGTGTAAGTTGTTCCAGCTGCCCAGTAACTGGAGCTAGAATTTAACAGGTCACATTATCTTCATTTCAACAGCCATCCCTATACATTCTCCAACCAACTCTGGGCAATTCTGACACACTCAGCGTCTGGTCCTGGTTCAGCCGAGTCCTTTACACGGCACCTGTAGCGAGGAGGCAGTGGGAGGCATGATTGTCATCAAGGAAAAGCAACAGGAGACATGGGTCTAGGTGACAAATTCTGCATTTCATATGACAGGCACCAGCCACATTCCCTAAACAACAGTAATACAAAAAGGTGCTCATTGCACTACATGCACACAAAGGGTTGAGAATCCCAATCTACTGTGGACTTTCACTTATCTCCTCCTATGGTCAATGTAAGATTTGTGATTTAGGAAACCTCCACAGCAACTGGGCAGGAGAAACAAAGACAACAGAATAAACTTCATCTTTTTTATTCTGCAAAGCAATATGCACATCTTACAAACACAAAATTAATCTAGGAGAGAAATGTCATTTCCAAATCAGCTATTAACCATCATGCAACAAGACAAGTGAAATGTAAGAACAAAACAAACAAGCCATCTTAACCCTACAATCACCTGCAGAGGGTTGAAAAACCAAGGCTCAGATTTTCTATGTAATGGCAAAGAAAAACGCAAAAGAAAATGGCAGCTTTCTAAGAACAAGAAAACACGTACAAATAGAATCAAAACTGATTCAAGTCATAGTTAAAAAGAAAAAGAAAACAAAAAAAGGAAAGATCAATATGATCTGAACTTTAAGTTTTTACTCTTCTGTTTGGCTGCATTTAACTTGTGTAGACTGCGCCCAGAACAAGCCAATACTGCTCAGCACTGCAGCGTTCCAGCCGATGGACGCGCTTCCCTCTGCGCTGCAACGCGGGCTGCGAGGGGGAAACCAAGGCCAAAAAATACAGCTCTAACATTTTCTCTTTTGCATTTGCGTGTTGCAATCTTAGTATTTCTGGGTACTTCGATACGGCGGGCGATAAATCGCAAAGCAGGCTCCTTGAATTTGAAATAGCAAAACAAGATTTTAACTAAATTTTAATTAGAACATTCGGAGTTTGATTTTTCATCTGCTGAAACGGAAAGGACGCGGCTTTGCTTTTTTAGAGGGGTTGCGTTATGTTGGGTGTTTTTTAGGTATTTCCAGAATTTGCAACGCCACCCCAGTCTGCTTTCTATTCCTGCCTTTGGTCCCCAGGTCAAGCCACCCTCGTAGGGAACTCTGTAAGCCAGCATTAATGCACAAGGCTGGGTAGGTGCGTTAGGAACAGCTCGGACAGTTTTCATGAGGAGCCGTCTACCTGTTTTGACTTCACCGATTCATTCGGCGAAGCCGGATTAGCCCGGAGCAGCATCAGGAGAACACTGGAAGCTTCGTTTTATCCCTAAACTTCAAACTCGGCCACCTCTAAAGCTTTGCCTTAACATCCCTGGAGAAAAATGCATGTTAGTTAACACCACTTAAGGAACCAAAATTCTAGAAAGGAAACATGTTCTGAAGAAAAGTGCGACTACTTTGCTTCAATACACTGAAGACTCGTGAACTTACTGAAGTCCCGTACATACAGACCAGTAGGGTACCATTCAATAGTGCCCACAGATAATAAACTAAGAATTTTAGGCCAGCATAATCGAGACTGTGAGATTTTGACTTGAGTTCCTTCTTTTGTGTGGTTTGGAGCGAAAGGAGGAAGGGGAGAAAGCATTTGTGTGTGTGTGCAGACCTACAGTTTCTGACAAGAAAGCTGAAAGACAAGATGAAAGGTCAATTAAGGCAATCAGTGAGATTTTAAAAGCGGTGGTGGGTAAGTCTGCGGGAAAACCCTGACTCGGGACAATTGAGGCTACTCAGTAAAAAACCAGAAAGAAACAGCAAAAGCCAGAATGAGAAAGGGAGAAATGCAGAGAACAAGAGCTCAGAATTAAGAATGGACATAGAGAACAGCGTGTGTTTTACTGTGGGGTGTCTTTGACCTCATGGCAGCAGCCCCAGCGCTCTCCTTGCCGCTCTCCCCGCGCGGGCAGCGATCGCTGGCAATGGGACAAAGCCAAGCAAGTCAGTCCCATTTCCCGCTGCCCTTGAGAGGTGGACAGAGCCCCCGCGCGAAGCTCCGTAACACACTACGGGCTTTCCTTTCGTCATTTGCACTTGCCCAAGGCTGTGCAGAGCCCCGACAGACGCTCATACAATACAGCTTTTTATTAAGCTTCACTTTCTAGAAAAGAAAAGAAGTTTAGAGCAAGCTGCTCACGCAGTCCTGGTGTGAGGGCTGCGGGGGGAGGCCAAGCGGAAAACGCTCCAGACAGTCTCTGCTGATCCTCCGACACTCAGCAAGCCAAATGAAATTTAAATAAAATAAAAATCCAGCTTAGCACTTTTCAATAAGAAACATTTTAAGATGGGACTTCACTCATTTATATTTTTTTTTTACTATGAATAAAAGCACAAGTTTGTCCTAAATACAGCACTATTAAAATGTGAATAAGTATTTCTTTTTCAAAAACAAATCTAAAATGTTGATATCTTTTCTTGCAAGCAAGGAACAAATGGAAGAAAGTATCAGGCCACGCAAACACACATTTAATTAATGTAGTAGATTGGTGGCTTTGGAAATGCGGCATGATATCAAAGGTGCATACTGTTTCAAACACACTGTACATATCGTTGGGCAAAAAACAAAGATCTGTTGGTTCGTTTGAGACACTTGCAAAGGCATCTTAACCTGCCCAGATGCAGCTAGACAAAAATATCTTGCTCTGACTATATGTAGCCATATCACTAAACATATCTACACAAACATTCGGCTATGTCCACAGGTAAAGACTGAAAGTTTCCGGCCGCACTACGATGCGGAACAAGTGCATCACCTGACCTATTCTGAATATACCTTTATAAATATGTACAAATCAATTACAGGCACTTGAAATGTCTTTGGTTGGAATAAACCAACATTGCAAGATAATGTATTCACAGAGTGTTAAGACCCATTCTGGGTTCAGCAGGCAATGATTACGGTTCTCAGTCATTCTCGGTCAAGGAGAGGGTGGATTATGCTTCTGACAAAGCAACCTAAAGAAAAAGAAAACATTTAATTAAAGTCAGTTTCTTCATCCTGTAACGGTGATATTCCTGATCTCCACACAGCTGGCAGATCTGCCCTTGCCTTTCCAAAGAGCCTTGAAAAGTCTGACTTGGAAAGGAAATCAAAGTCAGTCTGAAGGTGGTTTGTACTCAGCATAATCAGTTTTTAAAACACAAACACCACACAAGAAACCAAAACAGCTTATACTACAAAATATCATTAATATCAAAAGGGGCCAACATTAGCTTCCTACTTCACAATTAAGCATATTCACGTTTAACCCTTCAAGAAAAGTGCAGGTCTCCAATGCAGCGTTGAATATTGACTGTTTCAGTAGCTTTGTCATTGTTTTCATTTAATTCCGATTAACAACTATTAGAATTACGTACCACGCTTTACTCAAAGTTTTCAGTCTGTTGTGATAAAAGACAAATAAAACTACTCAATGCTATCTATTCAATGCTTCATACAAACAGCACAAGTAACATCAGAATCAGGGTAGAACAGCTGCATTATAGCACTTACTGAACTGCAATAATCCAGTTCCAAGAAATCTGAGGATCTACTAAGCCCATATATGTATTTTGTAGCACCCATCTGTACTGTCCACAATGAAACACCCATGTCTCTTTGAAAAGGAATTAAATCTACACCCCTGGAGATAAGAAAGAACAGTCTGTACTATGTAAAAAAGGAGGTTTTCTATGTTTTCTTATCAGAGTCAATATTTTGTTATTACACAGACTCACCTTTTCAGAGCAGAATTCTGTATTGCTTTGCCTCAGTTTGCTTGGTCTGCCTTTAATAACTGCATAGCAGAACATTGTAATCACCATCACAAAAAGAAAGTAACTGGTATGCATGAGATGCAGGTTTATAAGAGAGCGATCATCCTGCACAGAAAATTAAAACCATTTATTGACAATGCACCGTTAGTTGGCATTTTATATTAAAGCAATAACTATCAGATCAGCACAGAAATTACTTCATGAATCAACTTTCTCCCCATTACGCAGCTGGCACAGTAATGAAAGTGATTCCTAATTGTGGCACATAAAGAGGCCAAATGTTCCTCCCATTAAAAATCTGCACGAGAGATCTCTTCCCATGTACTGACAGTGCCTTTTGTCAAATGATTTCAGGATATAAATGTGAGTTATTCAAAGCTGTGAGGCACGTGGAGATTACAGGAAGACCATCATGCCCACCAGGGGTAAAGCGTTTCCAACTCTGTCTCAACTCTTGCACTACATAACAAACCAGCACTGAATACGACTATTTTAGGACACAAACAGAAGCACAGGCCATTAAAACAGAGCTAAGCGCTTATTCAACATAACATATAAAAACACCACGACACTTACATCTGGAACTATAACAGTGAGTTTGGGGTTTAAAGCATGATACACTTTTCCAATTGCTCCTTTGTAACACCAGAAAGGGTTATAGTCTTGTGCATATTTTGTATTAGAGTCCCTTGCGGTGGTAAAGATCTTGTACCAAAGCGTAGCGTTGCTGTATGTTTCAGGAACACAGTGTGGTGGCTGACTGCAGAAAAACAGAAGTAATTAGCACCCTAATTGCGGTTCTCTATGTTCAGTAAGGCGAACTTTTAGAACAGCGTAAAACACAGTTTGATTTTGGACATTCCAAAAACAACTACAAAAAACAAAGCTTAACCAAAAGAGTGTATAGAAACCATATGATTTCTATACTATGATTAGATTTAATTACATGTTGTGCCAGTAAGTCAACACCGCACAGCTTAATTAGGAAAACACTGGTTTTCATAAGGCTTCAGACGTCATGTGAATCTATCTGGTGGTTCTCCAGGGTGTGCTGAATAGTGGCAGAGAATCTAGAGAAGCTGTTTTGATCAGAGGTCTGTACCTGCTGGGTGACGGTAGCAAAGCAGCATTTGGCTTATGCTGATCTCTCAGCAGGGAAGAGAATAAGAACCTTAGTGTCAAGGCTTGGCTCTCACACAAGGTAGGGAAACTAAATTATAGGGTATCTGTCCTAAATATTCACAGATTCTTTTGTTCTGAGGGCAGTTTAAAATCACAGGTAACATGCTGAAAGGCAGGTAGGGGCCAGAAAAATGCACAGAAAAATGCAGTGTTGCTAAAAGCCAGCAAAAGTCTCAAGCCACGGTTCTTCCTGTGGGGAAAGGAAGGTGGGTACATAAACTTCCACAATCAATAATTTTCATCAGGAAGTAACCATCTCAGAGAACAGCTGAGGAATGAATCACCTACTAACCAGCCTGTGATGGAGTGTTTAAAATGCACTTACACTGTGACGGGAAACACGTTGCTGGCTGCTGTGATGGTCATGCAGGTGGTGAACACGACCTGCTCGCAGTGGCCGTGCAGGACGCAGTCATCGGAATTCCAGGCAGCCGGAAGGGTGAACGTGATATTGATCTCCTCGTGGGATTCTCTGCCTTTGAGAAAGAGAAGGAAAGCTGGGTTTGGTTCACAAAAGTATCTGAGCAACAATCAATAGGATAAGGACAACATGGAAACAACTAAGACAGTAACCATAACCCTGACTCTGTCCCTTTGAAGCCACCCAGGATCTTTGCTATCAACAAAGAGAGGAAAAAGAAAGTTTAAAAAAAACCCAAACGAGACCAAAACCAACAACAAACCACAGAAACCCAGCTGTTGGTCTTCCTAATCTCTCCTGCCCCCACAAAAAGTGGGGTCATGAGGCTCCTTTCAGAAATTAAAAACTCACTATTTATAAGTGAACTCATGTGTGTTCAGAGAACTTTATTAGAAAGTAAAATCACAGACCTTTAGCCTTCTAAAGACTTGGTTCCACAGCTGCTTTTTCCAACACTTACTTTTCAAATTGGAGATATTTTTGTAGACAAAAAGGTGCCAGCAGCTATTGAACTGCAGATTAAGTAGTGTATGTTAACTCCATGCGGATATATTAACAGAGAAAATATATCCAGGCTACTGGAAATGGAACTTGCATTTGGTAGCTTTTAAAGCAGTAACATAATAACAACAACATAAAATACAGTAATACAGATTTACAGCTATGGCAAATGTCTGTTCACAGGAGGTTCAAGACACCTTCAGGCATTATAAAATGCAGCCCTTGCTAAAAACTAAAATTCAATGGCGTCCTATTATCAATTTCTATTAATTTTCTACAATCTCCTGTCAAAACTTACTCTCAGGGCAGCCACACAGCACATCAGTCACTTCACACCACAGAAAGCGTAACCACCTTATTTCTTGCTGTTTCTGATATTAAAGCTCATTCATGTACAGATTTGAGATAAATTCTATATTTTTAGACAACATGCTCCTTGATCTCTAATGTATTATATATACACTAATACCTCTAAAACGTGAGTTAATGACTTGAAGATGTATCAAGATCAAACTGAGGATGGTCACTGCAGACGCTTTTGCTGCTTGGAACTTTGTTGGCCTAAAAATTACCTTCCATTGTCATTAGGTTGATCATTTAGAACTGCAAAACCTAATCTTGGCAAACTCGGAGGCTCTTTTCCATTCTGAACGCAGGAAAAAGTTTCTTCTAGTTTTATATAGGAATATACTCACTACAAATGTGAAAACACACGTATGTTTTAAGTAAAAGATTTATCTCACCAATAATAAGCTGGAGAGTTTCTGATTAATTATATAGCTTTCATTCACGTTTACAAAGGTCATTCCTTCCGTACCTGAGAGCCCAATCTGGTGGCCAAAAATTGTGGAACTTAGATGTGTGACATTGCGAGAGTATCCGCCAAACGGCCGCAGCGGGTCCAGCGTCAAGGTGATGGTAACGGAGATGTTGATGGGACCAGAGTCCTCGAGAGTCTGCGGAGACTGCGTGGAAGATCTCGCCTGCCCGCTGGTCACGGTGCTTTCCGGAGTCGTGGTATCGTTGATGAGATGCTTTAAGGTTTCATTCTCGGATATACAGAAGTCCAAATCATTAAACCTCAGGAGGAAAGTATTCCAGTCCTTAAAACAAATGTGAAGATTTCAACCAGATTAGCGAATTCACCGTTGGCTGCCAGGTCCCTAGAGCAGCGCAGACCTCGGTACGTACCATCCCGCAGTCCCAGGCCATTTCACCAAAACCACGTGGCTCACAAAGCAAGGACAAATCCCACCACGACCATCTCAACAACCGGGCAAGTTGTTTACAAAAGCTCAACGTGCTAAATCGCAGGCGCGGCCTGAGCGGCGCTCAGCGCAGCAGAATATCCTTTAAACTACGGAAGGAACAGACTCACTGGCGCATTCTCACCACGCTCAGGGCATGAGTGGTTTCCAGCAAGGTTGCCCTCATTGCACAATAGTGCTAGAAGAGGTCACAAGTGTCACAAACAAGCTGGCACAACAGAATGAGAAACAGAAAGGCCACGGGAGGGAAGAGCCATGTCAGAAGATTTGGCCTCATCCTCACACTAAAAAAAGACTATTAGAACATTCACACCAACAGCCTCTTTCCTTATTAAATCAGAGGCAAATATAAATGAAGACAAACTCCCCTAAGACTCTGCACACTCCCATGAAAGGGTTCTTAAGGGGGGAAAAAACCCAACTCATCAGCTTTAGGCATGTTTTTCAAATTAGTACTCCCACTATTTAGCTCAGGAACTTTCTGTACCTACCTCTGTCATTTCTGGTGACTTGATCTCCTTGATTTTGAAGAAATAACCCAGTGTCAGAAAAGCTATTGCCATAGCGCTTACACTGATCATAAAGACCACAAGCGGAGGTCGACTGCTGATGTAAACCTTCAGGTTCTCCAATAGGTTTATGTTGAACATTATTCTGATTGTTCACCTGAAAACACAGAATATCAGAAGAAAGTGACTGGGCTGCGTGTGTCACAGGGAGCGGGTTGGTGGATCACATAAGGTGAAAGCTTGACAACCAAAAAATGGAATCACATACCAAAATGAGATTCAATTACACGACTCTGTGCTGTTCACTGAACACAGTATGCCTTCAATAAAGCACAAATCAAAACACGCTTGACTTCGCCTTCTCAGCACCTGCAACTGCCAGCTGGGAGCGGATTTTAAGAAATGAGGACAACTTCCAACACAGTCAAATATCGCTGAGGAGCAATAGAACCAGCTCTTTTCCTTCCCCACACACCTAGGCAGAATATACACTGGTACACGCTAATTCCAGTAATATTTTAATTCACCAAATTACGGTGCGGATGGAGTTGTAACACATCAAACCTTGTACATCCCGGCATACACTTCCAAAACTGAGGCTGATCAAAGATCCCTTTTCCCCATCCCTAGGGGAAGGACCAGCCCTTCAAAACGGGGTCCAAAATGCAGGCTGCATCATTTTATACTTCTGCATCAGGAATCCTGTGGTCAGAAACACCAAATAACTGCATTATGGTGGAGGCTGGAAGACTCGTTTCTTTATTTGATTCTTGCAGGACCTAGAGAACTTTCGCTAGAGTCTGTAAACAAAGAAATGACCTTATGAGGAAACCTACTGACTCATCAATTTTTGCCTAAAATACTTTGTCTGATTCCCCTTCTGAATTTTCATTTGCAGAGCACAAAGACCCAGACTAAGTTTACTGAATCACAACGTAAAGCGAACAGGGAAAAGGAGGAGCTTTCAGACAAAGCCTTTTTCAGATGCCACAACGTACGACGATCACAATTTCCTTGTGCGTACTTGAGATTTCACTGGCAGAAATGTTATTCTTAACAGAAGGAATATCGACAAAACCTGCAAAACTACTCCAGAAAGGGGAAAATTCAACTCACTGAGAAGAGACCACAGATCCTGCGGCAATAACCCAACACCGAGGTGTGTGTCCTGACTTGCCCTGTCTCCTCCTCGCACCTCCTTGCTTCTCCTGGGTGAAATGTGCTGAAACAGGCTCACTCCAGAGCACAGGATCATGCCCTGGGTTTACTACTTTGCACCATCAACCAATTTTCATCCACTTTGCAAAGATGAGGAAAGCCGGCAACTTTTTATCAGCAAGAACGATCGGGTGCTGCAAACACCTCTTTACAACACAGTGTGGCTGAGAGCGGCAAGCGGAGTGCAGAGGAAGGATGGAGAGAAGGAGAAGAAAAGGTGATGATAAATATGTACCTCACCAGAATTTCTATATCTATCCCAGACCAGCTCTGCTATGGCCAGACAAGCCAGGGAAGGTGTTGGGAGAAGGCGGGAACAGGATGGAAAGGGAGAGCTGGTGTGGGTGAGGACCACGCTGGCTTCAATCCACATCTCTGTGCGTCTTACCTCCCATCTTGTCTCCGGCAGCAAATTTCTTAAATGAGCCCCAGCTAAAAAACCCCCAACACTCCATCTAGAAACATCGGAGACACGTGTTGAGATGGAAAACAATCAAAAGATAAACCGAAAGCTGAGTTGTATTCAGTGTTCCCGTCTGAATTTCCTTTTGAGAACCACACCGCGGATGAAGGTTTTATTACAGCATTTAATCAAAGCTGAGTGTCACCCGCAGCACATCCAGCGCTGGGATCCCTTCGTGTGGGGGCTTCCAACAGCGCCATTAGCATTCTTGTTTACCACAGGGTCTAAAATCAGCCATAAAACTGGATGCACCAAAAAGCAGATATATACTAAATATTCAGACTAATATTTTTATGTAAGAGATCACTGGGTTTTAAGTGCCAGTTGCTTAATACGCTCCCATAACTCACCAGCTTTGAAAGCAATTAGAAAATGCTATAAGCTGCAATTTCTGAAGCGTAATATGCCTTCCGAGCATCTGTGAGAACAACTGTGGATTTCAATACCGGAGCTGACATGAAAATAGCAAATGGACACAGAATAACAGAATCACAGAATGCCAGGGGTTGGAAGGGACCTCGAAAGCTCATCCAGTGCAATCCCCCCATGGAGCAGGAACACCCAGATGAGGTTACACAGGAAGGTGTCCAGGCGGGTTGGAATGTCTGCACAGAAGGAGACTCCACAACCCCCCTGGGCAGCCTGGGCCAGGCTCTGCCACCCTCACTGGGAACAAGTTTCTTCTCAAATTTAAGTGGAACCTCCTGTGTTCCAGTTTGAACCCATTACCCCTTGTCCTATCATTGGTTGTCACCGAGAAGAGCCTGGCTCCATCCTCCTGACACTCACCCTTTAGATATCTGTAAACATTAATGAGGTCGCCCCTCAGTCTCCTCTTGTCCAGCTCCAGAGCCCCAGCTCCCTCAGCCTTTCCTCACACGGGAGATGCTCCACTCCCTTCAGCATCTTTGTTGCCCTGCGCTGGACTCTCTCCAGCAGTTCCCTGTCCTGCTGGAACTGAGGGGCCACAACTGGACACAATATTCCAGATGTGGTCTCCCCAGGGCAGAGCAGAGGGGCAGGAGAACCTCTCTGACCTACTGACCACCCCCTTCTAACCCACCCCAGGTACCATTGGCCTTCCTGGCCACAAGGGCCCAGTGCTGGCTCATGGTCGTGGACATGGTTAATGCAAACCAGAATGAGGAGTTTTTCCACATCACTGCCTGAAGAACTGCTGACTTCTTTTTGAAATACAGTGCTTAAATAACACTAATTTTTCAAGACCTTGTGAAACAGATCAGTGCTTGTAAATCAAAACATACATTCCCACTAGATTTTAGGGATTTGGTTAATGGTCCACACACTCAAACTCCTTTCTGTTAGGGCCCATTAGAAACACAACACAAATGCTATTTTCCTACCAGCTCTAGTTGTAACTAACAACTTCCTCTGTGTAAATGAATAACCTAAAGAACATCACTTTTGTTTCTTTTTCACACCGTTAAAAAAAGAAACCGAACGCTAAAACCTCCTGGCAGGTCAGGAAAGCAAGATCAGATTTCACTTTTTAGCTCAATAAATAATTTAGCAAGCGGCTCTAATGAGCGCTGTACGCCGCTCTCCGCCCCGGCCAGGCCTTTTAGTCCTTGTGCAATAAACATCTCCACAGTCATCCTAACGAGGAGCTCAAGCACAACGGGAGAACGAAAACTGCCAGCCCGGAACATTGGGCACCAGCTCCAGAAGTAATTGAGGTGGGGAGAGTTAGAGCTGACGGTGCTCAGGAGAGATGTGCTCTTAAATCGGCCCCAAAACCACCCAAAATTATGTTATCCAGTTAAAAAGATGAAAATGGTAAAGGACAGAAATACACAAGTTAATGTGTCAGTGTCTCATGCAAACACAGAATTGGGTGGACACCTAAAAAGCGAGGAAATAGTCATTTATTCTACAATTTAAGAGAATCTTCCTCCGCAACAGCTCAAACCAAATAGAGCAACCTTGAAGTAACTTTTCAAATTCTTCCTGATTTGTAGATGAGTTTAGAAAAGGGAACTTCTGAACCCATGGGTTTTTCAAGAGTAAATTACAAATAAGGAAAACTTTGAAGTCGATTGCAAAGACCAAAAAGTCAATGAAATGAGTCACAGCAGAAGTATTAAATTCCCATTTGGGGGCTTAATATCAAATGAACTGAATTCCTAACAACAAGGGGGAAAAAGTGTGCTGCACTAAAGCAGGTATTAAACATTAAATCACTGTTGCCAAAACAAAACAAAAAGAATTCTTTATAGATCAAAGTAAATGTCTGACAATTTCAACGTGTATCTTGCCATAATGCCAACTACGTCGTCCTACCAGAAAGCTGAAAATCATGTCATTTCCTCACAAATATTTCCCCTTCTTGTTGTGCATGTAAGATGGTCACAGTCTAGAGGAGAAAACACATTTTTGGGGGTGGAATAATAAAAAAACATCAATGAAATACCTTAAGGAAGAAAATTGGGGATGGAAGAGCAGCCGGCAGCACCAACCCATCCCAACAGCGCACATCAACACCTCGTATTTCCTAAGCCTGAAGCTCTTATTGTGAATAACAGCATTTAATCATAACTGTGCTGCTCAGTTTATTTATAAACCATGTTTTCAAAGATGCCTCATTACCAGCAGTACAACGGGAGTTAGGAAATGGGTCACGTCAGGGTTAACCACTTTGAATGAAAATAACGTTGCGTGCCAGAAAAACATCCATACACACAAATCAACCGAACTGTGATTTTCCTAGCAAACCATCCATAAATACCATGCAAACAAAGAAATGGTGCTGATCCCCAACTTAAGTGCCTCCCATTTGAGAACAGTCAACAGTAGCAGGTGCCAAAAATATCTTTAATTTGGTTATCTTCTCATCAAACCAAACTTGATGTCTAATACCTAAAACAGTAAAGCAAAATAGATCACAGTTGTGTTAACTGCAAAGCTGCTTGTTAAAGTTCAAAAGATTCAAAATGCTTTGTAAAAGCTTTATAAAGACTAATTGTTAATAAGAATGGCTGTATCTCTAATCTAATATCACCAGCCGATCAAAAGTAACCTCACCTAATTTTACAACTGAAAATAAAGGATTGTCTGGTTCTCATAGCAGCAGCAATTATTATGCCCTCTCTTTTCTCTAAGGGAAAGAAAACAGGATCAAAATTAAACAGAAGCTTCTAAACTCACCAGAAGGCTGCCCTTTCACGCCCTCAAATGACCTATTTGTTTGTACTACATGACTTTTGACTACATGAGCTTTTACAGTCAATTTATTTCAGGAATTGGGGAAATCTAATCAATGCTTTTTTTCTTCAAATCTTTCATAACATAATATTTATCATAAAACATGCAGTTGGAAGGAAAAGAGGGGCTTCCAACTAATTTTATAGGAAGATTCGCTTTACCGTAATGATATCTAGAGAAAAAAAGGGCGCCAGTATCTGCAGCCGCTTAAGTTCAAACAAAGTGAAGAGACGCACAGTAAGTGCCATCGACCTCCTTCACAGAGTCGGGGACAGAAGCAATTGGGACTTGGGGAGGACGAAATCTGATGGAAACGTCACCTCGGATCCTTCACTGCAAGCAAATCCAGCCGGATCGACAGCCAGATGTGCAGCAGCTGCCTCAGACTGTGCAAGGAGAACGTACCCAAAGTGGGAGATAACTGTGAATCATCTCACATCATCTCCTGCTGAAAAATGCTTCCCTCCTTTTATTCACAGAATCGACTGGGTTGGAAAAGACCTCAGAGATCATCCAGTCCAACCCTCGGTCCAACTCCAGTCCATTTACTAGATCATGGCACTAAGTGCCATGTCCAATCTCAGTTTCAAAACCTCCAGGGCCGGCGAGTCCAGCACCTCCCTGGGCAGCCATTCCAATGCCTGACCACTCTCTCTGCAAAGAATTGCTTTCTAATAGCCAGCCTACATTTCCCCTGGCAGAGTTGAAGCCCATGGCCCCTTGTCCTATTGCTGACTGCCTGGGAGAAGAGACCAATCCCCACCTGGCTAGAACTGCCCTTCAGGTAGTTCTAGAGAGTGCTGAGCTCAGCTCTAAGCCTCCTCTTCTCCAGACTAAACAAGCCCAGCTCCCTCAGCCTCTCCCCATAGGGCTTGTGTTCAAGTCCCTTCACCAGTCGTGTTGCTCTTCTCTGGACCCGCTCCAGCACTTCAATCTCTTTCCTGAGCTGAGGGGGCCAGAACTGAACACAATACTCCAGGTGTGGCCTCCCCAATGCAGAGCACAGGGGAAGGATCACTGCCCTTGTCCTGCCGACCACCCTATTTTGGATACAGGACAGGATACCATTGGCCTTCTTGGCCACCTGGGCACACTGTTGGCTCCTGTTGAGCTTCCTGTCAATTCAGGTAACAGAGTCAGTCAGGGAGCAGATTTTAACACAAACCTGAGAGCCCAGGGACTTGCAAGACCAGAACGACTCAAAATGCTTCACCAGATGATCCTTTCGGTCCCTTCCAACATGGTACATCGTGATTCTATGATACTTGCTTCAAACGTTTATTTTCACCTCTCAAAACACACTTCAAAGCATAATTAAGCATTTCAACATCCCAAGAGCTACATGAACAGCAAACACCTCAGTTCTACCCACAAAACGAAGCCAAGGACAAGAAGTAATTTGGTCAGAGTGACAGTAAATTTTGAGGATCAAATTGATACTGGATTTCAAAGGCTCAAGTTGTAACTCTTGTTAAAGACGGGAAACTTGCAATAATAAGTAGATGAGTTAAAAAATAAAAAAGGAAAATTTGTGGGTCAGACATTACTCAATCTGAGTAAACAAAGTTACCAGCCTCTTAACTGCCCTTCCCAACAAACGTGTGTTGTAGTCCAAAATGTCTGTGGATTTAACACAAGGTCCTGCGACAGCAACATTGATTTAAATTTACCATTTAAATAGATATTCATGCGCCAACACACAAATGCAAACAAGTTCCAAATACTTTTGTTTTTAATGCTAAGAGTTTTCAAAAACTGAAAACCCAAAAAAAGATAGAAAGGTTTTAAGCCAGAAAATACAGATGATGTGAGGGAAGTCTTATTTCACTGGTTCACCGAACCCCAAATTCCGACTGTTGTTAAAAGTGAAAAACACCATTTAAAACGTCCCCAGGTGTAAAATGAACGGAAACAGAACCTCTGGTTGAAAATAGATGGTTTGCAGCCCTGTTTGCCAAGAGAACCTGTGCCATGGAAACAGGACACGCTTTCACACACCAGTTCTCACTTGGGCATTTTTAAAACCTCCCAACTTTCACAAGTCAAGGTTGTGATTTATAACGTGACATCGCAATCTACATCATACGGATGACAGTAAAACGTACAATATTAAAGGCTCTGAAGTTGTATTAAAAAATGCTATTCTGGTTACTGCGGATTAGCGAGAGAGCCTGGGAGAGGAAGGCAAAGGTAAAATGATTTGGTTTTATAGGACCTGTTGAAGCGCCACGAGAAACCAAATTCTGCATAGATCGTTACCAACAACAGCCAAACAAACGCAGTTCACAGAAAGGCTTTACTCAACAAGTCTGAAAAGTCTCAGTAACAGTTTAATAATCAGAAACTGGCTTAGTGACCAATTTAAGGAGGTTAATCGTTGACTTCATTAGGGAACGCGGTGCAGAATTCAGCTGTGTAAGTGCAGAAAAATGCCACCAAAAAAGGCTCTTCAGACTGTTTGTAATGGCAACTATTGCTTGTAATGAGAACGGTGAGGTGACCCAGACACGGCGCGAATCACAAGCAGAAAATGCGACGCGTTGAGGAAATGGCAGCTTTGGATAAAACAGCAAAATAAGAGTTGTGGATGTGGAAAGAACACAAGGCTGGCTGTGAGAGGAGGAAAACAGCCAGCGGGTGCCAGGGACAGAGAAAATCAAACAGCAGCCACAGTGGCTGAAGTACAGGACCAGGGCAATACGTGAAATATCAAGGATCTGGCAATAATATTACCACATCTCTACACTTCACCCCCATGGGTCAAAAGAAATAGGACTTTAATTTGCTTAGCCCAAACTCACATAGGTAAGTGGAGTCTCCGTTTTACAGATAATTAACAAAACCCAACATGCCCAGGCATATATAAGTTTTCTTCCGAATCAAACCCTGGGTTCAGAGCCCTGGGAATCAGCTTTATTCACAGGTCGGAGTGTTCTTCTCAAGAAAATGGAACCCTCAACACAGACGTGCTGTTGGCAAGGGGAGTTTTGGGAAAAGCAAAGAAATGCTGACGCCAACGAGTTTCATTAATACTTAGTTTACGGGTCATTTAATAGAACAGCTTTATTTCTAAAAGAAAAATAAATATATATATATACTGTTTAATAAAACAATAAAGATGATCACTCTGCAGGAACACACGGCCAGGGGGGACGGACGTGCCAGTCTCCTGCTTCTTGCCAGGGGACAAGGACACCGAGCTCTGTCTGTGCCTTCAGATGCTCCTCTCCATGACCCAGCACACTGTCTACTTTGTATTATCAGGCAGCATTTCAAGTTCTTGTCTTTCAAGTGGGAAAGAAGAATCGCATTCCACCGGCCCCGAGCCACTCTTCAAATCACAGGAGGTAACAAAGCTACTAAGGTCCTAAATCCTCTTTGATGCGACTAAATCTAAGGTCAAAGAGCATCCGTCTGGCAGGGACAATTCAATATTCTCTCTGCTCAGGCTGCCTACAGAAGTTGTCGCCTCCCCTTGCGAACACCTACTGATCAGACATTGGATTTAGCCATCAGCTTATTCCCAGAGGAAAAGCGGGTGGATGGAAGCGGCAGCAGCTCACTAGATGAACCCAGAACCGTTTTGTACGCCCAAACCTAGAAGCAAAAGGTTTAGTACGTGTTTCCTATCACTCAGCCGCTAATAAAAACGCATTAATGATTTACCACAAAAGATCGGCCCAGCCACCATAGGCTTTCATCTCATGATACGCTTCCAACTACAAAACTCAGAAGTTCGATGAGGATATTAATCCTCAATGAATTCTTATCTCAAGGCTTGTCTAACAGGGCAAATTTACCCATACAATTATACGCTAGCGCTAAGCATGCAAATAAATTTCCCCAAAGACAAGCCCTTAAAAAACAAACAAAGTGGAAAAAACAGCAAAGCAGCAGTTGTGCTGCAATGGTTGTGTCCCTTGTCAGGCAGGGATGTTTCCCAGGGTGTCCATCGCTGCCATTGCGATACACCGTTCAAATTTAACGTCAGGTTTCTAGCAGCCATGCTCTAGGCGTGATAAACCCTAAAATTTATTATTAAAAACGTTATAGCGTCTATAGATGTAAGTTAAATAAAAAAAAAAAAAAAAAGCAAAGGCGATAGAATATGGACATGTAGTGAATGGAAGAAAAAAAAACCGAAAGAAAAGAAGGAATCAGTATTCAGAAGCTATTTTGAAACTGAAATTACTGCTACCAGAATACTCTGTTTTGCCCTGATACGATGCCACACACACACAGTTCAAGCTAACAGCCTTTCAAAATATTGTTTTAGCCAATAATAAAGTAAAATTACCACTAAAATGTGCCAGGCGAGCCCGAGCAGCCCCGTGTCGATCGCACACCGAAGCAAAGCCCGGCTCAGCCGCTCTGCCCCGCAACGGGCCGGGGCGGCGGCGGCTCCACGGCGCTTTCCCCGCTTACACAACCGTCACCGGAGCAACCCAGCGCCCCGCCGGCGGGATCCCGGCCGGGACGGATCCGCAACCCGGAGCGCGCCCCGTCCCCATCTTACCAGCGCCTGAGGCGGGGAAGAGGCCCCCGGGCCGGGCGGGTGGAGGCCCGGAGGCGGCGGCGGGGCTCAGAGGCGGCGGGGCTGCCGTGCGGGCGGGCTCTGCACCATCGTCCTGCCCTGACGGGGCTACGGGGACATGCCGGAGGGCGGGGGGTGCGGAGGCCGCTGCCGGCGCCGCCGCCCGGACACCCGCCTGCTCCGCCGCTTCCGGGGACGCAGCCGTAGCCTCTCACCCGGGCCGGGCCGTGCGGACGGTGGCGCGGGGGGGACAAAATTGCGGCGGCGCCAGCGACGCGCGGCCCGGCCCCCGCCCGCGGGCGGAGCCACAGCGAGCCGGGAGCCACAGCGGCCCCGGTGGCGGCTGCGGGGGCGCCGCTTCGGCCCCGCCGGCCGGTCGAGCTCGCTGCCGCACCGGGAACGGGCTCGGAGGCGGCCGCTCACGGTCTGCGAAGCGCTCAGGGCTCGCCCCGCCCTCGTTGTGTCCTCAGGCCGGGGGTGCAGCACCGGCACTTCCCAACCCCTCTTCCCGCCGCCCCCTTTTCAATTAACATTACCCAAAACATTAAAATAATAAGGCGTCCAACGCCAAACACGCCTTGCGCAGGCTGAATTTTTAAACACTCCGCAGTTGTTACTGGGGCAACCGAACTGCCTGACTTTGAAGCAAGACAAAACTATCTACCTATTTTACCTACAGAAAGGTCATTTGCTTAATAAAATGTAGACGAAATCTTAGGGGAGCCTGGTTACCCCGACACTACAACGCAGGTTCCTGTGAGAGCTGCTCCCAGTTCGTTCCACGGGGTCTGGAAACCCATCTCACCTGGGGCACTCAGGATTTGGTTGCTGAAAACGCTCCCACTAAACGTGTCTCGATAACATAAGAGACACTTTAGCTACAAATCCACCAGCTAGTCTTGAGAACTTCACCACTACAATGACCTTTCTGCAAAGAAAAAGACATTGTAACCCAGGCTTGCACTTGAATGGCCGAGGGTTGTGCCTCCCAAAACACAGGGAATGCAGAAGCACCCGCAATTATATGCACATTAATCATTAACAGCATAACAAAACCCGGTGATGAGATTTTTAGGAACTCATTAACAAGGGCATAACGTATGCATTTTTATTTAAACATGGCAATTTACACAATAGCTGAAAGTTTGCTTCCCTCCCCCTCAGCAAAACCTGTGTGCTTGGGTATCAGAACTAGCACCTAGTGTTTATAAAGAAAATAAAGACTTTTTTGGCAGCATTATTTACTGCAAGCACTGGTCAGATCCTAAGCAATTTGGGTGTAGTGACATATGGATACATTAAATAATCCAATTTATTGTGATCAGTCGATTAGCTCATTGCTTCACCAACAGTTTGGGGTAACAGGTTATCTCCGAAACACTGGGAATGCATAGATCAGATAGCGAAATGCATTTGACAAAAGGGACAAATCACAGTTGTGGTCTGAAATTATTGCAGTGCAAATTTAAAATAAGTGTTTTTAAAGCAGTGGATCGTAATGAAGAGGTAGGTCCTTCCCTCCTTGATAGTGAGAATTTAACATTGCTCAGGAGTAGCTCAGCTAAAGCAGCTTTATGTTCGATATCTCGGGTACACAAAGAAGTGATGGCAGAATAGATTAACTGGAAGATAATTTAAATTGTATACAAAACGTTTCACTGGCATAAAAAAGTTATTTGGCAAGAGGTTACTTTTTGTGGAAGGAGCTGATTAAATACACTGATTAAACTTCTAGTGATATAAAGCCCTTTTTACCTTGATGTTCAACACCTCAGCAAGGTTAACTTTGCTAAAGGGGGGGTCACCAAATATCAGAAAATTGATGTTACATGAAAATAGAGCGCACCTTTCTGCTCAGAGCAGTGGCTCATGCTCTTCTAAAAAGCAGCCTCTAGTTATAGGAACTTATTTATCTACCAGGATTGTCAAAAAAGCAACCAAGACCTAACCCACTGATGAGGCAAAAAGCCACTCCATGTGCAACTCTTGCACTACCTCCTCCCCAAGCCCTTTTGGATCCACATGAAATATTTCCTTCCTTTCTGAAGCTCGGCCCGACGTTCTCCTCAAGAGCAGTAACATCAGCACTTACGTGCAGGGCTGAGGGCTCCCAGGTGTACTGACAAAGCAGAGAGGACATTTACATGAAGAAATGTCATATTTTAAATAGCATTTCCTTTTTTTTATAGAGCAGATTACAGGATGAGTGTCAAGTTTTCAAATGGTTACAACAATATCCTGCCTGACTCTAATTCATCAGTTACACCACCCAGCTTACCGCAACATTATCAGTGGACTTGCCTTTATACTGCAACGTGACTTAACTGAAAGGTGCCAAAATGAACACTTCTGTATCATTTGCACTCATACACAAGATGTCATGCACAGCTGAGACATGATTTTAAATCTATTTACAATTGTACATATTTTACAATATATATGTCATCTTTACAGCTACAGAATAAACTCAGACTAACATTAGTATCTTTTGAGTTTCTGCTTGAACTCAAATGCTGGAAATTAAACTAATTATTAAAAACAAGTAAGTGCATGCCTAGAAGGAAGATTTCGGGGCAAGATGCCAATTGACTAGTGTTGCTTAAAAATTACACCGGTTTGTGTAGAAAATTTAAATCCAGTTCAAAAACCCACAAAAGCCTAATAGAAATCTACTTGACTAAAATAAATACAATTCATTACACTTAACAAAAAAAAAAAAAGGTACCTTTAAAAATGTACTGATTTAAGCTCATCTGATTTTTAGCCTTACATTTATTTTCCTTCCCAAGTAGTAGATATTACTAGGTGAGGATAATGATGCTTTTCAAAGTTAAGAGCGAGAATTATCCTGCATAAACCTGAGGCTGCAGTGGTGGGGGCAGCTTGTCATTCTCCACATTTTCAGAGTCAATAGCTGCTAAGGCTTGATTTTTTGGTTCTATTTCTAATGGATATTTCTCAACAATATCTTGGACTTCCTTTGTAACTCCGTCAGTCCAATCTATGAGGTCTTTCTCAAGCTTCTTGGCTTCATTGACAATCCTTTCCTGTCTCTCATTCAACTGAGATAGCAGGTCTAAGTTTTTATACATTTGCTTAACACCCAGGCACACATCAGGGGAAAAGCTGTCGGCTTCTTGCTTCTTCGGGGACACCTGACCAGTCATAAACCGATCAAAATCTTCTTGGCTTAGATTTAAAGACTGAGCATCCAGTTTTTCAATGAAGGCCACGGCACAGCACTGCAAAGAAAACAGAGTGAGTATCATTGCAAGCTACACATTGGAACTTACGCTATTTTTTAATCCTGCTGTTAGATCAGTAACTGATTGTATTATTTCATGCTTCCTGAAGAGCTTTTCCAGAAATTAATGGTATCAGATGGTTCACATGCCTCTCTCCTCTCCCCAAAGTCTGAAGAAGGTGAAAACTCAGAGACTAATACAGGGAGAACCATTTCAACTGAACGGTACCGACTCACTACATAAAGTCCATTGCAAACCTCAGGGTCACTGTGTTTTCGAGGTGAGAAGCCAAAAAGAACAAGACATGACAACTAGCCAAGAGCACTATATTAATATTTAATCATCTAATCAGCAGAGATCTGCTATGCTCTCCATTTTCTGAAATAAGGGACGTCAAATGCCCATCTCACCTTGTGGATGCTCTTCTCTGGCTGAAAGGAATTTGTAACATTCCAAGTATTTCATTCAGCTACATATTTTCCCTCGAGAATTGCTTTACGGTGAAATGCAGCGAAGCCAGACCCATAATTATAATTCATTCTAATATAAACAAGCACATCAATAAATGCCTCCCGCAGAAGCTTTAAAAAGCCTGTTTACCCCCACACATTAATGGCCTCGTTCTGCAGCCCCTTCAAGAGAAACTCTCATGGGCTTAAACTGGGAACTTTGCATCCATAACATCTGCACAGCCCAAACCCAGGATTTTTGGAATAAAAAGTACTTACCTCCTTACAGAATAAAAACATACCTAAGTCTTAGCATCAGACTGTTCAACTAAAGGATTTAATATTATAAAGAAAGCAAAGCACTGGCCGGTTTGGAAAGCTGAGAAGGAAGAGAGAGGAGATATAAAGCAAAAGAGTTCGCTGTATTCTAAGTAACCTCAAACACTATTTGAAGAGGAGTCTTAATTTTCCTTCTATGTTATGCTGTGTTTGCTTTATTGGAAATTCCAACATCCAAATAAAAGACAAGCTTGTCATCTAAAACATAAGCACTATTCCCCCACTTACCAGGTTGGTAAAATAGTAGCCGTCTTCTCCCGTCATTAGCCTGCTTGGATTACAGAAGCGTGTGATATACTGGATGTTAGACTGCAGACGGGGTGGGTTTCCCTTCAAAACAATGTATATAAGTGTTGGAAGAAAGTCATCAGCAGAAGCTGGTTCATTTTTTGTGATTTTAATAGCATTAAATATATGCTTGCTGCACTTGGTGATGCATGCTAATTTATCACGAGGGACGCGCTTTGAATCCATTTCGATAATGTCTGTAAGATAAAAAAAAGTTCTCAAATCATTAAAACCTTATTAATCAGACATCTGAGTGAGTAGGAGACTTACTGGACAATACTGGAATTGCATAAGTTTTATCTGTGGTGCTTGATGTTACAGAATCCCAGAATGTCAGGGATTGCAAGGGACCTGGAAAGCTCATCCAGTGCAATCCCCCCATGGAGCAGGAACACCCAGATGAGGTTACACAGGAAGGTGTCCAGGCGGGTTTTGAATGTCTCCAGAGTAGGAGACTTGCTGACAGTCACTCTATTCCCTCGTCCAAATCATTGATGAATATATTGAATAATACAGGCCCCAGCACTGACCCCTGAGGCACTGCACGAAATACAGGCCTCCAACTGGACTCTGCCCCATTGACCACGACTCTCTGGCTTCTTCCCTTCAGCCAGTTCGCAGTCCACCTCACTACCCGCTCATCCAGACCGCACTCCCTCAGTTTAGCTGTGAGGATGCTGTGGGAGACTGTGTCAAATGCCTTACTCAAGTCAAGGTAGATCACGTCCACCGCTCTGCCATCATCCATCCATCTTGTTATGTCCTCATAGAAGTCAATGAGGTTGGTCAAGCACGACTTCCCCTTGGTGAAGCCATGTTGACTGCCCCTAATGACCCTCTTATCCCTGATATGCCTTGAGATGGCACCAAGGATAAGTCGTTTTCCCAGGGATGGAGGTGAGGCTGGCTGGTCTATAGTTACCCGGATCCTCCTCCTTGCCCTTTTTGAAGACGAGTGACATTTGCTTTCCTCCAGTCCTCAGGCACCTCTCCCAATTCCCAAGACTTGGCAAAGATGATGGAGAGCGGTCCAGCAATGACCTCAGCCAGCTCCCTCAGCACCCGCAGGTGCATCCCATCCGGACACATGTTCCATAAAGGTATCAGTTTATTCAACCTTCTCTTGCTTTAGTCCCAAGTACTTCAAATACAGCAGGTAAGCCTGAACACTTCTGTGATGGAAAAATTACTCCCGCTTCACTAATCCAACAGCGCAAAGACTATTGCAAATCTCACAGCCTGGACCCTATTCTGATGATGGCAGAAAATAATCTCTGTGAACAAGACATCAGAAATTCAAAGCTGTGAATGTAAACGTCATCGTTCACAAACCTGTAATTGCTTTTACAACCATATCAGAGACTTCTGGAATTTCTTCATTGACCGGAACACACAGCATTTGTGGAGTTACCCAGTGCAAAGCCCTACGACAAGAAAAAACGTTAAACCGTTCCGTGCCAGTAACATTCAGGTGTTTGAAACCAGCTGCTTCTTGAATTCAATGCACAAGGAGCGCTTTGTGTCAATGAGGCACTAGTCCAGTTTTAAGCCAGTTTATTCCACTGACGTCATTTATTTCCAGAAAAAATATTCTCTTTTTTTGCTATAACTTAACAAAAGCACACCAATTCGTTTTCCTAGCATAGTAGTTTTTGTTATTTATTCTATTCATTCCTTCTGTTTTTAACTGAAGCGTTTTTAACTCTTTCTGGTTACAAAGCTTGCCATTTGTGTATATACAGCAAAAGATTTTAAGGTGCCTGATTCAGAGCTCATTCACGGGACTGTGGATTACTCAACTATTTTTCTTTCAATGTCTTACCTGATTCTCTTCTGGACAGCAAGATCTTTCTTCTCATCATCAGTTGTTTCAGGGCAAAAGACATATTTATACTGTCGAGTCATAATGTATTTTTCAATCTGATCCATTGCTTTCTCAACCTTTTCAGGGGGCACTGAAAGGCACAAATCCCACCCAATACAGTAAATAAAGTATTCCGCTGTTTGGAAGATTAAATACAGTTTGATCCTAACGCCACCAAAGCAGTACTATTGATTTCAGACAACCTGAGTTAATAAAGAATGGATATATTTGGAGTATTTTCACTCTGTGCAGCAGAAGTAAAAATATAATAACAGTGAGAACAGCACGTGCCAAAGTGAGTACGTGCACAGGATCACAACGAAGCACATTCAACACACAAATTAGGTTCAGCTGCTCATAGCTTACAAGAATATTGCTCAAAAATATGGTCTTGGAGAACAAATCCAGTGAGGTCTTCCAAGTCCTGTGTTCCTGTTTATGTCTAAAAAAATCCCTGGGTCTGCTTAAGCTGTGCCATTTACATACCAGGCACATCAACACCATTCGCAACAGCAACACTCCCCTCTCACTGGCTTCTTGTGCAGGGCAGCGTAACCCGAGGCTCACAGCCTGTTAATTGGGTTGAGGCTACACAGTCGACTTCAGTTTTAAACAAATAGCACTGAATTTAAAACAAGAAATGAAAACAACTGACCCACATTTAATTGAGAGTTCAAGAGAAACCTGTTAAAACAAATCATTTGGACTGTAAAACTTTACCAAACAGGTGCTGCTGGGAATAGTTCTAACTATGGTACTAGAATTTTTAACAGCATTTCTGAAAGCTGGTTAGGAATGCTTCGTTTTTACTTGAAAATGCAGGGGGCTTTACCCTCAAATCATTGCTTTTTCAGCAGTAAGATACGAGATACCTTTCCAACGCGTCTGTAATTTCTCTGCTACATTTTGATAGAAGTCCTGGGCACATTCAGATTGCTCCTCAATACTCAAGTGCTGTAACAGAGAATGGATTAAGTGTGGATGTGCTGAAGAAATGGCAGCAACGCCTCTGATGTTTTGTTTCAGGAATGTGTCCAGCCGCACTAACAGTCTGAGAATGCAAATATATCATCAGAGGTGTTTATGTTGGCTAAATTATATTAAAAATATGAGAAACCAAGATATATTGGCTCTTTAACATGTGACAGACTTAGTTTATTTGCTGAACAGCTGGTTATTAGCAATGGAGCTGGACAGGGGCAATGCCATTTTCCCCAGACACATCCCTGAGTAATGGTGACAAAACAACAGACTGTTAAGCAGAATGCTTGCTCCCAATTTTGTGTCCGTAGCTTTTTAAATTATTAGATACAGTATACCAAAAAACTAAGAACATAAACCATATATGTGAAAGAATAGCTATGCAGTAAACACTTCCAATGATAAAGTTACTATAAAATATATTCACAATGTTATTTGTGAAACAACAGTGTCTGTTGAGCATTAGCTGAGCTACTGAAGAACAAAACTAGAGGTCTGAGGGGTTAAAATTAACTTTACTGATCAAGGCACTGAAATAGCAGCATAGAACTATATGTAAAAACAAAAATGAAAGAAGGAAAACTTAGTTTCTCAGCTCTCTAAGGCAAAAAACTACAGTCACCCTGAACATAAAGTCTCAGCTCTGATGGCAGAGCTGCATTTTAGGCCTGGTTTATGTGTAGTAGCAAACTGTACATTTTGAGACAGACTTTTTGACTAGCACAAACTATCGAGGCAGCAGGACACAAGAAGATCTTCAATATTTATAACCAGTAATAAAAAACCACTATTTTCACAAACTCTCTGCGTGGAATGAATCAGTTCCAAGAGAAAAAAAACGAACAAACTTCAAGATGTTTTTAAAGTGGAATCTGCATGGAAGATTCCAGCAGAACTCGCTTTATTTCCAGTCCAATTTGAGGATATAATTTGAGTAACTACATACTAAAC
Source organism: Columba livia (assembly GCF_036013475.1). Taxonomy (NCBI): domain Eukaryota; kingdom Metazoa; phylum Chordata; class Aves; order Columbiformes; family Columbidae; genus Columba; species Columba livia. The sequence continues at coordinate 5,308,214 of NC_088621.1, forward strand.
AGGAAAGGTAGGGGAAAAAAAAAGTGCTGAATATTGACTCATTTCAACCATAGGTGGCACTACAGACACATTAATATTTCAGTAACATTATTTTAATACGGAATATTAAGATGTAACTCTTATTCCGTATTTAAAACAAAAAAGCACAGTCAAGTTCCCCTTCTCCAAAGAAAATGAGTCTGATTCTGTATTATCTTTATAACTTTTCAGACTTCTTGCCCTTTTTGAAAACTGCAGTGACATTTGCTTTCCTCCAGTCCTCAGGCACCTCTCCCGTTTCCCAAGACTTGGCAAAGATGATGGAGAGCGGTCCAGCAATGACCTCAGCCAGCTCCCTCAGCACCTGTGGGTGCATCCCATCCAGACCCATGGATTTATGGATGTCCAGATTGCCTAATTGCTCCCTAACCCAGTCCCCATCAACCCAGGCAAACTCCTCCATTGTCCTGCCTTCCTCTGGGGCCTCAGCGGTACGGGGCTCCTCAGGACAGCCTCCAGCAGAGTAGACAGAGACAAAGAAGGCATTCAGTAACTCTGCCTTCTCTGTATCTTCTGTCACCAGGGCACCCACCTCATTCATTAGTGAGCCTACATTGCCTCTGCTGTTAGTTTTATCTGCCACGTATTGGAAAAAGCTCTTCCTGTTGCCCTTGACCCCCCTCGCCAGGTTTAATTCTAAGGAGGCCTTAGCTTTCCTAGTTGCCTCCCTACACCCTCTGACATCAGCCTTATATTCTCCCCAGGTGACCAGCCCCTCCTTCCATGATCTATAAACTCTCCTCTTACACTTGAGCATACCCAGCAGTTCCCTGTTTAACCACACAGGTCTCCTGGCTCCCTTCCTTGACTTCCTACATGTCGGGATGCTCTGTATACAATATTCCCGTATACAATAGAAAAAAAACCAAACTGCTGGCAGAAGAGCAGCATCTTCTCCCCCTCTCCCTAATTTCCCCATTTTATCTACGTAAAAGGCATACAAAACTTACCCTTTTATGATTCATGGTGTCCAAAAATAGTTTACATTGCTTATAGATATCTTGTCCAGGTTTATGATACGTCTTGAGAAATTCGATGAATTCCTTGGATACGCGATCTGTCTCGATGCTCGCCTGCCTGTTTATAGAAGGGCTGGGAGCCTTGGCTTCTTGGATCTCTGCTGGGAAAATTTGGGCACATCAGATTAGCCTTTTTAGGCTGATGGATGAATTCAGGAAGGGTTTAATGTGGATTAAAATACCAGGTTGGTTTTTTTCAGCTGTGCTGATGCATAAGCATTTATTTTTCAAGCTTTACCAGTGAAACACTGGATATTACTCAACAGAACTCTAGGAAACTGAGTATTCCACTGAAGTGAAACATTTATAGCCACATACCCATTTACACTAATGGCCTTTTTATATTGGTATATTACTGTAAAATGAGTTTGTTTTCGCGTTTCTCACACTTTTATTCCCAGGTAAGATATCTCCATTTAAGGTCAAGGTTTTCAGATGGGATTCTGCAGCAGTTTAAGATAACGGAGTGGTCCCTTTTCCATTCTCCCTCACCTTTCCATTCCTGCTCCTTCGCTTGCACCAACACAAGTATTAATTCAACTGGCTCATGAACTAGTGCTGGGAGAAGTAATCTGGGGCAGTCCCAGTCAGAAATGTTTCTTATGGGGTTCTTTTTCAGCTAGATCAGCTCCCCAAGCCGGCTTCCCACCACCTTGCAGGAGCATCAGCCACACGAGACAAGGACCGGGAGCAGGAGGTTGGTGCAAACGCAGCAGATGCCACAGAATCCCACCTGCCGTGTAAATGAGAACGTGGCCATTTGTGTTTCAGCAAGAGCAGAAGCACCAGGTCTGTCGCGGGTACACAGAGCGCACACAGCACTGGGTGCAAGTTTATAGAGCTGCAACCGCGGGGTTTTTTCCACACAAACACGTCCGATTGTCCGAAGTTTGCGTTGCAAGTTAATTGTACTGATCCAACGCCTTCGCTACCCACGTGTAGTTCACCCACCTTTCAACTTTCCAGCCAACACTGCTCAAAATGAAGGATTGAACAGAGATGATGGAAATGAACATGATGAAAAGCGAGCAGCAAAGAGACAGAAAACATTAAAATATTCGTGATCAACATGATACAAACAAATCTCAATTTGGAAATACGAACATGCACAGCAAAAAAAATCCTTGTTTCAATAAGCGTACATGCAGAACTCCAAAATAAAAGGAAACAGATGGGATTAGTATATTTAAATTGGTATACTGAATTTGAGCTTGAGGTAGCTTATCAGGGTTATTTTTTGTTTGCTGTTATTTGCTTTTAAAAAGATTCAGAACTACAGGAAATTCAAAGCTGTACGATCCCCTGACCATTTGACCAAAGCACAGGACTCATCAGGATCTCTTCAGCACAACCTTCTCTACGTAATTTGGCCACGTACCATTAGAACATTCAGTCAGGTACCATTAGAACATTCACAGTGTTTAAGTGATAAGAATGGAAAAGGTTTTACAAATATTTACATTCCAACTGTAACAATCGAGCTCCAAAGTGCAAATCAATCTGCTCTGTGGTGACACAAGAACCCCAGAGGGGGTTTCCTCCAACCTTCTTTATACCCAAGATTCCAAGTAGAATCCCTGTGCCGTATTCAAGATGAATGGCAACTTTTGAAAGGGTAGAATTACAATATACTTTTCCCATAATTGATTACTGACTTCATTTCAAAGAACGGCTGAAGATTTAGTGATTTCAACAAACGGCTGAAGATTTAGTGATTTCAACATTAAGTTCACCATATTATAAAACTAATGAACCTTGCCCTGCTATTTGACCTTAAGGAATATGAATATGTTTTCTACAGCCACAAATTTAAAATAGATTACTTTTTAGTTACTAGAGAGATGTAGTCAAATGAGGCAGACTACTGCTAATTTAAGCAGATTAAGGAATGCAGGAATAAATGTACTTTCAGCAACAAAATACTTTCAGCTCTGTCAGGTATTCTAAAAGAATTCAGTCTAACTAAAAAGAAGGTGATTACAGAAGAGAAATTCCATCTAAACAAGTTGAAGAGAACCTAGTAGAGGAAATATGCTAAAAAGAAAGTATGGGAAGAGTTAAGAAAGGATCATCTTCACAAAGAATAAACACTAGTAAGACTAAAATCTTTCTCAAGGCATTTGAGAAAAACGCAAGCTGTCACAGCAGAACATCAGCACTCCAGTGATTCACTATGGTTGTGCCATGGTCACGATCCGAGCCCGAGTGAAAAACCATAGAAGTGTTGCCATTAGCTCTGCTACACACACTCATTTGTCTTCTTCATTTAATTTGCAAATGGTAGACCTTCAAATTTCATTAGTCAGCAGAACACGTCAGAATTGCAAACAAAGAACATAAGACAAGATCCTAAAGCTGTTTGTACCACGGGTTCTGGCATCTTTTTGGTTAAAATGAAACCAGTGCATCTTCCCTTAATTTTTAAATTGTCTTCTTGATTAATATAACAAACAGCTGGAGATGTTTTGAGAATGTACAAGTTCTTGAAGTATGAACTAGTAAACTGAAGTAGTTTCAACTCATAATCAGGTTTATAATGGCAACCTGGAATTATTTTTTGACAAAAAGACGAAGCAGCACAAGATGTAGCTACTTCTTACAAAGTTCTTTTCTATTTTTTTAAACTGCATAATCCTTCAGCTGTCACACTAGGGTAGAGCTCAAAGAAGCTTCAGCTTTATTCGTATCTCCTCCCTACCAAAACGCAATAAATTAGAGATTCAAGTTCACCTCAAGACGCCAGACTTGCCTTTTTTGTCGTCTTCATATTCAATGGCACGAGTTAGAAGTGGCACAACCCTAGTTTGTACTTTGCAAAGCCCAGCTAAGAAGGAAGCTCACTAAACCCAGGCGGCCGGCTGGCTCGGGCTGTACCGCATTACCTTCGGTAGGGGAAGCCAGTTCCCAGGAGGGAGTAAAAATCTCCTTCAAATCCCTGAGAATGTTATCAGCATTTCGCTCCCTCCCAAGCTGTCCTTGCTTAACGATTTTCTCTTGAGCCACTGAAATAAATGCAAAAGCAAGCAAGGCACCGAGAACGGGAGCATGGCCGGAGAGATGATGGGGATAAAAAAAAGAGAAAGAAAATATGGAAAGTGAGAAGAATGAACGTAAAAACAATACAATACAAAGCTGAACGCTTCATTTAGCTGGCTGCTGCCCATGCACCAAGGCAAATTCTAAGGATGAAATTCAGACACATTTAGAATTTCTTATTAAACAAATGCATCGTCTATAAGGCTAAGACACATTAATGTTGCCTTTTCTTCTGGAATGACTCCTCCACAGCCTGGCATTTTTTGGCTTTTTACCCATGTAAGCTATTGCTATGCAAAGACACTAGTGCCATTAATCATTCTTACTTGCAACACATTCTATAGAATAAACATTCAGCCAACCATAAACTTGATATCCCCAGCCCACATAGGCGTAAACACTACAAGCTTCTTTTCACATTTATTTTCATTTAAAGGCACCCTACTGACACATTGCAATTTTCTTCTTCAATCTGTTGAAGTGACCCCTTTTGGCAGCATCACCTGGTACTTTATATCAGCATTTCCCTCACACTTAGATATGTCGGTTTGTTTGGGGTGACTGACAGCCAGTGGCCCTTCAAGTCCCAAACCACGGTACAACACTATGGTTGACTCATTAACTGAGCACAAATGTGTCACGCAAACAAGATGCTTCCACTCATCTGTAGACCACCACTAGGAACACGTTTATAGTAACACTTTAGTGGAAGAGCTCCTGTATAGCTAACACAAACAGCCACTGGTTTAGAAGTGCACTGATCTATTTAAAAGATTGTTCAGTATCACCCTAAAGATCATGTTTTCCCGTGTTTTCAGTAAGACTTCAAGTATCATTCTCCAGAAGCATCATTATGGCAACTTTAAAGTCAAGTCACAGAGCATTACTCTGCCTTTTAGTATGTTTATAGAAAATACTTTTTAACTTAATATGTTGTACAGAACCACTAAAAGCAAAGGGGGAAGTTACCCTTCTTAGCTCCTGTTCTGGAAGAAGCGGTGAAGAACTTCTTCACGGTAGTGACCTTTCGTGTTTTCTCATTGGTTTTCTTTTCTTCAAATTTTGAAAATGTCAGTGACTGTGCCCCTTGGGTACTCTGACTACTGGCATAAGCTTCTTCCTCCTCACGCTGAAGCCTGGAATTAGAAAAATGTAAGGCTAATTTTAGTGCTTAAAAACAGCACAAAGCAGCTAATTTCCTGTGCAATAAATAAATGAATTACTCTTACAGAAGATAGAAACCACGGCTCGCAGCTGAGCAAGTCAAATACCCTGTCACAATCTCAGAAATATTCTGGGAAACAGATCACTGTTGTCATAATTTGCTTTTAAAGTCTTGGTGATACATATGCTTGCTTGAATGAATGAGGCAAACCACTTCACTGCAACACTGGTAAGTGCTTTGCAAAGACCAAGCCCGTCTTTTAATCTACGTGTACAAAAGAAGGACTGAGGGCAAACAAACTCATCCTTCCATGTCTACTTTTCTTCCTATGCAGGAAGAATAAAATGGGTTAAATTATATTGCTCTTCAAGACGCTAAAAGGTTGAGCAATTTTATTTAAACATCCATCCAGCTCAGGACAATAAATGGTCTTGCCTTTGTAATCTCTTAAAGCAGGACTTGTGTCTTATCTGTGCTGTCAAGACTGTCTGCCCACTACTGCAAACAATCACAGCTTATCTCTTCCTTTAGCATCTCCCAACTGAACAGTTACTGATTAAAGAATTCCTCAAATGCCCCATTTTATTGCACGTAGATATTGTAAGACTGACAGCACAACTAGCTACTCTAAAAATCCAAAAGTTTTTATTAACTGTTTAAGCCAAATTTATGGCAGAGAAAAAAGGAATGACACATTCTCTGTACTGTGATCACTTACCTGGCACCCTCTGATTATGCCAAAAAGGGTCTCACACACTTCTCTCTACCTGCCTTTGCAGTTAATTTGTTCCCAACAGTAAAAAGAACTTCAAAACCAAACAAATAACTTCAAGGCCTAAGGTAACAGGGTCTAGGGTAGTTAGATACCAGAAAACTGGGGGCTTCTAAACCATAGCCATGAATTTGGACCCAAGTGAAGTTCAGAGAACTTCCAAAGATGTCACCTTCAGGCAGCTTGATGAGAACCTTGCACTTAATGCTTTTTTCTTGTTAGTTTCCTTCCTTTTCCTCCCCTAATTATCTTGGTTAATGTATCACTAGGTAACTGAAGATCACTGAAGTGTTCCAGATTCAAGTACAGACACGTGTCTCAAGTCATTTGCACTTTTTCCTGGAGTTCTGGTATACCCCACTAAAATGTTAAGGTAAGCACATACAGAGATCTGCTGGAAGGCAGGAGGGCTCTGAAGAGGGATCTGGATAGACTGGAAAAATGGGCCGATTCCAATGGGATGAAGTTCAACAAGGCCAAGTGCCGGGTCCTGCGCTTTGGCCACAACAACCCCCTGCAGCGCTCCAGGCTGGGCACAGAGTGGCTGGAGAGCAGTCAGACAGAAAGGGACCTGGGGGGACTAATGGACAGGAAGCTCAACATGAGCCAACAGTGTGCCCAGGTGGCCAAGAAGGCCAATGGGATCCTGTCCTGTATCCAAAATAGTGTGGTCAGCAGTACAAGGGCAGTGATCCTTCCCCTGTACTCTGCATTGGGGAGGCCACACCTGGAGTATTGTGTTCAGTTCTGGGCCCCTCAGGTTATGAACTACCTGAAGGGCAGTTCTAGCCAGGTGGGGATTGGTCTCTTCTCCCAGGCATCAGCAATAGGACAAGGGGGCATGGGCTTCAACTCTGCCAGGGGAAATTGAGGCTGGAGATTAGAAAGCAATTCTTTGCAGAGAGAGTGATCAGGCATTGGAATGGCTGCCCAGGGAGGTGCTGGACTCACCGTTCCTGGAGGTTTTTAAACTGAGATTGGACATGGCACTTAGTGCCATGATCTAGTCAATGGACTGGAGTTGGACCAAGGGTTGGACTGGATGATCTCTGAGGTCTTTTCCAACCCAGCTGATTCTGTGATTCTGTGAAAATTGTCACTTTCACCCTTCAAACTGTTAAAATTGCAGATTTCAGTATGCAAATTAGGTCAAAGTTTTTGGTGGAGGGTGTTTTCATTTGTTACTGCACAGACTTTCTTTTGAAGCCTCTTAAATTAGAATGTCATAAATATTCATCTTTGCATCAAAAGGAAGATTTTAATTCCTGCTGGAAAGATCAAATTTGAGAACTTATGATGCAACTGAGCCAGAGTAAATAGGACTAGAGAACAGGAGACAGGAATAGTATTTAGAAGTCATCCTAGTGTAAAAGATGAAGGAATAAAGAGGGTTCTTTACCGCTCTGCCAGCTCCCAATCCTCTTGAATCTGTTTCTGCCTGGCCTTATGGTATTCCTCTCTCCAGCACTTGGAGCAAAATCCCTGCCAAGCAGGATTGCCATAGTAACCACATCCCTTCTTGCACAGGAGCTCTGACTGATCAACGTGAATTCCTCTGCGTTCAGATTTCTGGTTCATTTTCTTCCTGTTTAAAGAGAAAAGGGTTAAAGACAGAAACATGATAACAGCCTGCTAGAAATCGATTCTTTCAAAGGCTTGCCTTTTAGAAAGAAGTCACCTGTTTTAATTATTTAATAGTACCATAGCAACAAAATAAAGGCGACAGGAGGAAGGGCACCATTACATAACCACGCAGCCCTGAGAGCCAAATGCAGCATTAGCATAACTTTGCATCACTTGGGCATGCAAACTGCACTCAGTGGCTCCAGGACCAGTCACACGTACATCAGAGAGATGCGTGCACAAGTGGAAAAAGGCACAATTCCCTGATCTCACCAGCACGTTGTTCTAATAGTCACAGAAACATGAAGCAACACAGGAAAAAAGAAATGCAGCCAGTTGCAGTCACCACCAAAGAATCACAGAATCCCAGAATGTCAGGGATTGGAAGGGACCTCAAAAGCTCATCCAGTGCAATCCCCCCATGGAGCAGGAACACCCAGATGAGGTTACACAGGAAGGTGTCCAGGTGGGTTTTGAATGTCTCCAGAGTAGGAGACTCCACAACCCCCCTGGGCAGCCTGGGCCAGGCTCTGCCACCCTCACCAGGAACAAGTTTCTTCTCAAATTTAAGTGGAACCTCTTGTGTTCCAGTTTGAACCCATTACCCCTTGTCCTGTCATTGGTTGTCACCCAGAAGAGCCTGGCTCCATCCTCCTGACACTCACCCTTTAGATATCTGTAAACATTAATGAGGTCGCCCCTCAGTCTCCTCTTGTCCAGCTCCAGAGCCCCAGCTCCCTCAGCCTTTCCTCACACGGGAGATGCTCCACTCCCTTCAGCATCTTTGTTGCCCTGCGCTGGACTCTCTGCAGCAGTTCCCTGTCCTGCTGGAACTGAGGGGCCACAACTGGACACAATATTCCAGGTGTGGTCTCACCAGGGCAGAGCAGAGGGGCAGGAGAACCTCTCTGACCTACTGACCACCCCCTTCTAACCCACCCCAGGTACCATTGGCCTTCCTGGCCACAAGGGCCCAGTGCTGGCTCATGGTCATCCTGCTGTCCACCAGGACCCCCAGGTCCCTTTCCCCTACGCTGCTCTCTAACAGTTCATTCCCCAACTTACACTGGAACCTGGGGTTGTTCCTACCCAGATTCAAGACTCTACACTTGCCCTTGTTATATTTCATTAAAGAGAAGCCAACTGAGCAAGAGACAAAATGTAAATAGGTCTGTATTGAGGCCAAGAATGTCGCTGCAAAGAATCACACCGGTGAGACTCCAGATAATGTAACTTTGGCCTCAAAGAACATGTCTTTACAGCACAGCGAAGTATCACAGCTGACAGAATGCACGAGATGCACCTCCATGTCCTTAGGTACTCAAGTTACTTCAGAGTTAGGTTGGGCATCTGTATAAAGCACAGCTCTAGAGAATTTATCTATAGTGACTGCAACAAAAACATTTCTTTTCAAGCCTACACAGCCACTGCAGCGCCTGTCATCCAACGATCCAGCCCTCCCCTTTCCTTTTTTGCTTGACAGAAGCCATCCCACATGCCAGCTTGCTCCCAAGGATGTTTCAACTACTTCCCTCTAGTTCTAAATGCTGTATTCATTTAGGAGAAAAGCAGCACACAATCTATCTAACAGACAAGAAATTAAACATCAGATGTTTTTCAGCTGCACAGCCTGGAACGGCAATTGCATGTTGGCAGCATTTGGAAACACAGCCCATCCTCAGAGCCTCACACGTGCCCTTTATCACCAATTCTGTAAAGAGCAGGGAAGCGAAAGCTCGAAACTCTTCACTTGCTCCTGATGCAGTTTAAGGGCCACTTCCTAAAAACAGAAGCTGCAGCAGCATTTTGATTAGAAACTTCTATTGCAGGTGCCTGTACTAGAAAACACACCTTGTATAAAATCTGCAATACTGCCATTAATGACAAAGCTGATCAGTGTGAATGTTTTCACTGTATACTATGGGGAGCTATAAAGACAGAACAGATAAAAACCTCTTCATAACACAAACTACAGAGAAATTTTACACCGACCTCATCACCCAAGGAAATAACATCCCTGATCCTATCACCCTCTGCAATGGAGTAAGTTACAACAGTTTTGCAAATGCAGTCTGTAGCACAGTTTCATGAATTCAGGTGTCCGTCACTCTTATTTAAAAGCACCGCACTTCAGGCACTCAGATTGTCTGAAAGCTAAAGGAACAGAATGAAATATGACCCTGCCTCACACCTTGCCTTCTGAAAGCTCAACAGCATACTCGCTTTCTGTCCAGTTGGGCACTTTCACTATCTCTATACAGATGCACAATAAAAATCACATTTCCGTATCCGCAGAGTTTCAGCCACAATTACCCTGGCATCCTGCTGGCCCTCTGAGTACCTTAGAACTAAAAATAAGGCTCTGCTTAGTGTCAAAGTTCAGCAGCTTTCCCTGGAGCAAGCAAAGCAGGTCTCTTAGTAGCAAGATTAATTTTTTTTGCATTCTTTTTGGAGAGGTTTGTAAGCAGCTGCAACGCCACTAGAAGCAAGTTGTTCAGTTGCCTCCCTTTCAAGTATTTTCTATTGCACTTACATCAGTTTCAGATCCAGGGACAAAAGAGGTCACGCTGAATCAATATGCAGAAATCACATGCTGCACTTAAAGCAAAGCCTTTCTGCTTCCTTTAAACACACACAGCCATTACAAAAGAGTTTCACAGCCATTACAAAAGAGTTTCACAGCCAACTTTTGCGGGTCAGCACTTACATTTTAACGAAAAGAACAACAAGTTTTAATATACTGAATATGAAAAATCCATCTTGAGTCAACCTCTGGCCATATTGGCTGCTCATATAAAAAGACAGTGAAGTTCATCAGTGTCAGTGCAAAACTAACCAGATTGCATTGACACGAAATGAGGCAACCAGATACTATGTCCCCCCCCACCCCATGATCTTCCATTACATTCCCATGGGACTAAAGATAAGCCCTTCATCATCAGTGCTATTTCACAATTAAAACTATGGGATAAGAACAGAGCCCAAAAGTTCGCCAACACCTGATGATTGCACACGATATCTTGATATGCAGGCCGGTTACATAAAGCACAAAACCAACTCTAAGTTTCCATAAGGCACTCTCTCCATAATTATAACTCCATCAATCCTTGGGCCATTTTTGTCAGTATTCTTTAAGGCGGACTGAAGTAGCAGCAATTTTTGCTCCAGGACATTGTACCTTTCATATCAGACTCAAAGCTCTTAACAGCAGCAAAAGATTATATTTTAATTTTCACACTGACCAGATTACAAAATAGCTGGAAAAATTAATAGTAAACTTACTAAAGCAGGTAGTCACAGCAAAGAGTGCATTCTTAGCTTTTATGTGGTACAAAAAAGGGGTTCCTTTCATCAAAATTGGATCTGTCACTAAGGGCTGATTTAACACACACATGAAAGACCACACTTACGTAAGACAATCTCTTCAGCAGTAAACCTAAAATAATTTTCATAACACATCGGCGTTTCCAAAGACTGCAGACACGGCTTTCACTGTGTGTGAAATAAGGTTTAGAAGTAGTATAGATTTATCATGAGTTCAGACACCACCAGCTTGTTTTTCTTGTTGCTCTCTAACATGTACCTACCTCGCGCCCAGGGACAGAGCAGGCAAACAGATCCCTTTATTGTCAATGCACATTGCATCACTGCCACAATGACAAGATACCGACTTCTTCATCAACTATTTATTAGCCCTGGATTGTTCAGGTCACCTTTGATGGAAGAGCTGGTTGAAAAAGCTCACATAGCAAAGCTGAGTAGAAAGGGGCTCATTTAATCAATCTACAGACACCTTTAAGAAGACGTAACTGCAAATCAACTTATAATTATTACAAGCTATGAAAAACAGTTTCTAAAAAACTCTGCATGCTAACTCTAAAATTTAAAGCACTGGCTTTGTAAGACTGTTCTGTAAATGAGCTTCAACATCAGTACCAAAACTTATATAAAACCAGAAAAAGACATCACATAATGGACTCGAAACAGGCAGGCTGACACAAAGGTGTGAACCTGCCTTTGGCTTCTGGTTTTGGTTGGGGTTTTGGGTTGGTTTTGTTTTGTGGGGCTTTCCTCTCATCTATTTACCTTACTCTATGTTCCTGAAATCAAGAGTTTTCTCAAAAAAAACTTGGCACAACCCTTAGCAACAACCTGCACCAGTCTTCTTACTGGACTTCAGTGGTCATGATTTGGCTCTTCAAGTTTAACTCTTCAGAGCACTTAACTTGCATTAATTCTTCTCATACGAAAGTGCCCACAATGTTTGACCTGGTGTCACTCACTGCAATGACCATCCCAGAGCAGGAAAAGAAGAACAACTGGGGAAGTCTCCAAAACCACAATTCTTACAGTAACAGTTGCTGGTTTACATTTGACTGGTGCTCGGATAGAACACCATGCTTCACACTAGATTAGAAGAGTAGCCAGTCCTACCTAAAACTGCTGCAACTTCAGCTCCTGAAAATAAATTGATGACTTAGATTAGAAAGTGCGTCAAAACTGAGGGGGTAGAAAGGTGGGACTGGGTTAAGGACTCTTAACTACAAATTTTGCCTATGGAAAAACAATCTTAAAATAACATATTTATCCTAAAAAGCAACCACTGACCCAAATGCCACAAAATTATTAAGAAGCCATGTTAAGTGTTGAAAGAGTCATGATTCATGTGTAACCCTAAACACTCAGGCATGTCATTAGCAGAAAAGTAATTAACCATGAGTTAATTTCCTTTAAAGGAAAGGGTGGGGCAATATGATCTAAGAGACTCATGAACAGAAAATACGAAAGCCATTAGACAACTTACAAATTAAGAACCATGGCTGCTATCTTCGCAGAATAGACCATATGAGTCTTCACAGTTTAATGTGCAGCTCTCTTGCAATTAAGAAATCTCAGCTATAGCACTTATTTCCTAGTACAAACAGCGTGGGTTTCTAACTAGCGATCCTGAGAAAAGAAACAGTTGTTAAGTGTGATGAGAGACGCACAGTCAGATCAGCCACCTGGAAATATTCACCACCTGAAAACTGGGCAGGGAAATGGCAGCCACTAATTAAAACCTCTGAAACACAAAGGCCAGGAGGCTTCACCCCTCCATCCGCAGAGCTCACAAGTCACTTCAACTTAAGGATGCATTTTCCCCACCAACATCAGTACAGATCTTAAGCTACAGTTTTGTTTGCCCGCATCAAATTCTTAACTAGGGCCTGTGGCAATGACCGCTCAGCTAGGAGCAGCATCTATTCATGAATTAACAGACTGTCTCACCATCTACATGTGACTCATAGTTGCACTTTTAAATGAAATCACAAGAAACATCTAAAAAACGCTTTGTAGGGTTTGTCTGGGAATTCAATTAAGCATATTATCGGCTAAAACTCCTAAAAATCCCCTCAGAAACAGCAGCGATTGGGTTCTACACGCTGTTTTCTGCCAACATGTCAACCACGCTCACCTGCATACTAATTAAAACTAAGTTGGCTACGACCTCAGAGAAAAACTTCAAAATATCCGTATTTGACTTGTTACTGACAGCAATGTAATGGGACTTCACAAACATGATTTAACACATAACGGGGGATCATATAGCAAACTTCAGGAGGGAGCTGAGAAAGCTGTTCTAGACAACACCACAAAACAAAACTAAACACCAGAATCACTGACTATCTTCAAGCTTATAATCACAGATTGTTATGTAAAGCGATCTTATGAATTGGTATGATTGTCTTTATATTCCTATTCTTCCCTTCTATTGTGCATTGCTTTGTGGTTTTTTTGTCAGCAAAGCATTCCACTGAGTTCTGATTCTCTTCCTAATCCTCCCCCCTACAAAACACTTGTGTAACCACGTCCAGAAGACCAACACATGCAATTCCTGGGTAAAGTGCTGTTCCTGGAAACCCTCTGTCCTTCTGTGCTCATCAGTCCTGAGTCTCGAAGGAGTCCTGTGTAACTGGAAAACTCAGTACAAGTGCCAGAGCACCGGCACCAGGAGCTGCCAGTGCAAAGCACCGCTTCGAAAATAGCTTTCATGACCGTGAGACCAAACAAGAAAAGTGCGAAAAGTCATGTCAATAACAGATTTAAACCACAATTTCCATAACGCCACTCCTTTTCAAAACCTGTGCAGTGCCAATAATTTCCAGCACTTGGCCAGATTCGGGCCCCACTCAGCCTAAAAAACAAATAATAAAGACTTGAATTTAGCCTGTGACAACCCCCTCAGCTGACCCACCGCACCAGTGACAGTGTCTGCCACAGACCAAGGCAGCCCAGCCGGATTTAGGATGGCGTCGAACCACTCCCTTGGGGAGTTTTCCATAACTTTGAGTGCATCATCCACCCTCCAGTATCTCACACCCTCTCCGAAAATCCAGCCACTCCCTGCTCCGGGGGACCAGCCTGAACACTACACAAGGTGCTCACACAAGGACAAACACCTACAAAAGCATCCAAAATGTGCTGCTCAGCATCTGAAATATACTCCAGACTCCATTCGACTTGAGTTTAAAGGACTTTGATCACCCATTGTAGAATAAGCTGCCATGCAGCGGTAACACTTACAGCCAAAGACTCAAAAACCCCTTGATCCACAAGGGACTTCGCAGGAAAAAAGGCGGAGGGGCCAGATTTGCAGTTATCAGTGACACCTTCACTCTAATTATTGAAACACACCCACTAAATTAAATAATGATAATTATAAATATCTATATTATAGTTTTCGGAACTGCAAACGCTAAGTTTCTCTGCACCCCAGTGCATGAAGCCCAGTCCTGCTGTGCCCCTCGGAGAACCCTTGGGACAGGGGTTGGCGGGGCCGGGTGTGCCCCCCCACCCTCCTCGGCGGCTCAGACGCTGTGACACCGACACTTAGAACGAATTATAACAACCGGCGGCGGAGAGGCCGCGGGGGGACGCTGACAGTCCCCGAACTGTCACTACCGGTTCAGGTGAGCTCCCTCAGCGGGGAAACCCCTTCCCGCAGCCGGGCCCAGCGGCACGGGGCAAGCCCCGGGCGGGGCCGCTGACAGGGACCCGCGGCGGCTCGGACCCGCGGCTCACCGGTTGCCCCGGGCGGCGGGGGCGGCCGCTCCGCTCCGCGCTGCTCCGCTCTCCTCACGGCGGCCCGGCGCCTCCTGCCCTCCGCGGTGGCGCCGGAAGGGCGTGTCCCCGCTTCCGGGGCGGGGCGCTGTCCCGGAAGGAAGCGGTGGCGGAGGCCGTGCTGAGGGGAGGCGGCGGGAGCGGCGCCGGGGTGTTTCACCACCCAGGGGAACTAGGAAGGGATTCGGGGTGTTTGGGCGTATCGACGTGTGGTTCTCTTCAGAGTCTGGTTTTCTGCCCTTCCAGCCACCCTCCGCAGCAGATCCCCTCAGACACCACCCCAGCTCCCAGCAGCTGCTGTGGTTTTACCCCAAACTCAGCTCCCGTGGGCGCTGTGACTGGGTCTTGATGCTGACAGCAGCACAATACTGCTGTTCATAACTTACTCCTCTTCCCCTTCTCATTTGCACAGTGTCTTTTTTGCCAGCTAAGCAACTCCAGAAACTTTCTTTTTGAGCGCTGCACGAGCAGGAACAGTCACAGGCAACTTCTCTGGGCTGCTTCACATGAAGACTGAAACACTGGAGGTTCCATCTGAACGTGAGGAGAAACCTCGCTGAGGTGCCAGAGCCCTGGCCCAGGCTGCCCAGGGAGGTTGTGGAGTCTCCTCTGGGGACATTCAAACCACCTGGATGTGACCCTGTGTGATGTGCTCTGTGACCCTGTGTGATGTGCTCTGTGACCCTGCGTGAGCAGGGGTTGGACCGGGCGATCTCCAGAGCTCCCTTCAGCCCCAGCCAGTCTGTGATTCTGCGATGCTGGGTGGGTGCAAAGTGGAACCGAAATGAGCCGGTACCAGCCACTGCTCAAGTGCCACCTGTAAAGGAAGCGATGATGAAAGAGTTAACGGCTGGTGCTGTTAAACGAACCCCGGTGTCTTAATTTCCATTTGCAAAGGGAACTCGCATCACAGGGGAAATGAGGAGAGGGACTATAGTGGCTGCAGAGCAGGTCAGCCAGATTCCCATAATTTTCAGTGTAATATATGTCCTTCCTTCAAATGCAATGAGCTAAATGGACTGACGTGCATTGTCCTTTTAATGATCTGCAAAGATGACATTCATAGCAATATTGTACTGAGCCCTTGAGTACATGGCCAATTTGTCTATAGTGTCAGGTGGCAAACACAGAATATTTGGGAGTGTTGGGACAGGAAAGTAGCTGTATAGGTGAGAAAGGGGCAAGAAAGCTAAGCAGGAGAATCCCACAGACACAGGTAAGTACATCCTAGCAAACCTCCGGCCTAGCTAGATATAGAGAAAATATATAAGTAAAGAAAAAAAAAAGCAGTATTGCATAGGCATTTAGTTTAATTAGACAATTATAAAGCATTCATGATATACAAAAACATTAATCATCTTAAACATGGATTTAGTAAATTAGCTACTCACATTTTTGTTGCAAACGCAGAATTTCAAAAATTACGCTACACACCAAGAAAAGATAAATCAATAACGTTATATAAACCAGTTATTAGATTATACTCCCCTGACATCCGCCTGCACAACTCTTCTGTTTCTGTCAAAAAATGAACACACATTAGGCAACATCATCTAAATCATTGTAAACAAAGACTGCTTAGAACAAGTGTAGTCAATAAAATAACAATATTGTCAACTTGCACAAATCACAACACAGAATGCATGTGTTTAATCAAATTTGCTGGCTCAAATCCACATTTGCTTTGTCAATATTGCACTTTATGTTTGCTCTCTCCTCGAGAATCGCAAGGATGAAAGTTTTGATTAAGATTCAACTGATACAGACCAATATTTTGATTTTCATCTATTCGGCTAGGTAGTCTTTCTTATTTAAACATTAAACAGGAAATAGTTGTAAAATATCAGTATGTGCATAGTAAAAAATACCAAACATGATCAAAACAGGAATTCTGTCATCAGCTTCTCTAGAGTAACAGCGGCAAAACTCTCAAAGACAAACCAAAAAATGTACGGTTAAATCAGACTGTGTTCCATTTCTATAAGTAGTGCTGAAATACAAACCAGAGTTGTCTCATGTAAATACATATATGGGAAGTGGCAAAAAAAAACCCTGAATAATCCAGTAAAATGGCATTTCTCATTGTAGTCTCTAAATAAACTGATGCTGACAACCTGAACTTAAGGGTCTTAAGTGTAAAAGTAGCCACCTTAGATAATTTTCGTAGAAACTGTGGTTTAAGATTCCCTGATATTTACATCTACCTTTCAGTTTTGGATGTACAGGAATTCAACTTCGGGATGCGGTTACTAATGTCAGAAGTGCAACAACTAACTTCGGAAAAGAATATGATTCTGCAAGGGCTGTCTTATTGTAGAAATCAATTTACCACTCAGATATACTGGCTGGTAATTTGAGAAATATTTGAATATGAAGGTTGACTCTTTTTTTTCCTGGTTTTGCACCAAGAAGGGTCAACAGGGATGTTAAAAATGAGATTTATTGACTGAAGAAGGTGAGGTGAAGGAAGTGCTTGTCTAGTATCATCATTCAGCTCTAAATCTAGAACAAAGTTTAACGGCACGGAATGTAAAAAGACTCAGTAATGAAATAATATACATTAAATATTCCTCTTGCTTCTGCTAATAGGAACATACATATAGTGTTTTCTCATTTACCAAAAGCCTTTGCAAATGACCTGATTCTATAGAGCTTCTTTTTTTTAGATACTGTAAACATTTAGAATGTCTAAGGCTAAAAACAGGCACAAGTCTTCCATGAACAGTTATTATTCCTAAAAGCATTTAGGAATATATTCCAAATCTGCTATTTCTTTTTATAACAATGGAAATAATTGAAATATAATAATTCACAATGCAAATTCTTAATTTAAAAAGAAATACAGCTTAATCGTGATAACAATTAATAATATATAGGGCATACTCCTCTATTTTTTGTTTCAAATGGTCCATTACATGAAAATTACATTTCCAGAATCTCTGTGCTGGGTGTTACTCAATTTTATAAAGTGGAAAGTTTAAGTAGCGACTAAAACATTTCTAAGTGGGTAGAATTCAACCACGTTATGTCAGCATTATTAGCACTCCGGCTTTATAATAATGCAGGTGAGATCTGCAATATCCATTTTGCAGACTGTGATACTAAAGCCACATGGTAGGTGGCACCTTCTAAAAGATGTTACACGCTCCTCTCTATCGTTTCCATGAGGTGGTTTTGTTTTGTGCCTCATTAAGGTACCTGAGCCAACAGTCTTGTTTCAGGCTGGTTTTTCAAGATTTCGGAGGTTTTCCAGCCTCTGGAACAGGTTCTCCTTCGCTGAGCAGCTAAGCGTTAGCCAGCATTCCAGCAGACTGATTCCGATATACGTTAGCAGCAATGCATTTCCAGAGACACGTTGCAAAAATATTAAAAGCAATTGTCGTCTAGAAGTCCTTTTACTCCCTGCACCGTTGTCGACAGAATAACTCACCACCAAGTAATTTTGAATTCATAGATAGGACGCTTGCAGTAATAGTGGTTTATCAGGTGTTTATCGCACACCCCGATACACTGGTGATCCACAGTTATCCCTCTGTCAGACAGGTCTGTCACGATACAGTGCAAGAGATCGTACACATCAGCTACAGCCTCCCAGGGGCCAAAAGATACATCTACTTCGCAATGGTGTTCAAACAGCTTTGTCTCACTTTCACTCCTTTCGAAACGCAAAGAGTTGAAATGTGGGCATTCGTAGGGAGTGATGGGCATCTCTTCTTTGAAGACACACACCTTCAGTTTCGCAAATCTTGCTTTTCTTTGCATGGCTCTAAGCTTTGCTATCTCGATTATCCGTTCCAAATGATCTAAAAAATGAGAAAAGTTGAAAATAACAATGAAGCACCTAGTAGAAGAAAACAAATGCAATTATTTTATGTGAAACATATTGCTTCAGTGTTTAACAAGTTATTCTTAACGTAATATTAGCAGCAACAGGAAGTTCCATGGAGCTAGATATAGAGTAATTAAATCAATCTCAGTTCTCTTGTTAACTTCACAGAATCACAGAATGTCAGGGATTGGAAGGGACCTAGAAAGCTCATCCAGTCCAATTCCCCCGCCAGAGCAGGAACACCCAGATGAGGTTACACAGGAAGGTGTCCAGGCGGGTTTGAATTTCTCCAGAGTAGGAGACTCCACAACCCCCTGGGCAGCCTGGGCCAGGCTCTGTCACCCTCACTGAGAAGAAGTTTCTTCTCAAATTTAAGTGGAACCTTTTGTGTTCCAGTTTGAACCCATTACCCCTTGTCCTATCATTGGTTGTCACCGAGAAGAGCCTGGCTCCATCCTCCTGACACTCACCCTTTAGATCTGTAAACATTAATGAGGTCACCTCTCAGTCTTCTCTTCTCCAGCTCCAGAGCCCCAGCTCCCTCAGCCTTTCCTCACACGGGAGATGCTCCACTCCCTTCAGCATCTTTGTTGCCCTGCGCTGGACTCTCTCCAGCAGTTCCCTGCTCTTCTGGAACTGAGGGGCCACAACTGGACACAATATTTCAGATGTGGTCTCACCAGGGCGGAGTAGAGGGGCAGGAGAACCTCTCTGACCTACTGACCACCCCCTTCTAACCCACCCCAGGTACCATTGGCCTTCCTGGCCACAAGGGCCCAGTGCTGGCTCATGGTCATCCTGCTGTCCACCAGGACCCCCAGGTCATCAGTGGGCCTACATTGCCTCTGCTGTTAGTTTTATCTGCCACGTATTGCAAAAAGCTCTTCCTGTTGTCCTTGACCCCTCTCGCCAGGTTTAATTCTAAGGAGGCCTTAGCTTTCCTAGTTGCCTCCCTACACCCTCTGACATCAGCCTTATATTCTCCCCAAGTGGCCAGACCCTCCTTCCATGATCTATAAACTCTCCTCTTCCACTTGAACTTGGTGTCCTTACTACATGCCCAAATCTATTCAGTTGCAGGTTCTAATGGAACAAACACAGAAGCAGAGAAACATTCTCATTTAATAATAAGCCGTGCATGTTATGGCCTAGATCTTGCTCCCTTTTAAGACAGCATAAAAATCCACATTCTTGGATATAGCAGGAACAAAACTGACGTGGAGACCTCAAAGATCTAAAGGCCATGAAAGACCCATAAACTTCTAAAATACAATGGAGTTATTCTGAAAGCTGAAAGGAGACCAGAAAGCGCTGTGTATATGACTTGAATCGCTCTGGAAGAAAGAGTCAATAGTTCTTTGTTCATTTACCTTTGTAATACGGCATCAGACCCAGGAAAGCTTGTCTGACTTTCTCTCCTTTCAGAGGCTGGATGTCCTCTAGATTGTCTAGCAAGGGTCCTATGGAATAATACTGTGCTTCCTTGTAAACTGACCTCACTCTCTCCCTCGGCGGCAGGTCACCAGATCGTAGAAAGTTAAGTATGTCTCTAAAAAAATAAGGCAAAAATATTGTTAAGTAACAAGTTTCTGCCAAAACTGTTGCAGGTTGGAGAGTAAACACCGGACATTTGTCCATTCTATTGAGATAGAAATCCTTATGCTTAGACAGTAACTGAAGTAAGTGTGAGTCATATTTCCAACATATGTTTTTAAAAGCATTTGCCATATTCAAGTTTCCAAGTCATCATTTCACATTTTTACACTGTTAATGTCAAAAGCCATTTCAGAAAATGCTGTCATATTTTAAACAAAAACTTCAAGGTGGAGTTATCATTTAAAATAGAGGCGTGGACAGTATTTAATGGGAAAGAGATTGTCGTCACTCTATTTCAAATTTAGGTCTGTGACAAAATAATCTTTTCCAGCTTCCTGGAGAATCATACACGTGGATATTTTAGCCCACACAGAAGCAGGATTCCAGCCGAATGGATAGTGCATTTGCAAAGGAGGGGTTCTCTTCATCGGATCAGGGCCATATGCACTTGTGGTATATATTACAAGAAGAAAGAACATTCCCTCGCAATTCACAAACGCTGTTAAGCGACAAGATTTCTAACAGGGAAAGAAATCACTTTATAAGCATTAACCAACAAAACTATTATTGACCATATCAACTAAAGCAAGCATTACTGAAATCTTCATTAAAATGTCAACAAATACAGCAAGTGCTACACTTGGCGCTCTGTTCCAGCTGTATATTGAATTCAGATTGATAACATCACAAATGAATTGATTTCCCAACTAAGTAGCAGGTGCTTCCAAATTGCCAAATGGAAAGAAACAATTATTTTCCAATAAAAATAGTGGCTTAATCTCTATCTGTGCCAGGTTATAGTACTACCCAAATGTGCTTTGAAAATAACTGAATCCTTCTCTGTTGAGGATATTAAGGAAATGTCTACAAAGGAGAAACAAGACATCCAAGTTAAATTGCAAAGTGTGCCTTGGGCAGAGACCTTAACGCATGAACAGCAACTCATGAGCACTGCTTATGTTTTCTAGGCATCCCACACCAATTCAAACAGCATATGACTGGAATCATGGTTAGTTTAATTAAAAGTAAAACAAAAGCATAAGAAGGAATCCTGAAGGTAAAGGAATATGGCACTAACAGCAAAAATAATTTTTAAAAAATCCTTTGAGGCTTGTGCTTTTTTACCAATTACATTATATCCTGTTTAAACACTGAAAACATCATACTTTCCACTGTTTAAAAAACTGAGAGGCATTCCTTCCGTTCTCTCTTTATCACAAATACTGCAGTATCAGTTAAAAAAAAGTGTTGTATAAAAGAGCTTCCTAGGAAAAGCAATGCCAAATACAATCCTTTTTAAAACGTCAAAACACCTTAAAAGGAGATGATCTATGCACAAATTAAAAACACTACCTGTTTTCCTTCTCCCATTGTAAAACTCAAGTCCTTAAGAATAAAACTAATATAGTTTTTTAATTGCAATATACTCTTCTCTTGAGAAGTTTTGAAGGTGCGGATGCCAGTCAGTCACATTTACCTACTACAAAAATACGATTTAACTAGAAGAAAAAACAATGTTAAAACATATTTTTCATTAAAAATAATTTACTTCAGTAAAACTTTTAATGTATACTGCTGGGAACACCGTACATACCCAAAGTAGGTTCCATCTCTGTCGATAAAGTATCTGCCTTCAGCATCTGTTGGAATATAGTGTCTTCCACTGAACATAGCCGCCAACATTGTGTCCTCATAACGTCTCAGTGTTGACAGTCTTGTTGTAAAATACATGCCGCCCACATTTAGTGGAACAACTTCTGGAAACTGCAAAAGCAATCACATCATCAGAAAGGAGCCCCCGCTCTTCTGCAGACACGTTCAGGCCAAAAGGGTTACAACTTCCAGAAGAACAGCGTACAGACTGTGCTGCTGGGACATGAATTGCTCTGACAAGCGCTTCTCTCCTGGCCTGTCATCACCAAACAGCGAGGTTCAAGGGTTAACAACTTGAACACTTTGGCAGGCGTCTGGGTGTAATCAGTGAATGTTTTCATTTTAGTTGGAAATCTGAAACAGCAGTAACCACTCGGCTTTAATACCAGATATTCATTAAAAGCCCGAAGCCTCCTCTTGGCTCTTTTGGGAAAATAAACCAAACCAAACCAAACAAACCAACCCTGGCCCCTCCTTCCACACACACAAAACAAAAGGTAGGAAATCTCAGGCCAGCCCTGGGACTCGCACTCAGGTGTTACTCTACTGGCTCCTATACTATACTATACACTGAAATAAACAGTGATTCTGTATTTACGTTATGTTTATAGCAGGCCTAAAATCTTAGTATGACACCTTAATGATGCCTTGGTACCAGAATAAACACTTATTTGTATTTATCAAGTCCAAACATGGATGGAAATTCTGAGTAACGCTGCCAAGCAACTGAAGTAAAATTCAAGAGACTTAGTTTTATTCGACCATTTAGCTACTAATAGAAACTGAACTGGATAATCGTAAATACTCCAATAAAGAAATCCTGAATCCTTCAGCGCCTGAGCAGACCTTATCAGACGAGCAGTCCCAGAGAGCTCTTACCTGCTGCGGCAGCAGAGGTAGCGCTTGTCCTGCCTGGGTTGCAGTAGGAGTGGCCGGCTCTTGGAAATCATCCTCTGCATCTGAGCTCGACATGGCATCATCCGGGTCTCCGCTCACTTTGTTCTGCCCCGTAACTACCACCATCCCTCTGGCTCTCGTCAGCAGGTCTGCTGGGTCGGCAGCCGTGGCAATGCTAAATGGGAAACAAGACCCAAATTACTCAGGCGCTGTCCCCACCGGCTGCAGATCACACGGCAGGCACGGCGCGGCCCTCCCCGGCTTCACACCGAGCATTTACAATGGCATTGTTATTCCTGGGAAATGAATCACAGCGCGGGTGACTGTTGTGCTGAAAAATTAACTCGCAGAGGGCTGTCTCTGCAGGAATGCAGTTTGCAGAGCTGTACCATGTCCTCCAGTCCCCGAGCCCCTGCCAGTGGCTGGGTAAGAGAGCGGTGTCCATTGGCTGCACGCTGCGGTGCGTGATTGGCTCCGCCACGCTTTTGCAGCAAAATGTCATTTGTTGGGTGAATTTGGGTGGCCGCCGTTCCATCGCGGCCATCGCCATAGGCCGTCTGCAGAAACGCGGCCCGAAAAGCTCTCATTGGGCCTGTGTGCTGGGCAACACCTGAACTGCTGCTCCCAGGCGATGGCCGCCAGCTGCCAAAGCGGATCGGAGCCCGCTGAGGACAACGACAGGCGGGTACAGGCTCCCTGCCCAGCTGTAGCGTTTCCTGTGAAAACTGAGCCTTCTACTCAGACAGAGAACACAGGCGCTTTCCTGCCCGCTGCATCACGCTGTGCTGCACACAGACACACACATCTGATATTAACTCCACATACTATATTGTGCATTTGCTAATTATCAGTTTCCTTTCCTGCATGGAAAAAAAATGCATAGCAACCCCAGCTGCGATGCTTTCACAATCCATCTTCAACCAGAGGATGGGAGGGACTAACAATAAGCTGCTTCATAAAAATAATAATTGAAAGGGCAGAGTAGGAAAGACTAGAAACCCTGCTGTTCTCTTTCACTGCATTATGTAAAAAATACCTCTGCTTACAGGATTGCTGTGGTGTCTCCAGTGCCATCACAACATCCTAACAAATATATTACTAGAGGATTTATGTAGCTCTCTAACCCTGCAAGCTCCTTCTCTCAAATCACTAGAAAACGTAAAAAGAGGAGGAATATTTGTACAAGCATATCTGGTATATTTATTTATTGACTAAATATGTGACATAAAATTGTGACAGCCATGATTAATTATTCTGCATTCCTAATTCTGCTAATGCAGTCATTATGCACATTGTAGGGCTGTCTACAGAGCTCAGCTCTTAAAGGAA
The DNA here is from genome assembly GCF_036013475.1 of Columba livia. NCBI lineage: Eukaryota > Metazoa > Chordata > Aves > Columbiformes > Columbidae > Columba > Columba livia. The sequence goes on from NC_088621.1 coordinate 5,332,273, forward strand.
AAGCTGCAAGTTCAAAAAGAAGCCAGAGCAAGCCTGGATGCTCCTGGTCAAAACAGACTCTTCAGAGAGCTGGTCACACGAAAACCTCCCTGTTTTGTAGGAACACACATCACCTTCTTTCACCAAAATCAGAATCATGGAGCACAGAATGTGCTTTGGATACTCTCATCCATTTGACACTGTCCCAAAAAGGCCCTTTTCCCCAACAGAAGCAGAGGTTTGAGAAAAAGGAGTTATTCTTCCTCGTTCATTATCCTCCTTCAACATGACACCAGGGTTTAGGAAAAACATGAGAGAGGACATGTTACGCTCATGAATAACAACCTTCTTTTCTATTGGAACGTTCACACAAGGCAATCTTCTAAATTGTGAGGTTCAGCATACAAGAACTCAACCCATAATTAGTCCGAGATTCCAAGAATAACATTAGTGGCTGTAAAATGAAGAGATTGATCATTGCCAAGTTTAACCTGTTTTTTGACGTTCATTAAAAGGTACCAGAAGTTCCTCTCTGGGTTTGCTTCACTTCCTGTTCATCCCCAGACACGGAGCAGTGAAACAGCAGAACGCCGACTGGAACAGAGAGTCTTCCTAAAAGAAAAACATAAGCCAGTCACCGGCTAGTTTCTGACATCCAGTCTTCTGTATTTTGGTTCTCTGCATTTCAGTTCTTTTCATTTCATGAGGAATATGCGTCCATTTGAATATCCTCTTCTTGCCACTCAAAGCATGCACAATAATTATTAACCATTATTAAAGTTACATGGTTTGTTTATTTAAGGTAAGTAAATGCATCCATTTAATTTTCATATATGTCTAGGGACAGATCAGCAGATGATTAATGAGAAAACATCACCAATAAGCAAAATGATTTCCAAATCAAATATGTAATTGAACCAAATGTCAGCACCATCCAACACTACCAGAAATACCTCCTTCCAGTTTACAAGCTACCTGACATTTAAGCTGCAGAGATTACTTCCTGGAGCTTTGTTATCAACAGCTCAGATGCTGTCTCACATATACACACCAAAGAGAGCTTATTAAATGAACTGAACCTGCAAGTTTTGCTTCATTCCCTAGGTACAGAGCTGCATCGAGTTTTACTTGATGCTATGATTCAGAAAAGCTTTTCAGGGCTCTGCTGTTCCCTCAACTTTTCCACATCAGTTTAAAAAACACTTTATCTTAAATACATTCTGAGGTTACAGTGGTGTGGGAAAAGTTACATACCTATTAAAAAAGTGACATAACAATTACACAAAGTCTTTATCATCAATGTACTGAATGAATCCACCAAAGAAGCCCTACACAAACTGCTATTCAAACCCAACTCATTGGAACGTGCTTGTTTTTGGGAGATACCAACCAGATTGCTGGACAGACTCTCCCTTTGTCAAGAGAAACTGGGTCCCTGTGAGGACGCAGAATGAGACGTGACTCACAGTTTCTCTGTAGCATTCAAGAGACTCAGATGATCAAAGGTTCACATGAACAAAGCAGGAAAAGACATGACATCCAGCTAATCCTAAAAAATCCGTGTCAGAATGGGGAAAAAAAACACCCTGAAAGAAGGAAGGGATCCCTGAAGTACAGTGAACTATATTATACACGAGTGGAAAACTCTGGGCATACTCAACATCTCTACTCATTAACAAAAGACAACACAGGTATGATGAAGCGATATTGTAACTTGACTTGTGCATCATCGAGCAAAGACGTGGGAGGGCGTGAGGGGAGCCCTCACCATCACAGTGACCGTCCCAGGTAATCACAGGACAGCAGGAAAAAATACCCACAAATGACAGGTGGATAAAGGCCAGGAGACCTGCCCTGTGCCACAGAACCTCACAGCATGGAAAAGCTTTCAGCAGCTAGAAGCAGCTTTCCAGTTTCACCACTGAGCTGTGGAGACACCGACCCGTTCATGGACAGTCCTGAGCGAGCTTGGGAACTGAGCCAGACCTATGGGCACGCCAGGTGTCCAGCAAATTAAATATTAATTAGGCAATTAAATATTAACGGGTGCTTAGCGCCTTGTTAGGTCCTTCTAAGCAGCCTAAACATTCACCACAAAGTGCCTGCAGGTGCGGGATTGACTCTGTGGTGAGAGGCCCAGGTGCTCCCGTACCCGGCGCTCCGGCAGCGGCCCCGGGCAGGGCAGCGGCTCCCGCTTCCCTCAGCGCCTGCTGGAAGCTGCCGCTCCCCAGCGCTTCACCGACATCTCCCGTTCCCCGGGCTGCTTTCCCGCCCCTCACCTGACAGGCCGCCGGTGGCCGGTTAACGGGGCCGCTGTGCCCCGGGCCGCGCTCATGCCCCCTGCCGGGCCGCGGGGGAACCACCGCCGCCGCGTCTCCCGCGCCCAGCCCGGCGCCGCGCCGCCCGCCCGCCGCCACATCTGCCGGAGGAGGGAGAGCGAACGGCCGGCAAGGGGGCGGCGCCGCCTCTCCCCGCCCGCTCTCACCTGCGGCGGCGCCTCCGGGAAGGCGGGAGCGAGAGCGCCCGCCGCGTCACGTAGGGCCCATCCGGGTCCCGCGCGGGCGGGGCCGCCGAGGCGGGAACCGGGACCGGGTGTGTCCCCGCACGGGACGCGGCAGCGGTGGGAGCTCCCCCCTCCGTTCACACACGTTTTTTAACTAATTTCGGAGGGGAAACGCCCCGTAACTCCTCAATTAACGGCCGCTCCGTTAGTGAAACGCTTGTGCCGGCAGCAGGAGGCGGGACCGCTGAGCCGCTTGTGTCCGTGCCCGGGGAGGAGCAGCAGTGCCCGGGGGCCGCACTAGGGGACGCTCCGGGATTACTTTTCCAACAACAGTTCTGTAAATCTGCACCGAAATGGAAAATCAACTTGGGTACCGAAGGCACGTTTAAGTTCCTCATTCCCTGGTGGGTTTACAAATATATTTTAATTATCTCAAACTGCAGCAACAAAAGAAACAGGGAAAAAGCAAAACTATGGCAAATCTTAAGAGGGAGAACTTGTGGAAAAACATCCCAAAAGACCTCTTCCTTGAGCTTTAGGACACAAATTTGATGTCAGGGTTTTAGGAAGTGGATTCACTCCAGCAACTGTCTGAACACAATTGCTTTTAAGGAACAAATTAAATAGGCTAAAAATTACCTTTATCCTGCCATAAATCAAGCTCATGCTACTCTTCTGTAACTCTCAGTAGGATGCTCTAATTTACCTCTTTTTTTCCCCATCACATAGCCATTGAAAGAAAAAAGTTGCATTCAATTGCAAACCTTAAAAAGAGATACAAAACCCAGACATTAGATCACCCCTTCCATCTGAGTAATACATCAATATCTTGAATTATTGACATCCTAACTCTGAGGAAAAGACTTCAATTAAAAAAAAAAAAATCACATTTAAAGCATTTATTTTGAAAAATAAAATACAAAAGATCATTGAATTGTAATTGTACATGTACATTATCAACTTTTTTTTAAATAAAAGATATTTAACAATTTCCACATGTGAATAAAACAACTGTTCCACCAAAAATCTTTTAGGACAAACACAGAGCACTCTTTTGAAAGCTTCATACACTTAAAACCAAACTGCTACAGGAAAAGAAAAACAAACTCTTTGGAGATGGAGTTTTGTAATTAAGACAGAAGAGCAGTTTCTGAGACAGGCATTGCTTTGCATTTTTTAAAACCATAAAAAAAAAAGAGTTGTGCGAGTGTAGTACAGTTCGACATTAACAACGGTGCTTGTGTTTTGGTTTTGTTGTTTTGTGGTTTTTTTCTTAAACAAACAGGTCTACATGCGCTCACAACAACAAAATTTTGAACAAAAACAGTACGAAAGAAACGAGGGAGGAAATTCAGGCCATGAGCAGCACCCCTCACTGGTCTCGGTGGGACAGTCCTTGTAAGATCATTTCCGTGGAAAAGGCAGCAGTCTTGTTTTCTAAAGAAAAAAAAATAAAGTTATGTTTGCACTTTCAAGGTAATGTTCTGGCTCCATCCTCGTGACACTCACCCTTTAGATATCTGTAAACATTAATGAGTCACCCCTCAGTCTCCTCTTGTCCAGCTCCAGAGCCCCAGCTCCCTCAGCCTTTCCTCACACGGGAGATGCTCCACTCCCTTCAGCATCGTTGTTGCCCTGCGCTGGACTCTCTCCAGCAGTTCCCTGTCCTGCTGGAACTGAGGGGCCACAGCTGGACACAATATTCCAGATGTGGTCTCACCAGGGCAGAGCAGAGGGGCAGGAGAACCTCTCTGACCTACTGACCACCCCCTTCTAACCCACCCCAGGTACCATTGGCCTTCCTGGCCACAAGGGCCCAGTGCTGGCTCATGGTCACCCTGCTGTCCCCAGGACCCCCAGGTCCCTTTCCCCTACGCTGCTCTCTAATAGGTCATTCCCCAACTTACACTGGAACCTGGGGTTGTTCCTGCCCAGATACAAGACTCTACACTTGCCCTTGTTATATTTCATTACATTTTTCCCTGCCCAACTCTCCAGCCTGTCCAGGTCTCTGATGGCAGCACAGCCTCTGGCGTGTCAGCCACTCCTCCCAGCTTGGTGTCATCAGCAAACTTGCTGACAGTCACTCTATTCCCTTATCCAAATCATTGATGAATATATTGAATAATACAGGCCCCAGCACTGACCCCTGAGGCACTGCACGAAATACAGGCCTCCAAGTGGACTCCGTCCCATTGACCACGACTCTCTGGCTTCTTCCCTTCAGCCAGTTCGCAGTCCACCTCACTACCCGCTCATCCAGACTGCACTCCTCAGTTTAGCTGTGAGGATGCTGTGGGAGACTGTGTCAGATGCCTTACTCAAGTCAAGGTAGATCACGTCCACCGCTCTGCCATCATCCATGCATCTTGTTATGTCCTCATAAAAGTCAATGAGGTTGGTCAAGCACAACTTCCCCTTGGTGAAGCCATGTTGACTGCCCCTAATGACCCTCTTATTCCTGATATGCCAAGCTAGAACATTTGATAACACAGCTGACAAGTAAAAATCCTGGATTAATACAGTAAATCTTGCACCATCCATTTGTTTACTAGTCTGGAATTTACTGAGTTCCCTGCACAATCTTGCTATTGTTAATTCAACAACTACAATGCAATTTCTTGAAAATACTGGCTATGGGACATCCTAAAAGCAAATGATGCAAATCAGATTATCTTTAGCTGATTCCTCTATCTAGAAAGGGCAAGTGACTTAAAATAGGAAGACATTCAAGAGTCTTCTTTAAAGTTTCACTGTTCTCTTAAAATGTGAACCTGAATTTGTTGTGCGAGTATGCCACAGTGCCAAAAGACACATAGGTACTAAAATACACAAGAAATTCTGCTGAAGAATGCCTGGACAATAGCAGCAGTTTTACTTATTCCTTTCAATTTCAGGCTCTAAAATAGTGCTGACAGTCCAATATTGCAAATTATGACGAGCCACATAGAGCTGGACTGTGATCCTTAAATCACATAAACTACGCTTTTGTGGCTCTCACCACTAGGACTTACCTCAATGGGATTTCTACAGATTCTGAATCAAGATCCATGTCTTCATATTTTTCTTACCCAGAATCTTACATGGAGTTACATAAGTTTAAAACAAAAAAATCACCTTAGCAAATCAAGAAGAGCAAATGAGCAGGACTGCATGCTCTTTTATTACCTTCTGTGCAAGAAATATCCATTGTATCTTCTATTCCATAGGTTCAGTCTGTTAAGTAAATAATTAAAAAGAAATTAGCTATTTTACATTAGAGGAAAACAAATCTCATTATCCGCACCAATGTTTGCACTCCAAACCATCTAGCTGTTTGGTTACATTATGTTAATCTTATCTTCAATGTAATACTAAGGGAGAACACTATCAGCATCAATTTCATCTCCACTATCAGTTTTTATGGCTCAAACAATATTCTCTTACTATTTCACAAAGCTTATTTTTGCTTTTTAGATGATCTTTCTTTGCTTTGGGGGAATCTGCTCAGAGTTTGGTAAATACTGTAATCATACACAGCTGACTACAAATCCACCTTCTCAAATTTAGCAGATTCCTATTTTGAAAGCTCCGTATTATATGGATTGAAAGAGGACATTTACCAGTAGTAGTGGATCAAGTTCTTTTGCTGTATCAAAAGATAATTGGGAAATACAAAGAGCATAATTTAACTAACAGATCAAGGATCATTTATTTTGCCAGCACACTGCCTATCACGGTGTGCTACATTTTACAGGTGGCTCATCTCCCTGCATTTTCCAGAAATCCTTATCAGCAATACTTAATCTCCTGTTCTGACACACCCTACGCTTGCTTATGCTGCAACTGTGAGGTTGTAGATCATCTTGAAATAACAATTGCATTTGAAAGCATTAGAAATAACTACAGCGCAATTTCTCAGCATGATTTGCTGACAATAACTTTGAAGCAGCACACGTTTAAATAGTTGTCTTGCCATTAAGCTGCAGAGACATTTTGGCCAGCAGTCAAGAGTGAACGATGCTGTGAGCAACAGCACACGGAGCTGCGTGGTGCCAGGTTCTCAATGGTTTTCTATTAGCTGAGCACAACTTGCAAAGCACGAGCACCAACAGTTCAAAAGGTGAGAGCAGGCGAAACATCCAGTAAAAAGAGCAAAGCCCACACTAGAGATCACACAAAGATTTATCAGAAAGATTTGGTGTCCACAGCAAAAAGTTATATTCTGAAAACATGAAACAGACACCGCAGCTATTTGACTTTACTGATCCATGTTCATTTTATCTTGCCACGGGACTTCCTTTCTACTGTCTTCTTTGGCTGGAACAAAAGAAACCAATTTTCCTTTTTAATCAATTAAGTTGTCATTTGAATCAACAGAATATGTCAAAGTGCTTTGTGTGCATGTGGTAGATTCTGCCGGGTATTCTTCAATCTCTATATCTAACAAAAGTCATTATCAAAGAGTCTTTTCTTAATACTGAGGATCCAAAGTCAGGAAAGCTTGTGCCCGGTAGGTTTTTTTCTTCTTTTCAAACTAAAGACACTGCAAATTATTTTACTTTTGATAGGTTACTTACATTCTAAATAAACTTTTGTACTGTACATATAATTAAAGACAGGAAATCAAGTAGAAATACAAAGTAACGGAAGCATTGTAAGTCACTTGTCTACTTGTAGCCATTTTACAGGCTTTTTAGAAACCAGGAGAGAAGCATATAATCTTTCCCTCTTTTGCTTAAAGTATTGGCATATTTGGGTATGGTTATGCTGCAAGTTACCACTTCTATGCACTGCTCTGCCTACTTACTCCTATTTTTAAACAGTTACGCTAAAGTTGTGCCCCTTGAACAGCATTACCCTGCAAAAAGATCACATGTGGTCGAAGTGAACACTGGTCAGCGAAGAGACAAGCCCCTCCCACCCAAAAGAATGAGCAGCTGAACAGAACAAAATATAAGCAAAGAATGGTGGTGGCCTCCAGCTCTTGGAAAAGAAGAATAAAGCCTTGCAGGAGGCTGAGGAAGCTCCACGACTGGCATTTTTTGAAAGTCATAAAACAGCAGCAACGACAACAATAATAATGGGTAACTCCGAAGGCTTGGCAACCTACAGCTCCCATTGAGGCTGCTGGGAGACAAGAATGCCTCTTGCTCTTGTAGTCGCATAGATACAAAATTCTGAAGGCCGAAAGCCCCTAAAATGCCATCTCTCCCAATTCTGCAGCACTCTAGTCTTGTATATGCAGGAGGAATTGAAGAAACAAAACAAAACACAAAAAACAACCCAACCAAGTATTTTTCTACTTAGCTTTACTTGAACACACCCCAAGCCGGTAACAGTGATGAGCCACTTGCCATTTTTTTACCAGAGTACAATGTAGAGAGCACTTTTGATGGCATTTAGACATTTACTATCAATTATGCAGCCTACAAAAACTGATCTCCTAGATTAGCAGATCTTAAATCTGCAAGGCTATGGGAGGGAGAGTTAATTTCCCTACACATTAGAAAGGAAAAAAAGAAAAACACCCACACACAGAAGCCCTTTGAGCTACCAAAATGGAGCACCCAACAGGCAGGTCCATGAACAAGCCCATCCCCTCTGCTCTGGTACCTCCAGGAGACACAGAAGAGCTGCCCGGCAGCAGGAGATGCCACCTTCCAAACTGAACTGCGTCCGTAAACGGGCTTGTGGTTACAGCCCAAACCCTTCCCATCATGTCTATGTGAGGAAAAGGAATGCGGTTGGAAACATAATCAAACAGAAAATCAAATTTACGAAGAAGTGGTTTGTAAAGACTGGCAGTGTACTAACTTGCTGCTATACCCACAAAAAGAAAATTAATACAACACTGTACCTGTGGCACTTCTTTAAGAAAGTCAGGAAGCTGAAATTCACCTTTATAGACCTGGAGAAACAGAAAACAATATATGACTCAAAGCCAGCATTCACTACTGTATCAAATGCTAAAGAGCTTGTTAAGGGGATGGAAAAAAAACCAATTCAGTGGGATAATCCTTTCCTATTTGGACTAGATGACCATTGTAGGTCCCTTCCAACTGGAACAGTCTGTTCTGTACTAATAGATATATAGATTTAATTGCTTCATATAAGAGTACAGAAGAGCTCCACTTACTAGCAGGAGTGTCAAAAAGTTCTAGTCAGCAGCTCTTAAGATTATAAATTTCACAACTGTAGCCCCATTATCAGCCTGAGTTCACGAGTTTGTCAATACTGCAATTTCCAATCTTTTAGAGCATAATATTAATTCTGAAACAACGCTGTTTGGAGAAAGAGCAAGCAATAAACATCCTCAGACATAGCAACAGCCCCACCAAACAAGTGTTTCCACTATCTGACTAATTAGGAATTAAATTGGCAACATATTGCCTTCTCTGTAGAGGATGCTTCCTAAGAGCTGTTTCCTTCTGAGATTAAACTGGAATACAGTTTACAGTTCCGAAGGGGAGAAATAAGCATTCTGGGTTTGTGCATGTGGTGTTTTGGTGGTGGTGGTTTTTGGTTGGTCGGTGGTTGTTTGTTGTTTTTTTTTTTTCTTTTTTCCAGAAAAGTATACTTGAAGAGTTTTACCGTCATTTCTACTGAACCAAAAAGACTGAACACCCTAATGTCATGAGTGCTTTGTAGTCTTGTGTAACTGTAATGATATAAAATCAAAAGTCACAAACCTACTTAGAAAAATCTCTAACGCCATAGAATGGCAACAGGGCTACTCTAGAGCCTCACTCAGAGTTCCGCTCCCTGGTTTGCTGTTGTATCAAAGGAAGAACATTCAGGGATGCTTATTAATCATACCCATTTTCTCCGCTTTCCTATGAATAGATGACCAGAATATAAAGCTGTACTCATTTAGTTTGTCAATACACTGCAGTGGCTGGGACGGCAGCTGAGTCAGCTCAGAATTTGCCATCTGGATGAGGCCTCAGCCCATTAAATGTGTGACTCACATGGAGGGACAGAAGTGCTGGTAGTTTTCAGCCCTCTCCATCGCCAGGCCAAACATCTCCAAACAACGAGGATTTGCTGAGTCCCAACATGAGAGCAGGAATTATTATACACACAGATGGCAGAACTCTGTTCCTTCCGATGTTCCATATTTTAGATAAAATAGAAAGGTTGATTCAAAACGACAGGCACGGCTCATTTCTATTCAGCTGGGGGGGTACTGTCATTCCCATGGAAACCTTAATGAAAGCCACACTGGTCAAAAATTTGGCGTGTGGCTTACTGGAGCTCAGAGATACTATAAATATTTATAAATGAGGGAGAGTATTTCATATTTTAAGCTTTCAACCAAGCCATTAAAATGTGGGCTGTGTTCTAGAGAGCAGAAATGGAAGTTACAAATCAACAATCTAATCATATCAAAAAACACTACAGAACGATCTAGGCAAGGTTCACAAGAAAAAACAGTATCTTTTACTGAACTACTGCTGATGTTGGAAGAAACATATGAACTGCTTCATCTTTTTGTGCAAATCACTGCAGTCATTATCTGGGAATTCTTAAAAACAGTTAATACTGATGATTATGGTACATTTGCAACTGATTCAGAACCAGAGTGACCAAAATTATGTTTGCCTCTCTGGAGACCTGCTTCTTTCCTTCTCCTGCAATTATGACTTGATCTAATTTTTATATTATATATCTATATATGTCTGCTCTGAAAAGCTTACCATTGTAATACCATTTGAAAGAACAATATTGACTCCTAACAGGCATTAATAGTGGAGAGCAACAAAGATGCTGAAGGGAGTGGAGCATCTCCCGTGTGAGGAAAGGCTGAGGGAGCTGGGGCTCTGGAGCTGGACAAGAGGAGACTGAGGGGTGACCTCATTAATGTTTACAGATATCTAAAGGGTGAGTGTCAGGAGGATGGAGCCAGGCTCTTCTGGGTGACAACCAATGATAGGACAAGGGGTAATGGGTTCAAACTGGAACACAAGAGGTTCCACTTCAATTTGAGAAGAAGCTTCTTCTCAGTGAGGGTGACAGACACTGGCCCAGGCTGCCCAGGGGGGTTGTGGAGTCTCCTTCTCTGCAGACATTCCAACCCGCCTGGACACCTTCCTGTGTAACCTCATCTGGGTGTTCCTGCTCCATGGGGGGATTGCACTGGATGAGCTTTCCAGGGCCCTTCCAATCCCTGACATTCTGTGATTCTGTGATTACTCACATCAGCAATATTAAGAAAAGTAATGACACTAATGTCATAGCTTGGAAAGATAAGAAAATGTTTCAAGGACATAAGATACTAATATTAAATATCACAATTTCCACACCACAATTTACAAAGGCAAATCTAACCAATTACAGGCCCAAGAAAATCAGGTTTAACACACATGCATGCCTAATTTTCATTCAGAACTGCTATTATTTAGAAAGCTGGTTTTGTCACGATTAAGACTCCATAGAAACTGGTTTAAAGTAGTTCCAAAAACAGTAAGTGGCCCCTTTTGAATCAAAACCCGGGGACCAAGTGCAATCCAGAAATTCTATAAACAATGACTCCGTGTACAGCCAAAGAAATTAAGAGGTTTCAGATTCAAAATTCTTTTCTGACCAATTTCTAAGTCTAAAACGCATTATTCAGAGAGTGGCAGCAGAGAGGTAGAGGCAGGACATTGGAATAATTTCCAGTCTAAGCAAGAATTCAGTAAAATTGAGCAGAAATGGCATTTACCATTTCTACGGGAATTCTTTTGCAAGTTCAAATGGATTTCCAAAGGGGGGGAGGGTGAAAATCTGAAGCCTGTGTCAGTTTGTTGTTCAGTGTTGGCAGTATTCAGGCTGTTCTATTTAAAAAAGAAAAAACACCAAAACCCCCCACACAAACAAACAAACCAACAAACAAATGCATTCTTATAACCAAACTAAATGCATATTATTCTCAAAAAGAAATCAGTAAGCAAGTTTCACATCCAGTTGTCCAAGAAAACCCTTATAAATACTCAAAGAAAGCTTAAGAACGTAAGTAACTCAGAACTATAACCTGACGTTCATCTTCACAGGAGATTAAAGCACTCCTTCTCACCCACTTGCAAGCCTGGTTTAGAAAGTCACATTATGTCTGGCCAGTTCTGGTACGGAGAGATAATGGGTCTTTTTGTCTATAAGTTCACCTGCAAGTTAGTGTGCTTGCGCTTGCTAGATTATCAAAACATCAGAGTTGAAGAATATAAAGCTATTGATATTCAACTGAATAAAAAAAAGAAAGAAAAAAAGGAACACCAGCAAAAGCAGATAGAGGCCCTTTCTAGAAACAATCCTTCACTGCACAGTACATGGAGGTGCCCCCATCTTGCTCTTTCAGCCTTTCCTCAAGTCTTAAGGCAGCTCCCATGGCTTACACAATTCTTCACCTCTCTGTTGGAACTGCCAAGAAAAGGGACATGTGAGATGTAAATATTTAGCCAGTAGAAACAACATGAAGAGCAAGATTCTAGACAGGCCTATGAATGTTTGCCAAAAGACAGATCATACCTAATTTTGTATATATATTTTTTTTAGAGATGCACCGCCTTTTTTTCTAAGCTCCTTGAGCAGCTCGTCATTATACCACAGCTCCACAATTACCCACCTTTGACAGCACGAGTAATTATTCTCACGCATTAGTTTATAAATACACTTGCATCCTTTATCATAGACTGTTTCTGTCTTTAAAGCCTCAAATACAAAGCCTTGAGGTCATGATTGTCATGGATATCGACTCTTTAACAGCAGGAGACATTTCCTCACAATTTAAAACAGGCACGAAACAGGAGTTAGTAGAACTCTATTTTTTCCTCTAGATGTTACTGCAGAAAATACCATCAACAGAACATAAACCAGAGAGAGATAACAGCTTTCGGATGTGATTAGAAGAACCCACGCATATTTAAACAGTCATCATGAAAACCATAGCTTTTTCTATAGAGTTCTGTGCACTTCCGTCTCTCCAGGGGCAAGGAACGTAACGAAGAAGTTAAAAGAAATTACTAGAATATGTATTCCAAGCATACAAATTCATTTAGTAGGAAGGATGTGCCAAAGAAAATTTGATGTAATACATTACAGATGTGAAAGGAAACCACTTCGCCAACCATAACACAACAATAAGCCAGTTTCTACTGGGCATAATTCAGAGTCCTGCAGTTATGAGCTGTTCTCCACTTTCGGTATATTCTGTTAAACTGCTGACATACACTTTATAAAAACTCACAATATGATAAGGACATCTCCGATACTCCTCTAACACGAAGCTATTCTACTTTTGTAATTCAATATACAGAGATCGGGCTTCCAGTTCAGACAGCTTAATTATTTGTATTTTCTGCATAATTTACACGTTAAAACTCATTTTAGTTACAACATGTTATTTTCCTTTATGTTCAGGATGTAGAATTTAAAACCCTAGGGGGAAAAGAAGTAGCCACTTATACATAAGGAAGGGACCCCTGCAATCATTATAATGAACAGATCAGGAACAGAGTTCTAAGAAAAACACAAGGCAGCAGAGTTCTGCAGTCACTGAATAACTCAAGGTTGCCCCTTGAGGGGGTCACATGCAGAGATGTGCTGAATAGTGCAACTCTACTTGGACCTTGTTCTCTCTGGTCTGAGTTCCTTAACAAAGACAAGATAAAGTGTTATAAAAGATAATATTGTTGGGCCTAACATAAAAAAAATAAACAAAAAGTTCATGGCTGTTATTGAAAATATCTGAAAAATCTGTTCTATTCGTGTTAGATTTGTACTTCACCAGTGGAGGTACTGTCACAGATGTCTTATTTCACAACACCACATTGTACCTGGAAACCAACAGAACTTTAGTTTAGAATCTTTTAAAATTATCTTCTACACCCGGGCAATGCACAGACTTTTAATCATAAAATGCTGACCTGTCTGCATTCAAAAGAGGATATCTAGCTCTAAGCACGTTTTGCTTTTAATCATACAGAACAAGAACGCTCTAAAAGAATAACTCATTTGTTTGTTTTTTAACATATCTGATAGCAATGAGCTACATGACACAGTGTTATTCCATCTTTAGGTGGAGCCAGAATCTCCCCTGCCAGGAATTTCAGTGGTGTTGGGCTTCCACCCTGTTGTTGCAGCTTCCACAAGCAATTTGAGCCAGCATTACATAACCCCCTCCAAACTGAAACACTCCCCTCCTCAAAACCACACCAGGAAAAAAAAGAAATATAATCAATCCTTCCCCTTTCCTATTGCTTTCTGCTTGCCAGGAAAGGGACCTGGGGGTCCTGGTGGACAGCAGGATGACCATGAGCCAGCACTGGGCCCTTGTGGCCAAGAAGGCCAATGGCATCCTGGGGTGGGTTAGAAGGGGGTGGTCAGTAGGTCAGAGAGGTTCTCCTGCCCCTCTACTCTGCTCTGGTGAGACCACATCTGGAATATTGTGTCCAGTTGTGGCCCCTCAGTTCCAGCAGGACAGGGAACTGCTGGAGAGAGTCCAGTGCAGGGCAACAAAGATGCTGAAGGGAGTGGAGCATCTCCCGTGTGAGGAAAGGCTGAGGGAGCTGGGGCTCTGGAGCTGGACAAGAGGAGACTGAGGGGTGACCTCATTAATGTTTACAGATGTAAAGGGTGAGTGTCAGGAGGATGGAGCCAGGCTCTTCTCGGTGACAACCAATGATAGGACAAGGGATAGTGGGTTCAAACTGGAACACAAAAGGTTCCACTGAAATTTGAGAAGAAACTTCTTCTCAGTAAGGGTGACAGAACACTGGCCCAGGCTGCCCAGGGGGGTTGTGGAGTCTCCTACGCTGGAGACATTCAAACCCACCTGGACACCTTCCTGTGTAACCTCATCTGGGTGTTCCTGCTCTGGGGGGGGGAATTGGACTGGATGAGCTTTCTAGGTCCCTTCCAGTCCCTGACATTCTGTGATTCTGTGATCTGAAGTGCAAGCTCATGCCATTTTAAATAGATAAGAAACTCCAATGCTATCAGAATAACAAGTGTCAGATAACTCAACAGTATTTCAAGTTGGTCACTCTAAGGGATTACTCTGCTAACACAATACAGTTCAGCTTCAGTAGTCTAAACTTCATCAGTTTTCAATGAACAAAATTCAAGTTTGGTGCTCAGTTTAAAGTTCTCAGAGACCACAAATATAAAGAAAACAGAACAGCTTCCAAACAAAGTGAAGCAATAAATGGTTACATGCAAGATTTATATATATTATTATATACTGAGGAGTAACTTTGGATAGTTTTTATTTGGATAACTTCATTTCCAACAATATACCCAGCACAAAACTCTGTGAAAGACTATTGTAGGTGAATAAATTTTAAAAGAACGAACAAAAGTAGTGCTGCAGTCATTTACAAATTCACCAGCTAAGAGTGTGAAATAACACACTTAGCTTGTCACATGCCAGTCCCTAAAGGCTGGAAAAATCTAAATGAATTTCTTTTTTCTTTAATAAATGCCCTCTTCTCCAAGCTGTAGCAGCAAAAAGTAATTATTAATAGCATAGGTTCACAGAAGAGAAGGGGAAACCCACAGGGCTGCACATGCTATCCCTGATGGGCAAAACTAAGTTTCCACCCCCTCTCCTTCTCCCCCAACTCTTCCCAAACACCTTGTAGTGTTTCGAAATATATGCCCTCCATCCCCAAATTAAAAAAAATAAAGCTGTGCAGAAAATAAAACAACTCGTATTTCAGAAGTGAGTCAGCTCCCACTGATCACCAACCAGAATGTTATCATTATTATTATTCAAAACAAACTTGGTTTCAGGCCAAGCTGGGTGGCAGCATCGTGACAACGCAGGATGGCCGGGCAGCTGGCACTTCTAGCAAGGGTGATGAGCCTCCTGCCTGCAGAATTACACAACCTGAGCAAACTGTTCTGGGAGCTGGGAAGCCTTAAATCTTGAAACCATCAGGACACGAATGTTTCCATAGTCACAGAGAAGGACAGAGGACCCAACGGTCTGAGCAGGGATTTGCTGGGAACCAGCTGGGATGAAACAAAGCAAAGTAGGAATTTGAGCCGCCCAAACGCACACTCGGTGATTTGAGCCGTTGTTTTAAAGGGCTCCTTGGGGCACGCGACATTTTGAAAGTCTCATGTTTCTCCATTTTCAAAAGGAATATTGTCAGTTCTGAAGACTAGCCATCTTTATTCCTTTTGCTTTTTTGGATTTTAGTCTTAATATACAACATCTCCCTCATTTAATCTATACAAAAGCAATTTTGTTAAAGAACAAGTGACTAGGAAAAAGTATACTGGGTACTGCAATAAATAGCCACACAATTAAAATACTATCTTGGGCTGTAAGTAAAACTATTAAATTCAAATAACAGTCAAAATATTAACAAGTGTTCCGTATGACTGCAATATTTATATCAGCTATTATAGCAGTGACCTCCAGTTTTTCACAGCTGTGTTTAACATTAGTAAACAAACTGACTATGCTTCAAAGCAAACTTGTGAAAAAGCCTCAATACACTTCAGCCTTTTAAATTAGGCATTATTTGTTTTAAAGGTATGCTTGTGGCTTTGTTTATTGCCTACATTTCTCCCTGGCATTTGAAATAGATTTCAAGAAGCCACCCAACAGTAAGCGACTGAAATCCATACTGTTTTTACAACTCCAGCTGAGCTTGCTGTGCACAGGGAGAGGGCTCGGAAAGGTCATCATACTGTAAAAACTTATTTCAATTGTATCAGTAAGTGATAACCAACTTTAAGATATTGCACTACAATACAAATTTGGATCCAAGTCACCATTATCTAGTATGTACAGGTAGGTGCACAAGGATTTAGTTTTCAAGGCTCCATGAAGTATTATTGAACACTTATTTTTTTTCTAAAGGGGTTGAGTGCAGAAAAGTTAGTTTATTTGTGAGCCTCTTAAAACAGTAAGTACCAGGAAATCTATAAAATGCAAACTACCATCCCTATGAGAAAAGGTGAGTTACCTTTTCCATGCTGAGCTAACAACTATTAAAATAGTCAACCTGCCATCCTTTAATACATTAATCAGCTGTTTAATGAAAGTTTCCTGGTGATTTTGGTTTTCATTACTATCCAACCCATCAGCAAACCAACCTTTTTTTTTTATATTGGAGGCCTAGTGGAAGACAGTCCTTTTAAACTGGTTAATTCAATTTTTCCAATGATTACTCTTCTGCAGCAGGAAGTCGCCTTCTTTTAATAAAATATACATTCTCCAAAGAACAGAAATAAAGAGTTAATTATTCTTATTTCAAACAATGGTAATGAGCTTTTCAATGGATACCTCCAGGGATAAACAGCTGTATAGCCTAACTACTCAAATTCCAACAACATTAAATTCAGACTAAAGTCCTTAAGTTTAGGTTAATCAGCACCAGACCTTCCTCCATCTTTTATTTGTTCTACAAAGGACAGCAAAGAATTGAAAAAATCTGTCATTTTGATCACCTTGGGCCATTTTCCATGGGTCACTTTTCAAATTCTACCAAGTATTTGGGGTGTAATTTTGTGGCAGAGCTTCTGCCAACCCTCACGTATAAAAAGCCGAGCTCAATCAATCCAGTTTGATGCCCAGTGAGAAAGCTAGCTTCTTCCCACTACTAACCAGCTCCTCAACAATCTGGACGATTCTCAGGAGGTGCAGCTACATACACCAAAGAACAGAGCTCAAGCCTGGGCTGGGGTAAATGACGACGAACCAAACTGAACACAAAAAGCAGGAGCCACACTTTCAGTGCTCAAGCTCTGACTGAATTCTTCCTTCTTCCCCCCACGGCAAGGAAAACATATAGCTAAGTATCAAAAGGTATTAGAAACAGACTTTAAAATAATAAAGAAAACACAAGACTCTTTCGCTCTACAGCTCACATCCACTTGGTCAATAATTAAACACACAAAAATGTCTTACCCTCCTCGTGTTTTCCACAACTTTTTGATCTGGCTTTCCGTAATTTGGTGGATTGGCGTATGGATCGTAGCCCAGTTTTGCGAGCATGGGTGCAATCACTGGCATGTCTTGCAGAACATCAGCAGGTATCTTCCCAACCCACTTTGACAGTGCTTCCACATTGACAGGCTTGATTACTTGGTCAGTAGATCTTTCAACTCTGTAGAGGAAGAAAGAAAGGTTATATTTTGCATTCCAACCACTACTTGCTTCTTCACTAGCATTAAAACCTTTAGATTCCTGAAGGCTACTGGCCTGAGATTACAAGTCTGTATAGCAAACTAAAACGTCTGGGCACTGCCTTTTTTATTCTTCTAATTAGTAGATAAGCATCCGACTTCACATCAAATTAGCAAGAAAAGAGCCGTTAAGAGTCGAGTTTAAGAAGTTCAAAGTGGCAAGGCAGAGGACAGAGCACCACGAGGGTCATGAATCTGTAGAACCACGGTGGGTGAAACCCTCAAGAAATATTTAACACTAGGTGTTTGAAAAATGTAAGATTTACAGTCCTCTCCCTCTTTGAGCCAGCCAAGCCCAAAATCCCTTCACCGAAACTGCAAATTGAGTCAACCATTTAAAATAAGGGTGATACTGTAAGAACCAAGTAATAGGCTTGGCTAATACCTTATTTGAACCCCAAAACAATTGGTGCTATACAGCAATTAGGACCTAAATTAGTAGACATATGGCTACCTGGTGCTGAAGAAAAAGCACACTTAAGATACGTATGTTTTACCTCACTGCCATTTTACTCTTGGTAACAATAAGCTCAGCATGAAATGTTTCCTGGTGACTAATAGATGGCAAGAGATAAGCAGGGAACAACATTTAGCTGCTCCTAGGCATAGATTCAAAAATACACTATACCACATTTGGTCTTCTGTTTAAATCCTTCTCTGTCCTTTCAGTTAAGGTGGAAAGTAAAACAATTCAGTCCGAAGAACATAAGAGAGTATGGGGGAAGACAGATTGGGGACAGGAGGAAAGAAACATGCAAAAAGCAAACAGAGCAAAACAAGGGAACATACCAAGTCTTGGCAAATTTAATTATGTGTGCATATGGCAAATGCTGCCTGGTCAGTGCTCCCAGGCTCCACTGCAAAACCACAGGCACAGTTACAGCTTTAAAAGCAGCTGGTAGCACAGAACATAGAACTAATCCCAAATACTTCTATATATGCACTAGAATAAAATGAAAGGTATGCATTAAAAATAGTATATTCTGAAGTAATTTTGCCTGGACAGCTATTCTCATAATAAGCCTAACAAAAATTGCTATAAAAGGGTTGACATTTCTTTGCATCAGTGGTCAGCACAGCTGCTTTCAGTTAGGAGGCAAGTGCTAGAGCCATATTAACAATACTGGTTATAGCATGTAGCCCAGCCATAATACATTCCTTGAACAGCCACGTTGGCAATAACTTCAAACCACAGGTTTCCCGCTACTACAAATGCTGCGGTGGACATTCTTGCAGTATTTATCCTTGGAGCTGGATAAAAACCAAAATAAGGGGCAAAAATACTAAGTAAAATAGAACAACTTTGAGGCTAGGGCTGCATGAGCAACACGAAAAGCAGGGATTACTAAGCAAATACAGGAGAAGAGACTAAGGTAGCCAACAGTTTCCTCAAACCAAGCAGCCAGGGGAACAGACATAGTCAGAATCTTAAATACAGGCTGTCTAGTATCTAATATTACTATTAAAAGACAGTTGCATAAGATTTTCTGAGTCTGGAACAAGAGAGAAATGGCATTAGCTCTCTGCCTGCAGAATTCTGCAAGCCAGTGGGTGGCCAGCTCACGGCTGGAAGGGAACCAGCCTGCATGCACCATTTAATTCCATACACGCCTGAAAATAAAACACATTACACTGACCTAGAGCCTCATTCATCTCTCGCAGATTTCATTTGACATAATTAATTTTATTTCAGATTAGTTAAAAATACATTCTTAAACACTTGCTTTCCGTTACCAGGTAATAACATCATTATGAAGATCTTTTAGTGACACTGCAATCTCTCTCTCAAAGTGTTCTTAAATATTTCAAGATAAACTCACGTCAGATTTCTCTTCAAAAAACCCTCCAACAGTTAAAACACATTCAGGCATCTTATGTTGCAATGGACAGCAAAGTTGGAATTTCCTTAGATGACCTCTGAAGTTATTGTCAGCACCTTCCTTTGGAGAATCAGGTGGGAGAAAGCTAAGGCAAGGTGTATTTTGTTTGGTTGTCAAAATATAACAGGCCATCTGCACCTCTAAAGTCATCAGCAAACTATCTAACTATCTAACAAGAATCTTCTTAGAGAGTCATTTTTCTGGGCAGTTACTCCCTGCCCAGGGGAAGGAGCAGGCAGCGTTCCTGCCCGCAACCAGGAGCTGGGGATGCCAAGAGCAGGAGGTTTTAACAGGAACCAGGAATTCAAATTGGTGAATCTCAAACTCCCCCTGCAGAGTTTCAATTAGTATCATATAATACAAAAAAGAGACATCCCAGTTAGAGAATTTCATATTCACTGTTTTTTTCTGCAGCCCTCAAAAGACCAAGTCACTAATAATTATCAAATTATGAAGGTCTCTTGCAGCTGATAACCAGATCTTGCCATATATTTCAAGGGTATTTGATTAGATAAACACCACAGACATAACACTAACAAACCATCCTTTTTCCACTATTGCCAAAGCCTTCTGATATATAAACTACTTTCACAAATCATGTCATAAGATAATAAAAGCATAAAGAATTCCCTGAACAGATTGAATTGAGGGTCACTAGAATACTTTCATACTCTTTTATTTACTGAATTTGAAAGTTTGGGTAAAAACAATCCTGAAGCCACATCTTACTTTCAACCATCCATTTTCCTCGTTTTTAGAGACATGAACAAGTATTCTCAATTCTTCGCAGCCCATTCCATGAGGTTCAGCAAGAAATATTACTCGAAACTGTGTGAATTCAATAAGGTTACTAAGTTTTATAGCACAGAGGTCCATTAATTTTTAAAAACACTAATCTGGAAACTGTAAGGTAATAACATTTTACTGGAAATGGCATTATGCATGGTTATTTTTACAGGACACTTAACAGAACTTGGCAACCGCCTACTTCTATCAGTAAAAGTAAGTTTACTCCCCCCTCAGCTGCCACTGTGAAGTGGTAACATGATACAGGTAACCAACAGATACAGCTTGCAGAGACATAAAGCAGTACCCCGCTCCATGTTAATGTTATCGGAAGGTTTCAATCTGCTAACGAACAATACTGAAAAAAAAAAAAGAAAAAAGAAAAAAGGCTGAGATGCCCTCTTGATAGCTCTGAGAACACAGTGGTGGTGGCTGTGTCTCTTCAGTGGGAACAGCGATACAAAACTTCCAGGTTGTAAATCTATATCCATTATCTGGGTTTGAAGTTCTCTTCATAGCCGCTGACTAATAACTCTATGATTTGCTTTTAATCGTACTCCTCTACAATATATTAGAAAACCCACACAGTCACTTTCCTAGGCATTAAATAAACAAAAAATCTCCCAATTTTTATTTCTCAAAACTGTCTTTAAAAAATGAAAAGACTCTGTGTTCAGCAGCTTGACAGGTTTCTACCCAGCCCACACCACCTGCTGTGCAAGGTGTCTCTATTACTCAGCAGCACTTGGCCAGTGATGAATAGTCAAAAAACAGAAGCCAAAGAATTTAACTAGGCACACAAGCTGCTGGCACAGAGTCATCCATAGAATCACCTCCAGGATGGAGCACCCACAGCTTCTCTGGGCAGCCTGGTCCAGTGCCTCACCACCCTAATGGTGAAGAATTTCTTCCTTATATCTGATCTAAATCTGCCCTCTTTCAAGTTTACAATAAAATAAATAGGGCTTTTTAATCAATATTTTAGAAACTGAAGACAACATGGTAGATAAACCTGTTATAGCAAAAAAAAAAAAAAAAAGGAAGAAGAAAGATTCAAACATTCAGACCTGTTGCCCCCCATACAGACTGGCCAGCTTCCCTAGCTCAGAAGCTCAGCTGTAAATAATGGCAAAGAAATTAGAGTAGTTTAACTGGTGAACAAACTGCCTTTCCTTTTTTTCTTTTCACAATACCTGCGTAGGTTTTCTAAGCAGAGCTGGAGTTTGGTTCCTGAAAGTAGCTAAGTCAAGTGCACAGATGGCATGACAGAACACTACGAGATTTGCTTACAAGGTTAATTTTATTCAAAATGCTTGTCCTTTAGGAGCACATGCCAACAGAAAAGCACGCCAACTCTGCTCTCTATTTTATTGGAACAGCATCTCGAGTTTCCTGGAAGAGCATGTTCCTGGCAAATATAACTCAAAGGCCATTCTTGCATTGACGACAATACTTAAGTTCCTGAAATCAAATGGGTGATCTTGCTAGGATGAATAACACCAGTCTAGATAAATCAGTCCAGCTTTATTTTAGGGCACAGGGAAAAGCAAAGCTATATCGGAAGAAAGGCTGACACTAGACATCCAAATTCAAGTTAGACTGAACATTTAATTAAAAGTTCATTCATATGCTCCATACCCATATGTTAGCAGGGCAATTGATTGGTGGGAGCAACCTGACATTGCAAATTGTTAGTTAACAATCATTCTTACTTTGCAGACAATCTGCAGCACAAATCAGCTTCCCAAGGCATAATCATTATCTACTTCAAAACAGGAAACCAAGTTATAACTAGTCTTTTATAAGCAAAGTGCACTATTTTACCTCTTACAACAATACAAAGAGGAATGTTCATACTCACTTCGAAAGAGAAACACCCCCTGCTTTTCCAATCATTTCTTCATGGTGCAGCACTGCTTGGTTCCATGGGATGCGAAGAAACTTTAAGAGAGTTCTCATCCATCTTTCAGGATGCAGTACGAGTTGTTCATAATGTACCAGCATACACCTTTCAAAACCAACCTCCATACACTGGTTATACATTGTTTCTATAGCACGGTTCCATTTGGTTAAGCAGTCCCTGTAGCTGTTAAGGTCAAACCCAGCTATTGTGACTTTTCTGGAGATCATGGAATGCACAGATGCACGACCATCCCGTACCATTAGAAGGAATTTGGCATTGGGGAAAATTCTAGCAAGATAAGTTAAGGATTTTAAAGCAAAAGGATCTTTGTTACACAAATACGGAGCAGGCTCCCCGTGTTTCACAATGATTTCCAATAAAAACGCTTGCATGGCTGAGTCCAGAACCTCATCTGTGACTCCAGCTTCATCCAGTCGGATCTTCTCTTTGCTTGATCTTGCCCACATCTGCTTCACTGCCAAAATTCGTGGGATTACCCTTGTCTCTTCTCCGCATCGAATATCCGGATGGGCATCAAGCATGGCACGCATTAAGGTAGTGCCACTTCGCGGTACTCCTCCAATAAATATTAAAGGCATGTCTTTGTTGTAAGCAAAGGTTTTGTTTGCATTTACATTGGAAGCAGTTCTTACTGTGCTTTTCACACTCTCCATCCTCGCAGGCTGGCTGCGTTCTTCTATTCGATGGTGACACTCCATAGCGTGTTGGCCCAAATAAAACACTGTCACTGAGCTGATCACCAGACACGCCAATAACAAGTTCTGTTTGAGTTTTCCAACCATTTTGATCAAGACTGTAACTTCAAATTAAAGAGACCTTCTATTTCAAATTACCTTCTAGTTCACATGCCATGGGAATCCTAATCCAAAATAAATTAAGGTCTGGTGAGGGAAAAAGAAATGAATTAAAAAAATTAGAACTTTGTTAAGAACTACTAAAATCAATCAACAACCTGAGCGTATTCAATACAACTAGTATATCCTGGTGTTGCATTAAGACCAATAAATACAATTATCCCATCTAAATCATCTAGACACAATTATAATAAAAAGCCTTTTTGTCTGCCCACAGAAGCATCACAAGTTTCATGACTACAACCACTGTTTACATGGAAGTTCTCTGGTGCATTTTCACAATATATTTGAAGAATTCCACCACTGAATAGCTACTGTTTAACTTTATGGTCAAGCAAAGGCACCATTTATATGGGACTCTGCATATTAAAAAAAGCAATTATTAAGAAACCACTGTTCTTTACTAAGTGAGGTTTTACAGAAAACAAACAAACACACACAACAACACCAAAAATGATCTTTCTGAGCCAGAGTCACCCAGGTAAAACAAATTAACAAGACACCCCCCACAAATCATGTCAGAAGTCATGGAAGAATTTAACTACTAGAATAACTCTGGCTTGCTGAATAAACCATAGCAGTATACTGCTCATTGTCACATTTTCACATAACTACATTATCTCCTGTTTTGCTTGAAATCCTCTATTTCCTTCACACGAGGACACGAGGTTGTACCACCAGACAGGCAGAGCACAGAATTCCCACTTAGCACCAGAGCAGGGGCAGAAGGTAGGAAGGGAACTCCTGTTTTTCTCTTGCGGTGCATCTGAGAGCCAGCGCTGTGAGAGAATGGCTCATTCCTTCCCACTAACAAAGCTTATCCCAATCAACACTCGTCACAATACTACACTCAAAGTTGAGTTCATTAGTCTTGGTTACCAAAATTAAACTAGAATCATAACTTAAGGTTTAACTCACTTCTTTTTAAATCATAACTTAAGGATTAACTCACTTCTTATATGAAGTGGCCAAGGAGCTCTCCCACACTCTCTTGCCAGAACACCACTCTGATCATCAATTCATCCTTCATAACAAGCTTCATTCTATTTACATACCTCTTTCTTTGCTGAAGGGCTGGCTTTAACTGTACCTTCAATATTTGGACATAAAAAGAAACAAAGTCTCAGAAATTTAAGTGGAGGTCATCTGAGCAGTGCTCAAAAAGGGAAAAAACAGTGCAGTCAATACCTCCCATAGCACCAAAAAAATTCAGAAAGTCTCTCTTGAATTCAGCATGCACACCTAACTTCCAACTCCAGAAGAGGAAACTGTTCCACTTAAAACTAGCAAATAGTGCACAGAGCCTCTTTAAATGCTTTAGATACAGTAAAGATTCAATTAAAAGTCAGTACTCGTTTGAGAGAGGAGTTAACACAACAGAAACAGTATTTTGCCACAGAGCACACAGGACCTGCAAATATTTACACTTCATACAATCCCTAACATTATTCAGTTTGAGTAAATGCCAGAAAACTCATTTCCATTTTAGAAAAAATTTAAAAATGTAAAAAATCAGAAGAAGGCCTGTTGCCTGAAGGCTGAAATCCTCAATTCCCAGGTTGGGTAAAGCAGAGTAATGACTCACGCTCAGCACCATTCCAGCTGTGATTGAAAATAGCGCTGCAGTCTGTGAGTAGGTTTCCTACATTGCTCTAAGTATTGACCCCTCACGTACAAAAACAAAAATCCATCCACGTGATAAGAACACCCACACCAGTCAACCACAAATACTTTCATTTCATGCAGTAATGTTTTTGGCAAGTTCTAAGACGCCAAAGGCTGCAAGACCATAAAGAACCAGTATTAAGCTGTTCTACTACCTCCTGTACAGTTGGGGTTTTTTTGCCTGGAGCATATGACTGCTATAACCTGTGGCAAGACCAGTGCTTTTTACGTCAGGAAACCAACAGAGGAGCAGTCAGAAATAGCATCTCTCAGCAAACTAATCTGTTCTACAAGGCAGCAAACTCCCTCCTGTGCCTGAAGTTCTGTACAAAGCTCTTTGGGGCAAGTATGACATATGGGAGTTCGTGCCCTTCTAGCAGCTTGCAAACAAACCCCACCTGCTCCCTCCCCTACATGAGGAAGCGCTCTGGGTCACATCTGTCAACTGGAGGATTATTACAAGTCATTAATGTTCTGCTGTTAACAGTAAGTAAATCGATGGTGCTTAAAAATCTCAGCAAGGCAATCAGCAATCCCTTGTCAGCATTTAAGTAGGGCTTTGAAAAATGGTGGCGTTTTTAACCTCTGTGACCCAAGGAGAGCAAATTGCCACTCCCCCTAAAAACAGACAACTCCTCATCGAAAACCAAAAACCTAGAAAACTGAAAAACCCCAAACCAATGAAAAAAACCCAAACCAAATGCAGCCGCCCCCGCCGCCCCCTTCCCCGACAACACAGTCATAAGTTGAGGAAGTTGAAGATGACTACAATGGTGGAGAGAGGCCTTTAGCAGCAACACTTTCAAAGGACAGACTAAAACAAATTACTAGAAAAATTTCAATGTAACTCAAAAAAAGAAAATAGTCAGGATCTACACATTTCAGTACAAGAAAATGCAGCTAAGCAGAAGCGTACATAACTGAATTTTACTCCCAGAAAAGTCAGACCTATGAGTCAGCCACAAGAAGATGTTTGCAAAGCAAAATGAGTGCTTTGTTTCCTTCTTCTGCACACACTAATTCTCTCTCCCTCCCCCTACACGCAGCAGGTCAAGCCCTTTTTTCCTCAAGTTCATCCAAAAAATGTTGAAGATTTTTAGCTTAGTCGAGAGGCAGTAATTCATTTGTATTTTATGTCAGAACAGTTTAGGTTTTGTTGCTCCCTGCCAGAGGAAAAAAAGATGATCCATTACCACCCAGTAATAAGCAATCCTCATAAGCTCTAAAGCTCAGACTTTCACTGTGGAAACCAGAAAAGAGATGATACCCTTCTCCCTTCTCATGTTCAACCGAGAAGCTTTTTCCAAGGCTAAATTAACAGGACACCACCACTGACATTACCCATCTCAAAGGAAAAAAAAAAAACCAACAAAAACTACAAACAACAAACCAACAAACACCACACACGCAAAACCACCAACCCACATATATACTAAAGCATTTTCCCGTGATTAGCTTGTTCTCTGCTTCCATCTCTTGAACTTCTGGCTCAGATCCTGATAACTGGATCTCTTTCTAAGAAAAGCAAGTATAGCAGTACTGCTGAGATTTTTGTGTAGTGTATCTCGTTCCTGCATCTGCCCACGTGTTCATCAATGTTCGACCTCAGCGCTGCTGGAGGGAGGATCACACTGAGCTCTGTGTTAAGAGGCCATCAGGATTCCTTCTCAAAAAACTGTGCTGGAAAGCCAGAGCAAGACAGAGGGGAGGGGAAGAACACAAGACTTCGTACTACTGAAGAGTTGTCTTTTCCCTCACACTCTTTTTACAGTTTACCCTCATGTCTTCCTACCAGTTCCTATGATTTTCTTTTCCTCCTTAGGTCTACTCAATCCTTTAGTCTCTGAGGCTGTGACAGCCCCCAGAAAGCTTTATGCAGTAAGCTCCCAAACACAGACAGCAGAAAGAGAAGACTGAGACATGCTGCCTTTCAGATGCACAACCACAGTCTGACTGCTAAACCCAAAGCTTGTGGTATATACATCTGCAGAGGAAATTCATTTTACAGTGGCAAGGCAGCCAAGTTAAATGGGAAAAAAGCCTGAACTGTTATCCATTGTCACTCTCTTCTCTGCTCTCTAAAATGCTGCTAGGACTTGAAGAAGCAAATGTCAGCCATGCCAGTATCTTCTTTGCCTCTTCTTGCACCTTCACTTTTCCTCTGTAAAAATAAATACTAGAAAGGCAGCAGATACTAAGAATCATCATCAAAACAAAATACATCTAGAAAACTGGA
This sequence comes from Columba livia, assembly GCF_036013475.1. Classification (NCBI taxonomy): domain Eukaryota; kingdom Metazoa; phylum Chordata; class Aves; order Columbiformes; family Columbidae; genus Columba; species Columba livia. Next base: position 5,359,259 of record NC_088621.1, read on the forward strand.
AGCAATGTATTTCTTAGAGGAAGCTCCATATTAAGTTAATCAAACAGTCCAAGGGAGAAGTCTTTGCATACAATGTTAGTCTTTCAGCATTCCTAAATGAAAGCTAAATAAAGGAATTCCATAAAACCTTTCCTTCAGTGAACTGGTTTGTTCCTGGTCATTTGTGTTTGTTCACCACAAAGAAGATTGCATAGGAAAGCCAAAAGTTACATGATAATGGTATAGCACACCACCAGGGAACACGACTGAAATATTCGCAGTGTACCACTTCAAGAAGCTATCCAAACTGTCACAGGCTCATTGAGGAGATTGTTCCAAAAATCATTTAAGTATTCGGGAAGCATTGTTATGCCTTCAAAGTGGCATTTGCACAATCAGCTTAATGATCTCCCCACAGATCGGTATCACGTATTACTACCAGTCACGCAACAGAATCATAAAGAGGAATGTCAAAGTACAGCACAAGCAAGCAAACCCCAAGCAAAATACTCAGCAAAGCTAGAAATAAAAATCAAGAAGCCTTGAGTACCATGTCCATCTTTAGATTTTCAAGCCATCATGGCTGTCAAGCCCTGCAGCTCTTTTCTCTAGACTTCTCCCCCCATTAGTTATACAGTAAAAAAGGGTGAGAAAATAGAATGAGCAATTTTTATTCACCTCCACAGAGAAATAAGCAGTAAGTCACCTGGTGGAAAGCATCTGGGATGAAAGACAGTCAACTAGACCTGGTGACACCTGTCTTCATGTAGAACAGCGTGACAAGGAGAATAACAGGACAAAGTTAGGCAAAATTAGCGTAAGGGAATGCAGATGTGTGAACAACGTTCCCTTACAGTTCACACTATAGGAACTATAGGAACGTTGTTCACACATTTGCAATCTCTTGAAGCTTTTTTTTTTTTTAATTTAAAGCTCTGAAAAATTGTAAATGCTGAATTAACCTCCACTGCTGATTCCAAAGATTCCACTGCAGGCAACTATGTAATAGTTCCACTATTTCTAATACAATCAGGTTACAATGAATTAAAAAAAAATATGTACACACGATTACGCATTTCCTTCATATAATCAATAGGTAAAAGACGAAACAAGCTGTACCATTTCCTTTTAAACCCCAACCCCCCCAAAACCAGCTTTCTTTATAACCCTTCACTACACTAGAAAGATTTCAGCACTCCATTATACAATAACATACTTGAAAGAATCAAACTCCTTAATAACGCTATAAAGATACAGACCTACAAAAACCTGCATGACACATTCAGAATAACACATGCAAGTCGCTCTTCCCAGCAATACCACCAGCAGAACCGCTGCCAGCTAAGAGACATATTAAGTGTGCTATAAAACCATTGCTAAAATGCTTACACATACCATGACTATTATACGTTGTGTTTGCACATAGAAACACTCTTTTTATGGACCTCCCCTGCTCCACCGCGGTATTTACAGCGGGGCAGCCCCCGCGGCCAAGCTCCCCCGACACACCCCGGAGCCAGCGCTGGGAGCCCCGGGCAGCTCAGCCCGTACGGAAACTTTCGGATTTACCCGCCTCGGATCCGCCTCGCACCCCGAGCCGGCCCCGCCGCACATCCTCGGCCGCTCCCGGCTGCGATGCCCGTAGAACCGAGCGCCCCGGACAGCCGAGTGCCCCGGCCCGGCCCGGCCCGGCCCGGCCCTCCCCGCCCGCAACGGCGCCCGAGGGGCGCAGGCACCGAACAGCCGCCTCAGGCCGCGGCCGCCCCCCAGCCCGGCCGACAAAGGCAACGGCTGTGGCAGCACCGGAGCCGGCCCAGCGCCGGGCGGGGCAGGGCGGAGCGCGACGGCCGCCGCCGGGGCTGCGCGGGCAGTGAGGGGGAGAACGGCCACTCCCCGGGCCCGCTACACCCGCCCCGCCTTTCACCTCAGGTGCGCGGCGGGAAGCGGCTCCTCACCTGCGCTGCCACCGCCCCCGCGCCGCGGCGGCCGCTGCCAGGGCCGGGCTGGAGCCGCGCAGCAGCAGCACCGCTGCCCGTTCTCCGCCGCGGCTCCCCGCGAGCACCATCGCAGTGGGCGGCGACCGGGACCGGGACCGGGACCGGCTGCCGCGCCGCCGCTACCCCCCCTCAGCCGCGCGGCGGCGGCTGCCATGGAAATCACAACCACGCCCTGATTGGTCGCGGGCCTCGATGTGTCGCGGGACGCGGTTGGGCAGACTCTGGAAATTGGCAGCTAAGGGGGCGGGCCCAGGCGGCGGGCCCGGGCCCGTTAACCCCTGCGGGGGCGGCGGGCCCGACGGGAAACATCTGGAGCGCGCAGCTGGAGCTGGCGGGCGCACATGGTGGGGTGGGGGGGAAGAGGGAAGCTGCCACGTGAGCATCTGGATGAGCCCATGTGCGCCGACGTCTGGACAGCTGTGCCAGACAGATGGAAATGGCTGGGAACATCTGGATTTAATCGCAGCTCACTCCCCAAGAACCTGCCACCATTGCTCGCAAAGGTAAAGGCTTGACCTGTAAGAATATTTTAACCAGAAAAGGCTTGAACTGTAAGAATATTTTACAAGAAAACTCTTTACCAAATGCCACCTGCTGGCTTAAGTTTCAGAGGTTGGTCTTGCAGGTGAAACCATCCAAAACACACAGTCCCATTGCCCGGGGCAAATGGGTTTTAAGTGCAGTGCTGCAACTATCTGATAAATTTTGAAAAGCTATATTTAAACATTTTAATAGGCATGAGGCACTGGCAGTGCAGGACGGCGGGTAGTGCTGTCTGGCTCAGAGCTCAGGTGGCCACTGGTGTCACGCACCTGTTCTGCGGCAGTGGCAAAGCACAAGCCATGTGTCCAACACGTGTGCAACTGTGCAAACATCTGGAACAGCATCAGGATGAGCACAAGCTCAAGCCTGAGCCGGCTGCCGGCACATCCCACAACTCCTCTGGCCCACAGCTGGGTGAAGCGGCCAGGCAAGGAATGAGGATGATTTACACCAGCTTGTGTCCCTGGAGGCAGAGCTACTACAAGCTCAATCCACGAGGAGACTCACGTCTATAGGTTAAGGCACCTCTGACCTCAGGCCATCCAACTGCTTCCTTCTCAGTGCTCTAACAGGCAGCTTTTATCCCTATAGAGCTGGAAAAAAGGTTGAATTTGACTTATTAACACAGTGATCCATAAAGACTGAATCAAACCAAAAAATGTGTTTCTTCTGTACGTACAGGAGCTCTGGCCCAGCTGCCATCACCGTATGCAGACAAACACCCCATGGAAATGTCAGCGCTGCTGCAGAGTCATATTGAAAGGAACGATCCTATGGGATATTCCCCAAGTTTGTGTTGTTTGCCAAATGGGGAAAAAAAAAAAAAGAAAAAGCTAAGGGATTTAACATGATGCAAACCCAAAATTCAGGCTGGGAAAAGCCACCTCCACACTGAGCAGTGATGCTCAACAGACCTGCTCATCCCTCACCTGTGCTCTCTGGTTCCCAACCCCTCCTGCATCCAGGACATCCCCTCTGCTGTCACTGCTGCAGCACAGGGCTGGCAAGTAACGACAGTCACCTCGGATTCGGTGCCACCAGGCCCAGTGAGGGCTCAGCTGGCAACAGCACCAGCAGCAAGTCCTTGGTATAAAAAGGATGGGAACCACCTTGTTGGATGGTGGGATGGGAACATCCCCTTTTAATCCCGAAAGCCCACAAGCCAGGTCTGACTCACCGTCCTGTCTCCTGGAGGGACGGAACAAATCCCGCGTGGCTGGGGAGATAAACCAGCTGGGCTGTGCCGTCATCCAGCCCCACGGGGTGCGGAGCGGCGGTGCCTGAGCTGACAGCGATACCGTCACGATGCAAGAATTAATCACAGCCCATTACCTCGTTTCCATAGCGCTTGCAAAGCGCATGTCATAAAACTTTTACCAGCCTGTCAGGACACGGTTTCCACCGGCACCGATGAGCCGACACTCGCTGCCTGCGCTGCCCAGAGCCGATCGGGACGGTTCTGCCTCCTGCTTCTCCAAGGCGATAGAGAAGCATCGCTATTGAGTGGGGCCAACGTGGTGCAGCAGGCAGCTCATGCACATTTTATTTGTTAAGAAAACTAAGCTAAGGCAGCCACGTGAGCAGATACGTAATGTTCAAGGCAGTGGCAAGTATTTTCACGGTGGGAAAAGCTTTGCCCTGTCAGGCCTGAGTTTTAAGCATACCTAATGCCCGTAAGGCTTTCAGATGTGCCCAGGGAGCTGCTGGAGTGCAGAGAAACCAGCAGCTCCTTTCAGGTGGTAAAATTCCTTTCAAATTTCTTTTCTGTGACAGCTATTGACTGTCAATAAATAAAAAATAAATGTCATATGCTCCCGATTGCAGCTGGATTTGAACTAACGATCTAAAGATGAAACAGCCTGTATCCTGTTTCCAGTAAGTTTGCTTCGATCCATTAAACAGCACTTTTCAGATTGCTTTATTGGTTTTTCTTTTATGGCTTTAACTGTGACTCACACAGATTGTCCCTTTTAAAAGCTTCCAATCTGTGGCAATCAAACAGTGCCTCCAGGGGGGAAAAAATGCTGTTCTCCAAGGGAAAAGCTGCTGTACAAAGCAGATGGAGCTACTGTACACAGCGGCTGCCCCATGCTGGGCCCTTCTTTAATCAGCGCTTGTCTGGGAGCTGCGGATCAAATAACCCATCAAATATTGCATCACTCAAAGTCTCGGTACAGACAGAGCTTAACTCTCAGCTGTGAAGTTGCTGTTGCCGGTGGATAAACACTATGAGAAGTGAGAGCACTTAATTGCTCAGCATTTCACAGTTGTATTTTCTGTAACTCTGGATGGCCAGAATTTGCTCCATTTTCTACCTTAAAGCTGGGAAATAATTCCTCCTCACCAGGGGCTCAGCCACATGCATGGTGTTACTTAGAAGCCTACATTAATTTTTTTTACCTGTTATTTCCAAATGTGAGCCTTAACATACACCAAACTTTTCCTCCAAACCACTGCTATGGCAGAGACCAAGCTGGACCTCATTGCCTGGAGGGACCAAGACCCCTTCATGTGTTGGGTCAGGGGTACATCAGCGGTCCAGGACATGCTGGAGGAGCCAGGAGCTGCCTGCACAGCCGCAGGGGACACAAATGGTCACAGATCCAGCAGCAGAGACAGGTCGTGCTGATTTACCTTGTACCAAACAGCATCTTTCCTGCCACATCACACAAGTTGCTGGGCCAGCGCACGAGCAAAGTCCCCAGCACATCGCCCAGACCTCTGTGAGCCCCTGGTACATTCAGGGACAATAATGGGTCTTTATTTTGTTTTCCCTCCATGGACTTCCAATACAATGCTTTCCTGACACCAGCTCCACTCCAAAAGCAGTCCCAAATACAATTCAAGTGTGGTCTTCAAAAGCGACAGAAAGCTTGCTAGTCCATATATCCTGGCCCTCATCCAGGAGCCTTTTACCTTAATTCCACCTTCCCAATCCGAAGAATGTAAAGAATTTCCCTCTGGCTCTGCCCAGCTCATTCCGCAGCCCAGAGCGAGGAGAGCTGTGCTTGCTGGCTTAGGCACGTTCTCGCCAGAACTGTTAAATATTATTCTTTTTCCTCGAATGCCTCGGCAGCGATTGCACAACCCGCCTTTTCGCCGGCTGCCTCGCACAGGGAGGATCTCTCCTGCGCTGAGAGGCAGAGGGAGGAGGGTTGGTGCTTGTGGCTTTGATTCCAACTCAGCTTTTCTGCCTTGAAAAATCTTCCCTCTACCTCTCCTAAAGGAATGAACTGAGAGAACAGTGGAATTTGGAGGGTGCTGATATGATAAAGCACAAAGCAACTGGGTTGGATTTCAGCATCTGGGAAATTCATTTGGCCTTTGGGTAGAAGTAATTCTGAAACCCCAAGCCCCTGGGCTGTCTCATCTCCCAGCCTGGAGCAACGAGCAGCCCCGCTTAAGGCTTAAGTGCTTAGTTGGCTTTGTGTCAAAGACAAGCTTAAGTCAATCCTGTTATCCCTGCCTTTATGGATACCAACAAACTGCCCTCTGACCAGGGGAATAAAGGATGGACCTAACACCTGATGACAAAATGACCTGTGGGCAGTCAAACCAACACAGACCTCAAGCCCTGGGGCAGTGTCCACCTCTGCATCCCTGGCCTCTCAGATGCCCTGATCTGTCTTGGGCTGAGGGTTATTCCAGAGCCCAGATGCAGAGTGGGGATGGGAATAACCCACTCGTGGATGCAAGTCACAGCAGGACAGGGAGCAATGGGGACAGCTGGCACCCAGCACCGCAAATGGATCCCAGTAAGTACAGACTGATCCAAAAAACCAACCCAGCCTGGATGTTCAGGGAAGACTTACGATCCCTGGAGGAGAATATCCAAGGGCTGTGTTCATGAGGCTCTGAGTTTAGGGAAAACAAGCCCCACAGGACATTAAGCTGATGACATTCCCATGTCCCCTCACAGCAGGAGAATAAGACGTTTCTGCTGAATGGATGTTTCTGCACCCAGAATCTTGCCTCGCACTTATCGCAGTCCGTCTCACGAGCAGAGCAAACCTGTCAGCTGCAAACCCAGCGAGGACGCTGTTTAACTTGGAAGGATGCTAATGTCTCTCTCCACGTCTCCCAGAGGCACACTCATTTTTACTGCTTTTCTCTGCTACTGATATTATTTTGCCGGCCCGGCTGCCTCGTGTATCGATCGTGTCAGCGGTGAAAAGTCTGCCCTTGGCAGTGCAGAATTTACCCCAGGGGATGCCGGAGCAGACGTGGCGCAAGCACCAATGGGCTGGGGCACCCTGGGCATTCTCAATAGCCACATAATTAGTATTTCATAGCCAAAGCCAGCAAAACCAAGCTGTGGGAATCACTGCAGGACCAGAAAGGTGCCATTCTCAGTGTTTGCCAGCAAAAATACTCAGCTGCCAGCCCAGGGATCCACCTAACCTGCACGCACAGCATCATCCTTGTGCATAACCAGAAAGCACCACTCCTCTACCCCCGGCTTTGCCCCAGGTTCACAGGTGATGATCCCCCAGGTCTCACATGGCTCATGGCATCATAGAATACCAGGTGGGAAGGGACCACAATGATCATCTGGTCCAACCTTTCTTGGCAAAAGCACATTCTAGACAAGGTGGCCCAGCTGAATCTTCCATGTGTCCAACGTTGGAGAATCCACCACTTCCCTGGGGAGACTATTCCAATGGCTGATTGTTCTCATTGTGAAAAGTTGTTTCCCTCTCGTGTCCAAATTGGGGGTTAATCCCCATGCCCCCCCTGTTAGCACAGCATGGTCGCTCCTCTCTACCGGGAGAGGAAAATCCTCCCGTGTGTGGAGAGGTGGCTGCAAGCGGAGCTGCTGTGGGTTTGTTTGGGGTTCTTTTCCTCACCCTTATTCCAATTCCTCCACCTGCTTAAGGTATAAATGCTTGGTTATTGCTCAGAGAAGGATGTGCTAACACATTTAATTGGGAAGGATCTTTAGGAAGTAGCTGCCATCCTTTAAATGCCAGAATCTCTAGAGAATCTTCTTAACAATCCTGCAAGTCTCCAGGCCCTAAAGTTCTTGTTTGGCTGATAATAAAGCGCACCCTGGAAAGCAGTGCTTTGTGACAAACAGCTCCATATTCCCCCGTCTCTGTCTGATCTCGTGTCTGCTGCTTTATAAATGTGACAGCCGAGAACTGATCTTTCCACATGCCTGGAGAAATAATTACAGACTAGGAACGTCCCCGCGCAGTCCTCGTCCCTGCTCTCACAGGCAAAGCGTTTTAGGCATCATATGTATTTATTTCACCAGGAGATTTTTTCCCCAGCTGTAGGAGCCTCCGGAGGTGCACAGCCCTTGGGTTTTTCCAGCCGGTAGGCAGTTCTAGCCATCCAAGATACACAGAAGGAGCTGTTTTTCCAGTCAGAAAGCAGGAGTGAATACCCTCCCCTTTTACATTTATAAGCATCTTCCCGTGTTCTTGGCTTGCAGACAGCTGCCTATGTGGCACAACAGACGTGCACAGGCAGAGCGCTCATCGCCAGCACGGGAACATCCGAGAATGAGCCATTGCCTAATTCCTTCTTCTCCTTTAGGGTTACCTAAAAAAGTAGAATAAACTCCCCCTGATATCACAGAGACTGGCTAAGCTGGGTCTGGTTTTCACAAACCAGCGAGGAGCGATGCTCAGAGCGCCCTGTATCCGCACAGCCCGGCCTCGGCACGGTTCTCCATCATATTCACGGGCATCTGCCTGGGAAAGCAGGGCTGGCAGCACAGCAACGCCAGCGGGACAGGGATAAGTCTTGTGGGACTTGTCCCGTGAAGTTTAAATGCCACAAAGTACCCAGCGGTTTGCAGGATTAAGTCCGCTCATGTGTCAGCCACTTAATGAGCTAAATATCCATTAGCTTATTTATAAAGCCAGGGATACAAGAAATGATCTCATCTGTGTCTGGAAAACAGCACGGGGAGGTGAAAGAGCAATTCACAAACCCCAGCGTTTAAAGGCAAAACAAAAATCCCCTTCAGGCCAAAGACACAGAGCCCTGCTTGCATCAGATCAAAGGATTTCAAACCACCGGGTTGTGATGGTGACACTGAGACACCAGTGACACCGCCGGTGGGATGAGTTACTCCGGAGCAGGACGGCCAGCACAGCTGGCCCTGCAGAACTTGGCTCTTGCCATCGCAGCGGTTTTGAAAGCAAATATATCCCATTGTCTAAACACGTTGGCATCTCTCTCACGCACAAGGCGCGGGCGTTTTGAAAGTGGCGACTGTACAACGGGAGCGAGCAGGTCCGCCACTCGTCCCTGTGTCAGCTGCCAGTTTGCAAGCAGCTATAGAAGTGTAAACACTTTTAAAATCACCTAAAGCTCTGAAGGAACACCATTAATGCTGCTAATGAAATCATACACAGTGCAGCCCTTTTCTTTGAGTTGCTTATGAGTGGTGTCAAAATTCACACTATTAAAGGTGAGACAAGACAGAATTTAAATCCCATCCCCACCATGGTTTTTTGTTCCAGACTTGCAGTATTTTCATCATGCTCTGCCTCCTTTATGGTTGAGCTTGATTTGTCAGCTAAAAGGAACTGAATTTAAACCTTCATTCTCCCTCCACAGGTGCTGCCATGTGGCCCCATCGCTTTCTGCTCATCACGGGCAACTGCGGGTTCAGCCGCTGTGGTTTGGCACCTTTCCTGGGGGGAGATGAGGAGGGCAAATAACAAGAAATAAATAATAAATAATAAACAAAATCCTATTGCTGTTGGGGACAGACTCCTTTGCTGGATCCAGCACCCTTGAAAACCCTTGGTTTAGACCCATTTATTTATTCCCAAGGTTGTATCTTCAGGTCTTGAGCGAGGCAACGTTGTGAAACGGGTGAAGCCTGAGCCCCTGGGCCAAAGTCTGGAAGAACAGTAAATAGGGGAAGGACGAGCAGGACCTTCAGGAGCTCCCTCTTCTTGTTTGGTTTCCATCAATCATTTATTTTTACGGTGGCCTTTTGAAACAGAACGCAGCCTGTAATGCTTGCTATGAGCTTGTGGAGATGCTGCTGGGTTTGCTACAGGGAGGGGAATGGCCCTAATTGAAAATAAAGGAGGTACCTTCGTTTGAGAGGTGATGGGAGCGGTGGGACCCAACTGAGAACCCGAGGGTGTGAAGACATTTGAAACCTGCGCCCAACAAAAAATGGCCTGTATGAAACTATAAATTAACTGTAGACAAGCGACAAAATCCAGACCTCCTTGCTCCCTGTCCTCTGCTCTAACCACCGGATAACATCCCCCTCAACCATAAAACAGATGTTAAATTAAAAAAGCAGCACGGAGAATAATAAAACACAGCAAAGAAATCATCTACCAAGCTTCTGCGCCTTTATGCGAAAAACCTGGGGCACAATAAGAAACAGCCTCTTTTCTTTTTTCTTAAGAAAACCAAAATTGCACCAGCAGAGGCAAACAATAAACCCATCTTCCTGCAACAGCACTTTGAAATCAATGAAAGAGAGCAGCCATCAATATGCTGGTTTTCTAGACTGAGATGGGGAAAGAGGGAACAGAAACAGCAAAATCAGGAGCGCTCGGCCCATCCTGCATCCAACACCCCCCACGGCTTCTCCATCATTTCCTCGTACACACACACACAAAAAGAGATGATTAACAGCAAATGCTAAATGCCTCCACCTATTGCCATAGGAACCTGCTGAATTCTGTAGGTGTCATCCCTGACATTAACTTCTGCTTGTTCTCCTACATCCTATCCTATAGGAATATCCTATTTCTTGTTTTCCTGAGGAAAAATGAGACTTTCTCCGCCAGAAGCAGAGCAGAAGGGGCAGAACTCCGGCCAACGTGCTGCTGACGCTTGTAAAATGAAATAAGAAACTTGCTTCACTCATGTGGCCGGCGAGAAGCTTTTACCCTTAGATCAGGGCTTTCGATTCCAAATACTTTGGGTTCCTTTGGAAAGAAATCCCAGCCTGGCTCTGCAAACAGCCTCTGCCTAACCCAGGGTGGATGGAAAACGCTTTTGTTTGGTTTAATTTTTTTGGTGGGTATATCCACAGCTCATTGCACAGACGTGATAAGAGGCAGCAATGATGGCAGCAAACCATCGGGGACCCAGATCTGCAATGTAGCCCCTCAAATCGGGTGTGTCCATATGGAAAACCTCCCCACGCCAACCTGGGGCGAAAGGCAGATCCGTTCTCCCCACCGACCATGGTAAAGCACCAACCTGCAGCCACTGGCACCAGCAATACATGGTCCTGTTTATCTGCAGAGCCCCCATGAACTACCCTGTGCAAGGATGTGAGACATTAATCCTAAAATGCATTTATTTCTATAGATAGATATAGATATAGATATATAGATGAGATAGATATAGATGATATAGATAGATATAGATATAGATATAGATATAGATATAGATATAGATATAGATATAGATGATATAGATATAGATATAGATATAGATATAGATATAGATATAGATATAGATATATAGATATAGATATAGATGAGATAGATATATAGATATATAGATATATAGATATATAGATAGATAATGCACATTCATGTACTGGAACAGGCCCCCCAGGGAAATGGTCACAGCACCAAACCTGTCAGAGTTCAGTGAGCATCTGGACGATACTCTCAGTCATATGGTTTATTTTTAGGTAGTCCTGCGAGGCGCAGGGAGTTGGACTCGATGATCCTCATGGATCCCTTCCAACTTGAGATATTCTATGGTTCTACGTACATATATATATGAGAATTTCTGCCCCGGTCGGTGTTTTTGGTGGGGTCGCCTTGGCTGGCTGCTGGGGGCCCACCCAGCCGCTCCCTCCCTCCCCTTAACAGCACAGGGGAGACGATAAGCTGTAAAAAAAGAGCTTGTGGGTCAAGATAAAGACAGGAGACACCCCACGGCCACCAAACCACCGCTCTGGCGGCTGCAGCAACACCCACCCATGGTTTGAATGTCCAAAAATCATCCAACAAGTGCTTTTCACCAGCATCAACGCAACGGGACACAAGCAAGGCAGCTCCGCTATTTCTCCTCCAGTGACTAAGAAAATGTGACTATGCGATCAACCCTCATGAATGCGTTTGGGGAAGGCTGCCAGTGCCTGCATTTGATTTTTTGCCTAAACTCCAGCCAGCTTAACGTAACATCAGCTTGGAAGCCATAAAACATGAGACAAACAATGTAAACCAATGCGACCAGCAAAATTTAACAGGAAACAGGCTGTGCTCTTTATTCTCTGGATGGGAGAGCAGCTGGCCGGCTCAGCCACGATTACCTCTGAAAGTCCTTGCACCCGTTTGCTTATTTGCAAGCAGGTCAAAGGGAGCTGAAAGTTGATTTCATGTAACGTGGGGTTTGGTATAAATCAACTGTATATGACTTAATGTTGGACAAAAGACAGAAAAGTCATAAAGAGAGAGAAATTGAATACCATTAGGCTAAAAGACTGGAGAAAAAGCAAGTAGCGGGATGAAACTGATGTCTGGAGATGCTGGGATTTATTGCTTATCTAAGGACTGACAGCAAGGGGAGCGGCGCATGTCGCCACAGGAGCGAATGTCTGTGCCACGAAGCTACAAATAACTGCACTTAAAACCTCTTTGGGGTATTTTAAGGCAGGGAACAAGGCTGGCAGAGAGCTCAGTGTCACTTCTCTCTGCAGCAGATATATTCTCACAATGGTCAGGGCTGTGCTGGAGGGTCTCAGCTGTGCTCATCGGTCCCAAAAAGACACCAGGGATAAAGCCGGAATGTGGTGCTGGGAAGGCTGGGAGCCAAGCGCTGAGCCATCAGGGCCAGCTCACGAAGCGCCCAGCCAATATCATCCCTCTCACAGGCTGATCAAAGTCCACTAAAATCCATTTCCATTCATTTTCTCCCCTTATAGAGCTGCTGCAAAACCCCGGCGGCAGCGCCCACTCAGTGCTGCGTGTCCCAGCAGGATTACACCGTGGTAACGTCACCAACACCTTCACATTGCCAAAACCGCCACCCCAAAGGAGGTTTCACCAAAACCAGCCACTGCCCTAAGTGCCACCCACCTTGTGGAAGAGCATCCCGATCACCCCCAGCCCGAGCGACGCAGCCCCGACTCACAGCACTGCCGAATTTCACCTTTTGAGACTCAAACAGGTGATTCTGGTCCCCATGGGCAGCACCGAGCGGCTCCGGGCAGACCCCGTCCTTCCCACCGCAGCCACCGACCGCCAAACGGATCACCAGTATTTGGAGACAGGATCACCAGTATTTGGAGGCAGGATCACCAATATTTGGAGAAGGGATCACCAATATTTGGAGAAGGGCTCAGCCTGTTGCTGGAGCCTGATTTCAGGCCGATCGGGAGGATCTCCGCACGTCGAGAGGCGGCTCAGGACACGCATCAGGTCCTCGGTGATCTCTCCCCACCAGCTGCTATTTCTTCCCCACCCGCTTTTATAGGAGCCTGATGGCTCCCATTGGCTCGAGCCACACTTATTCTAGTGACTACTATGACCCATCTAAATTGCGTTAAATTATTTCTCAGTTCATTGTCCTGCAGAGATTAGTTACATATAAGCATATTTTAATGATTAACTATTGGGCTCTGCTGAGGCCCCAGCAAAAAAATGCAGAATCCGCAGCCTCCTGCCGTCCCTCCCTCCCCTCCCGCCAGCTCCCCACTTCATCACCACTCTCACAATATTGATGATTGTCTTCAGAGCCGCCGCTCCTGGCCTGATCCAACCAGCTCGGCTGGCACTGGAGGGACAGCTCCAGCTCTGAGAGCTGCAGGAAAGCAGAGAAAAGGGCTGAAAGAGCTCAAAACGAAGCAGCAACTTTTGGAAGTTAAATCATGAACAAGCAGCGTTTGTAGGGTCAAACATAGGTTTTGGAGTGAATCACAGGCTTTCTCGGTGCGCTGTGCACTAGAGATGAGCTGGAATCCACAGTCAGACCTCGGTCTCCGTTGATGTGATGGAGCACAAGAAGATGCTGGTGAAGTGAACCGGGCCAGCCAGGGTCAGTGCAGAACCATGGATGCCACCTGCGGTGCCCTGGGCAGTTCTTCCCACACATACTGACAGTCAGGGCAATTTGGGGCTGGATTCACCTTTTGAGCCACTCCAAGCATTTGTGCACAAAGAAAATACATCAGAAAGCAGCAACTGCGCATCCTTACATGCACAGAGCCCTGTCTGAGCACCCCCTGCTCCAGCACCCACATCCACAGGGCAAAGCACGTCACTCCGTGCAATAAAGCTGAATGGGATAAATTGTATTTTGCCGGAATAATATTAGACACTTGCACACTGCTCATCACTGCGTGGGGATGAGTTACACACTGACACCAAAAGCACTGCAGGGTTGGGGGGAATGTCCCTGTCACCGGCTTGTGCTGGACCCCGGGAGCTCTGTGTATCACCACGACCCGCAGCTGGCTTGATGAATTAACCACAACTTCTGCTATAAAGTCATCACAAGCCTTGCCAAATGCCACATCGGTTTTCTCCCAGAAAAGGCAAATTCAAGTCTTCATCTTTCCCTGCAATATTAAAACAGGAGAGCGATCATGAACCAAGCCCGTGGCCACCCCAGCAGCCGCTCTGTGGCCGCTCTCCGCCAGCTTTTTGGAGCAAGAGGAGCATTTTGGGGTTATTTCCACCCCAAATGGTGCTTGAGCCACCTCCTCTGGTTTCTTCAACCGCTGGGGTCCCAGTGACACACGGACAGGGGGTCCCGTCCCCCTCGGCGCAGCCCCATGGGGCTGGGAAAGAGGCAACTTTGTGCTGAACCCACGCCTGGGGCAGGACGTTGCACAGGAAAAGGGAAAATGTTTAAATTGGCCCGAAGCGGCCCATTTCCAGCCCCAGCCGCTCCCGGAGGCTGCGGCGTGGGCAGCTGGCAGCAACAGCGTGCGGGGAGTTTTATGGGCTTTGAAGGAGCAAACCTGCTGGGAAGAGGCGGCTGGATCCCATTGGGTTCCGTGGGTGGTTTTTGCGCTTCCTTTTCCCTCCGGCTGCTGCACCCCGAGGAAACCTCCAGCCCTGCCTGGCTGTGGCGTTTTCTAAGGAAATCGGTGAATAATACAAAAGGGAAAAGAAAACACTTTGCGGATGAATTTGAAGAGTATATATATATATAAAGTAACCATTTCTTAACATGATACAGCAGCAGCTTTAAGTTTTCTGCTGCGGCTGGTGAGGCCGGGAAGGGGCTGGTCCAGAGCCGGCCTGGGATGGGGAAACAGGCTCAGCCAAGTGCCTGAGATGGTGAACCTGGTGTGGCAGCTTCTCCCATGGGGCAAGGGACACCGAGTGCCTGATGCATTGGGATGGGGACAGGGATGCCACTTGCAGAGGCATCAAGGTGCTTATCCTGCACGTTTCCCCCAAAACCCACCTGTTTTGTGTGCACCCACATTTCAGAGCTCACCATGCATCGCTATTCCCTAACAGCCAGATAACTGAACACATCTAATTAACAAAAACCAGCAGTTTGAATCAGGCACCGAGAGCTCAGCCCAACGCGAGGGCAGACGCTTGAACCAGAGCTGCTGATAAAACACCCCATGTTCATCCAGCTGATTTCTTCCCTCCTCCATGGGCAGCATAAGGAGCAAAAAACCCAAAGGTCCTTTTAAGACTCGGCAAAAATCTCTTCAGTCCAACAGAGTGCTTTTTTAAAAGCCTTTAGCATGTCTCCAGGGGTGAACTTTCACTATATATAAATATATACATATATAAAGTGTTGGAGAGCTAGGAGAGCACACCTCCCCCTGCTCTCCGCTGAGCTGGATCATTTCAACAACTCAGACTTTCTATATTTGGATGGCTTTTTCCCCGACGGCATCTGGTCTGTAACAAAAGGGATTTGCTCCCCTGAACTGACATCCCGCGATGCAGGAGCCCCAGGGACCCACAGACGAGGCCGGGGAGCCGGGCTGGCTCTGCGCCCCCAGGCAGCCCTGGGTTTGGTGCAGAGGGCGAGGGGTTGGGGTGAAGGGGGTGGTTTATCCCGGAGTTGTCCCCAGGGTGGCACAGGGGTGAGGACAGGCAGATCTTTCCCTACAGATGGGCACAGCTCTGGTTTAATCTCAGGTTTAACGTGCCTTTCTCCATCCCTGATGCTCTGCGGACCCCACACGCAATCTCCAGGGGAACAGGTTGGGTTAATGGAGGCACTGCCAGCTCAGGGGATGGGCTGACACCCGCCAGCACCCCAACCCCATCATGGAAACCTCTGTGCTAGCAAAGCTCTGGGTAAAGCAAATATTTACCTTTAATTTCAGGGGAGTGCTGCAGGGGTCAGAGACTGAGGCTGGGAGAGCCCAGCGAGAAGCTGCTCCTCCGGCGACTCCTGCACTGTGAGCACGGCAGGAGCTGCACCCAACACGTGCTTTATTTCTGTAGCTTTTGAGAAGATAAAAACAGCCAGTGCATGAAGAGCAAGCCCGGTGGGAGGAATCACCCTGCTGTAGAAACATACAGGTACCAGGTCCCTGATGTGCTACGGCAGCCCAGCGCTGACCAGAGTGATGGGGAAGGTGCCCGGTTACTCGTTTCCCACTGGGACTGATGGTTTGAGCTCATCCCCGTCCCCTCCACACTGATATCCCAGGTGAAAGCACCGCTCCACAGCCCCGCTGCTGCCCCGGCTCCCATCAGATGTCACCGTCCTGCACCCACGTCTGGCTGGGAAGCGATGGGGCATCCGTGCCCACGCTGTCCTGCTGTCCCTAGAGAGACCAGCGGGGGGCATTTTTTGGGGTGAGAGATGGAGGACTGCACGAAACAGCTGGGTTTGGTGGTTTCTTCTTTGTTTTTTTTTTAGCCGAACAATGGAGTTTCTGCCTGGCCCCATAAAAGCGAAGCGCCGGGCGCTTCCTGCCAGCTTTCCTCCCGCAGCTCGGCAGGACACCGAGCGGGAGCCCGGCGGGGCCGAGCACGAATTGCACACAGCCCGGTAGAAAGAGAACAAGGGGTGGGATGTGCAAACACGAGCTTAAAACCCCAGCGGCACGGTGAGCCCTTGTGCTCAGCACCAAAGCCCAGCCAGGGCAACCAAAGCCACCACTGCCACACCAGCAGCCACCAGCATCAGCTGGGAACAGCCCGGTCCCCATTCAAGGGAAATGCTAAAATAAACCACAATATTCAGCAGCTCCGCAGAGCCGTGCTGCAGCCAGACCTGGGGGGCTGCACATATATGCACCATCGGCACCGTTTTGCAGGTGGCCATGAGAAAAAGCCCCAACGGCAATTCTGGTTGTAGGAAAAATGAAGCACAAATGGGGATCGCGGTGCCAGGCATCCCCGGTGCTCCCGCAAAGCGTTTTTATAAACACTACAGTTAATACAATAAAGAACCTTAATGCTGAGGGAAAATAATTCAAGCAACATATGCAGGGAGGCTCTCGCTCGTGTCAAAGTTCTCGGGGCTTAACAAATGTTTCCCAAGCGCTCGCTGCATTTGAGTTGTGCTTTGGCCAGAGCTCTGATTTTCTCAGCTCAAGCATTTCTTTTTGCTCAATAAAAACTTTGGAGCAGGGTTTCTTTCTGTGGGAACAGAAAATATGTTCTCTGTCAACATCTCCGGCAGCTCCAACTCAAACAACGCTGCCATCGACTCCCTCGGGGACAGCGGCTGGACCCCAAACTGCACCTCCAGGCAGCCCCTTGGAAAGGGGGTTTCGTGACCTTCCTCTCTATGGGAAGGACACTAAACCATCACTTGTGGTTTTAAAGGCTGTTTTGGGCTTCTTTAGAGAAGAACCCCATGGGGGTTGGTTGCATCCAAGCTGCTGTTGAAATATTTTTAAAGAGCTTTAACATCCCAAGCTGCGTTCTAGTTAAATTTCTCTATTTCTTCTAAGGTATGATGGTTTCAAAAACATGTCTGGTTCCATTATTCTTCATGCGTCAGGGCTCTGTTAGGACCACAGCAGCCACACATCGACCTCTGACGCTGTATCATGATGTGGCTGGTTCATTATTTTAGGGCTCGATGTAAATCAGCTCGGTGTGGGTGACCTCAAAAGCAATAGCTTGTCTATGGCCCATAGGGATTTTAGTAAGGAAAAAGTTCTCTACAGAACTGTTTATGACAAGACCTCCTTAAAAACAATTGTATAAACACTTTTAAACTTCGAGACATCCCATAGATGTTATTTAACCCTTCCAGCACACCCACACCTTAGGCTTGAAAGCCATTTCCATGTAGTACCTTGAAGCTGTTTGAAGACAAGACCCGATTCAGAAGAAACCCTGCCTAAAAGAAAACCAAAAACTCCACACTTTCGGAGCTTTCGGTTTGCTTTTTCTAATTGAGACTACACATCTTCATCCGGTAAATACACCACGCAAAGAAAATGCATTTTGGTCCCTGTAAGAAAAGGAGAGCTTGTCGAATTCTGCAGTTCATGGGCAACAGCCTCACCCCCACCAAAGCTGCTCCGCTCACCCAGAGGGATTTCCTGGATCTTCCATGAAATTCCTGCAGAGATCTCTGTTCCCAGTGCATCCGCTTCCCTTTCCCAGCACCAGAGCACAGCCAGGTAGGAGCAGCCGCTGCTTCTCCTCCCGTACAACAAAGCTGCTTGCTAACAAAACCGCTCCAGCGAGGACTGCCGAACAATCAGAAGGAAAGCTCCCTGTCTTGGGCTTGAATTGCCGAAAACACCAGGTATTTTAAAGTACCAAAGAGCAGAGGAATCCTGGCGGCTCGTTGCCCCTTTCTCCCAGAGCCCAAGAGCTGCCGTGAGCAGCGTTGTCAACCCGCCAAGACCCAAACACACCATACAGAAGAGAAGTGAGGAACACATAAGAAATGAGAAAGCTAAAACTAATATCTGCTTCTTAAATATTCAAGAAAGTGTCAAGGACGCTGCCCTTTTTGTCTCAAAATTACCGATCAAGCTTTTCAGCGCCCAACACACACGTACTGTTCATGTCCAAAGGCCGTGTCTTGGTGCCACCTTGTCTCCTCCATGAGAACAAGCAAAATACTCCGTGTTCAGTAACAGATTGGTTCCAAAAACAAAACCGCAGCCTTGGGAGACCGGCAGATCTTTCCTGTGATGTATATGACACCGGAAAAATGGTATCGCGCCAGGAAGACAACATTTGCTTTCCATCAACCAGTTTTAGTTTGCGAAGAGCAGACCTGAGAGCAAACACCACAACACAAACAAACCAGAGCAATTCCTCACCTGCACGAGCACGGACAGTGGATTTTAAAGAGATTCTTGCTCTAATGCAGTCGTCACAATCCCGGCTCCTTTCAAATGTTACTCAGCATCTCACTTTTAGGGACATTATAGTTTGCGTATCTTGAGGCTGAACAAGCTATTAATGCATTTGTACAACTTTAATAGACGTATCCATCTGGAATTGATTTTTATAAAAAGGTTAAACACAATAGCAAGGGAAGGGGTTATTGTATCTTGTACAATTCGCATACGACAGGAGACAAAATGGATGTTGGCAAAAATCCACTGCGATAACAAATCGGCAATTCCCAAGATGGAATATCCAGCTTCAGAGATCTGTTAAAATATCCTTGCTGGCTAAAGATACTTGTGATCTGCTTCCATCTGCTTTTCATAAGTTTAGAACAGGCTTCAGTGACTTAATTTTAGAAGAAGACAGATAAAAATGTAAACACTCGTAGCCCAAGGCCACAGCACATCAAACATCATCAATGACCGCAAAGAGCACAAGTGCTAATTTTAAAACTAACGTCATTCAGTGATATGATCTACTTATCTGTTTTGTCTTGTTGCACATTTAGAGAGAAAAAGATATATTGATGTACCACAAAAAACACCAAGGACTTTCCTCCTCTAATGCTACACTTACCCAGTCAACACACACCTTTGCTCTCCAGCCTTGCAGTGTATTTAATCCAAGATAAATCATCTTTAAGAGGCAACAAATATACTTTCCAATAATTTCCTTTCCTCTCCACACATCAAAGAAGCCTAAAATACCATGGAAATGCTTATCACAAATCCCCCAGACACTGGAAGTTATCACTCCTTTTCATACACGGCACAACTAAAGCTCAGAAAGGATAAATTTTTTGCATGAACACACAAAACCATGAGAGAAGTGGAGGAAAGAAAGTCAGATACTCTGATTCAAGGTCTTGTATCTTGTCCATAAGCCACAAAACTCCCAAGATGTCCTTCAAACTTTATTTCTATTCCCAGTATGTTACAATAATTATAAAAGAATGGCCCGCAGTCACAGTATAAAACCAGTGCCATGTGCACCTCATGATTTTATGTACATATACACAAAAGATTTATTAAGATCATCGATGCTTTCAACATTAAATACTTGATCCTGAACTCCTTAACCAGGCAAAAGCTCAGCACACAGAACAATCTGCTTCCACCAGGACAGATTCTCAGTCTTTTAAAGCAGATCAGGACTCCAGTGCTGACTCATTCATTTATTCCACGGTCGCCAGCATGTTCACAGGACTGATCTGTCTACACAGAAACATTGGAACAAATGTTCTAGGGAAAATATACACCCCACACCTACATTTTCTTCTGTTTGTGTTACTACGAGCCTTGCCATTCCAGTCCAGAGCCTCAGCTGCTGCAGACTGGTCCAACTCAGCTGATTTCAGTGGCAATATGTTGATTTAGCTGATGATCGGGATCTCTCTTTACTAAGTACGGACTGTCAGACACTCTGAGAACAGTTACCCGACCCCCAGATCCTCCATTTCCATGATGCCAACAACCCATGAGAAATTGTCTGGCCGGATCCCGAGCAGTTTCTTGTACAATATTCTACGTCCTGATCCCCTAAACCAGCCCTTTTCACACATGGCTCCACAAGCCGCCTTTGTATTGCAGTCTGTGTTCTGAAAACCAGTTGGGCAATTCAAAAGCATATGAAAGAAATTATTATTATAGCACTGCTGTGATAATTAAAACCTTGCCAGCTGTATATAAGCCTATTCAAATGTACAGCTGTTATATGGGTAGTGGAAAAAATACAAAAGCTTCAGATTCTGTGACCCATTTCTCAGAGTGCTGCATTATGAACTCAGTTACTACCATCCCCGTTTAGGACAAAATGCCAAAACAATAGCGTCCTTTTCCGTGCTTTCTTGTGAACAATTGTTTCCCTCATCACCTCTGAGTAATAAAAATTGTAACATATTTTACAAGGATCTCCAATACCAGATTAAACTGGTATCAAGTAAAACAAAACAAAACAGAAAAATAATAGCAGATTCTTCTCTGTTGAAATTGTTGCCAGCTTTGGTCTAGATGCCTCCTACGCTTGGTCACCTTTGTCTTCTGTTGCCATTTCTGAGTCTCTCTGCTGTTCCTCTGGATCCCCGGGCAGAATGCTGGTGACCGTCTGGAGTAGAGACTCGATCTGCTCTTCCGTTAGTCTTTCCTCGCTTTCTTCTACCATCTGCAGGTCAAAAACAATCCAATGTAATCATTAAAGCCACACTTCCTTCCTCAGCCCCAAACAGAAGGACTCAGCTCATCGGGAAATACTCATTTCAATGGATGCAAGGCATCGTCTGAGCTCATTACAAAAGCATTTTACAAAGGGGGATTCTTGCAATACTTCAAAAAATATATAAGAGATCCATTGTTAACCATGACAATTGGTACTCTAGAACGAGACGCTGCTTTCTTTACAACAAGGAGAACACCATGCTTGGCACAGGATTTCCTCCCTGCTTTCTCCTACAGCCTCTCTCAACCTCCAGCTTGAGCCAGGCTTTTCGTTAAGCCCCTGCACAGACCTGCTTTCCAGAGCTATATTCCTAAGTTCCTGTGCTTTCGTGTGGGAACTGAAATAAGAAAACCCGAAAGTGGTTACTTGAACCTCTGTATCTTACCCAGCACCCAGAGCAGAAGTAAGTAGGCCATAAAAGAAAGCACCTAATCCTACAGCAGCCATATGTTAGTGGAATTAACTTAGATTGTGACATTCCTGAATATAAAGGCATGTAAAAGCTCTGAGCAACACAAAACCTGCTGTCACGCATTAACAATAAAATTCTGTACGATTAATTAGGGACCTGCTCTCACTGTGGAGCTGTGGGAACTCTTATGTCACTGCTACCATAAAAACAACTGCCCTAATTTATAGGCAGCCGTTAAAAAGGAAAAGCTTGTCAGAGCACTGGAAAAGCAAGTCAAATGAACTCTTCAAACGCAAATGAAACCAATTAGGATTGCGGGGTTTGAGATTTTCTTTTTTATCCGGAGTGCTTTAAAACGTCCTTTGAAGAGCAGTGATTTATATTAATTATGGTTGCAAGCCAACACAGGTTTAATCAGTTCTAGCTATCAATTGTCAGCAATTCAGATGCATCTTCTAAAGGCAGAGTGGTATATTGAATTAACTTTCTTTTTCTCCTTCAATGTCCTACGAGCCCTCTTTGCACAATCCGATCATCCTTCATCAGCCATTACCCACAGCTCCTTGACGAGAGGAAAGCGAGCGCGCTCGCATCCACTCATGTAGCAAAAGGCAGACAGTGAACATCCATTTGCAAATGACAGTTTCTGGGGACCGTCCTGATCAAAGGACGATACTTTCTGCAGCGTGACTTTCCAAATGCACTTATCTCAACAACTACCGTGGGACCCTGGCTCTAAAATCAGCCCTGGCTCTCATTACCACCAGCCGCTCTGCTGCACCAGTTAAAATACACTAAAAATCCTCCCAACGTTACCCTTCTGTGTCGGCAACTGCTGCAGCTGCTGAAGTGGGATCAGATAATTGTCTTCTGGACTCCATTCCAGAGGTGACCACCTCAGCAGCTTGACCAGCATCCCTTGGAGCATCAACACGTGCATACGTACCCTCTTTGCTGCCGATAGTGCTGACAAAGCCATTACTCTACAGATGACCTACACTATTAAGTTTTGTAGCGCATTATCAGCCTGGTTTTTGGACTGGATTTTAGTGTTATTAATTACTGTTACATTGAACCTTAGAGGTGACAGCCCCACAGCAGCAGGAACCGTACAAGGAAAAAGCCCTCGTCCTTTGGACAGGCAATATCGCCCAGGGCAGAATGATTTATCTCTAAGCGGCCAACACCTCTGGCATTTGTTACCATCCCGCTGCTCTTCGATCTTCAGGAAAATGGCACCGTGCCTGGTTTAGGTTTGATTTATTGGATCACATGAAGCCTGCCTCTCTTCTCCATTTAAATTTTATCCCTCGTCCTTTCGTCTCCAAGCACCTTCTCCTTTAGGCACTACCTTAAAGTACCCAAAGTTAAACAGAAGGATTTGATCAGAAATAAAACAGATAAAAGAGTGACTTCTGATTTCTAGATCAGCATCAACTCTTCTCAACTTCTGCATTTAAGGCAGAAAATACTTATGCAAGTGTCTGACACTCCTTACGTGCTCCTGAGTGTTGAAGGAGCAAAGCCCCAGCTCACAGTATGAACCATCACAGTGATGTGGTTTGTGCTGGCCGAATGCAGGAGCCTGCAGGACAGACAAACTGCAGATACCCCTCGGGACATCAACAGACGAGCTCTGGTGACTGCTCCAGCAGCTCAAGAAATCACGCTTTACCAGGAAGATGATGACAGAAAATAGCCTCTCATGTTTCAGATGCTGTAACTGATGCCTCGTTAAACTGTCGAGGAAAGCGTCTTTAAAGAAAGGTGCTGGACACTGTGCTGAGGACTGGGTATTGCAGCTCCAAATTCCCTTCTGTTGACAGATCCGTGGTCTCTGCCAGAGGGAAGGGGCAATCCCTTGCACCACAGCAGCAAATTCACCAAGGGCTCACCTCTCGGTGCCTCCGGGACGTTGCACCCTCACTGGATTAACAGCTTATTATTCAAAAGTTGATGCTTCAGCGTTATTTTGCTGTGATACTATTCAGGAGTTCAAAGGATCAAAAGCATAAACTGTAGAAATCAATTCTTTTCACTCTTCAGAGAAACAGCCCGAGCAGCAGCTTATGAAAACATCAGCAATTAGGAAGCAGCAAAGCAGCATGCCGACAGGAAAAATCCAAAATGAAGCACAGAGGGCATGTAAATTAAGTGACAAATGAAACTCTCCTAAAGGAAAACGTATCAAGGGAAACGAGGTCACTCAGAGGCTCATTCTAGATCCAACAGATGTTCGCAGAGTCTTCTGGTTTTGAGCTATAAGACAAAATACCTTTGATACTGACAGCACTAGGAAATTACGTTACGATGCTCAGAAGAGAAATTATGTATAAGAAAAAGCCTAAGAGGCAAAAAGAAACAATTGTATTCAAGTACCTACTTTTCCAGCAAGAATTTTACAAACATATGAAGAAACACCTATGAAAATTCTTGCTAAGCTCTAACTTGCAACTGGCTGAAACTGCTCAAGCAAAAGATTCAAACCATACGCAGTCAGGAATGCAAAGTTTATACTAAGGAAAATAAAAATGCAAACGTTTTTAATCAGCGTATGACATAAGATGTTTATGTTGGCAGTGCCACACACGCCCAATGGAAACACATTATCCTCACAGATGACGCCATGTGCAAAGCGTAGATATCATCGACCAAACCCCCGCCGAACTGTGTATTTTCAATATTCAGGGGTTTGTGCAAGTAACAAAATTGGCCAATGTTCCAGTAACACAATTTGTAGATAAAAAGCACCCTGATGTGCAGCGAGACAAGGATGTCTCCTTCTCAGGGCCGAGAGCAAGGATTTCATTGAAATGAGCAGTAAGTCATGTCAGCTGTGCCGCTGCTGGTAATAAATAATTCCCTAGTCATTACTGCTTTTCAGCATTCAACTCTATACCACAGCGAAATAATGACAGTGTTTTTGCAGCAAATGTTGTAGCATATTCTGTCACTCATACATATATACAGTATGTTTTCTATGAAATGCAACTACACGGTCAAGGTCAATTCAGTCAGGTCAGGCCTCAATAATAACTTTGATTTCGCCCCAATCAGTAAGAGTTAGTTTTCAAATTCTCATCGCAATATATGCGCACACTAAGCAATATTCACATTACGTTTAATTTCCCCCCAGCTAATGCTCTAGACAATATCACCTATAAAGAAGGAATCAAGGAAGGAAGCAGCCAGCTGTTATTTGGTAACTTAATTGGTATAAAATCCTTACAGCTGAATAAAACACCTTTCAAGCCTCAGCACCTAGAGTTCCTTCTTATTGATAAAAACAACCACACCTTTGGAACTGTGGAATATATAGGAAATAATCAGAAGGCAGCCGAAGCCACTGTGCTGCTCAGCTCTGAAAGCAATGCCACCTTTATTCCAAGTCTAATAACCAATTCTTCACCTTCTCAAGCGCTTTGGAGCTACAATCGTTAAGCCACAGCTTATGCATCGAGTTAATTTCAAGTGCTCAAGAGGTCTAACTAATTTAACTGGACTTAAAGCTTAAAATGAAGCAAACGTACTAAATGGAGAGTATGTCAAGCAAAGGATGCCAGTTCTGTTCTGCCTCTCCAGACACATCAACGCGTGGGCTTTCTAACAGCAAAATGAACCGTGCATCCGACATCCATCACTGACTCTGCCTACAAGAGAACAGACAAATCGCTCATCAACTGCAGAATTAAACACTGGCAGGTGCCTTCCCAGTACTGGAACCGCTACCAGGAACGGGGCTTATTAAACAAAAGCGTGTGTGGAATATTTTATTGCCATGCAGCCTTTCCCAGCCACGCATTTCAGAGCAGCTTTTATAGATGGAGCGCTATGTACGAATTTCTCAGAGGAATAAAACAACCGTCATTACCAAATCGGAATGTAATAATAGAATAACATTAAGCGGTAAATCACTTAGAAACCTGTCGAGAAATTCTCATGGCAGAAAGTTATTTTCAGAAGCTTTTAAAGGTTTTATTTATGGAGAAGGTAAAACAGAAACTAACAGCCTATCGAGAACTTAAAAGATTAAAGCGATTATTCATAAAATAAATCTGTAAATCAGTACGTTCATAGTGCCATGTACACATGTAAGCACAAAATATGAACACACACATATGTATACATGCATACTTGTCTCAATTTTTATATCGGTGAAATAAGGACAAACATTTTAGGAACATTCTCTCACTAACTATAACCACCTCTTTTCTTCCCCACTTACCCAAGTAAAAGCAAAGTAACGAGATTCACCATCCTCTCTGTGCTGCTTTTATGCTTTCAGACTAATGCTTATTTCATTTCGCCTCCTGAGACAACACAACACGCTGCCAGTGTTGAAGAATAAAGAAAACCACACTGAACAACTCTAAAAAGATCTGAAAAAGCTAAGAAACCATCTCAAGGATAAGTAATATATGATGGGTAACAAACCTCAGCGTCACAGAACAGAACAATCTGTGGGTTAAACGCTATTGTTTTTTTGAATAATAAGCAAATAATTCTATTTAAAAAATGATCAGTAAAATATAGCAAAAAAAAAAGGAGGTTCTGATGGCTTCTAAAGCTATCAAGCACATAATTTAACTGCAGTGTAGGAGGTGACATATTTTATGAGAAAATAACTGCTATTTCCTCCTTTGAGCGGTAATTTGAAATTGTTCGGCATTAACATGCTAATAGAAAAAAGCACATAAAAAAGAAATAAAGTTAAAGAGTGAATGATTGGATTAATGTCCCTCGGAGATAATTAACCAAGTATGCAAAGAGGGAAGCAAAATAGATTGTTGAGAAATTAAAATGTTTAAATCCTCTAATATGATCCATTTTCTAGCAGGATATTTCACATGATCATTTTCTATTCAACAGTAAAAGACAAACTACCAGGCTGGTTAAGCAGGGTGTATATCACAAAGTACAAAGCTCTCTGAGATGGAAATCCAGGTTTAAAAAAGCACAGAATGAAAATCTCAGAGAGGAGAACATGGAGCGATTTGTTCATTAGAAGAGATGATGCTTTATCTTCAAACGCATCACAGTTCAGCATTAAGTCGAGCTGGACCAGTCAAGTTTAGAGCAACATCAGTGTCTTCTTTTCCCCCTTCGTGAGAGCAGCCTCACAATCACAGGCCCTGGTTGTGAGATGGTTGTGATGATCCTGCAGTGTTATGGCTATAGGAGGATTTAAGCAATGTAATGAAAAAGTGAGCTGAAATGTCAGTGATTGCTTTAGCACTGTCCACAAAGGTTGTGATCTTTTGAGGTCCCTTCCAATCCCTAACATTCTGTGATCCTGTGAATCACTGAGCCAGCAACAACAGATGTTAAAGATTAAACCAGGAGGTCAAGATCGCTGCAATGTGTAGTGTTTTACCCCGTGGGATATGAATTGGAATTTCATGCTCCTTTTCTTGCTATTGTTGTTTCAAAATAAATCCTGTCACACAATCCACAAAAGACAAATGTGAACAATACAGCAATTTATGCAAAAAGACTTACAAAAGAACTGGAGATCAAAAACATCACAACATAAATTGGCTTTTTAGCTTAAATGCAATTTTATCAGAATTGATTTATTGTTTGCATATAACTAAGGACAGGGAATTTTATAGAAGGAAAATAAAAAACCCAAAAAGCTGGACAGGCAAAAAAGCAAGAAGCAGCAGTAAATACCCTCTTGCACCAGCTATTAAAAGCCTATCAGGTAAATTTGACTCGATCCCATGGACATGCAGCATTGAATAAAAGTTTGCGATGTCAGAACTATTTGAGCAAGTGAGAGAGATGGAGAATCTGTCTCGTTTGGCATTTTGTTTAAAGCTGCTTTTTTAAAAAATAAATGCCTACATTAGATGAAGTGGTGAGAAGTTTTCATCACCATTTCTTTGCGATTTCCATTGCAGGAGTGACTCAGAGCTGTGGAGTGGCAGGGCCAAGTTCAAAGAGAAGAGAATGATGGCAATTCCAGACCCAGCGCTCATTCTCTGCAGTTGTCTCATCCACCAACTGCAGCGCATTGACCTGTCTGCATGAAATCCCCGTATGGGTCATTTTCTCCTCCTGACATCAAGGAAGAAAATGCTGGTACCCTCCACGGTTCTGCAGTGTTTTATACCCAAAGATGCGCAGAGACGACAGAGGTTTTGTGTGTTCAAAGACGTCGCGCTGCTATAATCTCCCATGTCCTCACCAGAAACCAAAATGATTCAAGACTGCAATCGAACAGCAAAATCATTTCCTTGCCACAGCTCCTGATCTCTGTATTCCACTAACAAAAATGGCCCTTAGTTTCCTAGCAGCTATTGAGCTCAAAAGACTTTGATGTGCTTTGATGGAAGAGTAAATGTGCTGCAATTTTGAGGAAGCTCAATTTAACACAGTGTTAACAATCCAGTCAGCCTAGTTTACTGTCATACCAGTTTTGGAGAAACTTACCCTGGGAATTACAGGGATATTGCAATGTAACAGAAGTAACTGCATCCCCAATACTTCCACGATGATACAAATTCAGGCTATTCCCCAAGTGTATGAATATTACATTTTCCACAAGTTGCTTTTGCTCATTAGAGAAGGGTTACATGTCAATAATGGGCTGACACGGAACTCAAATTACTTACCTGCATTCTGTAAGTTTTAGCAATGAGTTTTATCGAACTTTGACATTGCAAACCTTGGAATAGCCAAATTGCTATGCTCACTACAGAAACCTGACTTCCAATATAAAGGCCAAAATTTCTTATACTTGCCTTTAATGTCACTATAAATGTGACACAGGGCACAAGCCTATGTTCAGTATTTTATGGATAGGTAAGGTAATGAGGAACTAGGGAAGATAATGAGGGGAGAAGGGATAAGACAGCCAAAACCACAGTCACCTGAAAGCAGCAAGAGATGATTGCATTTTAAAGAAGAAAAGGGAAAGAGAGACCATATAAGGCCTACATGTGAATGTAATAAATCTGTGTCTAAGCACATGAAGCTAACAAAGGTATGAGACAGGATCTACCTCATCGCTTATGAATAACTTGCTAAGCAAAACCCATTGAAGCCTTAATGCTCTTGCCTGGGTTGATGACTGACCCTGATCTCTCCAATCACAAAACACAGATCAGTTCCTCAGCTAGAAGCATTTTATGAGACGCCTTCAGCATTTCTATGTCTACTCCTTGGCTATGAAATAAAAAATAGTCCTACTGGTACCTCTTTAATCCTTCCCATTTTTGCTGCAACATATGATACTGTTACTACATAGTTTGGTTTCAGGATAAGATTGTAAACAGATGTTCTTAATGTAAGAGATCTTTATTAAAACAATATCCTTATTATAATAATCTCTTTATTACCACAGGATTTTGTGTTTCTAAGGAGATACACTTCAGAGTATATAACCATCTACTTCTATTTAGTGACAATCCCTCTTTACACCAGACTTACGCTTAACAGATTGACAATGGCTACTTCCCATCAGAAAGTCCGTTTATAACCATTTCTCACTCTGTGCCACAGCTCAGAATTCCCCATCAGTCAATACTCATTGCTTTTTAGCACGTTTGGTTTTACTATAACACAAAACCCTGCCATCCAAACAACCGTGTCATCACAGCTGTCAAAAAGCAAAGTGCTTGATCACAGAGCAAAAAGTCTCAGGTTAAATAGATTTAGTTGCAATACTGTAAGTAACCCTTCATGACTGCAAGGGGCATTTTCAGTATGTGACGCTGCAGCAAACAGAGGTGGAGAATCTGGCTGAGAAAAAGACGGGCAAGTCTCTAAGGAGGCCTCAGGAAGCAGAGCGGATTTGAAACCATGAATGTAAAGACGTACATAAAGGGAAACATTCAATCACTGACCATGAGAAAGCAATTATTCAATTGATCTTCAAGGTTAAAGCTGTTTTCATTTAAGCTTTGGACAGTCAGGAGGATTCTTACTTACCAGCTGTATTTCAACTGCCGTCACAGGCCGGTGGTTCAGCAACTGGAGCTTTTCTGCCCTGTTTGAAAGCAAAATGTAAAGCAATCTGTGTTACTATATAATTTGAGGATCCCCTCAAATGACTGGTAAGATGCAAAAACATTCCTGATAACTTAGGCATGAAACGCCACTGCCAGGAATAATTCTGAGTGGGTTTGCAGTGAGGTTTAATCGCCAAGATCATCTGGGTATTTTAAATACAATACTTTCTAGTGTGTTTAGACATACCGCTGTTGCCACCCCTAGTCTAAGGTAGCAAGGCAGAAGTGCTTAGATCATTACTGTACACGCATTAATTAGCATGCACTGTTGCTTTGTTTAACGCTGTACAGAAACACTAAATGACTTGTCAAAGATCACAGATGGCTTTGCTATGAACACGCGGCCACAAGAACAACTATCACACCTAACAAGTTACCATCCGTCGGCCAAATGGCAATAACTCGTTTATTCTTTAGGCCAATGTCTTTTTTCATACATTACTGCAATGGGCTGAGGTTGTACTTTTACACACGCATCTTTGGGCAAAGAGAAATCTTCACCCCTGTTCCCATGTGAATCCACCTTTCTGTTGTGTTTCTACACCTTCTGGGCACCACGCAGCATACCAGGCGGGGACTAAGCTGGGCTGGACACATAGAAAACCTCTCTTTCCTGGCTTGTTTTTGACTTGATTCGGTGCACAGTCCCACAAAGACTCATACGACCACAAACAGCAAGGCAGCAAGGATATAGAAAATGCCAAAACAAAAACAACCCTCACCACCCTCAATCAGTGCCCGAGTTGTAAAAGTACAGTCACTTATTGCAGTTTAAAAGACAAGTGATAATTCACTGATTTACAATAATCCCAACACTTCTGATTACCTGTCCACACTCTAATGCAGACAGAAAGCGACTCTATAAATTCCGATTTGCAGCCCTGGGCCTTTAGCACAACAGCACTTTGATCCATAAAGGCTTCTTTGGTTTGACTTTAGATACGAACCGGGTTGCATCTGGATTTTTAATACTCCAAGTCCGTTCTCCTCCGCTACACAGGGGAGAAGCCAGGAAGACTTGTCTGGTTTTGGTACTTAAACACAAAACGCTTTAATATTTAGAGACAGTTTAGCGGCACTGAAGCCGGTGGCAAAATTCCTGATACATTCAGAACCGTCATCAAGCTCACCCAGTCTCATTGCTTCTCTGCATGTATTTTCACCAAATAGACATCAGCTCTACTTTCTCATCAAGAAATCACGAGATCTCACAAATGTCCATTAAAACACTTTGATCATTAAAACAGAAAAAAAGGGCCGTGAGGGGAAAAAATTTCATGGACATCTAAAAATCTTTTTTGGTTGTTTTGGAATATGTGATCAAAGCAGCACGTTCATTAAATTGAAACCACAGCGTTTAGGCAATAGATCTGCAGTCAAAAATTATTAATTTTACTTCATACTTAAATACAAATAATTCTAAAAACAAAGCAAACCCAGCTGTAATATGCTACTAATGCATATTTCATTAATTTCAGAAGCTCAAAACATTAACAATGACCACATAATAGCAGCACGGCTAACGATCTGAGCTGACCTTTGTGTTTTAGAACAGAAAAGCACAATAATACAACACTCCCAAAGATAAAACAGATGCTTAAAAGGGCACATGAAACAGTAACAAACGCACTGTTATAGTAAAAACATACAATTGCAGTGTGATAATAATAGATACCATGAGTAAATGACCTGAACATGCATATTTGGGAAAATCTTGAATGATTATTACTTGACACACAGCCTCTCCTACCAGCCATTTATGTTTATGCAGCACAAATTTACGCATTAAAGTGAGAACTGACAGTCAACACACACAACTGCCCAGCCTGTGACGCAGCGGCGCTACGGTTTTGAACAATTAAAGCCTATAATTTCTTTTATTATTTAAACGCTTCTTCAAAGCATATTTAAACTACCCCTGAAGAGTTTCCCCCTGGTTTATTGGAGCTGTGGGTGGCTTTGAGGAGCAGACGGCCGCTGGAATTCGCAGCCCCAGCTCCCCCACGCAGGCGTTTACAACCGATGGGGCGACGTCTACGTGTCTGGAGATATTTCAGAGACCCCTTCTCACTTCCAACAGCCTCCAACACTGCCTGCCCTTGAAACCCAACACCTGGGACAGCTTATAGCGCTGTCAGACACCACAGTGCTTTATCACTTGTGTATATTCACTGGGCGAAGTTCAGAGCGAGGTGGTTACACCCCTCAGTTCCAGCAGGACAGGGAACTGCTGGAGAGAGTCCAGCGCAGGGCAACAAAGATGCTGAAGGGAGTGGAGCATCTCCCGTGTGAGGAAAGGCTGAGGGAGCTGGGGCTCTGGAGCTGGACAAGAGGAGACTGAGGGGTGACCTCATTAATGTTTACAGATATCTAAAGGGGGAGTGTCAGGAGGATGGAGCCAGGCTCTTCTGGGTGACAACCAATGATAGGACAAAGGGTAATGGGTTCAAACTGGAACACAAGAGGTTCCACTTCAATTTGAGAAGAAACTTCTTCTCAGTAAGGGTGACAGAGCCTGGCCCAGGCTGCCCAGGGGGGTTGTGGAGTCTCCTTCTGTGCAGACATTCCAACCCGCCTGGACACCTTCCTGTGTAACCTCATCTGGGTGTTCCTGCTCCATGGGGGGATTGCACTGGATGAGCTTTCCAGGTCCCTTCCAACCCCTGACATTCTGTGATTCTATGTGATTCTTTAGGAGAAGCCCATGACGAGCGATGTGTTGCTATGACGTGGACGTGCTCGCCCGTGTACGTGTCAAGAGACTCAATTTCACCCTTCAGGAGGCAGGAGCTGACACCCAAAGAGAATAAGGCCCTTCATTTATGCACTGGATACGCCGAATGAGCAGCACCAGCATCAGATTTTCCTGGCTTAAGTCTCCTGAAGAAAAAAGCCTGTAATAGCACAGATTGGATGACCTAAGAGACCCTCTTCAGCTAAAACGCTCACGATTGTGAGAGATTTAGCGATGGAGACTCTGTGGCTCAGACAAGAGCTTTGCTGATACCAGCCATTGGGCTTTGTTAATCTGGAGGGTTTTGGGATGTGTATTCACAGCCCTGAAGAGCAGAAAGCAGCTGTGAAGAGGTGACACGCAGACAGGTGGCTTGAGATCCTGCCCCCGGCGACAAGACCAAAATGCTCAAAGAGACACGTTTTCAATTGTTCCACCTCGTCTCCGAGCCATTCTGCCATCGCTTTTGTAAAATGCTAGAAAATAATGCTAATCATGATTTTCAACTTCAAAATGAAAGCCTGCCATTTTAAAATGCATTTGTGAAACATTAACAATTCACAACGGAAAGCTCCAAGAAATCCTCATATATAATAACCAAAAAGCATGCACAATTCAATATATTAAATGTACACTTACTTTACAAATGCACCTATTCTTTCACTCTCTAAATTCCAAAATTGGAGAAGGGGATAAGGAATTTTATAAAGGAGAGGAAAAAAAAAAAGAAGAAGAAAATTCCATTTTAACCACAGAATTGTTCAAAATGTCTGTTTTATAAAAATGAGCTCAAACATTTTGGGTCCCACCCTACCCTTTTAATCCTCTTTTCTGCATCTACAGAACCACATCAAACATGAGGAGGGACGATTAAGGCGCATCCAGGCTGCAAAAATACAGGAGGATGCTAAGAAGAAGGCCCTTTGTGTCAATTAGAGCATTAATCAGTATTTAAAGTCAATTCCCAGTGCAGTGACTGTTTTCTCTTCCCTCCTGCACAATAACTGTTTATACTTCCCCCTTACCCCATTAACAACCCCTTGGCAGTGCGGGGTTTGATCCTGAATATCGCGATTTAGCAGATGACACAAAGGGATGGGAATTAGCTTGGTTAGCCAGATTTATTAGAGTGCTTCATTTTGGGAGAATCAAAACCAAAAGCCAAACATGTTTCCACTGGTGGGAAGCAGTGAATACATCTCCTTTGTTTCCCCATGCTAATCACTTACATCTATTTGGCAGCCTGATGTTTACAAGACTATTAAGAGCGTGGCTGGATTTAACACTGAACTGCAAGCATCCCTGTTGGCTAGTGTATTGCCAAAAAGATAAGGTATTCTTAACTGCTTCAATTTAGACTGCCATAAGTAATAAAAGGACAGAAATAAAACCTTAATATTGATGAAAGACAAGTACTGAAATACTTTAGACCAGAATTAAAAAGGAGAGCGGGTCATTTAAGGAATCAATGAGAGACAAAAACCCTTCCTTGTAGAACTATAGCAAACCACATCACTGCCATAGTAGTCCTGACAGAGCTGGGTAAAGGTAAAATAACATCTCCAGTGTACAAAAATCTGGCCAATTCGCCTAAATGAATGTATGAAAGATTTAGTGCTTTTTCCTCAAAAGCTGGGAAACTGTGGCGCCTGGTGCATGGGATGATGACGCAGATGCTGGTGCTCTGGTCCACATGTCAATGTTATTCGCCTTATTGTCCCCGGCCAAGCACATCTGTGCCTCAGTTTCCAGCCATCTAAATTTGCAGCTCTCACAGGAGAGCTGTGATGATATCTACTGGTAAAGCACGTCCCCCTCCTCCAAAGACCTATCACACCTGTGCTGGAGAATGCAAATTCTATTTATCCAGACCTATTTTGAAACAGGTAGAGCTCTATCATGTTTATTATAGAAAGCTTACTGGAAGAGCTGGGAGCAATAGAACTAAATTAAAACCAACTATACATCATGACTAAATCAGTTAGTGAAACTGTTCACGTTTCCTGAAGACAAGAAATACGGGACACGATAAAAAAGGTCACCCCTCAAAGACTTTTTGCTCATAAGCCATTAACATTGCTGTAAATCATTAGGGAATAGGCGGAAATTTTGCAGTCAGAACAAAGGGATCTCGGAAGCATCACTTCAGTAAAGGTGATATCATTCAGAGTATTCACGGTTTTTAAAATGTGTACAGAAGAATGAGAGATAATTAGCAAGTAAGTCATTAAAATGTGTTATCTGAAAAAATTTCACGCCTGTTTTCGATCTGCAAAACTCTCAACTGGAAAATGACTCAGAACATCAAAAAGGAATTAGCAGCAGGGTGTAAAAAACCAAAAGCTACATAAAAGACATTTCATCTGAAGGTGCTTGTGTAGTGTTACAGGGCTTTAGAAATTATAAATACTAATTAACACTGAAAAATAATAATCTTTAAACATGGTTAACGTTGTATAATTACGATTTAAGCAATGCATTTCTTTTATTTATGGAGAGACTGAATCCAAAGACATGAAGAAATGACCAACTAACTGCCATGTGAAAACTGGTAGCTGGCCAGTTATTTGCTCATCAACCCAAACGCCATTCTGATATTGAGAGATGGCAAAGGGATAATTGTCTGTAACTGAAAGCATTTGGACAAATCTATTGACACGAGTGTGTGTACACTGGATACTAAGTTTTCTTGCTAGCATGTACACAAATTAGAACCTGAACACCCACAGTTCCATCAGAAATAAGCTCTAAGGAAGGCAAACTCTGCAACCTGAACATGCACCAGTATCAGTGCTGACTGCAGTATTCTGCATGAGCACAGACATGATGAGCATGAATTTAGTTCACGCTCCATTACATCTAAAAAATAAAAGGAACTTTTTCCAACTGAGATGAATCCATCTTTAGACGTCCTACAGCGTGCGTGTTTACACTTAGGCTCATTAAATAAAAAGGATAACTTGTCCCGTGCAACCAAACAGAAGGTAAAGAATATTTTCAGCTTAATTGCCCTTGGAAAGTATGTCTTTGTATTTTCTCTGGACTGTCTGGATTTTAGTAACACTGTTGAGAACATTAAAGCTGCTCATTCAAGAGAAGAATAGATATAAAAGATGAGTGACAGCTGAAAGCCATTTTCTCACATAAAAGCAAGATTCACTAATCAGAGTTAATCGTCCAGGCCACATCCAGCAGTAGCTGAGACCCAGAGCCAAGATCAGCATTTCCAGCTGAGGGCAAAGCCCTGTGGAGCAGCTTTGGGATATACAAAGCTAGGACTGTGGAGACAAAAACATGCGGTTATGGGGCAAAAAATGGGGTCTGAGGTCCACATTTGAGGGGACAGTGTATATTACAGGGTGTGAGGATATAAGATTGTATTAGTGTAGCCCTTAACAATCAAAAAGATAAGTCCTAGAAGACCAAAAAAACACCAGCGTCATGTGCAAGATCACACTGTGTATCTGGGTAGACAGAGCAGACAAGACATTGCTGAAGTGCATGATAAATTCACAGATTCTAAAAAATAATAAAACCAGTTAGTGCTGCACAAATTAAGACAAAATGTATCCTATTCTGTCAGCAGCAAGCCAAATATTTGCAGCGCTTATATTTTAACCAAAACCGTATTATGTGTCTTGATATTGCCCACTGGCTACTGAACTAGACTGTATGTCAATACATGCACATGCGTGTGTTGTTTCTCTAGTAAGAGATCTATAGGCATGGGGAAAAACAGAACAGTATTAGTGCCAAGATGCAGCACACAGGGTTAAAAAGGAAAAAGCCTAAACCATGTGTGATTGTGCAGAGAGAAATTTACCCTCAGGAACGTACGTTTTGTAGTTGCTAGAAGAAATCATAAACAGCGGTATACGCAACAGTGTGTTATACCACTGGCTGGAAATATTTAAGAGTCAAACCCTACGGTCGTGAATGGAGCGCGGCAGCTCACGTGAAACGCTGTCTGAACGCCGGTCGCAGGATTTGGCTGCCGGCTGAGCAGCCTCTGAGCCGCGGCCGGTGCGGTCGCAGCAGCAGCCGCGCGTGGTCGGTGCGACGGTACTGGGGGTTATGGCTGTGCTGCAGCATCGGTGCGTTTGAGCAGGATGGAACCTGAGGGCTGCAAATCACATCTGAACGCAAAGAAAAGAGAAAATAATCGAGCAACGCTGCTCCAGACCAAAAGGTTAATTTCAAATCAACTCAGAGGGAAACACAATAGGCTTTGTGAAGGCTGTTAAATGATGCTGTTGTTAAGCTAGCACCAGCCTGACTTTGGTGTTGAATGTTCACTTTGAACGTTCTGGAGGAGACAGAAATTACAAAGTAAATCACTCAGCCTCTAATATTGCTGAGGTTTATATTTGTTGTGCTTCTTGGCAACAACGAAGGAAAATACTTTTGAAAAGTACTACTAATTTTCAGCTCAACACTTCCATGAATGTGTTGATTTAAAGACAGAAAGGGGCAATGCTTATATCCAATTTAAAAAATTATAATAATATGCAGTGATTGCAAATTTGATTATTCCAAAATCAGATCTAAGATACACTATCGGGAACAAGAAGAAGTACAAGTAGAGCCCATTTTCATCTCACTGCAATTACAGCTTAATAAATATTCTTTTCCTGCCACGCTGTTCACACTGGCTTACAAAATATGAAGCCATTCCAGGGACTAAAACTGGAAAATTAGCTGCTAGTGGCATACTGTACTTCCAAGTACAACACGGCTTACTGTACTGCAGCGTTAGCCAAAGCTTGAGGCCTCAACAAGGTAATAATAAAATTCACTACTCTGCCAGTTCAGTTTTTCACTAAAATAAACCCCCTCAGTTCTACAGTTTGAATTTTATCAAAACAACTGAAAAAGAAAAACAAACTGTGCTTTCACAGAATCACAGAGTGTCAGGGGTTGGAAGGGCCCTGGAAAGCTCATCCAGTGCAATCCCCCCATGGAGCAGGAACACCCAGATGAGGTTACACAGGAAGGTGTCCAGGCGGGTTGGAATGTCTGCACAGAAGGAGACTCCACAACCCCCCTGGACAGCCTGTTCCAGGCTCTGCCACCCTCACTGGGAACAAGTTTCTTCTCAAATTTAAGTGGAACCTCTTGTGTTCCAGTTTGAACCCATTACCCCTTGTCCTATCACTGGTTGTCACCCAGAAGAGCCTGGCTCCATCCTCCTGACACTCACCCTTTAGATATCTGTAACCATTAATGAGGTCACCCCTCAGTCTCCTCTTGTCCAGCTCCAGAGCCCCAGCTCCCTCAGCCTTTCCTCACACGGGAGATGCTCCACTCCCTTCATAATCTTTGTTGCCCTGCGCTGGACTCTCTCCAGCAGTTCCCTGTCCTGCTGGAACTGAGGGGCCACAACTGGACACAATATTCCAGGTGTGGTCTCACCAGGGCAGAGCAGAGGGGCAGGAGAACCTCTCTGACCTACTGACCACCCCCTTCTAACCCACCCCAGGTACCATTGGCCTTTCTGGCCACAAGGGCCCAGTGCTGGCTCATGGTCATCCTGCTGTCCACCAGGACCCCCAGGTCCCTTTTCCCTACGCTGCTCTCTAATAGGTCATTCCCCAACTTATACTGGAACCTGCCATATTTTACTGACTGTATCAGTGAGATACACGTTTAAATGCCCTTGAATTTGCTCCATTTAGTGAAGCAGCTACCTGAAATTACCATGAAAGGTTTAAGTTGTGTTGTTTGTTTCTGTTTTTTAATTTGCCCTTTAGGAAACACTATTTAGTTCTGCCTGTAACACTAAAGAGAAAAAGCCATCACAAAATGGATGGCTATCAGCGGAAAACATATGCTGGTCTGTTAACCCGGTATTTTGAGTGGCAAATATGAGCAATAACAAAGAAAAGATTTTCCAGGAACCGCACCATTTGCCAGCACAACTCTATCGGTTCTGTAACTACAGCCAGAACATTTTTGGACACCGTATGCAGACTGATGAGCAACACATTCTGCATGGTCAGTACTGCGAGTTTGTAGCAGGAGAGCAGGAAAAATGAGAATTCACTTGATTAAAAGTTCCACTCTTTGAATGTGCCTCAATTCTGGGTGCTTCTCTTGTTGGTATCTGTTCTTTACTACCTTGAAATTCTCACATACAGCAGCACAACCTAGTGCTCGTGTGCGGCAATAACAGCCTGAGCAGGGAAAGCTCCTCACCAACCACCACCACCAGGTTTTTAGATGTAGCTGAAAATCCTTCTTACATTCAAAGCCCTGAAGTCCTTGTGTTAGATATCACTGAGCCTAATTAACAGTACAAACACACTGCTTAATTGTTTCCTCATTGATTAGAGGCAGTCATGACATGGAATTTCAACAGCGGATGTTTAAAGATGAGTGGGTGTTTCTGACCAGTCGTGTCTTTAAACCAGAACCTCTGCTCCTCTCGCAATGAGAAAACAGAAAACGTTGCTGTGTCCTCACTGAGGACAGACAACAACTAATGTGTATCTCAAATCACATCATCCACCCTCAGAAAGCTGTTACCAGCAGAGACAGCGTTATCACCAGCCGGAGATGAGGGGAGAGAGCACATCTCTGAATGCCTTACCCAGTAAGGAAGCAGCGAAGACACACTCTGGAGTTCATTACTCTTCGTGGGAGGAAAGGTCATTACAGAGAGATCATGTAAGAAAGGTCCTGGAGAGCAAACATCACAGGTTCCTTCCTCTCAAAGGGGAGGAAAGCTCTCAACCAACTGAGTGGAACAAAATCTCTAGTGAAGCCTTTTAAATAAATAGCCCCTTCATCCCACAGAACGGAAATTATTAAAGCCTTTAGTTTTTAATTTATTTAACAGCGGAGCAGTGTTGAAATGATCTTGGTTATGAACCAAAGTGCAGTTCAAAATTTCCTTGGAGGCATTATTATTTTAAGTGGTTTAACATAAAGTGCATTATACAGCAACTGCATACCATATGCTTCCCAGGTTTTGGTGAGAAGAGGCTGCCAGATGGGCTCCGATACTTCTCACTTGAAGTGTCTGAATGGAAAAGATTAGAAGAGAAAGCGCCGGGACCACACTAAGCAATTCCATTTCTCATTCTGTAAAGCATGTGGCAAATGTGGTGCAGACCAGTTCTTTACCAGGTGCCAAAGATATTAATTAAAAGTAAAGTTGTAGAGACACAATAAACCAAGGCTAGGTTGGGTTTTTTTGCAGTTGTCTTACTCTATTCAAAACCCAATTCCAACTTAGAGTTTCTTCCTCAGAAAACATTTACGAACTTGCACTTGGACCATGTGAGATCACGCTAAAAACTGAAATACTGACAAGAATCTGCTTGAGAAATATATTGGAAAACACAGGCCCACTTAAGGAAATTCTCGTCCATACATGCGTTAATGAGCAAGGGAGATGATGTCTAGATGAGTATTTAAATAATGGCAGAAAATACTTGGAATACATTAACAAAAACCAGACAGATTATCACGCTGTTACATGGGGATGAGTTTTTCAACATTTCCATGAGCTTCTATTTTTACTCAAAGGCACATCTCTACTTACTTGGTTAGTTTATGGCCTTTCATTGCGATGAGGAAATCTCTCACGGTCTCAGGACTCTGGTACCTACAGGGTGTTTTTGAAATGTACTTCAGTGTCTGCAAGGGATAGGAAGGCAGTACACATTATTTCACAGTTAATATTTGCTTTACCAGTTGTGTACGAAACAAGTCAGTTTGGAAAAGTCTCCTTTCAAAAATTACTCAGATTCTTCTCAAATTTAAGTGGAATCTCTTGTGTTCCAGTTTGCACCCATTACCCCTTGTCCTATCATTGGTTGTCACCCCGAAGAGCCTGGCTCCATCCTCCTGACACTCACCCTTTAGACATCTGTAAACATTAATGAGGTCGCCCCTCAGTCTCCTCTTGTCCAGCTCCAGAGCCCCAGCTCCCTCAGCCTTTCCTCACACGGGAGATGCTCCACTCCCTTCAGCATCTTTGTTGCCCTGCGCTGGACCCTCTCCAGCAGTTCCCTGTCCTGCTGGAACTGAGGGGCCACAACTGGACACAATATTCCAGATGTGGTATCCCCAGGGCAGAGCAGAGGGGCAGGAGAACCTCTCTGACCTACTGACCACCCCCTTCTAACCCACCCCAGGTACCATTGGCCTTCCTGGCCACAAGGGCCCAGTGCTGGCTCATGGTCATCCTGCTGTCCACCAGGACCCCCAGGTCCCTTTCCCCTACGCTGCTCTCTAATAGGTCATGCCCCAACTTACACTGGAACCTGGGGTTGTTCCTGCCCAGATTCAAGACTCTACACTTGCCCTTGTTATATTTCATTCAATTTTTCCCTGCCCAGCTCTCCAGCCTGTCTAAATGTCATGATTAGGTGGTATCATCTGCTGATGGATCATCTGATAGATATCTGATGATAGCAAGTTCTGCCATGGGTCTTAAAAGGACAGAATATTTGGAATCAAAAAACCCAACAACAACAAAACCCACACAACTAAACAGTTAAAATACAGGGTGGGTTATTCTTTTTGTGATAGATTTCAATAAGAGCAGCTGCATGTCTCCGCCCTGACAGCACAGTCAGCCTACAACCTGAATAAACTATCAGCAGAAAAGTGGCAAAAACCCCCAAATGTCACTGTGGGTTTTTTTTTTAATAAGTGACATTTGATACAAAGCTATTAATATACAGCCCTAAGGATGTGAATTGCTCCAGCTTGGGCTAATTTGCAATGGAATTCCACAGCGCTACTCACTTCATACATGATTGTGTTCAGATTCTGCTGACCAGAGCTCTGTTTGTTTTTCCCACTCTCTTTGCGCTGCTGCTTAAGATCCGTAAGTAACTGGAACACCTGGGAGCAAAAAATACCATTCGAGAGTATTTCACTTAGAAATATTACAGTAGGAAAACATAAATGAGCAATGCAAAATCCTACGAAGCAAACAACAAAAATCATTGTGGCTTCTTTGGTGAATACACCTGCAATTGAAATTAAAATGTTTTGGCACCAGAATGATGACCAGGTATGTAAATTGTGGGGTATGAAAATCACATATAGGTCTTGCCGATTGCCACTGGCAATTTCCAGCTTCCAAAGAAGTACACGAGTGATTGATGACAACTGTAAACCGCTGCTTTAAAACCGGGACACGGACAAACTTACCTCAAAGTTACTCAGCAATGCGGCGTTTGCATCTTTTCTAAAAGGAAAAATGAAAAGGATTATTTATGTTCCAAATGAAACTG
Source organism: Columba livia (assembly GCF_036013475.1). Lineage (NCBI taxonomy): Eukaryota > Metazoa > Chordata > Aves > Columbiformes > Columbidae > Columba > Columba livia. The sequence continues at coordinate 5,400,651 of NC_088621.1, forward strand.
TTTAGAGTTTTCTTTGTTGAGTCACATAGACTCTAAAATAACAGAAACTATTTTCATAAAATTAAAAAAAAATCCCCAAGAAATCCATTTTTGGTGATTCTACAATTATCAAACTGGTGCCACCTCTACAAAATATTTTTCCATGTTGTTAGCAGAACGATTACATAAATATACAGTACATTTTGCACAATTTGCCCTACATATCATAATACACCTGGACAACATAATCCTTTTGCGGAGCCACCCTATTTCATTCACTCACCCAAATTTACAAACTAAATCCAAATTTCCTTGGGCCTCCAGTTTTACTTGAATAAAGATTGAAAGTAATGCAGATTACACACGCTATTTATTAGTCAAGAGCATGGAAAAAGAAAATACAATGACTATTTTAGCAACATGTACATATGTGTGTGTATAGATACAGCCAGGGCACTATATTAGACATACTGTACCGAGGGAAAATAACCAACTTTATTACATTTCCTTTTTATTTATTCTTTGGATCTTTATGTGCCCACTCCTTTATTAGCAGGGAAAGGTTGCGAGTTTTCTATCTTCCACCAGCCAAACACTTCCCCACTAACTCTGTTCCAATTAAGCACAAATCCTTATCCACCACTGGTAGGCTGAATGCACTCAAGTGCAGATTTAGATTAATCGCACCTCAATTAGTACCGGATATTGTAATTTTATATTTTTAAATTAAATAAAGGAGAAAACCTGACGCAGAACATCCTATATTCCCCGAACAACACGTTCTGCTGAGCAGTCAGTAGCCACAACAACAGAAAGTTTCCATACAAAAGGAAAAAAAGGCTTTTCTCAGGTCTGTGCGGCAGCTTATAAAAAATGGGGGGGGGGAGAAAAAGGTACAATGTATTGTTAAGCACCATCAATTGTTTGAATAGAACTGTCACGTTCATCACTTTCAAACGAGTTACATGTGTCCACAAACTTCCACAGGTTCTATCATTGTTTTTAAATGAAAAGGACCTTCTAAAATACGCTGAGATGAACTTCAACTTCCATTCCGCTGACTCGAGTGAAACTTCAGCAAGTGAGCTCACACACGCATTAGTTTTCATTCATGTTTTACAAACCATATAGCTTTTGGTGTTAAGTAAACGCGATTCTTCAGAATGTTTGCATTCAGGCTATTGCTACAGAAATCCCTATGGATCAAAGACATTCTTTGTTAGAAATAATAATGCTACAGAATAGTTATATAGGGAATTATTCCGTTCAATAAGTGAAAGGGTCATATAGAGTAAATACGCTACTGTGCAAACAGGTCTGTGCAATCTGAAGTTAAATTATTTAAGATGATCGCTTCCTTTTTAATTCTACAACACTTCATTATTCGGAAAAATACTTATATATTTTTTTCTAATAATGGATAGCAAACGAATCAATCTCAGCTCCTCAAAAGATTTCTGTTGTGCTGAAATACCAGAACTATAAACTGAAACTTTTGCAGAGCTTAAAGCAGAAGTACAATTTTCTTCAGTCTTAACTCTCATGAATCCAAAGTATTATTGAAAAAGTCTTCTGCATTTAATATATATATTAAAAAAAAAAATCTATGTAGCTCCAAAAATATCACTGACACTTCATGTTTTTAAATCTACTGCTTAAAATATGCTGTATGTTTAAACCAGGCTGCTGTTCATGTTAAGGCTAATGTAGTACAAACCCATAATGCAGTGGATGTTTCCTATTTATTACCTGCTTTGGGATTTTATATATAGAAGATCTCATTATAATAGTATAGAAGATTTAATGACAATAAAGCATCCATGGATAATGTGAACTATAGATCAGGAAAGGGAGGGCAAGGGAGATGGGGACGGGGAGCGGGATCCAAGCTGAGCTCCGACACCTTCCGTCCAACAAACTGGTGCTTCAGTGACATTTTTAAAGCAAACACAAGAAACCTCAATTTCCCATCAGGATGCCTGAATACACTGCTGGTTATAGGGGTGTTAAAGGCCAAATATACCCCCCATACACTGCAGGCAGGCCCATATAGATATACCCAAATACACTGCACAGGGGCTCATATAGATATACCCAAATACAGTGCAGGGAGGCCGTATAGATATACCCAAATATATTCAGGGAGGCCACACAGATATATCCAAATCTACTGCATGAAGGCCCACATAGATATACCCAAATATATTGCAGGGAGGCTCATACAGACATACCCAAACATAGTGCAGGGAGGCTCATACAAATATACCCAAATACACTGCATGGGGACCATACAGATAGACGCAAATAGACTGCAGGGAGGCCATATAGATACACCCAAACACACTGCAAGGAGGGCCATATAGAAATACCCAAATGAATTGCATGGAGGCCCATACAGATACACCCGTATATACTGCAGGCAGACACATATAGATATACCCAAACACACTGCATGGAGGCCCATACAGAAATACCCAAACACACTGCAGGGAGGCCCATATGGATATACTCAAATACACTGCATGGAGACCATATAGACATACACTGCATTGAGGCCTATATAGATATGCCCCCCCACACACACTGCAGGCAGGCAGGCCCATACAGATGTATCCCACCACCACACACAGGCCGTGAATATTCCCCCACCCCGGCCCCGGAGCCCCCGCTGCCGCCACGCCGGGCCCGCAGCTCGGGGCGGGCGGCAGCGGCCCGTCCCGCCGCTCCTTACACCTCCATCCTGCCCGCCCGGGCAGAGCCCCGCGGAACCTCCTCTTAGGCGCAGACACCCGCTCCCCAACACGCCGCAGCTCTAGAAGTTTTGGAGGCCGGGACGGAAGCGGAAAAGGAAGGAGAAATAAAGCGGAGGAAAAAAAAAGACCAACTGCATTGGCCGGGAATCGAACCCGGGCCTCCCGCGTGGCAGGCGAGAATTCTACCACTGAACCACCAATGCTGGTGATGAAAAGTTTGTCTCCGCCCCCCGACTTGTAGCTACTGCGAACAAAATCATTCAATGTTAAAACAGTAACTGTGCCACAACATGTCCTAAAAAATAGATTCTCTGCTGTTAAATCTGACGGGGGGGAATTGTATAGGTCCTCCCAAACCAAATTTCTAATCACGTGCAAAAAAAAACCCCACTGTAAGGCTGAACTAGTTGTGTAACACTCCTATAGTCTTTTAAAGCACCTGTACACATCTCATCAAGCTCATCGGCATCACACATCTCTTCCTGCCATCGCGGTGATTCTTCCCCATTTAGTCCACGTGCTACTAAATTTTGCAAGAGCCCTTTTAATTCTCCAGAAAACTGCAGAGACGTCATTGAGTGCAAATAGCTGAAAATCCTGTTGGCTACAAGCAAAATTGTCTGGCTCAGAGACCAAGAGTCAGGGGAACACTAATTAATTTATTTTGCCATTATCGCTCAGGTAAAAGTCTACATATAAACACACCACTAACTCCCAAAGGAGTCACATACACCTGCTTGTTTGCAGCAGACCTGTAAGAGCAATCTAGAGAACCAAATGTGTTAAGTCTTCTTGTGCTCACAACCTCCAGCTTGCAATACTAGCACAAAATCCCCATTTTTCCCCCAAAATCAAGCCTGAAGAAAGCCCACACCCACTTGTGGGACATTGCTTCTCCTTGGGGTGTTGCAAATCCTAAACCAATTCTGACTAACATGAGCAAACTGCAGCACTTCAGGAGCAGTTTTCAGTGCCAAGAGAGGGCAACAAACAAATTAATTCTCCAGAAGCATTTTTCATGGAATCCTAAGGAAAAAGAGCCTGGAGAAAGCTCTTCAACCTGCAGACTGCCAGCAGTTGGGCTGACTCGGTGGATGGGATGGAATGGATGTTGTGCTTTTTCATGTCAGGATTAACTGACCTTGTAAATTGGCCAAAACTGGCACAGCAAATGCTCTGTAACATCTCTGCCATGTTTAAAATGCTGCACATGAACCTGCCTGTCAGGATAAAGGGAAGAAGGGAAAGAATTCTGGCTTTCATTGGAAAATACCATACCTCCAGACTATCAGAGTTTTGTTCCAGAAATCTACTAACCCTTGCCTGCCGCTCATGGCTCTCTTTACATATAGGTTCAGAATCTTCATCATATTAATTTTATTTCTCCTTTGCATCTCCTGTTTATTTCACTTCCCCAGGACAATTTTATCATCTTCACATTAACTTTTCTCCAAAATTTTCATTCCAGACCTTTGCTGATGTACTTTTTTGTAATCCATGATGAAGACACCCAACCCCAGCTGCTGGGAAGAATGACCATAATACAAGTGCCCCTCTCAAGAGCTTGTTTATTTTCTTCAAATAGAGATGTTCTTCCTATATATTTTCCAATGGAAACATACAGCCTGTTAGGGTGTAAATACATATATGGACCAACTACAGGTCCACTGACATGCAAGTGAGAAAAGAAATAACTAAGAGAACTCATTACCCTTACATACAACTTTTTTATAAGCTCGGTTCACTTCTATTACTCCTCTTTACGTGTTAGACAGTTATGCTACACCATCCATAGGGAATGCAGACATAGGTTTTTCTAAATGTGCTTAGCATGTCAACATTTTAAGCATTGGCTTGTGATTGTTACCACTAAGGCTTGGTGAGAGAGGGGCCTCGGTATTAACTATTGAAAGCAGGGGGCCTAGTAATTGCTATTGAAAGCAGATCTGCGGGGTATTTGTATTCTTTGTCATGAAAGATGTTTACTGTATTCAGCATTTCGCTGATCACCCTATAGTGTCTTTTTTTCTTTTACATTCAAAATTCATTAAACAGAGTTGTTGGGGTTTCTTTTTAACAAAAAATGTCAGCACTGCTCCACACCAGTCTAGCTGACAGTGCGTTTGACTGGCGATTTCAGCCCACAGAGCTTTTTTGCCTTTTTCTAAACCAAAATGACAGTTAGAAAAGTTTTTAAAGAAGGTGCACTGTAGCAGTTTGTTCCATCCTTTTTCTTCACTGGACTCAGTTATGAAAACAAGTCCTATTATGAAAAGTGTACTTCTAGAAAGCACTGCTCCCCGAGTATCGCGCTCTTCCAAAAAACAAATGCTCTCCAAAATAAATAGTAAGGCTGTGACTGATTGCAAAAGCAAATACAAATAAAGTTCAAATCTTTGAGGACATAAAAATGTTAATTAAACCTCTCCATGCTGCAAAATGGAGAATTTACTCTCTAGTGCTACCTCATTGTACATCAGCTTGGAAGGGTGTAGCTGGGAATATTAATGTATGAACAACGTGCCATGCGCTGCACCAGAAGGGAAAATAAGACCATATTTTGCAATGCTGTTTCACTGTTTTCACCTCCAAAATTTCAACTCTCCAGCTCTAAGTGTCTTTAAGAAATCCTATTTCTTCAATGTTCATTTTTACATTGACGACTTCTGCTTGGATTTACAGTTCCACTTCCATTTTTATTATAAATATATTACTCTACAGTCTGCATTGCTTATTATACAGAAATGATCGTTATTGCTTGTTTCATCTAAAAATGGGAGAGAGAATGAATAATCTCCTAGTTACAAACTGGGACAGGAGTTACTCAGCGTACTACAAGCAAACTAATCCCTATGAAGTTTGGTAAACACACAGTGATACTGCTGACAGATCCCATGTGAAAGCACGCGCTCCTGCCACATGTAGTATCAGACATAGATTAATAAGATTAATAAGATCTTATTGACATAGATTCACTCTGGTTATAAATTCAGCGCTTACTATTTTCCCAACACATCAGCAATCTCCCGTCAAAGCTCAGAGTAAGGACAAAGCCACTCCTAAAGGGTGAAGAGGACAAGAAAAAGTGGTAAAAAAGAGGGATTTCAGAGTAGAAAGGAACATGATCACAAAATAATCAAGCACTGTTTCCCAGTGGAAATATCCTAGTGTGAAAAGGAAAAGGAGATAAGTTGCGGAACTGGGAGAAAAACAGCAGGAAAGGAAAAAACAGTCAAAGGGAAGAAAAAACACAACAAAATGCGGATGAGAGAATTGGAATATGTTTCCTGAGCTCTGTGAAAGGTTTGGACCATGCAGATGGAAAAATACGATACTGTAGTAGCACACGCAGGCTGACCAGCACAGATTCTGCTTTCTGTAGAGAGGCTGCAGAAAAGTGCCCTGTGTCTGAGGATTTAATGAGAAATTGGTGCTGAGCTGTCACTTTGCAAGTTGCTGCTCCCGCAGCTCTCCTGTATTTTAAATCGGTTCTTTACTTCCTTGATACTTAAGGTTTGATGAGTTTAAGATACAAGCTATTTGCCAAGGCTGCACACCCCATGGCCACAACCTGAGGCTCACAGGAGCCTCTTGGCAAGAGTCAATTGGTGACACAGGGAAGCCCCAAAGCTGCAGCATCCTTAAAAGTGGGGTGGAAAGTCTTATCCACACAAATTGGAAAGGGTAACTAGTGCCCATCTATTTTATTGTGTGTTTGCTGGGGTGACAATGAGGACAGGGCATCATACCAAGTGCGCTCATACCAATGATTACTTATTAGAGGGGTATGACACAGAGTGATGTGTCTTTCAGTACAGCGATATTCCCAGAAAAGGAGCTGACCTGTCAGGGAAAACACACAGAAGATCCCAGGGCACTGCAGAAGGAATAACTTCTCCAACAAGCAACATAAGAGCATCTCTCCCAACTTCTCTCCTTGCAGCAACCCTGGCTCCAAACTTCTCTCGCCGACTTGCTAATTGTGCACTGGGGCAAGCAGGGGCCAGAGGCAGGAGAGGGGTGGGAATGGTGAAGGGGGCTGAAGGGGGGGACCAGAGTGGGGCTGACCCTGGGGACACCCCGCCCCGCCGGGGCGGGACGAGCCGCCAGCCCCGTTCCAAGGCGTGTAAAAGCGGGACAGCGGAGCCAGAGAGTAGGAGCAACCAGCCGGGACTGCGCTGCGGAGCAGGTGAGCGGGGCTGCGGGCCCACAGGGACCAAGCGGGCAGCGGGGACCGCGACCTGCAGCCAGACCTGGGACCAGTGGCAGAGCTGAGCCTCACCTCTCGCTGTTCCACAGGTTGTACCAGTTGCCACGATCGCCACACAAACAAGCAAAACGTCATCTGAAATGGCAGCCGAGGTGAGGGTGAACTTTGCTTCTCTGGCGGGGTGGTCTTGGGGTGCTCTGGCAGATGCGAGCTGAGCTGTGTGATAACCCCAGCACGGCAACCTCCCATGCTCATTTGGGTGCTTCTCTCTACTTGATTTGTTTTCCTCGGGTTTAAATGGAGAAGGGGACTGAAAACATATTTGCTGCAATAGTTCTGACAACCCACCTCTCATTCTGGTGAAAACCTATGGTAGTGAAGATCTATTTAAATGCCTCTTCCCCATCCAAGCGCTTCACTCCCAGCGCTGGCTTTTCACACCCCGTGCCCTCTCCCACTCACCCCAGGGGACGGTTTTCCCAGCACGGAACTGCAAAACTGGGCTTTTTCAACTACGATTTCCCCTGCCACAGCTCCTACTGATCAACCTGCTTCAAATAAGAGATCTCCAGCACCCCGTGCCTGCATTCTACCCGCTGCAGCCTCTCTCCCCCCAGGCACGCTGGTTCAGACAGTCGCTGGGGAAAGGGTCGCTTGGGGCCACCGCTCCCAGCCCCGCTCTGCCCGCTGTCCATGGTAGCTCTTCCCTTTTAATTTTATCGGAACATTTGTGATACGGAAAGGTAGCCAGACCTTCCTGGAGTTTGCAGTTTAACCTGGTTTACGCTAACTTTATGCCAGAGCTTGCAAGAACATCATAGACTCTAGAGACACTTCAGATGTTTCACAGTTACAGGAGTGTTTGAGGATGTGACTTTTGCTGGCTCACAGCTCTTTGTTAACTGAGTATTTTCTTATAGTCTCCCTAAAAGAGTGGGGTTTTGTAAATATTATTTCAAGTAACAGCAGACACCAGCTTTCACTATACCCCTGACTCATTTTCTCCCTGCCAAGAGACTATCAAAGGGTCAGTGATTGGCAGCTGCCTTAAAAGAAAGATCCATGCTGGTCCTGCACCATATGCCCTGATAATCATTTGTAAGGACAGGACATACTCCGTCCAGAGTCCTGCAGAGGTAAAGTATCTTGGAGGATTCCTTAGCAAGACCTGACACCTCAAGGGCTAAGTTCTAGTGACAGAGCCATGTTTTCCAGCTCTACAACTACTTGCCAAAGGTCTCAAAGGCTGGGGCTTTTCTGCTCAGTGGTACAGCACTGAAAAAATGTTCCTGAGTATGTCCTCAGTTTTACTTGAATAGGGAGTGGGATGGACATCAACTGATTTTTAGGGGATATATCTGTAAGACTTTTGACTCATTGCTTGCAGGGAGATAAAATGTTGGGAGGAAGGTTTGTCGGAAGCACAGATCCAGTCATGGAGATGCTCAGTGCTTCCATTACCATTGATCAGAGACTGGCTGAAGTTGATATCCAGGGGAGCATGGCTTATGCCAAAGCCTTGGAGAAGGCTGGGATCCTATCTAAAAGTGAGCTGGAGAAGACCCTGAGTGGCCTAGAAAAGGTATTTATTTCTTCACATCTGTCATGTATGCTGGATGAATGGCTACTTCTCTGACAGCATCTGTAGTACCCTCCCCGAGTCGCCCTCTGTACACTTGGAAGCATTCTGGGCAGAAAACTGATGCTAAAAGTCCATCCTGCTAAAGGCACTAAAGCCCAAGAGCAGGATGTGAACCAGCTGACAGCCCCAGTGAGAGCCTGAAGCACATGGTCAATGCTCATTGTGGCAGCCCCGGTGCCTCAGTGGGGTGTGCTCAGTGTGACCTGCCCTCCCATCCTCTTCACACTGAACATTCACCAGGAATTGTTTCAGTATGAATTAGCAATATTCCTTTTCTGCTGGCACTTGGGATCCTTTTGAGTCTGCCTGCCTGAGTTAGTAGGAGGCAATGCATACATAGCGCTGTATAGGGTCAAAGAGAAGTCAGCAGCTAAGCAGTTTTAAAATATCCATTGTTGTTGCTCACCCACCATGGACAATGGTGACTCTATACAATATTTATATAGGAAAACCTTTGTGGACAATGCTAAAGCAATCACTGACATTTCAGCTCACTTTTTCATTACATTGCTCAAATCCTCCTATAGCCATAACACTGCAGGATCATCACAGGTAGAGAGATGGATCCCACCAGCACACTATAGAATATCTGCACAGAGCAAGCAGCCAGCGCTGGCCTGAAAGAACAGGAATACCAGAGCTTGCATGAGATTTAACACTTTGATTTCCATTGGGATGGCAGAAGCTGTTTGCTGGGGACACTTAACAGCCCTGACGCGCAGCAGGGTAACAGTGGTGGCTGACTGGTGTTTCTGCTGGTGTTTGTAGATCTCTGAGGAATGGTCTAAAGGAGTCTTTGTGGTGACCCCAACTGATGAGGATATCCACACTGCCAACGAACGCAGACTAAAGGTTTGGGTCCCCTAACCTCTTGTTCCTGTTCCTCTGTAGCTAGATCTGCCTGACGTTAAGTGCATGCGCCTCTTTCCCACTGTGAAATTCCTCCGGACCTTTTGATACTGAAACCCCAAGCGCACTATGAAGTATCTCCAAGACCCATTTTGTGGAAGAGGCACTGTACGAACATAGAACCCAAACTTGCCCTTCCCCGGAAGAGATCCCATGGCTACTTACAGGATCCTAGAGCTGAGTCCCTTCCAGGCAGGGAGCAGGTCTGCTCACATGGAGTCTCCTCCTTAGAATACTGAGACACTGACAGAAATCCTCCTCTTGTCCTCAGGAGCTGATTGGAGACATAGCCGGAAAGCTGCACACTGGAAGAAGCAGGAATGATCAGGTATGTACAGAATGCTTTCCTTTGTATTCCCTCTCCCACCTAACTTCAGGAGACCTCGGACCAGATAGGCCTTCGGCTCTTTTTGCTGGAGAACGAGATACAGTGACATTACCACATCAAAACGATCAGATTTTGAGAGGAAGATGCATCTTCTCATCACATAGAACAAGGAGGGGTCTACTTTACAGTAAAAATGGCCAGTCACCAAGAATATCAGACTCTGCTTTGACTGACTGTGGCCAATCTCATGCAGGTTGTGACCGACTTGAAGTTGTTCATGAAGAATTCCCTCTCTGTCATCTCCACTCACCTCCTGCAGCTCATTAAGACCCTGGTGGAACGCGCTGCCATGTAAGTCCTTTTCCAGATCCAGGACCTTGGTCTTGCAGGGTCAGGAGCCTCCTAGGCTTTCTCTTTGACACCAACCAGGACAGCAGTAGGGTCTTCTGTGGAGGAAGCTGCAGACAGGCAGTGTCATAACACAGGGAAAGACAACAGACCCTAATTCACCACAGTTCACGTGACAAGGGACCGTCCTCTTCCCCCACTGTATCCTGGCAAAGGACTTGAGGTGGGAGGTCCACAAAGGACACTACATGCATCAAATCCATCTGAAGAAGTTGGAAACTTGAACATGATTCCAGTTGCAATGGATGAGAGAAGCTCAACTGTGTTAACCCCCTGTCTAACTCTCCTCACACATCACACTCCCAGCCAGTGGTGGGCTGGGGAACCTTTGCCTGCCACAGGTGGATTGCTGGACCAGGCAGTTTCCCAGGGAGGCCAAGGGCAGACACACCACACTGCAGGATGGGGAGATCTAAACCCAGTATGCTTGGGTAGCAGGTGACAGGAGCACATAGACCAAATTCAGCACAACACAAGCTAAAGAAGTTCTGTTTGTCACCTTGCCACAAAACCCTGCAGTGTACCTGCCACTGCCCTCTGTCCTGACAACTGCTGCTCACCTCTTTGTCTCCTTTCACATGCAGAGAAATCGATGTCATCCTGCCTGGCTACACTCACCTGCAGAAAGCTCAGCCCATCAGATGGAGCCAGTTCTTGCTCAGGTAAGCACCTTGTACACTTGGCTGCAGGAAGCCTTCTCCACCTTGGGGCCTGCTGAACTGGAGCCTAAAAGCACATTATCTTCTGAGAGGACAGCAGGGGGGATGACAAACGAGGGCTCATCTTGCAAACTGTTCTTGTGTGGCTCTGACAAACCCAGGACCCAAGCACTGAGTGGGCAGTAGAGGTTGTATGCTCCAACCTTTGGCCACAGTTACACCTCAGCTAATGGGGTAACATGGAGATGCTTGTATGGCTGCAACTCTTCTACTTCAATGGGACTGAGTGCCTGGGCTCCATTTCAAGCCTCTTCTGTTTGAGAAGGGATCCCAGGCTCCAGGCATGGCAGCACATTGCTTGGGAAGGGAAGTGACTTGTTCTGACTTCAGGTGCTTCATCTCTCATGTCCTTTCCCAGCCACGCTGTTGCTCTGACCCGTGATTCTGAGCGCCTGGGAGAGATAAAGAAGAGGATCAACATCTTGCCTTTGGGAAGGTAAGTTCTACTGGTTGGGGAATAATTGAGCTTTGCTTTGCTCTGTAAAGTCTTCAGAGATGCCTTCCCTGCTTCCTAGAGCTCAGTTTTGGTTGGGGTGTGCAAGGTATGAGGCACGACTTCTGTTTCTTTCTCCCCTGGCAGTGGTGCTCTGGCTGGAAACCCACTGGAAATTGATAGAGAGCTTCTGCGAAGCGGTAAGTATCTCCCTATGACTGAGCAGCACAAGAATACTTGTAGTATCTAGGAGGGATGCATTGATTCATGGCTCCCAATGGCACCATAAAGCACTGTTCTGGTGCCAAGGCCTTTCTTTCTTAAGGGTTTTTACTGCAATGAGACAGGCAATCCCAAGTCTGATCTCCTCTGTCCATCACCTTCCTTACAGAGCTGGACTTTGCCTCCATCAGCCTCAACAGCATGGACGCTGTTAGCGAGAGAGACTCTGTGGGTAAGTCTCATCTTCCCACCACTGTTTCAGAAGCAGGCTTCTGAGACCTTTGCAGCTGAACTCCTTTAACAAGGGCACTGAAGTCCCTCACTAGGAAGTAATTATACAGAAAATCTGTTTGCTCATGTTTCAACTCCAGTCAGGGCTCCCTGGCTTGTCAAGCAAAAAAGCACCTTTTCACCTCCTGATTTCCTGCCCTCTCTGCAGTGGAATTCCTCTCTGTTGCCACCCTGCTGATGATCCACCTCAGCAAGATGGCTGAAGATCTCATCATCTACAGTACCAGCGAGTTTGGCTTTCTGACTCTCTCTGACACTTACTGGTAGGTTTCTGGTCTCTGGGGAGTAATTCTCCTCAGCTATCCCCTCCAGAGAGAGTGAGACAGTGGTTGGGGTCTCCCTGCTGCACAAGGCTGACACAGCATTACAAGGCTGGAAGAAAGGCAGCCTTAGGGTGAACACTCCTCACTAATGACCAGGTACTTCTTATTCTGGTAACACAACCAAGTTTGCATTCACCAGACACTCCTCCCCAGCTGGCAGACAGAACTTCCTCCTCTGCTGGCAATGCCTGCCAAAGTCCTTCCTTAATTAGCTGGGTTTGCAATCCAGGAGATTTCCTGTCTCTCATGGCAGCACAAACACAGCCCTCCTTCTCTGAGGTCCAGTAACACTAAGGCTGACCTGCTGATCGCAAGTCTGGAGGGGCTCTGAGGGAAGCCTCCTTTTTGCTGCTTCTTTGGGAGGTGGGACAGTGTGGTAGCTGCAGACAAGACTGCAAAAACAAAGGCCCTGATGTGGGAATAATGAGACATTCAGAGCACTCAGGTCACTGCATACTGCTTTCCTACACCCTAATAAAGGTGTTTGGGGAAAGGGGACCTGTGTGTTTGGTTTGGAGGGCTGGGTCAGTACGACGCAATACCTGTCTTAGCCTGTGTCTATAGGGGCTGGGATCTTGTTCACCGTTACACACCGCACGCCTTTCTTTCAGCACTGGCAGCAGCCTGATGCCTCAGAAGAAGAATCCCGATAGCCTGGAACTGATCCGCAGCAAAGCTGGTCGTGTGTTCGGACGGGTGAGCCTGCTAAACAAAGAAGTGGGATGGGGAAACTACTCATACTGGGGCTGAAGAATCCTCCCCTTTCTTGCCTCTGAGTAAAGCAATGTGCCCAGTCCAGGCTCTGAGCCTCTGCTGGGGCAATGTGCTTCCCTCTCCAGAACTAACTGCCTCACCTGTTTCTCTCTGCAGTTGGCTGCCATCCTCATGGTGCTCAAAGGACTTCCAAGCACCTACAACAAGGATCTGCAGGTAGAACAGATGTTAGTTCTCACACCATCTCTCTGAGCAGACACAGCCACCTTCTGCTCTTGAACACTCCTGCCACTGCCCTTCCCTGTGCAGGCCCTGCTTGTGTGTGGGGTGCTGAGGAAGGGGCTGATGCACAACATGCTGCAGCTGAAACCCCTGAGCAGGAGCCCCTGGGATGACAGGCTGCTCTGGTGGCTGAAATGCTTTGGCTGTTGAGCTGCATCAGGTTGACTTACAGCCATTTCCATCCCTTTTCTAATGCAGGAAGACAAGGAGGCTGTCTTTGATGTTGTGGACACCCTGAATGCTGTGCTCCAGGTTGCCACTGGAGTGATTTCTACCCTCCAGGTAAGGCCTCAGCCACTTATTACTGAATATGGTTGGGAGGGACATTCTGTGAGTAACAAAGGTAAACAGACATTCCCAAGCAGGAGCTGATGATAATGTTTCCCTCTGACTCTCCTCCTGCAGATCAACAAGGAGAACATGGAGAAGGCACTGAGCCCCGAGATCCTGTCATCTGACCTGGCTCTCTACTTAGTTCATAAAGGAGTAAGTATCAGAGGAAGATATGCAGTTGTAATCTCTTTGGATACAGAACACTGCTCAGCGAGGGCCTTAGATGAGGCCTTCTGTTCTGTCCCCAGGTGATGAGCAGTTTGGGTCAACAAACTTGAAAGCTGGAAACCTATTCTTTACATATATCCAAAATAATGGAATTGCTGCAGGTGGACTTGATTGTAATTTACAGGTGGAGTTTTACCACCTAATGCATCCATTCTTCACACTCCAGAAACTCAAATTCAGATTGCATTGCCCTAAGTGAAAACAAGCCAACCAAAAAAGGGAGCACATCCATTTTTTCCTTTGAGGCTGTACCCCAGTTACCTGGTCACTGACTGCAGCCTCTGCTTCTCACTGCAGATGCCATTCAGACAAGCCCACGTTGCCTCTGGGAAGGCCGTCCACCTCGCCGAGTCTAAAGGCATCACCCTCAATAATCTCAGCCTGGATGACCTGAAGAGCATCAGGTTTGTTGCACTATTGCTTTGCCAAGACTCCCCTGAACATGTGCATATCAGCTTCAATTGTATGGGCCTCCTTATGGTGCCCTTTCCCAAAATGCCTGGGCCAGACAGCTCCCCAAATCCTCCTGGTCTGAACATCAACACTGCTACCAATGGGCCAGAAAACACTGATGGGCTACAACATCACTCCCACTCAACTCCAGTGGGGCCTGGGCAGGCAGTACTGGGAGGGACTGGAAGAAACTCATACCATGACCTGGAAGCACCAGTTTCACTCCAAACTTATCAGTCTTGCCTCAGAGCTGACTCTTGGTCTGCCACCAGCAGCGGCTGCCAGGCACTCCAAGTGCACAAGCAGGGCTGCAGCAGATCTTTTCCCTTGGAAAAAGGCTCCATCTCTGCCCCCTCACCCTCCCTGCAGGCACTGAGCACATAAAGCAGCCACCAGCCCCAGCGCTCTCCACTCACACCTCTTCTCTTTGCCTCCCCAGCCCCCTGTTTGGCAGCGATGTCTCCCAGGTCTTCAATGTTGTCAACAGCGTGGAGCAGTACACGGCCTTGGGTGGCACCGCCAAGAGCAGCGTGACTGCCCAGATCGAGCAGCTGCGGGAGCTGCTGAAGAGACATAAGGAACAAGCTTAGAGTGTGGGGAGATATCCCATGGATGCAGCATTGTGCCTATCACACTAATCTGGAGTTAATAAACACTGGGTTGCATTGTAGTTCACTGAAAATCTTGTCTTGTGTCTTTCTTCTATGAGGCAAGACTGAGCTGGGCTTCTTTGGCCCTAGCGAGGCTTGGGGAAATGTCCACTGGTATGTGAAAGAAAGGGGGTTCTCCCCTTTCTTGCAGCGTAGCTGGGTTATGGGTTGTTTCTGGTAGTGCATCTGCAACTTATGCCACAACTTCAGCTATCACTGCACTCAGGAGTATGCTTGCCTGCCTCCCTGCCTTCTGGCAGGGGGGATTAAGTGGCTAAAAGAAGCCTCCTCACCACCTGGCACCACAACTTGTATAGCCTTAGGCAGGACTTTGCTAGCAGGTCAACCCACAGGTCATTCCAGCCCATCACAAAACCAACCTTGGCTCTCGTTTACATCAAAACACAAGGGCTGCACAGTCCCAGGCCAAGTGTTTTCCTCTGTGTGACCCAGGCCAAGCCAGTTGGAGCACAATGCTTGTACAGAGATGGGCATGGCTGGCTGCCTCTTAGAAACCTTGTCGTTACAAAAAATAATCAGAACAAAGACCAGGAAAAGCTTTACTTGGGGAGTGAGAATGCAGCAACCTTGGCTCTTTCAGAGGATGAAAACATTTGATTAAACAACCACTTGAAACATTATTCCCCACTATTGTTCCGCAGTGATTTCTGCATGGAATATGCCTGCTACTTGATTCAAAAGGTAGAGGAAGAACAGTTTTTTACAGGGAAGGTGGGGCAATTTTCACTAAACACTAAACCACCTTGAACCTGATACCTACAGCACAGTAGCACTAGTTTTGTCAAGGACAATTTCTTTTCTGTCACAGCACTTTAAAGCTGGTGCCTTGCTCAGCACCCTGCCCTCCATGCTGACACAGGAACACGTTATTGACTCAGTACTGCAAGAGTCTATAACAAACGTAGGTAATGACAGTAATGCAAGAATTGCCTCACCATGCTTAGGTTAAGGGCTGTAGCACAGACAGTACAAACTGCCATGAGCTTTATCCCCTGCCATTAATGAAGTCCCTCAGGAAACACAAAGTGCTTTCATCCTACCTTTGCAGCGTTTGTGCTTTAAACATGTGGCAGAACCAGCAACAGAACATCCCTTTCTTCAACACTTGCTCTCCAGCCTCCATCTCCCTTGTTCTGCCCATAAACCTGATCTATTCTGGCATTTAAAGAACAGCTCGTTTCAATCACCGCTCCATAAACCTCCTTTGTGTTCACTATGTTACTTCCTGCTGTGTTTCCATTTGGGCACCTGTGGCTCACCCTATAGATAAGCTAGCTGCAGCCACAAAATCATTTCCGTACATTTAGCTGATAGAAGTAAGGAGCGAGAGAGGGAGTGGACACCAACTCATCACCAGCAGAGCCTGAAGAAGGGATATTTCCTCATCTCCACCTCACAGGGTTTATTTTCCAGTCCCATAAGCTTTCTCATTCTGTCCTGTTCCTCTCTTTTTCCCTACTTGTATACTCCAGCTCCTGCTCCATACCTTCAGAAGCCTCAGCCAAACAGATTTTCTCTCACTCCAAGCAGCACATATCCGGCGTTGTTCCTGTTGGCCAGTGCTGAGTACCACAGGGCCCTGCCAAACTGAAAGCAAAAGGGAGGGTTTAGCAGATTATCACATCTCGGTTTGACTGGTACTTCCCACCCATCCACCCTTTTCTTAATATTGTGAAATAATTCAGACTGGGAGGGACCTGTGGACGTCTCTGAAGCTGCAGAGACATTCTAGGAACATGTGGTCCACAGTATCTTCAGGCACTCACCATCACCCTATTGTAACTCATTGTTATTTGGGTTTTTAAATCACTGTCCCTTACCACAGGAAGATCTGTATCGGCAGAATGATCAGTGGCTTGGACACTACTCTAGACTTGGTCTTAAATCTCTCCTCCATTACAGACCACAAGAAGGGACGGTGCCCTAGACTGCGGCATACAAAGGGAGTGAATAGTAGGACAGAGAAGCATATAGGAAATATGGTTGGACTAGGTCCCTTCCTACCTGAATTATGCTATGGTCCTGTGACAACAGGGCTGGTTAAAGGGCAGAAAAACCAAAAAGGGGACAAGAAAACTGGGACGCACATTGCGGACTCCCTCGAAGGCCTCTGACCGTGCACGAAGAAAGGAAAAAAACATGCCGTAGTAGCACATTCCCTCCTGCACACCAGGAACTCCCCTGTGCTGCGGGGTGGGACCAGGGGAGGGGGGACCGGCGCGGGGCCGACCCCGGGGACACCCCACCCCGCCGGGGCGGGACGAGCCGCCAGCCCCGTTCCAAGGCGTGTGTGTAAAAGCGGAGCCCAGGGGCCGGGACCGGGAGGGACCAGCTGGGACCGCGCTGCGGAGCGGGACCGGGGGCAGCGCTGAGCCGAGCCTCACCCCTCTCGCTGTTCCGCAGGTTGTACCAGTTGCCGGGATCGCTGCGCACACGAGCACAACGCCGTCCGAAATGGCAGCCGAGGTGAGAGTGAACTTTGCTTCTCCGGCGGGGGCTCTGACAGACATGAGCTCAACCGAGTTAAAATCCAAGTCGCTGCCGTTTCCTTCAGGTTCTTCCCTCTACCTGGGAGAGACAAATGAGCGATGCGGTTCATTCCTGACAACCTGCGTTCAGGCGGGAGGTGCTTTATAGCAGCTTGTGTAAACACTTCTCTGTACAAAAGCTGTATTTTCAGTTTCTGTGATTGGTAGGAGAGACGTGACTATCATCTTAGTTAGTCATGCTCTCTGCCTTCCAAATGGTCACTACAACCCTGGCCTCCTCTGCTCTGGGTTACAGACAAGTGGCCATCAGCTGCCACACTGTAATGGAGAGTCCTCGAGTTGAAGTTAATCTTTCAGTTTTGATTCTACTGATTGCAAGTATGTATGTGTTGCAATGTTTCTGCTGACTTTCTTACTTTAATGGAAACACACAGTATTGAAATTATACCTGGATAGACCCGTTCCCCATTCAAGCACTTGGCTTCTGGCACTGGCCTTTAATTTAGCATCCCCCATGCCATGCTCCTGTGGGCACCGGGTACACACTGAGGATCTGTAACACTTTTTCAATTCTGATTCCCCACTCTGCCTTCCATCAGCTTTTTGACAAAGTTACCTTAAAGATATCAAAGAAGACATGCTGACACTCTTACCTCTGTAGGCTCTCTCCTGCTGTCCTCCCAGGCATGTTGTTTCAGCAGGGATCGGCAGAGATGTGGAGACAGTCACTAGGGAAAAAGTTTCCAAGGTTACTCAACAGTGCTGTGTCTGACTGATAAAGCTCTGGCACGGATTAGTCTACAGCTGTCCCACCAGCTTCTTGCTGTCCATGGTAGTTACAGTGCACAGTGTGAGAGGAAACTTGACAGAGCTGTTTAAAACAACAAGTAGATCAGTAATTATGACCCACTCTGCAATGGCAATTGTATTTAGGCCCTTCTTTTAAATGTCCTGCAATTTCTGTTTTGTGCCTGCTAGCACTGGGGAGTTGCTTCTGAAATCTTAGATAAGTTGTAAGGTATCTGCATGAGTAAAACTTAAATCCATTTCAGTGTGAGTTTGCCAGAGTTAGGGCTTCAGTGGATGTCTTACCCAGACAAGCAAAAAGCTTCTGGTCAAGTGACATACACAGCTCTTAGCTAGTGAATCCATTCAGTTGCTGAATCACTGGTGAAAAAAGCTTACGCACCCCTGCTGTGATGCATAACTGGAATTGTGTACCTGTCTTGGGCCACCCAGTGAAGTCGTTATACAGATGACATATTCAAGTGTGTGTGGTTACTCTATGAATCTTGGTTAGGGTAGAAAAACAACTTTTGGTTTTATGTATTTTAAAACCTTTGTGTTGAATTATTTTTCTGAGTATTCTCGATGCTGAAACATACCTAGACCTTCCTTTTTGGAGTCTGCACCTTAACCAGTTTTATGCTCACCTTATGCCAAAGCTTGCAAGCACATCATGGACTCTGGAGATGCTTCAAATGGTAACTCCAAGCACTTCATAATGTGACTTGTGCTGGCCTACAACTCTCTGTCAATCAAACAGATCACTGGATGTTACATGCATAGGACCATAACTGAAGTTATTACGCCTCTTTAATAAACTTCTTCCTCTCTCTCAGGGGGATAAACTTTGGGGAGGAAGATTCAGTGGAAGCACAGATCCAGTCATGGAGATTCTCAATGCTTCCATTACCATTGATCAGAGACTGGCTGAAGTTGATATCCAGGGGAGCATGGCTTATGCCAAAGCCTTGGAGAAGGCTGGAATCCTATCTAAAAGTGAGCTGGAGAAGACCCTGAGTGGCCTGGAAAAGGTATTTATTTCCTTCAGAAACTGTTGTGCATGCGGAAACAAATAGCTTCTTATCTAAACAGCATCTGTAGTAGTCGCCCTGATCTGCGGTTCTAAAAAGCACCATTTTAAGTCCTCATGTCCTGTTGTTTAGACCCTGGAGCCTTGGTGAGTTGTGCTCAGTGTGACCTGCCCTCCCATCCTCTTCACACTGAACATTCACCAGGAATTGCTTCAGTATGAATTATCAATATTCCTTTTCTGCTGGCACTTGGGATCCCTTTGAGTCTGCCTGTCTGAGTTAGTAGGAGGCAATGCATATGGATTGTATAGGAGTAAAGATGAATCAGCAGGTGAGCAGTTTTAAAATATCCATTGTTATTGCTCACCCACCAGGAACAATGGTGACTCTATACAATATTTATATAGGAAAACTTTTGTGGACAATGCTAAAGCAATCACTGACATTTCAGCTCACTCTTCCGTTGCATTGCTTAAATTCTATAGCCATAACACTGCAGCATCATCACAGGTAGAGAGATGGATCCCACCAGCGCACTATAGAATATCTGCACAGAGCAAGCAGCCAGCGCTGGCCTGAAAGAACAGGAATACCAGAGCTTGCATGAGATTTAACACTTTGATTTCCATTGGGATGGCAGAAGCTGTTTGCTGGGGACACTTAACAGCCCTGACGCGCAGCAGGGTAACAGTGGTGGCTGACTGGTGTTTCTGCTGGTGTTTGTAGATCTCTGAGGAATGGTCTAAAGGAGTCTTTGTGGTGACCCCAACTGATGAGGATATCCACACTGCCAACGAACGCAGACTAAAGGTTTGGGTCCCCTAACCTCTTGTTCCTGTTCCTCTGTAGCTAGATCTGCCTGACATTAAGTGCATGCGCCTCTTTCCCACTGTGAAATTCCTCCGGACCTTTTGATACTGAAACCCCAAGCGCACTATGAAGTATCTCCAAGACCCATTTTGTGGAAGAGGCACTGTACGAACATAGAACCCAAACTTGCCCTTCCCCGGAAGAGATCCCATGGCTACTTACAGGATCCTAGAGCTGAGTCCCTTCCAGGCAGGGAGCAGGTCTGCTCACATGGAGTCTCCTCCTTAGAATACTGAGACACTGACAGAAATCCTCCTCTTGTCCTCAGGAGCTGATTGGAGACATAGCCGGAAAGCTGCACACTGGAAGAAGCAGGAATGATCAGGTATGTACAGAAGTGGTTGTTTTTCCTCCTTCTCTATCCCTCCCTCATCTCAGTTCCTTAATCAAATTTCTTTATGCCATCTTTCGCATGTTCTGACTCTCTCCAGCATGTACTCCCTAGGGCATTAAACCAGCGATGCTGCAGTGACTCATCTGCACAGGGCTACAGGCTCTGCAGCTTTGCTTCCAGGTGGTATAAGGCCACAAACTTGCAAAGCCTTTGAAAGCCTACAGAAACCATGACTTTACTGGCTGGCTATCAGGCATCTTTCAGGATCAGTCCTTCTAATGATGACAGACTTGTGTCTGTTGGGGATTTTCTGATCCAAAGATGACAATACCTGAAAAGTCCGCTGTAAAGAATGGACTTTGGTTCTGTTCATGAAAAGCAAGATACAGCAGCTTTCATGAATCATTGACCAGGGATGTATCTGGTAAGAGAACCATGTCCCTTCCCATCACATAGAACAAAGAGGGGATAATGCTGCCAAGGCTTTCTGCTGAACAACACTTGGTCACTAAGAATGTCACATTCTGCTTTGACTGACTGTGGCCAATCTCATGCAGGTTGTGACCGACTTGAAGTTGTTCATGAAGAATTCCCTCTCTGTCATCTCCACTCACCTCCTGCAGCTCATTAAGACCCTGGTGGAACGCGCTGCCATGTAAGTCCTTTTCCAGATCAGCTGTGTTAATCCCCATCTAACTCTCCTCACACATTACACTCCCAGCCAGTGGTGGGCTGGGGAACTTTGCCTGCCACAGATGGATTGCTGGACCAGGCAGTTTTCCAGGGAGGCCAAGGGCAGACACACCACACTGCAGGATGGGGAGATCTAAACCCAGTATGCTTGGGTAGCAGGTGACAGGAGCACATAGACCAAATTCAGCACAACACAAGCTAAAGAAGTTCTGTTTGTCACCTTGCCACAAAACCCTGCAGTGTACCTGCCACTGCCCTCTGTCCTGACAGCTGCTGCTCACCTCTTTGTCTCCTTTCACATGCAGAGAAATCGATGTCATCCTGCCTGGCTACACCCACCTGCAGAAAGCTCAGCCCATCAGATGGAGCCAGTTCTTGCTCAGGTAAGCACCTTGTACACTTGGCTGCAGGAAGCCTTCTCCACCTTGGGGCCTCCTGTGAGGACAGTGGTGGGTGACAAACCAGAGCTAACCTTGCATCCTCGTGATCCTGTGTGGCTCTGACCAACCCAGGACCTAAGCACTGAGTGAAAGCCAGCTCCCTGTACACTCTGTCTTTTGGCCACAGTTACCTCTTGGGTTGTGTGACATTTTCTGACTTTGGGTGCTTTATCTCTCACATCCTTTCCCAGCCACGCTGTTGCTCTGACCCGTGATTCTGAACGCCTGGGAGAAGTGAAGAGGAGGATCAATGTCTTGCCTTTGGGAAGGTAAAGCTCACTTTCTATGTAATCCTTTGGGCCACACTTTGCCTTGTGAAGTGGCTAACAGGCAGATCTTTACATCTCCTGAAGCACTAGGGTTTGTATACCATATGTGCTGCGGAGCTGTGAGGTCGCAAGCCCTGCTTTTCTCACCAAAGAGGAGAGTCTTCCAAAGAGAAGACTCTCACCACAGAGACACTGTTCTCTCTTCTTGAAATCAAGAACTGCAAGGTTTTCATCAAGCAAAACTCCCTCTTCAGAAGAGAACTTCTGGTTTAGTCCAGAGTTTGGAGCCTCAGGCCACATTGTGTGACACCAGAATGAGCTTCGGAAGGAAATCTTCAGAGAGGTGTCATCTCTGCCTGCTAGAGCTCACTTTTGGTTGGCATGTGCAAGGTATGAGGCATGACTTCTGTTTCTTTCTCCCCTGGCAGTGGTGCTCTGGCTGGCAACCCACTGGAAATTGATAGAGAGCTTTTGCGTAGTGGTAAGTATCTCCCTATGACTGAGAGGCACAGGACTACTCATACCTGGGAGTAGGGAAGCATTGATACATTGTCCTGATGTTATTTTGGATGCATTGCAGCACCTTAACATAGGGATGGAAGGTAATAAATACAAAAAACAGACTGTGCTCTGATACTCAATGACACAGGTGGGAGGCAGCTCCTAGTGACTCAGTAAGCCAGAAGGCTTTTTACTACCATGAGACAGCAGATGCTTGTAGGGTTGAAGCATAACCAGAGCCAACCCTGCTGCACACTAGCTGCCTGGTGCTAATAACAAAACTGCGCTCTGCATGTTTGTGTTCCTGGGACTACTCAAGGGCTCACAGTCACCTCCACGCTGAGACAGTTGTTCCATGCAAGCTCCAGACGAGCAAAGCCTGATCTCCTCCATCCATCACCTTCCTTACAGAGCTGGACTTTGCCTCCATCAGCCTCAACAGCATGGACGCTGTTAGCGAGAGAGACTCTGTGGGTAAGTCTCATCTTCCCACCACTGTTCCAGAAGCAAGCTTCTGAGACCTTTGCAGCTGAACTCCTTTAACAAGGGCACTGAAGTCCCTCACTAGGAAGTAATTATACAGAAAATCTGTTTGCTCATAAATCAACTCCAGTCAGGGCTCCCTGGATTGTCAAGCAAAAAAGCACCTTTTCACCTCCTGATTTCCTGCCCTCTCTGCAGTGGAATTCCTCTCCGTTGCCACCCTGCTGATGATCCACCTCAGCAAGATGGCTGAAGATCTCATCATCTACAGTACCAGCGAGTTTGGCTTTCTGACCCTCTCTGATGCTTACAGGTAGGTCTCTTGTCTCTGGGGCGTAATTCTCCTCAGCTATCTCTCTCATCAGGGAGAGTGAGACAGTGGTTGGGGTCTCCCTGCTGCACAAGGCTGACACAGCATTACAAGGCTGGAAGAAAGGCAGCCTTAGGGTAAAAATTCCCCGCTAATGATCACTTATTTCTGATTCTGGTAACACAACCAAGTTTGCATTCACCAGACACTCCTCCCCAGAAACTGCTGGCAGATAGAACTTCCTCCTCTGCTGGCAATGCCTGCCAAAGTCCTTCCTTAATTAGCTGGGTTTGCAATCCAGGAGATTTTCTGTCTCTCATGGCAGCACAACCACAGCCCTCCTTCTCTGAGGAAGGGCTTCTTTGGAGGGGCTCTGGGGGAAGGCTCCTCTTTGCTTCTCCTTTGGGAGGTGGGACTGTGTACTTGCTGCATACAAATCTGCAAAAACAAAGGCCCTCATGTGGGAAACATGAGAAGTTCAGTGCACTGTTCTACACCCTAGAAAGGTATCTGGGAAAGTGGGACCTATGTGTTGGGTTTGGAGGGCTGGGCCAATATGCTGCATGACCTGTAGGAACTAGAGTATTGCTCACCGTTACACACCGCACGCCTTTCTTTCAGCACTGGCAGCAGCCTGATGCCTCAGAAGAAGAATCCCGATAGCCTGGAACTGATCCGCAGCAAAGCTGGTCGTGTGTTCGGACGGGTGAGCCTGCTAAACAAAGAAGTGGGATGGGGAAATTACTCATACTGGGACTGAAGAATCCTCCCCTTTCTTGCCTCTGAGTAAAGCAATGTGCCCAGTCCAGGCTCTGAGCCTCTGCTGGGGCAATGTGCTTCCCTCTCCAGAACTAACCGCCTCACCTGTTTCTCTCTGCAGTTGGCTGCCATCCTCATGGTGCTCAAAGGACTTCCAAGCACCTACAACAAGGATCTGCAGGTAGAACAGATGTTAGTTCTCACACCATCTCTCTGAGCAGACACAGCCACCTTCTGCTCTTGAACACTCCTGCCACTGCCCTTCCCTGTGCAGACCCTGCTTGTGTGTGGGGTGCTGAGGAAGGGGCTGATGCACAACATGCTGCAGCTGAAACCCCTGAGCAGGAGCCCCTGGGATGACAGGCTGCTCTGGTGGCTGAAATGCTTTGGCTGTTGAGCTGCATCAGGTTGACTTACAGCCATTTCCATCCCTCTTCTAATGCAGGAAGACAAGGAGGCTGTCTTTGATGTTGTGGACACCCTGAATGCTGTGCTCCAGGTTGCCACTGGAGTGATTTCTACCCTCCAGGTAAGACTTCACCTCTTGAACACAGCTGAGGGGCACATTCTGAGTAACACAGGCAAAAGAGCTCTAGACTCATTTTAAGATGAGGGCTCTTCAGTTCATCACCCATACTGCTCATTATGGCCCCCACTGTCAGCTACTCAGGAGGTCAGAGGGTCCTTTTAGAGCCATGTCCCTTCCAGATTAAGTCCCCTCACCATGACTGCTAATGCATCTTCAAGGTAGAGCTGATAATGTCTCCTTCTTACCCTTCTTCTGCAGATCAACAAGGAGAACATGGAGAAGGCTCTGAGCCCTGAGATGCTGTCAACTGACCTGGCTCTCTACTTGGTTCGTAAAGGAGTAAGTATCAGAGGGAGACGTGGAGATATGATTTGTTTGGATGCAGAATACTGCTCAGCAAGGGCCTGAGATGAGGCCTTCTGTTCTGTCCCCAGGTGATTATCAGTCTGGGTCAGCAAACCTGGATTCACATGGCATTACCCTAAGTGAAAACAAGCCAACCAAAAAAGGGAGCACATCCATTTTTTCCTTTGAGGCTGTACCCCAGTTACCTGGTCACTGACTGCAGCCTCTGCTTCTCACTGCAGATGCCATTCAGACAAGCCCATGTTGCCTGTGGGAAGGCCGTCCACCTCGCCGAGTCTAAAGGCATCACCCTCAATAATCTCAGCCTGGATGACCTGAAGAGCATCAGGTTTGTTGCACTATTGCTTTGCCAAGACTCCACTCAACACACACGTATCAGCCTCCCTTGTATGGGCCTCTTTATGGTGCCCTTTCCCAAAATGCCTGGGCCAGACAGCTCCCCAAATCCTCCTGGTCTGAACATCAACACTGCTACCAATGGGCCAGAAAACACTGATGGGCTACAACATCACTCCCACTCAACTCCAGTGGGGCCTGGGCAGCCAGTACTGGGAGGGACTGGAAGAAACTCATACCATGACCTGGAAGCACCAGTTTCACTCCAAACTTATCAGTCTTGCCTCAGAGCTGACTCTTGGTCTGCCACCAGCAGCGGCTGCCAGGCACTCCAAGTGCACAAGCAGGGCTGCAGCAGATCTTTTCCCTTGGAAAAAGGCTCCATCTCTGCCCCCTCACCCTCCCTGCAGGCACTGAGCACATAAAGCAGCCACCAGCCCCAGCGCTCTCCACTCACACCTCTTCTCTTTGCCTCCCCAGCCCCCTGTTTGGCAGCGATGTCTCCCAGGTCTTCAATGTTGTCAACAGCGTGGAGCAGTACACGGCCTTGGGTGGCACCGCCAAGAGCAGCGTGACTGCCCAGATCGAGCAGCTGCGGGAGCTGCTGAAGCGACATAAGGAACAAGCTTAGAGTGTGGGGAGATATCCCATGGATGCAGCATTGTGCCTATCACACTAATCTGGAGTTAATAAACACTGGGTTGCATTGTAGTTCACTGACACTCCTGTCTTCTGTCTTTCTTCTGTGAGGCAAGACTGAGCTGGGCTTCTTTGGCCCTAGCGAGGCTTGGGGAAATGTCCACTGGTGTGTGAATGTGAATGAGATGCTGGTTATGGGGTGTCAAGCTCTGGGGAGCTGGTAGGTAGAGAGCAGCAGGAGTGTCAGTTCATGTGTTGAGGGAGGCTTGTGTATGTCCACAAAAGAGATGCTTGGTTCAACATCTACAAGAGCTGCCACATCTCCATCTATCACTGCCCTCCTCCTAGGATTTTGTTTCCCTGCCTGCCTTCTAGCAGGAAAAAAAACCCAAACAAACAAAAAATAAACCCAGACTCCTCTTGGCAGTGGAACTTGCATAGCCACAGGATGACCTGGCCAGCAGGTCAACCCACAGGTCATCCCAGCCCATCACAAAACCACCTTTGCCTCTGGTTTACACCAAAGCACAGGGTTGCATGGTCCCAGGTCCAGCTCTGTGTGACACCTGCCCTGATTTACCACCAGCCCAGCTGGGGCAGGAGTACTGTTCTCATCCAGGAAACACACACAGACTTCAAATAAATGTACTGTTAACTTAAAATCAATCAGACAGCATTTCCTTCCTTGCTTGCCTCTGTGATACTGTTCTCCACCCCGCTTTATTTCTAAAGAAGTTCTGAGAGACATGGGTTAAATAGAAAATGTTACCATGCTTCACAGATATGGTTTTCCAACACAGAGATCATCCTCTCGCCTGTCCCCAAGATGCCATGTGGCCGTCAATACTCTTCTTTGCCTTTTCCAATAACTTCTTGCCCTCCCACTTCAGCAAGTGGCTCTGAAAATATAAGTAAGCAAAGTAAACAAAGTAAAATCTAACACACCCCCAAAAAATCCAGCAGTCCTGGGCACAGCCCAACGCCTGCAAGTGTTTTTATGCCAGGATACCGACGGCTTTGGCTAGGGGCACCTGCAGCCCCATGCGACACCCGCCGGTGTCCCCGCTCGGGCTCTGCAGCGGCTCCTCCCGCCGCACCGGGGCGGGACCGGCCGCGCCGGGCACTGCCCACAACCAACATGGCTGCGGCAGCGTCTGGCGGCGGGACGGGCAGCGGCATGGTGGGGGGCTGCTGGCTGCTCCTGCTGCTGGCGCTGGGCCGGGCAGCCCCGCCGGCCGGGATGCTCTACCCCCGGGAGACCCCGTCCCGGGAACGGAAGGAGCTCGGTGGGCTCTGGAGCTTCCGCGCCGACTTCTCGCCGGGCAGGGACGCCGGTTTCGTGCAGCGCTGGTACCGGCAGCCGCTCCGGCAGGTACGGCGGGGCCGGGAGCGGGCCGCGGGCGGCGGCGGGGTGATCTCCCCTCCGGGAAGGGCTGCCCTGCGAACCGGGCTCCCTTCCTCTCCCGAAAGCACCTTTTCCCCCGTCCTTCCCCACCGGGGTTGCGGAGCTGCTGTTCTTTGCCCCCTGCCCTGCGCTAATTGTTTTATCGATCTGCAGAGGGGTTATTAAGAGACGAATTGCCGATCGATTACAGCAGTGCCTGATTATCCCGCTTCTGCTCAGAAGCCAGAAAGTATTTGAATGAACCACAGCCACCTTTAGCTGTTGTAGGGGTCCTTGTGCCGCCAAAGCCATGCTGGCCTTGCACAACCTTTACCTATAGTGAGCAGCATAAAATCAATAAAAACATGCCTGAAAAGGGCACTCTGGAGTTGTCTACTTCAGAGCATCCCAGCGCAGATAATCAAGTCCGAGTGTAACCGAAATCCACTATGAAATTAACACCATTAACTAAAAGAAAGAAGCTACATATTGTATGCATAAAATCTATGTGCCCATCATCATTTCTCTTTTAGCCCTTTGGCCATTTTTTTTTCCAAATTGTGGAAGGAGAATAGCTGAAGGATGCTGTGCTGCTAGAAGTTTTGTAAAGAGACAGGCAGAGGAGAGGGATCCTGGACTATGCCTCCCCAAAGCAGGGCTGAGATGTGTATGCTCAGCCTACTTTAGACATTAGAGTATCTCCTTGAAGGAGACACACACACGTGGCCATCCCAGTCAAAGGTTGTTCTATATTGAATGCTAGAAAATCCACTTTGCCATCCAGGGATTTTCTGCAGTGCTGGTACTGCGTGATGCTGAGTCGGCCACGCACATGATGCTCAGCCCTGGGCGACCAGCCCTTCCTTGTTCCGCTCTCCATGGAAGGGTTTCCGTAGGAAAGGGGAACTGCTCCAGCTGCACGATGCTGCAGCGCTCGCGTACGCAACACCCCCAGTGCAGCAGGTGCTAAAAATGCACAGCTCTATTTTGCAATAGCATCCGGTTACCACAGTGTCAAATGTATTACAATACTATCATCCTTATATTAAAAATAAGCAAGTGAATTGATTCCACTGTAATCCTAAGGAATGTGCCTTGTGTTCAGGGAGGGAGAAAGGCTGGACTCATCCCAAACAATCTCTGCAGACCTTCCCTGGGGGATCTGGCCCCAAATACCCAGTTTGTGGGAAGTCCCCGGCTCAGACAATGACCTGGGCATTTATTCTTTTTCCCCTTAGAATCATAGAATAATTTCAGTTGGAAGAGACCCTCAGGATCATCGAGTCCAACCATAACCAACCTAACTCTAGCACTAAATCATGTCCCCTAGAACCTCATATAAATGCCTTTTAAACCCCTCCAGGGATGGTGACTCCACCACTTCCCTTCTCCAGTTCCGCAATACTAGAGCCATGAATAAAAGCATTTCCCTACCATAAATCAGGAGGGGGAAAAGTCAAGAGCAGCTTCTTCCTGTAGGAACAGGGAGGCTCCTGGGCCTGGTATCAAAAAGGACTTAGACAGGACCTGTGACAGACCACACCAGTTTCTAAAGAGGTTTCCCCAAGTGTTTCCATTCTGCAAAGGAATTGCAGGGATGTTAGTGGAAGGGGACACCTCCAGCTGTCCAGGTTGGACTGCCAAGACAGTAAAATCTCTGGTTTTAAGTGATCTCCCTTTCTGTGCAATTCCTGCCAGACTGGTCCTGTGATTGACATGCCAGTGCCCGCCAGCTTCAATGATATCACTCAAGACCCCAGCTTGGAGAACTACATCGGCTGGGTTTGGTACGAGAAAGAGGTGCTGCTTCCTCTCCGCTGGCTTCAGGAGGATTTCAACACCAGAGTGGTGCTCCGGTTCGGCAGCGCCCATTACTACTCCATTGTGGTACGATTCTGACTGGATTCTATATCAGTTTGCTGTTTTCTTAACTCTTGGCTGTTTTCCTCCAGCCAAGAACTTGGCCATCGTTTCCCCAGTCTCTCTTCTCTGATACTCCAATATCACAACTAGTAAACAAAATATTTCCTTGCTGCATTGTCTGCCCAAAACTGTGTCTCTCAGTGACGCTTGTACGTGACCCAGACTTAGCTCCCTGTAAAGAAAGGGCTGCCAGACCGACCCCTCAGGGAGTACGAGCCCAGAACAAGGTTCAGTGTTCCTGGGATTCCCAACTACTCTTTGCTGGGCTCCCTCCCTTCTCCGCACTGTGCTTGCAACAAAAAAAATAAACCAATAACCCTGCCCCTTGGGCTCACAGGTGTCTTCTCTTGCAGTGGGTCAATGGAGTGCAAGTCATGGAGCACGAAGGGGGCCATCTCCCTTTTGAAGCAGATATAAGCAGCATTGTCCAGGGCAGCCCAGGGACCCCCTGCCGCATAACGGTTGCGCTCAACAACACTCTGACACCGCACACTCTGCCTCCGGGGACAATTCAGTACATGAATGACAAAACAAGGTGAGTTGGTAAAGCGCTGTACTGCTGAGCTTATCCCAGGGATGAGAGAGGGGAATTTATTTGGCTGATGGTTCATAAGACCCTCTGAGCTTACGCTGAAATTCATCAGTCGAGTAGGGAGGAGTTTAGGCTTTGGCGTTATGAGGAATCCACACTGAGTCATTGCATCTATTTTATACAAAGGAAACTGAGGTTAGGTGATTTGCCAAGCTGAATCAATGGCACATTTGAGAAGCTTGAATTCAATTGGAAGCTGCACATACCAGCTATCCTGAAGGATCAAACCCATTCAATCCATTAAATGTCTGTTAACTGGTAATTCCCTTCAGCATAGCAGCAGTAGCACTACTGAGAGATAGATCCATCCTGTTGTAAAGACTGTTTTACCAGCTAGTGTCTATTTTTACATCGCTAGCATGCATATGCTGCCTTCAGTTCTTGTGTAATGAAACATAACGTAGCCATTTCTCCTGTCTTGCTCTCCCAGGTATCCCAAGAATTATTTTGTACAGAACATCAGGTTTGATTTCTTTAATTATGCTGGAATCCATCGCCCAGTTGTGCTTTACACCACTCCTTCTGTCTACATAGATGACATTACCGTGACAACTACTTCATCAGACAATGTTGGTAGGTCCAGAACAATTACAGCAGCTATCTCAGGCTCCAAATGGAGATGACGAGGGCAGCAGAGAAAATATCCTGCAAAAGTCTGATTGAATTTGTTTCGTAGTGGCTTTTCTTGAACCTGAGCTGGTCTGTTGCACAGCTCAGCAGCTGCAAGAATATGGCAAAGAGTTAAGATGACATAAGAAAAAAGTACTTGCAAGAGACGACTGTTAAAGGATGATCAGGTGTTTCTCAAAGTAGAATTTCTCAGTTGGGGCAGTATTCCTGCCACTTAAAGCAGGGTTATCTCTAACAGAATTATGCGACATATAAATTTTGCTGGAAACTTCTGAACCTCAAGACAAAGAGGTCATGCCTCTTAGATTCAATTCATGCCACTCTGTTGTTCTACATCTCCCTAATTTCTTACTGCTACTGTATGTGAAAACCCTCCAATATTTGATGCATATATTTTTCTTTTCATGGCAGTCTCTGATTGTCTTTTTTTCCCCTTTGAACCAGCAATGGTGCAGTATCAGGTGTCGGTTGTTGGCAGTACACTGTATTCCTTGTCTCTGAGTTTACGTGACCAAGAAGGGAAAGTGGTTGCTACAGGCGATGGGCCAGCTGGAGTGCTCCAAGTCCTGAACCCAAATCTTTGGTGGCCTTACCTGATGCATGAGAACCCTGGATATCGCTACTCCTTAGAGGTAACAGTGACATTTCTTCTTTTCCATGTGCGTTCCCTCTGAGTAGGGCTAAGGAACTGCCATACAGCCCATCTTCCATGCTCATCTTCTCCCACAGATCCTGCTCGTGTGACCAGAGTAGCTTTGCTAATTATGCAGTAATCAAATCAAGCTGATGCTGAACTCAAAGGTCTGTTGATGAGAAGAGATGGGCACACCTGGGGTGCACACATGGGCTCTCAGACACTTGTCCTTCACATTTAGGGTCCAATCCATCCCTTGTAAAAGGAGCATTTGAGATGGTGCAGGGGAGGAGATATTGCAAAAGCAGTCTCTGAGAGGCTGCCAACCTCTGCCACATAATGAGCTTTCTTCCCACTCTAGAAGATGGGAGTTCAGCTCCCATAGCACAAGCCTGGAAAATTCTGAGTTAAGGATGAGTAGTGACATTTAGGTGTAGAAATTAGGGCAGATGAGATGCTGTTTCCAGGGGCTCGGGTTCGTAGCTCTTGTGAGCAGATGACACATTCTTGTGAAGCCCAGCGTGTCACTTGTACCTCCCCTTTGGAAATCCAGGTGAAAATGCAGGCGCAGGTGAACGGGGCCTTGCTGGAGGACTTGTACACGCTCCCGGTCGGCATCCGCACCGTCCACGTCACCAGCACGCAGTTCCTCATCAACGGCAAACCCTTCTACTTCCACGGCGTCAACAAGCATGAGGACGCAGACGTAAGCGTGCGGCACCCGCAGCCGGAGCACCTCAGGTCCCTTCGCTTTGTGCTGCTGGGGCAGCAACCGCTCGTGCCTCCCCTCTCACCCAACGGGACTCTTTCCTCACACCCTCCTCCCAGGCTGGGAGCTGCTGGGGGGAACGTTTGCCAGCATTAAAGGGGATGCTGTGTCCTGCCATAGTCATAACACTCCTCAGGATGCAATAGCCAGCCCAGGTATGCTGGCAGAGGAGCTAAACAGTCTCCCAGTCATGTATTCCAGTCAGAAATAGAGTCATTTCAGTTGGAATCATTAATCATTGAGTACAACCATAACCTAACCTAACTCTAGCACTAAACCACGTCCCTAAGAACCTCCTCTAAACGCCTTTTAAACACCTGCAGGGATGGTGGTTCCACCACTGCCCTGGGCAGCCTTTTCCAATGCCTGACAACCCTTTCCATAGAGAATTTTTTCCTAATATCCAATCTAAATCTCCCTTGGCGCAACTTGAGGCCATTTCCTCTTGTCCTATTGCTTATTACTTGGGAGAAGAGACCAACACCCTCCATGCTACAACCTCCTTTCAGGTAGTTGTAGAGAGCAATAAGGTCTCTCCTCAGCCTCCTGTTCTCCAGGCTGAACAGCCCCAGCTCCCTCAAATGCTCCTCAGAATGTCCCCTTGCTTTGTGCCGCTGAGGCAGCAACCACTCTTGTCTCCCTTCTCACCCGTGGAGTCTGTCTCCTCACTCTCCTCCCAGGCTGGGAGCTGCTGGAGGGGCTGGAGTGAAATTTATCAGTATTAAAGGGGACCCCACGTCCAGTCCTGCTGTAATCATAACGTCCCTCTCAGGGCACACGGGCCAGCCCAGGTGTGCTGGCAGAGGAGCTCAACAATCTCCCGGCCACGACTTCCAGTCAGGAAATAGCGACTCACAGGTTCCCCACCCTGGGAAATGCCGGGGACAAAGTCTCCGGCGCGGAGGTTTGGGCTGCGAGGCGCAGCCCGGCCACAGGGCGGCCCCGCAGCCATGTCAGAGGCTCCGTCCCGTCCCCGCCAAGCCGCTCACCTCAGGGTCGGTTCGTCCTCCTCCTTCGCGGCTCCCGCAGTGCAGACTCTCCTCAGAGGAGCACCCAGAGCCCTGCCGGGCCGGGCCCGCCTCCTGCCTGCCTCCCGGGTCACACCTGTGGCAGGAGGGAGGGAGAGTGCGGCAGCTTGGCTGCCACCTGCATCCCCTCTGCTCCTGCCAACACCCAGGGTCTGGCTGTGCGTGTGGCAGTGCAGGAAACAAATTACCTTGCAAATATAATAGGCCCGGGCAGGATCTCTCAGCAAAGCGTATTTTAATAACGATTTTGCAAGATCAGGTGTTCTACATAAAGGCAGGCACACGGAACAGGGCAAAAAGCCCCTGCTTATATCCCCCCCAAGTCCCGGCTGCAGTTTCCCTCCCCAGCTCCCCATTGATTGGTACTGCAGGGTTTATAGACTACCCGATGTTTACATATTTCATTCATCTAATTATAACAACCCCCTTCCCCTTATCGATCTATTTAGAATGTGGCTCTTTGGCTTATCTTCCCCCTAGATGGATTTTTTTAAAATACAGGTATCAGTATGCATTCCAGGTTTAGTTCAAAGTGACTGTTTTACATCAAGCATTCACAGTCTGGTGTCTCTCAGTCCTTCCCCCTCTCTGGGGTCAGGTGCCAGGCTCTCAGTTTTGTAAAAACAACATCCCTTCGTTAAACGTTCCTTACAGCAGCGCCCTCAGAG
Organism: Columba livia; assembly: GCF_036013475.1. Taxonomy (NCBI): domain Eukaryota; kingdom Metazoa; phylum Chordata; class Aves; order Columbiformes; family Columbidae; genus Columba; species Columba livia. The sequence goes on from NC_088621.1 coordinate 5,434,012, forward strand.
AGGCAGATGCTGCATGGGGAGGTGGTGCCGTCACTAGTAATGGCGCCCAGGGCTGGAAATGCCCTGGTGTGAGCAGGGAAGCGGCCGTGCCCAGCGAAGGTGTGAGGTGAAGCTGCGGCCTGGCAGTGTGATGGGGTCTGATGTCTCCCCATGCAGATCCGTGGCAAAGGCTTTGACTGGCCCCTGGTCATGAAGGACTTCAATCTGCTGCGATGGCTGGGGGCGAACTCCTTCCGCACCAGCCACTACCCCTACGCCGAGGAGATCATGGACCTGTGCGATGCCTACGGCATCGTGGTGATCGACGAGTGTCCGGGAGTGGGCATTAAAATACCGTAAGCAATTGCTTGAAAGACCCTTCCCCTTTTTTCTGTGTTCCTCAGAACTGCTTCAAAAGTGTCCTCCTCCCATCCACAGTGCCCGTTGTCCTGATAATGGACGTACTTTGCTCTATTTAGAAATCAGCCCATTGCGCCACATGGGCCCAGTGAGGTTGGCCAACCAGAGGGCGTTTTGCCACATGGCCATCGTGTCACTTGGTCTGGCTCAATTAATGAGCCCAAACCTTGACCCTGAAGCAGGCAGCGCTTTGGGCAGAAGCCACATTCAGTGTCAAGGCTCAGCTGTGCTTATACACCCCAGGGGCTTGAGTTTTCACAAGGAAAGGAAAAAGGGGACGGATTTTATACCCTCACCGGGTCTCATGTCCTTTTGTCTTTAAGTGAGAGCTTTGGGAACAAGTCTTTGCAGCATCATCTTGTGGTGATGGAGGAGCTGATCCGCAGGGATAAGAACAGGCCATCGGTCGTGATGTGGTCAGTAGCCAACGAGCCGGCATCGGAGCTGCTCCCAGCAGCTTACTACTTTAAGTAAGTGCGTCTGTTTGTACACAGAGCTCAGGCTTGAATCTTGGGAGATGATGCATCTTCTTTCTTTAGGATGGCACAGAGAAGTAGTAAAGAGAGGGCAAGCATTTTTTTGGGAACCCTGAAACAGTACCCACAGATGCACACTAAAAGCATAACTGCTGCATGCATTAAACTGGGGCTCAGAACCACACAACAGCCTCAACCTGTTGTTTCTAAACCAGTAAGTCTCTGACAAATTACCAGGAGTCCATATGGTCTGGGCATCTCTGCTTGACCTAAGGGTCAAGCAAAAGCAGACCTGATGGGAACAGGATATTCCCATTACCAAAGGAAGACGAGTGCCAAATTATTTTAGAATTACAGCAAAGCTGTAAAATAATTTGCCTTTAATTCTGAAGAGAAGATTCTTCAGTGAGTGCTAGTGATTTGTTCTGCAGGGTATTGTGACACCCCACTTCAAAGCTACCACTTAAAGTCTCCACAGACCCCTTGGTTTTATTTTTAAAGAGATTTAAGCTTTGGATAGCCAAGAGTCATCTCTCTAATGGGGCAGGACTGTCCCTAGTAGCTGTAAGTGCATTAAGAGGTAACCATGAATTTTCATTCAGAATGATCCACAACCTCCCTGCAATGTGAAGGCAGCAGCAGAGCTTGACCCTCCCATTCTGTCTCATCTCCCTCAATCAAGGTTTCCTCAAAAGCAGCCAACTTTTCTGCCTTGTGCTTTTGTAGGAACACATCGCAAGAGTTGTTTAGAAAATTTCCACTGCCCCTCTCACATTTTTATCATTTTCAAACTCACTGTCCCTTCTCCAGCTTCCAAGCTGCTGGCACCAACACACAAATCAACATGTCCACATTTGGTATATTATACTTTCACTCTGGTCTTTTTTTAGGTGGGATAGCAACCAACTTTGTGATGGATAAAGGCCTCTTTGCCATGATATTCATACTCCTGCAGAACTGGCTAGAATTGCAGGCACTTTATGGCAGGTGATCACTAAGTATCCTGCAGTATTTAATGAAATGTACTCTGCCTGCTAAACCAAAAGCAGCTCCAAGTGTCTGCGGGGGGCGAAAGGACAGAGAGCTTGGGGAAACGGGGCTGTGCTTCTCCATGCTGTTGAACTCTTGCTTTACTGTTTGCAAACAGGACACTGATAGCTCACACTAAAGCTCTCGATCCCTCCAGACCAGTAACCTTTGTGACAGATGCTAATTACGCTCTTGATCTTGGTGTAAGTTCACTTTATTTTCCAGCTTCGTACATTAAATTTCCTCTTCTTTTAATTCTTGAGTGAAGAAGTATGCAGGATCAGGCCCCTTGAATTCCATTAACATTGTCATGTTTTGCTGTTCCATTGATTGTGTTTACTAACACTCAGGATTTTTCACTTGCAATTAAACCAAAGCTTAAACCTCTTTAAAATGCTAACAGCCCTTGTGGAAGTCTAAAGGAAGGAAGCTTTGCTTTAATTCCTGCTTTAAACTGCTCTAGATCTTCTTTGGCAGACGTCTGTTAATGTTGAATAATCTAAAAGCTCTACCAGCTTCATAATTGAAGTCCTAGAGCTGTATAAATAGCCAAAAGGCACTTCTCTGGGATGTCTGTGGCCATAGCATGAACCAAGGATCTTATACATAAAGGATCTTATACATTTTCCCCCAGAAAAATAAAACTGGTGGCTTTAGTCCTGGCTATCGCTGTTTCAGATGCGCACACAGACTGCCATCCCATCCCCACAAGCCTGTTCCGACTTGCTTGGGGAGACACAGGAAAACAACCCCAAAAAACAGATCTCGTACACTGATGTTGTATTAGAACTTTTTTTCTTTTATTACAAAACATGTTAAGAGAACATTGAACAAGTTACATACAGCATCACTTCATCTTTAGTGGGCTTTGTGCCCTTTTATCATACTGTTTGTGTGGTAGAAATGGCATATAGCTTGCAGAATGCTTAGTATTGCACCATTGATGCACAAATTTAGTTGCTAGTCAAAATATTTGACCACTGACTTGATAATCACATTCCAATACTCAAAGTACATCTAAGTGTACCAGCAAGCCAGAGACATCTTGGCAACGCAAAAACTTCTAACAAACCTGAGAATTAAATGGGTTGATCTTGTCTAACTCTTTGCTTTGACTTCCTAATTCTGGGAGAAAAATGCCAAATTAATACAGTGTTAGCTTGTTAAATTTATCCTGCTGTTTTTTCTGGGAAAGACGTCACACTGGGAGGGCCTGAGTGATGGGGAAAAGACTTTATTCACATGTAATAAAACTGTAATCCATGAAATGAACCAAAAAGAGGATTTAGGTTTATGAGTGAAGGTGGTCTGCCTTCAGCTCTGTGACAAAATACTCTCGCCTTGTTTTCTGTAGGCTCCTTACGTGGATGTAATTTGTGTAAACAGCTACTTCTCCTGGTATCACGACCCAGGCCATCTGGAAGTTATTCCACTACAACTCACAGCACAGTTTGAGAACTGGTATAAAACCTACCAAAAACCCATTATCCAGAGTGAATATGGAGCAGATTCGGTTCCCGGACTTCACAGTGTAAGTGTTAGGTGGAAAGAAGCACTGCTCTACTTAACAGTCAGCAAAACGTAATTAGAAGAGATGGTACCATTGAACCTTTTGAGATGCATTAGCTTGTAAGTGTCTGGAAGACTCCAGGATCGTAATCCTGCTCCACAGAAATCGCTGAGCTTTACTACTGACTACCCAAGGTTAGACTCTACCTAAAGAGAAGATTTTAGCTTTGTGTAAAAGCACTGAACACTCTGAAATCTGTACTTTGGCATTTATAGAAAATGCTTAATTGGAAGATACAACACTGGGGAGTGGACATTCATTTCATGATGCTGTCCTGCTCCAAAGGGGTGGCACAGTCCTGTACCTTAAAGCACCATGAGCAAGCAAAACCACACACTCCCCCAAAGTAGAATATATCTGGCATTGCATTTGTATTTTACGTGCATTTCCCCCATAATTTCAGTAGTTGCTAATCACCACTAACTAGCCATTGTTAATGCAACAGCAATGAAAAGACCGAGCAATTGTAAAGCTTGTTTTCAGGAAGCAGGTTCCTGGTAAATAGGAAGTTAACATATGGAGCTTTGCTGAGTTTAACTGTCCCCTCTGTTCAAGGCTGTGTTTGCTTTCCTGGCTGTAGGATCCACCTCTCATGTTCAGCGAGGAGTACCAGAAAGCCCTGCTAAGAGAGTACCATTCCGTTTTTGACAAAAAGAGGAAAGAGTATGTGATTGGGGAGCTTATATGGAATTTTGCTGACTTCATGACTAATCAAGGTAAGCTTATATTTATATCCTAAACAACTCTCCATCCTCCCGTCAAGTTTAAAAGGGTTGATGACACACAAAGAATATTGTGCTGTAGGGTAGGACAAAAGGGGCCTCTGCTTACCAAGGGAGAGCATAGTGGGTTTCTGTGATGAAATCCAGCACGGCCAGAGCCAAGAGGGAAGGTCCTGCCTGTACTTAATGTGTCCCCTCTCCAGCCTGAGCTCCTACATGTCCCACCCAGCACATGATGCTGCACTAGGGCGGAAGCAAAGGAAGGTTGTGAGCAGACCCAGGCTACTTTATTTCTTGGCCATCCTCAATTCAGAGCTTCAGTCAGCTGGTAGGGATGTGTCTCGCTTCATAATTTTATCTACAACTGCCCTTAGAATCAGAGCACCTTAAATACTGTATTATTAACTCAGCAGAGGTTTAGCAATAGAGGACCAGATGCCACGCTGGTAGACAACTGTCTATTATGACACTCCACCCACTATTGATACATGATAAGTGCATTCCCAAAGTATGAGGCATTACTTTACTGAGCAGTCAGTCACACAAATTGAATTATTACAACTCCGAGGAGACCCAGTAAGGAACCAGTTATGCACTTGCCACCTACAGTGAGTTAGGGTAGTGAACAGTCAGTAGGAATTCCAGGCAGAGAAACACTATAAAGAATAATCTTCAGAGCACCAATACAGGTATTAGAAAGCTAAGTCATTGCGGAGCAGCTGTCAGAAAAGTAATATCAACGAGGAGGATGGAGAAAATGTAGACAAGTTCACACACACATACGTAATTTCAGTCTCTCTACATGTTGTGATCATCTTCTCTAGTTTCCTACAAAAACTAAACTAGGCAAAAAGGATACAGACACCACTAAAGGACAGTACAGTCAAACAGTAATCGACGTCTTCACCATCAGATTTCAAGGTGGAACTAATGGCAGAAGGAACATCCACTGTAAATCTAACACTGATCAAGTTAATGGGCACACCTGAATTAACTGTCATCGACTTACCAGTTGTAAATACCATAAATTGCAGCTATATTGCTCAGTTACATCAATTAATCTTGCCAAGATGACGCAAATGACATCTGCCGAGTTCCCCGTTGTACCTGACTATGTGTAGAAGAAAGTACATAGGTCTCTTCCACCTAACCTGATTTAGTACATACGTCGTACCAGTTCACAGCAGGAGATATAAGAGCATTTTATATATACTTGCTTTATTTTATAACTTCTCTACAGGGACCACACGTGTTTTGGGGAACAAGAAAGGAATATTTACCCGCCAACGACAGCCCAAATCAGCTGCATTTGTTCTTAGAGAAAGATACTGGAAGATTGCAAATGAATCAAGCTGTCTTCCTCCTATAATAAAATCACATACCCTCTTTCTAAAATGAAATCAAAAGGTATAGTGGCTGGCTACTAGGCTGAACTTGTTCATTAAATTCCTGTTTAAATAATATTTATGCCTGACTAAAGTCTTGCAAGTCTAATGCAATTTCTAGCCCACTTGAAATAGTTACTATGATACAAAGCAGATCAGAAACACTAGTTTCCTCACTTAGTCATGTCTGTAGGCTTCCTGTTTCCAGGTAGTAAAATGAGTTTCAAGGAGCTGAAGTTAGAGATTCTGACTGAGGTATCTGTTTATGGCAAAACCAAAAAAAAAGTCACATGATACAAATCAACACTGAAGACTTAAAAAAATCCACGTTACTCTAAATGAACATCACACCCCTCCAATGCAAGTGAGGTTTTCCAGTTAGACTCCCCTAACAGCTACACTACTCAGATTACAGCAAATTGTCCACAGGATTACACAAGAGCACAATTTATATTTATAAAGCTTCTCTTGCTGGACAGAATGTATGTGGCTGGCTGAGAAATTCTGAGAGTTCGCAGCGTTCAGGAAGTGTATGAACCACCCAATACTCCAATACAGTACAGAATTCAAGCTATAGCAGCAAAGTGGAATATGTTAGGTAGGTATTTATTACAACTGAACTTTGCTTAAACCTATTTTAGTCACAGTACCAGAACTACCGCTGTTAGATGCGGTTTTACCTTCCAGCGTGGAAGAGCTTCCTTCATATTAAATTGTCACTATGCGCTACAGTAATAGTAGCCTTGAGAGCAAATTTGATCTCAAACGTTTTGATACCAGCCTGAGATATTCTGGGGTAGAGCGATGTGTAAATTAATGTGCGCATACTACTTCAGACAGTAACTTAGTGTAGTAAGGTCCCGTTTGGGCTGCACACCAGTTCTAGGCCAGGCTCTAGGCTGGACTAGACTGTGCCAGTACTCACAGAAGAGCTTGGAACACTTAGTTTGCAAACGTCTTATTGCAACGTCCCAGGGTGGGCCAGGAGCAGCATCACCTGTAGTGGAACCACAAGACTGGAGGCTGCCTGCTGAATCTTGGCACAAGTATGTAGTTTCATTATTCCAATTCATGGACATTGTGTGAAACTGTTCCTACAACTACTACTTCTCCAACTGGCTCTTCTGCTAGTACCTCAAGAAAATACAAAGAAAATATTTGCTCTTTTGTTGTGTGGTGGCAAAATTCTCTTTTCTTTAGATGTGGTACAGTAGAAACCAACACCTTCCACACTGCCACAATAAGGACATACATATTTACTGCTGACTTCAAAACATTTTTTCTTGAGTTTTTAAGAGAAAAGAAGAAACATACTATCAACATTCCTTACGGTTATACCGTGTTAAGTTTACAGATTTTCTATAGAACTAAGAACCCAGGATATAAAAGTCTATCTGTCGTAAAAAGACACTTGCTCAAATGTACCGTGGTGTAAGAGTGAAGACCGTATTTAACCCCACTACCAGTGTTTGAAAGTAATTTCAACTTCTCAATCTCTAGACATATTTTTAAAAGCATTTTCTTCCCCATTTTAACAGACACAAAATAGCAACAGCTGCCCCATCAGAATACGGATAAAGACTTGACATTGTTAACGCATCACAAACTAGAGCTCGCATCCCCGTGATAACACACACAGGGCTTGCACTTGCAGAAAAGAGTAATTCAGTCCAACAAAACAGAAGCAAAGTTTAATAGCCACGCGTATGGCAAGCACACATTTCAGAGTCGTCGCTCCTGCTTGTTCTCAACAGCCCAGTGCAATTGTAAACCCACCCCCTCCCCACCACTCTCTCCCCCCAGATCCAGGAAAGCATCACAGCAGCTTCCAGATAGGTTGTGATCTTGTCAGAGTGGAATTAAAGCAGATCTACGGAATCAAGGAAAGCAGGAAGGGATAAAAATAACACACTTAACATTATTTTCTTTTGCATGTTGCTTAAAGAACTGTAAACAGTTAAAGCGTCAAGTCAACGCTGCTCAACCATTACGCCCATGTGCACACAACATTCCACAAGACACGATGAAGCTGCAGAAAGTCTGTGAACTGGTATTTCTGGGGACTCAAGTGCTTTAATCCACTAACACAAAATGTCTTTGAAAAAAAAAAAATCACAACTTAGTACATTTCTAGAAACAGAATTACAGTACTGACTTTAAAAACAGTTTCTAAGGCTCAGACTGAGTCCAAAAGGCCTCTGGGTTCATTCAAGCTCATATGTCTGGACTGCATGAATGCAGCATAAGAATGATTGCAGCAAGACGTCCACAGGTAATTTCTACATTTATTTTTTATACCAAAAAGTTATGTGCAACAAATAGAATTCGTACATATTTACAATGTTTTACCTGTTAGCAAAATTGTATCCTAAACCTCCAATAGAGAATCTCTCAGCTTATATTGATAAAAGGAACATCTGCCCCATGACTCCATTTAAATGGATGTTTAATTTGGAGTTTAAAGCACTAGTAATAAATAGTTGATGGAACATACTATACAGAATAAACACCTAATATTTAGGCCATGCTTAATACAGTTTTATGGTAACAGAATACTTCATCTTTTCTGGACCAGTTTTTTCAAACAACATCGGCAGAACCCAAGCTATTTAGATATCCCTTCGACTTTAGCCCATAGGAATTCAGAGAATTGAGTGCTGCCTGAAGCACCTCACCAACCTTTTGGAACAATCGCAAGACTCCGTACAGCAGAAGACAAAGGCGTGCTACAGTACGCAGAAACCTCCTAACAGAGAGGTTCGTTGTCACTTCAGAGATCAAAGGTGGTAGGGAATGTTTCATCAGCCTTGGCATCGCAAACGCTTTACGGTAAGAAAGTTCCAAGAACGTTCATTTCCTAAACGAGACTTGAATGCTTCGTTGGCCTTAAGAGGAACAAGTACCTTACAGTAAGAGGATTTCAGGAATGCTTAATTCCTAAGCAGGTTTTGGGATGAGGTTCTTTGGCCTTTCCAATCAGCCCCTCCCTGCAGAAGTTCCGAGAGCCAGAGCAGGGGAGCAAGCCCAAATTCAGAACCACTCTTGGTAGATTATTAATTTTTTCTCCTCCATTCTTAGAAGTGTTGAAACCACAAGTGCAATGTGTGCAATGATACTCCCTCCCGTCCCTCTGCCACATCAGGTATTATTTACTAGCTTTTTCAACTCACATTCTTGTACCCTCAAGATGTCTCAGAATTTGCCTTTGGATTTGTAAGGCTCAATATCAGTCACACACTCGCCACGACATTTGTTTCGGTTGGGGGCAGTTGCATGAAGCACTCATCAGATTTCTATCACATTACTAATTGTAACCTGAGCCATTTTACTGGAAGAAATATGCTGTTTCTATCGTTGGGAGCAACAAGGAAAGAGTCAAAGAACTAAAAGCAAAAAGGTCCAAATTTCTACTGCTAATATTATTTTGCCCTTTATTCAGGCCAACTGCATTTCTGAAGCACAAGAGAGAGAGCAGAAGAGACAGGGCCATTTCTAGCAAATCACTTCCAGTAAAAAGTAACAGCAAGAAAAGCGCACACGAGACGAGAGAGTTCACAATTAAGGATCAGATTTGCAAGATCGTGCACAAAGTGTAGCTGCAAATTCTTCCAGAGACCAAACTCCATTTCCATTTGATCCCTATGTGCACACAAACAAGGACTGCAGACGTGGCTGCCGAAAATCTGGCCCTAAACAATTTTACTAAACAAACTGAATTAACAGACTATGCCCACACAGACAAGCACAAGACACAGTGAAGTTAGTCAACACCTACACTTTCAGCTGATGGGGGTTTTCTTCCTTTTTTGTTTTCGGTGTGTCCTACACCCAGAAACTGGACCAAGTCATCATTGATTACACTTGTCTCCATTGCTGCTTGTTCTGAGATATCAGCGCTGCGACTAAGCATTTCAGGCAGCACGTGTTCACCTCTTCCTTGGATGAAAAGATGCCTTAGCGTAGATCACAGGAATGCATCGAAATAAATCTATACAACATATTAAACAGTGATATTACCCCAAGGCTTGTAAAAGAACAAAGTAAAACCTTGAGGGACCAGTTGAACATCATTCACTCCCCTCATATCAAAGTTCAAGGCATTTGAGAGAGAGAACTAAACATCAAGACAAGCTTTAACTATACTCTGGTCAATACAAAACGCATTTAATGAATTGTTGTCTAGAACTGTTAGACAAGAGGGACAAGTAATTTAGTGTTACATGCAACAGATGTTACTCATACCACAGAACTCTATACATAAAAGCAGTTTCCACCTACATCCTTGATACAAACCAGAAAATTACTTCAGTAGTAATTTAAATACTATTTTGTGAATTTCATCTAAAAATTCTATTTTCTCTATGGAACACTGCATGTTTCACAGTTAAGTTTATCCTCAGCAACTTAGTGTTTATAATCCACTTAGCCATACAACATCAGTGTCTCTCTGACATTCATGTTTAAGAAAATAATTCTAAAATTAGTTTAACTAATTCTTTAACTAAATGGGTACGCAGTTGGAATTCTTCATATTTAGAAGCTGACAAGGGCAAAAAGCAGCACAGCACCAATTACAGAAAGTAGCTGAACCTACACATTTTGGTGTCACAGAGTCTGAAACACAAGTATTTCACTTTTCCAAATCACATCATCAACCTTCTATCGCATTGATTTAAGGTAACGGAAACAATATTGCTACCACTTCTCAGTCTAAAAACTAAAATAGATCTCTTAATACTCTTCTATGCCCAGCAAGTTTGCTGGGAATTTTGTTTGTTTGTTCATTTTTAAAGCAAGGACACTTCTGCCTGCCAAGTTCAACACAAAGTATTTGGTTTAAGATTTTAAGACAGAAGGCACTTTTAACATTCAGCCTTAGAATACTGAGTGCAGAAACAACATTTACAATTTTGTTCCTTTGTTTAAATCTGCAGTTTAATTTTTTTTTCCAATTAGTTATTAGAAAGAGCAATGATAGCACTATATCATATTTCATTTTCAAGAGCACATTTACTTACATATCCCACTAAACAGGTTGCCCTTCCAAGAGATCTTACGTGTGTCAGGCCTAAAGTTCATTTCCCAATATAGCGCAAACCAAAGATCCTGACGAAGATCAATTAAGAAACTGCTTCTTCAGTGCGCTGCTTGGTTATCCCGCTCAGGCAGTGGCTTCAACTGCAAATTGCAATTCTATACTGCAGCATTCATATAACATCAAACATTAGTAACACTGGCTGGCCGACCGCAGTTTAAAAATGAATCAGCTCTGCACGGAAATTAAGTCCTTTTAAAGAACGCTCTTTGATACACCGACCCCCAATCCGCATGTAATATCCCAGAGGCAGCTTTCTGTTGACCACATTAAGCTATTTTCATTCTGTACAGAAATTAATGACGTTGTGGTTAAATGAACATACTTCAGGTTTCAGCTTTAATTCCATTTTCATTACTGGAGACAAAATAGAAAATAAAAATGGAACAAACCCCAACTATCACTCTTGCGAAAGCACTAGCAGCGAGTGCAGCCACGCGGTGTTCTCTACAGAGGTCACTCCTTCCAGCGCGTCAGTCGACCGTTAGCTCAACACTCTGACAGCTCCTAGACTAACAAAACCAATTGTACAGTGAATTCTCCAGGGATGAAACCAATGTGTCTAATTTTATTTACAGTATAAGTCCTAGTCCAATCTAAGTCCATCAGCTAAAAAAAAAAATACACATACTGTAAACATGGCAACATTAAATATGGTAATGCTATTCTAGAATATTTAATGTCATGATCACATATTGTTATACCTGAATTTATATACAGGATATTTTAGAGCAAGTGTTACCCACTTCACAAGTGGAGGGGGAAGAGAGAGAGTCTAGATTTTGCTGTGGCTAAAACTCCTTCAAAGTAAAGTTAAAGCTTGTCTTTGATTGCATTAGAGCTTTCTTTCATAACCACATTAAAGTTGAAGATTAGCACAAAAAAAATTATCTAGGGCCCCTTCAAATTTATAATTAAAAATTCAGTTATGATTCTCAAGGAAAGTGTCTGATATGGAGAATAAAAAATTACTGCAAAATAAACTTAATGGAAGTTGGGTCTTCAGACTGTCAGTCAAAAGTTCAAACAGGCGTTATTCCTGTTTGGGTTGGAGTTGCCGTTTCCAGGCCTCGTTCAAATAAACTAGTCGTTTGTAGTTGATGATAAAGAGAATGAAGTTCAGCAAATACGTGATGACGCAGACAATGCAAAATTCCTTCAGCACGAAGTACAGAATGTACGCCAAGTACAATGACCCTACTACAGACACTATGGAGGATGTCATGAGGATTAGAGCTGCTACTGCACTTGCTGTCATACCTGCAACAAGAGAGAGAAAGTTACTCCCGCTGCTCTCGCTCCCCCCTGCCACACAAAGCAAAAGGCCCAAGTGCTCTAACTCAAACCAGAGGCTACTCAGCAAGTTTGTGTCACATAACAGTCTCTTTAAAATACTGGGAGTTCAAGGTGGCTGAAAAATCGCTATTTGGAGGGGAGCTTCTAGGTTCTGAATGACACTCCTTTGATAAGAACTATGTGTAGTGTTTACCATCTTCCATGTTCCTGAGTGATGGGAAAGCTATGGGTTGGTCAAGTTATGCCTATAAATATTAATAGCCTTATAGCAGAGCATATAGTTATGAAGAAATAGGCATACATTACATTTCATGCACTTGTTTTGCCTGCTATGTCTGTTACTCCTGCAAAACTTGTAAATTCCATTTTTATTTCCTCTCTTTTCTATTGTGCAATCCAATGCTAAATTATTTAAGTGAAAATACCAGTGCAGCAACTCTCCTGACATTTATATTATTAACAGCATAGCAGAAGAAAATGAAATTGCTCTTGTTATCAGTTGGGGTTTTAAGCCCTTTGGACAGATGTATCGTTAGATTGGTGCTAAAAAGAAAAATCACATGCATTTGTCTGGTCTCTTGCAGATTGTGCAATGCATAATGCACTCCTCTTTCATCACCACAGACCTGTTGTATATTTTAGGCTCCAAACTGAATTAATACTTACCAAGTAGCATTTGTAGTATATAAAACACGAGTCCAAAAACACTGTTTGACTGATTTATTGCACTGTCCTTTCCAAAGATGGAACCCAACAGACCGAATCCTCGACCCCATCTGTAAAACAGTGAAACTAATTAACTTGTATTTGAGTACCTATTGCTTTACATCAGTATTTTCAATCCATCGCTGTTGGAAAAAAAATTAGATACATATATTCTGACATGACAGCTGCAGCACTATGTGAAGTTCAAGGGTATCTTAGAAAACCAAGCAGTTTGCAACGGGGAGCACACTTGGTACAGCTTTATCCCACACCTTGCTGAGCAAAGTTATTTGGCACAGCAGGAACTACCAAGTTCGCACAATTGCAACATCACCAAATACCACGTCTGCTGCCTTGGTCTTTAGTTCAAAGCTCTTTTGTCAAATAAATGCTTCCTTTTTCCAAGGATTGCTTCAGCAGTTCCCTCCACCGCGGCAAGCTGGACACTTGCTCACTGTACAGCGGAGGAAGCATGTTCACATGTTACCAGCACTTACCTCGCTGGCCCCAGAGCAAGATCAGAACGTTTGCGCTCCAGCTGCTCCTGACCAGCCTAACACCTCAGGAGGAGCCCAACTCTGACAAGCAGACAAGCTGGGGATGGCACCATAACATTCACAGAGCTCGTTTGTTCAAGCCCTGGCACTGTGAGACATTTTGAACTAGTGCCTGAGCCACAAAGCGATTTGCAATTTTATAGCCAGAAGGCAGAAAGTGGCACAAGCCCTACAAAACTGCTACTGCAATAAGGCGGCTAAAAGACTAAATTTGCAAATATATTTGTGCTAGAAACCACTAATTTGATGCCCTAAGGCAGATTGTTATTTGTAAAAGCAAAGCGAGGACCGTATTTGTTGGTGTCACTTGAAAATATGAAAAGAAGTTAACACTACATTAACACGCAACTTAATTCACTTACAAGAGAACATTAGGACATCTGCCAGCGTGACTTTGGAGCATAGGGTCAAGAGCTACATAAATGCAAGGCTAGGTTTACATTACCAGGTTAACTGTCACATAACCAGATATAAAGAAGTGCAGTTCCTCAGTGCTGTTGCAGCACAAAACACTAGCGTATGGTTTCCTCATAGACTGTTGCACTAGAGGCAATGGTTCTAGTAAACCAAGCACAGGTTTGCTCTGTGCAGGGCACAGGAACATTGCTGCTGTACTTCACCACACACCTGAGACCAGCGAAAAGCTACCACGATGTTACAAGCAGTTTCCTCACAGGAGAAAGGTGCCACGACAAATACGACTTAATACAGTCTCCGAAATACTGCATAATCTCATGGCCATTTGTGCAATATTTTCAAAATATATTTGAATTTCAATTCAAACTTAGTAACTGTCTGCAATTAACTATTATAACCAAGTCTTATACTCTTCTCCTCCAGAAACTGCACGGAAAATTAGGTACCAATTCCTAAAAAGCACGTCTGTCAGCTGCAGGATCCTGAATTCCTGCCCTCTCCCTGTCCTACCTGTATACTCTGACTTCTGATGCTCATGAGATCCTGTTGGGTTTGAGAGTGAAAGCAAGCTTGAAAACATCAGAAATTTTTTAGGTTAGAGAATCTGACCCCATTCTGCAAGTGAATGAAATGTTGCTAATGGAGAGGTAATGAGTTCAAGCCCTTCCCGGCAGTCAGTGTCCTCAAGTAATCTCTGTTCATAGCTGCAAGAAGGTCAGAGCATGGTGAAAGCTTTTTCCACATGCAGTCGTTCATTAAGTATCTTGTTGGCCTTGTAGTAGCTTTAAGGACATCAAGTATCACATTTCAGTCCGTGGAGCACGGCTCTAATCTCACATCTTATTCCCCACACCTTGAGACAGCTAAGAAGCCTGAGGTTAAAGCAGCAGCACTTCTTCCAGCCTTATAAGGTTTGAAGTGCGAGGAAGTTTTCTGCAAACTGGAAAGCAAAATATTTAGACTTTGTATATTTCTATCTCCATCTCATTTCTCTGCTGAAGAAGGTAAATTGTCTCCTAATTCTATCAAGAAGTTCACAAAACCCACTAAAATGGCCGGTAAACCAAGTACTTTTGCAAGCAATTGGAAGAAGGAAGAAGACTGTGTATGATAATCTTCCTGGTCACACCTGAGTTAATGGTAACTTTGAAAATCAAAAGCATTTGACAAACAACTAGGAAGAAGAAAGACTGCAGTCCTAACGGAATAAACTCCAAGAATTAAACATCACTAAAAGGGACTATAAACTGCTCTGAAGTTCTTCACGGAACTTGCCTTTCTTATAAAGCAGGTAATTTACAAGGACTATCGTTAACTTGGATCGTTTTTTTAGACACACAATACTAAGTAAAATGAACTAATTGAAAAATTGCTTGCACAGCAAGAGAAAAGCCTTGTCCAACATGAGCTTTGTTCCGGGACTGCCCTGTGGCTCCCGTCCCTGCAGCAGCAAGTGTTGTTAAAATCGGGCCGGAGTCGCCCTGCGTGATTCAGAGCCCGCTGACAAACACCCTGGCAAGCCCAGCTCCGCCACACCCCAGCTTCACTCCTAGTGAAAACAAAAGGCAATCTCAACTAATTCAAGGAAGTTTTAAAATAAAGACATCTTCCTTCATGTTTTAAGTCACTCGACTTCCCTCCCTGTTCCATCTGAGTCGCTTCTCATTTGCAGGTGTGATTTTGAAGGGTCTTGAAAAAAGTTTTCAGATTAGTGATTCAAGAAACTCAAAGTGTTTCGATCTGTTCGTATATTTTTCCAACATCTAAAATTGAACACTACAGTGACCTTGAGTCCAAGGTGCATTTCCTTTTATCAAAAGGAGGTCTAAAAAATCACTTCCACCCTCTAAACAGTGTCCCTTTTGGTTTGTGATATTTAACAAAGTTCAGAAGTGCTGCACTTCTAGAAGTTTAAAGCTGTATTTGCAAGAACTTGACACTTCTTAGCAGAAAGACAAGAACAACTGAGGTCATTTTGATCCTCAGGTGACATTATGTCCAATAAGAATCTTGTGATGTTAAATCATTGCCTCTTTTGCACAATCATGAATATCCTCTGTGTTCCAGAACAGCGTATTATGGGAGTACGCTTCAACTCTAAACATTTTAACATAATTTAGCAGAGACAATATCACTGGCAGAAAGGCAACCAGGAGCACCTGCTGCAGTACACTGGCATCTCAGCCATTCCAAAGGACAAGTAAAAAACCTCCCTAACAAGTTAAAAGCTGTAAATTATCAGGATTAGCTCAAAAAGCAACAGAATTGCAAGCCTGCCAAACAAACAAAAGTATATAGTCAGGAATCAGATTATCATCTTACCCACTCTCTGTAAGAAATGCTATACTGTTTTTTCTAGCCAAGCACCCCAATTCTGACAGTTTCCTGCAGATCCCCCAAGATGCCCCCCTTGACCTCAATCATCACTAAGTTAAGACTGAGCTTAAGAAACTTCTAAACAGGAGTTTCACTTGTATCACCACGCTCAGTAGCCCACGTTGCAGCCCTCCTGACTGTACCCAGATGTTTTCTGAGCACATACATTTGACCTCCACAACATCCCCCAGTGATGAATTCCAGAACCACATCACCTTCGTTTCACTTGACAATCCTTAGTTCTCATGTCAGGAAAAGAACTAACTATTGTATATTCATTTTAACCTGAAAATAACCATACTAGATGAGGTCAAGTCCAGCTGGCTACAGTATCACATCTCACGAGTAGCAGATGCCTTGAACAAAACACACACCTCATACTTCCCAGTGCACAGTCCAGTCTCCTAAATGCCTGGTTGAAAATGCCATCAAATCCTTCTGGACACCAGGTTACTAATGGCATGTATGATGAGAACACCCTGCATTTCAGCGGGTTTTCCAACACATTTCTTTCTCTCAATTTTTAGGTTTGCTGCAATGAAAAGGGCAAACAATAATAGAAAAATACTATATTTTCAGAGAAGTGTAAGTAAAGAACTCAAGTTTTGTTATCTGAGTAGTAGTAAATTACTTAAAGCCCCTAATTTCAGGGTTATTTTTCATTCCATAAGCATTATTGTGTTATCAAACAGCAAGCACCACTCACCACTTTGTGGTAACCCTGAGGAAACAATAAATATTCTTTTCTAAAATAAGGTTACACTTGATAAGTGATATGCACATTTCCTTAAGCGCCATCTGACTTCTGAGATAAGTTGTGGTACAGAGTGGAAGTTCTCGGGAGGGGAGAACAGCTGGCCTGTGCGCACACATCGCCTGCTCATATAAAGGTCAAAGGATCTGGAGCACTTTCATACTCGCTAATGTTAAGAAACTTTGGTTGCAGTTTTTGTACAGCTTCACTAGAGGATTTTGGATTAAACATGGTTCATGGTTACAAGGTCATTTAGGCCACTCTAACAGTTTTAATAAAGCAAAAGCCTTCAATTATAAGCCACAAGAAAAAAAAACGAGATTAAAAATTCCCATTTATAAGCTTGCCAAGAGTGCCCCAAATTTTTTATTCACTTAATTTCATGTTTAAATCTCTTAGCAGTATTTGCCATAAACAAATGGCATTTTGTTCTATATATCCTCCAGCTCTATCTCAGAAATAGTCTGAAAAAATCTCAGTGTCTAGATCAGCAAAACCTCAAGCAGACAATGGTTAATTCTTTTATAGCAGTCTTTACAGAAGCATTGCTTATTCAAGCTACAAGCCAACAGCATTGTATTCCTTCCACATAATCTCTTCTATTAAGCTGTCATAAATGAAGTCTGAATTTGAACTACAAGCACTTTGTGAAATTTACTTTGCATCAGGCAAAAGATTTTTCAGCCCTATTGCAAACTCCAGACAAGCTCGAAATTATACATTTATGAAAAGCAAAAAATACACATGTTCAAGATCAGATAGCTGCAAGGCTGAAAAAAACCTCGTGTAGTTAGGACACTCCTGTATTTTATAAAAGATGCACCTCAGCCACTCTGCATTCTACCAGTCTGAAGTCATCTATTTTGCATTAAAAAGATGAGACAAAAAAATTACTTGAACTACCAGCTTCTGCTGTTTTGGGAACAATTTGCTTTAAGAACTAGTGAAGCTGGTTTTCTACAAACGTTCCTGAAACCCTTTCCTTCCCCAGCACACAGTAACCAGACCCCTCTGGGCTCACCCCTCCAGTCTCCCCAGTCAAGTCCATTATCTATCCGCTCTGTCCCAGTCCTATTTGCCCACGTGCTGCCCGGCCACCCAGACGGCACAGATAACCTTAGCTCACACAGGAGGGCTTTCTCCCCTCAGCACAGGTACTACTTTGAGTCCCATTCCCTCCCCTTTAAGCACAGAGTCTGTTTCTATAAAACTTTAGTAATTTGTATCCTTTGTTATATTTTGACATAAAATTAAAAGAGACCTTCAAACCTTCCCTCAGACAGAAAAAAGAATGAATCCTTGCTACAGAATAATTGAAAAAAGCACTGTGACACCTGCTATCTAACAACTTGCAAACCTCAGAAATGAACACCAACCCATTTAAAATTACAGAACAGATTACAGTGGAGCCTCAGGAGGCAACATTTTCATGTAAACTCTTTTGGCAGCTTAAGAACCACAAATATGTTCCTGTTGAATGACCACCAGCTGCGCTACACTCTGCCCTTCTGCACTTTAACCAAACTTCTATCTTTTTCTATAGAGAACTGAAGATGCCTCACAAAAACTACTTGGCTAAGGTTAAAGATATTGCTGACTAGAAAAGAGCCAAGCCTTGCAAAACCAGTAATATTGGGGGGAAAAAAAAGGGCACACAGGCCTCATTTGCGTGCACTGGTTCACAAGAAGGGCCCAGACAAGCTTTTCTGCAACCTGCATAAAACCACTTTTACCATTTCTCACCTTACACCAGTCGCTATCAATTTTGAATAAAAGATACTAGGAAGGTAACTCTCCAACATCATCTTCTGGATGAGTCAGTCTCTGATTTAAGATTTTCCATGCTCCTCCCTCTGCATGCTGGTGATTTTTACAACATTTCTGTTCTCACTGTTGTGCCAACACCAGATTTGGCTTAAAAGCAAGACTTGGAAATACTAACAGCTTCTTAGGGGAAAAAAGTCCTCCTCAAAGACCAGAACTCAGTTACAAAGTAACTCAGCTGAGGGAGGAATACCCTAATTCTAATGATTCTCTACATTTACAATTAATCCAGCACCATGATGTGCTTTTTAAACTCAGTCCACTGCTGGGGTCACCAGTCAAAATGTGAAGATTGTTCATTTAGTTGTGTGACTTTTTGTTTAAGCTAGGTTTCCTGATGGAACTTGGAATGTAACAATCTAGAAGCCAGAAAAAGCCACAAAGTACAAGTTTGTCACCGATTTAATGCTGCAGAGCTAACTCTGGTAATCAAATAATTTGTGATTGCTAGTGTAATAGCTTAATGAGAAAAGAAACTTAGGGAAGTGAAACATGTATTACTTGTGACAACAGAGGAACACAATATCTGAAACTCTACCGTCCTGGCAAAATCTAAATTGTGGTCAGAAGTTCCTTTAAGAAATCAAGTTTTGGAGAAACTTCGGTCACGTAGCAGTAACAAGGAATATTCACCTGGAGAGAGAATGACTGATGGATGGGGAGCTGTGGCAACATGGAGAATAAGTTTGATTTCTGTCAGCGATATCCCTACTCCAGAGTTTAACAGCTTGCCCTCCGGTCTTACTTTTAAAGCAATGTTCCTCTTTTGTCTGGGCCCTGTATGGCATTGAAAGCACATTCTTCTCCAAATATGGTTTGACTGAACAGAACTTGCACGCTCCTTTTCCACAAACTCATTTTACCACCTGCTGTCACTACCCTGAGCTATCCTGACATTTGCAATATTTCAGTCTTTAAGCACAATTCTCCTAGCAACTGTTAGTGAGATTTTAGTTGGTTTTATCCCTAACCATTCACATACAGAATTCCTACAGTACAATATTTACAGGTCTCACCATGGCACACTCAACATTTCAGCTGCAGCTCTGCTAATGAACACTATAATTACCAGGCATCACTTCATAATTAGAAATACCCAAAGTATAATTGGAATTATTTTACTTCTTCAACGAGTTTAATAAACATGCATTAAAACTATTACTTCAAATTCCCTGTCTCAACAGCAGCATTCACAACAACACTAAAAAGCTAATGAAGGACCAATTCTATACAAAAGCAGACTACAGAGGCTACTTAGGTGCTTAAATTTCTGTTATTCTCTTTTTACCTCTATAGGTGTAGTAAAATTTACATTACTGACAATTTGTGGTTTAATCACAGTAGCCTACGCATAATTTTATTCTTAAAGTTTAAGCTTTCTGTCAAGCTTATTGAAGTCTTCTTGAAACTTCTCAATTCAGGACACTTCTCAAACAGAGAGGTGAACAATCACCTTCACAAACTGCAGATTATCTGATGACAGGCAGAAAAGCAGAGTTAAACCCCTCATTCAGTCACAAGAGCCTCCTTTCAGACCTCCACAGATACACATCTTTGTGTAACATTACACAATCCCATCTCTGTCACCACAGAAGTGGTTTTAAGAAGAAGAGTTCCCTGTATGTTTTACCAAACAACGCAACCAGCTTCCACCCTGACAGAATATAGACATATCCTGGCCCATTGGCTCGTTATGATAATACAGCAAGTACCTTTATAAAAACTGCGACAGCTTTTATGCAGGTTACACTGCAAGAAAAACAAAACCAAACTCAAGTACTCATTCAGCTGAAGGCACTAATACAATAATTAAAAAGTTATCATTAAAAAAAGAGGAAGCACTTAAGATATACATTTCCTGAAGAATCCAACCCCTCCCCTTTCCAGCTTGTTACTGGTGAATACCTTTACATATATCTTTATATACCTATATATAGATTCACACACATGCAAAATAGTTTTGAGACTGCTGAAAAATCATCTTATTTCTTTAGTTGAAATACTTGAGCTTTTAGGCTTTTAGAAGAGTTTCATGTCCAAATTACACCCCAAAGCATTTCCTGTAGCATGTTTATACTGGTAGCACGTGTAACTATCCAGCAGACTAACTCTTTTCATTATGGTAATTCAATCAACTGGTTACTTAAGTCAAGCTAGCAGCATATGAAAATTTATACAGCGACTCTCCTAAAAGAAAGAAGAACCACTGTCAAATAGAACACAACAGCTCAAGTAATTACTGACAAGAAACCTGGAAAATAAGATTTGGACTGAACATTTGCTGCTGGGGCATGCTGATATTTCCTGAATTAAGAACGTCCTCTGTATCACAAAAGCAATCTTCTGTGCTGCCAGGAACCATTATAATGAAAATGCAATTCAGTTACTCCAATTAGAACAACCCAAATCAAATAATCTACAATTGTCCGTGTTTATGTTGGCCTCAACCACTAGTCACACCCGCAGCATTTTCAGTCTAACGTGCATTCGCCACTAAAACGCCTGTCACTCCAGCTAATCGCCACTGATTACAACACAAAAATCGCGGGTGTCTCACACTCCAGCCTGTAGTGATCCCCAAATAAACCCGTTCCCACACCAACCCCCTAGCCAAGGGGCTGCTGAAACCGGGAGCCCCGCCGCCCCCGGCCCGCCCGCCCCGTGGCCCCAGCACAGGCCCAGCTCCCGGGTCCCTTCACGCCTCAGGGAGCGCCCCCCGCCGCGGGACAAGCCCCGGCCGCGGCCGCCGTCCCCCTCACAGAGCCGGCCGGACCCCCAGCAGCCCCCGCCTTAACCCCGGAGGCAGCGGAGGCAGCGCTCCGGGCCCCCCCGCTCCCCACACCCCCCAGCCCCTTCTCCCTGAGGCGGCGGCGCCGCCGGGTCCCATCCCCGCCTCACCTGGAGGTGATGGCGGCGGAGCAGCGGACCCGCTCGCTGAGGTCGCACAGGGCCTGGTAGTGGAGGTCGCGGCCCTTCTCCCGCTCCAGGTGGCAGGCGTAGAGGGAGAGCAGGATGCCGGCCGCGCACACGGCGGAGCGGGCCACCCGCTCCCAGCGCGGCACCGACACTCGCAGCAGGACGGGCGCCGCCATCTTACCCCCTCCCTCCGCCTCAGCCCGCGACGCGCGCCCGGCGCCGGCCGGCCGCGCATGCGCGCACGCACCCCATTGGTTCGCTGGGCGGGCACACCACCCCTCCCGCCCCGCCGGACGTGGCGCTCCGCGACGACGTCACGTCACGTCAGGCCGAGGGGGGGGGGGGGCGTGGCGTGGCGCGTGGTTGTGGCGCCGCCTGGCGGGCGGGAGGCAGCGCTGCGGGGTGTAAAATCAAGATAAACCACCAAACAAATCGTGTGCTAAATTATCAACGACTGAGTAAGCACGGATCAAATATTTCACAACAGTTCTACCTCTGGTATATGGGGACTTGGGGAGTAAACTCTGAGAACTATTTTAATTATATTCCAAGTTATATGAGGTAACATGTGCCATTCTTCTCATTAAACAGTTCATTCTTTTCTGAAGCTCTGCTGAGGTTCATAGCTCGCAGCAGCTTCCCCAAATCATTCGTGTTTTGTCTAAAGAACTCCCTCCATCTAACAAAGGAGCTGCGGTGGCGCTCACTTTATCATAACAGCTCTGGGTCTGGTCTCATGATCACACAGCAGAAGCCCTGACTTACACTTTCATTTATTCTCTTCCATTTGCTATTTTTATCATGCTCCCCTCGACTACACAATACCGGTATTTTAAAGCTGTCCTTCACCATCTGTCTCCAAACTTCCCAGATTTTTTCTTTTTTTTCTTTTTCTTAAAAACAAAGGAAACAAAAAGCAGCCACGTTCCCCTGCGTGTGGAGCCCCAGGTACAGCGGGGACAGGGTTCAGCCTTACCAGAGCAGCTGGTGAGCCTGGTGCTGTCATGATATATTCTATGGTAAAATTGTTGAGTAAAACATAATAAGTTAATTGATAAATACATTTGAAAAGACAGAAGATTACACGCCAGCCCATGCAGATGGCCGTGTGCACGGGGTTGAAGGCGGCAGGAGGTGCCGTGGCTCCTTTTTTGGGGCAGTTAGCGGCAAAACGCAGCTTTTGGGGTGAAACGCAGCGATTCTGTGAGGGGTGTCTCGCGTGCCGCCTCTGGCCTTCTCCAGAGAGCGCGACTCTCGCCGCACGTTAAAACGCGGTTTATCGGTTCAGCTTTACAGAACCAGCCGCCGCCATCGCTCCCTCCGGCCGCCCTTTCCCGCCACGCGAGGGAGGAGGCGTGGCCTGTGGATGGGAGGCGTGGCCAGCGGAAGCCACGCCCCCGTGTGCCGGCAGTGACGCGGCGTGGGTCGAGTGACCTTCAGAGGCGGCGGCGGCAGCGCAAGGGCCGCGTTCACCCGTTTTATTTCCTTTTTCCCAGCTCAGCGAACCTCTCTCGCCGCGATGCCGAGGGGCGGCCGGAGCCGCACGTCCCGCGTGGCGCCCCCCGCCAGGTGAGGGCGGCTTGGACCCTTTCTCTCTCTCTCTCTCTCTCTCCCCGCCCCCGGGTAGGCCGCAGGCGGCAAAGGCCTTTCTGCCATTGCGGGGCTGGGTGGCGCACTGCGGTGGGGAGGGGGCCCGGCTGCTTTGAGCTCGGGGTGGGCGCTTGGCGGGGATGGGAGCGGATCTCCGCAGCCCTCGCTGGGCGGCAGGGCCCGGCCATGCGGTGCCTGAGCGCTAAGGCCTTATTTAATCAGCTCTTTTAGGTTATATCTCATTTCCCGCAAAATAACGCGGTCCTTTGGGGCGTGGGTCTGCGGCTGGTCCTTAAAACAACCCAAAAGAAGCCTGTACATCTTACCCTGTTCATAAATAACATCATTGAGTTCTTGCCATCAACGTGCAGGCTGTAACAAGGATGAACTGCACATGCTCGTTCCCTGCAACCAGGCGGCCTCTGCCGGTTTGAATTTGATAATACGAGGTTTCTCTTTATGTCCCTGCAGTCGGGCACCACCGATGAGAGCTGCATCACCAGCGCCCGTCCCGGCGGCGGCACCACCCTCTGCTGTGGCTGCTCCTGCCCCGAAGCAGCCTGGCCTGATGGCACAGATGGCGACAACTGCTGCCGGAGTCGCTGTAGGCTCTGCTGTAGGCCATACCATAGGTCATGCGCTTACCGGGGGATTCGGTGGAGGAAGCAGCTCTGAGCCTGCGAGGCCTGATATTACTTATCAGGTAAGAGAACGTAACTGGCCACCAGCTGATGAGGCACAGTTAGCTTGTGACATCAACTCTATGTAACCTGAGGTAATTGCTATAGACTTAAAAACCACAGCAGTCACAGCTGGAAAACTGGGGTAGCTATAAAGACTAAATCTCCAAGGTGACTACCACAATCACTATGAAGTATCTCAAAAGTAGTTCAAAGAGGTGCATGAGCGCATGTTGTTGGGTAGTAGTGGTGTTTTCTACTGTAGTACCCCACTGATTCAGACAGAGCTTCGCTGCAGGTCTTCGCTGCAAGATCTTCTTGTGCTTCTCAAACATTAAGATAATGGCTGTTGCCTCATCCAGATGATATCTAGAGTTACCCAAGTGTACCCAAAGTTACCCAAGTGTTTATAACTTGCAAAACTGTTCAGTGTGTGTCATGCTGCTGCTGGAATCTCCATACTTCAGCCTGTTATTTATTTTCCATTTAAAAAGTAACCCAGCGTTTTGACTAAAACACAGGGAAGAAATACACAGCAAGCAGTACTGGGGTGGTTTGGCTGTGTAAAGGGACTTACGGAGGTTTTTGCCGTTTCAGGAGCCCCAGGCAGCTCAGCCTGCCTACCAGCAGCAGGCACAGTTTGCTCCTTGCCAGTATGAAATGAAACAATTCCTGGAGTGCGCGCAGAACCAGACTGACCTCAAACTGTGCGAGGGCTTCAGTGAAGTACTGAAGCAGTGCAGGTTTGCTAATGGTAAGTCCACAATGCCAGCAGATGGCTACTAAATGACCTAATTAATAAAATTATTGTGGGAATGTCTTGGTTTTTTCTATCCATCTGGTAAAGAATGGGGATTGCTACAGAGCACAACACTGGAGTTAGTTAAAGGAAGTTGCTGTTCTGTTTGGCCTTATAGCAAAGGAGGGCTGGACTGCCTGCTGTTCAGGGATTAACTGTGATAACTTTCTTACCTTACAGGTTTAGCCTAAGCCTTCAGAACAAGGCTGCTGAAGACCATCTTACAAGAACTGACCTGTGAATGAAAAAAAGCTTCAGTAATAAAGTCTGATACCTTGTTAGTTCACATATTCACGCTATTGTCCTCGTGGCTTGACGCCTGCTGTAGCCGCTACAGATGTGATAAAACTTACAACAGCAAATTAACTTCGCACAAAATGAAAGAATGAACAATAAAGTGGAATGAGCTAATTGGGGTTAACCCGTTTGGTGATTGTGTTGAATGTATGTGATATGGTGTCTAAATAAACTTCTCTCTCTAGAAGTACCTGGCTTTAGTGGACTTTGGAGTTGAGTCTGCAGGGTGAGCAGGCAAGGGCTGGTTTTGGCAGGATTCTGTCCACTCACCAGCTGGAGTTACAGGAGTTTGGGAGCACCCGTGGCTTGGTGGGTGCCAGACATCTCCTGCTTGAGCATTTGAACCCTGCTGCTGGTTGAAATACGCAATGATGAGGAGCACAGTGTCTGACTCCACGCTATTCTGGATGCAGTGGCGCTCAGTTCCCCAAGGGCCTCCTGTTGTACTCTTCAAAAACAAACTCTATATTCAGATTCAAGGGGTTCTGAGAACTATTTTCCCTCTGCTCCGCGAGGATCTCTCTGGTTGGCCATTTCCTGAGCAAACCAATGTGCTATCAAGCAGCTGTGCAACTGCAAGATGATGCAGTCACGCCAGACTGGCAGTTCCCAGTAACACAAGCAGGGGCTGGAGGACTTTTCTTCTTCCATGTTGCGGTCGGTGTCCTGGGCTGACACATGAGAAGGTGACGGCGGGTGGTGTGGCCTTTTCCTCCTCCCACCCAGCTTAGACCAGTGACAAAGCTACTGCTGCCATGTGAAGAAAAAATACATCTCCATTTTAAAAGTATTTAGTGATGCAAAGTGCAAATCTTCCTTTTTCCAGTGGAGTGAGCAGCTAGACCCTGCCCTGCTAAAACCCCCAGAGCCTGCAGAGTGAGCACCCTCCTGCTCCCCAGCGGTGTCATAAACCCTGTGCTGCGAAGGCAGGATTGTGAGTACCGGGAAGGTGTGTTCTCACAGGGGAAGTGCGGAAGGGAATAACCTTGTACCGAAAAGTGCAATCCCTGTTAAAAATACTTTCATAACGTGACCTGTTTTTCCTGAACTGCTTTAGTGCTGTTGGGTATTCTGCTTGTTCCCAAGAGCCCCCGTCTCTGACCTGCAGTTCCTAGAAAGGAAAAGCTAAAATCTGTATTCAAAATGGGGGACAAGGACACAACTACCTTTGCCAGTGCCACCAGCAGCTTCGTTTCTGCTGATCATGCTCACGTTTCAGTTGCCAGGTGCTTCACCATCCTGGTGAAAAGAAGAAGAAAACCCAGTTTGGGCCAGAAAGGCCTGTATTGGGCTGGTGCAGCAGACAGCCCTACAATACTCTTCCTGAGCAGGCAGGGAGATGCACTTACAGAGTCACAGAATCATTTGGGTTGGAAGAGACGCTTAAGATCATTGAGTCCAACCAAAAACTAAATCTAGCACTAACCCACGTCCCTGAGAGCCTCATCTCTGCATCTTTTAAACCCCTCCAGGGATGGTGACTCCACCACTGCCCTGGGCAGCCTGTTCCAATGCCCCACAGCCCTTTTTGGGAAGAAATTGTTCCCAATATCCAATTTAAACCTCCCCTGGTGCAACTTGAAGCCATTTCCTCTTGTCCTATCAGTTATTACTTGGGAGAAGAGACTTTTAGACTTTGGGAAAAGCACAGTGCAGCCAGTAAAACAATTTACAGCTCACAATGGTTGGAAAGCCAACAGCCCACTCAGGAAAGCCAAGAGGGGCGACCCGGCCAAGTCCCCCCCGTAGCATCACCAGCTGGAAGCGGCTCCGCCACGAATCGATCCGGCGCTTCCCCCCGCGCAGGGAAGGGTTAAAGCTCCGGTGCGCCGCGGGAAGTCCCCGAACCTCCGCGCTGCTCCGCGGCTCTTCCGCTCCCCTTCCGCTCCCCGCGGCCGCCGCCAGCAGCTCCTTCCCCCGGGGAAGGGGGGTCCGCGCTCCCCCATCACCTCCCTTCCAGCCGTGGCCCAACATGCCCCCCCGCCCGCCGCGGCTGCCAAGTCGCCCTGCGCTTTATTTTTGGCTCGGCGGCGGCGGCCAGCGCTGAGCGGCACCTCCCGGGCCCCCGGCTTCGGCTCCCGGACACCCGGCGGCACCCCCCGGGCCCCCAGCGGCAGCTCCCCGGAGCCCAGGCCCTAAGCCCGGCCCAGCCGCTGCCCTTCGCCCGTCCCGGGGAACCGGCGGATCCAGGCTGCCCGCAGCGAGGTGAGGCCGGCGGGGGCGCCCTGCGGGAACCCGGGTTTTGGAAGAAAGCGGCTTCAGGAGGCGGTGCGGGGGGAGGATTTGGGAGCCGAGGGGGGAGGTTTAGCTACCCCAGGAAGGTTGATTTCAGGATTATTTTAAGCATTATTATTTCCCCGGGGGCTCCTTGCGGCCGCCAAAGCGGGAGGGGTCGGTGCAGAAACCCCCGCCTGGGGTGGGGGAATCGCGGGGGCCAGGACGGGGATTTTTGGGGTTCAGTGCCATAACTGGCCTGAAAGCTGACTTTGGCTTGAGCTTTGCAGAGCGATCTCAATCAATATTTGCATGTTGTTGGATATTTACCAAGGCAAACATTTAAACCCCTGTTGTACAGCAGCGGGGTGACAACGTCCAGCACCGGCACTGTTAGCATTTATTCCTCCATCTGCCCCAAGACCGACAGCGTCCCCTGATCCCCTTTATCCCCACCTTGCTCTCCCATGGAGCTCATACAGCCCTGATAATAAAACCAGCTTCTCCTGTTGGTGCTCCCTGCCAACTGTTTATATAACATCAGGATGTGTTAAACAAACTCTTGGGCTCTTTCCTCCCAGAAGTTGCACAGACCCCCAGCATCACTGCACAGTTGCTCCCCTGCCTCCAGCCTTTCGACACCAACCCCCAGGACTTTGATTTTCAGCTTCCAAAAAAAGAAAACCCAAAACTGTTTGTTTTCCCCCCCACCGTGGAGATATTTTCCCCCTTGATGTTGCTCACAGTATTTCCAAAAGCTAAAATTTTACAAATTAAATCAAACTCATGGCTGTTTAGAAATGCTCCAGCCCTTGTTAGACAGAGACCTAAATCACAGCATCAATCCTTATAACCAGGTCAGGACAGAGACGTATTGATAGTAAGATTTAAATGGACTTAGAGATGCAAACCTACCTGGGAGTGTCCTGGCAGAGCTATTGCCACCTCAGAGAGAAGGGCAAAGGAAAACTCGTAACATCTGGGTTCTCCTGCCCACCCCTAGCAGCAAACTGTCAGCCCAAAGCGACAATTTTGCTGCCTGAGCTTATAAGAGCTGCTTTCCACACCAGCTGCTTGGTGTCTGGGTACATTTGTGAGGCAGCTGGATCGGGACAGTCGAGATTTCAGCAGTGCCGGGGGCAGGGACAAGCTCAGGGTGTCCAGTTCTCAGGGCACGAAGGGAAAAACGCCGGTGAAAATTAGGGATCGGGACTACTGGTTATTTTGTTTTGCCTCCCTCTATCCCAGAGCTCATGATATTGTCATACTCTTCCTCCTTGTTATACTGAAAAACAAACAGCTGTCCTCATGCTGGCTTGGCCCCGGCTGACCCCACACAACGTGGCTGTCCCAGACACTTGATCCCCTGCCTATATCCTGACCCGCCAAGCCCCCCTTGCGACCCATTTTCCCTCCTTAGTCCTTTTCCGTTCAACTTTAAACACTGTTTTTTTCCTCCTTGTTCTCAGGCAAACTGTTCCAGACCACTTAGTAGAAAAAAAGGCAAGGAGATTTTAGGGCTCCGCAGGGGTCTTTGGGTGGTGCTGGTGTGGGGTGACCTGGGGACCTTCCAACCTGCCTTGGATACCGCTCGCCTTTGTGAGCTTGAGGTGCAGCTCCACCGCTGCCCCCCCCGCGCTCCCCATGCTCTCCATACAGCACTTCGGCAGGAGACTCAAAAAAGAATTGGTCCAGTTGCTTTCCCAGGTGGGAGAAACCAGGGGGAGTGTGGTGTAGCCCTTAGCACTCGGTAGGAGCTGGAGGACGATGGTTTTGAGGTGCTGGAGCTCTTCCAAAACCTCAGCCCCAGCCAGGCTACAGCGATCCGGTGGGATTTCTCCTTTTCTCAATGGGATCTCCACAGGGTCCCAAGGGCAAAGCTCTGCGTTTCCAACCATCAAAATGTCCCGTTTGGTCTGTGGTCCAGTATCATCATCAGTCTCCTCCTCCCTCCTGGATGTTTTCTCCTCTGGAAGGGATGGAGGTCCCTGCCCCCGTGCAGTGAGTGCCCATCCGCGCTCTTTTCTCCTTGCAGCCCTTTTCTGCTGGCAGACGAGCCCGGAGTGTTGCCAGACAGGAGCCAGAGATGACCAAGGAGGAAGACTTACCGGACTGGAACTCATCCAAGGAGTTCTATGAAAAATATGAGCCGAAGGAGGTTTTGGGCAGGTAAAGCTTGTTTTTGGCAAACTGTGGTTTCACCTGCTCCTATACTTGAGAGAAACAGCATCCCCTGGGAACCCAGTATGAACAAGGCCCATGGCAGTGTGGGGTTAAAACTAGCATGAAAAAACCATTTCCATCAGCTCAGAAACTTCTGCCCCACCACAACAAAGCAAAACCCACCCGCACATGAAAACACCAGCCAGCCCAGCGCTGATGGCTGGTGAAGTCAGGCTGGACGGGGAGGAATGGAAACCCCCATCTTGTCTGTGTTGTCCCTGGCAGGGGGGTGAGCAGCGTCGTCCGTCGCTGCATTCACAAAACCACCCAGCAGGAGTACGCCGTGAAGATCATTGACATCACAGCGGGGAACATATCGCCCAAGGAGGTGCAGGAGCTGCGAGAAGCCACCGCCAAAGAGATCGACATTCTCCGGAAAGTCTCAGGCCACCCCAATGTCAGTAAGTGCAGCTGTGGGCATCGGAGCAAGAGGGTTTTCTGCCCCATTTCTTCCTCAGGGTGTCCCCAAGAAGGGGTTTTGGGATGAAATCCCCAAAGGGTCAGACCTCTGATGGTCCTAACACGGTGCAGGGCACCTGATCAAAGCGTCATTTGCTTTACCTCCGCACATGTGCCACCAGTGCCCAGGTCATCTCCCAGCCAAAATACTAATGAAGATCAGCTCCTCATTACTTCAATTAGCAATTAGATCAGCACTTTTTAGTCCATTAATGAACAGGAACATGCTATGCACTGTCCTCACAGCCCCTGTGTTCTCTTGCAGTCCAGCTGAAGGACAGCTACGAATCCAACACCTTCTTCTTCTTGGTGTTTGACCTGTAAGTACCAGCTGCCCATCTCCCCAAGCCCATTCCCATTCTGCAGGCAGCCACCAACGCTCGCCCCAACTTTTCATGGCCCAAAAAGGGGACAAACAGCTCTTGCTTGAGGTAGAAATGAGCCTCGATTGCTGTGAGCTGGCTCACTGCAGCCTGGCCGGCAGCGTTTCCCCTCCGTCAGCGGCTCAGCACTGCTCAGGTTTCCCCATAACCTTTGGCAGGAGCTGTTGTGCATCCCTGCGGGTTATTTATATGCTCGGTGGGACTGGGGTGCATGTGACACTGTGCCTCCTGACACCGGGGCAGTGCGATGGGTGGCAGCGGAGTGGGATGGCACCGGGAGAGCCCCGTCCCTGTCCCATCCAAAAACCTGTCCTCTGCGGGAACACCCTTTCCTCCTCCCGCCTGATGTTTTTGCACCAATATGTAGGCATTTTTACCCACAAGCTGGCTTGTCACTTTGTGCAATGGGTGCCCTAGAGCTGTCAGGACTCAGTGACCCCCCCCGTTGATCCTCCCCACAGGCTTGGGACTGGTCGGCCATTGCAGCTCAGCTGCTGCCTCTGTTTTCCCTCCCACGTGCAGGATGAAGAGAGGGGAGCTCTTTGACTACCTCACCGAGAAAGTCACCTTGAGCGAGAAGGAAACCAGGTAAGGCCAGATGCAGAGGGCTAAAAATCACGCTGCAGCAGCTGAGCGCAGGTTCAAAGACTGACCTGGCAGCCAGCACAGCGCCCACGGGCAAAACTGCACCCCAGGCTGTGCCCAGAGACGGGGGCACAGTCCTTGTCCCTGTCCCTATCCTCGGGAGGATGGTGCCGGTGGGTGTTGGGGTCAGGAGAGCTGCTGTCACCCGCCCCCAGGAAGATCATGCGCGCGCTGCTGGAAGTGATCCAGTACCTCCACTCCATCAACATCGTCCACCGGGACCTGAAGCCAGAGAACATCCTCCTGGATGACGACATGAACATCAAGCTGACGGACTTTGGCTTCTCCTGCCAGCTGCGCGAGAACGAGAAGCTCAAAGGTAGGAAGATGGCGAGGCGGGCACAATGCCAGGCTGGCCCAGGGCCGGTAGAGCCAGCCTGTTGCCACAATGCCCAGGGCAAGTTGGTGGAGTCTCTCCATCCCTGGAGTCTCCCTGGGGCCAGTCTCGCTGCCATGGGTGCACATAGGTGCCTCTTGGCTCGGGGTGCCCTCCCGCTGGCACACGAGCCCGGCTCTGCCTGTGGCACGGCCTCCACGCCGCACTCCTTACCATGAACACGTTGCTGCCCATTAGGAAAACCATCCTGTTCTTCCCACTGCTTTTCTCCCCAAGCTGACCCTCATCACCCATCCATTTACTGCCCAACATTAAAGTTGTTCCCCAACTCCTACCCTGCAAAGAGCCACATATCCAACAACAAGCATCGCCCCCATCGCTCTCCTCACTCGCATTTTAGCCACTATAACCCACCAAGAGAAGTGACCAGTGAGACACACACAGGTTGCAGTTACTCCCTGCAAGCGCCACCGCTGCAAAGATCCCACCTGGGATCAGATCCCCTCACCGACTGCTCAGGGGACGACACCAACCGTCCCGAGCGGCTCAGGGGGATGCTCTGCCCTGTCTTTGCAGAGATCTGCGGCACCCCTGGCTACCTGGCCCCCGAGATCCTGCAGTGCTCCATGGATGACGAGCACCAAGGCTACGGGAAGGAGGTTGATATGTGAGTGAGATGCTTTCCTTCCCACCTCACCCTGCTCCTAAAACACACGTGGTCTGAGGCACAGCAAGAGTTGTGCAGATGGGGACCAGTGAGTGTTTGGAAGAAATTAATTGATGCACCAAAAAACACCCTTTGGGGGCTGTGAGGGGCTGTCCTGGTGAGCAGGGGGCTCTGGCACAGCACTGGGGGAGAAGCAGCCTGGGGACGAGCCCATGTCCTCTCTTTGCCCTTTCAGCGCAGAAAAATCACGTCAGGGCTGGGTCCAAGGTCCAGCACTTTTTAAACACACCCCATAGCAAGACACAAGTCCAAGGCAGCCCCTGAGAGAGCGCCAGGCTCAGGAAAGCCCCCCAGAGCCCAGTCTGAGCCCTGCAGGGACGTTGCCACCATTTCTGGTGGCTTCAGGCTCAGGTGTACAGTGCTGAGAGCTGTAACGAACCGCTTGAGACATATCAGGGCATTTCAGCCCCTTTTCAGTTTAAATACCCCCATTAAGCCCAGCACCAGGATGCTTTGCAAATCTGAACTGAGACAGCCCCAGAGCATCCAGCTTTGCTGGCACCACCACATCCCACCCTCCAACACCCTCTCCCCCCGCTAAAATCCCCAAGAAAGGTAAATGCCACCAGTTCACAGCATCCATGAGCACAGCTCCACATCAGCTCGACACAAAAACCCAAAACCGCTCCCAACAGCAAAGCAGCTTCTGCTCCTTATTAACCATCAGGGCTACCGAGCTCCAGCAGTGAGCTCAGCCTCCCTCATCACCGAACGCCCTGAGCTGGAAGGGACCCACAAAGATCATCAAGTCCAACTCCTGCCCCTGCATAGGACAACCCCAAAAATCACACAGTGTGAATTCAGACACCGCCCAGGGCAGCACCCTGGTTTTCTAGGGTGGCAAAGCCCAGCGTGTCCCATCTGGGGGGATATGGATCTGTGTGGGTGTCCCCGGGGCTGGAGTCCCACTGGCTGCCCGCAGGTGGAGCACCGGGGTGATCATGTACACCTTGCTGGCCGGCTCGCCGCCCTTCTGGCACCGCAAGCAGATGCTGATGCTGCGGATGATCATGAACGGGGACTACCAGTTCGGCTCCCCGGAGTGGGACGACCGCTCGGACACCGTCAAGGACCTGGTAGGTGCTTGGGGATGGGAAAAGCTTTTTTTTGGGGGGGGCAGGGGGATGGCAGATACCTGAGACAGCCCTGGTTGATTTGGTGCCCTGGTGCAGATCTCCCGGTTCCTGGTGGTGGACCCGCAGCAGCGGTACACGGCCGAGGAGGCGCTGGCACACCCCTTCTTCCAGCAGTACGACGTGGAGGAGGTCCGGCACTTCAGCCCCTTCCGCAAATTCAAGGTGAGCTTGGGGATGGGGGTGTCTCCGCACCCCGACCCTCAGCCCCGGAGCTGCAGGAGCTGGGTGGTGGGCTGGGTTTCCCAGCTGAACTGGGAGAAACTGGGAGTTCAAACCAGCCAGGTTGGTGGATTTGGATTTGGATTTGGCTGGATGCAGCAGTCTGGGTGGAGACCCTTCTCCGAGCACTGTTTAATTTACTTTCTGGTATTTACGGAGAGCTCTTGCACAGAAGGGAATTAAATAAGAAAAGGGGAAAGCCTGCCTATCCCCCAAATGATTTTAAAAAATACTTCTAAGGGGAAATTAATGATCTTGACATCACATGGGTGCATCAAATGATGCAAAAGTTGATAAAACAGAGAAATCTTTTCCCTATAGCTGGACATGAAGGCAGCGCAAAGGTACCCAAAGTGGCATTAGGTGACACATTTAGGCCTGAGGCACAGTTTTAACTTAAGGGCACACTTGGAGAAAGCCCGTACTGCTCACACGGGACTAAATAC
This sequence comes from Columba livia, assembly GCF_036013475.1. Taxonomy (NCBI): domain Eukaryota; kingdom Metazoa; phylum Chordata; class Aves; order Columbiformes; family Columbidae; genus Columba; species Columba livia. The sequence goes on from NC_088621.1 coordinate 5,467,688, forward strand.
CCGTGCCAGGAGCTGGGCTCCCTCCCAACTCCGCCACATCCACGTGGGATGCACTGTGGCCAATCTGGTCCTGTTTTGAGCTTGGCCACGAATTCCAACGTGTTCCCCCTGTGCTGCAGGTGATCTGTCTCACCGTCCTGGCGTCCGTCCGTATTTACTACCAGTACCGGCTGGTGAAGTCGGTCACCAGGGAGCTGGTGGTGCGGGACCCCTACGCCCTGAAGCCCGTCCGCAAACTGATCGACGCCTGCGCCTTCCGCACCTACCGGCACTGGGTGAAGAAGGGGGAGGCGCAGAACAGAGCCGCCCTCTTCGAGAACACCTGCAAGGCCATTTTGCTGACCCTGGCAGCCGAGGAAGAGCTGTTTTGATCGCCGCTGCGTAAAACTGATGAGTTTGCTTAGAGTTAAGGCGAGTAAAATCTTTGAAAAAAAACTAACCAACCAGTGATTTGTTTTGCCTTTTCTTTCACCGGCCTCAGGGCAGGTGCAAATGCAAACCCAGAGGATGGCTGCAATTTTCCCCCTTGGGTTAGGAAAGATCCTTAAGATCGAGTCCAGCTGTTAACCCAACACTGTCACTACCCCACATCTCTGAGAACCTCATCTCTGCATCTGTTCAACCCCTCCAGGGATGGTGACTCCACCACTGCCCTGGGCAGCCTGTTCCAATGCCCGACAGCCCTTTCCATAAAGAAATTGTTCCAAATATCCAACCTCAACCTCCCTTGGGCAACTTGAGGCCGTTTCCTCTCGTCCTGTTGCTTGTTCCTTGGGAGAAGAGCCCAACCCCCTCCATGCTCCAACCTCTTTTCAGGCAGTTCAGAGATCAGGTCTCCCCTCAGCTCCTGTTCTCCACCTGGAGGTCAGAGCAGCTCTGTCCTGGTCCCCCCACACACACCCCCTTCTGCTTATTTAAAACAGACACCTAAAGGGGAGCTGTAATATCCACCACACTAAAAGGACATTAAAGCCAAACCACCCTGCCTGCCATTCCAAATCACCGCTCAGGCCGGATGCCCCAGTGAGGAGAGGAGTTTTAGCTGAAAGTATTTATTTTTCAGTTTTAAAACTGGGTTTAATGGATGTGGCTGCCGGGGGATACTGTTCATCTCCACAGGAGAAAATGCCTTTGGGTCTTCCCGAGTGAGCTCCTCAGAGCTCGGGTCTGGTCCGGTGTTTCTCGGCCGTGCCGGGGGGGATGTCGGCAGCACAGCGGAAACTGAGGTTGTCGGAGGCCGAGTCCGGCGTGTTCCCCATTCTCACAGGGAAAAGAAGAGACACAATGTCAGGGATCCTTCCTAGTCAATGCTTCCATCATGTAATGTGACCTAGACTAGAAACATACTCCACTTCCCTTGAATAGCTTCAAGAAAAGCATTGAATTCCAAATACTTGATGGAAAACACACATCATTTGAGAAGCAATTAATTATAGCAGCAAAATTTTTAGCACTACTTGTAGCCTGTTTTCCTAACTGCTTCTCAGAAAAAGAATGAGTAGGAACTGACAAAAGTCTTAAAAACCCCCTTCCAAATAAAACCAAGTCAGAAGAAATCACTGCAAATCAGTGCCCGGATGTCACCCGGACCTACCTGGTAGTCACGCGAGCTTTATGATTTGCAGACCCATCCGCGGTGTCAATCCATGAGGCACCTCTCAGCACCTGCATTTTCTGAGCACGCTGCCTCAACGGCCCCGGAGTCGTGTACTCGGACGCCGTCCACTCCCACGTGTTCCCCAGCAGGTCGTAGAGCCCTGAGACACAGAGACAAATATGCAAGAGCACGTTTGTAAAGGCTGCAAAAGCATTTTGGTGTATGGGACAGGGCGCAACATTTGAAGCATTGCTCCAACAGCATGGTTTAATGGCAAGATTGGGAATTGGAAGCTATTTTTTGTGTTGCAAACTACCCCCAGCTCACAAATCTCACATTTAAATGTGTCTGGTCGCTTCCCACCTGTGTGAGGGCACGGCATCCGCTGCCCTCCAAACAGCGCGCTTGGGACTTTCAGGTAAATCACACTAAGTGCAAAATAACTGACTTGTAATTCAGAGCAGGGGATAGTTTGGTGCATTGAAGTGCACCAGGTGCATGTCAGCCAACTCCAAAACCAACCACCAGCGCTTTTGCTGGGCTTGGTGGTTCTATCAAGATGCTGACATGATCCCATGTCACATTAGAAACCTTGCTATAATTATGGGATTTCATAATTAGCATTGAATGGGTGTTAGGAAGCAAATGCCATCCTCAAAACCAGGGCGGGGGTGTCTGCTCCGTACCGTAGCTGTTCTGAGGAGGGAATGCTGCCACCGGCGAGACGCCGTGATAACCGTCGTCAGCCGTGTCCACCCTCGGGAACTCGCCCTGCGGGAAGAAGATCGCTCCAAGACCCATCATGGAGACAACACAAAGTCCTGCTCTTCACAGGACTGTGTTACACTTAAATAATGCAAATAACTCTGTTGCAAATTAACTCCACGCAGCACTCCTGGCTGAGAGAGGAGATCACCTAAAGTTCTCCCAAGACAACCTCCCTTGCAAACAAAGTTATGTATGAACTTTAGGTTATGAATGAATTTTTGGAAGCACTGAAATCCCAGTTTCCCAGGGAAGCTGAGTCTGCTCCCTCTGTGGCTATTTGGGATAACCCACCAGGAGCCAAATTTTGGACCCCACGTTGCTTGCCAGGACAATGCCGCCTGCTCGGGCAGCCACATGCTCTGTGGTCCAGTTAAACTCCACCCTCAGCAGAGCTCAGCATAGATGGGATGATTTTTAGGATCTTACCTGCCACAGATTCGTACGGTTTGGCTGAAACTTGTTTCCCCAGGGATAGACCCTTCCTGCCAAGGAGGAAGAGACACCGTCACCCCTGTGTCCCTCCAGCCTCTGCATTTGTCTATTTTTAACCAGGTTTTTATGAGCATCCTTTTCTGCTCTGCTTGGGACACTGAGAGGGGTTTCTACGAACGGGGCTTGGTGGTCTAATCCCTACAGACACTGCGAAGGAGGCGAGGAGAGACGGGAAGCAGTGTCAGCTCCTGTTCACAAACCATCGCTCCTGCCAGGGAGCCCCACGGTCCCCACAGTGATCCCCACACCAATGTGTGTGTGTTGGGGGTCACTCCGTGCCCAAACCCCCGATATGTTTAGCTAGCAGAAATGATTTGTTTAAGAAGATGCATGAAGATCTTAGATAAGCCCCTTCTTCTTCCTATATTATTATTATTACTGTTACTACTACAACTACCAATTTGATTCCAGGCCAAAGGCAGCAGTTCAGCCCCGCAGATTAACCTCAGAAAACATCCCTGGATGGAGGTTTGGATCTGGTAGAACTAATTACTCGATGCCTGTTTGGAGGAAGGTCAGAGCCTGCGGTACGTACGCTCCAGCCCTCCCCTGGCAGCGAATTCCCACTCCTCCTCCGCCGGGAGCCTCTTCCCCTTCCAGGCACAGAACGTCTGCGCGTCGTTCCAGCTCACGTGCAGCACCGGGTAATCCAGCCTGTCCTTTATGCTGGAGCCAGGACCTGAGGGCTGAGAGGAGGAATCACATTGAACAGATGTTTTGATGAATTTTTCAATTAAAAAGGGAATAACGGACAGAACAGAGCGAGGCAGGGAATGTGCAGCAACCAGAGATGCTATTTTTTCCCCCGGTTTTATAAGGTTCATCACACACCAACACATCCACGCTGCCAGCACAGAGAGGACTCACCACACCGGGTTTGCACTCACTTGTCGCCAAAAAGCCTTCTCGATGGGCAGCCACCATGGGGCAGACTGGGAAAAGAAATGACGCCACATTAAAGCTGAATGGCAACACCCTTTCCCCCCCAATACCATCCAACGGCAGCGTGTGTAAATAAGAGCATCTGTTAGTCTGGAAATGGTTAAATGCTGCAGTTTGAGCTGGGTTGTCACAGGCATTTTACTTGTGCTTTCCAACAGAGGAGAGGCATTCGCTTTTAAAAATGAAAAAATATCAAGAAGCCAAGGCTGCTTAGTTTTCTATTTCAAGGTTTGATTAATAAAGTACTTTGAAATGTGCTTTGCTCTCTCCCAGCTCACCAGAGCATCTCGGGAGTCCTGTCCAACAGTGTTTGGAGAGGATGTAAACAGGGAAGCGCCATTAATCAACCCAGGCTCAACCCAGCTATTTAGTTTCAAAAGCAAAACAACCCAAGACTAAATTAAAAACTGAGAATGGCCAAACTCTGCACAGAAAGGGAGCTGCTCCGCAGCAGAAAAGCAACACTGGCAAGGGTCTTTTTTACTTAAAGCAGAGAGGTCGGAAATACCAGCACTGAAACATCCCCGTGGGGTTCAGATTTACCTCCAGCTTTTGGGTGACTTTTTTTTTCAGCTCTTCAGATACGAAATCCTCAAAGACGAAGCTCCAGCCAAACGCTTCTGCTTCGGTTTTGTACTTCTTTTCTCTAACAAACTCCCTGGCACAAACACAACACGCTCAGGTGTCTGGGTAGGAGTTCTGCAAGAGTCCCACCGCCAAATACAGTATTCACAGCAACAAAATCCCTTAAAAGCCATTAAAACCTATGGCTGCTGTTAGTTAAATGTCCCCATAATGCACATAAACGTCACATACTGTGAATAATCTCACCCTACTCCTGTCCCGTTTGTTTCCCCATTACTGTGTGGTGCTGGGCAGCTGCTGGTATGTGGAAATGTTTTTAACCAAGAGCTCAGCCAGGCAAATAAATTCATTTTGCCCAGTGCATTTAGTGGTGCTTTGTACAGGGGCTTCCATGAAATACGGGAGGAGTGGTCCCCTGTTTACAGACGGGAATAGAACCTATAGGAGCCTAAAATCTGAAACAGTACAGTACAGCTGTATTAACAAGAAAAAGACGCACACAGAGGTTTGCAAGGAAAATCGGAAAAGGAAAAATAGGGAGAAGGAAAAATAAAATTAAAAAAGAAAAAATAGGAAAAAAAAAGAAAAAGGAAAAAAGAAAGAAGAAAAAGGAAAAAGAAAAAAGAGAAAAAATGGAAAATTAAAAAGAAAAAATAAAAAGGGAAAAAGGAAAAAGAAAATCAAGGGAAAGGAGAAAAGAAAAAAGTGGGGAAAAGGATAAAAGGGAAAAAGGGAGAAAAAAGACAAAAATGGATAAAAAAAAGCAGCATGTTTGTAAGCTGCTCTGGCAAGATGCTTCAGCTTGCACCTGGAGAAGGGATTTATTACTGACGGACACATGCTTTGGCTCTAAGGAAGTGCTGGGAGCACCCAGGCATTGGCATCGGACCCAAGCAGCCCCCAAGCCCCAGCCCCAGCCCCCACGTCCCCCCGAGAGCCGAGTGGAGCCGGACGCGCTCCCACCTGAATTCCCGGTTGGTGACGGGGTACTTGTCGATGGCGAACGGCTTCACCGTCACCTCCCGGCCGGGCTGCTCTTCATCCCTCTGCTCCAGCGAACCGGACCCCATCCAAAACCTGCCGCCGGGCAGCTGCACCATGCTGTCCTGCACCCCCAGCGCTGGAAGTGAAGACATTTGGCATGAGGAATTTCATTTTTAAACATGACCGCGCAGGACAGCACGTGTTATTTGTCAGAAAGTCACTTTTACGTGCTAGAGGTAGGGTGCAATATAGTGACTATGATTAACATTTGTTTAGGTCTGTATTTTTTTGATTACAAGCCATTTAAAAGTCTCAGTCTCAGTGTCTCTCTTGGGAAAGGGACGGCTCCACTGGGTTAAACCAGCGAGGCAGCTCCTTTGCAATTAGAAGGGAACCGATGCAGGGAGAAACGAAAGCGATTTCTCCGGCTTCCCTGCCAGGAGATGCAGGAGCGGCAAAGGCGGCTCTGACCCTCACCCAGCGCCCAGCACCCGGCCAGGAGAACCAGCCCCGGTCCCATGGCCCCGGCAGCGGCACCGGGAAGGGACCGGGCAGGGACCGGGGACGGACCAGCGGAACCGCCGGGCTCTGACCCAGAAGTGCTGCGGGGCTCCGGGAAGTGGTTCCGGGCCCTTCCCCGCCCAGACCCGCCTCCTCCGGGGCGCTACTTAAAGGAGGCTTCTTTATTCTAAGAAAAGGGATGATTCTGTAACACGGGAATTGCACGTAAAGGTTGAAAAGCGTTTTGCCTCTGCACATGGGGGGTTCAGCCTGGAGAACAGGAGGCTGAGGGGAGGACCTGGTCACTCTGCAACTGCCTGGAAAGAGGTTGGAGCACGGAGCGTATTGGGCTCTGCTCCCAAGTAACAAGTGATGGAACAGAAAACTGCCTCAAGTTGTGCCAGGGGAGGTTGAGATTGGATATTGGGAACAATTTGTTAATGGAAAGGGCTGAAACAGGCTGCCCAGGGCAGTGGTGGAGTCACCATCCCTGGAGGGGTTTGAAAGATGTGTAAACGAGATTCTTAGGGACACGGTTTAGTGCCAGGGTTGGGTTAACACTTGGACTCAATGATCTCAAACGTCTTTTAGAACCAAAATGGTTATAAAGAGGTTACTGAGGCCACCAAAACCACCACCCCATTGAAGTATGCAAAATTTCACAGGAAAAGGGGCGTATCACTACTTGTTCATAAACACTTCAAAGCAGCAGAAACACTTGAAAATCTGCCAGTGGGTTATGACAACCGACCCACAGCAAGTATCGAAATGGGTAATGGGGTCCAGCCCCCAGAGCTGGGAACCAGAAACCACAAATCAAGGTGTGTTGCCCTGCACAGCTCACAGACACTGTGAGCAGAACGCTCAAGAGCTTGGCACAAGGAAGGTGAAGTTTTAAATAACTGACAGAAGTGAAGCACAGAACATAACAGTTTATTGAGTAAAAAGGAAAGCAACTTCAGTGGTACACTTCAGTGAAACAAAAAATAAATAACAATTTTAGAGCCAAATATTTGAATAGTTGCTAAAATTTTGAGTGGCCACATCTACCAAAGAGGGGCTGCTTGTTACAGCAGAGTAACTTCCCATGCTGGGAGAACCCACCACGGCTGAGGAAAGTGCACCCGGGGGTGGATTTCTCGGACATTCCATGGGGCGCTACCAGCGCTGACCACCGTCGACATCAGCAGATCCTACTCAGCCTTTAAGGGAGGACATTCCAGCTCGCATAATTTCATCCACTAAGAGAATGTTGCTAGCGATCACCGTGCTAGAAATATTCAATGAATATTGTTAGAATATCCATTTTGACATCGTTCAAAGACAACCCAGCTTCATTTCTGCTTTTCAAGACAGTTTCCCCTACATGCAAGCCCTCGATTCTATATTTCTCTCTCAATTTGAGCCAAACACCTGCTGCTATTTAAAGTGAAAATACTAGAACATTTACCATGAATGAAGCAGTTGCTTTTTGACGTTATAGTTATCCCAGATGCCAGCTGCTGCAGCTACCATTGGCTCACCTACAAAAGATGCAAAACAGCTTAAATCACCAGTACATGTAATTCCAAGCGAGACTTTCCCCTGCTTAACATCTGCTATTACTTGCTATGTACAAAAGTGTTCCCATGTGCTTCATTCACAGAGAACCTCAAGAGAATGCACTGAAATCTTAAGGCACGTGAACACCGGCTGCAGCAGTGCCTGCCACTGCATTCTGCACAGTTAATGAAATGAGGTACAGCTTTCTGCATTCAGAGTGATTTTATTCTTAATGGAGTCGAGTCGGGACAGTTTTTTTACTAGAGCATCACCCCATTATTTTATTAAGTCCTTACCAGTGTTCAAATCGACCCCAGTGAGTTGTCCTGATTCTGCGTGCTCTGTCTGAACCTTCACTAGTGTCTCCTGGGGATCGTAACCAGAGTTCTGAGCAAGAACCTTTGAGAAAACAGACATTTTGTGTTGTTAATTAACAGACCTCCAGCAGAAAAAGTGATGGATCATTACGTGTTTTAAAGCCAGTTTATTCAGGAGCTCCTCGTACCTTAGGAATGATTAGCAGAGCATCAGCAAAAGCTTGAACCCCAAGCTGGGCTCTCCCTTTTACATTTGGTTTATGCTTCACAAGAGCATTGGCTACTGCCACTTCTAGTGCACCTGCTCCTGGGACCACACACCCTGCAAGGGAAAATGCAATATTCAGACTTCACAATAAGCATCCATCCCCATTTAAACAGATATTTTTAGTGTAGTTTGATCTCTTCCCTCATCCTTAAGAAGACAGCTTGCATCATCATGTAAGTGCTTAAACAAATTACTAACTGCTTGTAAAATACAAGGTATAAGGACAGTAACTAAAAGCACTTCTCATTGAAATACACTCAGCTTGGTGTTTGACTGCATTGGATACCAAACAAGTCAACAGAAAATTCACTAAATTTGAGGTGCATTTCAACAAAAGATCATTAACATTGCTCAACCGAGCAGAGACTTACCATCCTCAATAGCGTTTTTAACGGCACGTAGACCATCTCTTACTGCATCCTTGATCTGTGTGAGCGTATGCTTGTTCGGTCCCCTGATCAACAAGGTAACCGAGCGGGGGTTGTCGCATTTCTCAATAAAAGTATATTTCTCTTCACCCTGTAAAACAGAGACACGTATTCATGTCATGCATTTGCTTAATCCATGTATACACATACTGAAAAAAACTGAACAGATGCTTCCAGTCTGAGTTCTGCACTAAGAGCACTTCAAGAAGCACCGAGAAGCAGAACCACCTTATTTCAGTTTTCTCAATTTTACAGATGTTAAGATGGAAATAACAACAGGAAAACACTATGACAAGAGCAAATATCCAGGTAAGGTTGACATACAAGCAGACACTTGAATGTGAAATACCATCAGCCTTTATTCATGCTTCAGTGTAGGTCTTAAAAAACACTTCGGAAAACTCACTGAGTAGACATAGCAAGACAAAAAGCAAAGCTGGCAGCACGTGAGATCGCAGAGGTGTATTTAACCTGCCTGGAGCTGAAAGCTCAGTCGTACGTACCAGTGTATACTCGTAGACAAGCCCCGCGTGTCCCAGACAGTCGGGAGTGAGATCCTCCACGGAGTTCATGGCAGTACCACCACATGCAAGGGTCAGTCTGAAAGAGAACGGGGACAGCTTAGCGCTTGCCTTGTGTGAAATAAAATCTGAAGTCCCTAACCTAAAGCAGTATTTCAGCATGCAGACCACCACACTTCCTCAGCCTGGAACAGTTTGTTTCTGTTTGTGAATGAGCTCTTCACAAAAGTAAGTTTGTAGAATTAAGACTCCTCTATGGGTGTCTACATTTGAAGCATATTGATAGCTCCAATTTCTACATCACACCATGTGCTGAACTGACATTTCTACAGTTTATACAAACTACACTGAGTTACACCCATTAAGAGGTGAACAGATTAAAGTAGACTTGTTAGTGGAAGTCTCTGAAGGTGGATTCAAGCCAGACTTGACTCACTGTTGAAGTTTGAAAGAGCAAATTATTCCACCCCGTCCTCTCTCCAGGAACTGACCTTTCCATGTTCCTCCTTTTAGCTCTCCGCAAAGCAACTATTCCTTCTTTCGCAAGTGCATCCAAGGAAAATGGGTCAATTCCCTAGAAACAAAGAAAGTGACCATCAGGACAAAGAAAAAGCTAAACACACCCTCTCTCAGTTTGACACTAGTAAGTTCTTCCTCAGGAGTCAAACAAGGTCTCAAGTAGGAACTGTTTGCCTATATCCCAAAGCCCATCTGACTAGGTTTAGCTATTTCTGTTTGAAGAGCTGTACAAAATGAGTCGAACAGCACAGTGTTTGCCAAGGAAGCCAGCATTTCAAATTTAATTTTTCTAGATGGTTTTACCTTTCATCATCTCACCTTCTGGTTGATCACAACAAATCCTTTATCTGAATCGCCACAGACTTTCCTTTTCAATTCTATGATTTTCTTCACTCTGTCTTCAATGAACTTTCTTTCTGCTTTCACTAGTTTCTCTCTCTCTTCAGCACTTTTGTAGAAGAATCCAGAGCTCACCTCTCTGAAAGAGAATAAACAGAACAAAAAAGCAGTAAGACAACCACCCTCTGTGCTGTAGAAATAAGCATAACAAAACAACCCTATCACCTACATTAAAAAAACAACAAAACAAACCAAACAAGAAATTCTCTCCAAAACCAGCATGTGACATACAGCTGTTTCTACTCTCTAGTTCAGAGCTTTTCCATTTTCAACTGAGCAAACTCTGAACTATATTTAGATGTTCACTCTAGAATGTAGAACTATGCCCAAGAAAGGGGCATAATAACCACTACAAAGCTCTGCCTTTTGAAGATCTTTTCTCAGCCACCAGCTTCTCCTCTTCCAAAAAAGGACTGCAGGAGCATCACCTCTTCCATTCCTCCTTCTACACTACTTAACTCACTCAGAAGAGTCTGTGCAGTCCTTTTGCTTCTTATTTAAGCACACCTTACTCATAGAACAGTCTTTTAAGACAGGAGCATTTTCTGCTCCTCATCTTCCTGCTGCGTTACTTACGTTTTCTCATATTCCAGAGACACATTGCAAGTAAGAACATAGGCATCCTCCACTCTTTTCTTCATGTCAGGATGACGAGCACCATGATCCAAAACCAGCCCCCTAATCAGCCTGAAAGATTGAAAAGCAGCTTGTGCACCAACATACACATACAGAAGACACGGACTTCAACAAAGTGCAGACTGTTCAGAGAACTGACAGTGTAAATGGTCAAACACCATGTGCCTGTGTGTTTGTGTTGGGAGCCAACAACGATCATGTATCCCACTTCCAAGGGCATGCCCGTTCTCATACAACAAGCATGCAAATCAGTGTGAAAAAGGAATTTATTCTGGCATAGTGTCTGACTGCATTAGCTACCAAGGAAAGCTAGTGCAGAATTCGTCCATGCCACTGAGGAGCCTAGGGAATATTCAGCTAGATGACTACAATCCAGTTTCCATTTATCAAGTGCTGTTTTGTGCTTGTAATGAACAGATACAACCCTAAAGCATAACTGAGCAGATATTATTACTAAGAAAAAACCTATATATTCAACATTGTTATGTGATAGTCTAAGCCAGTGTCACATTTTGCTATTTAAAAATCTCTTCTTGGAGAATCAAGTTCAGTGACTGAGGAACTTCTGCTGTCTAGATAGGCAGAAATACACATTGCAGCTTTTCTGTCACCTCCTTCCCAATGACTTTTCCAGTGGCAACTTTAAGATATTCAAGTTCTAAAAAGAAGACAAAAACCCCCATGCTACTCAGATGTCAGGACACCAGTAAAGTGAAGGTCAAAGATACTCATTACTTACGTTGTGTCAGTTTCTGATTTGTGCTTCATCTCCATGATCTCTACCATGTGGAGGTCAATAGGCTCATTTGGTTTTCTGACTGTCAAAACAGAATCTACCACAGCCTGAAACAGAGGAGAAGGGAAACATAAAAATCCCCCAAAGGGCCATCAGTTTTCTAAAGCACAGGTTCACATCTGTCCTTCCATCCTGCACTCAAGTGATAAGTACAGCAGTTTAAAACCTGGACCTCTTCACACAAAACAAGGCAGAAAAGCCACGTTCACTTACCTCAGTCAGGATGTCAGCAAGCTCAGAATGAACTTTGGTACGGAGGGATGTTCTGGCAACATCTATGAGGGTCTCCCTGTCCATTTCCTTGGTGACTTTGACCTGCTCCAAAACTTCAAGTGCTTTTTCCTTTGCAATCTCAAATCCTTCTGCTACTATTCTAGGGTGCAAACCCTAATGCAAGAAAAGAAGGGAAATCATTAAACAATAGAAGATGGTACTTCATCACAAGTGGAACCTGTGAAAACATAGGGAACACGTAGACTACAAAGACAAGAAAATGTACAAATGTACTGTCCTTCTGAATACATGTAAAAGGAACACAAATCCTTCCAATGCAGAGGAAAAGCACAGATTATTTTAGCACAGAATTAAAACCAAGGGAACTACAAAGCACACTTGGGTGTTCACTGTGCAATACCAACGCCTATTCTCTAACTTATACCATCCAAAATACCCAATTTCAGGCAGGATCTCTTGTTAACATACAAGTAAAAGAAACATTTTCACTCCTCACACAAAAGTTAAAGCAGATATTCAGCCAAAACCTTATTAAAAGCTAGAATACCCGCAATAAGTGGTTTTGATTTTGAACAATGTTAAGTCCTCCTCTCCAGCTTTTCCCCACGTTACAGTTTCTGTAATGCACTCATTTTAAGCAGAAATATTAATTTTCCTGTTTGACTTTTTAGCACTCAGCATTAAACACAAAACAAGTTGAATGGTCTGAGATGAAACTTTTTGTCTACCTACAAAAGAAATACTGCACACATACCTCAGAAATATAGAGATCTGCCTGCTTTAGGAGTTCTCCAATAATCAAGACATTTGAAGTGGTACCGTCTCCAGTGATGTCGTCTTGCGCTGTTGCTACTTTTGCTATCAAGGAGGCTGTGGGGTGTTGTATTTGCTACACAAAAACAAGAAGCTGAGCAGTAAGTCCTACCGCACTGGTACAGGAAGCAAGCAATCTGAAATCAGCTAAACAAAATATTTAAGGACTAGCTGATGTTTTAAGGATTCACAACAATTCATCAGGTTTCAAAAAAATAACACCAATTAACAACAATAACCACTTTGACAATAAGTTGAATTAATCAATACATGTAACACTATCTCCCCCCTCAGATTGTGCATCTATACGCAAAAATGTTGAGTGCTAAGAGCCAAACCAGTCCTCAACTCACCATGAGCTTGACAGAGCCCACTGTCCTTTAGGCAAAGGATGCACCATCACAACCAGACTGTTGCTGTCACCAAAACCAGCACATTCAGAGCTAATTTAGGAATCTCTGCATGATCAGCTCTATACAAACCCTAGCTGGTTTGCTACTCCTTTACCAGTTTATTTTACTCATTCTTATGAAACTAAAGAACATTAGATTAGTTTGTTTCTTGCCAGTTCCTCTGCTAAGTTATACATGTGGTGTTCCAGCCCATCATGCCTGTCTGGCCAAACATCACAGCAACCACATACGACTTTATTTTACTTACAGAAGTCAGTTTTTAATTAAGGAACACACACATCACGTAGCAACTCCAATGGCTGTGTGAGGAGTATTTTAACATAGGTTGAAGCCTACAAACCTATAGAACAGTATCTACATTTGTAGAGACTGGTGCTTGGTAACTGAACCAGAGCGAGATAAAATAAAATGGGACCATTTTTACTGTTGTTGAGCTTTTTATTGTTATCTTCTTAAAGCACTACCTCTAGTGTGAGAGAACTTACCTATTTTTTAATCCTGTCTGCCAGATCACTGCATATACTAACTTAAATACTTCATGCTGAGTTACAACAGCCAACTAGTGGAGTGTAACACTCCATAAGGGGCAACACCAGCCCTCCTGAAACCATCACCCTATGGGGGAAAAACTGTGATACATCCCCAGGCAGGAAAGCATTATGAGCTGCATCCACCACCCAGATTTAAACACTTTCCAAGCCACGCACCCACAAGAATCTGCTGTCCTCTGCCTGCTCAAGCACAGCAGAACTGCGCCTTCCGTAAGCAAAGCAAAAGGCAACACAAGTGCCCATACCATTATTTCAACAGTTCACATTTTAACATCTACCAGGCTGCACTTATTTACCTTTCTCCCAAGGGGCATGTGCCCCTCAAGGCACAGGGCTACATCCCACAGAACTGCGGGGGCGGGGGGGGCAGCGGGGACACGGTTCCCTGAGCCACAGGCACCCGAGGCCGCTCCTGCTTCCCTGATTCCCCCCACGGTTCCTCCCCACCCCGCGGTGGGTGCCAGCAGCCGCTCACCATTTCCTGCAGCAGCACGTTGCCATCTTTGGTCAGCTTGATGTCTCCGGCCCCCGACACCAGCCTGCGGGCGACACAATTCGGGTGAGTGAGCGGGGCCCACAGGGCGGGCGAGCGGCCCCACCGGCCCCGACACACGTGCGCTTCCCCTCCATTCATTCAGCCCCACCCGGCCCGCCGGCCTCCGCCTTTGTTCCCCGCCGCACGGCACCGGCAGGAACGGCCTCCCCGGGGCGCCCCCCGCCTTCCTCCTCACGCTTTCCCCTCAGGTCGCGAGGGCCGCCCGCGCGCACCCCCCACCCCAAACTCCCGCCGGGAGATGCGGGGGGGTTCCCTCACATCTTCATGGTGCCCTTAGGGCCCAGGTTGGTCCGCAGCACATCCTGGAGCCCGCGGGCCGCGCTGATGTTGACGGCCAGCGCGGCCTGGGCACGGGCCACCTCCGCTTTGGGGTTGAGCGCCTTCACCGCCATGGCCGCCGCTCCGCTCCGCGCTGGGCCAGGCCGAGCCGAGGGGCGGGAACACCGCGGGCCGCACCTCCCGGACCCGCCCCTTTCTAGAACACTCCGAGGTACGTGCGCGCCCATTGGTCCGTGGCCGCCTCTGCCGCGTTTCTATTGGCTGCAACGCCTGTCACTCCGCCTGCCCGCTCCCGCCCGCCGCGGAGGCGCCGTTGGGGCGCGGTAGATGCCGGGGAGCGCGGCCCTGAGCTGGGGCCGGGCGGGCGGTGCGTGTGTGAACGGGACCTTTGGACGGGCAGGGTCGCCCGGTCATTAATCCCACCCGCTCATGTGACACACACCCCCCCGAGCAGGTTCGCAGAACCATGGGAATAAATAATTAAACCCGGCGATTTATCAGTAGATCGGTAGAATTAATAGTTAAGCAGGCAGGATTAATAATCAAAATGGTTCCTGGTAAAAATTCAGAGTTGAGGTTAATCAAATCTTGCCTTGCTATGGAAGCTGCCGGCGGGGCTCACAGCCGGAGGGACCAGCTCTCCCAGGGCCGTGCTGAGGTTTCACATGAAAGAAATAATGTTAAAATCAAGGCAACATGGACAGGGAAGAGTTTGGCCTACATGGCCTGCCAGGGCGCAGCCCTTGAGGCTGGTCAGTGCTTGTGTTACACCAGTTTTGAGCTCCCGAATTGAGGAATTTTGACCATTTCCCTTAAGAGCAGCTTGAGAGCTCCTGCCAGAGCTCCATGCACGCACTGCAGGCACAGACCGCACCTGGTTTGGCTCCTGTGTTGCCCCATCCGGGCTTGTATTATACTCCCAAACACCCATCTGCTACCTCTGAGCAATGGGCAATAGCAGGCATGACACAACCCTCTCATTATTTCAAGTATTTCGTAAGGAAGGGACCTGCTCCCAGAATAATCATGGCCCGGGGCTGCAGAGGCGTGGGTGCCAGGGAGATCCAGGCCAGGTGTTTTTCCGTGTTCCCATCTGCTCCGGAGGGTGCTGCCCCCGGCAAACAGGGACATTTGGCCTCAGTAATTAGTACAGAGAAAAAAGAGCCTTCCCCAGTGCTCATACTTCATGTGTGAGGACAGTGCAGGGTAGATTTCCCCCACTTCATCCCACTTTTTGCAGCGGGGAGGTCTGGATGCAGCCCTGGATGCTGGGCAGCTCCCCAGCAGCAACACAATGAGCTCAACGTCACTTCCAGTAGCACAGTCTAAGCCCACGGTGTGGTACAATTCTGTTGCGCTGGTGTTTTGAGGGAGCTTGACCGAAGCAGTGAGTGTCAGGGCAGACTCACCGGTTTTGGCACTTGGCTGTGGCACCTGCTGGGAATCTGTTCTGCTGCTTTGGGTGAGGATCTCAGGTTTCTGGGCAAAACGCCACGCTGTGCAGGACGGCCATGCACGGCCTGTCCATCTCACATGGCAGGACTGGAGGGGACAACTGCTAATATGCTTGGCTTTCTGGCTTTTAAATGTTTTAGATGGAGTTAGTGTTTGAGTGTAATACAGCACAAGTTTGGAGCTCTTTTGTTTAGCGTAGCAGCGCATATGTCCTGTGAAATATTTTAGTACAATGGCTGGGCTTTCTGTTCTGTTACTGTCATAATTAGAAATAAACATCAAACATTGCAAAAGGCAGGAAATTACACTTGACATTTCATAATTGGCCCTGGGACTCTCCTGTTAATATTTTCACTTTTGTTGAGATGCTGCCGGTCTGCTGAGGACATAACAAACCCAAACACACCAACCCAGCCCTGAGTGGCTGCAGTGCTGATATTTGAGGTGCCTACATGCAAAGCCCAGTTAAAACACCCGAATGCCCAGCTCTGCCCCGTGTTCTGCAGCCAACAGGTCACTCACAATTATTTTGCTATTCTTGCTTCTCTGGTTTGTGGTTTTTTTGCCTCGATCCTGGCCTGGAGCTGTTCTCAGCAGAGGGCAGCCTTGTCAAACCCATATACATACCAGCGGGCATGATTTATTTCATTAAGTTTTCCTCGCTGCTGTTCTGTGACCCTCGTAGGTGATGTTCTGTGGAAATGCAGGAATTATCCGTCCTCAACACGCATGATGTGATGTGGCTGTTCCCCAAGCAGCTTCAGGTGAGGGGAATTATTACTGGGAGAAAATAAAGCAAATTTTAGTTTGCATTTTAGGAGTCTTTTTTGTTGGTGAGAAACGTAAAGCAAATTTTCAAAGACATCCTAGTCTTTTGTGTAGGTGGTCTCCACTTTTTGTACAAATGAAGGGGTCTCGTACTCACATACAGCTGCTGTGCTTGTGCCGATAGTCACACGTCCACGTGGGCTTTGCTTTTCACTCCTCAACATCCTTGGGAAGTTTCCAGGCAGAACTCCCTGTGTTTCTTTCCTGGACCACATGCCTGAGGATAGATAACAGTTCTCATGAGCATTTTCACATTAAATCCCCATTTTGCAGCATTTTTCAGACATCAGGACAAGCTTTTCTACATTTTTTCAGTCTTAGCTGTAGTTGTTGATCTGTTCTGTGTGTTTGTTTTTAATACATATTAACAATACAGTGCAGAGGCTTACTAGGCCTAAATTGTCCTTTGAAATCAATGGATTTACAACAAATTACACCAGATTAGAATCCAAACATTTAACTGAATTACAACCAACATGTCTGTTTAACTAAGCCAAATAAAGGGAATATATTTAATGAAATATTCAGCAATTCTCTTAGTCAAATCACGTACCGCTTATCTTGGCAAAAAAACCCCTTCTGAGATTCTCAGTAGAAGCAGCTTGCTTTCATCTTTATCAAGATCTGTTTGCATTTAACCTTATTCACAGAAACAATTTCTAAATCCGTTTTAAAAACATACCGTCCTGTCATGATAAAACTAACAAACGGGGCCAGGCTGAACAGTGAACCACGTCACCAGTTTTGCAGCAAAGGGGCTTGGTACCAGCTTTTCCTGGGACAACAAGTTACTAATGATGCTCGTGTGCTGAGAACTTCTGAAAAAAAAACAACATAAAGGAAAATGGCACACAAGGCTATTGATTTTCATTAATGCATTTAATTTTGAGTGGTAATACTGCCAGAATGGCAAAAGAGATTATGCATAGAATGTGACTGGTGTATCCAGTGATGCAGAACAGCCTTTTGAGACGGGCAGCAGTCATAAGACTCCTATCACAAGCAAATGAAGCTAAATCAGCTAAATCAGGCTTTTTGATCCTGAACCAAACCGCCACAGTCTGGGCTGCCGGCCTGGCGTTTCCTGAGCAATGGCCACAGTCACGCCTGAGGGAAGCTCCTCTGCGGATGCCAGAACACAGGCACACACAGGTTTTACAGTTTTTCCATTGCTTGTGACAACATTGCGTTTGGGGAAACAAACCAGAGCCTTCTCATAAGCAGAAATGTTAGTTTTGCCTTCGAAGCTTTTGATGGATGTTGATTTGTTTTGTGCGTGTGACATCGCACACTGATCCACTGAGTAACACCTTAAGCCAAAATGCAACATTGCAAATCCTTTCATCTCATCCGCGGCGAAAGAAAACAACGTCCCTGCCTCGGCTCTGATTTCACGCCAAGAGAAACTCCCGACTGCTGCTTGTCAGAGCTTTTCCTGGGCTCTCACCCCTCGCCCTCCCGCGCTGGCGGAGCGGGGTGAGTTTGCACAGACCCGACTCGTTCTCCGAGGGGCCAGCAAGTTCCCCATCATCCTGCACGGGGTCTGCTCCCTGCCAAGCCGAGCCTAGCCAAGCTGGGAGCGTCCCAAGCTGGGCCCGAGCGGCTCCTCCCCCGACGTAGGCAAGGTTACACCTCTCTTCCCTACGCCTGTCAGCGAACAGCTGGACTTCTCTGGTTACATGTGTGCAACCTTTTAAAAAAAACACCCAGGCTGGCTTACTCAGCAGTTTATAAAAGAGTGATTTACAAAATGCGGCTTTCTTCCAGATCAGCCCGTGCCGTTGTATTTATGTGACTGAAGGTCTCAGCTGATCCCTTCTTTTCTTGTGCAGCAGCAGCAGCAGCAGCAGCCACGGCCAGTACAATACTGTAAGTCACTGGGAACGTTTCTTTCTCTCAGTTTGGAAGGGGTTGGCGTTTGGTGTAGCAGATCCATTACACTTACCATGTTTCTCTAGCATAGAAAATGAAGAGTATCTTCTGCTGGGGCTGTGACTGTGCTGCCCTGCAAGCAGCAGCAACGGCGTGGTGCCTGTTTTATAACAGCAGCATGAATGAATGATGCAATCATGCAGGGGGGAAGCATCATCGTTTTGTCAGGATAGGCAAGAAGGGATTGGAGCGTTGGGAGGTGTATGTCAACATCCATCAGGTTCCCTTTACCACTTTTCAATAACTTTTTAAAAGGTGCTTAAATAAATTCACTGTTAGGCATTGCTGTTCAGATACTAGTGTCTGGCGCAAACAACTCTCTTGGCTTGCACACAGGCTTCTGTTTCTACCTTTAAAAACTGAACAGAAAACCAGAAAATGTGAACGAAGCTCAGTGAGGTTAAGGACTGAATCTTTCTGTTCTCACACCGAAAACCATAGAAACTCACAATTACAGATGGATGCATTGAACTTTTAAAGAGTGGTACTTGCAGGAATATAAACCACAGTAAGAATTTGCATAAATATATCTAATCTGCTTAAATATATCCCCCTTCCTCTAAGACTTTCAAAACATATTGCTAATACTGAGAATTAAACCTCGGCATAAAAAAAAGCCATATTACTATATTATTCCCACTTTACAGACATAGGACTAGCAACAATGAGGATAAAGTGGTTTGTTTAACCTAATACCATGGAAACACTCCTGAGCAGTAGTGGGAACAGGTCATGAGAAAAGTTTCAAGAGCAATTTTCTCCAAATCCCACACCCTAAGCAGCAGTTTCCTTTCAATGCAACAGAAACAGTTTAATGTGGTTGCACTTCTGTTATTCTCATTGCATGTTCAATGCGATGTTACTCTGCTACGGGAATGTATTTCAGAGTGATTCTGTTCTCATCCACACCAGTGCAAACTGGGATTAACGTCACCGCTACCAGGGAAATAACTCTGGGCAGAGTGAGATCAAAACTGGGCTGCTTGTGCAGCCACAATTTTCAGCACAGTGTTCACTCTCCCCTTGTTAAATAGGAAAGTGAATCAGAATAAAACCACCAGAGATTGTTTGCAAACCGTAGGATATTCCCAAGTGATGCATTTCAAAAGATATTTTAGGTAATATTTCATTAAGATGTGTTCAGTCTTCATTTTTTCACAGCAATAAATGTGAACATAGCTGAAATATGATAACAAGTGAAGTCTAGTCACAATGAGGATTTTGAGGTCTCGTCAAGATCTCATCCAAATATATCAGCCCCAGAACACCTGGAGTTCCAAATACCATTTACATGTTCCTTTTGCGTTATATGTCACAGATACTGCAGATGTTTGAGTTTTTTACAGTGTGGCAAGTGCCCTTCTCTGAAGGGTCAGCAAACAGAAAAGATTTCAGTTGTTTTCCTTCAACATGTGGTCTTACATAATTCCTGGGTTTGCTTCTGTGACTCCACCCTCTGTGTTACGAAATGGAACTATTTCTTGTGGAAACGGCAGGTTTTTTTCCACACAGCCTAACGAAGTACTTCATAGTCTGGAGGCAAAATCTCATGGGAATTCCACTTTTCCATTGTGATTTCCTTTTTCTCCATCTTTATCTCAAGTTCCACCCTACCTCTGTCACCCTTTCCTTATGTCTTCTCTAGTCACTTCTTTGCCTATTGCTTCTTCTATTCTGCATTTTCTTCTTTTCAGCTTTTCCCCCCAATATTTTATGATCAGACCTGTTGAAGTACTTGCTGCTTGGGTGCTTTTTCAGCATGCAAATAACAGGGTGGGAATAGATTACCTATCAGAAATTCAGTGGCAGAAAGATCAGACATTTTCTACCCATGTTTTCCATATGGAGACAGAACTCATTTGTGGGAATTTCATTTTTCTTACCATCTCATTGATGCATCTAAGCAATCAGATGCCTTGTATTTCAGAGTAATTAATCTTGGCCAACTGTAGTAGCCTATTCCACTCTGGGATAAAAAATTGCTGTTCTCTTACTACAGCTGTTAAGAGATTTGTCTGCAGAAAGGTTTTATACAGCTTCAATTCTCTTTGCTCATGGTTCCAAGTGACACCTACCTGTGGACAAGCCACCCTATCTGTCCTTATTTCCTCTGATCACTTACCTGGAGGTGAATTCTTGTCAGTGTCCCAATGGATGCCACACCGGGATGGCCCAGTGCAAATTGTGAGAACAAGGGAAGGAGCAGAACATCTTCTCCTGCTTGTATTTCCCCCCACTCCTGTTGCCCATTACTCAATCCCTAGTAGCCTTGCCTTATGCTCTCATCTACGTTTGGGGCTGGGAAAACAATTTCACAAGTTACCGAAATTGGCGTGTTACCATTTGGAATGGCATTTGCCAGTCTCCGGAGCTGATCGTGACCCATGGAGCTCTGCCAACAACGGCAGAAGAACCTTATTTCATGCCAAATAAATCACCTCCGACTCCTAAAATTTGCTTTTCCCACCAGCAGGACTCCCTGCAATAGCTGTAGCTGCCTTCATAGGTTCTCTTTGCTCCTGTATGAGCTTCCTCACTTTATAGTTCATCACAAGTTCTCCAACATGTGACAATACATCAGCCAAAACTAGGTCTGGGTTTTCCAGGACTCAGTGCCTACCTATAGCAGAAAGTGGAAATGTTTTAGCAGTTCAGTGGCCAAGAGAGATCAGGAACTAGTGATGCATTCTGCATTTTTAAAAAAGACAATACTTCCCTTCCAACTTGCCATTTTTGTGCCTAAACCACAGCCTGAAACTCTTGGAAGAGTTATTGCATGGAATAAAGAGAGGACAGGGTTAATTCCAACCATCACTCCACAACCAGTATCCATAATTTTTCCTCTAGCTTATAACACATTTCTCCATCAAAGTGCAGAGTCCTCCACAGCAGTGGTCCCATCATTGTAAGGAGTATCCAGAAGGGAAACGAGTGTGGGAAATGTGGATACCAGAGGGAACGAAAAGTTAATGTATCTTCCTTTCTGCTCCCAATGTGTGTTTCTAGTGGTAAGATTTTTCTCAGAGAGATTAAGATTTCAGAGACATGTATTCAGAAATATATTTAATGTTCCCACGAAGAAGTCACATCACAGTGCAGTGTCCCCGCACGGTGACATTGCATCATAATGTGGTAATGTTGCAGTGCAGCCTCAGGTTAGCATGAGGCAATGTGACAGCTTTGCATAATAAGGAATCAGTGCTGGAACACCATGACGCAAATGTCAGACCGGACTCATGCAACAAGTTTGTACAGTAGAGCAAATCTTTAAAATTGGCACCAAACCCATGGCTGATTATTTGGTGACTTTCTAATTGCCAGGAGGTGGGAGAAAATTAACACCCTGCCATTTAAAAAATGTTAGTGGATGTATTTTTTTTTAATTCCACTGCACAAATATATCTAGCAAATGGCTGTCAAGGACTACCCTAAAGTCAAAGCCCTCCTGCCCAGAAAATCAAAATCTTCCACTGAAAAGACAAACACAGTGCCGTGGAGCCAATGTCAAGTCAAGGCTAACGCAAAGTAAACTTGGCATTCACGTGTCACCTGTTCACCTGCTGTCGAGTCTTAGCTCAGAAGCAGTCTCTGTCTGAGGGCCTCTTTTATGAGAGAGGTTTCTCTTATGTGCCATGCTGATGGCACATGACTGTATTCTTTATAGAAAAATATAAAGAACCACGTGCTGTCTGCAGCAAAGAATTCTTTAGTGAGGCTTCTAAGGCTAGACCAGAGTTTTACAATATGTGCACAGAACAGCTCTGATGCACCAAGAGCAGAGACCTGTCCTTGTTCAGTCCTTGTTTCTGCCTTTCCCAGAGGAGGAGTTTGTCAAAGCCCCTTTCTGGACTATCTCCTCTTTACTCTCATTTTTGCTTTCTAGCACACGGGGGAGGGTGATCCCAGGCTCTGTCCTGCCTTCCCACACCCAAACCAAAAGCACAGGAGTGAAGAAGAGGCTGGGTGACATCTGCTCTCCCGTTCTCACTCACACCTGCGATGCAGGTGAGCACAGCAGAAGCTACTGTGTCACCCTGTTGGCCTTGTGCAAAAGCCAAGAACCCACTTTGGTTACTACAGTAGTGTGTTCACACCAGATCACTCAAGAATAGCTAGAAGGACCCTCTCAAACAGTACTGTTTCATGGCTGCCTTTGGATAACTTTGCCTTTAATCTGATTTGCTCCCTTGCTATTTCATATCTACCTGGTTGTTGAACAGGGATTATCACTTAAAAATACGGCTGTTAGCTGTTCACAACAGGATTCACCCCTTAGATTTGGTGGCTTCATTTATACAGACTTCTACCTTTCAATGTAGGACCAGAGTATTCTCTTTTATTCTATACACACGAACATATAAAAGATGAGTGTGTGTTCAATGCATTTTTCAGTTATTATGGTAATTTTTCATAAAGCCTTTTGTATTGCAGTATTCACTATACAGTTACTAGTCATGGGAATAAAACCAGACGTTTCTGTTCCTGCTTTGGCCACTGTGATCTCGCAGTGAGTGCACAGAACTCACCACAGGCAACAGCACTGGTTCTTACCATGTGTGATCCCTGGGTGACGCCTCCCTGGCAGTGAGCTACACCAGAATTGATTACCTCCTGTACTTTTCCACTGTGAGGTACATAGTCATCATTTTCTCCATCTTCACTGGATGTCTTTTGTATCTAGGGGTGCAACGTTTGTCCAAAAAGGGCAAAAAAGTTATTTTGTGGAAACTTGTGTAAGACCTCTCACCATCAAAATTCACATGATATATAGGAGAAAAATAAATTAGCTTAGTGAGAGGAAAACAAAACGTGAAGGTACATAACACAAAGAAGGTATATAACATGCTGTTTGATGGTATATTTTCCCCTATCCCAGAAAAAGAATCTGCTACCCAGTTCAATTACACAAGATGTCCTGAGACACAGCTAAAAGATTAAAAGAGACAACTGAACAAAAACTTTTACAAAAATCTGGGAAGTGAGTCTAAATTTATACATTGGTAAAGTCCACGCTGAATTCCCTTATTAAAGGGTGAAGCACAAGATGAGTAGGGTAGATTAGAAAATACTTGATTAACACCTTGTGTTTCTGATCTGCAGAAGTGCTCAGCGTATTTAAGTGGGCATATATAAATGGGAAGAAAATGAACTTTTGTCAGTCATTGTTATGCAAAAAGTTGTGTCATGATGTGATATCTTAACAGGCTGAGTGAAGTTCTCCAAGCCCAAGACTTTGCTGGATTTTATAAAAGACTAATTCCAAATGCTAATGGCCAAATCTTCTATGCATTCATAGATGATGAGAATACTTAGTTTATATTAATCAGGACACAGAAAAGGATCTAAACCTTCATGATTTAGGGACAGCCACTCACTGGTATGTTTAAGATAGTTACGTCTGCTCTGATCAGCAAATCCTTAAGAGCTGGGTGTATTTCACTGTCTCCTGGAGCAACTACTTTGACACACTAGACTGGGTCTGATGAGAAATCAGGATCCATTTGAGCAGTGAGGGCAAGATGAGACAGTGAATTGCAAGTCCCAGACAGCAGTTGGCAGTCTGATGCTTCAGCAAATGCCAAGTATTACAACCTTGAACCCCCATGTGAACATCAATGGGCCGAGCCTGCCGGGAGCAAATCAGCAACTGCCCAAAGCTCCACGGCCCACCTGTAACGTACACTGAACATCAGTAGGCAGCAACAGCAGGGAGCAAATCAGCAGCTGAGCCAGACCTCCACCACCGCTCCCGCTCTTTGATAAAAGCTGGCTACCAGGCTCTGCTCGGCCCTACTCACAAGAACCAGACCGGTTGCACCGATGGCTCAAGACAGAGTGCAGCACTGTCACGCAGAGAATGACTTTATCTTGTCCTCTCACAGTAAGAAGGTTCCCAGAAGGATGGCGTCCCTCCTGGAGATGAAAGAAATCTTCCGCAACGCTGATGCAGTGTGCTTTGATGTGGACAGTACAGTCATCAGGGAAGAAGGCATCGATGAGCTTGCGAAGTTCTGTGGAGTCGGAGATGCCGTCGCAGAGATGTATGTATATTTGCTGTTTATTTCATAGGAACAGTAGTAAAAAATAAGCATGGATAAGGTTAATCTGTGACAATGAATTTATAATAGGGATTAATTCAACTCTTTCATAGGAGATTGTTACAGTTTAAAAAGGATTTTAGGAATAATAAGTGGAATTAATGCATACTGAATAACTTTTGGAATTATGAAGCCACTAAACAAAACTATACTGATACAAATTTTGTGATTTAAACTTCTTTGACAGACTAAGATCAGCCCTCACCATTAAACTTGGCTAAGCACTAGCAGACCTGATTAAGAGAGAGGAGAGTGGAGAATTATCTTAACACTTCTCCGGGACTGATGTTTCTATTGAAACTTGTAGGAGAAGTTCTCTTGCTGGTTCTCACAAGAGCTCTGATCTGTGGAGATGATCTGCCAGTGGTTGCTACTAATCTTTGCAGTGTCCTTATCTTCTCCTTTACAACATAGATACAGTATAATGTAGAGCCTATGGACTCCTACCTTGTTCCTTGCCGTTCTTCTTTAACGGTTCTTGTGAAAAGCCTCTACTTGTTAAGTGTCACTGATTTGTTTTCTTTGGATCACAATTTAGGACCCGCAGAGCCATGGGTGGTACTGTGACATTCAAAGCAGCTTTAACGGCACGATTGGGTCTCATACGTCCTTCCTACGAGCAAGTGCAAAAGCTAATCTCTGACAACCCACCTCAGCTAACACCAGGAAT
Source organism: Columba livia (assembly GCF_036013475.1). Classification (NCBI taxonomy): domain Eukaryota; kingdom Metazoa; phylum Chordata; class Aves; order Columbiformes; family Columbidae; genus Columba; species Columba livia. The sequence continues at coordinate 5,492,812 of NC_088621.1, forward strand.
AAGGTAAGAAGAATTTCAAATGATCTAATGAAAGTGTTCTGCATATGGCATAAATCAACAACATTCTATGACATTAGTGAGGCTGGTTTAGATTGCATTCCTACTCCATTTCCCTGTTGTTTATGTACAAAGCTTCTATCAGGAGTTTATAATGGCCTGACTCCGTATCAAGTGGCAAAGCATCTGTGTAAAAAGAAAACAGTCCTACATGTTAACTGGCATTTAGCAGAGCATTCTGGCTCGAGGATTAAATGGGCATGGAAAATAATCTGTTCTCTCACAGCCTTTTTTTGATGGGTGATGGAACTGGGGGATTTAATACCCACTGTGAACTACAGGCTCGGTCTATTCTGCAGTTATATTACCTCTCTCTTACACTTCTGTGTGCAGTCACACTGCTGGACTCAGCTTAGGGGATCCATTGCTCAGAGCTACCCATTCTGCACTGAAGTCCCTAAAAAAGCATTTAAAAATGATTAAGGGAAAATACAAACATACGTGTATATTCATTAATCTTTAGGTTTAGAAAAAACATTAACTATTTAAACAGAAAAGGGTTTTTTTTTCTGTTCAAATTGTTTTAAACAATTGAAAATAATTTATTTACTACAAAACTTGGCTGTAGCACCAAGTGTAAAATATTTTTAGCATACAGTTTTTAGATGATATTGTGCTTGTATTTTCTGCTTGAAATGAAGCAGATGCTCAGCTTTTTCTGTAGAAGGGATAGCTCACTGTAACTACAAAGAGAACATTGTTTCCTTGTTTGGAATCACATGATTTTCCTTTTCATTCCTTCCCTTTCTTCCTCCTTTTCTGTGTTGCCTGCTTTAAGCCTCCACTTTGCTTCTTAGTATTGAGCATTTCTGCTCTTCCTGCTGCCACTTGTACTGTTCAGTATTGCTGCACACTGACCCTCCTGCCTGCAGAGCCAAACCCCAGGAAACTTTTTACTGCCTTCAAGCCCTGTTGACTGGGTCTGAGAACTTCTATTTTCTTGATTCCTTTTCTGTAGCTGTGCCCTCTTCTAAAGATGGTATTGACATCCAGCATCTGGGGAACCAACTCTTCGAAAATGTTTTTCAGGCCACTTTTGTATTTTGGTGCAGTGGCTTTATTTGCCCCATGTTCCCTACTTTTTTTCCTTCATTATAGATTAATTTTGTTGCTGGTTTTGTACTTAAAAATAATCTGAACTGCATCTGCTCTCTCATTTGTTTCAAGGGAACTAATGTGAATTTCTAGGGAATGCTTGTTTCTGAGCAGCTAAATACCTGTTTGTCTCTCGATGGGATGGTTGTGTTTGGCTCTTTTCAAGCAAGGTGTATGCACAAACTTGCAAGGGAAAGAAGGAAAAGCTTCGTGATGGATGGAGCTGGAGAGCAGCACACATCCAAACTAAACTGGACTAACACAAAGCACGGGCAGCCCGGTTTAGGAAAGATGTATTTTAGCTTTGCTGTCCCTAGATGCTCCCCGGCACTCAGGTTTGACGACTGCTCTTTCTTGCCAGGGAGCTGGTGAGCCGGCTTCACCAGCGAGGGGTCCAGGTCTTCCTGGTCTCCGGGGGATTTCAGAGCATTGTGGAGCACGTGGCCTCGCAGCTGAACATTCCAGCAGCAAACGTCTTTGCCAACAGGCTGAAGTTTTACTTTAATGGTGAGATTGCCTTCATATCTCTTTTATCTGCTAATTAATGCCACTTTTTTGTTTCAGACTGTCAGATATTGGGCTACGGATACTGTCCAGTGTATATGACCCTGTTAACAATCCAGCTAGCTCCAAGTAGGAATTGCAAGGCCTTACTAAAAACATGAGTTCAGGTCATTTTCCAGACATGAAACAGAGCTGTAGTTACTTTTTAATGGCAAGCTTCACCAAAGGTAAAAAGTATTACAGTTGCTGACATTTCTCTTGCTCCTTCAAGTTTAAATAGTTTCTTACACTTACCTGCTTTCAGAGGCAAACTTCACTTTCAGTGACTTTGAGGTATGTATGAAGACCGATGTACATTAGTACAGCTGTTCTGGACTTTAAGCTAGTGTAATCAAGCAGAACTGTAGTTAGCAGGGTTGTTTCTTACTCAGTGTTTCATACACTGTTTATGCGTTATATTGGATGCTGCTTTTTAAACGTTTACACCAAAATGACTGGACCAGAGTGACTGGGAATGGATTTGTAACACTACTCATACAGGGTTTCTACTTTAGTCCTAGCATTTCAGCTCTTCGAAAAGACTCCCCTGAAATGTGGGTAAAATCCTAGTTTTTACACTTACCTTCTAATTACTTTGAGATGCTGATATTGTGAAGCTGACAGGACTGCATGTAATTAGCTGTTAGGCATATATCTTCCTTCACTTACAAGAAAATACGCTATATGTGTAACTTGTCCTTCCACTGTGTTCTAGGAGAGTACGCAGGATTTGATGAAACACAACCAACAGCTGAATCGGGAGGGAAAGGAAAGGTTATTGCTCATCTGAAGGAACAGTTCCAATTTAAGAAAGTAGTTATGATTGGTGATGGAGCTACAGACATGGAAGCCTGTCCCCCTGCTGTAAGTACTAAACAACTGGAATTCTAAATTCCTTTTGAGCAAATCCTTTGGGGGGGGGCAGAATAAAAAAAAGTGTGGTTTGAAGTTTTTATAGGACTTCAGGGAAGATCTTCAGCCCTTCCCACAGCCCAAGGGAGATCTGTGTGGGTAGTTTTCCTCTATGAAAGCTGCATCATGCAATGGTTGACTTCTTCCAGTTCAGACAATCTCGGTTTCACCCTCTGAGCCAGGATCTGGCAGGGTCTAGCAGGGCCGTGTAACAGTCTAATGACCCGTCTCAAATCAAGCTGGTATTATCACGTCTGCCTTTCCGCTCCAGGTCCCCACAGTACTCGCTGCTGCGCAGAGGTCTTACCCTGCCAGTTCTGCACCTTGGCGGATGGTGCTTAGTGCGAAGGTCTGGCACAGATCTGGTGCAAGAGGGCTCACCTCACTGTGCAGTGGCGATAGGTTTGAAGATAGCGGTTCTGACAGGGTGGAATAATTAAAAATTAATAAAAAGATAGCTTTTATAAACGGTTATTTCACAGAGATCTTAATTCCGTGTCCCTCTTAGCATATTTCTCTACAAAAAGCACCCAAATATCCCTTGTTTGCCAGCGCTGAGGGACAGACATCCTGGTGCATGGAAATGCACGGTAATGAACAAAAAGCTACATGGATGTGAGTTATGTCAGCCAGGTTGCCTACCGTTAAATATGTGCATCACCAAAGCGGCTTTGTGTTTGCCGAATGCTTTCTACCTGAAGGCAAAAAGCAGCAGTGGAAATTTTCAACGCTGCACTTTCACTGCAGATGGTTTTCTAAGATGTAGAAATGATGATTGTTCCTGGTTAATGATTGATGACATGGTTAATGGTTATTTTGGTATCTATCAAATGAGGTAAACAAGAGTTAAGATAAATGGTACAGGGATAATTGTGAGATGCTGCAGGCACGTCTGGTTGTGAACTCATTCTTGAATATGAAAGTTTAATGTTGCATCAGATTTGCAGTAAACTCTCATATCTGAACGATCTTGAAATTACAAGGTACTGAGGCACAACTTTGCTATTGGAATGAAACTGTACTAACCAAAATTCAATGCCAATTAAGTTCTTGTTAATAAATTTGAAAAATTAACATGAAAAGTAAAATAGAGGAAGAAGTCAGAGAAATACCATCATTTTAAAATCCAAACTTAACTGCTGAGGAGCTCCATTCCTTACACGGGACTGCAATAACATATGCCCATTCTTTCTGTTTTGCCAGGACTGCTTCATTGGATTTGGAGGAAACGTAATCAGAAAGCAAGTAAAGGAGAAAGCTAAATGGTACATTACTCACTTTGATGAACTGCTAAAAGAACTGGAAGAACGATAAATTATACAGTAAAATAATATATTTAACAACTATAAATCCATTATACAATGCAATTAAACATATATTTGTTTGCAAAGTTGTGTTCTGGGTTTTTAAATTATTCTGGGTGGTGAGCACCTTCATCTCTGGTCTGGAGCTCAGGTTGCAAATGGCACCATTTTACTCAAACATTTTGTCATAGGAAAAGATGTTTTTTAAAAAAAAATCTTGGCATTTCAAGGTGGAAAAGGTCAGTTGATTATTCACCTACGAGTGAAGACCCAAGGCAGGAATTTATCAGCAAGTTAAAAATACCTTAATGGATTGGCCCCTGGTCAATATTGCGTATCTATTGCTTCAGAATCATTGAAGCTAATACCTCTACTTATTTTGGGTGGCAAAAGAAGAATGAGGGGTCCACAAATGAGGAGTTTGTCTAATCAATAGCAATAAATAAAAATAATATAGTCTAAATGGTGAACAGTATGGTAAGTCCTTTCCATTCCAAAGAATCTCAGAAATAAACAGATATGTAGGAAATATTACTACATATCTCTGATTTCATTAAAATATGTAAGAGAACCTGAGATGCACATTTTAAGGCAAGTGATCTAGTGGTTCCCACACCTCATTAAATACTTCAGACTAAACTCTAAATGGGTGATTTTGTAAAATGGTCACACTGTTTACTTAACTGTTTTATTTATTTAACAATCCCACCCATCAACCTATAACTGGATGGAAGCTAATTCATCAACCTTTAAAAAAAATTGTCTACTGATTAAGAAAATACTCTGAAACTTATCTAATCTCTGCCTCAAGTGTGGATCAACCACTCTTAAACCGTGCTAGAAATAAGTCTAACCTGTTCTAAGTAAGTACTACTCAGAGCTTCAGGTAACAAATCCCAGTTTTTTAAGGATTTGTCCCTTGTGGCTGCAGTGTCTGATCCAAGAAAGTCCTTACACAGCGTGTGTTAATTCTTCTCCACTCTGCCACATATTTCATAGATAGGAAGAGAAACAACTGACGTTTCTACCTTCCAAAATATCAGAGTCTCCACAAGATAATCACTACAGGTTTACACAACTTGCACTAGATTTTCTTAATTTAACAGGATTAAATCAAGGCGCAGTGAGAGAGCTCCTGTCCAGTTGTTTAAGCATCACCAACAATTAAAACAAATCCTGGTTCTGTCTGTTCTGTGATATTATCAGAAATGATATAGGGGAAAGAGCCATTAACAAAGCCCCAAAGTGATGGATGGCAGCTCTCAGTGATGTCATCTAATGTTTTTGGCAAAAAACCCTGAGGTAATAATTGTTTGAAATTACAACAGCATTTAAGTACTGCAGAGTAAATGGTTAAAAGAAAACAAATCCAGAAACAAAGGTCTGATGGCTTTTTAGAGAAAGGCAGACAAATAAACAGCTATACTGAATATCTATATACAGAGTTTAAAAAACTCGACAAAAGCCAAGACAGACAATAGTTGGCAGGCTGCTCACCGGAACTCTGCTGGGAGTATTAAACACAACCTCTTTTAAATTCTTCCCGGGAATTATCTGAGCCAGCTCCACGGGCAGCTCATGTACAATCATGCTTTTGTTTAGGCGAGACTGCAAGAGTAGAACAAGTATAAACTCTTGCTGCTCTCATTCAGTGTGTTCCTCTGCGATTCTATAGTTATGATGCAGAAGAGAAGCATTTCTTTTGAATTAAAAAGCCACTTAAAAAAAATCTAACATCCAGCAAATCAGCTGTAGCTGCAGGTCCTCATCCTACAAACTGTGCCATGCTTAAGTATCTGGAATTTCCCTAACGCCACACTCAGAAGAGGCTCTGGGCCACAGAGATGTTAACATTCATGGTGGTATCTTCTGCCAGTCCGAGTGCTATGGAAACATGGCCTTGTGCCAGTGATTTCAGAAGAGCACTTTAGGTCTGACTGGTTTGGGGAAAAAAACCCCCACAAACCACCCCCCCTTCCACTGGGCAAATATCTAGCCTGACCTCTAGTTCAGGAGGTACCAAAAGGATTCCTGAGCTTCGCGAGCAGTTGAACTCTTTTGTCTGCAAAATACTGGAAAAAAATAGGAGGGAATAAAGCAGCACAAGGGAATTTTCAATGTTACAACGAAGTTACTGATTTACCTGAACGTATCCCATCACAGTAGCACGAAGCCTGGAGAGTAGCACGTGTCAGGGAAGTAATATCTGGTCTTCAGGTGGGTCTCCTGACTAAGAGCATGGGCAGCAGCCCATTTCTTTTAATGTCATTATTCAGTGAGGCAGAATGAAGTTATATATTCAATTTGCATGAGAGGGCTTCTTAAAAGAACAGTTTGCAGTCTTTTCTAGGAAGACTACAGCACAACTTAACTTGGTGTTTAATTGTGTCTTTCTTACAGTGGAACAAGAATAGATAATTATAATACCAGAGACCCTTCCAGGCACTGTGCCCCACTTTTCAACCACTGAAGTGACTCCAGTTTGAATTCTACAAATTCTGCTCTACATAATGCTGAGGTATTGCTAGCCAAAGGAAGAAGGCAGACACGGCCATGAAATTAAGAGGGAAAAATCACAACAGTGTTGTCAGCAGGGGAAAACCAACTTCAAAAAGGGTTCAGGTGAAAGGAAGCAAGAGAAGAATGGCATTACTTATTTATCTACTGTGTTACGTTCAGTTAGTTACAGATCACTACGTAAACTCAAGTGACAGAAACTAATCTCTCTCTTATGAGAGTCAGAGCATGAGTTCCAAACTCAGAACGACAGGAGGCACATTCACAACACATTGAACACCACCACTGGGAATTCACATCTGAAGAGACTTGTGCTGTACGATGTCACCCCACAGGACATCCAGTTATTGCTTAGGTTTCTTATTCAGGCAAACTTCACGGGCCTTGAACAACAAGAGCTCTGCTTGAGTGAGTTTAATTCCTAGTGCTCCTGGCTGAAGGTAAGAAACACGTATTGCATCAAAACCCACAAAATCCTCTAAGTCCAAAAGTGTTTTGTCTCTGACCAAAATTCCTGGTTATGAGAGGTAAGTTACAAGGAGAATTCTCTAGGAACAAGAAACATGGGAGGATACTGGGAGAAATAACTAGGACTGGAAGCTGATACTGATTTACAAGAAGGAACAGCTGAAATGACATACTTGGTTCACTGAGTATGCCAAGCTAAGAACATCAAGCTAACATAGTACAGAATTTTACTCAATAAAGTCCCATAATCAGTTGACAACAGGAGGAAAACATGAAAACAGACAAGAATCAGATCAAATACTTTGTTCAAATGAACAGTGGACTGTGAACTGGCTGAAGGGAAGAAGCCAGAGAGTTGTGGTCAGTGAAGCGGAGTCCAGTTGGAGGCCTGTATTTCGTGGAGCGCCTCAGGGGTCAGTACTGGGGCCTGTATTATTCAATATATTCATCAATGATTTGGACGAGGGAATAGAGTGACTGTCAGCAAGTTTGCTGATGACACCAAGCTGGGAGGAGTGGCTGACACGCCAGAAGCTGTGCTGCCATCCAGAGACCTGGACAGGCTGGAGAGTTGGGCAAGGAAAAATGTAATGAAATATAACAAGGGCAAGTGTAGAGTCTTGTATCTGGGCAGGAACAACCCCAGGTTCCAGTGTAAGTTGGGGAATGACCTGTTAGAGAGCAGTGTAGGGGAAAGGGACCTGGGGGTCCTGGGGACAGCAGGATGACCATGAGCCAGCACTGGGCCCTTGTGGCCAGGAAGGCCAATGGTACCTGGGGTGCATTAGAAGGGGGTGGTCAGTATGTCAGAGAGGTTCTCCTTTCCCTCTGCTCTGCCCTGGGGAGACCACACCTGGAATATTGTGTCCAGTTGTGGCCCCTCAGTTCCAGCAGGACAGGGAACTGCTGGAGAGAGTCCAGTGCAGGGCAACAAAGATGCTGAAGGGAGTGGAGCATCTCCCGTGTGAGGAAAGGCTGAGGGAGCTGGGGGTCTGGAGCTGGACAAGAGGAGACTGAGGGGTGACCTCATTAATGTTTACAGATATCTAAAGGGTGAGTGTCAGGAGGATGGAGCAAGTAAAATGTGCCAGTAAAATGTGAAAATTAGAAGGATTTTATTGACTGGTATGTTCTTCCTGAAAACTCATTAAAATGTACAAACTGGACATTCAGTAACTGATTTGTACATTCTGTATGTTACACTTATTCTTGCAGCCACTTTAAAGAGAGAATATTATTTTCACTGACAGGATGTTCACATCACTGAAGACACCAAAAGTGTTGATATATTATAGTCTAAAAGTGAAACTAAAAATAGAACCAGACATAGTGGTACATACACTGCTTTATGCCAATCCTATTGACTCAACATGCGGCAGTTTCACACATCAACTTGTAAGTACCTACTGTACAGTTAGTGAAACACCCGACCAAGCGTATGTCTGAAGTCATGACTGCTTATTAAATTAAACCCCTTTTCCTAGACTTCCGAGTTATTTAGAGAGATAAGTGTATTTAACTGAACTTGAATCCCTGAACAACGTTCAGAGGATCATGTCTTGTCAGCATCTCTTTGAGAACCGTGGGTCATACTTCAAACAAAGTCTGTAAAGAACTTCACAAAATTAATTTCAGGTGTAGATATCTATACAAATGTGTGATCAGTTTCAACAGGCTTCAGAGTCCTTGCCAAACAGAATGCCCTATTCTCTGTCCATACATTATCACCTGGCAAACAGTATTATCCCCAGCGAATGACTGCCTGTTTGTATAATAAATTTAGAGCTACTTACTGATTTCAGACCTGCTAGAACAGCTCAGTGTATTTTAGAGCTGCCTGAGGGCTTCAGAGCTGATTTCAGAACTCCCACGTGTGTTTTTAAAATCTGCAGTCATTATAACGCTACACAAAGGCCATGGCAACTGTAACACTCCATTCTGCTGCTGTTACTGAACACTGGGCACTGTCTATAGAAAATATATTAAACACTGTATGCCATACTTCACCTGAGGAGCTGTCTCAGACAGGAACTTATGTCGTCTTTGTACTTGTTTTCAGTTAACCAACATTTTAAGTACAGTCCTGTTTTGTTTTTTTCCTGGCACAATTATAAGAGTAAAAGGTCATTAGATTCTGAAGAAAAGAGGTCTCTTTTATAAGCTTAATACAGTACTTTTATATTTCAGACTATGATATACAATGTATACCATAAATTAATTTAAGACAAATACTTGTCACTTTATCTATGTAGGCACAAGTAAATCGGTGACTTTACTGAAGCGGAGAAATCTTCAATGGTATCATGATTCTGGACTCCATTTCCTGAATAAGGGGCACTGAAAAAAAAATTGGGACAGGGTTTAATTTCACTAACAGATCATGAGCAGTTCTGCACACTCAGTTTGAACAGCTATCATTGTCTTCATATTACTCTCCTAAATAGCGCATGCCAAGTCATCAGTAACCACCAACATTCCTGTAACCAAAGCATAACAGTTTTGAGAACAAGGGATTTTTTTTGAATATGATCTGTCTGCTCCTTTGAAGACAAATATTTCTGTTCCTTTTCACCATAATGAAAATTATCTTACGTTTTTCTGGTATACTTCCTTTGAAATGTACCCTATGGAACCAAAATCTGACGTGCTTAGCATACTTCTTTGAGTTTTGTAATGAAAGCTGTCTTTGATCTCAAAGATCTCCTGCCTTCTAGTTCCAAAGTCTAAATTCCCTGTTCAAAGGAATGCATTTAACAAGGCTCCTGTATTTCATGAAGTATTAGTTGCAATGATTTAATACAAAGATAAATTTCACTATTGGCTCCCTAAGTTTTTGGACATAAACTTAAGCATTTACAGAAATCTATTCTTTTACAGGAGAGGTTCTTGTATAAAAATTTACTATTAACATAGCAATTTTTCAGCAATTAGGCAAATTCTCCAAGTTTGTATAATCAATTACAAAGTTCACTTTAGGGCTTAGTGAAATGCTCCTCGTTCCCCTTACAGTGGAGGAACTGACACACAGACACGCACACACCAGAGACGCAAAGCTTTTTATCATTATACAATGTATTAAAGAACAAAAAATGATGGCAGGCACAAAAGTCTGCCTCCAGCATTCCACGGAAGTTAATAGGTTACCTGTGTAATAGACAAGCTCATCCCAGCCAGGTTTATTCCACGCAGCATTCCTTATATCTTCTCTGGTTTGGAGATCTTTGTAAGCTGGTGAGGGAAAACAAGCACAAAGCTTAGAAGTAACTCCTTGTCCTTCTACACATGAGTAGCTCCCTTAAAAGTATTCTAGGACATAATTAGGAGGCTGCAAACACTGGGAAGGAAAGAAGTCTGAAGCTCTTCTCCACAAAAAGGAAAAGCTCCCAAACCAACGCAAACAGAAGGAACTGGGGAAGAGAGAGAATGTCTTAGATGCAGGTAAGACAGATAATGCAACGGAGTAAAGCTCCAGATTTCTAATGCTGGAATATTCTGAATTGTCGAGATATGAAGATAATACTGCACATTTTCTAAAATAAATATTAGACAATCAGTTTCTTCAAGCTGAAATAACTCTAACATGCGGAAAGTAGCTAAGCATTTGTGGAGACTAACACACAGAGAAAGCCAAAACACCACAATGTAGTAATGTAAATAAATGCTTGACTTTCCTTTTTGTAGGTGAGGTATATGTGATGCTTGAAACTAAACCGTAAAAACCTGACTTCAGCATGAATGGGGATGCAGAAAAGAGATGGCAGGACAGGGCTTGTCATGTTTCTGTTACTGAAAGCAAACAAGCAGTCCCTAATAAGAAAGGGCCATTAGACACTGTACATAGAAACAGAACAAAACATGAAACGTTCACAGATGCTTGCTTGCTTGTTTGAGAAATAGTTACCTACACAAAAAATGAAGGAAATCAACACTGTTGATGTAAAACAAAAACAGTCTTTTAAGACATTCCTTTGCCTTGTGCAAAAGCCTCATCTCCTGGGCAAAGTCAAAAGTCTGTTAGGGGATGGATCAGTGAGGAAAAAGCAGAGAGTGCAAACAAATTTACCCCAAAGATGATGAACCATATACAGCTGTCCAATTTGTGAGAAAAATCCTCCAACCGCTTCATTGTTATCCTGTCGGAAACGAATTGCACGAGCCCTACAGAAGAGCAAAGCAGCCTTTAAAACCAGCAGATCTGGGTAAGAAGTGATAATTGAAAGGAAAGCAGAGTTGAAAGGAAGCACAAATGTTAAACAGCATTTGCAGTACACTTCAGTAATTAAAAATGAGGAAAAAATCCACAATACACTGATTTTAAGCACTAATTAAAATATACCTATATATCTTATTAAATGAGATAAGAATAGAGGCTTACAGTTTCACCAGACTGTGCATTAATAACTTTTTGTCTTCAACATTAGATCCGGTATAACAATAAATGCTGGAACAGTGCAGAGTGGCAGCACATTTTTACAGCAGGTTCTTCTAAAACTAAATAATTGAGTTGCAGTCATACCGTCTTTGTCACACTCATAGATTATGTAGTAGTAGAATCCATCTTTTTTAACCAGGTGGACCTTTGCTATGCAGCTGTCCCATGCAATACTTTGTGATTAGTTATGTAAATAAGGTCAACATCTCTTTTAACTATAAATCTGTTGCACTTTCTAAAACAGATTGGCTACCACTACAGATATGCCTATTTAAAAAAAATAATCTAAATGCAATTGACAATACTGATGACAACACAGCATCTAACAACCCAAGTCCTCACCTTTGTTGCAATAATTGAAAATACTCCAAATTATTTAACTATCAACCATTAGAGCTGCATGGACTTAGTGAAGGTAAACTGAAAGAAATACACACTGGTTTTAAATAAGATAAAATCAGAAGCATATACTCAAGAGAAGGCTGTCTCAAATGCTTTTAATCTATGTATTAAAACACAAAGGTGCTGCTGATTAGGTTTTCAAGAAGCCAGAGCAGGAACACCCAGATGAGGTTACACAGGAAGGTGTCCAGGCGGGTTTTGAATGTCTCCAGAGTAGGAGACTCCACAACCTCCCTGGGCAAACTGAAATCTTTTTTCATTCCCCTCAGACTGCAGGATGCAGCTTCCTCCCCATCTGCCTGGAAGATCAGCAGTGGGTAGTAGTCCGTTGGGTGCACCAGGTTGGGGAGCGTCCTGGTGACGTCCCTGATCTGGGCTCCAGGTAGACTGCACACTTCCCTACGATAAGGGTTAACTCTGCAGACTGGGCCCTCTGTGCCCTTCAGAAGGGAATTGCCTACTACAATTAGCCTTCTTTCTTATTTGAAGCAGTCTTGAGAAGTCAACTGCCTCTTTCTAAGTGACCTCGTAGGTGAGCCTTGCACCACATCCTCACCTACCTCCTCTTCAAGATCCAGGGCCTCAAATCTATTACGGAGGGGCACCTGGGGAAGCAAAGCAGGTAGGGAGGGGGGCTGCCCACGGCCCCGAACTAAAATCTGCTTCCAACCCTCTTCGTCTTTTCTGTCCCCTACCTCTGCCCGACAGCGACAGGGCAGGGGCTGCGTCAGATCTACTTCCTCTGCCTGACAGGGCAAGGGGTTCATCACCTTTTGGGGGGTATTCCCCTGGAGCATCTCTGAGTGGCACGCCAGGGAGTTACTCCACCAGTGGGTTTCCTTTTCACACTCCCTGATGGTCCTCAGTGTCTCAATCTCCTCCTTAAGCTTTGCAACCATGCTGAGCAGATCTTGCACCTGCTCACACCTCACACAGGTGGGATGCTGGCCATCCTCACCGGGCAGCAGCAGGCTCTGGCACTCCCTGCAGCCAGAAACCTGAATAGCCACGATTCGGGGCAGACAGTCTGTCTGAGTTGCTACAGTCTTCTTCAGACAAGCTCTCTTTCTGGTCAAGACCACGGTTGGCAACAGTATGAAACAGTGGCAATAGGTGAGAGAGTCTAACTAGCAAAAGTGACAACCTCTACACCCTAGTGCACCACCCGCTGCTGCAGCACAGCATGGGTGCTACTCACCCGCGTCACAAGCCGACTGCCCCTTCCAGCACCTGGTGGGCAGCGATGCTTTGCTGCCTTCCCGAAGGCTTTTTCAAGAGGAGGGGCGGGGGTGTGATTGCCCTCGCCACAGTAACGCCCACTCCGTGTCAGCTGCTCATGCAAGGGCTGCTGAAATTGTTTCTTCTATATTACAATCAAACTAAAAGGGTTAAGTGAAGGAAAACCAAACCACAGAGCCTATGATGTTGTTTGCACACAGATTTCCTCTTTTTTTCCCTTGAAGTATAAATGAAGGGTCAATAACTATCTTACAATTTGCAGAATTACAGAAGCAGGCCATTCACTGGGTGACTGAGCTGCTTTGCTACTGTTCTGCTACCTCCACTTCTTCAAACATACATCTCTCCTATAGAAGAACACAAGTGCTAAAGCAACACTTACCAGTAATTTCCCCACTCAATCATGGTTCCGGGCTACAAAAACAAAACAGACTGTAAGAACCGTAGTTTAAAGAAAGTCAGAATATTTGGACAGTTTTCACAACATTTACACAGGGAAAACACTGTTTATTAACAAAATCGCTTCCTTCAAGCATTAAGCATATTATAATCATCTGTAATTACTTTGTTTACTTACTGTATTACTTCTAAGTCATTTACCTGAAGTTTCCTTCAAATGAAAACAGGCCCTACAGATATTAGTACCTTGTTGGAACCTGTCTTCATTTTGGACCCCACACTTTGAGAGCAACAATGACTCAGACATCAGCTCTGATAAGAACCACATTTCAAAGATGAGACCTGTTTTCCATCTACATTGTATAAACATCCTTGGAACATTTAAAGAAAAAAACATTTGAACATAAAAAGAAACATTAAACTTACTCTAAGCTGATAGGATCTCAGTTCATAAATATTAGGCCCTTCTCTGGGAACAGGTTCATTCCAGAAACTGAACTCCAACAATAATTGGTTCTTGCGTGAGAGAAGCATGTTACCTCTTTCTTTGCGAAACTCTGTGAATTCCTAAAAACAACGTGATCACTGTCAAACTGTGTATTTTGTCTCAACAACAAAAAGCAGTTTAACGTACAGTGGCTTAGATTTTTTTTAATGCTACCTTGAGGTTTTGGGACACATGTTTCTAAGTTTGTACAGGAAGTGACGAGATATTGAACTAAACACGAGTATCCAAATATGCAGTTTTTCTCTCTGTTCTCTTGCAAGTAAAATAACCAATTCTAACAAAATCAATGCATATTACCTTATTTTGACGGAGTTTACTCATGACCTCATTAAGAGCTGGATAGCCTCCTTCATATCTCCACAGATGAACTGAAACAGAAAAAAAGGAAGGTTTTCAGGGATGTCACAGACTAATGCTAAATCTTATGGAGTATCACAGTATCAAATGCTCTTCATACCAGAGAATTATACAAAAATAGAAGTCAGGTAGCAGGTTTAAAAATAGATTTTCTTTAAAGAAAGCACTAGACATTTGAACATTTTAATGGAATTATCTGATTTCTGAAAAGGGCTCTTTTGGAAATTTGCAATCTGCTCTGAGGATAATGGAGATTCATGAAAGGACGTTTGTTGCCATGCTAGTATGATATGATGACTTTACATGACTAGTTGAAATTGAGATTCTATTTAATTGGATGATTTAACTCCAAAAAAGTGTTTTATACAAATTTAATCTAAGAGCAGAGTGGCAAACTTTTTAGTTCAGTAAACTACTCAAGCACAAAGAGCAACACACTTTCTGTAGGACATGAAAAATGGGCAACAATATTTCACCTCAAAGAGTCACAATAGCTGTTTTCTCTCGTCTAAAGCAGCCCTGTGCCTTTTTCAAGAGAGCGGACTGGACACTAACGTAAGGCCCTTCACTATGATAACAAATTCATCCAGTGCACCTGCTTCTGCTGTCTTATCCCCAGGGCAAATTTGATAAATCCAGCTAATATTAACACAGCCTGGGCACAAGTACTGAACAAGCCAAAACCCCATAATCTGCTTTATTACACTGCTAGAACTGTTGCAATAACATTTTCCAGGCAGGCTATGGATGCATTTACAAATACGGTCTGTGTTAATATGTTACAAAAGCAACGAATGAGACTTGGCCAAGATATTCTCATTTCAATTGTCTTCATTCCCCAATTGCCCTTCAACTTCTAGAATTGTTTCTCAGATGTTTTTTGGTTTATCTACTGTTATTTCTTTGCTTTTGTTCAGTGTAAATATTGCAATATGCTGCAAATGCAGGAAAAATTAATGTGGACATGAGTATATTTTTCTGTAACAAGGCAATGACGTTGCTGCTAATAAAGCTCTAAAAATGGAGCTACATAACAAATATCACCACACCACTCTGCAGTCATGGCTTCCCATTCCTTCAATGCCCAGAGCCTAGGAAATTTTTCAGGTTCTCTCTCTACACCAGACTCCTTGTAGTTACCTCTGGAGCAGCTCTTCAGTAATTTCAAGTTCCCACATATGTTCAGTCTGCATAGTCAGGCTGTATCCATACATGAACAGAAACATTTTCACTTTCCTCCAGTAAAGGCCTAGCTTGTTGTTGAGTTTACAATGCAATCATTTTTTCAGATGGCACAAATGATTTTCATTTCATTATCATACAGCAATTAAAGTATCAAAGTCTGAGTATAGCTTTTATACCGGCCAATGCAAGGTAAATCTGTCGGTTTGTTTGTTTGGTTTTTTTAAGCCTTTGCCTTCACCCTAAATATTCAGGAACGTGATCTGTGCCTGCAAAATAGCACAGGAACAAATTTTACAAGCATTTCCCCAAACTGTTAATATACCACCTGGAAAACATGAAAGTGTATTAACAACCGGACAAGTTTTAGGAATTAATGCTTCACTGTAAAACTCAACAAGACAAAAAGCAAGCACTGTAAATGTTAATAAGGCTACTGATAATTGATGCACACACACCCTCTCTGTATACATTGCTAAAGGTTTACTGTCAACAGAGATGATTTAAAGAGAAGAAACCTGCCAAGCACACGGTTCACTTGTATGGTTTTACATTCTGTTGTACTTCTATCTCCTACCAGCCTGATCTTGCTCTCCGTACCACGTGTTCCAAGTCCCCACCAGTGCACATGGGTAGTGTTTTTCTTCATGAATCTTTGGCAGCACCTCTTGACTTGAAAACAAGGAATACAGACACTGTGTTGCATTTCCTCAGGGAGGCTACAGTTGATATGTATAACAAATCACCACACGTTTATCATTATGGTATAAAAATTCACAAGCTCTACTTTTCAGAAGAGAAAGCCGAAATGCAAAATCTGCTATACCAGGGGAAGGATAGCGACAAGACTACGTAAATTTAAGGTAAGCGTTACCATTTCTTAGACTGTATGACAAATACACAGCATGGTAGAATTCTTTCAATGCAATAAATTATGTCTATCACCTAAAAGGCTACCCAAAGCATTAGGAAATTAAACATCAGGATGGCTTACCTAAAGAAAATGCAGCTTAACTACATGGGTGATTTGCTTTCAGAAAAGCTTTTCTTTATCAAGGGAGGTAGAATATCCAAAAATAGGGAAGGACAGTCTTCTGTACCCATTACAACGCTATTAATTCTGTTGAGCTGAATGAGTAAAACCAAGTATTTTGATAGATCAAATGACCATACTTCATAGTATGCAGCCTTATTGCCTACTGCTGTTTCAGAAAGCGGTCTTAGTTGGAGGCAACTTACCCATTAAAGCAAACAGTGAAACTGCCTTAAAAACACCTCCGACACAACATTTCTGTTGGAGTGTTTCTAGTATTTCTAACATTTTTTTTCAAACTTTACGAGTGACCTACATTAGCATTAGAAAATTAAGTTTTACTGATTGCTGACTTGGTTAAGACAGCTTTCATTGCACTGTACTCTGATTAATACATCAATTAGTTAGGTTGAACTTTGCCTTTTCATATTTTTCCCTGAATAATTACCCCTCTTACTCGGTTTGGCTCAAGGGTAATGAGTCTCTACACACTATCAAATAATAGGAACAGGCTGGTCTGTGGCTGAGTCATTAGATATGAGTTTTTTCTCTTCATCCTTACACTGACTTTCCAGACAACCTTAAGCAAATCTCATCACCAATTCATTCCTCAAGATTTTTCACTATGTAGTGTAAATAATATGACAGAATGATTTTCCAAGCATGTTTCACCATTGCTTCATTTTTGCAAAACATAATTAGATCCTAGAAAGGCAGCTTTAAACAGGAATGTTAAATTATTGCAATAACCCTAAAATGTATTTTGTTGTAAATTACAGAAAAAAAACAGCCAGAGATTACCTTGGAACACCATATTTTCCCTTTTTAAAAAGAACTGCTCCTAATTCTTCAGAAGGGGTCCTTAACCACTGTGATTATTCTAACTTGATATAGAGTAAGGAATTAACCTGAACATCTTGAATTTAGGGAGAGGAGCAGAGGAAGTTCAGAGAGGCTTAGTTTTTTTTTTAATTACTTCATTCTTAGTTTTTTTTCTTCCCCAGAATACTTGAATTTGGGTTTGTTTGGAAAGTATAAATCTAACCATACATACTTCATCTGATTACTGTCAGCTGTTTCTTTCTCTGCTGTTGTCTCTTTCCTTGAAAATAAAAGCTTCTGCTTTCACTTGACATTTATGTAGCTCACCAAATAATGCAGGGAAATTGTTCCCTGTCTTGTATAATTGGACATGTTTATATTAAGCTTTTAAACAGCAACCTGGATGAATGCTAATTGTGCTCGTCTGTGTAATTATTTTTTTAAAACAAAAAAGCTAAAAATACCTTATGACTGAATGTTATTCTGGTGGATTTCTGTGTTTGCATAGCAAGGAAAACAGTTCTGCATTATCTAGCCCCATTTCAAAGCTGAACACACGAAGGCACTGAGATGTCATTTGACCTACTCGTGGCTGTACAGCCAATCAGTAACAGAGCCAAGGACACGAACTGGGAGTTGTGAACTTCTCCCCCACCCTGTTGGTGTTCTCGCAAATACAACACGCTTGTAAAAATGGTTGCAGTAGGGTATCACTATGCTAAGAATGTTTTATTTAACTGACAAGATGGTCACTGCCAGTGAGAAAGAGCTATTGTTGGAAACATGTGAGGCTCACTATGTTTCCAAATTTAAACATACAGTGGACTGCAAACTGGCTGAAGCGAAGAAGCCAGAGAGTCGTGGTCAATCGGGCGGAGTCCAGTTGAGGCCTGTATCTAGTGCAGTGCCTCAGGGGTCAGTACTGGGGCCTGTATTATTCAATATACTCATCAATGATTTGGATGAGGGAATAGAGTGCACTATCAGCAAGTTTGCTGATGACACGAAACTGGGAGGAGTGGCTGACACGCCAGAAGGCTGTGCTGCCATCCAGAGACCTGGACAGGCTGGAGAGTTGGGCAGGGAAAAATGTAATGAAATATAACAAGGGCAAGTGTAGAGTCTTGTATCTGGGCAGGAACAACCCCAGGTTCCAGTATAAGTTGGGGAATAACCTGTTAGAGAGCAGTGTAGGGGAAAGGGACCTGGGGGTCCTGGTGGACAGCAGGATGACCATGAGCCAGCACTGGGCCCTTGTGGCCAGGAAGGCCAATGGTACCTGGGGTGGATTAGAAGGGGGTGGTCAGTAGGTCAGAGAGGTTCTCCTGCCCCTCTACTCTGCCCTGGTGAGACCACATCTGGAATATTGTGTCCAGCTGTGGCCCCTCAGTTCCAGCAGGACAGGGAACTGCTGGAGAGAGTCCAGCGCAGGGCAACAAAGATGCTGAAGAGAGTGGAGCATCTCCCGTGTGAGGAAAGGCTGAGGGAGCTGGGGCTCTGGAGCTGGACAAGAGGAGACTGAGGGGTGACCTCATTAATGTTTACAGATCTAAAGGGTGAGTGTCAGGAGGATGGAGCCAGGCTCTTCTGGGTGACACCCAATGATAGGACAAGGGGTAATGGGTTCAAACTGGAACACAAGAGGTTCCACTTAAATTTGAGAAGAAACTTCTTCTCAGTGAGGGTGACAGAGCCTGGAACAGGCTGCCCAGGGGGGTTGTGGAGTCTCCTACTTTGGAGACATTCAAAGGCCTGGATGCCTTCCTGTGTAACCTCATCTGGGTGTTCCTGCTCCAGCGGGGGGATTGGACTGGATGAGCTTTTGAGGTCCCTTCCAATCCCTAACATTCTGTGATTCTGTGTTTCTTGAAAAGGTGGTTGTTCTGGCTCCAGAGCAGTGATTATGTAGGCAGAACAGGATTAATATTTCTGTCCTTAAGGTAATAAAACTAAAATGTTGCTAATTCATACATTTTTTGGAAAACTCACAACAGTACCATTCCCTTAGGAGGATATCGCCCCAATGAAAAGATCCTATCCAAGGATTTGCAGAGTTCTTTAAGATCTCGGCAACATTACTTCTGTAGACGGATATAGATGAGAAAGTCAACCCCATGGCTTTTAAAATCTCCTTGAAGTTGTAATTCAATTGAACAGTGGCAGATGGCTTTACTTACCAGTCATCTCTCCCTTCCTTCCTACATACAGACAATAACCACCATCAGCACATTCCTACAGGGCAGCTGGAATGGGACATGCTGGGACACCAGGATCTACCTGCACGGACCAGCAACTGGGGGACAGCTAAGGGAAGGGGGAGAGCTCTCCCAACAAATGCCACCAACATTTGCACAAAAGGTATCATCCTAAATTCCAGCTTAGGAAATGACACCTCCAAGAGTGAAGGCAGATGGTGAACTGAGTGAAGTATCTTCTGCCATCTCTCTCCAATTTTATTATCTATTTAACACCATACCATGAAAGTAAAAGGATTTTTCCACCTCCCTTCTAAATAATCATATTAGCCAGTTTTCAGAAAAGCTTGCGATCAAATCAACATATCTAGAATATGAAAACATAATACGCACACTTACCAAAGCTTGTTGTAGGCATCTAGACATTCTGGTTTTACATTGTGAACTGAAACAACAACATTACATGAGAAATGCAGGAAAAGAATAAAGACATGGTAAAGGTAAGTATAAAAAATATCACTCACTCTGTAGTTTATACAGACTGCTGGTCTCCCTTTTGGCTAGAAGGTTGGAGTGAGCATCTTTCCTTGGATCGACTTTGCGAACAAATAGCGATTTTAACCAACTGTCTTCACGAGGTCTGCTAGCTGAAGATCCCAGCCCCCTACATATTAACAAGTACATTATACTGTCACTGAGGGTGTCCTAAAAATGCCCACAATGCAGAGAAGGGTGCAATCAAGTTTAATGCAAACACTATCATAACACACAGTTACACATAGGTCTGTCGCTAAAACTTTTCACTGAGCCACTCTCTAGCAACATAAAGATTTCCCCACTGAGATTTACCTCCTCACAAACTATTTTACTTGATCCAGAGCTGAACTGTTAACCATATACTACCCACTTTATTCTTTGTGCACATGGCAGGGGATGGGTGGATGTCTGCTTTTGCTGCCTATTTATCTTCTTTTTAATCGTGTCTTTGCTCAAGAAGGCTGGGTCTGTCCTGCACACAGACGAGTAAAAAAGAGCAAAAAGACAGTGTGCATAAGGAAAAAATTGTACTGTGTAAACAGGAAAGTAACTGCCATATGTTCCTATGTTGCTTAAAGGTAGCTCTGAAAAGGGAGAAAGTTTAATAGTGCATATTTCAAGAGAAAAAATATAATGAAAGTCTAATATGGGGAAAATTGCAAGTGGCAGGAAACAAACAGCCTGCAAATATTTCAATTCCAAATTGTACTAAACAGGGGTACAGATCCCCATTCTTTGTACATTCACAATTTCCCTTTCTTTGAAACAGAAGAATTTCACTGTCTTTTTCAATCTAACTTTTATGCAGTTTCTGCAAGTGCTCTTCCAAAGTACCACCACTTCCTTTTACACCACAGAGTACACAAAACATTACAACTGATACCTCTCATTTTAAAAATGTGTTAAAGGAATCAGTTGTCTCTTTTCCAGCTGGCAGAGGACCCCTCAATCACCAAAAATACATCAGCTTTCTTGTTGATTTTCTTTGAGAAAACTATCCTTGTGAACATGCCTGTCTGCATTACACAAAAGCAGTTCATTCTAGCAGTGTTTTTCAACAATCAACCTCTTAGTCTCAATGTCTGAAAATAACACAGTGAACTGGTTTACGCTGTGGAAGCGGGATGGAGGAAAGGAAAAGTATTTGATAGCAGAGAAACAGTAACAACCAGCAGCACAAGTGCAGCCAAGATGACCTTCAATGTTAAGAAGTAACTGGTAAATACCTTGTTGGTGTATTTATTGAAAATGGTGCCTTCTCCAGTCCTACGCAAACACACCAACTTGTTGCTGTGCTGAAAGCTGAGCAGCTATTCCTGAGCACAAGCATTTAAAGGGCGTTCCATGATAAGACTGGTGCTGTTATAGAATAAAGGGCACGTAGCTGCCTGGAGCTGATCGCGGCTGGAGAAGATGAGGCCCAGGTGGCTGCAGCTGAGTTGTCATATCTACAGCAGGTGCCACAAGGAGCAAAAGCTGTCCCAGATGGTTAAACCCCCCTGCATAAATCCAAGTTGTTTTAAAAACCTCCCTTAAATTAAGTGCTCATGCTCACTGGACAGCAAAGGGGGCTTTAGGAGACAGAACTCAATCCCAGGCCTGCAGTGCTCATTTTTGCAACTCAAATGTGTAAATTGCCATTTTCTCTCCTTTATTAAATGGAGTTAGCAAGCTAATATTTAGAACGCTATTCTATGAGGACTATTGCTTGCAGCAAACTTTAAGGATAAAAGAGACAAATAATCATGCTGGGTTTTTTGTGAACCAGCTTTATCAGCAGCCAGAGTAAGCTGGAGTTACAGGGATAATACTGAAAAGCAAATTCCTTTGCTATTAGGAGAGTCTCATGACTTGAATGTTAAACTGCACCTAAAACTGGAGGTATATTTAATTTTCAATACAATGAAATGAGTAATACTTTACATTTATGTAAAATCTTCTACCCAGCTATTGTGGAGTTCCTCACGAACAACTGACTAACAAATCATGACTATCCATCTAAATATATATATTCTATGTATAATAAAGAATGGTAACAGCTGAAGTTCAATAGATAGTGCACCAAATCTGAGATACCAGGGCCTTATTTTTAATCCATGCCCTTAGAGAAGTCCTGTACTACCGGTGTCATTCTAGACACCCACAAATCAAGAAGCCCTGAACCAATTACTAATTCACTTGTGTGGGCAATTCTGTACCCAAGATTAACCCTGGAAGAGTAGGAACTAAATTCATGTCCTTGGGCTTGCAGTTGTGAACATCAGTCTCAAATTAGTTCAAAACTAATCCATCATCTAAAAGATCTATTTTAAACTAACTTCTTAACATTATGTCCCACAATATTATAATAGCTGTTCCAAGTAAAACAGATATTGTATTCAAATTGTTCCAAAACTCAAATACCACTAATTAGTATGTGAATATACAAATAGAATTAATGTAGACACACTATGTGGAATTACCATCACAACTGACAACTTTTTATGTTCTGGGAACAATACTTTAACTCTCTTTAATGTTTTCATGCAATCTTCTAAGGCACTGCTTGTCTTTGCTAGTCAGTTCTTAACCTACAAGTGTTACCTATGGGCTTGGCTTTCTTGCTGTAAATATTGGGCTGTGAACATGAAAATATAACACTGAATAGCTTGCCTAAATTAAAAATGATGGTGAAACACTTCTATCCCACTTAGCTTCTGCTTTAGAACAAAATATAAACTGGGTGGGAGATATCAGGTCATATATTTAAATTCTGTAGAAAACCATGTCTGCCTGCAAGAAAAACAACTTGTCTATAATTTACTGTTTTTGATTTGTGGTCTAAACAGACATCCAAGTTTATTAACTAAAAAAAAAACCCAACAAAACATGCACATAAAATCTCACAACATATCGTACACAACTCTCCCCATCCCTGTTTTAAACAGCTGCTTGCAGTGATGCCTTTTGTCTTGCAAAAGGGCTGCTGCCCATTCTGAGGCTTGAGACAGCAGCTTTCCCTGTTTCAAAGAAAAGGAGGAGAAAAAAGTGTGTAGACCCATCCGAGCTTGGCCGATTTGGTCTCCAACACCCAGGTAGCACGTGCATCTGCTGCCTGTATCCAAGCCACATGTGTGCACATCTGTACCAAGAGCTCTGTGTGTGCCCCTGCCACCCAAGTGGGATGTCTGACCCTTTGCACATCACACACGCGGGAATACAACCATCTGCACCCCAAAACTTGATGGATGTGTCTGTGCATGTGCCCTGACACCCCTGGGGTCGCACACATGTGTACACACATGACAGCTCCTACGGGAAGTGTGAATATGTGTGCCCTGACACCTGAGGGGCATGCACACTCGAGGGTCCATGTGTGGCTGTGCACGGTGAAGGCAGGAGGATGCTGGTGTGCGCAGCCATGCAGCCTGACACTGGGGGAGATGGGGATGTTTGGTATGGTGCAACCTGGCACCATGAGTGGTTATGTGCCCTGACACCACAGGGTGTTGTTGAGTGTGCAGCCACACCCCCCAGCACCACAGGCTATGAGGTGCAGGCTGGCTGTGCACCCTGTTGTCTGCTGGAGTTGGGATGCAGAGTAGCTCTACACCCTGGAGAGATATTTGGGTGCAGAGCATCCATACACCCCAGCACCAGGGATACGTGTGTGCAGGGTGGCTGCGCAGCCCGACACCCGGCGGTGAGTAGCCGTGGGCTGTCTGTGCAGCCCGAGCCCCGGACGGGCGGCAGGGACCGGCGGGCACCCAGCTCTCGGCGCGGCCATCACCCCCCGGGGGCGGACTTGGGGACGGAGAGGAAGGGGCCGGCCTTGAGGCCCATGACCTTGAAGGCCACCCCGAGCAAGTCGCACTCCCCGCCCCACGGGAGGGCCGCGGGCCCGGCCCGTCAGCTGCCCCGGCGAGCGGGGCGCCATTTCCAGTCAGAAAAGGGGAGGGGGGGTGTCTACGCGGCGAGGGGAGGCGCGGACAGCGTCGGCTCCGTCTCCAGCCTCCCTCGGCGGCCCTCTCCCGCCCGCCTCACCCCCTCAGGGCTCACCTGAGGGCCAGGCCGCCGCCGGGCGGGAGGCGCGGGACAGCGCTGGCTCCCACCAGGCTCCGCCGCAGCAGCACTCGCGCCGCCATCTTGCTCCGGCCGCCTCCCTCCTGGGCCGGCGCGGGAGGGGAGTGCTGCAGCGGCCCCGCCGGCCGCCAGGGGCGCACCGCCCGCAGGGGCAGGCGCGCACGCGCAGATCGCCCCAACCCATGACCCCCCCCGCCTGCCCCGGTTTTGGGGTGACCCCAGCACTGGTTTGGGGTCTGACCTAAAAGGCCCACTAAATAAAAGCCCAAGCATTTTTTTTTTTAAGATGATTAATGATGATTAAATTTTTCACCCCCAAAGAGCTGAAATGCTTTCTTTGCACCATTCCAGCTACAGCAGTATTTAATTAAAATTCAGTTTGGCTAAACTGGTCGTGTGTGCTAGCATCAAACCCTTAAATTACTTGAAATTAAGAATAATTAGGCTAATAGTTACAAGACAATTCTAAAAGCAACCAGCCAATAAACACAGAAAACAAGTTATTAGCAAACCTTGCCTAGAATTTCTACAGAGGATTCAAGTTTATATCACTTCACTATGCTACTTCCATCACCATTTTATGACTTATATATCAATGCTCTGTGAGAGCAAATCATAACACAATGTGCTTTAACAACAGTACATTGTGGTCCTCTTTAAAAAAGTTTAACCTACGATTAGCATCAATCTTTTAAACAAGTTACTATACAGTTCAGACCATGAACATGTAGTCACATTTAAATCTGACAGCACATTGGGATCGTGAGCAACCCTCTAAAAACCTACCTGTGAAGTGAAAAAAACTGACAACCTTCTGTGATGAATCAATCTTGGAGGAAAAAAAAGACATTTTTTCACAGCTACTCAAGAAAAAAACTACAGGCAATACCAGGAAATATTTACTTCCCCAATTAGATGTGGATGCAATTCATTACCCAAACAGGAAACTTTTAATATTTCTTATAATATATGTCTATTAATAGTTATTAGAACACTCGTATCGCACATACTGAGGGTGAAGCTCCTTTACTGCCTGCTTGGGTAAATCTGAAGCGCATTTTCCAGAGCGTGGGGCCACGTTCCAGCCAGGGTCTGGTTTCTCTCAGTCTCTGCTGGGGATAAAGTTTCACATTTTACATCCACCCAAGCAGGAGGCAGAGCCCAGATTTCCTTCCACTTCAATAAGGGCCTTAATCAGGCAGCCACAGTTACTGAGTAATTTACATAAACCTAAACCACCTTGACAAACGTATCAACCAGAATAACCTACAGGCACATGTTTAAGACACTTCCTCAAAGTCAGAGACCATGTTCACATTATTAATTTACACAGAGACATCACAGGATAGCACTTGAGGACCAGCATTCCAAAAGCAGTAATTTTTGGTTTGAAGCACTGAAGAAAATTGAAGTTTTTCATTCTTCCTGGCCCAAATAATTTGCTGAGTTCAATAGGACTGTGTTAGCAGTTTGCAAGCACCTAAAACTGATTTTCCACAAGTGAAGGTAAAGGGCAGATTTACACCACTGGCAATAGAAGAGAACACAACTAAGAGCTTGCTAGTGCAAGCTGGCTCAGTTTCTTAAAGTAGGATATTTTAGGTCACAGGAACTCTGTTCAGACACACCAAATTTACCTTCTGATCCTAAAGACCAGTGAGATATTTAGACACTTCAAAAAGAATTTCTTATATTACATACTTCATTTGGACAGGTTACAAAGTCAACCATGCTAAGCTGCCCAAAGTCTTTATTCTCATGGCCATTATAAAGGCAAGTGGCTGTGTTCTTGTTAGAGATTTTGGAAGCTAGAAGATACTGCAATGTGGAAGGAGCAACTGTAAGAGGAAATAAGGACACATGCAGGTAGCTGGTTTTAAAATTCTACACTTCCTTTCAAAAGGTTTAATAGCATTATCTTAAGTAATCCTACAAAACACAAGAGACTGTCTGAAATACAGAACAATCAAATATAATGACCCTCCCACCAAACTTAAACATTATACAGTTATATTTTTGTCTTTCTCAATACAGAAGAGTCATTCAAGTGAACAACCAGCTTTTGAAACAGTCAAGGATTAGGGCAAAGCTACATGAAACAAAATGAAGTGTTGACACTAAACTCACACTTTCTATGTATTTTAATTTAGAGTCAAGGTACCTATCAAGCTGCAACATCCACATCCGTTCTTATAAGCAACTATATATTTACTATTTATTTTGACTACAGATTTCACTGAAACATTTAACATAAACCAGCAGGGCCTCAAACATCCCTGGCAGAGACAAGCTGAAAAGCCCTCTGGTTAAACTTTTTCCCCACTATTTGTTGAACAAACTTTAAGTTCCTGAAGTTTTTCACTTAGATAAGTAGTATCTGCCTCCGTCAGATTTTCTGAATCTGACAGATTTTCAAGGAATCTGGTTCCTGCACAGGGCTTTCCTGTTATTGGATCTATGACTTTTCCAACCTTGAAAACAATTTCAGCCAGTTCGTGTTTCACGTGTTTGCTCCTCCGCTCAGGCAAAGCTTTCAGAAGAACAATGTCTCCAACAACACACTGCTGCAACGGATCGTGGGCAAAATAGGTTTTTCGTTTGTTAAAGAACTGTAGAAGGAAAAAAAGCAAGCCTTGGCATTAGATTTCAAAATTAAGCAATTGACAAATATATAGTTAATAAAGAACCAACTAAATCACACTATGGAGAAGTCTTTTTTTAAATGAGATTCAGTTTGGATCATGAAGATAAATGCAACTGTACACTCTGCTGTTTTTCCCAAGGAAGAACACAAGCTGAATGACTTCCCTGTGCAGCCCACACTTCAAGAACTAATATTAATTCTTATTCATCCTAATATGTCTAAAGATCACCAGCCCTGAAATCAGTATTTTGAAATTCGTCATTTGAGACTTTTCTTGCTCAATTTTCTTTCATCTAAAAAGTCAATATTTTTTCTTATTGGAACACCAGAAATCAGATTTATTTTTTTAAATAAAAAATTAACAGGTTCTTCTACTGGATGAAGTTTCATACTGGGATCCACTAGATCATCACCTAATCCTGACTCTATTCTTAATCTTCTGGTCACCAACGGTAAATTATTTCACCTACATGTAGCACAGCTTCCCTTTCTATAAGTGGAGAAAATACCGATTTTTTTTAAATACTGATTTCTTTTAAATCTCTAAAATGTATTGACAAGAAGTGATAAAGACAAAGGTTGTGTAGCACATCACAGTACAGATTCAAATACCAAGTATGATTATGCAGGCAGGAAAACTGCTACAGAATTTGTTGTAAAAGTGACTGATACAATGTCAAGTTTCCAAAAGAAAGCATACTCCAAGATGAAAATTTAAATCTATGTATAGAACAACAAAAACTTACCTTCTCAACCAACAGCAAATGAAGTGAGTGCATTAACAAAGCACTCCAAAGAAACACACTTAGCAGATAATCCGTAAGGAGGTATCCTCACAACAAACTGCTTTTCATCCTTTGCAGTCACCCCCACAACCAAATCATTACCAAGTTCCTTAAAGAGTTTGCATTGCAAAGAGATGCCAAAAATTCTGAGACTCAAAGCAGTAAAGCATTCTTCCACACAGTACAAAAATTACCATGCAAGGCAAGGTGTTAACCAGCTTTTACCTTTAATAAGTAAGGATCTAGCACCAGCCTCGTCACTCTCACTTTGGCCGTTTTCTGCATTTTGGTTCCTATGACTTTCCCGACTATCCATTTTGCATGGACAGCTCCACGTGGTACAGACATGGTTTAGTTATGGTCATCCAGTGCCTGGCAACATGCAAGCAGACATGCTAGTTTAAGAAAGAAATAAGCAGTTTCTGATCACTACCAAAATTAGGATTTCCATTTCAGATTAACAGCTTAATTAGGTTGCTTTGTGGGAAAAACAGGGTAAACACAAACAGCTCAGAACTCCATATATTGCACTATCTCAGCCTTGTTGTACAGTATAAGAAAGGATGTGAACATGCCCCCAGTTACCAGGGAAAGTTACTTCAGGATGGTAGTGAAAATAGACATAACAGTGTGAGGATGAATCCTTATCTCACAATGTCCAAAAGTTCCTGTGAATCATACCCATTATCACATACACAAGACAGATGTGTGCAGCTGCAGAAGTTACTGCTAATTTACCTCATACTCCAGCAGCTGTTTTTGCTGGACACCTGTTACCCAGGTCTGTGTATGTTAACTCAAACAGAGAGAAGCTTGTCACTTCTGGTCAGCACGTAATTTACTCCTGTGCAGCTCCCGATTATTAGTCAAGCTGACAAAAGTCTACAAGAGGTAATAAACTCCTCAAAATATAAAGGACATATCAAAGAGATGCCTGATCTACAGGAAGCGTAATCACTTTTGAGTTAGCTCTTTCCTGGCAGTAATCACACTCCATTACCTTACTTACTTAGTTTAATTAGTGACAGCTTTCCTGTACCACCCTTGCAAGAGTCACAAACAAAATAGACATGTAAGCATTAGAAGACTTGAACCAATATTAAAACTGATGAAGACCAATGACCATTTTGTCTCCCACCCAGTTACATACAGTTAAACACAGCTGACATCTCTCGAGTGCCCCATTTTATCCATTTTGCAACATTAATTAACAATTGCTTTGACACTGCAACACATCCAAACACAAGTTTAGGAACGCAGAGACACATCCACAGGATAAAGTGCTCCAAGCAGCAACACCTGGGGTTGCTTTTACTATCTTTGACTCAGCTGTGTGACCCACAGGGCAGGAGAAGGGAGTCAGGATGAGAGGCTCTCCTGTAAAACAGGACGAGCCACCACCAGCCACACTGTGACCAGGCTGGAGAGAGGCAAACAGGTACAAAATAAGCAATAACCACAAAGCACAGGGGAGCTATAAGGAGGACAGGAGTTAGACAGCTAGACAAGACATCTCTCATAGGGAATAGGAGAATAAAATAGGAAATTTATACAGATTTAGAGCCTTCTCCCCCACCTCTCCACAGCCCTCCGCACCAGGCCCAGCCCCAGCAACCTCCACAGCGGCAGGGCTGAGGGAAAGGCCCTGTCTCGCAGGCACCGGGCCCCAGCTCAACCACCTCCCACAGAGCAGCTCCATCCCCGCGAGTGCCCCATACCCCCCACCCATTTCTCCCCACAACCGCCCCATCCCCCCTCACCGGCAGCACCGGCCGCCGCGCCTCAGGGCCTTAAAGAGACGGAGCCGGAAGCGGCGGAGCCGAAGCAGGAAGAGCCGCGCGGCAGCGGGGCGGGGCCAGTGGCGGGACGGGGCGGAGCCTCCTGGGAATGTTTAAAAGCGCGGGAGCCCGCGCTGGCGTTCGTGGAGGAGGGTGGGGTGGTTGTATTGTGTTCTTCGTGCTGTGTGTGAGGCTGTCACAGCGCTTAGCAAGCGGCCAAAGTCACTGCAAGTGAGGGTTTTTTTTCTCCCTTAGACTGAGGGGGGTAGGGGCAATGAGGAAGCAGGTCCTGTTTTCTCAGCGAGCCACTGTCTGTGGGGAGACCTGCCCTATCTCTGGCTGCTGTGGGTTCACACAGCTGAACCCAGCCTGAGTTTTTGGTACAAATAACTGGTCTGGGTCACCTCATGCAGCAGCAATGTGTGGTGTGGTGGGGCTGGCCTTGGCCTGCAGCTGCTGAAGGAGCTTGAGGTGGGTGTGAGAGCTGAGGGGCTGTTTCTCACTCTACATTTTGGGGGGGTGAAGCTCTTGGGTGAGTACAGGCTCATTTTGTCCCTGTGGCACTGAACCTGTTTGCCCAGCAAGTAATTTTATGCTCTTCCACCTGCTGTTAAATTATGTAAATATACCAAATAAATATACAAAGTCTTGAATATTTTTCCATTTAGTTCTGAAGTAATTGTAACATATATGAAGTAAGAGCTGGCCTAGTGTCCTTGCTTATCCATACACTGGTAAAAGTACAGTTTCTTTAAATCCATATCTAAGGTAAACAATTGAAAAAAAAATCTGTACAGTCTGAATAATGGCAAAAAATCCAGACTTTGCCGTCACCTTTAAGGTAATGAGCCCCTGGTGGCTCATGGAGCCTGTGGTCTCTGTTCCTGTGACTTCAGGTTGAGGCTGTGTGTGGTGGTTTGGTTTTTTTGTTTTTTAATTTAAATGTGTTCACTTACCTCTTTCCACTGGCAAGATTTTTGGCTGCTGCCCACTTTTCAGGCTGGTTGTCTTCAGGTTTTATTGTCCCATCATCTCTCACCACAGGAAGAGGGCAGGTAGGGAATTGTATTTACTTAATAGGATGACACTGTGTAGCTTCTCCTTTTTAAGGTGGCTGGGCATGGTGAGAACAGGCTATTCTTTGTATGGTTGGAGACACTGTTGAAATAGTCTGATCAAATATGTCAAAAGAGTTATTTGGAAGTTTATTATCAGTTCTTACAGATATTGAAGTCAGGATTAATGGGCTTCTCTTGTTATAGTGCCTTATTGCTTGAATTACAGTGAAGTTGGGAGGAGTCTTGCTGGCCTGGGCAGGAAATGGTTAAGAGCTTTTCATATCACCTGGGAAAGCAATTCTTTGATTTTTCAGAGGGCGCTAACATGCTGCAGTTCATAGGAAACAAAGGAAAGGGGATCAAGTATAAAAGTTGTTCTTGGATTTTATTTTCAGTGGCAGAACTTGTGATGGCTGGATATTGATGCCTGCTGAGAAATACGGAGCTTTGGATTGAAAAGGATATTTTTTTCTTCTTACCTTTGTTCAGAAAATGATCTGCAAGGTAAGTCTTGATTCCAGCTGGTGACTTTAGATAATAACTTTTTAGATTGAGAGGTAAGAAAAACCTTTGTATTGCTGACCCATTTTAAAAGAGTGAATTATTTCCTTAAATTGTTACTTGGGCAGGGAGCTCAGGCAAGAAGCGTGAGTCAACAACTGTAAAAAGCCCACAACACTTTCCTGTATTGTCTGCATTCAAATTGCTTGCATTAATTTCTATGCTTAGGTATAGAAATTCAGGAACTGGAAGAAACATAATGAGTTGGGGGAATTTGTGATTAAGAGTTGCAGCAAATATTTCAGCAGTGACAGGAGACTTTCAAATCGTAGTGCTATCTGCATTAATGTAGTTTTGCAGTTGGTGCTTCAAGCATCTTCTATTGGTGGCTCTTAAGTGCTTCCTAAACCTTGTTTCTTTAAGCCACACTCTGCTCCCAAGGGTTTTATATTTCCAGCTGGTGTGAGGACTTTGCCAACAGATGGTATAGTTGCTGTGCTGATCCTGCTTTTGGGGGTGTAAGGGGGGCTTTACCAATTATCATTAATTCCTAGCCT
The DNA here is from genome assembly GCF_036013475.1 of Columba livia. Taxonomy (NCBI): domain Eukaryota; kingdom Metazoa; phylum Chordata; class Aves; order Columbiformes; family Columbidae; genus Columba; species Columba livia. The sequence goes on from NC_088621.1 coordinate 5,524,199, forward strand.
GTCTACAGCTGAGACTGAGGAGATCTCACTTTAAAAAGTGCTGCTGGCTTTTTTGTGTGTGAGAACAGATGCTTTTTCACTTGAGTGTGGCTGCCCAAAGTGTGGTTGGATGGTAATAGTCACTGAGAGCAAGCGCCATGTGAAGGGAAATCGTTATATCCTGTGGAGAGCCCTGCAAACCATCTATTCACCTTGGAAATGCTAAACTGAAAGTAAATTGTAACACTTGGGCAGGTTAATTACAGCCTGTTTGCTGAGGTATTTCTCTGTGTCTGTCTCTAATGTGATGAATTCTGGTGGATTTATTGAGCTTTTGGGGGAAACGCTGGTTTCCTTTTCTTTCTCTTTGGACTTTCAGTTACTACAGTAAGTGGTATCTGATGTGTGGGTTATTTCCCATTTGGATAAAGTGTGTAGTGCTGTGACACCGATAAGCATCAGTCCCTGCAAGAGTCACCTTGCCAGTTCTTCTTGCTGCTGCTGCTGGTCCCAGTTTCCCTCGCACCCCCACATTTTGCTCAGGTGTTGGTTTCTCATTGTCAAGAAGGGAAGTGACTATAATCCCCTCAGAGCTACTGGATGTCACTGCTTTTATCTTGGATGCGAACACACTAAAAGGCAGAGTCAGGAGTGTTTAGTTCCCGCAAGTGATATTCCTCATCAGCACATTTGTTTCCCTCATCAAACAAAGCTTTTATTGGGTTTTTGCTGGTTTTCATAAGGTACAGGAGAAGCTGTGGACATCCATGGCTCCTGAACTATCTGTTCCCAGATTCTAGCTAGACAGGAATCTTTTATCACCCTGCCCTGTTTTGAATTAATGTGTTATTTGGTGGGGTTATGATGTGCTCTGATCTATCGCATTTTGCAGCATGTGGTTCTTGAGCTCAGATCCCTTTGGCAATAGCAGAAATAAACCACTGGAGCTCAGTGACAGAAACTGTCTCGAAACAAGTTGCACATGATTCACAGTTAAGTTGTTATTAGTGAGGATCTAGCGTGGATTGCTTTTGCATTTAAGCAAAAGATTGCAAACCCAGATTGTCTTATTTGGTGAGATTTCACTTATTTGGAGAAGTTATTTTTCTAAAAGCTTGGCTGTTAAGTGCTTTTGCTTATGTTGTCAGTATTTGACATTCATTTAGGCTGTTCAGTGTGAAAACATTCTCTATTTCTTTACCAGTGCAATTGATTAAAATGCAGTGTACATTTCTTGGGAAAATTTGATATTCAAAAATGTCTTTTTGCTGTGAGTCAGAATGTACTTTTCCATGGAATAAAAATTCTGGAAAGGGAAAAAAATGCTATTGGAAATGTTCAACAAATTATATTGTCATTTCAACCAGGTTATATAAAAAAGAAATGAACTTCAAAGTTAAAATGAAAGGGTCTGGTGTGTTTGTCATATTTTGTGAAAATTAATACTTTTTTTGTAGTCGTTCAATTTTCTGTTCAACATTTTCCATATGAAACTCTTTGAGAATGTTCTGTACTGGCTCTAACTCCAGGTTCCTATTTAATTCAATTGGCTGTTTCAAATTACATATTTAAAATGAATTGCGAAGCTTTTTTCCTCCTTTGTCTTCAGCTATTGGTGCTGCTTCTAGAACTAATAGGAGAAGGGGTTATTTTCAATGTTGTATACTAGTTTGTAGTTCTCATGCTTTAACTGCTGTATTCAGTGACACAACTGTTTACAGCAAATCTCTGATATTGAAGAAAACTGGACAGGAAAGACGTCTGGAGTATAACAGGTTAAAATACAGTTTTGCTGTTAGTTGTGTTGCAGCTTGCAGATCAGAGATCAAAAAATTACTGGCATAATTACTGCTGGTTTGGATGCCTTCACGTGATGCTCTCCCTGTCAATATTACTGTGCTCACATTAAACCACACTATTGTGGTCATTTATTGGTTTCTAAATATTCCTTTCCCCTTAGTTGAAAACAGTTTTCTATGCTATATAGAAAGGACTTGAGCTTTGCTAGGTAGTGTGTGCTGAGGTGTTGCCTAAATTACAGAGGAAATGCAGCCCATTCCTTTAAGGAAATATTTCCTGAGAACAAGGGTGTCCCCTGGGGTGATGGGATTTGAACTGTGAATGTGTCTGTCCTCAAAGCACCTGGGATTGCACTGGTTCTAGGTGGTGTGAGCTGGTGGCAAGGACCAGTTTGGGATGGCTGCTTTGGGGGTGGATAGTTCCTCCTGTTCTTGAGGTGGGAGCAGATAATGGCAAACTGTTTTGGACAGAAGTTCAGGAAGATAGAAATTTCATCCTATGATTTTCCAGCATCATAGTATTGTTAGTGATTTTTTTTCTCGGCGTGCAACTTGTCTGTGATTTAAGCCCATTATTCCTTGTCCTAACCATTGTGGTCATGAAGAGCAGACGGCTCACCACACTTGTCCATTCCCTGTACTAACCAGTACTTTCATTTTACCACAGATTATTTTCTAGACTTTGGATTCTCTCCAGTTAGCTCATTACCTTTCCTGAAGAGCATTGCCCAAACCAAACAAGACTTGAGCAGAAGCTTTACCACAGCCAGCTGGAGGGACAGGACTCCTCAACTGCTGTCAGATGAATTTCCTCCCGAGATTCACTTCCCCACTCTGTGTTATCAAAAGTACTTGTTCTCAACTTTGCTGCTGATGTCCATATGATTTGGTAATTAACTCATCTGTTCTCTGTCTCAACACGAGTTGAAAATAAACATTTCCATATGTATTTTGCCTCCTATTTAGCTACTTGACATTTTTGGATGAGGGGCACATAAAAAGTAAGTGGAAAATGATCAGTACATTTGGAAGCCAATTTAGAGCTCAGAGAAGCAAAGAAGGTTACAAGATATTTTATAAAATCCCGGAAGGTACAAACGAATGGAAATTTTCGGATTAAACTAGAACTTTATTTTGGAATTCCTTAAGGAGAGTTTCAAAGTCTGACACACTGTAATAGTCTTATATTGTAGGAAGCAAAGAATGCCTGTCTCTTCTTGACCTCTATAGTTCATAGATACAATATAGGTTGTGCAAGTCAGAGCTATTAGTTTTATAAAGAAATAAAAAGAAAACTTCAGACTGATTCCTGTGCTCAGAAGTAGACATGAGAACTGCATAGTGCAGATTCAGACTGTCATTTGGTACAAACTACAGAGACCTTTGAGAATGGGAATTTTCCTAGGATATGTAAAAGTGATGAGGAACGTCATATTCCTGGTGGCGTTATTCAAAACCCAGATATTTCATGCAACTGTGAACATGCATCCACTGCAGAGTTTTGTTGTGAGACGCTGCTGAATTGCATGGATACAGGTGACTGTATGGATGTTCTTTCTAGTAGTATAGGAGCCCAGCGTTTGCTGATGTCTAAGGAAAGACGGGAGCAATTTAAATTTAGTTTGCTCCTTAAAATAAAGGTCAAATGATTTTTTTTGTTGTTTCAACATCCTTTATTGAACACAAAAATGCATATTTAAAGGTGACTTTATTCTGCAAGTTTGGACTCACCCTACTTTGGAATCTATCCAAGAAAATGTTACTGAATTTCCAGTTGTAAGTGTGATGCATGTTTAATTTCAGGTGTGGCTATCCTCGTAAACTGAAAAATATGTCCATCCGAGGCCTGAAGAAGAAACAACCAAAGACGTTTAAAGTCAAAATTATAACAGTGGATGCTGAGATGGAGTTCAGCTGTGAGGTAAGTGTCCTCAAGAATCCTAGAGAGATGGAGCCTGACCTTGGTATTAGCAAGGCATACATTTGAGAAGTTCAGATCATCACTTCTCCACAAAATCATCTTTCTGTAAGTGACATGGCTCTTTAAGACACTGCCAGATTGGATAAAGAAGTTGGGTCAGAGCTGACACAGTCTTCCACAGCATCCTCATAGCTAAACCAAGGGAGTGCAGTCTGGGTGACCGGGTAGTGAGGTGGACTGGGAACTGGCTGAAGGGAAGAAGCCAGAGAGTCGTGGTCAATGGGGCAGAGTCCAGTTGGAGGCCTGTATTTCGTGCAGTGCCTCAGGGGTCAGTACTGGGGCCTGTATTATTCAATATATTCATCAATGATTTGGACAAGGGAATAGAGTGCACTATCAGCAAGTTTGCTGATGACACCAAGCTGGGAGGAGTGGCTGACACTGGAAGCTGTGCTGCCATCCAGAGACCTGGACAGGCTGGAGAGTTGGGCAGGGAAAAATGTAATGGAATATAACAAGGGCAAGTGTAGAGTCTTGAATCTAGGTAGGAACAACCCCAGGTTCCAGTGTAAGTTGGGGAATGAGCTATTAGAGAGCAGTGCAGGGGAAAGGGACCTGGGGGTCCTGGGGACAGCAGGATGACCATGAGCCAGCACTGGGCCCTTGTGGCCAGGAAGCCAATGGTACCTGGGGTGTATTAGAAGGGGGTGGTCAGTAGGTCAGAGAGGTTCTCCTGCCCCTCTACTCTGCCCTGGTGAGACCACATCTGGAATATTGTGTCCAGTTGTGGCCCCTCAGTTCCAGCAGGAAAGGGAACTGCTGGAGATAGAGAAATTATGACTGCAGAAAAATGTGGAAGAAAACATATAGCAATTCATCAGTTGCCAAATGAATTGAGCTTTGCTGTTGAGGAGACAGAACTGGGCCTGATTAATTCCTAATCATCCAGCAGTAGCAAAAAAGACAGGTTTTTTTGGGGAGGTAGAAAACTGAGGTGCAGTGGGACTGCATATTCTGATGAGAGACTTGACTGCCTTGTGGGACATTTAGTATTTAATTTACTAGGTCCCTCAGAGACAGTATAGATAGTCACAAACAGTGTACTTCTGTGCCTTACTGACCTAGAATACTTGCAGAGTTGTGAAAATAAAGGATTTGGAAGATTTAGAGATCAGAGTCCTTGTTAACAAATCTAGCTTGATGTATTATTTCCTTTGCCAACTCTCCCTTCTCCCCAGATATTGCTCTTTTGCTGGGAGGATTTCCTGCTTTCCATCCAAATATTGCACAAAAGTTGTGTTATTTTGCCATTAAGTTTTTAGTGGCTGACCCATTCAATTAGAAAAAATATTTTTAACGTGTAGCTAAATAGAAGAAACAGATGTGCGGCCTCTTCAGTGAAAAAATGACACACATATGTGTGAATTTTGGGACCTTTAATCAAAGTTTGTTCTCCATGGAGCCCGTTTAGCAAATGACTCTAAAAGACAGGCTCCTGTTCATTTAAATCTGAGTAGCATAAAGACTGGGCTTGGTGCCACTGAAATACCTGAGCTATGTGAAAACTGGATTTGCTTTGATTGTTTGGCATTTGTACACTGTGCCCTGACACTCCTTTGGTTTCCCCTCATCGTCTCTCCAATTTATATAAGCTATTGCGTAACATTTTAATGAATATTGATAAAGCCTTGGTGTGTCCTGGGGAATCAATAGCACAATCCTCATTCTCTGTGCTCATAAAATGCCTGATGTTAATGGTTAAATGACCAGAGCTGCCCTGTAAATGTGTCTCTGGAGGAGAGAAAGAAGAGGTAGAGCATTGGACCTACTGCACCTTTGCTGTAGACAAAAAAAGGGATCTTTCATTGGAAAGACAAAGGTAAAGAAGAGTTCATAGGAGTAAAGCAAATGGTAGCCTGGTTTCCTTGGCTAAAATGTAACTAATTCATTTAAGATATACCTGATTTTCTTAATTTTCTTTCTCATTTTTAGATGAAGTGGAAGGGAAAGGACTTGTTTGACCTGGTGTGCCGAGCACTTGGTTTAAGGGAGACGTGGTTCTTCGGCTTGCAGTACACAATGAAAGGAATATGCACCTGGTTAAAGATGGACAAAAAGGTACAGGAAACAAAAAATAGTGTGGCAATTTTCTACTTACAGAAAGATTTACTTTTTTTAGCTCAGGAGCTAAAGGAATGTGTTATATGACAACTCATAATTTTAGATGGTATCATTTTTTAAGACTAAAGTTTGTTGTGGTAATGTGGTCTAATTGCTTCTATGGCATTTGATGTGAAGTGTGGCACACTAATCGCCTCTATATGCACTGATTGCTGTTAGATTAAAGCTCAGCATTACCCTTACTTCTAAAATATGGGAAAGTTGCTTTCAGTGGATTATTGGCTGTTTTCTGAGTTTCCTCTGGAATATTATTTTTGAGACACTTATGTACAATTTTTACTGCTGATTTTATTTCATCTTCGAACAGGTTCTAGATCAAGAAATCCCCAAAGAAGATCCCATTAGCTTTCATTTTTTGGCTAAATTCTACCCAGAGAAGGTAGAAGAGGAACTATTACAGGAAATTACCCAGCATTTATTCTTCCTTCAGGTCAGGAACAGTGTTTTGACTATGAATTCCTTCTGTATTTACCTCAGTCCTTTTGTGTTGTCTTTGATCTCATTGGCAGCTGTTTGTCTCAGAATGATTCTGCTGGCTTCAGCTGTATGACTGTGTAAAGATCTCATTTATATTAAATACAAACCTCTCTCTTGACTTATGTTTTGTGTACTGATAACCTGAATGCTGGTTGCCTTCTGCTGGCTTTGTGTTCTCTTGATGGCTTCTCTTACTGTTTGTGATAGGAATGGGAGTTAAATTCCTGAGGCCTGTAGTATCATGTAAAATGACTTTTACACCTGGATGTTTGGGTGGTAATTCCACACCTGGCTACTCTGGGTTTGTTTTATTCCTATAGTATGTGTTTGGAAAAAAAAAATCCATGCAAGGCTGGCACTGATTGAATAACTGTGAGGCTTTTGCCCTAACTGATCACTGCTGAGATTTATAAAGTGAAACCATCATTTTATCAGCTGAAGGAGCTTTCTTGAGGACTGTGGCTTCTGCTCTGGCTGCAGATGAGGTGGATGAAGAGTCTCAACAGCTCCTTGTCATTGTTGTCTTAGACCTGCTGGTGTAGCCTGTGGTGTAACCATTCCCTAACCTAGTTCTTTCAGAATGAGCAGGATTAGAAGAGGCCTGTTATTAGATGTGTGCACTGTGTGGGGGAGTGACTACACAGGCAATTATGGTGGCAGTTGTGAAAGTGGGGAAGGAAGGAATGGTGATAAACCGTTGGACAACCAGCTTTTTTACCCATATCAGGTGTAGATGGAACAAGACCTCTGACTACAGCCTATCTCTGTACCTGGTCTGCACACCATGGTGCTGCTTACAAATTTCCATGAGGTGGAAGCCAGTAAAAGTAATAAAATCAACCACACATATGCACTGATGCGTGTAGCTTTGCAGAAGCAGTTTTATTTGCCGCTTGGTTTTCTTTTGTGTCAGAAATTTGGGGTTCTCTTGGCTCTCTTAAAGTAAACGAAGGAGCAAACTCTTGGAGTGCAGTTCTTTGTTATCAAAATAAAGCTGCATCAACCAGTAAAAGCCATAGCTGCAGGCTGTACATGTAGCAATGGGCATGCAAGTGAGTTTTGGATGGTCATTTTTGGTCAGTTTTGTTCCAATTGTTGTGACATACAGCTTCTCTCCTGAGTTGCTGTGGAGTCTTCTGCAAGTTACAGCCTTCTGGTGTTGCTTTATTCTGGTGGCTTTCAGCAGGATGTGTCTGTGCAAGCAGCTTGGGTGTATGGAATAAACTGTCTGCATCTGTAAATAAACACAGTAAATACACTTGTTCCCTGAGGAGCATGTGTTAATGAAGTAATGGGAAAATGTTGTTCTGAGGGTTAATGTAATAACTAGAACTTCATCCAGAACCCTTAAACCACTTGGCAATTTGTTTTTTTAAGCTAATTTTGGAAAGGAATGAGAGGGGCAGAACTCTTTTCCTTGCCTTTTAATCCTGATTTTTTTCACTTTTTTCTTTTCTCCTTGAACCTGCCTTGACTAGCAGATACGCAATTAGCAAATTCCTCTCATTCCAAAGTAGAAAAACAAGACTGAAACAAATTTGAACTTGCAAAGTTTCCTGACTATAAGAACCCAAGATCGCACCTGGATGCTAATAGGAAAAACATGTACGGACATCTGGATGCCTGCAGATTTCAGCCCTGCTGTCTTTTCAGACCTTTACAAATTAATGTGGCATAACAGCTTTTTGCGAAATGTGTGAATAAGTGTAAATGACTAGAGTTGAATGTTGTATGTTTAAAGATCAGGTGATTTTCTCTTTCACAAATATAACAAAACCTTGTAACAACTGATCAGAAAAAACCCCCAGACACTTATGGGGGATCTATCTTAAGTTGCTCTGAACTCTGAAATGTATGATTTGTACTATGGAGTATGAAAGCTGGAGCTTTCCAATTTGGAAGAAAGGTCTTTTCAGTCTTTTCATTCTTTCCATTTTAAGAGCTTAGAAAGAATTTTCCCTGTACTAAGCTCAGGTTTATATATTGTGCTCACTAGAGACTAAATTTTAAAGAAAAACTTTCTTGATGGTTCATTTCAGTTCACAGTACCTACAAAGTGTATTTGTAAAGGTAGCTTGAGTAATTTTTCTTTTTGTGTTTAACACTGTGTTATGCAGAATTTTTTTGTCTTGTGCTTGTTAGTAGTCTGAGTACATCACACCTGAGAGGAGGATTTGTGAGATTAATTTCCCCTTCTCTCTTTAGATTTTTAAGTAAATTACCCAACTGATTTTTAAATCAAGCAACATCTTACAAACCATTACACCTCTGATCTTGGCAGCAGCATAGGTTATTAAAATGAAAAGGAGGATTCTTTACCACTTATACTGAGCTTTTACTTTTAAGCCCCTATGGTTTTGTTGTGCTTAGACCAGTACACTTGAATAAATTCAGTGCTTTGAGGCAGCTTCCCTTTGTGGGGTTTCCTTCATTCTCTCATTCTGGTAATCCTGAGAACACACTATTATGGTTTTCAGTATGTCCTTGTCAGTATTAGTCAGCTGGACAACCCTGAGCAATTGGGCTGGTTGGATGTCCTTTGGCTATGTGACCTCCAGAGGTCCCTTCCAACCCAAAACGTGATGTTTTACATCTTGTAAAGCTAACCTTTTGCAGCAAAACTACCTTTGTGCTTGTTGTAGTTGTGTAGCTCTTTAGTGTCATCTTAAATGGGAGGTCAAATCACTGTTTGCTGTATCAAATTGCTGTTTTCCATAGACCATTTAGTACATTGAATACAAAGGAATTATGCTGATTTGCACTAGCTGAGGAGTTCACCTGCCCTTTTTATGGCTGAAGGTAAAGATGGTATGGATTAATTCTGGGATATGTGTTGGTAAAAGGGACGATGAGAAAGGTCCTTAATTCTATTTGTATGAAGAAAGAATAATGAAAAGACTAATGAGATGAGATTGAAAAATTTCCTCTGATTTATGGAAAAGGCTTTTTCCTGTTGTTCTAAACTGTATAATTAGATTGAAAATTTAACAGTTGCTGGTTATATTTTCATTGAGTTGTCTTGCTTTCCAAAGTTTCTTTTTCTTTCATTAAATGTAATAAGTAAAGGCTTCCTGTGTTTCTGAATGCCATTTTATTGTTGCTGCTAACTCATAATGGTAATGTTTGGTGCCAAGTTATAGTCTGGGCATGTCTAGTTTCATGTCAAGCTTGACATAAGGCCTCATTTTGAGCTTCCTTAACTTGCTCCTTTTTTCCTCTTGATTTAGGTCAAGAAACAAATACTGGATGAGGAAATCTATTGTTCTCCAGAAGCAACAGTTTTACTGGCTTCTTATGCTGTTCAGGCCAAGGTTTGTGCACAGCAGTGCCTTTTTTTATTAACACGTATACATGGTGTGGTGTTAAAATTTGCTGTTAAAGTAGGTCATCCTGGGAGGTACAGGCGCAGCTAGAAAAATAAGCATTAGATGCCCTCTACAAGGATTTTGGTGTTATATACTGTGCTTTCACACCTTAAGGGATTTCTTTGGACATAACATTTTAATATAATCTTGGTCCGAGATGGAATTATTTCCTGTTTTTCTAAACAAAAGTTAGAGCTGCAGGCTGAGTGGAGGTTACAGGCCACTGGAGTGGCTGTATTGGAGCCACCTGCATAGCACAAAGACTGGAAGTAAATTCCATGGACAGTTCAGATCAGGGGAGCTGTTTATTATGTTACTTTGTATGTGGGAGAACCAAAACAATCTGTCTCAAGCAATCATGTCAAACTCTACAAGCAACAAGTTCTTCAGCATTCTGGGTGTAACAAACTGAAATATTTTTTCTTTTCTTGGGACAGTATGGTGACTACGACCCAAATTTTCATGAACCAGGCTTTCTAGCCCATGATGAGCTTTTACCCAAAAGGGTAAGTCTCTTTTCTGTATAAAAACCAATATTTGAATCTACTCTGCAGCACAGATCTTGCTGTAGGATTAACTGTTTGTGTCTGCCCTGAACCTGGCAAAATGACCGAGCTGTGAACTGCAGTGCTGTGTTCATGTTGCTTAGGTAAGGTAGCATGTGTTTTTGGATCGTGAAAGGAAACCAAACTCCTTCCTTTCTCTGCAGGTCCTCAGGCAGTATCAGCTGACAGCAGAGATGTGGGAAGAAAAGATTACTGCTTGGTATGCTGAGCACAGGGGTATCGCCAGGTATTGAAATAATTTCATTATTTTGAAATCTCACACATTTCAGTAACTGGTTATTTGCTGCGTTCAGTCAAACTTGGCTTTTGTAGGGTGAGCAAAGAAACATTGGTTTCCAAGCTGTGATGTTAATAGGTTCATTTAGACTAAGGATAGACTCCCCCACTTATCTGGGGTAAAAAGTGTCTTGTGTAAGGCTCCAAGTGCTTGTAAACTGGACTTGCTTTGAAGTGAACAGAGAAGCTGGCTGCTCTTGTAGAGCTTCATGACCTAACATATCTAAGTCAGGACTTCTGTCTCATCAGGGTCTATATATGCTGGCAGAGAGAAGTTTCTGCAGCAAGTTTGAGTTTTGTTGAATTTGCAGTTGGCCCTGAGAGTTCAGCCTTTTCATGTAAGGCCATTAGCTCCCTGGAGTTGCTGGTGTGTCTGCCCTGTGCAGCAGCTGCCTTTCTGCAGCCACATCACGCCAGTCTCCCCCTAGAATAAAAAGAATGAATCTGATATTTTAAACCTTGTGAAAATCATGCTTCAAAAGGTTGTCAGCATACTTATCAAGGAACTGAAACGCTAAGATGCAGCATCATAGTTCCTGGACTGAGTTTCAGTGCTAATCCATGTGGACATCCAGCTGCTTCAAGGCATCCAGCGTGCCTGGAAATTCAATTAAACAAGTAGGAGCTGTTGGCACCCAGAGACAGCATTTCCTAATAGTTGGGTTAAATTTCTCTTTGGCTGTTCTAGATGCTTCTTAGCATTATTTTTACTGAATATTTTCCTCAAGAATTACTGATGCCTCACCTTGAAGGTGCAGAGATTCCTGCATTTCTTTGGCCTCTGCCCAAAGCTCTGTTTAGAATTTGTTCAGGACTCATTTCTCAATGAACTCCATTTCCTGAAGGAAATATCCTCATGTCATGGAAAGCAATTGTAGGGTTGGTCTCTGACATAATAATGGAGTGGCAAAACTAACACAAGGATAAGACTGGACTTGAATTTTAATCAAGATTACACTATACATGATTCAAAATAAGCACAGCATTACTGTCTTTATTCTCTAGAGATGCTGTTTTTATTATTCTTTTTCTATTTTTGAGAGTAAGATGGCAAAATTAAAAGTACAAAGAACTAGATTGCCTGTTCTTTGCTAAGTGGGAAATGTACTGCCAGCTAGAAGAGAAAGGCTGGAATCTCCAAGTATAATCATGGTCTTATTCTCTAGGGATGAAGCTGAGATGAACTACCTGAAAATTGCCCAAGACTTGGAAATGTATGGTGTCAATTATTTTCCAATTGCTGTAAGTGCTTTATTTTAGCAGTTTTCCATTGCTGTAGATGTCCTGTCCTTTTAAAATCCTCCAAGGTGTTTGGATCTGGGACTCTTCCTGGTTCTCTGTGCTGATGGTGGGCTGTGTACTGGTTGTCCCGACTTGGTTTACATGCCTGCTAAATGAGTAGGTGGATAAAACAGTTAAGATTAATGTTTTACAATCTGAGAAAGATCTTGAGTAGCTCTGGGTATGTAACAGGAAGGAAAAATAAACTCAAAGTCTGAGCTGCTGAAGTCAACCTAGAGGGCTGGGTATATTAGCTAGCAGTGACAACATTTGTAATATTTTGTGGAAACATAAAATTCCTAAAAATACTGATAAATATCCATTTGTTAGAATAAGTGTGGTTCTTGTCTGTGGTTGTTTAATGTAACCATAAATGGTACTTACTGATATCTATTGTTTTTTAGCAAAATAAAAACCATACTGATCTCCTACTTGGAGTGGATGCCAAAGGGATTCATATCTACAGCATTAATAACAGGTTTTCTCCAAATAAGTCGTTTGAGTGGAGTGCTATCAGAAACATTTCCTATAGTGAGAAAGAGGTATGATGGCTTTGATATATTATTCTTTTTGTATGGGCATGGGTGTGGACTGGGATTCTTGGACCAGGCTGAAAGCTGTCTCTGTTTAAATAATTTGGGGGAGAAGGGGAAAATCCTAGGGAGCTTTGTTATGAAACTAAAAATAACAGACCTGCCTTTCAGATGTGCTGCATAACCTCAGTTCCCTTAAGAGCCAGAGGCTGCTCTGAGCTCTCCAGATGTGTGGAAGCACTGCTGTGGTTCCTTCCCTGCTGCTTGGCCTTTGCAAAACAAGTGTGTTGATCTCTGAAAACAGATACTATATTATGAATGCCACCGTGACTTTCTTCAGTTATCTCAGCAGGAATTAGATGATCTGTAAAGACTTAATGCCATTTTCACATGCAGAAGCTGTCCTTGTAGATGAGGTCTGAAGCACGCTGGCAAGAGGAGATGCAGGGAGATGTAGATGTTTTTCTGCCTGAGTTCTGCCAGTCTGTCAGTGCAGGATGTCAGTCTTCAGCACAACCCCACCTTTGCAATTTCACTATCATTTCAGAGCCTGTCTTTTACTTGTAGAAAGTACAGTGGGGAGTGGGTGGATTTTAGTCTCATGACAGATCATGTGGCTACGTGGAAGGCTGTAATCAGAAAAACCCAGGAAAAAAGTACATTGATACTGAAATACTTGGAACTTATCAGCCAAAGGACAGCACAGCCTATTCCATTTTCAGTGGGCCTCTTGAGAAACATTGAGGATGAGATTTGCTGCCTGGACTTAGATGTACATACATTCAATCAGGCAGGGCAGCCTACAGGAGACCTCCAGAAAGTTTTTGGTCCTTAATGACATTAAACTTCTTCTCTGGTCTCTGAATAAGCTGCTCTAACTCCTTGTTGTTGGGAAACTGGGCAGCCCTGTATGTTCACTGACATGTTCAACCAGTTGTTACCTACAGGGTAAAACAAACTGTAGGATGTTATGATGGCTTGAAATTATACATTGCATTGCAAATGAATTATAGGAATAGAGTGCTAGCTAACCCATGAGTCACAGAAAACAGGATCTTGAAAAATGGAGCCGTATTTTGTTATGCAACCAAACTGAGCACAATGTACGAAGTGAAACAGCGTGTCCTGACCTGGCAGCATGAAAAGCCCTTCATGTCGTCTGGAAACAGCTTGAGAGACAGCACTGAAAATGTGAGAAAGCAGGAGCTCCAGGGCTGCTACCTGATGGTCAGAAGAACAGATCCTTCAGGCCCTCAATGCATTTTGGTATTCAGAGTGGTGTTTGACATCTCCCTGACTTTAAGAACATGACTGCTCCTGGGGATTAGTAATGTATTCTGTTTTCCTGATAACCAGCACTTGTTCCAGTGTTCCTGGTATAGTTTGCAATGCACAGGTGGTATTATGAAAACCACCATCCAAATTGGCTTTATCTTATAACACCTGCTATGGGAGCAGATGAGGAACCTGTGTAGCAACAGCCCTGGTTCTGATGCTTTTGAGCAAAACATTTTTGCATCACTCTCCCCTTGTTTGCAGCATAAATCACTGCTTCCCTGGAGAGAAGTGGAGAAGGGCTGAAGTTTGCAGTAGTATCAATAGCTTCAGTTTTGTTTTTACATCTTCTCACTGTGTTTATTTTTTTCTTTTGCCTGGATAGTTAACTATTAAACCCCTTGACAAAAAGGCAGAAGTCTTCAAGTTCTTTTCCTCTCAACTCAAAGTGAACAAATTGGTAAGTGTCCTGCTTTCCTTCTTTAAAACTGAGCCTGTTAATACTGACTGATATCTGAGTGAGAAATATTGTTTGTAAAACCTGTGGAGGGGCCAGGGAGCATTGAGTTTCATGTGTTTTCCTGAGGATTGCTCTGTCTGGGAAGTCAGGGTGCATGAGTGTCCTCTCTGGGAAGGGGAAATGATGGGTGGAGAGTGAGATATGGAAAAAGGCCCAAATCACAAAGGTAAATCCAGATACCTGAAGGGGAGGATGTAGTGTATGGAAAGGTGCATGCCTATCTGGATGGTGTGTATTCTGAATCATCTACTGCCTCTCCTTTCGTGGGAGAAGCAATAAGGAAGGGACCAACTGGCCAATTGTCATCTCTGATTGCTTCCTAACACAACCACAGGGCCTGGCTCACTTCTCAATGGGCTTGTGGAGGGGCCACCACAGGTGACCATTCCCACAGCTACATCTTGTATACTCTTGGCCTAAATCTATTGCTTTCATCAAAATAACATTTGCTTTCTTGTTCAGATTTTGCAGTTGTGCATTGGAAACCATGACCTGTTTATGAGGAGAAGAAAAGTAGACTCAATAGAGATCCAGCAAATGAAAGCACAAGCCAGGGAAGAAAAAGCTAGAAAAAAGGTAGATTCTTTCTGCTCCTATATTGTTGAAAACACTGATTATTATTCTGGCTGGTGCCCTTGCTGTCCATGCGTTGCATCAATATGTGTGTGGGAGGTGAGAAAGTGCTGCTGCAGGATTGAATGTGGGAACAGCTCTAGTGTGTATGCAGCACTGGAGGATGTGTTTGTGAAACAGAATAGGTGATTGCAAAGATTTGGGGTACGTAACAAATGGATCCAAGTGCTCTCTCAGCAGTCTGAAATAACCAGTATTACCCGCTAGAGGAGTTCTGTCCTGCAAAGTGCCGGCAGCTTCATCATTGCATCTCTGGTGAGTATCAGTCCACCAGCTAGAGAGCAGCCTGTTCTTCATTAGGTGCGTTTGCTGTGCTGCCTCAGGCCCAGATGAGATTCTGCTGCAAACCCACAACTGAGGTATTGCTCATTCTATTTCCAGATGGAGAATCAAAGGTTGGCCAGGGAGAAGCAGCTCCGAGAAGAAGCCGAGCGAGCCAAAGAAGAGCTGGAAAGGCGTCTTTTCCAGCTGGAAGATGAAGCCAGGCAGGCCAATGAGGCCCTGGTGAGTAGCGCATTAGTTTGAATATTCTTGTGCTTGATGGGCTTTCTTAGCTTGGAAGCATTTTTTCTTGTCTCCTGCAAGACACCAGGAGCTATGGCTCAGATAAGGCTGGAGAGTTTGAGTGCTGGTGGAGGGGGCGCGCTGGAGTACTGGGGAGAACTCTCTGCCATAACCTCTGTTTGCTCCTCGTGTTTGATTCACAGTGCTTTTTTCAGGCAAAGAGGGAAGAAAGGAAGCAACCTTACAGCTGAAATTGGAAGTTTTTGATTGATGTTGAGTTTGTCTCCTTTCTTTGCAGAGGTGAGAGGGAGGAAAGAAGTTGGGCAGTTCTGGAGCAAAGGAAGAACACCAAACCTTACAATTATGTTTATGATACTTTTTATTTTAAAGAATAATATTTTTGACTTGATCTTTTTGGGAAATATGTCCTCTTCCTGACTCTCTGCAGGGGTGATTTTGTAGATGCTGGACATGGTAACTAAGAAATTATTTCCTCTTAGCTCCGATCCCAGGAAGCAGCAGAGTTACTGGCTGAGAAAGCTCAAATTGCAGAGGAAGAAGCAAAATTGCTGGCTCAGAATGCTGCAGAAGCTGAGCAAGAGCGACAGAGGCTGGAGATCACAGCTCTGAAAACCAAGGAGGAGAAACGCCTGATGGAGCAAAAGATGCGGGAGGCAGAGCTGATAGCAGTGAAGCTGGTGAAGGAGTCAGACCGGAGGTAAGATTTGCTTGAGTCGGGGTTGTGTGGTCCCTTCTGGGTGGAGAGTGCTGCTATTCTCAGAGCTAAGTCCATGAGGCCGTGATTGTTCCCAAAGCAACACTTCAGAGTGACTCAGCCTTCTCGTGCCTTGTTTGTTCCACCTGGTACCAATGGTTATGATGCAGGTCAAGAAGCTTATAGAGGATTTGGTGCAAGGCTTTAGAGATCTTCAGTGTTAAACATCCAAAATGCAGAAGCTTTGGGGTACTGAGCTATCTAATTTGAAACATGTATACCCTGTGAGTTATGAGGCTGTTTCCATTCATTACTATGAAGTGATGGTCTCTTGTATCTCTTTTGGATCTTTGAGAAGCGTAAACCAAGTAAACTCATGTGGAATGTAAACCATGCTATAAGTGTTTGCATGTTCCATAAGACACTGGTGCCTGAAGGTGCAGAGCAGACCAGTGTTGACAGAGGGTGTTTAACTTTGCTATTAGGGATACTGCTATGCTATTAGGATACTGCCAAAAAGCTTGCCAAAATAAAGAGCAGATGTATTGCACCTCTCCTCATGCCAGGGAGGATCTCTGACAGCCTGGAGAATCTGTATCAGCAGGTCATAACTGAGCCCACGGAAATTAGGAGTAGGAAAAACATGTTAATACATGTAGTTTGTGCAGGATTGTCCTTGAAAGTGTCATGCTGTGTCCAGTTCTTTGTGTAACCATCCTACCGCAAGTGTCTTTAGGTAAAGGAATCACTTGCAGTAATGGATCTTGTTCTCTGGAAGCTAGTGAAGTGCGTAGCTCTGAAATCCATGTGTTGTTTTATACTGGAAATCATTAACCATTCATGTCAGGATATTTGTCTTACAGAGCCAAGGAAGCAGAGCATCTGAAACAAGATCTGCATGAAGCCCGAGAGGCTGAACGGAAAGCAAAGCAGAAACTCTTAGACATAACCAAGCTTAATTATCCTGTAAGTTTCTACTTCACTGGTCACCACTTCAACTTCAGAGATAGTCAGATGTTAATTGCATTTTTATAGCCCCCATCAAGCTGAGTAGTGGCATGTCTGCATCCAGCTGAGGGACAAACACCAATAGGACCAGGACTTAAACACAGTGTGGCCAGGATGGATGCTGTTTGTTCAGGGCAGTGAGTCAGAACGATAAAGGTAAGACAAAAGTTAAAAATAGGGCTGGTGTTGGGACTTAAGGAGTAGAGATTCTCTTGCCTTCATTTCTCTGAGAAATAGATAGGAACACTGCAGTCAGAGTGATTCTATGCCCTTGGATCTATGGGTTGTGGACTTCAGTGGTTCATCCCAGGACACTCAGGTAGAGGGGAGGCTGCAGGAACATCTGTGTGTCTCAGAATCCATAGCTAACTTATAAAATGGCTCAACATGGTGTCCTTGGAGAAGCTGGGGAGATAACCCCCCCAACCAATCAGCTATTACTGACAGTGCCTGTTTTGCCTCTTTTAGCACATGGTCAAGTACCCACAGTCCTTGCCAACTGACAGAGATGCCAACTTTGACAAAGGATCCATAAAGCTGGATTTGAAGGACATTGACCTCAAGAGACTATCCTTTGAGATAGAGAGAGAAAGGTATCAGTGTGTTTATGATGTAAATAAATGAAAATGTTAATCATGGAAAGGAAAAAAATCTCTGGGAATCACAGTTTATTCTTTTAATAACTTGGGATGGCCTCCTACTTGGACATACAGGTGGAAGTCTTTTACTGAGCTGCTGTGGGTTGTCTGTGTAACACCAGTTATTTATACAGAGTGTTCTGGTGGCATCAAGCCATGAGAGGTCCAGAACCCTTCTGTCTTGGAGAGCATTATGTCAGGGGCAAAGTAGTTTACTGGAGAAACAGCATGTTAGAGGACAGAACTTTCCCTCTAGTGTTGAAGTGTGGTATTGCCTTGATCTAGTGTATCAAATATGTTCATTTTGCTCATAAAAAAACCCTGAAATGAAACAAATCTTCCTGTTTCCTCCTTATACACACACACCTGTTTTTGAGCTATGTCATGCAAAGAAACTTTTTGTCTCCGATGTGTGAATTACAGGCTAGACTACTTAGAAAAGAGTAAAAAATTTGAAGATCGACTGAAAGAACTGAAGTCTGAAATTCTTGCTTTGAAACTAGAAGAAAAACAGTCTGGGCTTTACTCTCATTGGAATGAAGTACTGGGATCCTTGGATCGCTCCATAGGAAATGTATGTTCCCAAACACCTATTTTTTCGACATGAACAGTAAAAGAATAGTGTGTGTGCCAAAGGTAGTTGCTCTATTTCAGTTCAAGGCACTTGCTTTAATACCCTTGAGAGTAAAACGTTAAAAGTGTAAACACAGACAAGGAAAGTTCATGTCAAAATGAAATCCAAGAAGCTTTACCTGGTGGGATACCAGTACCAGAAGCAAAAAATAATTTTATAGATTGTGAAGCCTAATTGTTATAACTTAACACATTAAAAGTGCTTTCTCACAGTTTGCATTACATTTTCATTCACATGCTTTGTGGTTGGTAGAAGTCATAAGTCTTGATGTATTTTAAGGCAGTGGGGAACTAACCCAGATTTTTGTAGGTTTCTTGTTATTTATATAAAGAACCTCTTGTGGAACCAGGACAGGAGTAGGACTGGATTTATCTTTCCAGGTTGTTCCACATGTAGCAAAAATGGCTCTTAGTCAACTGTTTCAGAGAGAGAAGGGAGGCTTGGAAAAATTATGAGAAGATGGCCTGTATTCTCTGGCTCTGCATCTGATGTTCTTTTTGGCATAATCAGCATTGATACAGAGAGGGCATTAAATTTCCATGTGTTCTTTTCTTTTAAAGACCCCATCATGGATGAAAACCTTTGAAACTGGAGATTCATTGGATATAAACCTTCAAAGACCTTTCCCTGCTTACTCATTAAATACTACAAGCAGCTGGCCTTGTACCAACAAAATTCAACACACAGTGCCAGTGGTGAAGTCATCTTTTGAAGCAAATTCCTTGGTTGCTAACAGTGTGGGCACAGGAACCAGAAAGCAGATCATAAAGGTAATCAGATTTGTAAGTAAATTCCCAAATGTTGTTTAAAAGTGTGGAGTTCATAGAGGTGAAGAATGGTTGGCTTTAGGGACCTGTTTGGTTTTCCAGCTCTGTTACAACCTCTCAAATGTCAAGTCAATGTGTGGCTGTTGTGTGAGTTTGGAGAACATGCATTGGTGCACAATTCAGGGCTCTTTAGAACTTGAGGCCACTTGTTTTTTCTCACTCATAGTCTAAGTGAGAATGCAAAGCTGTAAGCCTTGGTAGATTAAACAAAAATGCCTGTATGTGGTAGGAGGATCTGCGTTAAATTTTTTGTATCAGCCAGGCTTGGAAATAAGAATGTGTTTCCAGGTATAGAGACCTTAAAACATAGTGCTTGTCTCCTGGTTTTAAGAGGCAGGGAATAAGATACCAGTAAATGCCTAAACTTCTAACAGTTCAGTTCTCTTACAATGTATTTGCTGTCAAAGAGCTATGAAGAGCTACTGAGCTGGGTCTTGTGAGAAAACAACCTGCCTTAAAATTTCACTAGCCTGGAGAATCTAGCACGCATTCAAGGAGAACTGTGAGGGCATGTGGTCTTGAACAGTGGGAAGGAAATCAGCTTTCTCTAGGCAATGGTAGTTGTGCAAGGTATTGGGAATAAAGAAATTTTGATGTATTTTCTGGTTTGGATGAATAAAACTGAGGGGTTTTAGGATCAGTTAGAGGCTCTAGTATATAACATTCAAGGCCTGGATCTTCAGGGTTCTGTGCTGAACTAGAACTAGAAGGAACACCACTGAGTGTAGCAACAGATGGGGAAGCAGCTCTTTCTGATGCAAGTAACAGAAGCAACTTTTGAGACTAACCTAATCCAAATAGGGGTGAGGCAAATATACTTGTTTCAAGAAGGAAGAAAAAGCTATTTCAGAGCATCTTGCAAAAAGCTACAGAGTCAGGGGATAAAGGAAGAGCTGGACCAAAAGGAGTTACTTTCCTTTAAGTAGGAGTTCAGGGCAAAAACTGATCATTCCTATTTGATTTGCCTCTAGGTTCAGCAGCATGACTCGGATGTGATCTACATTTGAAGCCGCTCATTTCCTTACCAGACTGGTAGAACCTGGGGGTTATCTTTTTTTGGCTGCTGCAAAATGCACCTACATAAGGATGCTCACGCAGCTCTGTCTGCTTACAGACATCAGCATAAGAGATAGTACTGTGGTTAGAGCGGTGCCCTTCAGGTTCCAGGCAGGTAACCTATGCTGAGAGTACTAAAACCACCAGAATAAAATGGTTGATGTCTTTGGGTACAATGGTAAATGTACAAACCCAGAGGGTCTTGTTTACTACTTATGCACTTTTGAAGAAACACTTTTTATACCTTGCTAAACCTTCTTCCCCTAGGTGTTTTTACACACTGACTTACTATGGTACTTGACTTCTGTAGAAAAGATGATAGCTATCAAGTATCCAGGAGATGTTTGGGATGAGGAAAAAAATGTACACGAGCTTGGTGGTTACCTACACAATAGACCACATCTTTGGGCTGGTCCATGAGATGTGCCTCTCACAGAGCTGCTCAACATTTTAGTGTTTGCCTGCCAAATATTTTCTTTTTCCTGCCCAAATGTTTCTTGGTTTGCTTAATTGATTTGCATTTCTCTGTGAGAAATCTCAGCTTTTAATTCCAGATGTAAAAGTGAACATCTTCAATAGCTCTCATTCCTAGGGGAATCCTTTGTTTGGAATGCAGGGCTTCTGTTCTCTTCCGGTTTCTTTACTAGATCAAGCACTTTGTTGCTTTTGCTGCTCTGGCAAACTTGGCATACATTAACTTGTTCCCCAGTTTTGTGTAACACAGCTGCCAAACTAGACAAAGACAAAAGATGCTATTGGTGTCTGATAAAGTTGGACTTGCTTCTTATGGAGAGGTGCATGCAGCAAAATGTCTGCCTCGTTAGTAAAACATACTTTCATTTTCTGGTTCTGCTTGTGTTTAAGTGTCTGTTTCACTGTAAATCTTCAGTCTGAGAACTTCTGGGGAAGCTGACAATATGCAGCTGTAGCTGTAGTAGTAGCACAGTTGAACATGTGATGTAAAAAATGAATGTTAATGTTGTTAAGTATCTTGTTCTAAAAGCTAAGATTAAAAACTACATGCAATAAAAAGCTTCAATTTCCATTTGCTAGTAACAGCTTTGAAGTGATTTTGTCAACATTACAACAACATTAACAAGGTGAGTTCTAAGAACAAACACACTAATCTCTATACACATGTACAACAGCCTGAGAGCACAGCGGGGGATAGTGTCAGCAGCCAGCTCTGTTCCCAGATGTTACCAGCCCTGGCAGTTACATGGTGAGATGCACATCCCAGCAATCTGCAGTGCTGTCCTGGTGTCTGTTCCCTCAGCCTCTGGAGGAGTTGCTGCCTCTGGTGTGCAAACAGAGGGAAGGGTGTTAATTCTTTTCACAGCTCTGTCTGATATGAGATGTTTGCAAACTTCGGTTATTACATGTGTAGTTTCTGATTTGTCTGGGAAAAGCCTCATCTGTGAGATGGAGCAGCTGTCAGAGGTGTCAGATTGAGGCAGCATATGCTGTCAAAGTCCCAAGGTTGGGAAGGTGGTATTAGAAGAGCTTGGACAGTGGTGAGATAGATGGTCCTGGAATAAAACAGTACAGATTTCCTCTTTTCCTGTTTCTTTTGTCTTGCTGCAGTTGAGTAAGCTTGTACTCTCACTTTGCCACATGTGCTGGGGCTTTCTTTTGTTGTTGTATCTGGTCTGCATCATGGGACAGGGAATAGAGGAAGAAAGCTGCTCCACATGTGATTGACTTATGTCTTTGGACTTGGTCCTGTATATCACTATAAAGACAAGGACAGGGTCACACTGCTGCTGCCTGTATGCATGTGCTGTTCTCAGCCTGCTGGCTTGTAGGTGTTCTTGCTCTGCATTGCTCATGTACAGTACCATGTTCCTGCATACTTGTATGGGTGTTTGAAAGATTAAATGTGGCAGGAGGAGCTGGGATCTGCTGGAGAAATGCTTGCACAGCTACAGATGTACTGAGCTGTTGCTGTGAGGGCACTGCAAAGAAGAGTGCTATCTGGGTGTTAGTTTGCTTAAAACCTAAATAAATATTTGCAGCAATTAAAGTTTGTTGGTGCTTTTGATGCTCGTACTCACAGTATTGACCACTTCTTAAAACAGGCAGCTGCAGATGTGTTAAGGAAGCTGGGAGGTTGTCTTTCAATTGAAGAAAATGAGAAGCGTGAGCCTTGGTTTCCCCTAAAGCAGGGAACAGAATGCAGTTATCTTGTTTTAATCAGTAATTGCAAGGTTTGTCACTCTAAAGGGAAAGGCATTTATCTGATGGTGCTGTCAGCATCTTTGAACATTCCAGGCCCAACACACAGCTCTGGTGAAGATCTGTGGACCTGCAGTCAGCAGATGGTGCTGTGATGCCGCTCTGCACAGCTCCTGTGCTGGACAACAGCTGGGAAACCCTGCATCAGTCCTTGGGACTCTCTGCCAATTTCTATGTTCCCACACTAACCTGAACTTGCTTGTTTTCTCTTCCTGGAGTTTAACCTGACATAATAGTTGATGGGGATCCAAAATGTGCAAGCACTATACTCTGAGAAGGGATTATTGCACAGCTTAGTCCTGTGGGTATGAGCTAGCTCCCTGTATTGTGGAAAAATCCTGTAACAGTTCTGACACGTTGTCATCCCAGACTGTGAAAATGGCTTTCTCAGTGGATTTCATCTGACTGCCAGCAGCATGTGGGACCCAACGGGTCTGGTGGTAAGTGATATTTTTGTTAATACTATTTGAAACAAGCATAGGCCTGTTAAATTTGCAGAGTGTGGGAGAATTGTGCTGTGTAATCTAGAGAGCATGGAAGAGGCCTGAGAATGATCTACAAGGGTCACTGCAATGAGGAGAGAACAAATTAATCCTTTGTTTTCATGCTGGATAGGATATGATGGTCTAGTCTCCATACTACAGCAAAAAATGGAAGAAAAAATATAGCAGCAGTGAGGAAGTGCTAGTAGATCAACTGGAGAGTGAGGAATTCTGTTCCTGGGGAGACACAGTGAGTGTTCATTTTCTGTGTGGAAGTAGATAACTCTCCCTTTTCTCTGTTTTGCTGAAAACCCACTTGTTCTAACCCCAAGGGGCTCTCCCTGCCCTCATAAAACCTTAAATGGGAAACCACATGTTCTTGCTTGGTTTTAGTGCTCCTGATCTGAGCTGTGGGAGTGAGAAAATGTGATTTAGTCCTTAGAGAGGGCCCATCCTCTCCAGGGACATGTCTCTTAAAGACCAGGCAGCTCATATTTGCCCATCCTTGATGTGAGGTTAACCTGGTCCCAGAAAGTAGGCACAACGGTGTGTGTGGCTGACCTCTGAGTTGTTGAACTTGACCTTCTTCTCCATGTGCTGCTGCTGTTCAGCAGTCCAGTCACCAGCAGCATGATGAGTTCACATCCTGCCTTCATGGAATGCTCTTGCAGAATTATGCACAGCCAAACTTCTTCCTCTTCTCCCTTGAAAACTGGCTGTTCTCCCCACATCTCACTGTTTTGCCACCTCACTTCTCTCTGGCCTCGTGCACCCTGTGCCAGCAATGTCTGCTCTTTATTGCTGGAGGCATCTGACAGCTTCTTGTGTCCTTCCCAGAGCATCCCTGGCATTTCTGCTTGAACTTAAGGAGTCGGGGGGCTCTAGGCTGGCACCCCTGATGTGCTGTTGTCACATGTGCTCCCAGCCTGCTGCTCTTGGTGTATAGTGGGGACAAGATCCCGGCATGGGGACAGCTGCAATGAGTCCTTGGTGGCAAAAATCACAGGTCAAGTGTGTTCACACTGGTCTGTGGGCAAAAGTCAGGCTTGGGTGCAAGACTGAGTGATGTGGTGTTATTTCTGGTTCTCTGCACTCTTTCCATTTTCCTGCAGGGCATTTTAAGGGGAGCAGGGTCAGCTTTTTGGAGGGGCTCTGGGCACAGAGGGGAGCCCAGCTCTGGGACTGCACTGAGCCATTTAGGCTGGAGTAGAAAGTTTTCACACCTAAGAGCACTCTGAATCAGGAGGATACCTCTCTTGGGAGGAGAAGGCTTTGTCAGGCTGAATTACACCCAGCAGGGCTAGGGCATGGAGTCTGCAGGATGGGGCCATCTCTGAGAAGGCAAATAAAGGGCTAATGGTAGCAGTTACTCCAGGCTGAGTCCTAAAAGCAAAGCCAAGATGTGATGGCTTATTACCTGCTGGGCCATAAACCTCTGTGCTCTCACTGGGGAATTCACTGTAAGAAAAATCAGTCTCCTTCAGCTGAAAAGTGGAAGAGACTGTCCAAAGAGACAGCTTTGTGGCTGGGCTGTGGGTGTGGGGGGATGCTGGGGTCATAGACTGGGGTGGGGGGACACACACAGTAGAAGTGAGAGACCTGGAGGGATCACTAAATAATCCTGCTTACAGTGTGACTCAGTCCAGTGTCCCGTGATTGAAAGGAGCAAGGGGAAAGGGATACAGGCTGACCCCAGAAATAGTCTTGTGGCAGTAAATTTGAAAGGGAGATTCCAGAGAAAGAGGAAGTCAATAGAAAAAGCCTGAAAATTTAAAATAGTGTTATAAAGATCTTTTGACTCAGCAGAGAGGCAGCTCAGGAAGCTCTGAGGGACCTGCAGGAGGCGATGAGAGTGGAATAGAAACTCCTGATGGCCCCAAAGGAGGTTAGATGTGGTTAGGTACTGCAGTGTAGGTGTCTGTGTGCGGGGGGATGTGGCAGCAAGGGTGGAGAGCTGGGAAAAGTAAATACAGGGACCACAAAGAGTTAAAGTTTGCCATGGCAAAACTAAATTTGCTTCTGGGGAGCAGAAACAGCAAGTGGTCAGCTTAGGAGACAGGGGATGCACAAGAGCCTCTGCATCAGCCCAGGGAAAGAGGAGCTGTTAGAGATGAGTGTCCTAAAAGGGTTCTCTGGAGGAAATTTGTAAGAAGTGCTATTATTCAGTGATTCTAGACTCAATGGTTGAGCTGAGCAGGCCAGAGGGTTTTCAGAGTGAAGCAGTTAATCACATACCAAAAACCTGCAGCCACTGAAGCCACCTCCAGTCCTGGAGGGGAAGAAGTGAACCCAGCATTTGTCCTGGGAACACAGGAGCAGCAGCTGCCGTCTGCCCGGCCTGATGCCATTTGTACAGCCTTGTAGAACACTTGATTCCAAAACAACATTGTGGTTAGTGATGGCTTTTAAAACAGGATCCTAAAATGTCTGTGAGTAGGCCCTTGGAAAGACAAACCAGTTCCAGTTCAGAGGGAAGATCACACCTCTGATCTGGTCACCTTCTCCAGCAGGCGGGTTGCGCAGCAGAACTGAGATAATCTTGAGTGGTGGCTTTTATTTGCCCTGCTTGGGTCAGAAACCTGCATGAGAAACTTACTGCTTTCACGGGGAAATCTTAATTTCCCACCTATTTGTATTCCCAGCCACTTTCTAGCCTTGTGTCCTTACACCAGCAGCGTCCACTACATCTCTTTCCCACCCTGGTGTTGACTTTGTGTTCACACAGCTCCAGTCCCCCGTTTTCCCAACCCCTCAACCCGAGCTCTTTGTGTTTGACTTGTCTTGTGTTATGTAACACTGGGGTCTTGTCACAGTCCTGTGATTTGTAGATGGTGCTTTTCCTGCCCCAGACACTTCCAGCTGACAGTTGCTCAATCTGGAATGGCTGCCACTGTTGTCCCTTGTCCCTAAGAGCACAGTTGCACAGTCCATGCTGCTGAATCAAATCCCTTCCCCATTACTCCAGTCCTCAAGGTCATTATGATCTTTCCATGTGATGTCTTGGCCTCTTCTAGATTGATGATAGCATCTCGTTTTGTCTCATCAGCAAATTTCCTTTGCATTCTCCTGCTTTCTTGTGCCAAGATCATTAATGCAAATGTTAAGCAGAATAATTTTTGAGGCAGAAACTCAAGGAACTGTACTGGTAAAGCCCCTTTGGTCTGACATGTCCCCTTTCAGCTGAAGCAATTACCATGGCCCTTTTAGGCAGCTCTTTACTTACTTTACATTTCATATGCCAGTCACATCTTCTCCAGCTTAGCTAATAATTTACTATGTGGCACCATTTCAAATGTCTTACTGAAGCCCAGAAGAGTGAGATCTACTGCATTTCTTTATCGCAAATATCTGTGAACTTATAAAAGGAAGCTGTTAGGTTGGTGTTGGTTTTGCATCAGGACCATACTGTGTGATGTACTGCAAATATGTTGCATGTTGTGCCATGCCTGAGGATCTGGAGAGGGGAGTTCAGTGGGAGGCATATGTCTGCAAAATACAAGATTCTTTACATTAATCTGTGTTGGAGAAGTCTGAGGCTTAACAGAGTTAGTTGATGAAGCAACGTGCTAGCAGATGACATTCACTGTTGGCAAACGTACTCAGGAGTCATTTGAAATACTAATTTCTGTTTCTAAGGTCAAATGAACTACAGTTACTCAGGAAAGAAAAAGGCCTGTGATCATGTTCTTGAGTTTGTGGCCAGATTTTAAAGATATTTAGGTCCTGAGTATTTGGCTCATGTGACTTAGAAGTGTCTGTTCCATTCCTCTTCAATGACATTCAGGTCCCCAAAATGCCATTTTCTTCAGAAAATGAGACTTAACATTTCCTTGTTTTCTAAAGTTGTTTTTTGGAGCTGCAAGTCCAAGGATTAAGCAGAATATTGGAGTGTGTGAAGGATGGGACAGAAACTAATTCTCCAAATGCCATCATGTTGTTGTTAGAAACTAGGGGAATGATTTCCGAATACCACATTCAGCTCTGATTGCTTTGACTCAGAGAGGGATAGAGCTGGCACAGAAGACTTTGAGCCAGGTAATGAAAGCATTTAGCGACTTGGAGATGAAAGGCTGAAAAGAGTGGGGCAAATAGATGAAGGGAGCTTAAAAAGAAACATTCAATATTGATTATTTACCCTTTCATGCAGGAGAAGAAAGGGACATCTATGTGGCTAAAACCATTTAAAGAGAGTGTACTAGAGAAATATTTTGACACAAGGCATTAATTAACATATGAAACCCTCTGCTAGAAGGTCTCATCAAGGGCAAAAAGTGGAAAAGAAAGAAGCAATTGCTATGACATAACCCCAGTTTTGTAAGTTTAGGTAACTTTTTATTTTTAGCCTGTTTTTGTGGAAATGGGGCTTATGCAATCTGCTGTCTGGGTGCAGGAGTTAATGATAGTTGGTGCCTGCAAACTCAAAACTGAAATTGCTTCTTGCATGCAGACGACTTGTGTTTTAAATCCTGGCGCTGCGTTCACGCAGGTGGGTGCAGGTCTCTGCAGAGGCAGCAGCCGGGAGCCCCTGGTTCTGTCCGGTTGCACAGAAGAGCTGTAGGTTGGTACATCTGGGAGGCCAGAGTCCATGTGCCCTTTCCAAAACTAAACCCAGCCCTAGTGGGAATTAGACCTGGGGTTTTGCTCTGCTTGAGGATGGGGACGGGGACTGCAGGTGCAAGGCATGAGTCAGAAGAGAGAAGGAGCAGAATGGAGGCAAAAACTGTGTGAGAGCAGAGGGGCTGTGGGTGCATTTTTGGGGAGCCAGGGCAGAGCAAAGGTGCATGCACAGCATGGAAAGAAGGTGCCTATGTGCTGGCAAGTGAGCATCTGACCTGGGTCTTTCCCTGTGCCTTGTGCTCTGAATCCTGCTGCTTACAGAGGGATGGATTCACATTTGGGTGAAGCATGGTGGTACTTTCTCGCATAAATGCTTCCTTCTGTTATGCAGCATTTCTCTTCCCTGGGTTTGTTTAAAGAAATGTCTCTGCCTTGAGGAGTGAAGGGTGCTTGAGGCTGGGGACTTGGGGTCAATATGGGGAGTCTGGGAGGGGGTGAGAGAAGCTGTGGCTGCAGCCACCTCTTGGTGAGATGCATCCCTTGGGGGAATCTCTAAGCTCTCAGACACGGTAACCAGCTCCAAGTGTCCCTGTGGTTTGGCAGAGCTGTGCTGCGTTCCTGGAGGGTGTCAGACACATGTGCCTGCAGTGTCAAATTATTTTACTAATCCCCTTGTGTTTTTCTGTAATGTGTGTGTGTGCTGCAGCCTCCTGCCTCGGGAGAGGTTATTTTGCTCCTACTGCTCTCTCTCCTTTCTGTCTAGTGTAGAAGTCACTGAGGCTGGTAGGGAGAACAGGTTTATCTTTGATCCAGGACCACAGAAAAACCTCTGTACTAGGTTGTTGGTCTTTGTGCAGGGCAGAGCATGGGTTTCTATGAGGGAAATGGGACATTCAGAAATTTGAATCAAAAATATATTGGTGGAGATGGGTTTAAGGAATTCCACTTGGAATACTAAATTCCTTTCATAAAACAATACATGCAAGGGTCAGTGATAACTCACTGCAGGGTGATGTGTGTTCCTTGCAACCTCTAGCCACGGGATCCCTTTGCATAATTTTTATCAATGATGAGTGTCACTTCCCAGATGGATGTTGTGTAATGCCACGTGGTTTTCTCTGCACTTGCCTGAGACTGTGGTGTTGGCAGTTTCCTTCATTTCTTTTGGCCTGTGGTTTCCTTCTGGTGAAGGCAGAAGGGCTGCTGTGGTCCTTTTAGCCCCGCAAAGCCCAGTGCCCCACGCGTCTGGTGCAGAGAGCATCCCCCTGCCCTGACTCAGGGTCAGAGGGATGTTTCTACCAGGGATTTGTCCTCAGGGAAAACTCTCTGCAGAGCTGGGGAGGCTTCCTGAAGTCTGCTGTAACCGAGGCAGTTGTCTCAGCTTTCCTTAGCAGGCTTGGGGATCAGAAGCGATGCTGCTCTCTTTATAATGACTGAGATCATCCCTTGTCTTTGTGTCTAAATAAATCCTGTGATGTTGTCTGGCTGCCCTGTTTGCATGCAGGGCCTTATTGCTGCTCCTTTCTAGCTCTTCTGTCACTTATTTCTTAAAATGTGAGGCCCTAAGGGGCAAGTTCCTCACCAGCACCAGTTACCCTGGTACTGAGCCGATCTGGGGGCTGCTCTGGCCACACACTGTCCCTCCTGTTTCTTCTGGCTGCGCTCCAAGTGCAGCTCTTCACATGTCACCATGTCTTGACTCTGTCCTGCCCTCAGGTCAGGGATGATGCTCCCTCTGCTCTTTTAACCCTGCTCACAGTCCCTGGTGGAAATGTGGGTTTTAGACTTAAAATGCTCCCTTTCCTTAAGGAGACATATGCAAGACAGTGCCAAAAGCATCCGATAATTTAAGACTAGTGTCCTGTTTGCTAATCACTGGTTTTCTGGTCCCTCTCCCACTCCCTGTGAGCTCGTCCTGCTCATCACCAGTGACCCAGAGATGGCCACAATCTGGGGCCTTTTTGTTTGATCATACCTTCCTTATCTGCCTCTTCCTTACTTTTGTTCTCTTTTCTCGCCCATGTGCCCTAAATTTTGTGTTGAGTACTCGACCCCAACCTCTTGTTTTCTTTATGCAAAGACAATACAAAAAGAGGTGGCATCTTTGGTTACTTGCTCCCCTTTCTAACTAACGGGCTTTTACTTCCTTTTGTTTTTCACATTTATATTTGTAAAGCTGGGTTTTCTGGCCTACTGTGTTTCCTCCCGTCCTTCCCCTGCCTTGAATTTCTCGTGTGTTCCTTTGCTGGATTAGAAAGTCATCTGCTTACAGAGATCTTCCGTGGCAGGAAAAATAAAACCATAAGTAATTTCTTCACTCTCCCTTTACATCAGTTCCTTATATTTAATTCCTTAAACATGCTCAAACACAAATAATATACTTTTGCTGAGCTGCAATTTTGTGCAATTCATTGAAATATCCTCAGTTCCAGTTAGCGTGGAAAGTATTTCATCAGCATCCAGTAAGAAGTCCTATCCGGCTCTCATCTCAGTGGAGAACTGAAAGTTTGGCCAACCACTTCTGCAGCAAAGAGGAAATATTTTCACCATTTCCATCAGAAATAATCTTTGCAATTGTGAGATTTTCTGTGGTTCCTACCAGACAAACAACTTTCCTCTGGTTACTGATATAGCCAGTGCCCACAGATCATAGAATCATAGAATATTTTGGGCTGGAAGGGACCCTCAAAGCTCATCCGGTCCAACCCCTGCTATGAGCAGGGACATCTTCACCCAGATCAGGCTGCTCAGAGCCCTGTCCTGCCTGGCCTTATTCATTCATAGCCTCAGGCATGGCAGTTTAAACAGAAGGAGCTGAAACACAGGCAGTTGCAGAAGGGAGCTGGAGAGGTTGTTTCTGTTCCTATCACTGCCCTGAGGCCAGACCAGCTCCTCTTGAAGTCTCCAGTGGGATACTTTACACTTGTTCTCTCCTCTGCTCCATCTTTTCTAAAAGAAACAATCCTGACCTTTTCTCCTAATCCCTTGCCTCCTCTCAAACAAGGTCTAGCTTGGAGCAATACATCCTTCAGACAGGGACCTGTTGACATGGGAAGGCAAAAGACCATTGCAGCCACTGTGGGGCTTATCCCTTCATGCATATGGGGAGCATCACCCCACCATGTGGTGGGGATGGGAGGATGGGCATGACCACTGCTCAGCATCTCGGTGAGTTGGACTTTCCCCTTGAATCAGGGCAGCAGGAATGAGCCATGCCTGAGCAAGGGTCAGGAGGAGGGTGGGAAGCCAGCATTTGTGTGGGAGCTGAGAGCTGGACATCCAGCCTTCTGTGGCATCAAGAAGCAGCATCGGGGCAAGGCCAGAAAAAAGGGGGAGAAAAAATTAGGAAGTAGAAACTTCGAGAGCTCTTAATTTCTGGGTGTTCACCCATGGGGGTGTTTGGGAATTACCCTTTGGGATTGCAAATGCTGCCCCTTTTCTGTCACGCTGAGATCTCCTCCAGGTTTAATCTGCAAGGCTGCAATGAGCTGATCCCAGTGGGTGCCAGCAGAGTCCTCTCCTCCCTCCAGCTCCTACTCTTAATGCCCTTATCTCCTGACATGGGTGCATTTGTGGGTTTTTGGGGGGCTAAGCCAGTAGAGAGAGCTTTTTGGACAAAATTATCCTGCTTGGTAAGAAGCAGGCTAGCAGTAATTACAACAACTTGACTGAAAAGAGGCTGCAGATTGCAGCCAAAACTAAAATCTTTGCAGAGGTGTAAATCCCCTGTTCAGGCAGGGGATGGGGAGGCTGGCAGGCCAGGCTACAGCCTGAGCCCGCTGCTCCAGCCCTGGAGCAGATCAATGGAGCCCAGTCCCTACAGGGCCCCCAGGCCTCCATGTCCCTGCAGCCTTTCCAGCACGAGAATACTGTCTTTAACCATATTGCTGGCAAAAAGGGACAAATGTGAAATGCCTAGTGACTTTGAGCTCAACACAATTTTGTTCCTACATGATCTTTCCTAAGTGTCCAACCAAGAATTGGTATGATGAGTACAGATGAGTATATGTGCAGAGCATCATTGTGGAGACAACTCTGTTCCTGCTGTGATGGTGGAGCAGGGTGAGAAGTGGTGTTTAAGGCAAAACTGTGTGTCATGGAGGTTTGGGGTCTGACCAGTCCCACTGGGCACCCAAATGGAATCTGAAAGTTGCAGCCCTGTGGCTGGCGCTTCCTCTTCTGCAGTTTCCTTCCCCAGCTCAGCAAAACTGGCTGCTCCTGACATAATTTCCCCGGTATGATGCACTCATTTTTCCTTTCCTTGAAATCCTGTGCCCGCCCAGCGTACAGGGATAAAAGGAGGAGATGGCACAGGGTCCGGAGCATCGTGCGGAGAAGAGCCCTGCAGCCCTCAGCTCCTGCCCCGCTTGCAGATCCCTCGGCCCCCGCAGCACCATGAAGGTCCTCGCAGCCGCCCTGGTCGCTCTCCTGCTCATGGCTACCTGCTCCCCGTCCCAGGCCCATCTCGGTGAGTCCGGTGTCTCAGCATCCTCCCCGGCACACGGTGTGCCATCACTCCATGTCAGCTGCTGGGCAGCTGCAGAGCCCTGTCCCCATCAGCTGGGACCCTGTGGTTCTAGCCTGGGGTCTCATTGGGTCTGTCTGTCTGCCCTCACAGATGGTGTTCCCACCGCCTGCTGCTTCAGCTACCAGCAACGCCCAGTCCCGCGGAGCCTCATCGCCTCCATCTATACCACCAGCAGCAGCTGCACCGAGCCGGGGGTGATGTGAGTACCCAGTGCTGCTTGGGGCTTGGGGGTGATGGCAGAGGCAATGCCCCAAGGGTGACGGGGAGGAGGATGAGGGCAAAGATGGGGACACTGGGGTGCTGCAACAGAACCCGGCAGGGACACCTGCTGTCCAGACAAGCGTCCTAATGTGGGTTTTCTCTTGGCAGCCTGGTCACCAAGAAGAAGAGGGAACTGTGCGTGGACCCCCAGGCTCCCTGGGTGCAGGCGCATCTGAAACAGTTCCAGAGCCTGGAGAACTGACCCTTCCCCACTGCACCTGCCCTGTCCTTACTGCTGTCCCTGCTGTGTCCCCAGTGCTGCCCCTGGAGGGCTCAGCTATCAGCCCCTGTCACGCAAGAGACTACTTGAACTGCAGCCTTCTTCAAGGGGAAATTTATTCTATTTAACTTATTTAAGGTCAACTAAATATTTTTTGCTAAGAAAAGTGAAAAAATGTAATTTATACTATATTAAAATAATAACTTAAAGTAATTTAAACTATATCAATGTGCCTGTTAATGAAGAGAGAGGAGTTTTGATGCCTAAATAAAGTGTTTGTGTACCCTTTGGGTGTGTCTGAAGTCCTTACTAGAACCCTGACATGGGAGAAGGGACCCACGGGGATCCTCACACGCTGGGCTCGCTGCTCCTGTCTGGCAAGGTAAATTCATCCCCGTGGCAGCTCCTGCAGTGCTCACTTGAACTCCCCAAAGAGTTGGGAGCCGCAGCCATGGTGAGCTGAATGTTTGGGTCAGTTCTCATGGATTCAGAACCCATCCTGACATCACAGCCACCCAACTGCCTCGGGGTCACAGTTTGCCCATCAGAACAGCTGCACACTGCCAGGGGACAGCAGCAACACCACCCACAGCACTGCATTGGGGTGCCAATAGGGGTAATGCCTGGAGCAAGATATGGTGCAGTGTCACACCACAAACGCACTGGGCTGAATAAAAAGCCCCATGCAACTACCCATTGCTCAGTGACACGGTTGTCACAGATTTTGGAAGATCGGGATGTTCAACTGCACCTGCATCCCCATGGCCAGACAACTGCTTTGCTGCAGCCACTTGTGATAGAGCTGACCTCGTGGCACCGCGTGATGCTGAATTTGCCCCCCCCACAGCGTCCCACGGAGGAGCAGGCAGGACCCTCCTGTGCACCCACCCTGTGCAAAAGGAAGCGCCGGGTCCCCAAGAAGGAAGGTGAGCACAGAGCATCCCCTGTGCACCTGCCAGAGGGGATTTTGTCTGTTGAAGAGAGGCCCCTGCACGGTGGGAAATTGCTCTTGCCCCTCCCCAATCCTGGTGTTACCCTCAGTGACACCTTACCATGGTGCTGGGGATGATGGTGCTGTTGTCCCCGGCAGTGTGTGGGCTGTGCCGCCGAAGAAACTGTGACCCTGATGTGGTTGGGGAGCTGTGCCATCAGGATGGGCTCTGTGTCCATGAGAACTGCCTGGTGAGGGCTTGAAACTCCTTGTCACCAACAACCCTTGGTTCCCAGCCCTACGCACCTGGCAGCCCCCAGCATGTCACCCTTTTCCCCTCCTGCAGTACCATGCTAGTGGGCTGGAGCAGAGAGGGGCTGATGATGAAGGCTTCTATGGCTTCCTCTTCTCTGACATCCAAGAGAAGCTGAAGCAGGTGGCACAGAAGGTGAGGCTGGGATGTGTGTCCACACCATGATCTCCATGTCCCTTGTCTGGCACCTCAAAGGCCAGAAACCCTCTAGGGATGCTCTGGCAGTCGCCTGCAAGAAAACCCCAGATCTTCCTTGATCATAAACGGACATTTCTGCAGAAAGTTGGGATTTGGAGAGGGGAGGAGGCTTTATCAGTGGCCTGGTGCCACAATCAGATGTCCCACCAAAACACAGTGGCAGGGCTCTGCTGAATGAGGGCAGAGTTCCCTGGGGTGTGTGGCCATGACACCATCCACCTCTGTGCTGTCCCCAGAGATGCTGCATCTGCCAGCTGCCGGGAGCCTCGGTCACCTGCCGGGGCCGGCGCTGCCCCCGAACGTTCCACTTCCCCTGCGGCAGCGAGCGGGGCTGCGTCTCCCAGTTCTTTGGGGAGTTCAAGTGAGTGCAGCCGCCCCACAGGGCTGGGGCAGGGGCAGAGCAGGGCTGGGGCTGAACTGTCCCCTGGGTCCCGCAGGTCCTTCTGCTGGAAGCACCGGCCGGTGCAGCGGGTGCGGGCGGTGCAGCAGGACCAGACCTGCTGCCTCATCTGCCAGGAGGCAGTGGCGGGTCGGCCCGGCTATGACACACTGGTCTGTCCTGCCTGTGTCAGCGCCTGGTTCCATCGCCGCTGCATCCAGGTAGGTGGCATAGTCCCCAGTCCCTGATGCCATCAACTGTCATCACCTAGTCACCCAGTTGCGAGGGGATGAAAGAGACCTCCCAGCTGCTGATGGTGATGCTGGGTCTGCCCCAGGGCCAGGCGCTGCGCTCTGCCCTGCACCATTTCCGCTGCCCGCTCTGCCAGGACATGGTGACCTTCCAGGAGGAGATGTTTCGCCTGGGCATCAAAATCCCCAACAGGTTGGTGCCTTTCTACCTATCTCCCTGCCTCCCACTGCCATGTTTTGGCTGATCCCCTCCTGCATCCCTAGATGCTGGTGTGGTTTCACACCCTGCCCCTGGGGCTGATCCCTCCCCTGCTCCCACAGAGATGCTGCTTGGGAGGAGGACGGGACCTTTGACGACCATTACCTGCGGCACAGCTCCTGTGACGCCAGCCAGTGCCTGTGCCCAGCGGGACGGGAGCAGGTAGAGAAGAAGGGGTGAGTGCAGCTGGCCCCGGTCCTTACAGCCCCAGCAAAGAGATGATGCCTTCATCTTTTCCTTTGGGCAGTGCTGGAGCTTCCCTGGGATGCCAAGCCAGGCACAGCACAGGGTGTATGTTACCATCTCAGCCCTAGGGCTGGCAGCCCATAACTCAGGGACTTTTGATAACACGGGGTCCCGTTGCTCCCCCAGGCCCTGGAGACTTCTGCTCTGCAGCTCCTGTGGCTCCCGTGGGACCCACCAGCGCTGCTCTGCCATGGGGGAAGATGACGACTCCTGGGAGTGCATCGACTGCAGAGACCCGCGCACCAGCTGGGGCTGGAGCTGTGTCGTGCTTTAACCCCAGCCGGCAACCCGGACCACGCAGCTGCTCGCTCAGCACCCATGTTGCCATTTAGCTCTGGGCCTGCGACTAAACAACAAAACAGTTTCTCTCTCACCGACTCTGGGGGGAAGGAAGGGTAAGAGAAGGACAGACTCATGGTTTCAAAAAGAAGCAGATTTAATCAAATAACAATAAAAGAATAATGATGCAAAGCATTAGTTGGCCACTAGAATGCATACTCCTGTCAATGAACGTCAGAGATGGACACTTGAGCGTGGTTAGTCCAGTAAAGATGCGGCTGTGAACAGCACTGCATAGGGAAGTCATGCGAACTGGGGCCTGGGAGCAGGAACAGGAGCAGGACCCCGCAGGGACAGTGTCCATGAGGAATGAGAGCTGTTCCCTGCAACTTCCTTCTTAAATACCAAGAGTGATGTTCGTGTTACAGAATACTCCTTTTGGCAAACTTGAGTCAGCTGTCCTGGATCTAGTTTAAGTGCTAAATTAATATTATCTATATAATATGTTAATGCACTTGAAAACTTATGGTGAGAATATAGCCTTAGTAGTATAAAATGTCACTATCAATTGCAATATTTGAGAATTTCTCATGGTGAACAGGGAGTATTTGCTTAGATGTGCACCAAACTTTTCACACAAAATGATCATAAGCAACTGACTGCAATCCCCTCTGGCCATGGGTCTGGAGTCTGGGCTGGCTCGAACGGGTGTCACTGCAAGGGACAGGGAGATGATGAGCATCACAAGCCCATGCCACACTCCCTCCTTCCCCAGATCCCAGCCCTGCACCTGTCCCCAGCTCACAGATGCAGGAAGGGAGATGACTGGGGTGGGGACCATTGTGACCCGGCTCTGCACATGCAGTGCCGTGTTGTGATTGTACCTCTGTACAGCACACAAACACCCTGGAATGCTCCATGCAACTGTCCCCCGCTCAGCGGCATGATTGCCACACGTTCTGGAGGATCAGGACAGTCTGTGACAGCACTGACATCCCCACGGCCAGCCATCTCCTTTGCTGCAGCCGCTTGAGGTGATAGAGCTGACATCGTGGTGCTGCAGGATGCCGCAGTTCCCCCCTGTGCAGTGTCCTGCGGTGCTGCCAGACGAGCAGGCAGGACCCTCCTGTGCGCCCACCCCGTGCAAAAGGAAGCGTCAGGTTTCCGAGAATGAAGGTGAGCACAGAGCATCCCCCGGGCACCTCCCAGAGGGGATTTTCACCAGTGTCCGACTGCGTGTGCAGAGACCCTCATGCCATGGGAAATGGCTCCCACCCCCACCCCTTCATCCTGCCAGTGTTACCCCCACCAGCACCCCACCATGGTGCTGAGGGTGACGATGCTGCTGTCTCCTGGCAGTGTGCAGGCTGTGCCAACGGGCAGACTGCGATCCTGATGTGGTTGGGCGGCTGTGCCGTCAGGATGGGCTCTGTGTCCATGAGAACTGCCTGGTGAGTCCCTGGGGCTTGACAACCCCTGTCACCAACATCTCCCTGTCCCTAGCCCTGCCTCTGGCATGTCACCCTTTTCCCCTCCTGCAGTACCACTCCAGCGGGCTGGAGCAGAGAGGGGCTGATGACGAGGGCTTCTATGGCTTCCTCTTCTCTGACATCCAGCAGAAGCTGAAGCAGGTGGCACAGAAGGTGAGGCTGGGGGACACGTGTCCCCACCCCGGTCTCCATGTACCTTGTCTGGCACCTCCAAGTCCAGCAACGCTACAGAGTTGCTGCAAGCAACATTCAGATCTTCCTTGATCAAAAAGGAACACTTCTACAGAAACTGGGGATTTGAGGAGGGGAGGCAGCTTTATCAGTGGCCTGCTGTCACCAGCTAGGCAACCCACCGAAATGTGGCAGGGCTGTGCTGGATCAGGGCAAACGGGGTTCCCTGGGGTGTGTGGCCATGACACCATCCACCTCTGTGCTGTCCCCAGAGATGCTGCATCTGCCGGCTGCCGGGAGCCTCGGTCACCTGCCGGGGCCGGCGCTGCCCCCGAACGTTCCACTTCCCCTGCGGCAGCGAGCGGGGCTGCGTCTCCCAGTTCTTTGGGGAGTTCAAGTGAGTGCAGCCGCCCCACAGGGCTGGGGCAGGGGCAGAGCAGGGCTGGGGCTGAACTGTCCCTTGGGTCCCACAGGTCCTTCTGCTGGAAGCACCGGCCGGTGCAGCGGGTGCGGGCGGTGCAGCAGGACCAGACCTGCTGCCTCATCTGCCAGGAGGCAGTGGCGGGTCGGCCCGGCTATGACACCCTGGTCTGTCCTGCCTGTGTCAGCGCCTGGTTCCATCGCCGCTGCATCCAGGTATGTATCACTGTCCCCAGCCCCTGATGTGATCATCCCTGTGGTCACCCTGTCACTCAGCTTTGGGAGTATGAATGAAACCCCCCAGCTGCTGATGGTGATGCTGGTTCTGCCCCAGGGCCAGGCACTGCGCTCTGCCCTGCACTATTTCCGCTGCCCGCTCTGCCAGGACATGGTGACCTTCCAGGAGGAGATGTTTCGCCTCGGCATCAACATCCCCAACAGGCCAGTGCCCTCCTCTCTTGCCTCTCTCTCTTCTGTGATGCTCTGGCTGATCTCCTGCATCGCTGGGTGCTATTGGGGTGTCCCCACCCGGGGCTGATCCCTCCCCTGCTCCCACAGGGATGCTGCCTGGGAGGATGGGACCTTTGACGATCATTACCTGAGGCACAGCTCCTGCGATGCTGGCCAGTGCCTGTGCCCAGCAGGACGGGAGCAGGTAGAGAACATGGGGTGAGTGCAACTGGTCCCAGTCTCCACAGCCCTAGTGAGGAGACGATGAATTTGTCTTTTCCTTTGGGCAGGGCTGGGGCTTCCCTGAGATGCCGAGCTGGGCTGCCAGGATGAGGAGCGTGGAGGGGGCTCAGCACAGCACCAGGGCTGGCATCCCACAGCTTGGGGACCTTTGTTGACACTGGGTTCCATTGCATCCCCAGGCCTTGGAGACTTCTGCTCTGCAGCTCCTGTGGCTCCCATGGGACCCACCAGCACTGCTCTGCCATGGGGGAAGAAGACGACTCCTGGGAGTGCAGCGACTGCAGAGACCTGCACACTGGTGAGGGGTGCAGCCACCAGGGTCCCCAGGGCCACCACAGCCATCTGGGACCTAGGGACAGATGTAGCGTTGTGATCCAGAGAGGGAGAGACTGTGGCATGGGCTTGTGCGCATCATCTCCCTGTCCCTTACAGTGTTCCTCACTGCTGCCAGCCCAGAATCCAGCCTGCCGGTGCAGGGACCGTCGCATAGCACCCCGGCTCCTGGCACTTCGACTGAGGAAGAGGAGGCCAGGATCCCTGAAGGACACCCTGATGACCAACTCCCCTCCCAACCTGTGTCCCAGAAACCTGCAGATTCTCCCTAATAAAAGTTGGAGCTTCACAGGTAGGTTTGCTGATGTGCTTGAGCACTGCAAGGCAAGAGCCTCCACGGCGGCTCTGATCCTCCTGTGGGCATTGCGGGTGCTGCCAGGCCTGGTCCCAAATAAGAGCTGGCAGTGGCAATCCCAGGGAGATGCTGCTGTCCCCCTGTGGGGATGTGCTGGCTGGCACTGGAGCTGAACCCGGGCTGGGGAGCAGGGAGCACCACAGTAGCTGCCGTGGGGCTGACTTCACCCTGCTCAGAGAAGACCAGTGAGCCCAGGGCATGGGGAGGGCAAGGAGATCCCCGTGGGTCCCTTCTCCCATGTCAGAGCTCCAGCAGAGACTTCAGAGACACTCAAAGGGGTTGATAGCAAAACCATTTTATTTAGGCATCAAAACTCCTCTCTCTTCATTAACAGGCACATTGATATAGTTTAAATAACTTTGTTTTAAATTATTATTTTAATATAGTATAAATTACATTTATATTTTCACTTTTCTTAGCAAAAAATATTTAGTTGACCTTAAATAAGTTAAATAGAATAAATTTCCCCTTGAAGAAGGCTGCAGTTCAAGTACTCTCTTGCGTGACAGGGGCTGGTAGCTGGGCCCTGCGGTGGCGGCACTGGGGACACGGTGTGGACAGCGGGGAAGGGTCAGTTCTCCAGGCTCTGGAAGTGTTTCAAATGCGCCTGCACCCAGGGCGCCCGGGGGTCCGCGCACAGTTCCCTCTTCTTCTTGGTGACCAGGCTGTCAAGAGAAAACCTGCATTGGCATGCTTGTCTGGGCAGCAGGTGCCCACGCTGTGTCCTGCTGCAGCACCCCAGGTGTCCCTGGCTTTGTTCCCGTCCCCCTCTGGGCCACCACCCCGACCATTGCCCCTGATCCCCTGGCAGCACTGGGTACTCACATCACCCCTGGCTGGGTGCAGCTGCTGCTGGTGGTGTAGATGGAGGCGATGAGGCTCCGCGGGACGGGGCGTTGCTGGTAGCTGAAGCAGCAGGTGGTGGGGACGCCATCTGTGAGGGCAGACAGACAGACAGACAGACCCAGTGAGACCCCAGGCTACAGCACAGCCTCTGGCCCCACTTCTGCTTGGGGTTCCCCAGGGATTTGCCTTCTCCCTTTCCCCTTTGTGTCATATTCCCTGGCACTGGCCCCCAGGACACCTGTGTCCCCAAGCCTGAGTCCCAGCATTGGGGTGGTCTCCTGCTCCCAGCTCCCGCCCCACCAGCCATGGGGTCCATGCTGATGGGGATGGGGTTCTGCAGCTGCCCAGCAGCTGACATGGAGTGATGGCACACTGTGTGCCGGGGAGGATGCTGAGACACCGGACTCACCGAGATGGGCCTGGGACGGGGAGCAGGTAGCCATGAGCAGGAGAGCGACCAGGGCGGCTGCGAGGACCTTCATGGTGCTGCGGGGGCCGAGGGATCTGCGAGCGGGGCAGGAGCTGAGGGCTGCAGGGCTCTTCTCCGCACGATGCTCCGGACCCTGTGCCATCTCCTCCTTTTATCCCTGTACGCTGGGCGGGCACAGGATTTCAAGGAAAGGAAAAATGAGTGCATCATACCGGGAAAACTATGTCAGGAGCAGCCAGTTTTGCTGAGCTGGGGAAGGAAACTGCAGAAGAGGAAGCGCCAGCCATGGGGCTGCAACTTTCAGATTCCATTTGGGTGCCCGGCGGGGACTGGTCCGACCCCAAGTCCCCATGACACTTACCCTGCTGTTGCTGCAAGTACCCCACTGGCCATGACCCAGGTTGGGGCATGAAGCCTCATGGCCAGAGCTCCAACTACAATCCCAACTGGTGGCCGTGGAGCAACAGCATGAGCTCCAGGCAGGGATTTGCTTGGCTACAGCCCCAGCAGCATCACTGTGTCAGGGGGCTGTGGAGTCAAATCCCAGCTTATCCCCGGTTTTGCCACAAATACCACTTCTCACCCTGCTCCACCATTACAGCAGGGTTACAGAATTAGCTCTGGAGCACTGTAGCTGGAGCCCTGATGGGAATCAGGGGGATGAAGGATGCTCCAGGTTCCCTGTGCTTGCTGGTAACGTGCACAAAGTATCTGATTTTTCTATTTTTTCTTGTCTTTAAGGAAATTATTGACATGAGTGACATGCTCAGTATGGTCCAATTTCCTTCATTTGCCCTCCCCATTGCTGCTGTGGTGAGTGGATGGGTTGTAGGGGCTACAGGAGTATGTTCCATGTGATGAAGTGATCCTGGGGGACCTGGACCACCCCAGCACAAACAAGGTCACCCCCATGGGTGCCTATCCCCAGGGGTCTGGCTGAGGCTGAAGGACAGTGCTAAACCTCCAACCACCTCTCCTTCTGCAGCTGCCCCTATTCAACCCCTTGACCCATCTGGGAAAAAACAAACCAAGCCCCAGGTGTCCCCCAAACACAACTTTTCTCCCATTGCCAGCCTCTGCCTGCCTTTTTCCCTGCATCAATCTTCATCCCACCAGGCAGGCAGCCTGGGCAGGCGCTGCTTCATCTTGAAGAGGAGCTGGGAAGCATCAGCCTTGGCCCTTTGGGTTTCCCTGCCCTCCCAGGGGCTCCTGGACTATTCCTGGGATGCACACCCTGATGAAACCCCTGTTTTCTCCCACAGGATTTACATCAACTCACTCCAGCAACAGGTCAGAACATAGCATTTTATTAAACCCATCAAGGGATGTACAGTAGTGTAGAGGAGGTGACAGCAGGGGAGGGGATGGAGCCGGGTCCATAGCTTAACAAGATGGAAACATAAAGGTAATTATGGGATGCAAATAAATAAAGCTTAATGGGAAGGTAGCTTCATGTGGAGGCACTGGGTGACTCTTTCTGCCGCTGGTACTGCTGGAACCAGCTCTCCTCCGGGTCCACACAGAACTTCTTCCCCTTCAGCAGCTCCACACTTGGGGGAGAGAGGGGCTGTGTTAGTTGGGAGGGTGCAGGATCTGGCCATGCCTTAGGCTTCCCCCCTCAGCTTAGGAATGCCCACAGCATCGTGTCCCACATCCCAAAAAAGTGCTGACTTTTAGCAGCCTCTGAAACCTCTGGCTTCCTTCCTGTTTTTCTGCCTGGCAGCTGAAACAGGCGCTTTTGGGGCTATTAGGGATGAAGCAGTGAGGAGGGAGGTGCATGTGAAGAGCCAGGGCGGGGCACCCCCACCCATGGGCACCCTTTGGAGGCAGCTTGTTCTGGGGGATCCCTGAAGGCAGAGCAACAAGTAGGGAAGGTAGGCAAGCGAGGGTGAGGAGAGGGATGCCAGGGAGGAAGGCTGGGTGGGGGCTTGGGGGTACTCACCGCACAGCCTTGCGGGAGCAGTGGGAAGGTGTCTTCTGGTAGCTCCTGATGAGGAAAGCTGGGATTTTCTGCTGGATGAACATCTCCTTGTAGCAGCATGTGCTGTAGTGGCTGCGGACTGGGAGGAGGCAAGAGAGGTTGGTGGTGTCCATGCCTGGCATGAGGGGTGCAGGTGCTTCAAAGCCCTCCCCAAGACGATTTTTGCTTGTTTTGAACAAGACCAGGGCAGCTCTGTGCTTGGGCAGCTGGTGATGCCCTCAGGCCCCCAAACCCATGGCAGAAGCAGGAGTTGAAGCTCTCATCCCCCTTCCTGACCCCATACAACCCCCTCAGTGTGGGAGCCAGCGACAGCATCAGGGTCATGGTGGGGAAAGTCTCAGTGTTGGTACTCACAGGAGGCACCCTGGCTTCCAATCCAGAGATCCACCAGCAGCAGGGTGAGCAGGGCCAAGGAGAAGAACTTCATGTCCAACCCAGGGCTCGGTCAGCAACCAGCAGCTGGCAGCTCTTGCTGACTCGTGGCCGCCGAGAGCTACCTGCCTCTCCTCCCTGCAGCTCAGTGTGATATATCCCCCGACCAGGCTTTCCATGACAGCTCTGGACTCTCCCCAGGGAAAGAACCAACCAGAGATATTGATAAAGGGCAACCAGTGAATGGAAATTCCTCCTCCTGGCCACTCCAGCCCCTGCGGTACCCAAGGGCTGCTGGAAACTGTGGCGAGCAGCCGGCAGCTCTGCATTGCTGGTGATGCGCTGTGGCCGGCAGTCTATTTTGGGTTGGGTTTTGCCGCTGGCAAACCACACAGGATGATGCTCACGCTTGCCAAAGCCCAGAGTTTATCTTCAAAACCCACCCATTGTCAGCTCAGCTGCGATGTCTCTCTTGCAATTTTGCACAGGGGTGAGTGGCTCAGCAGTGACCAGGCTCATCCCAGCCGACCCTGAGACCCTTTGCTGGCTGTCCATCGTGGTGGCTGTGCCCATCGTGGTGGCTGTGCCCACCGTGGTGCCTATAACAGTGGCTGTGCCCATCACATCTTGTGGCATCGTGGAAGCATGGGCTGTCAGTAGGGCCTGACCAGGCATCCCTGAGGGGCAGCTCTGATCAAATTTTGGCCAGGGATCTCCTCTTGTTGAGATGGCTGATGAGGAGCATGAGAAGCCCCCTCCTCTGGGGCTTTGGCTCCTCTCAGCTCCTTACAGACCCCAGCACTTACAGCTGTGGTTTAACATCTGGGTAGGAGAGCCAACAGCAGGATCTGCCTACTCCCAAGACACTTGCACAGACAGATGTTTGCATGCGTGAGATCATGTTTAATTCTGTTCAGCGTGTTGTACAAAAAATAACCATGGAATTGCTCCCCCTTAACCCCTCTGCTGCTG
Organism: Columba livia; assembly: GCF_036013475.1. Taxonomy (NCBI): domain Eukaryota; kingdom Metazoa; phylum Chordata; class Aves; order Columbiformes; family Columbidae; genus Columba; species Columba livia. Next base: position 5,567,589 of record NC_088621.1, read on the forward strand.
CCAGGCAGGCGGGCACAGCCTCACTGACACGCTGCTGCTGCCTGCAAGGGGTACGGGCAGCTGCCTATGTGCCAAGGCAGGGCTGAGAGTGTGGGGCTGGCAGTGGGTCTGGACCCCAGTGTCCTGTGGGGCCAGCACACCACATCCTGGTGGGATGCTGGGGATGGTAAAGGCCCTTAGCCTTCAGAGATGTGGTGAGGGTCATAGCAGTGTGATGGGGAGGATGTCCCCAACAAGCTTCTGTATCCAAATGTGATGTCCCAGCAGCCGGCTCAGCAAAGGGGTCACCTTCATGGTGTCCTGTCCCCTGTACAGGGGACTCCCTGTGCTGCCTCCAGCCGCCCCACTAGCTGGGGATGGAGAAGGAGCTGACTTGGAAGCTCTGCTGGTACCTCTTCACCCAGGGCCTGCTTGCCTGGGCGCAGATTTCCTTCCCGCTCTTCACCCTGAAGCTGGGGCAGAGACAAGATGGGGTTAGCAGGGTGGTGTTATGGGGACCCCGGTACTGAGTTTCCAAGGGCCTCAGAGACACAGAGGATCAGGATTGGACCCAACAAAACCAGGCACAGGGTCTGGGAGGGTCTCGAGGGTCTTTAGTTGAAGATGTCCCTGCTCATTGCAGGGTAGTTGCACTAGATGAGCTTTGGAGGTCCCTTCCAACCCAAACTATTCTGTGATTCCATGGTTCTATCCCCAGGGCTGGGTTTAGGGTACTCACATCACAGCCTGGTGCGGGCACTCGGGGCTGGTGACGTAGCAGCTGACAACGTTGTCTCTCTTGATCCTTCTTGTCTGGAAGTTGAAGCAGCACTTGTCCGGCACGGCCGGGGCTCCTGGGGGCACAGCGCCAGCTCAGCTTAACCCACAGCTCCCCACCTCCCATCACAGCCCTCCCACGGTGGCCGCGGTGACTCTTTGCGGGGAGCCCCCCTTGCACCCCATGCATGAAGCAAACCCATCCCCAGGGCCCTGGGGGCTGTCCCTGTCCCTCAGCTACAGGGACAGAGCAGACAGCAGTGCAGTGCTCACTCTGGGCCAGGCTCTGGCAGCACAGTGCGGCGAGGAGGAGGAGAGCATAGACCACCCCGGCTGCCTTCGCCATGCTGGGCTGCAGGAGGGCTGCTCTGTGGCGCCGGGGCAGAGCTGTGGTCTGCCGGGGTCAGGGCTGCCAGGCGGCTTTTATAGGGGAGCAGCAGGGCTGATGTCCCTCCGGGCCAGGGGTTGTGTAGACGGGGAGGACCTGGCCCCCTGCCATGGCTTTTTCTCCTGCAGTGACTTGGTTTCCTGCCATGTCCCAAAGCACACAGGGTGAGCAATATCAACCCCCCTCAGCACAGTCCTGGGAAGGGAAAAACCTGCTCCCAGGCTGTGCTTTTGGCTCCCCATGGGCTTGGAACTTTTCCCAAGCTTCTGCCTCCAGTGTTAGATTTGCTGGCTGGCTTGCTCCCAAGTTTGGCTCTGTACCCTTGTCCCCTGGGCAGGTTGCACACCCCCTGACAGGAGCCCCAGGGTGGGCTAGAGTGTCTGGGCATCTCCCTTGGACAGGACCAGGGCCGGGCTCAGCACCCCGCAGGGTCCCCAGCAGCTGCAGGCACACCTGATGGTCCATGTCCTCCCCCTGTACCACAAAGTTTCGCATCCCAGCTGAGGAGACAAATGGCCAAATACCCACCTCACACCTAAAAAGCCATAGAGAAACAGCTTCTGTTTGGTTGCACCAGGCATGTACATGGGACTGTGTTGGTTTTGGGGGCTTTTGAGGCCATCAGGGCCAGGAGAAGGCTCCAGGTGGCTCCTGTTCCCCCCTCCCAGTGCCAAAGCAGTAGCTCATGTTCTTGGCTGTGCTGAGCTGGGAAAGGCAGAGGCCAGTTTGGGGTTTCTCCAGTGGATTTTGCTTGACCACAGCTGTCCAAAAAAACCCCTTTCCCCCCACCTCCACCCCTGGCAAATCCCAGGACATGTCCCAGCTTCCTGCAGCTGGTGGGAAGCAGGGAGGAGATGCAGACGTGCATCCCCACCAGCTTGGCTGTGTGGACAGCCACGTCCCGCAGTGTGGGGCTGGGGACACCAATGACACCCTGTCGGTGTTTTTGCCACCCTGGGCTGCCATGGAGACCCGGCTGGGGAGAGCATGGGGTGCTGGTCCAGGCAGGGACCTGCCCCTATGGGAAAAGGGGCCATGTCCCTCCATTTACTCTCTCCAAAGCCATTTCCCAGAAATCAGCCTCAATTTTTTGGGGGATGCACATGTGAGATAATAGAGGGGTGCCGCAAGTGGGGCTGGGTGATGCCCCAGGGCAGACAGGTGCAGACAAGAGGGGGTCCATGTTTCCGTGCCTGGTTGGTGGAGCAGAGCACCTTCCCACCATCACCCAAATGCCCATTTAATCTCTCCTTAGAAAGACAACACAGAGTGGAGGAAAGCAGATGACTCTGGTCCTGGTCCAGTGCAGCTCCCTGCCTCACCTTTCCCTTCCCAGATCCATCCATTCCATCTTATTCCCCTTTTTACCTCCGTGCACTGAGGAATTTGTGCTCCAGCTGGGCTAAATGTGTCCTCCTAAGGGCAAAAAATGTTTCCTGCAATAAGAAAGTGAAACAGAATCACAGGAAAACAAAGGAGGATTCATTGGACTTGGAAAGGCTCCTTTTAATGACTCATGTGCTAAATGCTGGCATAGGTCAGGCTGGGAAATTCCTGGGATGATGTTCCCAGCACCTGCAGCATTCCTTCATCCTGAGACCCGGGTTGGGGAGAAGGGCTGAGCCCCGCAGGAGGCGTGGGAGGTGTGGGTGTCTGCAAAATATATGGGACAGATCCTGCTTTTGCTGCCAAGAAGAGCAGGGGAAGGTGGCAAATCTGGCATGTTGGTAGAGGCACTGAGGACACTGCTGGGGCTGAGCTCCCATTGTCCTCTCCAAAAAATTGGTAGGGGCTCCAAATCTCCCACTGCTGAGGGGGAACAAGGCTGTTCCCATCCCACTGGCCCCACCTGGGCATTGCTCTCCACAGCTTTGCTGCATCCCTGAACAGAAAGTGCAAGCAGCTCCTGGGGAAACCATTGCCTCGGCTAGGAATGAGTCGATGCTTAATCACCCTCCATGCTCAGAACCAGCCCCAGCCTTGTCCCACTGGGCTCTGCATTGCTGGGGCTGCTGGAGAGATGAGCTGCTGCAGGATGGGCACCTCCTCAGCAACACAACCCTCCTGGAAATGCTGCCTGTCCCTGGGTGAGGGTCGCTTTACCAGCCATGTTTGCAGATGCTTTATTGATGCTGTGGTGCTTTTCCTCGTTTCAGCTGATCGATAACCCTGGGGGAGGAAGATCTAAGTGCAGTGCCCTCAGGACGGGCCGGCTGCTGCAGCTGGGGCAGCCAAAGTCATGAATGTAATCAAAGCAGCTTTACCAGGTCAGGTCTGTTTTCTATAAAGGATTTGAGTTATTCTTCTCCCTTTTAAATCTCCGTCTTGGTCAGATCAGCTTTTCCATTACCCTGCTGGGGCTGATGGTGAGATAACCACTAAATGTACATCCCACAGGTGCTATTTCCTTTTTTAAGGTACTTGCTGGGCCCCGGCCACCTGGGACTTTCCCACCTGCTTGTGGAGATGGTTTATATTGAGGTGGGTCCACCCTCGCCTGTCCACAGGAAGAGGTGGCTCATAGTCCCCAGAGCCACTCATGCCCCTGGGAAGCCCCACTGGCTCCTGCACAGATGGCGTCACCTTCCCCCAAAAGCAGCAGAGTTTGTTAGCAGGTTTTTGTTTGTTTGTTTGTTTGGAGCCTGTGCTCCTGGCTGAGGGCTGTGCTGGGGCAGCCCCCCTTTCCTGGCTGCCGGTGCTGGGCAGTGGAGTGTATCACCCTACATCCTTCTGGCCCCAGAACAGGGAAAGCATCCCCAAAGGGAAAGGTTTTCAACCCCAAACAATGGCTGAGTGGATCAGAGTGCCCATGGCAGAGCTGATCCCAAAGGCAAAAAGCTTTCCATGGGGATGATGGTCCCTCCTGCATCAACAGGGGCAAGGGGGCTTTGTGGTACCCGTGTTGTACCATTCAGGCGGCTCATCCCCCAGCATTTCTCCTCTCTCAGCTGTCCTGGGCTGAACTTTCCCCCGTCCATGGAGTCCCCGCTGTCTGCTGCCTGACTCATTTCCCGTGTCTTTTGGCCCCCAGCATCCTGGCTGCCTCCGCATGAGGACCGGCCCTGGTTGAAAAGCTGATTTCATACCAAACTCCCCCTGCTTGAGATTATGATCAGGGCTGGGATGCTCGAGTTGAGTGATCTCTTCCCCCTCCCCACTCCCCAAGCTTGGCCTTTGAAACCCTGGAGTTTAATACTGAAAATAAACCCGAAGCATTATCTGCACCCTGATTTCTGCAGCTTGCACACACCTCATGATTTCCCAGCAACCTGAAAGAAGCAGCATTTTATGATAGAACAAAAAGAAGAAACCTCAAAAGACAAGTGAGATGCTCATAAAATCCTCTGCGCCCAGGAGCTGGGGTCACAAATAACTTAAAAAAATCACACTAGGGACTTGGTGGGCTCTCTGGATTTTCTGCAGGCACAAGGCTGGACAGTGCTGGCAGGATGCAGGGAGGTGGTGACGAGCAACGGGGCTCCGCATCACCAGGGTGTGGGGGGCTCTGCTGCACCACCCTGAATTCCCCTGCTACCTGACCATGAATCCCTGTGGTGTTTTCCCCCAGGCTGCAGCTATCAGCAGCCACGATCTGCTTTTGTGGTGTTAGCGACTGTTAGTGTTCACACTTATTTTCTGAAACCACCTGCCCAGGAAGGAAAAGACACTCAGCAGAAGACGAATTCATTTCCCTTGTGACCACCCCGGGGTACTTTTCTTCAGCATCTTTCCCCAGCACCACTCAGAGCTGGGGGAGCCAGGACCGGTGTGGCCGTGCAGCAGCCCTGGCACAACTGCCCTTTCCTCGTGGTGAGAGTCATTGCTGGAAATTTCCCTAATATGCTTTTACAACTGTTTCCCGGGCGAGGTGCCAGCCCACGGGAACCCTTTGGCCCCAAAGGATGGGTGCCCTGGCTCTGCCACGCTGCAGCAATGGGGAGAGGAGGATTTGGGGCTTGGGGTGCAAAGTCAGCAGAGAGGTTTCTGTATCCCTCCAAGCCGTGGCTGCTGTTTTTCCTCGGCTTGGCACAAGATGTCAGTGCTGTCCAAGGAACGGCTACTGGTGCTGTCCCACCGCATGGCCTGGCTGGCCATGGTGCTCCATCACCTTGGGGTCCCCAGCCTGGGGTCTTGCCCGGCTGCTCCTGGGTCCTGGCTGTGCCCCCCACACCAGGACTTGTTCCGACTGATGGAGATGCACCAAGATCAGCAGGTCTCAGCCAGTGCCACGGCCTCGGGTCCTTCTTTGCAGACACCACGAGGCTCTCAGACACCGCCGGTCCCATGGGAACCATCTGCAGAGAAACCTGGCAGCCAGGAGGGGGAAGGTGGAGGAGGATCAGCCCCATCCCCACGTCCCACGACACCACCATTGCTGACACTGGCTGTCCGCTCTCTTTCTGCGGTGTCAGTTCGTGTACAAGGGATGGAGAGCAGGTCGCCCAGGGCCAGCAGCCCTTGGGGGGAGATGAGCTGCTCCATGCTGGGGAAAAATAGGAAAGGGTGAAAAGAAGCTGGAAATGAAAGAATCGAAACCCTCTACCAGCCACATGTGTAAAGGGGCGGGGGGGAAACCCTCAAAAGAGTGTTGACAAGTCTGGAGGCTTCTGGGATGTTGGGTGACCAGAAAAATAACACATCAAAGACCTCGCATATGCCTGAAGACAGATAAAAACTCTGAGCCAAAATGTTCTATGAATATTTAACTACCATCAATATTTAATTAGCAGATAGAAAGAGATTAAGAGCAAAGGGATCTATCATCCGTGTGTGCTTCAGCCCCGCTCTGTGGGCTTGGGCTTGCCCGTGGAGGCAGTGGGGGTCACAGGGCATCCCCAAAAGAGGGAAGTAGCCCACTGAAAGGAAAGGGTCTGCTCTGGGTGGGAGAGGGGAGGTATAACTTGTGCATGACCCAGGTGCTGTACCTCTGAGACAGCCTTCCAACTAGAATCTGCAAACAAAGTCTTTTTGGAGATCCAGGATACTCCAAAAAGTGTATCTTTGCCCACCAGCACCATGGGTCCCCCCATATTCCAATGAATTGGCCGCTGAAGGCAGCAAATGGAGCTGGGGAGATTCTGTAGAGAGTGGGTCAGGATCTGAGCTTTCCCAGGGGATGCACAGGGCTGAGCTGGGGGCAGCTTTTGGGGAGCACAGTGCTGCTGGGGGCTGATCAGCCTGGGGTGCTCTGCGGGCCCAGGGCACAGGAGCTGCCCTGGGGGGGGACATTGGAGACAACTTCTCACCCTGCCTGAGTCCATCCAACTTTTGGTCCATGCTCACCCTCCTCCAGACCTGAAATCCTCCCCTTGTTCTGCTGCCTGTGACACCCTCTGCCTGCCCCCAAAGCTGCCTCCAGCCCATGCTGCTAATGTTTTGCCTTGGGTGTCTGAGCCATATGCGCCTGAGTGTCTAATCCACTGTTAATCCCGAATGACTAATCCTTTTAGGTGACAGCAATGGTTCTAGGGTGGCAGGAGGGGAGGGGATAAGCACCCCATCTGCCACTGTGGTCCTCTCCTAGACCGTGTCCCAATATCCCTTGTGTCAGGGGACATCTCAGCAGCCCCCAACCTCCAGCCCAACCACACGGTTTCACAGGAGGCTCGTCGTGGGCCACCGCGGTCCTCAAGACTGGGGTGGGTGCTGGGAGAGGTTCGAGGTTGGGGAGGGCTTGTCTTGGCCATTCCTGGGGCTGGGGGGAGAGCTGGGGGTCCCACTACAGCTCAGCCCTGGGCTTTGGGCCCCCTCTCCCGTTCTTTGAGGTTATTTCCCTCTCTGGGAGCTGCCTTAACTGCCGGGGACTGGAGAGGGCAGTAAAAGCCAAGCTGTGATCGATTTTCCTTGCCTGCTGGGCCAGGCGCAGGCAGGACCTGGGGGATGCAGGACAGGCACATTTGCAGCCCCCAAAATGTCTTAGAAACTCTTTCCAGCCCCATTCCCAGCCAAATTATTGCTTGCACAAGCGAAGCACTTTGTGGGTGCAATCTTGAGGGTGTCTAGATCCAAGAATTTGGCCTGGATTAGGTCTTGGAGGTGAGGATGCAGGGCTGGGGTTGGGATGGTGACAGAGAACGTCCCCCTGCACTGCCCCATTCCCTCTATCCACCCCAAAGCTGTTCCCTGCAGCCAGCTGATGAGCAGTAGTACCGTGTCCTCTTGCAGACTGTGACATCTTGGTGGCTTTACTCTCCCAGCTGGGGTTTTGTGGCCAACCTGGTCCACGAGCATCTCCCAAGCTGTGGATTCTGCGGAACAGGGAAGTATTTCACACCTGCTGACGGCTGCTGGCAGCATGCAGCCAGCAAGCCACTTCGCCAGATGCTTTTCCACCAGCTGGGGATGTGGTTTATTTTCCCCTCATTTTCGATATTTTTGAAGCAAAAACCCTCAATGCCTTTTCTCCCTGCCACAGCAATCCGGTGAAGCAGTGGGAGCCAGCCAGGCTGGGAGTGGGCACAGGGGGTCCCCACAGTCCATCCCCCCAGACAGACAGAGCCCAAGGGGCACCCAGAGAATAAAACCACCCTACCAAAGACCAGCCTGGTGTCTTTAATCTCCAGCAAAGTCAAGCCTGGCTGTCGCAGCACCTGACACCCGCATGCACCCCGCAGCAGTGCTGTCACCCCGTGGCGGTCCCCGGCCCCTGGGATGATGGGGATTATGCTGGGTCACTCATGTATAAAATTCCTCCTCATCCGCCGAGGAGCCCGTCGGCAGGGGAAGCCGCGCTGGGCTCCGCTCGCTGCCTCGGTGCGGAGACCTGCCGGGCCCTGTGCCGCGCGGCGATGCGGCGACGGCTGCAGTTTCCATATCTGGGCCATTCACCACTCGAGACTTTTAGCGCCCGGAGCAACGGCATGTACTGCTGATGAGTTCTTTCTGCTCCAGTAATTACAGTGAGGAATTTGTCAGAATGAGCTTTCTAAAACCTTCTTGTCTTGTTCTGATTTTACCTGGAGTGTAAAAAGTCATTAGTATGGTAAAACGGAGGCTGTGCTAAGCCAGCAAGCCATCCAGATAACGCAGTTTACATCCACTACACACTCAATATGCACCAAAAAAAAAAAGAAAAAGAAAAAAAATCTAGCTTTCTATTTTACCCAGATGGAGTTTTCCATGATTGAAATTAGCAGGATGGGAAGGGAAGCAGAGAAGGTGGCAGGGCTGTGGGCTGGGCACGGCGTGATGTACCGGTTGCTGATGCCTCATTTTCTGTCCCCCGGCTGTGTCTCTGGCTCCCGAGGTGCAGAGAGACCCGACTGCTGGTGCTCTCTGAAATGTGTCAGCCCTGCTATTTGGGGTAATGTGGGTTTCACCTGCAACCTGTCTTTCAGGAGCTTCTCTCCTGCCTGCAAACACAAACTCAGATTCAACGGGTATGTGTCACAGTTTGGAGAGGGTCCTGCCAGCCCAAGCCACAGCCTATGGTGGGGCTGTGCTGTTCCTGTACAAAAAAGCTGGTGGAAAACTCACTCTGACAATGTCTCGGATCCCCCAGGGCTGCTGCAAGCATCCCGCTGTGAGGCATCGTGCCCAGGGTGGGGAAAACCCCTCCTGATCTCACCACGGCCTGAAAATAGCATCGTTTGTGGTTTCAAACCCCCTTCGGGCTCAGGCCTGAAATGAGCCAGGAAAAAGAAATCATATCAATAGGAAAAAATAAGGAGCTGAGGTCAGAAGTTGCAAAGCCGGTGTCTGCACCATCCTCGCTGTTTTCGGCAGGGAGCCGCAGCCCCGGTTCACCGGCAGTGTGAGTGGGGCTCTGCCAGCTGTGAGTTGCTGACCCTGCCAGGGGAAGATGGATGGATTTTTAAACATACCAGCCAAAAATATAATCAAAATTCAACCATTCCTCCCATGAGCTCTTTGAGGGTACAAAGACCTATGTTTCCCTTTGCTGCACCCCGACTCTGCATGCCCAAAGGGCCCTGGCGTGCAACTCGCAGTGTCTCTGATTAATATTAATTATTCCCTCTTATTAACAGTGTGAAAGCCCATATCTGTGTGCCCCAGAAATGCTGGCGGCTTCATGCTTTGCTTCCAGGGTAAATGGCAGGTGAATAAGATTAGGAGCTGCAAGTGTGTGCCATCTAAGAGCCTTAACTGGCATTTCCCAGAAATGGCAGGGAAATAATTCAATATTATTTATGTGATGCCACTACGTTGGATCTGGGCTTGGATCACGCTCCCTGAAGTTCGAGGAGACACCTGGGACACACCAAAGAGTTCCCTCTACCCTGCCATAAATCAGCTCCAAACAGGGTGTCGGAAGTTGAATTTGGGAGAGTAAAAGTGATGGGAAGGGTCTGGGTGCTTTGCTTTCCTCCTCAGGTTCCCCATTGGCTGCTTCTGGTGTCCCCAGCCAGATGTGGGTGTCCACAAAAGGGACCTGCAAATCCACCCCTCCCAGTCCGGCTGTCACCCTGCCGTGTTGGCAGGGCTGTGGAGATGATTCGGAGTATTTGGCGTGCCAGTAAAGCTGCCTTGGAATCCAGTGCTGGGGAAGAACAGCACTCATCTGGCTACTATTTCTATTTTGCTGGAAAAGACAGGAGTTTTGGGTTCGTAAAGGGAAATGAGACACCGGTTCAAAGTCAAGCTCCAATGGCTTTGGACAAAAAACCCGAAAATTAACCACATGCAGATAAATCAAAGCATCCCACGTCATGGTCCCAGAGGGGGATTTTCTTTCAGCTCTTTGCCCAAACGCAGAGAGAAGTGAGGGTCTGGACGACCCTGCTCCCTAACCCTAAGACTAATCCTAACCCTAAATCTTACCTTAACCCTAACCCCTAAACTTAACGCTAAACCTAACCCTAAGCCTAACCCGAACCCTGACCCTAAACCTAACCCTAATGCTAACACTAATCCTACCATAACCCTAACCCTAACCCTAACCCTAACCCTAGCCCTAACCCTAACCCTAACCCTAACCCTAACCCCAACCCTAACCCCATGGCCTTGGCTTGGCTCTTGCTTTTTCTTTCTGTCCCTTTTTCTAACCCAAGTTTCCAGTATTTTGGCTATTGCCCTGCTCTGCAGTGCTGCCCCTGATGCGTCTCGTCACCCCTCCATCAGGAGGATGAGGAGGGTCTGAGTATACTGCGGGATGGAGCATCTCTCTGGGGTGGCTGTCTGGATGATCTGATGTGTTGATTTAATGTGATCACTGCTGTTTACCATCTAAAATACATCCAAATATCATCTGTCAAGCACGTAACCTGGGATTCTGTCTAGAGGAAAGCGAATTCAGTTATTTGTCAGAGTATATTCCCTGTTGCTCGCAGCAGCCAGTGAGGGCAGGATCCAAAAGCTGCCTGACTTGGTTGCACCCACCCCTCCCTGTGCCACCCAAACATGTAGCCACTCCTTGCGGTCTTCACCAGTTTGTCCCACTCTGCTGGCGCAGTGGATTTACTGGGCTGGAACAGGATTTCTTCACCTCCCCACCACAGTTCAGCATCCCCGGGTGAAGAACTAGCTGTGGGAGAAGGGCGTTAAAGTGATTGGAAAATGCTTTTAACAAGCCTCAAAGCCATTTTGCATCCTCACATTGTTTCCAGTAATAAAGTTGGGTTATTACAAAAATCTATTACCATCAAACTCTGCTGATAAGGCTCCAATCCATCGGCTGTGAGGTTTAATATTCCTCCTGGAGAGCTTTCCCTTTTCTGCTGCTCCAGCCTCTTATCTGCCATCACCCACCTGGGCGGGCTGTGCCATGATCAGATTTGGGTTGCCATTTCATAGAATCATAAAATCATAGAATCGTTTTGGTTGGACAAGACCTTTAAGATCATCAAGTGGGGGAGGATGTTTGATTTCTAATCAAGTTTCAGGATGTTAAAGCTGTTGAATCCCACTGGGATGCAAAGAATCCACACAGGGAGGGGCACGGGTGGACATCCAGGTGACACTGTGGGACTCAAAGGTGTAAATTGGGACCCCCCAACTTCCCCACCCCCTCATTAAATATGGAGATTTTATTAACAGCAAAATGATCTGCCAGCAGATGAAGTGCAAAGCCCCAGTGTGTGCACCAGGGTTCAAGGGCTGTTGCAAAGAGCAGCAGCTTTTGGGGAGATGACGCTGCACCCCTGAGAGTGGCTGGCAGCAGAGCAACGGGAAACGGGAGTTTTTCCCTCAGTTTTTGGCAATTTTAGAAAGAGGAGAAGAGGAAACTGCTCTGGGATGGTTTCTCTCTCCTCCCCTGATTATGGGCAGATGGAAATGTGGAGGAATAAGGAATAAGGAGTAAGGAATAAGGAGTAGAAAATAAGGCATAAGAAATGAATAAGGAAATAAGGAATAAGGAAAGGAATAAGGAATAAAGAATAAGGAATAAGTACTATAAGTACTATGACAGGGTTTATTCCTGGCCCCGCTCTGATCCCAGAGCATCCTGTTACCACAGACACGGAGCATAAGAGCATACTCCTTCTAGCCAAGTTTTGGGGCTACTTGTGCAGGGGATGCTGCTGGAGCCACCCCTCACTTCCAGCCTGGGTAAGTGGGAGTCTGGGAGAGAGACCTCAGTGACAAATTGCCCGCTTTTTAGTGGGATTAAAAATAGCTGCAGGCTCCTGGGATGGCACTAAGGCTCTGGCAGACCTGGCTTGCAGCCGGGCTGATAACACCGGCGCCAGTGTGTTTTTTCTGGAGAGCTCTGGAGAGGCAGATGGGGAGACAGCGAGCCCCACGGTTCCGGTGGAAGGGGGCTCACCACGGTAGGGAGACGAACCTCTGGCCCAGGATCAGCATCAATCAGTGGCCACTGTTAATTGCTATCAGAGACTCAGGGCCTGGGGGGGGTTGCTTGCCCAGTTTGGGCTGGGCTGGTCCCAGTCCAGGAGGGCTATAGACCATGGGAGCCAGCGGGACTGGTCGGGTCATTTCTGCTCTCACTGGGCTCTGCTTTGAGGGGAAAAAGATTCCTTTTCTGTGTTTATCCAGAACTGGCACATCTGCCTGGACCCAGTGCTCAAATCACAGCTCTGCACTGGGGAGAGGCTCAGTTTGGGGTCCTTCTGCTCATTTTGGGCTCCCTCAGCTAATTTTGGGGTCCTGCTCAGCTGCAGCCCTTGCTGCTGCCTGGGGAGGTCTCAGAGGCATGTAACTAAGAGGGGGTAGTGCAAGAAGGCGGGTAATTAATTAAGATCACTAATGGATGGAGCAGGGCTGGGCAGGTGTTCACTGCTCCTGCCAGCCTGGCTTTTCCCATGGGAATCACCCCGCTGGGAGCACCCCTGCCTCTTTGTCACCCTGGCAGGGGCCATCTGGGGCCAGCCCTGCCCCTGAGCACCTCCACGGAGCCCGTGTGGTCTCACCGCCTTCTGGAGGGAGAATATAAATCTTTCAAGGTTGCAAATATCTTTTTTTTTTCTTTTCCTATTCTGGGTGAAGAAAATGGATTTTTTTTTTTTTGCAACTTTCTTCACTGTCACTGGTATGAAGAAATAGGAGGGAATGCTGTTTGTGCACTGCAGACCCCTCCTTGCACAGCCAAGCAGAAACTCGCTGCCTTCCCTTGCCTTTCCTTTGCATATTCTGATTTTCATCTCTGCCTGGTTCTTCTGGGAGAGTTTTGCACATGGCAGGGCAATGCCTGATGATATGGAGAGGGGCTTGTGCAGCTGGGGTGCCATGGCACCCTATGGGCCAGCCTGGGGTCCTCCTGTGCTGCACCCTTCGGAGGATGAGAACAATACTCCTGAGGTCTGAGATCTGTGCTAAAAGGACGCTGTGCTCAGGGGCGAGTGGGGATGAGGTGAAGGGAGGTGACAAAGGACACCCTGCAAGTCAGTGGCAGAGGCTCAGCCCTTTTACCCACCTCCTGCAGACCCCTCAAAGGCTATTTGACTTTGCAAAGCACAATCCCAGGCTGGGTTGATGCAGCCCCCACTGTGGGCTCCTGGGATCCATGCCCAGCTCTGGGAGAGGAAGATGAGGCTGAGGAAGGATGTGATTGCCCATCAGACACACCGAGGAGGTCAAAAAAAGGCTGCAGACGTCAGAAAAACCATTCAGCATCCAGCACTGTTAGCAGGGTCGACGTAAGGGATGCATAGGACATGTCACCAAAGACGTCAGGGGCTTTAATTGAGATGTGACCACCTGTAGCCAAATACTGAATCATCTTTGTCCAGATACCGTCAAGGTCAGGAGTGTTTCATTGAAAAAAAATGCTGAGCTCTGATACAATTTTTTTGCCAGAAGCCTTAAACGCCGGCTTTTGCCACAAAATCGTGATCCTTTGCCTGTCTGCCCCCGAGACAGCCCAGCAGCGATCCCTCTGGAAAACCCTCCCTCTCTCCTGACCATTCTCCATCCTTCCAATCCACATCTGGACCTTTCAGAAGCTTTCTTTTCTTTTAAAAGGCTGCTGCATATTGAGCAGAAAAAATGACGTTCAAGGAGGCTTTTTTGACCCTGGTGCTATAATTATTCTGGACTCCAGCAATGCGTGTGGTTCAAATGCTGTTTTCTCCAATGCTGCCCAGCCCCGGCTGCCAGCTCCTTTCCGTTGGATACAGGATATGGTCCCAGAGGTTCAGCGCAGGTGATGGGGATGCAGGCAAAGCTCTTTGCATGGGTTTCCCAGCAGGTTTTTGCATCCTGTGAATGCCTAGGTGCAAAATTAGGGTTTTTTCTGCTGATTTCAGGCACATTTTGGGTGAGACCTGGTCGCTGCTGCTGCTCAGGCTGCTGCTGCCCATTCCTTGTCCTGGTGCAGGCAGCATGTTGCTGTTGGCCCCGGAGAGCAAAACAAGGAGCCAAACCCAGACCCTGCTCCTACCTCTGCCCTCCCCCTGCATTTCCCCACCCCCAAAAAATAAAAAAATCACAGCAGCTCATTCCCATTGGGGATCTGCCTCCTCCATCCCCACCACCGGGTGGGGGGGAATGAAGGGGTTAATCCACTTTGCACAAAACCAGATGGGAAAATGTTTGCTGCTAAATGAACTCCTGAAAAATTCATGGTCCTAAATGGTCTGCCAAGGGGTTCTTCCCCTGCCCCGGAGGGACGGGAGCAGCCCAAATCCCAGCTGGGAGCTACTAATAGCAGGAAGGAAAGGGCTTTGCTGGGCCTCACTCCAGATGGGACCCCACGCCCCCGGGACATCCTGGCCATTACCGGGGTGGCCATTAGGCAGTGCTGGGGTTGACCCCGATGAATTAGCAGCTGTTCCACCGTTATCCCACCGTACATGCCAGCTGGGCAGGCGCTGGGGAAGGGGCTCTGAGCTCTGGGATAAAAGCTGGTCTCTGCTTTTTCTTTCTGAGGCTGGTGGGTTGGGGAGATTTCCACTTGCCGGGGGTGGGCAGGTGCCCCATCTGCCTGCAGAGGAGCCCCAGCAGCCACTGGGGAGCCTCTGGGGTAATTAGGACTGTGTTTGATGACTCCTTGCGTGCAATTAGCTGCTCCAACACTAGGCTGCCAGCCCTGGAGGGAGATCCCCCTGGGGACATGTCGGCTGGTGTTGAACCATGTCCTGTGGGAGGAGGCACTGGGGAAACCCCCCTCCTGCTGCCATGGCCTGGCATTTCTGAGACCATTGGGTGCTTTTGGGGAGTGCAATGCGGTGCCCAGCTTGGGGCTGCTCTGCAATGGGTGTCCCATCGGAGATGCTCATGGTGGTGGGACCCTGGAGCTGCCAGCACCCTGTGTCCAGGAGCAAACAGCCCGATGTACTGCGGTGACTCCAAAATTGAGGCAGGATGCTCGGCTGGTCTCAGCCCTTCTCTCAGCGCCTCCCCCACCACTGTCCCTGTCCCCGATGAACACTGTTGTGACAGGTCCAGCGAAGGGGAAAGGGAGGCCCTGCTCGTTGCCGGGGCTGCTTGACCAGCAATGATCCTGGGTGCTGGGACAGGCGGTGGAGGGGACCCGCTGTGGGGGATGCGGAGCCACTGGTATGGGGGTGCTCAGCTGGAAAGGTCACAATGGCTGTGGGGAGAGAGGGGACCCGAGATGTGGAGCGTCTGGGGGCAGGGGAGGCAGAGAGAGGGAGTGTGAGATGGGTGGAGGCAGAGATGATGGATGGATGGATGGATGGATGGATGGGTGGGTGGATGGAAGGATGGATGGATGGATGGATGGATGGATGGATGGATGGATGGATGGATGTAGAGATGCATGGACTGAAGCTCAGAGCATCCCAGTTGGGTAGGTGGAGGTGGTTTTTCTGGGGAAAGCAGCTCAGATCCTGCCCCACCAGGCACGTGTGTATCAGAGGGGGCTTGTGCTGGAGCTATTTGGCGTGAGGGAGGGGACAGCAGGGCCATGCCAGAGCTGTGGGAAGGGTGTACCCCACAATGAGCTCATCTCCACAGCATCATTAATGGCTGAGCAGCCCTGAATCCTCCCCCCTGCCCTCCACCTCATGGTCGTTATGTGATTAGGGACCAGGGGAGGCCTAAAAGCCTCTGGAAAATCAAACTACCTGAGCTGAGCCAAGAGAGCAGGCAACTGGGAAACCAGAGTAAATGGGCTTTTCTCCTCCTCTTAAGTGCTTTTCCCTGTCCGTCTTTCTGTCTTGGCCAGCGAGGCAGGGAAGGGGGAGGGAGATGGGGATAGAAAAGCGAGTCGGGGCTGTCAGGTGTCTCCTGGTGAGAGTGCAGGGACGCTGATAGGGACCTGTCCTGGGGACACAGCCACCACACACTCACCTGCACTGTCCCAAACAGCACAGGCTGGAAAAGAAGGGATTCTGCATTTCTTTTTTTTTTTTTGTGAGATATATATATATATATATGTATAAATATATGAAGTCTCAGTCTATGATGGCAGTAATCCCCCAAGAGTGGGGTCCCTTTTCAGGCAGGGGCTTGCAGACACCCACCCTGTCTCTTTACTGCTCCCCAGCCTGCTCAGGGTCTAGAAATAAATGTCTGCATTGCCTCACACCCTGCTCCAGGTGGGTGTACATCCATGGCGGCTATAGAGTCTGTGTTCCAGCTGTCGAAACCACCAATGCTCTGAGTTTTCCCATCCTGCACCCTCAGGCTTTGGTGATCTGCAGGTCAGGATCCAGCTGTCCCACAGGATGCAAAACCTCTGTTTTCTTAAGGCAGAACCTCTTGCCTTTAATTTCCCAGTGTCTGCAGGTGCCTCACTCACCGTGAGGTCCGTTGAAGACCTTGATATTTGATTTAGGTGCTGCAAATTCCCTCGACCTCTCCAAAATAACAACAGAATAACATGGGCTGGTCCTCACCGTGATGCTCCCTGCATCCAATGGCACCCAGCACCAGGTACCTGTGGCCTCAGTGATGCCACCAGCCCACTGCTGACTTTGGAGGAGCTGCTTTTGAACTCATCTAAGTGGCTAAATCCTACCCCCAAATCTCCACTTTAAAACAAAACAAAACCAAAATCAAAACAAAAAATGCCAAACAAACAGCAAGGCAAGAAAAGAAATGCGATTGCTGGCTTCCCTGGTTGACAAGATAACCATCCCCTCCAAACGAGCTGCTGTAATTGGTGCCTTGAATCCCCGGCACAGGAGAAATGTGGTGTTCATCAATTTTCTGCACGGATGCTGGGATGCTCTGTTTTAATTGGGGGTGTTTTTGCATGTGGTGGATGTTCTCACGTGCAGGTGGAGCACCGAGACACATGGATTTCCGTGGGAAACCCAAGCTTTGCTATTTGCCTTTTTTCTTTTCCTTCCTCAGGAATACAGCAAAAAATGGGAATGGAGAAATTTCTCCATGGGGTAAAATTTTTTCTGAAGGAAAGGGGAAAAATATCACTGCTGGTCTGTTGAGATGTTCCCCTCTGAACCACTGAGTCTGTAGGGCTTCCTACTCATGGGGCCATTTCACTCCCCCGTGCTGAGCCCCAACAACTTTGATACTGTTGACTTGTTATATCAGATAAAATAATAAAGGTCTATGATATAGCCTGAAATTAATATTTGAATAGAACATAAAAGTCGAGGCAAAGACGAATCCAAACAGTAAAACTGAAATGAAACGTTTTTATCTCACAAGAAGGAAAGGGCTTGGCACTACTGCTTTGATTTGCCCTTCCGTTGCTTTTATATGCTATTAAAATATTCATTTTAATATTATAAATATTGCATTCAATATCTAATGCGCCGTTACACTGTTTGGGGCACCCGAAAGTCAAAACAATTTGCTGGCCATGGGTACCATGGGGTGTGCTCAGGACTTGCAGCATCTCAGTGCTGAAATGTCTAAGCCCATTTCTTGCTTCTCCAACCCATTTTCCTCTACCAGCATCTTCTGGGGAGGAAGGAGACCCACGGGGTGGCCCTGGAAACCATGATGGGGACAGTTCCCCAAGTGAGCAGAGACAGTGGGGAAGAGCAGAATAGAGCCATGAACCCTGCAAGGAAACCAGTTGGATGATTAATTACAATAAAAGGCGCTTTTTCCCCCTTGCTTTAGAAATAATAATATAAAATTAATTTATGGCAATTACGGGATTTCTGTATTTATGTCATTATCAGAACTATTTAAGGAAAGTGGATGATATAAATGTATTTTGGGCACTGCTTTGAAGGGGAGAGAATTGATATATATTTTTAATCATGTTCCAGGATCAGCCTTTCAACTCCCGCACAGAATTAGCTGTTGGGCCGGGGTGCGGATGCTCTGGCCACTAACAAGGCAGCCGCTGTCAGAGACAGTTTATTGTGGGTGAGGAGCTTCCCCGCCTTCATTCATGTTTATTGGAAAATAGTGGGAAAAGTGGAGGTTTGGGCTGAGGTTTCACTGTCCTGGGGTGCGCCCTGGGCTTTTTATTATTATTATTATTCTTTCTGGTTTATAGGTGATTTATTGGTTTTGGAGCATCCTTGGGTGCACAGTGTGAAAAATAACAACCCAGGGTGTCCCCCCAGGTGCAAAGCCTGAGCCCTGGCTCTTGGCTGTTTCTTTAAAGCCCCCCCCAAAAAGTGGGGTTTGGTTCTGTGTTTGTCTGCACTGCTGTGTCTCAGAGGGGGTTTCACCCCTTGGGCCCTTCCCACCCTCGTTCATGTGTTTCGTAGCCCCATCCTTGTGTTAATCAGCGGAGCCAGAAATGCTCCGACATGTCTTGGGGTGCACGGTTCCTGTGCGTGCCTCAGCTTCCCCATGAGAAGGGAAAGCTGAGTCCCTTCTGGACCCTGCATGCATCACCTGGGGGTCCCTTCGCAGCCATCCCCATGGCCGCTGCCCACCCCCACCTCACGGCTCTGCCACCACACCTCCACAGCGGCTCCCACAGGGATTAGGGCTGGATTTGGCGATTAGTACCTCCCGGGCGCTGTTATCCCAGTGATTAGTGCTGCCCAGGATTACAGACAGGTGAAATACGGGCCAGGGATTCCTGGGGACAGGCCGGGCTGTCCCGGCACTGCCGATGCTTTCTGCCCAACCCGGCACAAATGCTCCTGCTTGGGGTTTTCTCCCACAGCCGGGATTTATCTACACAGAGCCCGCAGGGTTTACACCTCAAACTCCTTTCCTGTGTGCAGGGGCTCAAGGGGCTGTTGCGGTTGGGGTGGATGTGATGCCATCCGGAGTGAAGCCAATGTCACCGGGGTGAGTGGGATACGTGGTGAGAGGTCACCTGTGCCAGCCGGTGTCCCCAGGCTGCCTGGGGGTTACGTGGGAAGCCAGACCCAGCCCTGCCTGAACATCCCTCAGTGTTTTTGAGGGTAACTCCTTGGGAAATCCATCCTCGGGCTTTCTAGTGCATCATATGCCTGAAAAAGCAGGAGGTGCTCAGAGGGGTCCTCAGGAAGACGGAAGGGATCCTACACGAGAGTTGCATTTTTGACCTTTGCTGCCTTGGCTTCTGGTAAAATAACAGGATTTATCTCTGGCAGCTCCTCGGTACAAGTGGCAACGCTGCCGGCATGCCAGCGTCGGTCCTCACTGAGGAAAGAGAGATCACAACCACTCGGTCCGGCCCACCCCAACCCCTCTGCCTGCCACAGCTGGAACCATAAATAAAATCCAGCTGGGTTAAAAATACTTATTTCTGTAACAGTTGAAAAATATCCCAGCGGCGGCGCCAAGAACCTGCCAGAGGCACTGAGGGAAGACGGGAGGGATGGCACCAAGCACCCTGCTTTTAAAAAGCCGTCATCCATCAGGCTCCCGTGATGGGGCAGGACACAGTGTGGTCCCATCATTGTCCCCAATTCCCTGAACCTGGGGAAACTGAGGGTCTGCCCTGTCACCCTTCAGGCAAGCGGGGGAAGGATAAATCATGGCCCGGCTGCTGCTTCGCTCTGTCTGCTGCTTTGCCATCTCTGGGGATTCAAGCCCATGAGTCAGCCGGCCCCTCCTCAAAGCAATCGGGAGATTGGCTTATAAATCATGGGATTTTTATGAAAACAAGTGGTGGTCGCCTGGGCGGTGGCATGGGGCCACTCACCGCAGCAGCCAGGCCTTTTTTGGTTGCCAAAAGCGATGCTCTGCCCTTCCTGTGGGGGTCTGGATGGTGGGTTTTGGGGTGGACCCCATCTCCCTCACCCTGGTCCCTCTGTCATCCCTCAGCATCATTTGCAAAGACCTCCTAGCAGCACCCAAAGGTGCCTGGGTTGTGCAGGGGTTTGGCCCGGGGGCTGTCCTCCCCCTTTGGCACTTCCAGTCTGCTGCTTCTTGAGGGCATCTTCAGCTCCTGTCACTGCTCAAGGTCAATCCCATTAATTGCTGTGGGTTATTTTGGCATTAATGGAGATGTCTTATGCACTTCCAGTGTAAATGAGGCTGCCAGGATGAACATGCTGGCCAATATTTCCTGGTGAAGGGAGATGGGGGAATACATGGCGGCAGGAGGGAGCGTAAGGGTGCACGGGATGTGCGGGGGCAGGTGGAGGGAGGAAAACCCACCCTTGGGCAGTGGCAACGGCCAGAAGGGCATGTGTGAGCCATGTAGGGAATGGATGCGATGAGGACTTGGTCCCCAAATGCCAACATCTCCACGGGGCACTGTGTGGTTGAGCGGAGTGTGGCATTCCCAGGGTATGAAGACAGTGATGCTCCCCAAAAACCCATCTCTCCCACGGCTCTGTAACGGCAGCGGCAAGGCGGGACACAGAGAATCCCTCCCCAGCCCTGCTGTGAGCATCTCTGGGCCCTGCAGGAGAGGGTCCCTGGGCGTGTGGTGTTGGGGGGACACCAGGCAGCCCACAAGGGACTGGGGCAATGGTGGTTGAACTCCCATCGCCAGGAGGGCACAGGAGGTCCCCAGCCACCCCCAGCCATGTGTGGGGGTGCAGCCAGGCCCTGCCTGTGTACACAGTGCTGCACAGAGTGTGGTGATAGGGCTGATCCCCCTGGGGAGCCACGGGCAGAGGGGATGGAGAAGCAGGGGATGTGCTG
Organism: Columba livia; assembly: GCF_036013475.1. Taxonomy (NCBI): domain Eukaryota; kingdom Metazoa; phylum Chordata; class Aves; order Columbiformes; family Columbidae; genus Columba; species Columba livia. The sequence goes on from NC_088621.1 coordinate 5,588,080, forward strand.
GCCACAGCAGGGTTAGATGGGGAAGGGGCCCAAATTCCCCCAGTGTGGAGAGAAGCGACCAAAACCAGCTGGCCTTCTGCACCCCCGGGGTGACAATGCATGTGCCCCCCGGTGCTCCATACCTCTCTGCTCCCCCTCACCTCTCTCCCCATTTTTTATTATTTCCCCTTGCACTGCAGTGCACGGCACGCAGGGGAGGGCCGGCCGTGCAGCCCCCAGCCCTCCCGCCGCACCCCAGGGTGCTGGGGTGGGGAGGTTCGGTTGGGAATCTGTTTGGGGGGCGTCGGGAAGCGGGGGCTGCATCGCATCGTACCGCACTGGCGGGCAGCGGGGCTGCGCTCGGCTGCTACCTCCTCGGCCCAAGAGGAGGGGGGAAAGGGGAGAGGAGGGGGAGGAGGCGGAGGAGGAAGGCGCCTCCTCCTGCCGCCCTCCCCGCGCTGGCACCCACCGGAGCCCGATGCGGCTCCAGCCGGACGAGCGGCCACGGGAGCGCGCAGCGGCGGGGCCCCCCCGGCGGCGGGCACGGGGCGGGGGGGGCCCGGAGGGGGGCAAAGAGCAGAAACGCCCAACTTGCCGTTTACCCCAAGGCTCCTGCGCCCCCCTCTTTAATTTTCCTTGCGAGCAGGAGGGGATGCATTCCCCTCTTTAACCCAAGGGGGAGGCAGAGGAGGCGGGGAGACCCCATCCTTTGCATCCTCATGGCCGAGTCCCCCCGCTTGCAGTCCAAGCAGGGGGGCAGCGGGTGAGTCCCGCCCCCCCGGCTGCGGGGCGGCCGCTCCCCGTCCCCGCTCCCCCCAAACTTTGCCTTCGGATGCGGGGACTCCGCCACCGAGCTGCTCCTGCGGCTGATTAATTGCATCTGCCTGGGATTAATTATTCACCCGCCTGCTTTGGGTTGTGTTTTTTTGTTGTTGCCGTTGTTTTTTTTTTCTTGGGGGGAGCGCTTTAATTCAGCTTTTTTTTTTTCTTCGGAAGAACCGCGCTTGGAAATCTTATTTTTATTTTTTGTGCATGGGGGGGCTGGCGCCCCGCTAGCCCTGCAGCATCAGCTTTTATCAGCACGTCTTTTTTCATCTCTTTTTTTTCCCCAGGGAGGGGGTTACACGTGCTCTTGTCCCCCGCCCCCCCAGCTCCTGAGGAGGAAGAGGAGGAGGAGGACGGGGACCCGCCCCCGCCGGCTGGGCGCTCCTCCGGTCGCCCTGCAGACGCTGGTGGGGGGGTTGCGGCAGGCTTGGGGTGCGGGGTGGGGAGGGGTGGGGGGCCGGAGATGGGGTGCTCTGCTCGCTGAGCTGGGGGGGCCAAAGCCGAGCCCCCCCTAACCTGAGCCGGGTCCCCCCCCCTCCCCAAAATCCGTCGTTGGCTGCTGCTCCCGGCTCGCACGTGGTTGGATTTAGGGGATTTCTGCGGTTTTTTTGGTGCTTGGTTTGGATTCCTTTTATTTATTTTTATTTTGCCACGGGGGTGGCTGTGCCCCCCCCCCCCCCCCCCCCGGCTTTTTGGCTGCCCCCCCCACTACCTTCCAATGGCCTCTCCGGAGAAGATGCACCCCGGGCCGGCTGCCCTGCTCTGCTGCCTCTGGTCCCTGCTGCTCCCCGGTAAGTGCGGCTGGAGCCGGGCGGGGGGGGTTCATGTATATGTTATGTGTGTCTGCATCATGGAGAGGGTTTGCACTCACCTCCCCTTCCAGCCCCATCTGCCCCCGCCAGGTACAACAGCTGCCCCACTGTGCCCGGCTGGGACCCTCCCCCAGCTACCACCTCCCCTGTTCCTCTGTGCCCCCGACCCCCGCACTGAAATGGGTAAAGATTAGAGTTTATTCCTGGCTTAATAAAATGACAGCTTGTGTTTGTGAGCGCTTGCAGTGGGGCTGTTTCCCCAGGCAGGGAGCAGGGTGGCAGGGGGGTAGATCCTCTCTGTCCCCCCCCTCAGCCCCATGTCTCCTTAATGCAGAGCTGCTTTAGCAGGAGGATCAGGGGCTTTATCTGCTATTATCCACTCGCTTATCCCCTAGACCCCCACCCAGACACTTTCCCAGGCTGCACTGAGTTACAGGGCAAGTGTTGCTGAGGTGGCATAATTTTGGGGTGCCGGAGAGGGGGGTGCAGCCCCTGCTATCCCTCTGTTTCTTTCTGATCCATCCCCCGTGTTTTTGGGGTTGATGGTGCTGCTTTTCTCTCTGCGGCCTGGGCAGGGGGGGACCCGCTGCCTGCGCTCACTTGCCCTGAGTTGCATCCAAATCACTGCCGTGCCACAGCCGAGCTGCGGTGACATCTCGGCCTGCCCCGGTGGCAGCTCTGGGGATACCAGCACCTGTTGCTGGGGGCTTTTTTGGCAAGCCAGAATGAAGCGGAGCCACGCACCCTGGGGGGCACAGGGCTGGTTTTCCGTGGATTTTTTTTCAGATAATTTCTGTGTAAAACCAAGCCCCGCAGATGCTGCAGCCAAAGCGGCTTTCCCCGGCAGCTGGCTTGGCCAAGCAGACAGTGGGGGGCTGCTTGCAGTTTAAGGGGAGCCACCTGGACCCCTCCTGCCAGCCCAGCTCTGGCCATGGGCTCAGCATGTCCTGGGGGCTGCGCTGCCCCATTCAAACAAGACCTGCTAGGAGCCAGAGGGATCTCTGGACTGTGCCCAGCTCCATTTTGCACCGGCAGCCCGTGGCTAAGGCACTTTTGGAGCTCAGACAGGGCTTTCTCAGGCATCTGCAGCCCCTCGAGGCTCTTTGAGGATCTTGGGGGGCTGCCCACCTGCAGTGGTGAAATCAGGAGGAAGGAGGATGTTGGGAGCATTGCAAGGAGCCGGCAGGGGGTTCCCATGCTAAAAAACTGACCCCAACGCAGGAACAGACATGCTTCAGGCTGGCAAGCACCGCAACTTCACGTAGCATCCTTTGGGGTGGCAGATGCTGCTTCCCTGTACCCCAAGACTGGGTATTTCCTGGGATGCTGCCTGGGCAGGGTTTGCTGGGCAGAGCTTCTCCTCTTTGGGACCCCAGGTCAGGGGGTTTGCTGGCAGCCAGCAGGGAAGCGCCATCTCCTCCTGCTTCTCAAATTTGCCTGGATGAGATTCAGCTGTCTGGGTTGGTATTTCTTCGTGGTGGGTGCACTGCTGAAGGCGGCTGTGGGCTTTGCTGGCAGGCGATGGGAAATATCCCTGTGGAAGCGATCCATCGGGAATCGCCTCCCGTGCAGGGGCTGGATGCAGCCCCCTGTTCTCCACCCCTTCCCAGGCATTTCCCAGCCCCCTGTTGCTGCTGGGACAGCAACAGCTCCATGTGTCGGGCCTCTGGTTTATCCCAGAGCAGGATGTGGCCCCTGGGCTTGGGGGATGCGATGGGTGGGGGGTCCCCATGGTGGCAATGCCGGCATGAAGTGGCTGTGCTGGACGCGGGGCTGGAGCTTGCTGTGCTGCTGCGGGAGGATGCCTGTGCCAGCAGGGAGAGAAGCCTCTGCCAGGAGTTTTTCGGCTCTTTTCAGGATATGCAGCTGCCCTTACTGCCACTTTGGCCTTTCCTGGACAAATAAAGGTCTGGGAGGGAGCCGGAAAAAGAGGCCAAGAGCTCTGAACTCTCCCAGCCTTTCTTGCAAATCGCTCGGGCTGGCCGTGGGGGTCAGCCAGCGGCGAAGCTCCTGCTCAGGGCTTTTGATTCCCTTTTCCCTTCTTTTTTATTTAAGAGCAGCCCTCAGCACCAGCCTTGCCAGCACTGGGCACCCTGGGAGATGCTTGGCTACCGGCCCTGGATCAGCTGCTTCCAGGAAGGATTTTGGGTTTTTTTGGCACTTCTGGGGTGGGATGGCCCCAGGGCTTGTGGGAGGGATGGACGGACAGACAGACCCTGAGGCAGGTGGTATGTGCTCAGCGTGGTTGTGCTGTAAAGCTGCAAGGGACCTGTCGGAATACGGCGTAGGTGGGATTTACCCGCTGGTTTGCAGGATAACTTGTGCTGGCTGTGGGGTTGAGCTTGGATTCCTGCGTCTTCTCCCTGCTGAGCCTCCTCTCCACAGTGTGCCTCAGTTTCCCCTCTCCCGGTGGCAGCTCTCACCCAGAGGCAGTTTGGGGGTTATTGAGAAAGGCAGGCTTGGGGTCTGGTGTAGGATCCTACATCTCTGGCTCCTCCATCCTGCTGCTGGTGGGGATAGGAATGTGCTGTTCTCCCCGTATCTCCCACCGGTTATTCCCACCATGAGCAAGTCCCAGGCATGGGGCTGGGGGTGAATGACAACGCTGTGGCCTGTGACTCCATCCCTGGTGGGGGGTTCCAGCCAGCGCACTCCATCCCTGATGTGAGGAGATATGGAACACCCCCCATCCCTGTTTCGGCTCAGAGCATCTCCCAGCTTGCGGGTTTTCAGACCAGCAGGTGGAGATGTGCAATAACTTGCTGCTGAACCGGGAACGTTCACCCAGTGTTTGCTCATTTAACAGCCCCATCCCAGCCAGACGGATGGGGTCAGTGCAGCTGAGCATCCTCAGTTCCAGCCAGGAGCAGAGAAGGGGCAACAAGATCTGTCCTTGCTCTGGCAGGCGGGCGAGAGGGCAGAATTTGGCTTCTGTGCTGGGTTAAACCTGGCACAAGTATTGCCTTCGCTACCGCAGAAAAGAGGGTCACACAAGGGCACCCCAGAGCCAAAAGCCAAAATGCTGGCCTTGTGTGACCCCAGGGCCCACTCCATCTCCCCCCAGCCCTGATATCTTAAATCCCAGCAGGGTGCTTGTGCTGGAACATGGGTGTACAAACCTGGACACCCCACTGGGAAATTGCCTTTCCTTCTACATCTTTTGTCCTCTTGGTGCTGTTGAGGAAGGAGAAGAGGGTGGGGAATACTACCGGCAGCATGATGGAAATCCTCTGAGCGATGATTTTGGCAAGCATCAGTCGCAAGGTTTGGCCCTGGGGACTTTGGGTTGCGTTAAGTGCCTCGAAACCCTCATCCAGAGACATCCTTCCATGTGTGTGCTCATGATGTTGCACCCTGGTCTCAGCCCTGCTACATCACTGGGGGAAACTGAAGCAGGGCACTGGGTGGCAGCAACCCCCTGGCTGGGGATTGCTTAGTGATTTTTAGGAAACCTGGCTATTTTTCTTAAGTGCTGCTATTTAATTCACCCCACCATGACTGGCTGCTGAGGTCCCTCCTTGCCCAGCCTCTCTGCATCCTAAAAAGAGGGGGAAAGGGAAAACCAACCACCCAGGCCCCTGCAGAGCGTCCCAATGTTGCATCCCAGCTCCATCCCCTGCTGTAGCCCCCCAGGCTCTAACTGGGAAGTGGGCAGCAGAACGTGGCCTCATCCTCGGAGATGATGGGTGAGGGGAGAGGCAGAACATGGCATAACCTGATCTTTTTTTGCGGCTCCTGCAATTGTCTGGCTGAAATAGCCCGGCGTTGGGGTGTGGAGGAATCAGCAAGCTGCCTGTGTGTTCCCCTCCCGTGTGGCGCCTGTCGCTGCCACCGTACGAGCATGCCATCCATCTGGAAAAGGTCACTCTCGCTAATCTAATCAGTGTCTCTTATTATTAAATACACGGCTCTGTTAACGAGCAGCTCCCCAGGAAGGGAGGGAGGTGGCTGCTCCTGGGGTGGGACGTGCTGTGACGGGGCCAGGGACTCTGGCAGTGCCTTTGGGGACAGGGTCTCTCCCAGGGAGTTTGTCTACGTGTGATGCCAGAAGGAGACATGGTTCAATGGTGTGGAGTGAGGCAGGTTCTGGTGCTCCTTGCCAAGGGGAGAGGAGGTTGGAGCTCACTGTTCCTCTCAAAACTGGGAGACACAGGGTCCTCCAGCTCCATTTGATGGTGGCCCTGTGTCACTCACCTTGGGGGAGGCCCCAGCTGAGCAGGGTGACTTATGGGCTGTCGCCTCTCCCCAAAATGCCCCAGGTTTGGGATGCAGAGGCTGCTCCTTGGGATGTGGCTCTTCTGGGCACCGGTCCCTTCATTTTTCCTGAGCTGTTGCCCAACCTGTTACTGTTCCCCTCTGGGCGCACGTCCCTCACTGCTGGCTGGGTGCTGAGTCCCTCGCTCGCTGGTCCTGCCCCCCAGGATGACACCACAATCAAGGCAATTTACAGTCTTTGGATGGAGCCGCCGTCTCCTGCCGGCGAGCGTTTTCCCATCACTTGGACAAATTTGCCGTCCTTGATTTGTCACTATCTCTGCTGACAGCCCAAGTGGGTGCTGCCAGGGTGGCTTTGTCCCCTCTGCGAGAGTTAACAGGGCAGGTTTTCCCATGATTAAATAGGCTCAGCTCTTCCACAGGAATGGCAAAAGTCGGGAATTAATTAGTTTTTAATTTATTTTCTTTTAAGGAAAAGCTATGTTTTCCCTCTTGAAGATAGATAAAATTGAAAATGCAATACTGGCGGCTGCTGGATACGTTCCTCTCTGGGTACCAGCTAAATCAAAAAAAAGGAAGGGGATGTATTTGAGCTGTGCGTGTTTGGTGCTGTGGCCGCTTTGCCAAGGGCTGAGTTGGTGAAGTTCCCAGCCTGGTGCTTGTCCCCAACCTGGCTTCTGGGGGCCACTGAGCGGGGTCTGGGGCTGATGCTGGACCCCAGCCTTGGCTCCAGACTGGGTTTTTCTGCAGCTCCTTGTGTGCCTCTAGAACTGAATCCCACTCTGGCTCTGAACACAGCCTGACACGTGTCACCAGGGGAGAAAATTAATCAGTGTCTAATCAGTCTGAAACGTGTCACTTGGCACAGCCCGGGCTGGCGGTGGCAGCTGGGGGGGCACAGCCCAGGGGATGTGTTTGGTGCTCAAATTTGGAGGGTGCTGGGAGGATGTTCCTGCTTCTGGCCATGGCAGGATGGGACAAGGGGGATCTGAGCAGGACACGTGGCTTTGGGAGGGTCATTGCATCGCCTCCACCCCAACACCATGATGATGGGGGCTTCTCCCTCGGGAGCTGCTGTTCCTGTCCCTGCTTGCCTGGAGCCACCCTGCAGGACTCTCCCCCCCACCTGTCCCCCTGCTACTTTTGGCTTCCCCAGGGGGTTGTATTTGGGGAAACCATCTGTGCCCTCCTGCTGCTGCAGGCAGCCAGGGTGGCTCCTCCTGGCATGGGGGGAACCTGGCAGTGATGGGGATCCAGCCCCAGACACCTGCCGGCTTTATCCCGGAGCCCCCAGGCATCCCTGTGGACACTCATGGTCAAGCACTTCCTCATCTTTTTCCCCACCTCCCTTTTAATTCATTTCTTCATTTTTCTTCCTCCTCCATAAATGCCCTCTCCTCCCCGTCCCCTGACCTGTCCCTTGCCGTGATTTGTGGATATTGCTCTAAAGTAGCTGCCACGTAAAAGCCTTGCCGGCTCCAGGAATTTATGGCAGGCTGCTCCTCTGCACAGCACATCCCATTTAGGCCATATTTATTTATTCCTGTAGGTTTCTTCTTTTTTTTTTTTTTTTGTTTTAATTTCTTCTCCTGTTTTATTCTGCTCCTTTTAATAATTTCCTGGGGGAAATGCAAAGCTCAGCACCCCAGCCTGATTTGGCAAAGAGATGGTTCCCTTTTGCTTAGTGCTGCCAGCCCCAAAAAACAGGCTGTGTACTGGCCTGTGTCCCACCAGAATTTCTTATTTTATTGCTTCTGCTGATGAAGCCAGGCTGGACCCTTTTGGAGGGGGAGAAACTTCAAGGACTTAAAAGAAAGGCGAATATAGCAGTGCCCACCAGACATAAGCACGACTCCGTATTAGACACTAGAAAATCCACTCGGAGCCAGCGCTGGTGCTCACGGGAAGACTTGGTTCGCTTTTCCTGACCACCACGAACTCAGTTCCTACCCTGGGCTGGTTTTGGAAAGCCTGGACCAGTTTAACCTCCCAGGCTGTGGATTGGGGTCCTCGGTACCATGGGACTTCCCAACCCTATTGCCCCATCAAGGCTGTGGGCAGAGCTGGGGGCTGGGAAGGGAGTGTCCCCATGTCCCCACGTCCCTCCCTTCCCCACGGCCACAGCCAGGGCATCTCACTCTTGTGCGCCAGAGGAAGGTAATTTTACATTTGTAACAATTATTCACTTAATTGAGTTCCAATTAGCTGGGACTGGAGATGGAGGCTCTCAGCGCATCAGAGGGAAGGAATAGCTTGTTGTCTTTTATGTTGCTGAAACCAATTTTCAAGGTTCCGGCTGCTGGAAAACATTTAGGAGGTTTCCATGAGGGGCCCACTTGTGTTATCTAATTCAAATTGTGTTTTATTACTGGGTGGTTTTTTTTTTTCCCCAGCAGTATTGAAACATGCACCAGAGAGGGGCTCATGTGTGGCCTGACTGTATTTTGGGTGGAGGTGAAGGCACAGAAGCCTCCATTTCCCCTTTTTGTCGTTTTTTTTTAGGGTTGGGACGCCATTGGGGTGGGAGTGTAATGTGGTGGGGATCAGTGTTATGGGGTGAGGAGGGGAAGGGATGGATGCGATGCCTGGGATGGGTGGGGAGACGGTGTGCGAGCTGGGGGTTGCCTCTAGCTGAAGCATCCAACTGTTGGGACATCCAGATGTTGGACAACCCTGGGAGCTCCAGATGTGCCACATCCCTGGCCAGAGGTAGGACAGCCAGGGCTGGTGCTTCACATCACTGGTATTTCGACAACTCCCTTGCAGCTGAGTTTGGCCCATTGATGCATCAAGCCCCCAGTGCCTCCCATTAACACCATGAGAGATTTTAATCCTCCCCTCCATCTTCTCCTCCAGAGGTTTTTCCTATATGCTCTTCCCCTGCTAAGTGGGGATATATGTGTCGGGAGCCCCCCGCCACATCCCATGGGATAAGCTGGGATAAATATCCCCCCTGGAGCGTGGCAGAAGTGATCCCTATGGCAGACAGCTGGGGCTGGGGCTAAGCTGGAGCTCAGCGCTGGCTATCGGTGCTGGATAAGTGGAAGAGGAGGAGGCTCTTCAGCCTCGGGACGGTGGATGGGAGCAGGGACGGGGCTGGCGAGGCTGCAGTGGGGGCAGAATGGAGGGGCTGAGCTACACTCCCCCCTGCACCCCGTTTGCTGGGGATTCAGGGCAAGAAAGGAACATGAAAGAGACAGTGTTCGCCACCAGCCACAGATACATCCAGTATGTCTGTCAGCCTCTTTTCCCATGTGTCTGTCAGTCTGCCCCGAGCAGAGGAGGTGGAGCAGGAGGGTGCCTGGTAGTGACTGAAATGCTGCAGTGGAGCCCTTGCCAAAGGGGAGACGGGCAGGGGCTTTTGGTGCTGGAGATCCCCAGCAACAGCAAGATGCCTTGGCCTTGGGAGGGTCTTCTGGATTTCAAGGCAGGGCTGGAGGGTGCTGCCGCTGTCCCCGTGTGCCCCCGTGGGTGGGAGGAGCGGCTCAGCCCATCTGGCCATGTGGTTGTGCCCAGCGTGGGGCACATCTGGTTGGGCAGATGTGGGGGCTTGACGAGGGGGCCACCATCAGTTGTGCAGTTCCACCTCCTGTCTCCCCCATTCTCCCTACTGTGGTTTGCAGGTCTCCCTGTGGGCTGCTGTGCAGCGGGATGGAGGGGACACGCATGAGTCCTGTCCTGCCACAGGGCTGGGGTGGCTCCTCAGCCTGGGGGGTCCAGGCAGCCCCTGGGCTGGTCAGAGCCTGGCCAGGCACTGAGATTTGCTTTTTATTGCTTGCGGTGCTGAGCTGCAAGGGTGGAAGGACCATATGGTCCCCTCTGCGCCAGCCTAATAAAACCCAGAATGCAGGTCAGGCGCTGCAAATCCCGTTAACCTCAGCAGCCACAGAGCAGAGCCAGTGACTGGGGTTTAACCCTTCTCCCCCACCAAAACCCAGCCAGCCGAGAGGGTATGAGAGCCACCTGCCCTCCCAAGAGATGCTGGAACCCAGAGCAGGGGACAGGGGTGTGGGGACTGGAGTCTCCTGAATGTTCTGCAGTCCATCTGTCCTCCCATCCTTTCATCTGTTCTTTCTCCTTCTATCCATCTGAAAGGAGGTTGTAGCATGGAGGGTGTTGGTCTCTGGTCCCAAGTAATGAGTGGTAGGATAAGAGGAAATGGCCTCAAGTTGCACCAGAGGATGTTTAGATTGGATATTAGGAAAAAATTATTCCCAGAAAGGGTTGTCGGGCATTGGAACAGGCTGGCCAGGGCAGTGGTGGAGTCACCATCCCTGGAGGGGTTGAACAGATGTGTAGATGAAGCTCTTGGGGACATGGTTTAGTGACAGTGTTGGGTTAACAGTTGGACTTGATGATCTTGAGGGTCTCTTCCAACCAAAATGATTCTATGATCTTCCTTACATCTCTTGAGCCAATGTGCATGCTCTCCATCCATCCTTCCATCCATCACCTCTTCTCTCTCTTCCTAGAGCTATTCTTTTGCTATCCAACCATTTGCTGTCTGCCTATCTCATTCGATCCATCCATCCTCCGTTCTGTCTGCTCGTTCCTCTGTCCTTATCCACCCTTTCTTCCTTGCAGCCACGCATCCGTACATCCAGGCATCACTTTCCTCCCTTCTCCTTCCCTCCCCACCCTGTGTCCATCACAGTGCAGAGGCTCAGGAATCCACCCTCCTGGCACCCACCCCAGGCTGGATGTGCCTGGGTTAGACCCTCTTGCAGCAGGATTAGTTTATGGCCAAGTAACAGAGGCGCCGGTCCCGTCCCCCTCCCGGCGACAGATTATAGCATCATTTAAATGCATTTTGTCTGTGGAAGGAAATAGCTTCTCTGGGTGCCGGCAATCCGCTTGCGCTGAACTAATCGTGACCATCACATTAATCTCCATCCCAGCTCGTCCCCGCTCGCTTCCCTGGTCTGGCATGGCCAGGGTGCAGGTCTGTGCCTGGGCTCAGTGCTGGGGCCACCCTGGGTGTCCCCACTGCAGCAGAGCTTGGCCACACTGAGCTGCCGGTTGTGAGTCGAGCAGGATCCCCAGGACATCTCCTCTGCCTGGCTGTGGAGAGCAGAGGGGCTTTCCTTGCCCGCCCCAGTGCACAACCCATATTTGCCATCAGAGAATCCCCATGGTGAGGAGTAAGGAGCTGCTTGCTGGCGGCCCAGGCTGGGTGTTCTCTGCCATGAGCTGGGGCTGGTGGCAAATTGCAGACAAAAAAATGGCTGCTTTTGCCCTCCCAGTGTGGTGGGTGGCAGCGGGTGCCCCTCGCTGGGTGCAGACTGGGTCAGGCTGGGTGCAGACTAGGTGCTTACTGGGACAGGGCAGCAGCTTCCCTGGCCCCCACCCAAAGGACAGGCGGTGACATGGGGCATTTCACACCCTCCTAAGGGTGGGTTTCACTTGGGGCTGTGCTGGGCATTGTTGGGCATTTTTCAGGTGGCTTTTCTTCACAAACGACCTGATCCTTCCCTAAACCCCAGAGCTTTTAAGGGATAAAAACTGATGCTGTTCCAATGAGTCAAACTCTTTCCTGGGCTGCTTTTGTGTCCTTTGGTCCTGCCCAGGCAGTCAGGCCCCTGTCACTCCAGCTGGTGGATCCTTTCACAGTTTTTCCACAAATAATCTCATGCCTTGGACAAAATCCACTTTTCAAACTGCTTGGGGTGTCAGGAGCAGCCGTGGCTGTGTGAGCTGGGATGCAGGGAGGACACAAACCTTCACGCTTCGTGGCAAAAAGCAACCTCCACGAGCTGGAGGAGCACAAAGCCCACTTGCCAGTGGTTATTTCTGAGCAGGGCTGCACCCATGGGTGCTTTCTGGTGCCCAACAACTCTCCCGTGGCTCCTGGCTCTCTGGGAGGTGGGAAAACAGAGCAGGTGAGCGGGACGGGCTCAGCGGTGAGCAGGGTTAGTTTGCCAGGTGCTGAGCTGTGCCCACAGTGGTGCCGGCCCTGTGGCCTCACCGGTGATGCCAGCAGCATGTCCCCGGTGTCTACCCAGCCCCGAGGAACCGGCTGCCTGGCTCTTGGACAAGTTTCATCCCAGGCAGTGTAGCTGTGGATGCCGCCCGTCCCCGTATCAAGTGCTAATCCTTTTATGAGCCCTCTAAGCTGCTTATCTCCCCTGTGCCCCGCAGCAGAGAGCTCCCCGGGTGGGCTGCAGGGTTCTGCATCTCCTTCAGCCCTTGGGGGCCTGACCAAGGCTGGAAAAAGCCCCGGGGTCCCGGCATGCTCCGAAGCCCCCACCGGGGAGGGGGCTGAGCTGTTCCCGAGAGCTGAGCTGTCACATCCGCACCTTTTGCGCCGCTTGACGCGGGTAATTTGGGCTCTCCTGTTTGGGAGCCACTTGGGAACAGTTGCAATCAACGCCGGGGACAGGGGTGCGGGGGGGTTGGCGGAGAGCCGAGGCAGGTTGGGGGGACCCAGGTCTCCTGGGAATCGCTGGCAGCCACTGCTAGATGCAAAGACCTTGAGATGTCTTCCAGGCTCCCGCAGCTGCCGGCGCAGCGTGTGCCGTCAGCCCGGCTCTGTGCCGTCAGCCCGGCTCCGTGCCCACCGCCTCTCGCAGCAGCTGTTTTACCAGAAAGATTTTTCACAGCGTTTCTCTCCACCTGCTGGCCGTGGCAGTGGGGTGGCCAGTTCCCTCTGAGGGGCTTGGGCAGCTCCAGCCCCCGGGAGCCTGGAGCTGGCAGGCATTGCACCCTGCATGCAAGATGTTTGTTTATTTATTTTTTTTTAAGGCAAAATGGTGAAAATGGATGACAAAAGGAATTTCCTAAGGGCTGTCGGACCCGGGCGCTGCTGCATTTTGCACAAGGTGGCACCAACATTATCTTCACTTTTGTACCAGGTCGTGTCCATGCCTGGAAAAATTTGGGCTGGACCAGTTCTGGTGCATGGGGACAGTGGGTGGCATCCCTGGGTGGGTGATGGGTGACAGTCTGGCCTTGACACCACCCTTACAGGCTCTGGGGCTTGGGAGATGCTTTGGGGGGGATGCCCTGCACTAACCCACACTCTCCATCCCCTTTGCAGCCCACGCCAAGGGACCAGCCCCAAGCTCTGAGCCTGCTGAGCCCCCTGGTGCCATCACACTGCCCGTGAGCTACCGCCTGTCCAACACCCGCTTGGCTTTCTTCCTCAAGGAGGTGGGAGCTGGCCCGGCAGGCAACGGCAGCGCCCCGCTGCAACGTGCCGAGCCCTTTGTCGTCTTCCAGACCAAGGAGCTGCCCGTCCTCAACGTCACCCTGGGACCCTTCAGCACAGGGCTGGTGCTGCCCAAGGAGCAGCTGCAGCCCTCCAGCACCCTGGAGGTCCCTGACCGCCTCACCGTTAACTGGAAGGTGCGCGCCTTCATCATCCAACCCCGGCTGGTGGCCAACCAACCCGTGGTCCAAGTGCTCTTCTACATTGCTGGCCGGGATTGGGATGACTTCGCCGTCACCGACCGGCTGCCCTGCGTGCAGCTCCACGCCTTCCGTGACGCCCGTGAGATCAAGAGCTCGTGTCGCCTGCGGGGCAGCCTGGCCACGTGCCTGGTGCAGGCAGAGCTGCCCCACGCCTGGTTTGGCCCCCCGGCCGTGCCACTGGGCAGGAGGAAGAGCCCTGAGAGCCTGGAGGTGCCGGGCGAGAGCCAGCAAGCCGAGCTGTACTACACCCTGCACGCCCCCGATGGGGCTGGCCAGTGCCTTGGGGACACAGTCCCTCGCCGCGGGGCTGGGGGGGCCAGGACTGAGGGTCCCACGCAGCACCCACTGCTGCGCATCGGTAGCGTCAGCCTCCTTCAGCTCCCCCCCGGGCAGCCCATGCAGGAGCATCGGCTGGACGGTAACATCTTCATCCGCCTGCCCAACAAGCCTCTCAAGCCGGGTGAGGTTCTGAGCATCCTCCTCTACCTGATGTCCAACTCCACGGTGGAGCACTTCACGCTCAGGTACGGTCCTGGGGCTGCCCCCACCCTGGGAGCAGATGCCTTTTGAGGGGCTGTTTTTTTCATCTGGGCTGTGCCAAGGCAGCCATGGGGAGGAGGGAGAGGATGAGGATGGTGTGTTGCATTTGTGGCACCTGCCGGGCAGTGGACTGGGTCTGGCAGGACTTTGGGAAGGTAAGGGAGGCCATGGGAGCACCTGACTTGGTTTTGCTACATTTTGGGGCTTTGCAGTGGGAGCTTGTTGGAGAAAAGGGAAAGGTTGTTCATCCAGGGTTTGAGGGGAAAAAAAATCTCCCTGCACCCACAGCAGGGTGTCCAGGGGGCTTCCAGGGGTGCCTGGGGATGAGAATCCTGCCTTGACCATCGCTCTTCACAGGGTCAAGGCCAAGAAAGGCGTCAACCTGCTTAGCACCAAGTCGAGGAGTGGGCAGTGGCTGGTGAGCTCGGAGCTGCTGACAGGTGGCAAGCACTCCACTGCCACTGTCGATGTGGCCAGGGTGGATGGCGCTGGGCCCAGGTAAGGGGAACCCCCTCTGCCTCCCACAGCAGGGGGTTGAGGAAATTGCTGGGGTTTTGCCTGGAGTGGTTCTCCCTTCATCCCCCATCTTGGGTGCCTGGTTGGCTGTGGTGCCACATAGGTGCTGGCAGAGGAAACTGAGGCGTGGTGGTGCACAGCCCGGACCGGGGGACTTGAGGGCATCAGAGGGGGATGAACTATTTTGGGGTCAAACTGTCAGCACAGCTGAGGTTGAGGTAGATCCCCCACCGACATGAGAGGGGGCTTAATTTTGTGTGTGGTTTTTAGCCTTGGCTGGCACCGAGCAGCTGGCTAAAGGGCAGGTGAAATGGATTTTGTGGCCCAAGGTGGGCAGGTTTGTGGTCAGGCATGCAGCTGTCCAGGGGCTCTGTGAGGTGGGATCTGCTCTGGGTCACCACAGGTGACCAAGCTGGAGCTCAAGCAATGTGCTTGTAAGTCATGGGACCATTTCGCAGCTGCATCCCAAGCTTGGAGCTGGGATCCTGGCTGTGTTGGATGCTGGGGGGCACGCGGTGGATTTTGGTGGTGAATTGTGAAGCCACAGAGGATCCTCCAGTTTGGGGTGGAAGCATTTTAATTTTTTAAGAAGTTTTAATACTGTGAGGGGCAGCAGCTCTTTGCTGCTTCCTCTGGGAAGGAAGGGGAGCAGTCCTCAGGCAAGGCCCCGTCTGGACTCTAAGGTGATGGATTAGTGTCAGATGGGGAGCGTGAACCAAGGCAGCATCTTCTGCCCTGCTCGACACGAGGATGACACCCTTTCCTGGGGCTTCAGGAAAGGCTCGAGTTGATTCAAGAGAATGCAGGGCATAGAAATGAGAATGATCTGAAGGACTGAGGACCCACAAAGCCAGGTTGAAAACCCAGAGGCTGCTCAGCCTGGAGAAGGGAGATGTGGGACTGGTCTGCAAGTGGACGAAGGCTGCAAGGACAAGGGACAGCTTTGCTCCTCACATCCATGTGGGCAGGACACAGCGAGCAAGGGCAGGTCAAAACCACCAACAGGAGTGACTCTCTGAAGAGCTGGAAAGCAATTGTCCCCAGGCTGTGACATCTCCATCGCTGTGTCTTTGGGAAAAGGGAGACAAGTGTTTCCAGGAGCCAGGTTAAAATGAGTTGATGCACTTGAGCCATTCCTGCCCCTCTGCGCTGGAAATCTCTGTCTCTGCCCTCCACCCCAAAACCAAGGAAAGCTGGGGATGAGTCCTTGCAGAAAGAAGACCCTCAGCTCTGACTACTTTGAACATGAGCTCAAAAGCTGTCTGCAGAAAACCCCTCCCACAGGCCTACCCAGAGGATGGATTTTTCTTTACTCCACACTGTTGCTTCCAGATACCAACTGCAACTGCAGCATTCGAGCCTGCAGCCACATGGGTGACATCGGAGTGTCCCCAGGGCCACGAGTCCCTCCATCCTCCGCATGGCCACCCCAGAACCTCTACACGCAGCTGCCAGACCTGCCGCCAGCAAGATCCTCTCCTCTCCTCCTTCCCCCTCTCCCCGTCTGCCGCCGCTTCAAATCAGCCTGGAAAGGTTAGAGACTGAGGATGAATTTAAAGTGATTATAATCACCTTTTAGACAAACAACTCCATCAAATATTAACAGAACGGCAAGTGTGAATGACTCAAAGGCGTGTTGCCCTCCAGGCTGTGCAGCCGGAGGAGTTTGCTTTGTTGGGGCTCTGGGGGCTTTTGGCAGTGCCAGCTATGTAAAGGAGCAGAAAAAAACCCTGAGCTTTGGGGTGATAATGGCTGATTTTGGAGATTTTCCACCCCAGCAGCTGCACCTTTAGCTATCCCCCAAATCTGGGCAGCCCAGCTCCTATCTCTGTTGTGGCTGAGAGCAGATGATGCTCAGGAAGGGCAGAAGATGGTGACTGTCCCCTGGCAGGACTCCTGGGATGCCCGGAGCAGCCCTGGCTTCTTGCTCTCCTCTTTCTCTGCTCCCTTTCACTTGTTAGATATTTATGAGAGAGAAACTCAACTGTATCCTGCATCCCCAGATCGATGGGATCTTCTCAAAGGCTGCTATACATCGAGAAGAGAGTGTGGCCACTCCAGGCTTCCCCTTGTGCAGGGATTTCACCTTTCCTGCTCTGGGGACTTTTGCTGGCTCTGTGGTTCACAGGGACTCTGGGGTGTCCCCTGGAGATGCTCTGGTTTTGGAGGGAAGTTTAGCTTGGAGGGTGCCCTTCTGGGTGTGGGGCATATGGGGTTCAACCTGAGGGAGATGAGTGTGCAGGTGGGAGCAGCCCAGAGCAGTAAATCCAGCTGTGCTGCCGGGAAGATGGAGCCAGGGAGACAAGAGCAGCACCTGCAACCACTCAGTGTCCCCTGGGGCCATGGCCACACTCAGCCTGTGATCATGTATCACCCACGGCCTTGGGAGGGCACCTGCTTGAGCTGCCAAGGGGAGAGGCAGTGAAATGCATTTCTCCCTCCCACTGCAAAGATTCCCATGGGAATCTGCAGGTTTCTGTCAGCTCAGCCCCTGACAGAGTGAGGGATTGGGGCTGCTGTGTTTGGGAGCATCGAGGTGGCACCTGCAGCATGGTCCCTCCAGGAGGCAGGGGGACCCTGAGAAGAGACTTGCTGGGGATGCTTTGCATCACTAGAGGGGACCGCCCAGTGCCAATCCTGGGGTGTCTGCCAGACCTGGGGCAATCCTGCTCATGGGGCACCCCTCCTGTCCCCCTGCCCAGGGATGGGGACTCCTCCTCTGAGATCATGCAGCTGGATTTCGAGATGGAGAACTTCACGAGCCAGTCGGTGACGCGCCGCATCATGTGGCACATTGACTACCGGGGCCGCAATCCCCCACCCGACCTGGAGAAGGTGGTGACAGAGCTGACAGTCATCCAGAGGGACATCCGGGCCATCGTGCCCCTGGCCATGGTGAGTGGTTTCCTACCCTTGCTTAGCTTATCAGGTTTGATGTTGGGGATGGGTTGGGTCCCTCTGAGGAATCTCTTACTGGCCTGCAGCACCTACATAACCCACCCACCTACATATGGATCCTTCCCTGCCCCAGGGCTGGAGCAGGAGAGTGGCCAGCTGGGATCTGGCCCCAGGGGAACAGGCTGCCCTCTAACGTGATGGTCCCCTTTGTGCCTCATCCCCAGGACACAGAAATCATCAACACGGCCATCCTGACGGGGCGGACAGTGGCCATTCCTGTGAAGGTCATCGCCATTGAGCTGAGCGGTGTCATCGTGGATGTCTCGGCTATGGTTGAGTGCAAGTCCAACAATGAAGACATAATCAAGGTGGGTGCAGGGAGTGGGTTTCCCCCAGGTGTGCTGACCCCAGCGGTGGCATGGGCTGGAGCTGGATGAAGCTGGAGCTGATATGCTGCACAAGCCCACCCCATGGCAAGCATCACCCCTCAGTGGCTGCATTCCACGTGTGCCTCTCCCTGGGATCTGTTGGGAGAAGGACAAGATACTTTGTCACTGTCCCCAGAGAGGCTGTGGGATGCTCCAGCACTGCGCAGGCTGGCACCAGGCAGCAGCAATAACTATGGGTTATCGTGGCACTTAGTGCTGATAAGGTGAAATATTGTCACCTCTAATGCAAGCTTCACATTCTCATCAGCGGCTTCACTCGTGCCTCCAGGTGACATTTATCTCCTGTTTGGATGAGGGGCTGGGCTGAGCTGGGGTTGGGGGCTGACCCCAGTGAGGTGTCAGGGGATGAGCTGGGCAGTTGGGGATGAGGGAGGGAAAAGGGGGACTGAGGGAGAGGAGCAAGAGGGGCTTCATGGAGGAGATGCTGATCAGGTGAATGTAAAAAGTGTGCTGCTGCAGCACGTGCATCCGCCCCAGCTGCCGAGGCAGCAGTCTGTCCTCGAACACAGACGTAATTTTTCCATAACCAGGCCCATTCATCCATATACATTTTTCTATCACTGTATGTATCCATCTATTCATCCGCCGTATTATTCTATAACCATATCCATCCATCCACCCATAGACATCACCTTCTCCCAAATGCCTTCCACCGCTCTCCCTGCATGCATCCATCTCCATGTCCCCCCTGTGTCAGGAAGAGGCAGGGAGCCACATGGGGGGCCTGGACTCCCCCATGTCCCCCAGCTGGGGGCCATGACACCTTTTCCCCTTCTGCACTGGCTGCTCTCCCATCTGAGCCAGGGGTGATGGCAGAGCCCCGTCCCTGTGCCCCAGCTGCACTGGGATTTGTTCTCCCCAGTAGTCCGGGGGTGCATGGGTGGGTGACAGCCGGTGTCACAAACTGTTTACCCAAGTTCTTGACTAAAACTCCCATCTGTGCGATTTACAGCAATGGGTCTAATTTATGGAGAGCGATCCTCCGCAGTGTGATAAAACACTGGAGCAATAATACACTTCAGGATGGACTCCAAGACACTTAAACTGTTTAATGTGCTGCCTTTCTACTCATAAATCTATTTACATGCTGTCCCCAGACCTGGGGGGAGCAGACACTTGCACACAAGCTGGGATGAATAATGCATGGAGCAGCCCTCCGGCCCCGGCTTGCCTCCCGCTCGCCTCCCGCTCGCCGCTTGCAGCCCTGTGCAATTTCTTGCTGAGTTATTTTGTGTTTGTGCGGGAGCTTTGTTTCTGAGGGAGCTCTCAGTTACCTGCTGAGATTGGGGAGTATGATTATGGTGTCAGGGCTATAAACCTGTTACATAAATCAAAGCTTACATCGTGGGATGCGCTGTCTGTTCCTGTAAATAATTTAACGTGAAGGAGGGCTGGGGAGCTGCTCCTCCTGTGGCTCAGTGGTGGTTGCTCTCATGTGTAATGTGGAGGGGAAACGTCCTGGACCTGGTGGACATCACCGTGAATGTGCCAGGGCCACTGTTGAAGGATGGTGGGAGAGCATGGGTGGGAGTTGTCACCCTCATCCCCCTCTGCAGTGACACAAGGTGACTGCCCGTGCTCAGCCCAGAGAAGAGGATCTCATTACTGAAGGTAGCATAGAAATTATCCCCCTTCCCTGCCTGTGTTATGGCCTTGGGGACTGTACCTGTCGAGGGACATGCAGGGATTGGAAGGGCCACCTCTGCTGCCAGTGATGCTCGATGGGAGATGTAGAACCTCACCTGCCACGTGAACCTTTCTCAGGAGCCACCATCCATATGAGCTTGAGGACTCACCAGGAGCAAGTCAGCTCAGCAGGACTGCAGCCTCGGGGACCCTGGTCACCCACAGCCACCACCAGCACCTCTGGCTGGCCGACATGGGGTCCCACCAGCTGTGGTGGCTCTTCCCACTCCTGAGGGCCTTGGAGAACATGTGTCCCCTTCATCCCATGCTTGAGGTTGTGCCAAGTTGGGTTGCTCCTCGCTGCAGAAGCAGAGCCTTGGCTTGGAGCCCAGGCAGACATCAGCCTCTCGCTTCCCGATGCCTTGCTGCAAATCCGGGAAGTTTCTCTGAACAAGCATGCAGTTCATTTAAAGGCTAATCTGCAGTCACTCCATCATCAGGACAGGCCTGACGTGCTGGGATTTTCTGTTGTCATAGTTTCAACCCCCCAACTGCAAAGCAAGTGGTCCCCAGAAGAAGATGCCTGGGGGATTTATTAGTTAAGGTAGTGCAAGCAGCAGCCCATCATATTTATTGTGATAAATGGCACAATATCCAGAGCACTCTGTTGCTGGAGGATTCACCCAGGAGCTCATCTTTATTCAGACGCTGCCCCGCCAGAGATGAGATTGTCTTTTCAGACGTGCTGAGCTAGTATCTCTGATATGAAGATGAGGAACAAACCCTCCTGCATTGTACTTCCATGTCCAGGGAGCGGGGACTTCCCAAGGAGCCCAGGTCCCAGATTCTGCGTCCTCCTCTGGCCCTGGGGACCACAGACACCTCATGATGGGCTCCTGCAGCTAAAACATGGAATTCTTGGGGAAGTTGAGCCCTGCTTGTGGCCTCCAAAATGCAAAGTTCCTGCAGCTGAATGACCAGAGGTGCCTGAAGATAAGGTGGTGAGAGAGACAGTGATGCTGCCACCTCTGCTGCCAGTCACCATGCAGCATGGACTCAACCCCTTATCAACCATCAGAGAATCCATGTGGGAGAGCAGTTTGTTGGAAATGAGCCTGTCTGTGCTGTTGAAATGCACGGTGCATCTGCTTGCTGAGCAAACGTGGTTTTTTTCCCCAGTGGCAAACAACTCAGATGTAATTCCTGATGGCATAACAGGGGAAAGGGGGGGTCAGGGTTGGGTCATGGAGCTGCTCCAGATGAGAGGTTGGAGCTTCCCCAGCATCGTTGTCTCCTGCCACCCTTACTGGGAAGAAGATGCTGTTGACCCTGATGGCCTCAGCCAAAACACAGGCGATGCTGTAGTGGCTAGCTCTTGGCTCCTTAATTGGCTGAGATTCTGAGATTGGTTGGTAATATGTGCCCCCCCCCAGGATGTATGTATTTTATAGCAAATTTAACTAATGGTATATGCATAAATGGGAATTAAAAGAGAGAGAGAGAAAAGATGAACGTGAGGGTCCAGGTGAATTCCAGGAAGCTCTTGCTGGGGTTACTGGGAGGTACAGGGACAAGGCACTGGCGGGTACCTGTGCACAGGGCTGGTCTGTGCTGGCTGCCTTTGCTCTCTGGGAGTGGGCAGAGGTGATTTCTGGGGGCAAATGTTGTTCTGGATGAGCAGTTTGCAACCTCTGTGAAGCAACCCCCCCATCCTCCCTTCTCCCCCAGGTCTCCAGCAGCTGTGACTACGTCTTCGTCAGTGGGAAGGAGTCACAGGGCTCCATGAGTGCCCGGGTCACCTTCACCTACGAGCACCTCTCTGCCCCACTGGAGATGACGGTGTGGGTGCCCAAACTGCCACTGCACATCGAGCTCTCGGATGCCCGGTTAAGCCAAGTGAAGGGCTGGAGGGTGCCCATCCTGCCGGACAGGAGGTGGGTGCTATGGGGCCATCATGCCTGGGGTCTGTCCAACCTGGAGAAGGCAAGGCGAAGGTGGTGCTGAGGGTCTAATTGCCATGTTCAACTACTTAATGAGGGGGTTTTAAAGATGGTGGAGCTGGAGGTCATCTCAGGGGTCCTCAGTGAAAAGGTGAGAGATCGTGGATGCCGGTTGCATGTTTGTATGGAGGAGGAAAGTTTCACAATGTGGTTGGTCAAACGCTGGAGCTGGTGGGGAACATCAGTCTTTGGCAATGCTCAGAAGTCTGGATGAGGCCAGGAGCAGGCAAGATCTAAAGTTAGCCCTGCTTTGAGGTCTAGAGACAATCAGGTACCCATCCCAGCCCAAGGTATTTCATTCTTTGTCCTGGTTAGGGGACAGAGATGCTGGTGGCCTCATTAAAGCCCCGAGAGACCTCATGGGCCACAAACATCCTTTTTGACCAGGAGCCACCAGTTTTTTTCCCCTGCTTGGAGAAACCCTTTGTATCTCCCTGCCCAGCCACCCCTCTCCTTTCCTGGGGGGACTGAAGAGCTGCAGTGCTGGGGGGAGAGCTTGGCAGCACTTGCCCACCCACTGCCCCATCCTGTAGGTCGGTGCGGGACAGCGAGCATGAGGAGGATGAAGAGGAGAGGAAGCAGAGCCGGGGCTGTGCCCTGCAGTACCAACACGCCACGCTGCAGGTCTTCACCCAGTTCCACACCACGGCGGCGGAGGGCACGGGGCAGGTGGTCACCATGCTGGGGCCCGACTGGCTGGTGGAGGTCACCGACCTGGTCAGTGACTTCATGCGCGTGGACGACCCGCGGGTGGCCCACATGGTGGACAGCTTCACGCTGGCCGGGAGGGAGCCGGGCACCACGCTCTTCAAGGTACCCCCACCCCCCCCCGGCTGCCTGTCCCCACCTCTGCCGGTTTGGCTGGGGGTGGCAGGTGGTGACAGGCACCCTCGTCCCCTGCAGGTCGTGTCCCCGCTCATGGAGGCGGTGCTGGGCGAGACGCTGGTGACGGTGGCGGAGGAGAAGGTCAGCATCACGGACCTGAAGGCCCAGGTGGTCTCCAGCCTCTCGCTGTCCCTCCACCCCAGCCCTGGCAATAGCCACACCATCATTGCCCGGACGTCCATCCAGCAGACCCTCAGCTTCTTCAAGCAGGTGAGGCCAGGGGGTGCATTTGGGCTTGGGGGGCCTGGTGTGGGACTTAGGATGGGATGAGGGCTCCATCTACAAACCTCCCCTCTCAAATCCTGCCCACAGTCACCCACAGCACCCACTGTTCTCCAGACACCCTAGTGATCTGCAAAGCACTCTAGAAACCTTCATGCTGACCTATGAACCAACTCTGGGGACAAGACAATCATGAGGACAAAGGGGTCTGGAATTAATCCTGTAAAGTTCCCAGCCCAGCTCTGGTAGCCACATATGGCACCTCTGGGGCTGGGATTTGGGCTGAGCCTGGGCAAGTGGGGGGAAAATTTAGAGAAGAACTGGCAAAAGGGAAAAACTAGATAATGGTTAGAAAGAATGAGATGGATGGTGGAGGGATAAAGGGTGAATTTGATGGAGGGAAGGATGCAAAGGAGAAGGGATGGAGGGATGGGTGCAGGTGGGACTGGCATCGTGCTGGGCAACCGGTGCCTGTGTTGGTCCCGCAGGAAGCGCTCCTGAGCCTGTGGATTTCCTACAGTGATGGCACCACGGCCCCCCTCTCCCTCTATGACCCCAAGGACTACAACCTGGTGGTGACCAGTCTGGATGAGAAGGTGGTCTCGGTGACCCAGGACCGGGCGTTCCCCTTGGTGGTGGCGGAAAGCGAGGGCACGGGGGAGCTGCTGCGGGCCGAGCTGATCATCTGCGAGAGCTGCCAGAAAACCAAGCGCAAGAGCGTGCTCTTCACAGCCTTGGCCAGTGTGCGGGTCCACTTTGGGTCCGAGGAGGACCCAACCTATGACTATGACCATGTGCCCAGCAAGCCGGGGCTGGCGGAGACGGGGGCGAGCACCACCCTGCGGGCAGAGGTGGAGAGGAATGCGGAGCCCAGCGAGGACAGTAGGATGTCCGGCGCATCTCACCCCACCGAGGACTTCCCCACCATCCCCACTGGCTTTGTTCAGGTGACCAGGGGGCTGACGGACCTGGAGATAGGCATGTACGCCCTCCTGGGTGTCTTCTGTCTGGCCATCTTGGTCTTCCTCATCAACTGCATTGTCTTTGTGCTGAAATACCGGCACAAACGCATCCCCCCTGAAGGCCAGACCAACATGGACCATTCCCATCACTGGGTCTTCTTGGGCAACGGGCAGCCCTTGCGGGCTCACAATGACCTCTCCCCACAGCCCGAGAGTCCCGGGAACCCCCTGGAAAACGTCCAGACCTGCTGCCATGGGGACCACCACAGCAGCGGGAGCTCACAGACCAGTGTGCAGAGCCAGGTCCATGGCCGTGGGGACGGTTCCTCAGGGGGCTCCACGCGGGACCAGAGCGAGGACCCGCTCAACTCCCCCACCTCCAAACGGAAGCGGGTGAAGTTCACCACCTTTGCCACGCTGCCCTCAGACGAGCTGGCCTACAACTCCATCCCCATCGCTGATGAGGAGGACTTGGAGTGGGTCTGCCAGGACATGGGGCTGCAAGACCCTGAAGAGCTTCACAACTACATCCGCAGAATCAAAGAGATCGCTTAACGCAGGGGCCGAGGGGCAGGGGAGGGAGGGGGCTGCCACACCGTGCCACGCCATGCCACGCCATGCCACGCTGGCTGCTTCCCCAGGGCAGGAGACCCAAATTTGGCTCTCTTGTGCATTCCTTCTTCCGCACATCTCACGTCCTCCTCACCCTGTCGGAACACACCCCCAGGGGCATTTTTCTTTTCTTGCCCTTTATGGTCTGTTTTTCCCAGCACACATGTGGCCCCCAGCCCGTGGCAAGGGGGCAGTGGAGGAGCGAGCTGGGGGGGCAGGAGATGGATGGGGTCAAACTCTCGGGGGGTGTGTGAGTGCGTGTCCAACGGCAAATGGGGCAGGATGATGCTGCGGGTCCAGCCTTGCGGGGAGTGGGAAGAGGGGAGAGGTCTTGGACCCCCCCAGGAGCAGGGCAGGGAGGTGGTGAGTGGGGGCCTGCCAAAGGTGACCCCCCCCCAACACCTTTGCTGTGCTCGGCTGCACAATTTTGAAGGTGAGTGCTGGTTCAGGGATTTGTTGGGGTGTCAGGGAGCTCTCGCTGCCCCATGCTGTGGGTGATGCTGGGGAATCTGTGTGTGGGGGGGAGTGCCAGGGGGCTGGAGCCCCATAGCCATGGTTTTGGGACACCGCTGCTGCATCCCAGCCTCAAATGCTGGGCTTACCCCCTCCCTTTGGCATGGGCCATGGGGGTTGGTGACAGTAACATTTGCCACATGAGCATCCCTTGAGGACCACAGGCTGCTGCCCCTGCCCCTCCAACTGCCTGGGGAGGGCTGTGACCCCTGGGCAGGGGCAGTTTGGGGGTGCCCAGCAAATTTGCTGCCTGTGAGCTTGTCTGGCCATCGCTCTCCCTCTGTTCCCAGCTGTGGGACTGGTGCTGCCTGCCCCCTCCACCCAGTAGCCATGGTGGGACCCCCAGGGCCAGCCCCCTGGTTTCTGTCCCTCCCGATGCTGGGATACAGTTTTGGGGCTGGGAGGTGATGTGGGGGCTGCCCAATACTGCGGGGGGATGGGGGTGGGGGGGGACAAACCTGGGTGGGGACACCCACAATGGAACCAGTGCCAGCCCAGCAGGGATGCCCAGCGCCAGGCTCAGTCCCCGCGGTGCCTTCTGACTGCCATCACACAATGCCTCCCTGCTCACCCCACACTGGTGGCAGCTCCCAGCCCCTCTGGCTCACCTGAGAGCCCCCAACCCAGGGCCACCCCATCGCCCAGCCCAGTGCAGAGCATCCTCAGCTGGGTTAACTCTGCAGGGACACCTGGGTACTAATGCTGGCGGGTTGGGGGTCTCAGTGCTACCCGTGGGGGACGGGGAATCCCCCTGGCATCACCCATTGGAGTGGGGAGGTTGAGACTGGCAGCAGATTATTTCTGGATTGGAAGTTACCCACCACTGTGTCTCTTTTTTTTTTTTTTTTAATTATTATTTTTCTTTATTTCCTTTTTTTTTTTTTTCTTAAATAAAAGACCAGAAAATTAAAAAAAACAATGAAACAAAAAAATTGAAACCAAAAAGCATTGCAGCACTGTGATGGGCCCTATCTCTGCCATGGTGCCTGGGGTGGCTGCTCCCAGCAGTTTGGGGGTTGGTCCTGGGGGGTGTGGGGTCTGCAGGGACACACACACACCCCACAGGTTTCTGTGAGCATTGCTTGGCTTTGACCCCCCCCTCCGCCCCCACCACCAGAGGTCTGAGCACTTTGGGGTCAAAGCTGTGGATCTGGGACTCCCTCTCCAAAATCCTCCACTCTTAAGCAGCCTGATCAAAGACCTGTGGTCAGGGACGAGGCGATGCTGTAACCACATCCTTGCTGGCCCCCGTGCCTCAGTTTCCCTGGCAGGCAAGCGGTGGGCTGTGGTCATGCACGGTGTTCCGAAAGCCTCTTTAAAGAGCTTTATCAATTTTCAGCTATGAAAATTTCTCCCCCAAGCAGCCTTAAAACTTACCTGATAGCTTATGCTGATTTTATACATACATATACGTATACATGGGAGAACTGAGATGTGCTCAAAGGCCAGGCGGCTGATGCAGTGAGGTTTTGCTGTGCCCTGTTATCTGAAGGACCCAGGTCTGGCTGAATGAGCTGCTGAGCTGATAGCAGCTCTGAGAAGTAAAATTAATACAGCTGATTTCCCTGCTTGGAACTGCCAAACCTCCTTGTTAAATTAACATATATGAATATTTGTTAAAAAAAAAAAAAAAAAAAGGAAGAAAAGGAGGGGGAGAGTTAAGAAAAGTGTATAATAAAATTTTATAATCGTAATAAGACCTGGCAGTGCCCAACTCCTGGTCCATGAGCATGTCCTGGGGGCTGCAAAGGTGGAAGGCAGTGGGGGGGACACACACCCACTGGGGTGAGGACCGGGGTGTCCCCACAGCTGATCCTCTGCCAGGTTTTGCTGCCCCTCTTTGGGCTGCTCCACCAGCCCCTCGAGCAGCACTGGCTGCTCACCCACCACAGTTGTAGCTGGGCCCAAGTTTTGACACGGAGCATCAGCGTTGGTTTTCCAGCCCATCGCTTCCCATTTCAGCTGACAGATCCATCTCAGCTCTCCAGGAGCCCCTGGGAAGGCAGCACACATGGACGGGAGAGCCCGAGCCGTTCGCAGGGCCAGGGTCCTCCCGTGGCCACGCAGCCCCACTCATGTCCTCACCACCTTGTCACCTCCATCCCTGCCCTGCCAACATCCCTGTGTCCCCAGAGCTGGTGGGGACAGTGCGGTGCTGGGCAAGGGGCGGCAGGAGGGCCAGAGACCTGCTCAGAGAGGCTTTACTTTTAAATGGAGAGCAAAACTTACATAGCTGCATAGCTATCTATTTATTGATACATAAATATGGATATATTTATAGTTCATACATATGCATGTATTTATACTTTATACATATACACACATACATATATAATATGTGTGTGCATATATATATATTTTTAATATATACATATATATTTTAATATATATAAAAGTATGTATGTGTGCAGTCCCTGTACAGCTTGATGCCAAGGGCTTTGCTCAGGTGCAAGGGTGCGTGTATGCACATGCAGACACTTATAAATACACACACAGAGACACAACTTGCCCCTGAGCATCACCTACTATCCCAGCCGGGCACCAGGAGCAGGAGGGAAGCAGCTCATCATCAATTGATTTGGACTCCTGATGCCCCTGAAGCCCCGCAGCAAATACACCAAGCGGCAGTGGGCAAAACGCTGGGGAGAAATCCCAGGAAAATAGATTCCACCTCCCCCCCCCCTACAATAAGGAATGACCAGCTAGGATATGGAATTAAATAATTAAAAAAAAAAGACTCAAGAAAGCAGCTGTGGTTGGTGGGATTTAGGTTGCAGACCCCCTGTGTGCCGGGGGCTGGTGACACCCACCAGGACAGGCCACCTGCGCCCAGCACCCAGCTAGTCCAAAACTGGCACCTTCCTTCCTTATTGCCTCAGATCCCGTTAAATAAACTCCCACCAAACAGCCAAATCTCACTGGAGGAAAAATAATTAAAAAGAAGCCTCTATTCCAGCTCCCCTCTCGCGCTGCCCTCTGTTTATTCTGCGCTGCCTCTCCTGTTTAGCGGTTTACTATCTGCTCCCAGCAGGCAGGGACAAATTTGCATTTTAATGCGGTGTTGTGAGGCTGCACAAACCACCTGTGAGGAGGCGGCAGCGCTGGGGACAGGCACCCCCGCATCCCGGTGTCCCCATCTCCCAGAGGGGTGCTTGGCCCCCACCCTGGTCCTGCCTTAAAAAATTACACATTCTTAAATAAAGGAAGAAAAAAAATCAAACCTCATAAAACCGTTCATGCAACAGAGAGAAAGAGAGAAGGGAGGGTCACAAATAGGAATTTTCCTCAGCTTAGGTCATCCCCAGCTGTGCCTCAGTCTCCTTTCACCTGCTTTCTTCTCCATCCATCCATCCATCCTCCCCATCGTTATATCCTGCCTTGGCTTTTCTCTCAACCAGTTCTCAGGGCCCATTTTCCCCACTCCCACCCCATCCCTGTTGTGCTGCCCTTGAGATGCCTCCAGCCATGTCCCCTCCATGTGCAGCTCTGTCCCCACGATGGGGCTTTTCTAACAGGGACTACAAAACCCAAGGGGCTGCGAGGGCCTGATGACTTTTCCATCCCTGGTCTCACCCCACGATGCCGCCTCCACCCTCCGTGGAGCTGCCCCACGTCACAGGGGATGGAGGGATATTCTCAACAGCCGGAGGGATTTATTTTCTGGGAATACAAGCAATAACAAGAGGTTCTCCACATCTATCTCCACTGACCAGCCAGCGGAAGTTTAATTAAGGCAGGACTCGTGTGCTACCCCCCCGGCTGTTGACATTAACTGGGCAGGATTTACACAGCGTCCAGGATAATTACTTTGGTAATTGCACCATTATTTCTGGGGGCTCTCGGCTACATTTTTGCATGGCTTGGTGAAGATCTCTCCCTGGGGAATGAGGGATGCTCTCTGCTCCAGATCAGCCGACACTGAGGATGGGCTTCCCGGGTGGCTCTAGGGAGCAGGAATAGGAAAGCCCAACAGTTCCCAAACTTTTGGGGGGCTCCTCCTCTGTGCTGGGAAGCTGTTCCCCTCCTGCCAAGTGTGGGTCCCTCTGTGTTGCCAAAATATTTCCCTAGCAAGGGAGAGGAGCCAGAGGCAGAGCCAGAACTCATCCCCAGTCCTGGGGTGGAGGGAGCAGGATACACACACCAGAAACACTCGGGAGCTCTGGAGACTCTCCACAAGCTTTTAAGACCCTGCTACAAATTTTCCCAGTTTTCTAGGAATTCCCTGGCACTTTCCAGGGACAGTGGGACTGGAGGCCATCAAGGAGGTTTTCAGGGCTTGCCAGGAACTTTTATTGCTCTCCAGGACTCCCCTCGGCTTGCCGGAAACTCCGGGGCCTTTCCGGCATTTCTCTGCCCTTTCCAGGAATTTCTATTAGTGTCTCATGCATTCCCAGGGGAAAGATGGTTTAGTTTTCCAGGAACGCCTCCATTTCCCCCACTGTCTGTGGCCCCCAGGCACCAGTCGCCTCTCGGAGGCTGTCGCTGAGCAGCGGTGGGTTGTTCTGCCTCATCTGACATTGTGCAGTCGCTACTTGTCCAGAAATTCCCCATAAATAAAATTAAAGCACCCTTGGGTGGTGGGAGGATGGAACCAAGTGGGCAGTTGTGGGCTCTCCATCACATCTGGGTCGTACAGCACTGAGCCCCCACATTCGGCTGTGCTTCCAGCAGCCGCAGCTTCTTCCCCAAACCTGCTCTGGGCTTTCATTCAAGCCCTCGGTAAAGATGTTATCAAGACAGCATTAGGAGAGGCAGATCCCTTTAAACAGCCATTGCATTTTAAATAAGCTTCATTGCTTCCCGTAAGGTAAAAACGGCTCATTTTCATTTCACCAACTCAGCACCGGGGGGAATAATTTCCTGCAGTTCGCTCCTGCCCCTCCAGTGCCCATGGGGTGACCCAGGGCTTGTCCTTGTGGGGTCTGGCTCTGGCCGATGCCACGGACACTGCTGGCACATCTGGGTGGGACCCCCATGCCCAGCGATGCCGTGTCCCCCCTGGACACACGGCTGGAGCAGACAGGGATGGAGGTGACAGGGGAATCGCTCCCTCAGAGGGGTGCAGCGAGCACCCAGCTGGGGCTTTGCTAAACGCAGCTATTCCTGAGCAGCCCCTGCCCACACAGGCAGCAGATGCTGCTGTCGGTCCTGGCAGCGTGGCCAGAGAAACTCTCCAATTTCATTAGTTTGTGGATTTAAAGGTCACAAAAGAGCATCTTGTCTGACCTCCCGTGACACGGCTCAGCGAGTGGCACCCAATTACCTGTCTGATGAGGCCTGGCATTACGGCCGATTAAAGGGTTTTGCTCAGCCATGACTGAAACGAAGGCTGTGAGGGCCCACACACAGCTGGGTCCCTTCCTTTTCCCCATGGGTGTCTGCTCGCCATGGGGCAAAGTACCTCCTGAATCTTTGGCTTTTAGGGACAGCTGCACTTGGGGTGCTTAAACTAGGATGCAATTGGGTAGACCAGACTTGGATGGATACAGCATCTCTTCACGATACCTCATGATAGGGAGGGAATGCAGACCCCTGGTCCCTCAAAACTTACCTGCATGGTCCTGGGAAATGGCTTCATCCAGCTGTGCCTCAGTTTACCTTGACACAACCATATCCTTACCCCACCAGGAGGCCTGTGACTATGTAGGCTCAGGGCTGCAGCCTCAGGTGCAGCCTAATTAATTAAATAATCATCCACTGCTAATTAATTAATCACAGCCTGTTTTCACACCCTGTCTCCCTCCCTGGATTTACAAGGGTCTAATTCTGTCCTTCGTGAGATGCCATTTAAGACAGTTTAAACTACAGCCCCACCTTAGAGCAAATAAAATCTGTCCTCAGCCCGAAAGTCCACCCAGCTCCAGATTTGTCAGCGTTGCTTCCCAGGGAGCTGATGTCTCAGCACCCCAGGATGCTTCTGCCCCCTCTGACCTTGCAAGGGTCCAGGTCTTTTGGCTCCTCATCCCTGCTAAAAGCGGCAGGTGCCCAACCAGGGCCATGCAAACACAACTTGGAGGCAGCACAGATCACACTAACAACGGCAAATCCAATTAGCCAAGGGTTAAGCACTCTGCTGATGAAAACCGAGGGTTCAAACTGCTGAGCCAGCAAAAGCTCTGCACTGATCGATACCGTGTAAATAATATTGCTTGTTCTTGGGAGACTGTTGCTTTCTGTTTCAAGAGTGAAATACATTTTGCCTGGCAGGACCCTGCTGAGCAGATTAATAAACATGGTCTGGGTTTAGGTCTGTGGGAGGCACGTGTAGAGACATCGCCTTTCCTGGCTCTCCCACACGCACAGTTAAACAAAATGAGGA
Organism: Columba livia; assembly: GCF_036013475.1. Taxonomy (NCBI): domain Eukaryota; kingdom Metazoa; phylum Chordata; class Aves; order Columbiformes; family Columbidae; genus Columba; species Columba livia. The sequence continues at coordinate 5,618,863 of NC_088621.1, forward strand.
ATAATTGCTGCTCGTGTCATGCTGGCGGCTGTGAATGGTCCTGGGATTACTTAGTGAATGAGGAGGATTCTCCAAGTTGTATCTGTAGTGGAGGGGGGAAAAAATGCTGTTTCTAGATCAGAGTAATCCAACCACCAGTCTATGGAGCCTGAGTCCTCCGGGGAGTTCACGAGACAGGACACAAGCTGGGACCCAGGGAGAAGCACCCAGCAAGGGCTGGATCCAGCTCATCTGCACCATCCTCTCCTCTGCACAGACCAAGAGTCCCACCATAGACCCTCTAGTGGCTACTAAGGATTGTGCCTCTTCTCTATGTGGGGCCTGAGGCTGAGCCAAATCACCAGCTGCTGGCGGGTATTCCAGTAGCGTTCCCAGTCTGCCGGGTGATTTCAGCTGCACAAGGAGCATGTCGTAGCGTTCAATGAATAGGCAGGACCGGCCGGTGGCAGAGATGCTCCTGGGGGGGCTGGGGAAAGCATCTCCTTGGCTGTTTTGGGACTGACAGGGCGTTTTCATCCCAGGAATTTGCTTGAAGTTGCTCTGATTTGTCCCTGCTTCTCCTGATCACTTGTGGCTGAAACATGAAGACACTCTGGGAGAAAAAGGACAGAAAAAAACACATTCGAAAATAAAAATATTTCCTTTTGACATGTTTTCTTGGCTTGCAAGAAGCCGCTTCAATCTTTTGATCTGAAGTTTCTTCCCACTTGACAGGTCCTTTGATTACATTTATTTATTTTTTGCCTTAAAAAGCTGGAAATCAACCCAAGCCCTTTTGATTTTGACTGGAACGGAGCAGGAGCACAGATGATGTCTCTGGAAAGGGATTTTTTTTCCCCCTGAACTGCTCCAGAACTGGGAAGAAAAAAAACCCAAATAAATCTGTTGTTGGCACAGCTGAGATGAAGATATTGAGCATGTGGAGGTCTCGGGGGGGTTGGCCTTGGCTCCACTCTACCAGCAGCTAGAGATGCTAAAATGCCTCTGACAAAAAACGGAGGGGAGCTGGGGGTGCAGGAGCAGGGCCCTGGGATGGACGAGCTTCCCTTAAGCCAAAATGAGGCCCTCCAGCATGGAAATGATCCTATTTGGGGGAGATTTCAAGGATTTGGTCTCTCATCCCAGCTTGGGGTCTCACCTACCCCGGCTCATCAAATACTGACACTGCTGTTGAGTTCTCTTTCTTCCTCCCGGAAAAAAAATGAGTCATTTGGGATCTTTATAATTTGCAAGGTTATTTTTTGCTGAGATATTTCCTTTGCTGGGTTTTGGGTGGCCCCAACCCCTCAGACCAGGCAGTGTTTGCTTGGGCGAGTAAGAGTCTACAGGAGAATCATCCCAGATCATCTCCATTTCAATTAGGCTAAGCAGAAGTTATGGGTTTGGAAAACATCAAAGGTGTGAGAGAGACAAGTCAGGGCTTTCTGGGAGCAGCAGCAACAAGGTCAATGCCATCGCACCAAGAAACATCACTACTGGTTCCACCACAGCTGATGGCATCGCCTTGACTAGATGAAGGGTCTGCACACCATGAACCCAACCAGGGCACCAGCACCTTCCTGCACATCTCTGCTCCACGCAGCAGCTCCAAAACCCTCCTGGAAGCAGCTGAAGCATTTCATTAGTCTGTTTTTAAAGCCATCCTTATTGTGGCTCTCAGGTAACTATTTTATAACCAAGTTATTTTCTCCCTGCACTCAAAATGTTCACAATATGTTTCAAATCATTGCAGTGCACACATTTGCCAGGTCCTCTCTTTATTACCTGATTTTGTATTTAGGCTTTGCATTGCGAGTTATGACCGGGAGAGAGCTTGCCATTCATTAACGTGGAAGCAAAGTCTCTCTGGGGCAGCTTTCCTGGACTCTAATGGATGTGGTTGAGAAGATAAAGTATCTTAAATCCTGCCCAAATTGTGCTTTTGGGTCTGGGGCGTCTCTAACTCTGAAGACCTGAGCTCCATTCTCGGGGTTTATGGAGTTACTAGAAACCTATCGCTAAAAGCTACAGCCCCAGCCGCCATGTCCAGGTGCTTTATCCCCTCCTTGATGTCCCCTAAAGTAGTCCGGGAATATTTTTTTTCACAGCTCACCGAGGCAGAGATGGCAAATTTCCCCTGTAATCAAGTTGCAATTTCTTCTTGCTTTCCTCCCCAAAAATGTGCACGGGGCTGTGCTACACTTTCCACAAGTGCCCATGTCCATGATTGTGGTTGTTGCTGATCCATGGTGGAAAAATCCATCTCCTTCCACAGTTCTGACCCCAGGACCCACCTTGGGTTTTCCCCATCCTGGGGGCTCTGCAGATGCTGTGATCGCCACCCTGCAAAGCTCCCAGGTCCCATTCTGAGCTCACACTCTCTGCATCCCTGAATTTGCTTTAAAACCTAATAAAGGGAGCAAAAAGCCCCTTCCTCCTCCTGGACCATAACACACAAACACCAACTGACCTCCTCAGAGGTTAGAGATGTATAATGCGATGTGGAATGGAGCCAGGCTGGTTGTGGGGAGCTCCAGCCATTTTTCTTTCTTATCTTTTTTCTCCTTCCCCCTTGCCCCTCACTCCCAACACCATGTGATCCAGAGTAAGATAATGGCTTCAATCGCTCCAAATTGCTTATTGAGAACTCTGTGGTAAATCAATGATTTTCAATGGCATCAAAGAAGAGTGATCCCAACATCAGTGGAATAAAAAATAAATAAACGGAGCCGTTTGGCAGCGAGGAGAGGAGAGGAGAGGAGAGGAGAGGAGAGGAGAGGAGAGGAGAGGAGAGGAGAGGAGAGGAGAGGAGAGGAGAGGAGAGGAGAGGAGAGGAGAAGCAACCAGGCTGATTGCATTCCGGCTCTGCTGCTGGTGATGTGCACCGGAGCCTCCAGCGTGGGATTCAGGAGACAGGATCTGGCCAACCTGCTTGGAAACTTGCCTGGGTGAAGCTGAGTGAGGAGTGAGACTGCAAAGTTTTGAGCGAGCTCCCCTTGCTCCGTTGTCTTGGGTGCTGCAAGTAAAATTGGGATGAGCTCTTCAGCATCGCAGGGGTCAGGATCCACAGTGCTGGGCTCCCAGACTCAGCACACAGCTGTCCTTATAGCAAAGTCCTGAGCCTCCTTGTACAAGGCAGGGAAACTGAGGCAGAGGTGCATGGACCCTCCTGGTCTCTGCCCATTGGGCTCTATGGCCACAAATTGGGCTATAAAATCCCCCAACATGTGCCTGTAGGTCCCTGTGCAGGGTCCACAACCCAACATGTGTTTGCAGAGAAGGCGTAGGCAAGGCCAAGTTCCCACTGAAGCTGTTACTCATCCCCTCCAAATTTAATTTCTGGGTGAAAATATCCCCAGTCCACTCAGAACAAACAGCTTGTCGGTCGCTACCAAAGAACATGAGTTATCATGTCCTTAAATAGCCATTTTCTTGCTTTTAAGCACTCAGGTTCTCACAGTGAGAGCAGAAATGCAGAAATGCTGTCACTTAGCAACCCTGGAGGATGCAAAGGGAGGTGGTGATGGGGGGTATTTGTCTTCTGCTGGAATTTCCAACTTGGCTTTGTCCTGAAATTGCTGTCTGCATGTCTGCGAGGTGAGACAGAAGTGAAGATGCAGGCAAACAAAAGCATTAGACATGTCGATAAGTGGATAGATGAATGCTCTTCCCCCTTGATTAATGAATTAAATTTACTATGTTAACAACTATACCTTCATCTGCATGGTCACGGCAAGAAGTGGCCCTGCCTCAGCACAGGCCAAACAGACAGAGATGCGATGGATGGAGGGATGGATGGAGGGTTGTACAGATGGGCTTTTTGTGTGCTGCTCACAATATCCCACCTGCCAGAAAACACATTGGTTTGGTGGGAATCTCTCATGCCTTTCAGGGATGGGATGAAAAGATACCTACAAAATCACAGGACAAGTTTTCTGTTGCTCCTCATGGTCATTTCCTATCTCTGCCACCCAAATCTGGAGCATTTCAGCCCATAAAAGGCTGTTGTTAAAATGACTGGAAGAAGAGAAGTTGGGCCTGACGTGTCAAAACCCAAGAGCAGTGCAGGAGAAGGTTGTGGTAGTTCTGGGGCCAGGTGGGTAAATCAACTTCAATTAACTGCAGGATGGGATAAAGTGGAGGTTATAAAAGCAATTAAAGAATCAGAGAATCTTGCATGGGCACAGGGTGGGTTTGGGATGGGTTTCACCCAAGGAAAGAGAAGCTGAACGGAGTTCAAGACCCTTGGCTCTGTGAGTTATCAACCCGAGTAGCTCAGGAGTGCGTGAGAAGTGATGGAGAAGAGGGATCTGATGCTTCTGCCAGGGTGTGCCCGGAGTGGGGACAGCGAGGACCACCCTCCCCCGTGTGTGAACGGCACCTGGGGAGAAGCAGCAGATCAGCAGGAATGGTGCAGAAAGCACCTCGTTTGCAGCATCTGTGTCTATTGTGTGACTGCTAAAGAACGTCCCTAATAAATAATTGTTGGTTATTTCAGAGGCAAGAACTTTCCCATTACACACAATGTGCAATTAGCTACATTTAAAGAGCTCTCTGCAGGGCTGGATTCAGCAAACTTGGCCCACCCTGAAGAGCAGTTAAGCACAAGCTTCGAACAGGTCCTTTTGTCTCACTGGCTCCAGCTTAAGCATACACCTAACTCTGTTGCTTGTTCTGCACTTGATTTACTGACTGATTTATTTAAAAAAGTTAACATAGCACTGCTGACAGTCTAAGCTTCAGAGACCTATCCAAGAATAATTTTTATGAACAGAGACAGAGGCAATATCTAATTCAGTTATAAACTGACATTAGAAAGCTGTCAGATCGGTGGTTTCATGGGGCAGTAGCACGTGGAGAGCTCAGCGTGGGCACCCATGTGCCTCTTCATGCAGCATCACAACCTGATTTGCAGCTTCCCACATCTCCAGGGTGGTTTTTTACCCCTGGAAACTGATGCTGGACCTTAAAGAGGGGACTAGAGGGGGCAGCAGAGATCAGAGAGCATCCCTGTGAGAAGTTGCACCGTAGCAAATTCAATTCCCACCCAAAGGAAGATCTGGAATGGGAGGATTTAAGGGCCAGTGAATGCTCCGGTTCCTGCCAAGGATGGAGGTTTTGCTGGTGTTGAAACGTGCTCCTTGTCCGTGACAGTAAGCAGGAGCGGTCCCACCATGGGTCCCTCGGAATCAAAAAGGGGAAAAGCCCCATCTGCCAACCCTCAAGCTCCTGCCCATGCTGGGGACAAACTAAACAAAGTCTCTTCTCACTTTGCTGCTCCGTCTGTAAATACTTAGAGATAGCAGTCATAAAAGTACCTTAGAGAGAAGGCAGCGGTAAAATTACATCAAGCCTAGGGGCTTAAACTGATTGAAGGATACATTTTCCAAGCTGATACAGCTAAAGTAGCTGCAGAGAGCTTGTGCACTGAGCAGCCGGTGGAGCTTGATCATTTTTTGCCCTTCTAACTGGCCAGACAGCTGGAAAAAAGCCCCACAAATACTTTGGGGACATTTTTTAGGAGAAGTGCAGTGATGAGGGAGTGTGTTAGCCAGAGGCAAAAGTGTCTGAGGTTTTCTCTGCAAACAACCACTGCTTGGAAAATAATAGGGATAGCGTTAATCTTGGTGTGATATTGTAACCTATGCTGTTTTCTTGGCCATTCTGGGGGCTTCTGCATCAGGTTGTGAAAGGTGGTGGTGGTCTGGGAGATGCTGTTGGGATAGGAGAGGGAGACAGTGGCTGTGCCAGCAAGGGCATGACTCAAATATATGTTTTGTATATATAAATATATATTAAAAAATATATATGGATATATATGGGTTTTTTTAAGGATTTCTGCACATCTCTCCATTAATTTCCAGCCTCCCTGCCTTGTCTCTGCCCCTTCCCAGGGGGCTACACCACATCCCCCCAGCCCCAGCCCGCCCAGGGCACGGAGGGGGCTTGGCCCTGTGGGACCTCGATTCGACAGCCGAGATGAGATGGGGTATATTTGCTCCGACCTGCCCTGGCACCTCTAATTATGATTAATGGCTGTGATGGTTATCTGGTTGACTTTTACTCCGCACCCCGGCCAGCGCTGGGGGCACAGATGCCTGACCTGCCCCGGCACGTGGGGGCCGGCGCTGACACCAAGAATCGATCACGGCGGCTGCAGCTATTGCTATTGCCGGGAGCTGGAAAAAAGAGAGTGCAGGAAGGGCAGTGAGGGCTGGCTTTGCTCTGCAGTGGGAATTTCCCTGGGGGACACGAGCAAATGTGCCAAAAAGATCCTCAAGCCTCTTCAACTACCCTCGTTCCACCTCCTTTGTGCTCGCTGAGGGTGGGAGGGAGGGGACAGGACAGAAGGACTTTTGACCCCAAACGTAAAGGCCAAAACCTTGAGTGATTTGTGTTCATAAAGCCTCCAAACCTTCTCACCCGCCCCCAGCCACAGAAATCTGGCTGTCAAAGGGATTAAACATCCACTTTCCCCCTGTGAGGGATGGCAGGCGGGGGGTGGAGCGGGACGCAGCCTCGCGTCCCACGTTCAATGGACTCAGATGCCAAACTCTCCCTGAACTGACGCCCTCCAGAGACCCTTCTTCTCCAATTGATGGGCTTCGGGAGCAAGAGCTGCCCCAGTGCCCATCCTTTCCTGTCCCCAGCTCATCCCATCACTCCTGCCAGCACGAGGGAAGGGAAAGCAAGAAGAGAGAAGGCGCAAAGCGCAAAATTACCTCTTTTCACAGCAAGGGTCGATTTCAAACAGCATTCATTGGTCTCTACTTCTCGCACAGTGTCACCTTCCAGGATGAAGGAAGAGGCTGGGGAAGGGGAGCCTGAATGTGGCACCACGGTGGGACAACACTGTGGACTTGCTCACTTTGGGGAGACAACTTAGAACAGCCCCAGGGAGAGCCAGTGGGGTCAACCAGATGCATGAGACTGCTCTGGTATCACTGAATTCATCTCCACCAAAATGTCTGGGGGGCAAACACCAACTATGAATTGGCTGACTGCAGCTGAATGTGGACATGGTGCTCCCAAGATGCTACTGTGGTACCCAAAAGGGCTCTAATGATCTGGGAGGAAAATAAAAGCAGGCATCCTGATCTCAGCTCACTGCTCTCCAGCGCTGCAGCTCATCTCTGAAATAGTTCCTGGCTTCATAATGAAGTACAAGGTTATGCCGGACTTTTACAAACAACACAGACATAGCAATATGCTAATAGATGCTGATTTAAATTTGATGGAAGCCAGGAAGAGTTATCCCAAAATGTATTAATTAGTGTGATTATGAGGTGCTTGAAAAATGAAAATGCAAAGCAGGGGCTATGAGGAGGAAAGGTATTTAAGGAGCCTTTGAAGCTCTTTCCAGGGAGATGTACCTGGATTCCTGCACAGAAGCCAGTCCTCACCCTGGGACCTGCTGCAGCATCTTCTCCATGACCACCCCGAGATGAAGCCCTGGCCACACTCCCGCACCATCCCCAGCCCCACACTCCATTTGCCAAGGTGCGATGGGGCTGCAGGAGCTGGAATTGCCAGCCCAGCGCTTGTCCCCAAGAGATTTGGCACTGCAAAACTCCACCACAAAAACACCCCAAACGAACAAAAAACAACAACGAAAACCCCCATACCAGCAGCTCTTGAAAGAGCTTCCCTGCCCAAATGCCTCCTCCATGGAGCAGGAGCTGCCTCTCGTTGCTGCCAGCGGGGCAGGCACGTGTTTCCCCTGAAGGGGAATATATTTTCAAAGTGAATCTTAAATCACCAAGCTGATGGGCAGCCCTAGCTGATTTCCTTCTTGCTCTCTTTTTGTTATTGATGTTATTTTTACCCCCAATATTCCTAGCTGCCATTTCTTCCACCACTCTCTCCCCCCTTGCAATTCCCCAGATCCCACAATGCGCATCAAACTCATTCTTCAACCACTAAAATGAGGCTGGTGCTTCTTCTCTGCTGCAGAACCCTTCCCAACCCCTTTCCTGCAGGACTGTGTCTCATGGAAGAGCGGGACAAGCTGCAGCTCTGCCATCGAGGCCACAGCATCACCCCATGCTGGAGCAAACCTGGGCTTCCCCTAGCACAGCACCGATTGCTGTGAAGGGTTAGGATACCTCAGACTGCTTTAAAACAACAACCCTGAGCTCCTTTGATGTAGATGTGGGTGAGGAAATGATGCTCGGCAGTGCTCACATGCCCAGGAAGGGCTTTCTCACCCTTTGCTGAGGGTTCCTTGACCATCCCAACGCAAATCTCTCTATCTTTCAACAGTGTGATAGTCACATTGATGCAGTTTCTCACTAAGAAATGCTGCCAAGACAGCGCCAGTCCCAGGACCAGGCTGAGATCTCACCTCTGCTCAGTGCTCGTCTGTGCCCTGTTCACCAGGCCCATGCCCAGGGAGAGCAGCTGGATGGACAGAGGGATGGACATTTGTCTGGAGGAGGCCAAGAAGCATATACGGGGATAGGTACATGGTGCTTTTCTTGGGGGTGAGCAGCTAGATGTATAGCCCAGCTTGGAAGATTTCCCTCTCCTGTGATGGCACAGATTTTTCCATTCCTTTAAAAAGGAAAAAAAAAAAGCAATTCTTGCTCTTTTAATATAAAACAGAGAAATGTACCTTCCTCAAAGCCCAGATCCAACAACTGCTCCAGGGTGCCACCTGCAACAGTGCAGCCCCACACCCCACTTCATCCAACTTCACCCAAGTTGCATCCAGGAGAGGTTCAAAAAGAAACAGCAAAATCTCCACAAAGCACACCGGCCCATTCAGGAGGGAAAGATTTTGATTCAACATGACTGCTCCTTTGGAAATTTCCTCCTGCTGAAGGAGAAGCATGAACAAAACCCCTTTTCTTTGGGAGAAAAACAGGGAAACCAAGCTCAGATCAGAAGGGAAAGCCGTAATGGGAGCAGACACCATCCCCTGCCACAGCTGAACCGTCCGCCGACAAATTGTTTCAGGTCAGTGCAGAACAACACAGGCTCTTCTCGTAGCCAGAGAGGCTGTGATGGAAAAGCACCGCATCAATTAATTTGGGTGTTTTTAAACAAGGGTAGGAAAAAAGAGCTTGCAACACCAGGGTCTGTCTCCAAGAAGGCTCGACACCAGGCAGTATATGAGATGGCTGTGGGCATCCCAAGGGACAGGAGCGTCCACCCGGGGACTCCGTGCCCAGGGGTGTGCAGAGGAGGGTGATGAAGGGATGAGCCCTTGAGACTCTGAGTCCAGCAAGAGCTTGGGGTAGTTCAGCCCTGGATGAAGGTGCAATGGGTGGTACAAAGAGACAACAAACAAACAACAGAGGAGGCGTTTGCTCACAGAAATGTTGGGGCAATGAGCTTTAGCAGCCCCATTGCCTCCTGCAGCCAAGCGCAGCAACCCTGGATTTAGCAAGCAGAAAGCTTTTTCCTTTCAAAAGCAAAGCATGGGTGGGGGTAGAGCCTGCAGTGGGATTAAACAGAAATCCCACCAGTGCTCACGGACTGCGCTGCACCCAACTCCCATCCCGGTGGCGATTCCCTTGAATTGGCTAAAAGCTGCGGCAGGGCACTTACGGGGAGCAGGAAAAGGGGCCAAGAAGGTCCAAGGTGTCTGTCCCAGGTGAGTGGGGGGTGTCTGGTGAGCCCATGCTGGGGGATGTTCAGGTGGGGGCACTCGGCCAAGCAGAGGAGAGAGCTGGACCCGGAGGCAGAGAACTCTGTAATATATCAGGCATCTCAGCGCAGGCTCTGCAGCAAGACTTTAATAGACTTATCTTTACCACAATAATGTATTTTATTTTTTCCAGTGCTCATTCATTATTCACACACTTATTTCCCCACGGATTATGTATGCTGCCTGAGCTCTGTTCTCCTGCCTGATTTTCACGATGTAGACTCTGGTACCTACTTATTTTTACAGCATTGTCACCTGCAAACGGGTTTCTATTTAATCGCCAAAACTAATAATACGGCTCAGTGGAGATGTCAGAGTTAGGATGCTTGTTCGCTTCTGAAGTCCCTCATCTGAAAAAGACCAGTTGTTGGCATCAAATCATCCTGCGTGCAACGAGTTTGGGGGCTCTCAGACCACCACCTCTGCAGATCCTCCACCACAGCGGGTGAATCCTGTGGCTGCAGCATCCAGAGCCCTGAGATGGAATTTGCTGGAGGAAAAAATGAGGGATATTCCATATATCAACCCTGTTGCTTCATCCAAAGTTTAAAAGGGACTTTGAAAGGGTCCCAAAACCCACCTCCAGTCAATCACTGGTCCAAAGGTTCCCAGCGCCACATAGCACAGCAAAATCCTTTCATTTGTGTTGGGCTACACGGTCTGTGCATATTTTCGAATCACTCAGACCTGAGATGACCCACAGCACATGGGGAAAAAATACGAACTAGCTGCTCATTAAGCAGGAACATCTGTGAAAGCAGGTGAGTGCTGGCGTAGTGGGATGAGCAACATCTGCTCAGAGGCACAGAGCTTGGTCTGCAAGGCCTCTGCACAGAGCAGCTGCACAAACGAGACCTTGGTAGCCTAATTTCCAGTATTTCTGGATTTCCAGTCTCTAGGTACGTTACAGCAAAGAGTGGTTTCCCTTATCATGAGTTTACAGTGAGCCCAATGCTCTTCTTTGCTTACCAAGGGCACATGAGCACAAAACTGCCGTGCTGTGCCTTCCCCCACGTAGCCACACACACTGCGATATCAAACCACCTTGCGCTTCAATCATCTATTTTTGAGCTGGGTCTTGGCTGGTTTTGGTGTTCTGGTGTTTTGTGGAGGATGATGATTTAATTTCATTGCTTTCCTTTCCCAAGAGAGGGAGGTTTATGCTGGAGGAAGCGAGGGCTTGTGTTTGCAGGCACGCTTTTCCATGTTGGGGGAAGCGGCACAAACTTCTGCAAGCTGTGAAGCACTCTGAAAGGAAGAGAGATGTCTGTTTTTTTCACTGAAATGGTTTCTAGGATTTAGGATAGCTGCACACTGGGTTTGGGGCTGGATCCTGAGGCAGCAGAGCAGAGCTCAGCACCTGCATCCCAACCATCTCCCTTCTCCACTCGCTCATCTTCAGCCTTGCAACCCAGACAACAAGGATGGGCTGGAAAAAGCAAAGCCTCCAAGTGCTCAGGAAAAGAGTTTTGTTTGCAGTTGCTTCGTCAGTCCCTCCCCAGGGGCTGAGCAGCCTGTACGAGGTGTTCTCCTGGACAGGTAAGCATACGTCGGTTCCCTCCTTCCCCTTTGGGTGCGCTGGTACTTTGCAGGATGCTCCAGCTCATGGGCTGCTCCCCAGGCACAGCCTGACCAAGGCTGTGTTGTCTCAGCTGCCCCCAGGGTCCTGCCCTCAGCCTGTGCCCAACTCCTGCATCCACCACCGGATAAAAAGCTTGAAGAGAAAACAAATATAAACCCAGAGTCATGTTTTTCCTGGAGCCTGGATGCTGCTCCCCATCCAGGACGGCTCCCTGTTCCCACATCGCTGCCCTGGCTTCGCTGCAAGTGATTCTCCCTGGTAATTCCTCTCCCCCACCTTTAGCCGGTGCGTTATTCTGCCCACGTCCCTGCGCTCGCTCTCTGCCTTCAATGAGAGTCATAAATAAGGCATAAGGCACACTAAAAAGGGAGAGAAAAACATTTAATCTTTTATCCTAGTTTGTTGCAGAGTTGGGATGGATCCGGCTGCTCAGGATCCCTCCTCTGGTCCCAGCCAGCCGCTCCCAGTGCTCGCTCACAGAGGTGGAAAGGTGACAAAGGATGGACCCCGTTCCCCTGCGATTACCTTTATAAAGCAATTTTACTTCTGTTTTTTCTGCAGATATCAAGTGCTAAACTGCACATCAGTAGGAACATCAGCACATCCCAGGGAAGGGATGGAGATGCCCCATTAAGTGGTTGGTAAACCCTCGAAATAGAGGTGCTCCTGGTCCCTGAAAGCATCGCATTCTGCACCCCCCAGGGGTTATTCGGGGAAAGAAAAAAGAAAAGAAGAAATTATCCTACAACTAAAAACCCACTTAAACCCCTGGTGTGAACTCCCAAGGCAGAGGGCATCTCCCACCATGATGCTCACCATGTGCTTCCAGTTCAATGAAAAATTCAGGGCTGGGTTTGGTCCAGAGCTTTTCCTGCAACTCAAGAACAGGTGACTCGTCCCGGGCTTCTGCTGAGAGGAGTTTTTGGTAGTGCCCTGAGGCGCCAAGATTGCAGACGAGCATCCACAGAGAGAGCGGTCCCTGGATGCTGCTGCCGCGGTGGCTGCACGTCGCCGTCCCTCAGCAATGCCAGGCTGCACGTGCTGAGCTCCAGAAAAACAAAACAAAACAAAAACAAAGGTACTTTCATTTCTGTAAACCTTGTTTCCCAAGGAAAAGAGGTTTATGCAATTGCACTCCCTGTGCCTGAGACAGCCAGCGTGTCTTCCCTTGTCATTTTGTACCTTACGAGGCAATTTGAACTAAATTTGACAGTAATAATAGGAATCTGAAGAGAATTATGTTCCGACAGGCTTGGTGAGAATCTGCAGCCTGGCAGAGGAGTGAAAGACATAATTAATGGCTCCACTGAGGAACAAGCAGTGTCGTGAGTGTTTTCCTTATCAGACACTGGAGAATCTGCAGGCACTTCAGAGCAGTCCCAGGGGAAAAGCCTTGGTCGGCGTTTGCTGGGAAACCCCAGCTGGCAGCGGGTCCTCTGGGGCAAGCCTTTTCCCCATTTGGGACATCACACCTTTGCTGTCCTGGGTGGATTCTCTGATGTCTACTCCATGGTTGTGCCACTTGCCCATCTATGCACACTTGGAGGACCAACATGCTTTTCCTGCCATTCCCACTTAGCTCTTGCACAGGCACCGGAATGAACTGTATATATATATTTATTTTCAAATACCACTCGTTACAGCTGGAGTCCAACTGAACGCTGCTATTGCAGCCGAGGACTTTGCTCAGACTTGGTGATGGAAATGCCAGTTTGAATCCTCAGGAGGTTTAGCAGAAAGGCTTGCTTCAAACCTCAACTTTCATCTTCCTAACATTTTTTTTTCTCCCTATAAAAAACTATCTTAAACAGCAAATGCAAAAGCTCCTGTTTCTGTGAAGCTTATAGCAAAGTGGGTCCCACCCCAAACCATCAATCTGGGGCTCAGCTGGACCAGAGTGGGATTCAGCATCATCTCCCAGAGGGAATTTTTGTTGGCTCTCTGTATCCTAATGACTTAAAGGAGGCTGCCCCAGGGTGCAGCAGGGCTAGTAAGGAGTTAAAAAAGAAATTAAAAAACCCCACCAAACCAGTAATAAATTTTCCTATCCACTTTCTCCTTGCTGCAATCTCACCTGCATCAGCTGGAGGGAAAGGCTTTGTTTGTCTCCAAGATTAAAAGTTCCCCTTCCCTTCATGCCCCTTATTTCAATATTTGGAAACAAAACTGTTTTGCAGCGTTTTGTCTCCTTTGCATTTCTTTCCTTGTGATAGGTAATAATCTGCGAAAGCTGACAGTTGTCCCCAGGCAGCTCCAAAGCCTCTGTTTTGGGGCCCAATTCCTCTCTTACTGGGGTGAGGGATCGAGGGCCAGTTGAAATTTCTCTCCAACAACTGGTTTCTGCGGGAAACATCAGAGAGCAGCTGAAACTGTGCATGAACAGTGGTTATATGTGATATTTTGGGGCTTAAAAAAGCTAGAAAAGTAAAAAAAACAACCCACTCTGCTTTTTATGACTACTGTAACAGCAACCACCGCCCTGAAAACCAGTGCCAGTGCTTCCCCTTCTTTGATAAATGCAATAAACCTCCAAACCCATGAGGTTTGCAAGGGAAAGGAAATAAAATAAACCCAAGTCACAGCACTGGGAGAGAAGCAGAGCCTGTGGAGGCTGGCCCAGCACGGGAATGGGGAGGAATAACATAATAAAGGCAGAAAGAGTCAATGTAAGGGGAATTATTTAAGAGGTAGAAGCAAGCCTTCAAAAAAAGGTGAAAAAAATCAACCCTCTCTCGGTAAGGGGGGGGAATACAAAAATTTGAGTGAAAGTAGGCCATTCACTAAACAATAAAAGGGATGAAGCAGATGATGACTCTAAAATGGCTGAGACGCTGAACTGCTTTTAAAAATCTGCCTTTATCAAGAGAAATATGGAAAAGTGGTTTGGACAATTAGGAAGTAACAAAGGCCTCATAAAAATAGCTTTGGGGGGAAGAGAAACACTCTGGAAACGGGAGCGTGGCAGCAGCATCGCACACAGCGCATTAAGGGATTAACTGATGGAGGAATGACCCTGCGCTGGGGACCGCGTGGGATGATGGGGACTAGGGTACAGGGCTGCATTCTGTCCCTTCCCAGCACCAGGAACTCCTGAATCTGTCACCAGCACAGACTGAGGGCTTTGGGACACAGAAGTGGGGTGAAATGAGCCAGGCTAACGAACATCCCTTCAGACAAACTGGAGTGTTGCCTCTTCTTCGCCTTTTAATAGCGGAGCCAAATTAAAGACGGCAAATCTCTGGATATAAGGATGAGATATCGCTTCCCAGGGGAGTGAAATGGAGGAATGACGGAATTAAATTAAGAAAGAGGAAGTTAAAATTGAATGTCTGAAAGGAAACGTTGCTCGGAGTAATTCTCCGCTCAGCTGGGGATCGGTGTCCTGGGGGGTGACTGCAGATGAAGTCCGACAGCACCTGCATCTCTTGGCATCCAGAAAGCGTTTCAATCCTAGTTTTGGGGGCTGCTCTGAAGAACAGAAAGAGGGGGCCACATGTGGCCCAAGGCGGGCTCAGAGCCCACCATGCTGCAGGGAAGGGACCAGGGATGGGGGAGAACAGGCAGGAAAAACGTGAATAAAATCCTCAGGCAGGCTGGATTTTCCTGATGTTTTTTCTCTGCATTATGGCCACCCGGACCTTCTCTTTTTGGTGTGGGAACAAGGAGCAGGAGATGATGCACGTGACCACACATCTGTCTGTTGCCTCTGTTTCCCCCAGGGGTGAGACACGCAGGAGACGCCAGCGTGTTCCTACCACTCTTTGCTATTGCTCCATATGGGCTGGTGACCCAGAACAGGGGCCAGCCCAAAACCCAGCCTTTTCCTAGCCCTGGCCTCTGACCGTGCCCAACAGCAAGGAGGATAAATACACCTTGAGAGCATCATACGGAACCACATCTCGGGGACCTGGATGGGGGATGTCCCAGCAAACAGCTCCAGGCGGGACATCAGGACGGCTCCTGCCAGCAGTGAGGAGGTGGTGGGTGGGAAAAAGAGGAATATTTCTCTGCCAGACCCAGAACAGCCCCAGGTGGGTGTAAATCTGGCTGCTCCCAAGGGTCAATTCCCCGGCTCTAACGCAGCTGGGCTATGCTCATCCTCCTCCTCCTCCATCCAGCCTCCCCACACCTCGCATGGGGAGCAAACAGCACATCCCAAACCCCTTTGCTGCTACAGAGGGGAGAAGCACCTGGCAACCTCTTTGCTCAGGGAGAAAGCAACCAAGAAAAAAAAGCACAAAATAAGGCAATTTGGGATGCTGGCACCCCTAAGTTTTCCAAAGTATTTTTAGCATCAAGTTTTGCGCTAAAGGAAACAGCTGTACAAACCCTGGCAGCAGGAGAGACAGGAGGTGGGAGCCAACACATTTTCATTGCACTTTTCCTTAAAACACCCCGAGTCATGCAGTTGGCAGCTCCCCCCGTTCATCTGAAATGAGAGCAAAGCATCACCAGCAGCCCCAAAAAAAGCCTGTCCCCTCCGCAGCACCAGACGGCTGACAAAAATAGGTCTGTGTTCCTGAAGTGCCAAATGTACTCACCAGCACCCAGCAGCCAAAACCCCTCTGGGAGCCCAGAGACCCCTTTTATAGAGAGCCCCCAGTCAGCCCAGGAGCACCTGATCCTGCCCCAGCCCATCACCTGGGAGGCAGCAGATGAGGCTCCGCCCAGCCTAGCACTTATAGGACCAGTTTTCCTCATGAATGTAGTGATGTAAACAACCAACTTGTTTTTTTCCTTTAAATTATGGCATGTCCTGGCTTTGCACTGGGCTTGAGGAGAGGAGAAACCCTCTTTGTTTTTGGGAAAATGAAGCCCTGCTTGGGGAGGAACCAACGGTCTCTGGCTTCAGCCTCTGATCTTGTCCTGGAGGAGTGGGGACAAGCAGTGACAGAGGGACAATAAATGAGCAGAAGGGTTTCTGAAAGGCTTTCTAGGCAATCGAGATGAGACAAACATCCCCGACTCCAGAGCATCTGTTCTAGTTACCACCCACCTGCTCAGCCCCAGCTGGGGCACAAACAGCTGGATGAGATCACTGGGATCTTTAATAAATCTTGTGACAACTCAGCTTGGGTTTAGGGCAAAGAAAAAGGAAAAAGGCTGCCAAGCACATTGATGACCCAATCTAGAATTTTCAGGTGGGCTAGAACCCAACCTAGAACCTTCAAGGGAGCCAGAAACAAACTCTAGAACAGAAATATAGAACCTTCAAGTGACCTAGAACATGCTCTAGTACCTTCAAGTGACCTAGACCACAGAATGACTGTGCAAGACACCAAGAAATGAAGAGCATCCCAAGCCACCATCCGGGGGTGCGATTCCTTGGATGCAGACGCAGCCCTCGACGAGGAGCTGCTGGCCTTGAGCTGCTGGCCTTGAGCTGCTGGCCACGAGCCACGCAAGCACAGATTGGTGGCTGGTACCAAATGCCATTGCACCATGAGCTAAAAAGAATATGTTCAAGTCAAACAGGAGAAATTGGTCAAAAGGCAAAAATTAAGGGGCTCAGTGAGTGAAACACCGGCACAGCGAGTGGTCACAGGACACAATATTAGCGTTGGCCTGGAAGAGTCTTTGCATATCAAGGGGAGAGCCTGGTCTCAGTATAAGCCATGGAGATGCTGAGCTGAAGGGTTGACATTCAAAGGTGCCCAAGGTATGTTCTACTTAAATCTGGGCAGCTGACCACAAAGAGTGCTGGCTCCTGGCAGCAGCTTCAGTATGGTGGTTTGTTGGGGAAACTCAATGGGCTGGAGGCAGAAATCGAAATCCCGCCTGTCCAACCTTCTCGATTGGTCTTGAACAACTGAGGAAAGCTGGACTGGGAGAGTGGGATTCACTCCTGCCTTTGTGATTCTCTTCAAAGTGAGCTCCATTTGCCTTGTGTGAAAAGGACACACTTGAAGAGTTGTCTTCTGCCTAGTAAAAAAGTATATAAATATATGTTGTTTTTTTTTTTTTTTTAAATTAAGATAAAAGAAAAGACTTAGACAGCTTCGGAATTTTGTAGGATGGCCCAGGAGCTCTCAAAAATCAATGAGAACAAGATAGTGGAGTTGGTGTTAACAGACTGCAAAGTGGGCTGTGAAAGGGTTGAAGAGGATCTTTCATACCCAGCTGGAGATTCAGCATATTTTGATTTTTCCTCGCATTCTGGCAGGTACTGAAAAGGAATTGGGAAGAAGCTGATTCCTAACCAAAGGGAAAATTCTCCTTTCAGTCAGCACTGGGATCTGGAGTCTGCTCAAGTGTGTGGAAGATTATCACAGTGCAAAAGAGCAACCTGCAAATCCCAAATCGAAGCAACAGTTCATGGCAAATTTCCCACCAGCTCCATGAGACACCAGAGCACACACATGTGGGAGAGACCCGTGGCCCCAAGCCAATGCATGAAGATTTCCAAGAGCTACACAACAAAGAGGAGCAAATGGAGATGTCAGCCCTGCTCCCAGCACCATTTATCACATGGCATGTGGCAGAAGATGTCTCCCAGATTGCCCCAGCTTGGCAGATGCCAACAGGCTTCTGACAACGCTCTTCCACCCATCCCTCCCGCACCATATGGCTCTTGCACGCTGGGTCCCAGGAGGTTCTTTCCAACAGCTGCTCTGCTAATGACTCCGTATTAATCGCAGGACTCTGGAAGGGCACCAGTGATGCCCCTCTTGAAGGTGAACCTTTCAGGGATGGATTTGGCTTCAGATATTCACCTTCGCCAACAGCCCAGATCCCTCTGTTGCTGGCAGCGATGGCTTGGGCAGCATCACTCCATGTGCACCGAACAGCTGGCAGTTAATGGCCACTGGTTATATTATTTCCCAGCCCTTCTGGGCCTTGTACATCCTGGTTGCCAACATCGCACAAGAACTGGAACTAGCTTGAACGCTGGCCTCTAATAATAGAATCACAGAATCATTCTGGATGGAAGAGACTCTCAAGATCGAGTCCAACCACAACCTAACTCTAGCACTAAACCATGTCCCTAAGAACCTCTTCTATGCATCTTTTAAAACCCTCCAGGGATGGTGACTCCACCACTGCCCTGGGCAGCCTGTTCCAATGCCTGGCAACCCTTTCCATGAAGAATTTTTTCCTAGTATCCAGTCAAAATCTCCTCTGGTGCAACTTGAGGCCATTTCCTCTCATCCTATCATTTGGTACTTGGGAGAAGAGACCAACACCCTCCATGCTCCAACCTCCTTTCAGGTAGTTGTAGGCAGCGAGAAGGTCTCTCCTCAGCCTCCTGTTCTCCAGGCAAAACCCAGGGCAAGATATCAGGATGGGATGGAGCTGATTCACCTTAGCAAAACCTGGCTCAACATCTCCAGTGTCCATCAGAGACAGCAGCTTTTGTACCAAACATCAGTACCCAGAGTCCTTGGCCCAGCCTGGACCTGCACAACCCTCGCCTGCCCAGGGAGCTACTTTCCCCTCCAAGGGTTAAGGCATCAGCCATGCAGGGTGATGGAGTAAGAAATTTCACTTTGCTCCTATTTGTGCTTAAAAAAAACACTAATTCATTCTAAATCTGCCTGAAAGAGCCTTAAGTGGTAATACGCCGATAAGACGACTTTATTTGGCTTAGCATTTAGAAAGTTTTATGTGTGTAAATGGGTGAGGATATCACAAAGGCTCGTTTTCTCTCTCTCTCCTTTAAAGCAAGGAGCTGTCTGGCTTCCCTTCTGCTCTCCTGCTGGCAGCATTTATATATCTCAGCCTCTTCCCCTTTTGCAGCAGGGGATCATTGCTCGGTGTAGGACTGGCGCCTTGCCTGGGTGACCCCCCTTGCCCACCAGCCCCACGGTCTCCCCACGGTCCGAGGATTTCTCCACCCCGCCACTCCCAGATGCTGCAGCCCTAGGCAGACCTGGAGCCATTCCTGAGCCTTGATGGGTTTTTTGGCCCTCGCTGGGGTCTCAGACCAGATGAACCAGGGCTGGTCCCCAGGCACACACACATTGGAGGACGAGGTGCAGCCTTATGGTGATTCGGGGCGAAGAGGGCATGCAAACTTTCCCATGAACGCAACCATTGCTCCTAAAATTACCCCACAGAGTTTCCCAGATAACACCCCAACCATCCTGGGAAAGAGACATCCCCATCCATCCACTTTGGCACCTCCATCTCATCCCTCACCCAAGCGAAGGAGGCATTTTGTTCCCCCTGGCACCACCAGCCTTTGGTCTCGGACCGCTTGGGTTGACAGGGTTGGGGATGCTATTTATTTTGGCTCAAAACTCATGTATCTCCCTTCATGTGAGTCACCAAAAAGCCACCAGCCTGTATCACCTTCCCCTGCTTCTTCCAACACAACTCTTCACATCTGAGCCACCACCACAGCCAACTCTCATGCAAAGCTCCCCATTTAACAGAGATTTCTCATCCCAATCCCTCCATTTACTTACATGGCCACCGTACAACTTCCCAGCAGCTAATGAGGCTCCTGAAGTGCTCTTGTCAAAGGTTAGAATGGCTGTGAAGAGACCGGTCATTAGGAGCAGGGAGTCGGCTGCAGGAGAAAAAACACCACCGAGTGGTACTCGGGCTGTGCGAGATTTGGCAAATTTCATAAAGGTCAGTTATCAAATAAATGAGAGGAGATGAGAAATTTCAGCAAAACGCCCCTGCTTCTTGGAAATGTCTGATTGAGCACAAGGCTTGATGGGTGCTATAATGGGCTCCCTTATGCCTGTCGGTGTCTGGAGTTAAATTTTGCACTCTGAATAAGAACACTGGCGGGGTTTTGATTGTACGCCTTGGGTCTCAGGCTTTGCCAACAGGCAGGGCTTAAAGTTTATTTCTGCACAGCTCATTCAGGAATAAGAGCAGCAACGATTTGTAGTTAGCTAGCAACAGATAAATCAGTGCAAACACTGGCTTCAATGGGAGAGTCACTTATTCCAGTATTAAACCAGCATTAACTGGTGGATGCCCAGTAAAGGGACAATCAGGAGAGTTCAGCGTGGACAAGCAGGTCTGGCTGGAGACACCCAGAAACGTGTCTGGAAGGAGCTGAAAGGTTTCATTCCAATGCTTTCAAAATAAGATACTTCAGGACACTCATTTTTAAGTGAAATGTTTTGACATTTTTAAAGGATTTTTTAAAAAATAAGAATTGTCTGATTTTGAAGAAAAAGAGGTAGATAGGCCCAAATATTATGTTTCTTGGAGAGGAGGTAAAGAAAAACCCTTCTGCAGTGATCTGCAGTGATGTATTTTATTATATTTTTCCTTTTACATGCTTCCACACCTCAGAAGAATTGCACTTTTAGGTTGACATTAACCAAATAACACAGATCAGCTGAGCTCAGCTTTACTCCTACGGCAACCTGAAGAGAGGCGGGGAGGAAGAGAGGAGAACAAAGCCAGAGGCTCTGCGGCAAGAGGCAGATGTGGGGACAATCAGAATCAGACCTTGTCCTGGCGATCCAGCCCGGGCTGCAGCAGCTCCTCGGGCAGCACTCAGATGTCACATGGACCTGCGAGATGCCACCAGGGTTCTTCTCTCTTGGGATGAGCAGAACACAGCGCCAGGGAGTGCAGGGGCTTAATAAAGAGATGCAAAGCAGAGAAGTGATGAGACATAGCGAGGAGAGTTTCACGCCTGCCCTGAACAATCTCTGACAGCCCAGGAGGAATTGGGATGATTTCCGTTTGGTTTTAGCATTATTCCTGTTCCATTTAGCTAAATAAATAGAGGCTGGGTTTAAACTAATTTAATCGTGTGCATGCAGCCAACTTGCACAGCCTAAAGCAAGTAATAATTTTTATTGAACTGGTGCAGTTTGAATTTAGAGTCTGCTACAACATGAACTTTCAGAGGGTTTCCTGCCCTTTCCAAAAGGGCCAGTGACTAAATGCTTCATGTGAAATAAGGAAAAGTACCCCCCAAAAAAAGAAAAAAAGGCCAGTTTTCAATGAGATGCCTGGATTTGCAGCAAAGTTTCACTTGTCCTGGGCTGGCTTTGGAGCCGTTTCACTAGGAGATGTGCTGGATTTGTCTGCATGTGGGATTTAACAGGATCTTTCGAATAAGGTTTAAAGAACAAGAGCAGATAGTTATTAAAAGGGCAATAATGTGAAAATAGGTATTAAATAGATGACACAGATCCTCCCATCCCTCCCTCCACGCCCTTTCACCCTCCCGTTACAGCAGTGGGAGCAGAGCCTGCAGTCTGTGCACCCCACGGGGTCCATGGGAGGGCAGAGACCCACCGGCAGCAGGTGACACCTTCACGGCTTTATCCCATCCGGAGGCTGCTGAGATGATCCAAAGGTTTCATCGGTTTATATTAATCCAGCTATACTAGGACACCCTCCGGTACTACAAATCAACGCCTGCTGAGTTTCCTCCCCCTGCTCCTGGGGACACGCAGCACCAGGAGGGAGCAGATGGTTGTGCCTTTGCCTTCTCCCACTTGCGGGAGTGACCGAACATCTGTATTTGTGGTAATTCCTCTGCTCCTCTATCCATGGACAGCGATTTGGAAGGAAAGCTTTCACCCCCCAGGGCTGGGGCTTGGGAAGGATGCTGGTGGCTGGTGTGTGGTCCAGGGGTGCAAACTGGCTAGCCCAATAATCCAGGGGGAGCTTGACTCCTTGCCACACTCTTACATTTGTTTGCTGCAGGAAATTCATCTTTTTGGCTCATGCTGGGGATTAATTAACAGTTATGTCTTCTGTGACCCTGTGATTAACTCATTTTCACATAATTGCTCGAAGACAAAACAATGTATCAGTTGCTTTTCTCCCTCCTCACCCCCACTTGCCATGGCCTCCGAAGGGACTCAGCAGTCAATAAGAACATGTTTTTTCCTTCCTATATTTTTGTCTTTCCCTGCTTTTTTGCACATCCCTTATAAACCCAGAAGAAAATCGGTGAGAATTAGGGTTGTGCGACTCTCCCAGCAGAAGTCCAGCTGACCTTTGGGTGGGCACCGGGTACTTCACCGCGACCCCCACGACAAATGCTGACCAAGTTTTTGAGGTTTGCTGAGGGTCGTGTTGCACAGAGCAAAGGGCTTGGCTGTGCCCTAAAACTGCTGCAACCTGGAGCAAGGCCGGGGGAACATGTTTGCAGCCTCACTCTTCACCTAATCCAGGCTCCCGTGGGAGCAGCCGCCTCCCTCCCCTCCAGAAACCCATTTCAATCCGAGATTACTGAGTTAAAACACTCAGCTGACAGAAATAATAAGCACTCAGCAGGCAGCCAGCAGCTCTGCTGGGCTTCCCTCTTCCCACACCCTTCATCTATTTTTTCAGAGAAAGTCTTCAAGCAATTTAAGCCGGCCTTTCAAAGCCAAGAAGCTTTAAATTTGGATACTGAGAGTTGTTCCTGCATGTCCTCAGCTCTGCTCCATCGTTGGTCCCCAGCAGAACTGGACAGGATAGAAGAGATTTGATTTCTTGTCCCTGGAGATGGGACAGCTGGATAGAGAGAAGCAGGGGTGATGCCGGGAGAGATGCCAGCGTTGGCAACGCAGACACGGAAAACGTGACTACGGTGATTATGGTGCTAAATCCAGGTTTTCCTGCATGGAAAGCTGGCAAACTGCAGAAAAGGAACCCAAGGGGAAATGCTGCCTCCAGGTCTGCCCCCCAAGCAGATTAAATGAGATTGAGAGATTTATCTCCTTCTTCAGGTGGAAGGGAGGAGCACTGGAAAGGTGGTTTCCATCCAGGTGTTGCCCATCCTCTCTTAGCCCAGCAGGAACGAGAATAAAGTTTAAATTAAGCAATTATTTCCTTAATTTCTCTCAAGCTTTGAATGGCTCAGATTCCCAGAGGGTTTTTTGGGCTTTGGTTTGCCTTTTTTTTTTTAAAAAAAATTCTTTTTCGTCTTATTCTTCCTATCCCTCTTTACTGGTTCTAATTGTGTCATTAGTAACTAATAACTTTGGAGGGAGACCTTTTTAATTAAAGGAAGAAAAAATGAAAGCTGTAGCGACACACAGGCATCGTTCCGTCTCTCAGTGTGGATGGGATTTTCCTGAAGCAGTTTATCTCTTTCTGCAATTGGAAAAGGGGCCGAGACCAGCTCAGGGACATTTTCTGTGCCAACATACCCCAGTTTGGAGAGCGCATCCTCCCATCTCTTCCTTGTCCATGGCAGGGAGATCTTCTGTGCTTTGGTCAAAGTGAGCCAGGAAGCAAATTTTAACTCCAGGAGAGACACGCTCTGAGTGCAAATTCACATGGAGAAGACAGGCTGGATGGTGCAAAACCCACCCCAGATGGGGCTCTTCTCCCACAGAGACTGTGGAGAAGACCTGGGGCTCACCTGGAGCCCTCCAAACATCTGGAGAGGTTTGTGGAAACTCACCCAACTGCTGTCCTGGAAGCTGAAGAGGTAGCAAAGCCACAATTTGTCCACATCGCTGGCTGGGGAGCCTTTCCCTGGCCACACTGGGGACATGCCAGCCTTGGTGACCACCATCTCCCTCAGGATCTGCTCTGTAGCAGGACCCTCTCCCCACCTCTCTGCTGACCCACCATGAGCTGCCGAGCTCCCAGGAAAACCGCACGTCCTATCTCATCTGGCAAATGGGTAATTATTCCTCCTGCCGCCGCTCGCTGCTCCATCCAAGTCGATGCGGTGCTCCATTTGTCATTGTTTGCGAGAGCAGGAAGGGAGGCCACTGCCTGAATGGGAATTGATTGCTTGGATGTCGGCCGGGCTGGGCAGGCAGCCTGGGCTCTGGGTAATTGCAAATTATTCCTTTAGCGGCTGTACATGGGAGAATCACACACCAGGATCCCTCCAGTGACTCCCCAGGTACTGGGAGAACTGGTCTGCTCCCAGAGAGGAGGAGGAGGATCAACAGGGTGTGATGCAGGTGATGGGAGAGAACAGCAGCCACACGCCTTTGTTGTGGATTTGCTGATGCTCCTCTAATTACTTCGGTAAAAGCAGTGAAGGGGGTTTTGGAGGAGCCTGTGGGAAGACAAGTGACTGGGAAGAAGAAAAAAGGAATGAAGGCCCATGTCTGTAGATGTAGGTCTGTAAAGGATACAGCAAAACACAGTGGGAAAGGAGGGATAATTGGCCCTAAATTAGCAGCTGATGTTTAGGCAACAGCTCTTGGGGCTCCTGCAAACAGCTGGGAGCAGACACCTGCCTGACAGTCAGGGGAATTAAGGGAAAAAAACAAATCCCCCCAACCTAGCAGAAATGTTCAAAGTGCCCTGGTGAGAGGTGACTGCTCCCAGGGGATGGGGACTGACCCCTCCAGTCACAGCGGGCAGGTGACAGCCGCTGTCCCCTCTCCCCCAGTACAGCACCTTGCAGAGCTCACGCTCGAGGCAAACTGATCTACCAGCTCAAGAAGGCCGCATGGTGCCCCTGATCCTCCATTTCACTCCCTGCTTCTCTTTTTGCCCCATTTTTATTTTGAAACTCTCAGGGAAACTCACATTAACTGCAGCTTGGAGAAAGTAATCAAGCTATTTCTAGGCAGAGAACTAATTTAATGCATGGATGACTTTAGCTCAAAAGAAGAAATAAGGACACTCAGGCATCCTAAGGGAGCAGAATAATAGGGTAATTTGTACAAGATGAGGAGAAAGGGGGGAAAAAAGGGCCACTACTTCTTTTGAATAATCTTCTTCCTAAATCATCTTCTTTCCCCTGTTTGCTGGTCACAGTTACCGAGTCTCCAGATGTCCAGTGTCCACAAACAGCCACGCACGCTGGCACTTCCATAGGGGCAGAGCTCACCCGGGAAAGAGGAGCAGGATCAGGTTTTGTGAATTTTCAGGGTGCAAGGAAGGCTTAAAGTGCCCTCAGTCTGTGCCACAGGCAAGGAGGCAGTGAAATTTCTAGTACCTGAGAGAAATCCCATTATTTCCAAATGCCTAAAGGGAGGAAAGGTAGGAAAGGTGGGGAGATGCCGCTTGAGATGTTTCCTTCTTGCAGTGAGTAATATTTAGAGCTGCTTGATCACATGGAATAAAAGAAATGTCAGCATGAAAATCAGTTGGAGGTGAAAAATTGAAGCTTTCCTTTCCAACTGTGTAGAAACAAGGATGTTTTCACTTCTCCAAAATGCTCCATGACATTCTTCCCTTCCCTTTGCCCTCCCAACCAACATCTATTTGAAAACACCACTTTCTTGTGGGAAGTTTGAGAAAACTGCCTCTCCTGTCAATAAAACTGTTCCTGCTGAGGCTTTCCAAGGAGCGTGTGAATCCATGGGGATGGTCAAATGCTGGGAATAACGAAGTTGCTATGATTGAGGCATGTGTGGTCACAAACCTGTGTCCCTGAGCTTGGACCACGGACTGGGAAGGGACAGGTCGCTCCAGCCCTGCTGGCACTGGAGTGCCCAGTACAGCAACTCAGGATGTGCAGCTGAAAGGGATGCTCACCCAGCTACAGGAAGTTATTCACCTCTAGCTTGAAAACAGCAAGTTCTCCCACAAAGCAGATTATTCTTCTCACTTTTGTCCTGCATCAGATCCCTTTCTGGAGCAGGTTCCTTCCTTGCAGCTTTTTGGTGGAGGTGAAGAAATTGTAGAGCAGCTGCTGTAGCTCTGCAGGCAGCATGAGATCAGCTGCAGTGAGGAAGAATCTGGTCGCCCCCTCTTCTTCTGCCCCCAGCCCCGAGGAAGCAGGATCAGGGCACAGCCTCACCATAGTCACCTTCTGCATCCCTGCCTTGCTCCAGCTGCATTGCACTGACAGCAAAAAAAAATAAGTAGGTCAGAGCCCCATTTGTCAGTGATTTTGCACTGGGTGGAGTGACTGGAACCGGCAGCTTAATGGATGGATCTCACTTGTGAAATTACCCAGCACAAAAACATGTGTACCTGCAGGGCACAAAGGCTTGGTCACACCGGGAGAGGAGATGTGATCCCATCACCAGCAAAGAATGGAAGAAAAGAGCCTGTTCCTCTTCTCCTCCCTCCTGTTTTCCTCCTCTCCATGGCCAGGGCCATGTGCTGGCCTGGGGAGGGCTTGCTGGCTGTATTTCTCCTCCCTGGCTGTGCCACAAAGAAGCAGGACTCCAGCCTGGCTCACCCAGGAATGGATTGAGCCTTTTATTATGCTGGGCTGGAAGCTGGATTTACAGCCAGCCATGGGATGTTCTCTCTAGATCCAGCCCACATCTCTTCGGACAGAGAAAATGAGGGGGCGACAGTTCATTAGGTAATTTCTTACTCCTTTTAACAACTGAAAGTGGATAGGGGAAAGGAATACATATGGGAGAGAAGCTCTACTCTCTGCATAAAAGTATTAATAAATAAGATTTCATAACACATTTGCCTTACAAACTTTTCTCTGCTCTTGGCAAAGGCTCCTGAGGTAGCATGCAGCATGTGGGCTCATTAAAGTAATAAACAAAATGGGTCCATCGTTGAGGTTTTCACTCCCTGGGGGCCGCCGGGGTGTGAAAACCTTTCCTGTGGTACTAAAGGACATACTGCCACGTCTTGACATCACCTAAGCTATGTAAACACCAGCTCCTGGTACAGCAGAGCCAATGCAATGCGTGTCCCCACGGGGAAACGGGGTCTCCTGTATCCCTTGCATCCACCCCAAGCTCTAACTCGATGCTCATGCACAGGAGCACACGGGTGCTGAGGGGTGATACAAAACGCACCCTTGGGTGGGCTCGGAAAGACCCTGTGGATGGAAAGTGAGAAGGCCAGGAACAAACTGCAGCATCTTATTAGCAAAGGCCATCTGAGCCTCTAATTAAAATTTGCCTAATAACCTGGCTGCTTTGTCATTTTTGCTATCTGAGACATTAATTTAAAGTGACGGGTACTTAGGCAAAGACAAAATTAATTTCTCCTTTAAAATAAATTAAAGGGGCAGAGCATGGATTCACTCACCATCCCACTGCAGGAGGAGCTCGATGCCCACATCATAGCGGGGCACAGCCTGGTGAAGCTGGGAGGAGGAGGAATAAGCCACGCAGAGCAGATGTTTCTTACCCTTTATCTCTGCTGGAAACAGCCCCAGGTGACTTGATCGTACCTGCAACGAGACAGAGGGTCCACTCTACCTTGGTGGCTCTGGTGAGGTTTGGGTAGGGTTGTCCCAGCATTGCCAGCGAGTGATGTATCCTGCAGAATGCACACAGACACCAGCAATCAGGTCTGGGTCTTCCTGAGGGGGAAAGATCCATGACTCTTCCTGCAAACCCTCTTCCTATTCTCCACTTTTTCACTACAAATAGGACATTTGATGTTTTTTGGCTGCAGTCCCTTGTCTTCAGCAGACACCCTGCCCCATCCCCAGAGCCACCTGCCCCTCTCTCCCCTCCAACACCCTACTCATTTTCAACAAGTCCACTTTAAACAATCAAACCCACCTCAGCAAACCCCCTTCCACTTCCACAGGTCACCCAAGGCCCCCTATGGCTCAACCTACACTGGAAGGAGTGAGATATTCAAAGAACAATGTATTGGTCTCCCAGCAGCCCCCATTTATCATGCACAAACAACCCGTGGGTGCTCCCCAGGGATGCAGATCCATCCCCGCGTGTGTCCCCACACCACCAGCCCTGCGTACGCTCCCACCTGAGCAGTGAAGATCTCTGAAGGTCTCGTCACTTCACCGTGTCCCAGCGCACGGGACAG
This sequence comes from Columba livia, assembly GCF_036013475.1. Taxonomy (NCBI): domain Eukaryota; kingdom Metazoa; phylum Chordata; class Aves; order Columbiformes; family Columbidae; genus Columba; species Columba livia. The sequence continues at coordinate 5,646,666 of NC_088621.1, forward strand.
CGACACTGAGCTGTCACCTGGCCAGGTCCTGCCTCTCACAGCGGCCACACCAAGGAAATCAGGGCTGCAGCATTCCTCCCCATCCCTCTCCGTTAGATCAGAGGCTCTGGTGGATTCAGCGTTCGGTGTCAGTAGTCCATACCTCATCGTTCATGCCACATTGATTCTCAATTCCAGCCCTGTAGGTTATTTAATTGGGCAGATATCCCTTCAATTTTCTCCTCCAGCGATATTATTGATGGCTGAAGTCTATCCATTTCTTTGCATGGGGCTTCAGAAGGAGCCTGTTAACAATTATAACAGTAGTCAAACACTTTGCTTTCGATTGTACTTCACAGCCCCAAATCTCAAACAATCCATTAAGCCCATCTTGGAGGTATTAATTGTCCCAGGATCAGTCCAGAGATAGCTTGCACTGCCCTTCGGGCTGAAATCATTACTCTTCCCCCTCCATTTCCCTCCACCAAGTGCTTTTTGAGTTGTAAGCCAGACCAGAGGACCGCGCCCCCCTGTAAATCACCCAGCAGGAGCCCACAGCAGGGTGGAGCCAGGGTCAGCCGGTGGCCTTGGTCCCCAGTCACCTAAATCACACCCACACTGCTGCACCTGAGCAGGGAGCGGCTGTCGGGGCAGGCACCAGGATGGGCCCATGGCTAAATCAAGCCCTCGTGAGCCTGCACTGACAGTGGGTATCGATAAGCTGAACAGCCCCAGTAAATCCCCACTGTGGCACTGGGTCATGGCTGGAGATGGGGAAGAGAAATGGTGACGTGTCCCAGTTAAAGCAGCAGAGATGCAGGATGGTCTGCCTGCCTCCTGTCCTCCCCAAACCCCCATGGGTGTTTTTTCTAGCCTAGAAGATATGAAAGTGGGGAATGACTCCTCTATGCTGGTTTGCAAGGTGTGTTATTTGGATTTTGTTTTATTTTGTGCACGGACAAAAGACCATCTCACGTGCAGATGAAGCCGGACCAATCTAGCTTTTTTGGGCTAAAGCTGCGAGGAGCAAACTGCAGCAAATCGCTTTGACTCCCTTGTTTCACCTCTCCAATATCCAGTGTTGTACAGGAGAGGAAATGTTTTATTTCAAGCTTTATCCTTTTTTTCTTAGTTTTTGATGGATGTAGTCCCAACCCTTATGCTATCTGAAAATGAATATTTTACTATAGTATAAAAGCTGAAATTATATGAATTAATAATATTCAGATGTTATACTGAATATTTGATTCGCAGGATGGAATAGCCAGTGTTGGAAGGGTACATTTCGGCTGTGCCCACACTGAGCAGAACCCCAGAAAATTCCCTGACAGCCCCCATTTCATTCATGCTTTTCCTTTTCTTCCTGCTTTCTGCATTTCCATGCACAGGGCTGGAGAACAACAGGTCTGTAGCTCCCCGGGGCTCCTGCACTGAGCTTTCACCCTGGTAGCTCCCACACAGCCAACACACAAGCCCTACAGAACTGTTTTCTCAACAACACGATGTCCCCGCAGCCACATCCAGCCTCAACACCCGAATGGAGCTGCTGCCGGGGCAGAGAAATGCTCATTGGCAAGCGGGGCTCCATGGAGAACACTCCTATTGCTGCTGCTAATTACTCTGGGGCTGCTGGCCGTGCACCGTCTCGTTAATTACCCGCAGGTCACAGCGGCGATTCTTCCCATATGAAAGCTGCACCAGTAATTTCATGTTTCAAATGAACTCCGGGAGCACCCTGTAAGTCTTTCTTTGGAGGAGAATAGAGTGCAATATCTATAATTAAATGCAACAAGGTTGGGCTAACAAAAAAAAAAAACACGCCAAGGAGCTAAACAGAGATGGCTGCTCCATTTGGACACCCAGAGGGATTCCCTTTGCTGGCAGGGTGTTGGGCAGCAAAACAAGGTGATGCTCAGAACAAAACCAGCCTTGGCAGAGTATCCCAGTGTAAATGCATCTGAAATGGCCTGTGCTGCAGGGTCACTGGGTGCAGGGAGGGACGGATTGCAGCAAGAGCAAGGGGACAGTGGTAGGCAGATGTTCCCATGTCTCTGCTGCACACCAGCCCCATCTGTTCCTCCTCTAAATGCATCCAACCCACCTGCACAAGGTACTGGTTCATGCACCAGCCTCACGCTGCCATCCAGCCCCTGCTGAGAGCTGCCCCGGGAGCTGAGGACAGGAGTGATGAGCCAGGGAAGGTTCAGGCTGCAGAGGAGGATGAGGAGGAGAACGTGGAGCCCAGGACCGCAGTAACATCAAGGTGACTTGAGAGGGAGGTGTTTTTACAGGGAGCGCAGCATGAGAAGCTCGTACGCCATCTGCTCCCAACTGCCCTGCATCCAGCAAACCAGTGCGCTGCTCTCTTTTCTAGATGCTAAAAATACTCTTTAAAAAAGAAGTTAAAAGGAAACAGAAAGAAGACTGAGAAATGAAGAATATAAACAAAGATTCCATGGAGACCAGAGGCTTCACCATGTTCTTCCTGCTGCATCAGGCCCCTTCCCCATTTGCTCCATTTCAGTCTTACATTTTAGGGCAGAAACATGCTGTTACTGGTTTTCTATTGCTCTGGAAGCAGGTGCATGAATACACACCCCCCAACCCCATGCACAGGCTGTCTGCACCATTATTTAACAGAGCTGAGAGAGTCAAGCCACCTCTCCCTCTTCTTGGAGTTTGCAAGGAGGCACAAAACAGCTCTAAGTGATGGAAATCCTCCTGCCTTGGGCAGAGAGAGGGGAAAGGGAAAGAAGGATGAAAAAAAAAAGCTCTTTCTGGTGAAATTAAATTGGACTTCAAATTTACAGGGTCTTCATTTTGTTCTGGTGATAATGAATTAAGCTCTTGCTGGCAGTTATATTGCTGCAGAAATAAGTACCAGTTAAAAGCACTTTTGGAAACTATGACTTTCATTTTAAAGCTGCCACAATTTACATTTAATCCATTCATTAATTCATTTATTTATGCTGCTCAGGTACAAACCTTGCATCTCTCCTTTCCCAGGATTCACTGAAATGCCATTTTTAACCCCAAACCGGTTTCCACATGGACTCAGCAGTGGAGCAGGGAGCGTTACACTCAGCATCACACACGGCCCCCCAGGAGCTCTGGCCTGGGAGCCACCAGCTCCCACCAGCAATAGGGTCCCAAACGCTCCTGTAATTTATGTGGCAGTTTTCATTACTTCCCTTCTCCAAAGACTTGTTCAATAAATTACTGGTTTATGAATTCCAAAGTGCTCTGCGCAGCCCTGAACAAAAGGGAAGGAGAAAAAAAACAGAGCCCAGACCAGCTCTAACAACAGAGGTTTTTATCCTGGAAAGCAAGCCATTACTAAAATGATATCCCCTCTCCTCCCAGGCAAATAGCGCTGCTGTCACGAGCTGGAGGATGGCAACACCCTCACCATTACTGCAGTGCCCAGATGCACAAAGTAAGCTCAGGGCATAGGAGCCTCATGAACATTGTGTGAAGTCTTTCCTTGAAGAGCTCAGCACGGTAGGTGTAGGGAAGGTCTTAAGGGAGAAAAGCCCTATTTCCTAGCATTTTTGTCCAGCCACAAACCCACGGCTTTGCCCACTCCCATGGGCTGGGTTTCCTTTAGCAGCATTATTCACGTCCAGCGGACACCCTGTGTTACTGATGCTGTCACCCACAAGCACAGCAGCCAGGAGCACGAGGGAAGGTGGATGAGCTGCTGAGCAAAGAGAAAACCCCTGCAGTTCTGCTTCTGGAGCCTTTACGCTCTGCCAGGCTGCACAGAGCGGGGAACAAAAAAAAAAAGAAAGAAATAAAGAAAAAAAGAAAAAAAAAGAAATCAATAAGCACCATCCATTGTGTCTCCATCTGCCATTGATTTATGGCCCTGCTGAAAAGCCTTGCTGTCCACAATTATTGGGCAGTCAGCTCCTATTTGCCATGATCTTCGCCCCTTCCTTCCACCTGCCTCCCCAGCAGACCCTGTCCTGCCACGTGCTGTCACAAAGGGCTCTGCTAGCTCCCGGGGCGCTTGGTGGCCTGTCTCAGTTGTGCCCAGTCCCATGGTGGGAGGGCGACTGCTGGGACAGCAGCTGGAGTCCAGAAACGGGAGCAGGGATGCGGGAGTCTCAGATGCAGAGCAGCAAGGAGGACGAGAGCAGTCAGGTGGACTGCAAGTAAAGCCAACCAGAAAATTACATTTTGCCCTGAGCTGCTGAAAATTCAGCTTTATCATATAAGAAGCCAAAAGCTAAGCACAAGAAGATTTCCTTTCAAGCCTTCTTGACAACCTTCCCAGCTCGATTTTGCTCTTTTGGCCATTTCTATCATATGTCACACTGACCCAGGAGGTCAGATTGATCCAGTCAACCAAGCCTTGCAAGAGCAAGAGTCTGCTGGATGAGTTCCCTGAGATACGAGTTTCATTATACCAGCATTTCCTTAGAGAGGAAAAAAGGTCATGTCAGAAAATAATGAAGTGTCCTAGGAGTCAGCAGGCTGGTGCCTCCATCTGCAAAGTCCAGCCCAGCCACCCCCACCACCCTGTGCTGAACCAGGGCACCTCTGTGGGATTAAAGAGTGCTGCCTAATTCCACTCCCCTGCCCATCTCCAGCTCCTTCATGCTCCAGCTGAGATAAACAGCCTTGAAAATTGAAGAATTAACATTATGTCCCCAAGGCCAGGCTCAGCTTTGGCAAGAGGAGCCTGTGTGGGCAGGCAGGGCTTGGATGGGAGGTGTGGGGTGGCTGAGCTCAGGACAAGTCCTAAGGACCAAGCCCTTTGGCTGGTGGTTGCTCACATGCAATGATGGTGGGTTGCAGTGCAATGCAAGCGGTGATGTCTTCTCCAAAGATCCCTTGGAGACCAATACTATAGAGGAGACACATATATAGGACAGGTAAATAACCCAAAGGGGTGAGAGGAAGGAAAAAGTGATTGAAACAGCCAGGTTGGGGTAAATCCTCCTTATAGGAACTACTGGGAACATGGGGCCCAAGCTGTGGCCTTTTCATGCAGCAAACCTGCCTTTGGGAGATGGAGCAGCAATTCTTGCTGGGGCACTTCAATCATTTACCCTGGGGAAACCACTTCAATAGCTCCAGGGCAGCCTGGAAAGCAAATGCTGCTTGGGGCCACAGAGCAAACAAAGCTGGATGCGAGAGCTGGCAGCTTTATGTTCACCCAGACCTGTGAGGAAATAATTATTTAGACTCAGTTTTGGTGAGAAAGTGAGATATTACAGAAAGTCTGATTGCAGAAATGAGCGCTGAATTGAATACTTTGACCTAAATCAGCTTGTGATTAAGTGAAGGAACAATGAAAATAAGCCTGCAACTGAGGATCTTGATTTCAAGCAGAGTGGACATTGAGAAACCAAAGGAATTGGTTAGCAAAGTCAGCTGGAAAGAGGTCATGGGCACAAACCTGCAGGATGCCTGAAATTGCATCAAGTGAAAAGGTGTTAGAGTTGCAAGAGATCCCAAGCAGAAGAAGAGAAACTAAAAATAAAAGCTTGCAAAGAGCTTGCGAGGTAATGGGCTGAGCAGTCACTTGAAGAAAGGTGTTAGGAAGAAGCAGGGACCCTGCACAGATTGGAACAGAGGAGTCCTGGAACGGAGGTCATGGAGGCCACCAAGTTTTCAACACAGTGGAAATCACATCAAGTCAGACAGAGCTTGCAAAAATAAAAACCAAACCAACAAGTATGAAACAAATAGCTAGTTACAGAGCCTCGGAACCTTTCTGGCTTAAAGAGCAAAAGAACAGGGTTGTTATGCGAGGAGAACAGGGAAGAGATTAAATAATAACTCAGGGCGCATCCCAGCACTACCTGACCTCAGTTTTCAACCAGGGTGAGGTTGCCCATGGAGGTAAGAGACATACGGGGAAGTGGAACGGGGAAGCCGGAGACAGGAGCGAGCAATTCCCTGGAGCAGTGAAAAACAGGCACAAGGGAAAGCGTTTCTGCTGGCAATTATTTTTATTACATCAAGACAAAGTATTATTGGTTTGGCATACAGCACATGTGGGGGCTGTATTTAAATATGAGACACAAACCCATTAATCTGATCTCGTAGAGGATGAGGTTTCACAGCAGACTCAGACAGCAAGGCTAATTGAGAGTAAGTAAACAATGTTACAAGGGCTTAGCAAGGGGAGATCACGCCAGACTAAGTGGATTACCACATCCCCTTTGTCTGCAGGATCAACTGTGCTCATCCACCTAGACAGAGCTAAAGCACCTGAACATGAAGACTACAGGAATACACAGAAGAAACATTGCATGGGCTGGGATAGAGAAAACATGGGGAGGATTAACAGCAAGGCAGAAAAATGAGAAATGTCACCAATCTCATGTCAGACACCACATCTCAAAGGCAGCTTCAGAACATTTGCAGACAGGAACCACCCTATGAACACAGCAGCACCAGAGGACCGATGTCTCCATGTAGAAATCCTCTTTTCACACGATCATTAAAGTAAGATTCTCTTAATCTGCCCAAGGCACACAGCGAGACCAAACCTGCTTAGCACTTTCAGCAGAGCCCTTGTTCCCCAGGGGAAAATTCAGATGAGTTTGGCTGCAAAATAGGAAGACAGGATATTGTACTCCAAGACTTGAGTATCCTAGAAGTAGAATGAAATTGTAGCATAACAACATGAGGTGAAAGGCCAGGTACTTGGATTGAATTTATTCTTCTCTGCATTTTTGCCAGTGCCTCAGAAAGAGGGCCAGGTTGATCTGAGGAGGATTATGAGAACTCTGCCACGTGGCTGTGAATGAGTCTGATGTAGTCTGGATTCCCAGAGGGGAGAAGAACATCCCAGTTGCAGGGTAAGGAGTGATGCTGCTGTGGGGAGGAGACACGACCTGGGATCTGGCCACCGGTGCTCAGGAGAGAGGGGAACCACGAGGAGAGACCATGTGTTAGCAAAACAAAAGCCAAGAAGGAATATCACTGTCAGCTATAAATACATCAGGGTCTAAATACACAGAAGGGAGAAAAGCTGTTGAAGCCAGAAGACAATGTTGGCACGAGGATGAGTGGGCAGAAACTGGCTGTGAATAACTGTAGGAAGAAATGTCCAATTACTCCCGTGATCCAGCTTTGGCGTTGCAATCACAGAGGCTTTGCCTGAGGAGCCAGTACACGAAGGGGGCCATGAGATATTGTGTCCATGACAGCAGAGGACCAAAAGAGATGTCCCAGGCCCCTCTCCAGTCACTAGAGGTGTCAGCTTTCTGTGGTTTCTTCTATAATATGTCTTGGGTCTCCTCTGGAGACCTGCTCTGGCAGAAGGCCTATTAGCATTTAACACTGGAAGCCTTGTCCATTGATGTTCTGTGCAAAACTTAAACAGATCATCTGCTTTCTGGGGATGTCTAGGGGATGAAGGGTGAGAAGATGGGATGGGTGAGCAGCTACTGAGGGTTCGGGCAGCAGACGCTTCCCCCAAAGCAGAGGGGCAACGTGGCAGCAAGAACAGTCACCTGTCATGAAACTTCCCTCCAAGTGCTGTGTCCTAAGCTTCCAGTCCCAATCCAGCAGACAAGCTGCTGTGCACACTTGTGTCTTCAGTCCCTGCCATTCCTAATGGGATTAGAAGGGTAAACCCAGCATTTCTTGGCCCAGAAAGAGCAGGGACTCTTCTTGAAGAAGGCTGAACCCTCCTGGCACAGGGAATGAGCACAGGTTCCTCCTTTCTCTCCTGCTCTAATCCTCACCACCCATCTCGGACTTCATCTTTCCTTACGCCTGCTGCAATCTGATCCCCACAGAACCACATTGCCAGCAGCCCTGCACCAAAACGGATTTCATGGTCTGAGAAGAGCTGTCTTCAGAGCAGCCAAAACGTGGCTGATGCACCCAGAAACACTGAGATATTTTGGATGGTGTTTTATGTCCATGGTTAGCTGGTGGTGGAGGCTGCCAAGGAGCACGTCCGCAGCTGACACAGCGCTCTAGAACCCAGGTGCTGCTGTTGAGACTGCAGCCAGGTGGAAGGAGGACAAGCAGGGGTGTTCCTCCCCCATGCTGACCAGCACTCACTGTGCATCCACAGCCCAGAGCGTTGGGACACTGTGCCAAACAGGCCAGTAATTATGAATGAGACACAGACTGGCGTCAGGAGATGGAGAAGCCTCAGCAGCCCTTGCTCAGCAAAGAGGGCAGCGATCAAACTGTATCTGCCTCGCAGGCTCACAGAGCCCTTCCCCTGCCCAATTTCTGCTATCTTTGCCTTCCATGACTCCCTGCTACATGTTCAAAGGCACCCAACCACATTTGGTCAAGCGCTGAGCTTTCACCCTGGCTTTCCTGAACTCCCCTTACACAGGTCTGATGATCCACCAGGGTCACCTGCTTCTTGCTCACCCATGTGCACCCACCTGCACCCTCGCCGTGCCCATGGAGGAGCTCCTGCACCATTTGCATCCCCATGCCTGCAGGCCCCGGCAAAGCTTTTGGGCAGGGGTGCAGCTCTACAAAAAGCAGCATCTGCTTGGCACCTACCCCCTCTCCATGCTTCTGCTCCATCACCATGGAAACCCAGCGGTGGGAGATGGGTTGCTTGGCAACACAAATACCCGGCTGGACCACACTGCTGACCCCAGGTACAGGGACCCTGGAGGGGGTTTGGTTCTTGCAGAAATGTTCCTCTCATGAAGGGGCTGAAAAGAAGAAGGGGATGGTAGGAGAACAGTTCCAGCCCCTGGAAGGCAATGGCTTCCACTGGTGTTGAGGTGGCATCTCCCCAGGGATGCTCCATCCACCCAGGAGCAGTCCTGATCCCTTCCCAGGCCTGTGAGCAGCTCTGACTGTGGCCAGTGACGAGGTGGTTGTATCAGCGCAGACCAGTAATGACTTCAACAGCTCCTAAAGTGACCCTGCTGATGCTTCAGGCTCTGTTTGCATCCCAGGCAGAGCCAGGCTATCCCACAGCCTTCCCCCTGTCTCCTCCTCCTCCCCTGCTCTCAGAAGTGCAGCCCTCCTCCCCCAGTCCTCTCGCCCACCAGCAAAGTGTTCCATGAGAAAGAACGAAGAACGAAGCAGTGAGCAAGCCCACTAAATCTGATAATGAAGGCAATTGCACGATGCATATCCTTCAGCACACAGTCTATTTCTCAACCAGATGAAATACAAGAAGGAAGATCACGGAGGAAAGAAGTTTGTATTTGCAAAAGCTGTCTGAAGAACCAGACTATCAGATATTGCCAAGAGAACAGATAAAAGCAGTCATTACAACCTGCCAACGTGTGTGCGATAAAAACAAAGATACGGCCAGCAGATCGAGACACATACACAGAAAACCACCTGCAGCCTCTAGCGAAGGCTGTGCAGTACGTGTGGGTTGCACTATACAAAGTTAAATGACAGCTGGGGATATCACCCAAAGTAGGACACAAGTAATTTTGCATGAACATGCACAAAAGTATAGGGTGTACAGAGCATGCAGCTGCAGAACTTAGCAATGTTGACTCTGAGGCTCTTTTAGCTCTGGTACAAGGCAGAAGAATACAAATAAATAAAAAAGGAGCGTGATAAAGCATGCATAGCTCTTACTGGGGTCAGCAGAAATGCAGGGAAATGCAGAGCTGACAAAGCTAGCTCAAGCAAAGCTGCATCTCAAACAGAACATGGAGAGAAAAAGAGGAGCTGCCATCACAGGCGGCAGGAGATGAAAGCAGGGTTAAGTGCTGGTGACCAGGGGATGGGAGGTTCAATACGGCAGCAAGCATGCCAGCACAGCCAAGACACTGTGTCAGCAAGTTTCGGGATCACTCGAGCAGACCGAAACCCTGATGGCATCAGGGAAACCATAAAGACATATCTTGCAGTGGAATAAAAAGACTGATTGGAGGCATAGGGTATCTAAAGAAGTTACCCAAAAACAGTCAGCTGAAGTCACCTCATTTCTGGCCAGCAACACAAGTGTCAAGGAGCAAGTGTGACAGGCACATGGGGACCAGAGACACACAGGGACACAGTGGGTGTGTGGGAGCTGCTGGGACCCCCGGCATTGCCCTATGGCCAAGAGCATCACACCCTGCGCTGTCTGGGCTGAGGTGCAGCAGCTCACTATGGCCTCCGAGTCCCCAGGTCACTGAAACCAGGATCCCAAAATGCTGTTTCCACTGGGGCAGCCTGGGCGCTGCCAGAGAGAAGCTGCTATTGCAAGTCAAGGACTGCTGAGCATTTCCGAACCCGCTGTGAAGAGGAGGAATTACTGACCAGACAACCAGCCAGCCTGTCCCAGCTCTGGCCCTTCCCCAAGCTCCTTCTCCCATGGGATCAAAAGGCACATCCATCCGCCTGTCCTCACCTGACACCTCTGCAGTCTGGGGCTTCTCCAGGCTGACCTCACCCTGGATGTGCATCCAGATGTGAAATCAGAGAGTGCCGCCCCCAGGGAAGCATCCCTGATGCATCTACGTCCTTTCTTGCCAAGTCTGCCACAGCTGATCTTAAAAGCTGCAAGTGGATTGCAGGCTTGGTGTGGAAACTCTTGGAGCAGAGGCCTCTGAGCAGCTGGATGAAAGGAGAAGGCAGACGCGTGCTCCAGCTCTATAGTGAGTTATACAGATTTCTTCAGATAAAGCAATCAGGATAAATTGCACAACACGAGCGACAGCTCTGCCGGCTGTGAGAGACAGTGGAACAAAGAGGAAAAAGGGATTGACCCCAGAGCATGGATTGATATTGAACGGAGGAGGAAAGAAAGAACAAGGCCAAGGACAACACAGCTGAGAGCTGGGAGTTATAAAACACCAGCAGTTTTTCTGCGTGGTGTGGTATGGCAGAGAGGTTATTGCCCTTAAAACAGAAGAATAAATAGATAGGATTGAGATGGCTGCATAAGTGCAAAGCACCAAAGAGCTGAGACCCTCTGCTCATTTGTGACCCACCCAGGACAGCAGCCCACAGCAGACAGACAAACTGCTGACACCAAGGAAGCCATGACCTGTGCACAGCTGATTATTAATTTTTGTTTCCCAAAAAATAACTTCAACCAGAGCTCAGGCTAGCAGCACCGCAATGAGTCACATCCTGACATTGCTTTCCAGGCGCAACACCGCTTATGAACTAATCCCAGCAAGCTGACCAGCACAGAAGACACGCGGTGCAGAGCAGCTGTATTACTTACAGGCCACAGGATAAGCTCAGACAGATGAGCTAAGGGCCAGGCAGTGAGGAACCAAGGCAGGGAAACACACCAGTTCTGCAGATCCATCCAGAGAAGGTGTTAGTGGTGCTACAAGCCACTGGCAAAACTCAGTGTCTGCATGGAAAACCAGAGAGCTCCTGTGAGCAGCTGTCCCCACAAGACTCCTTTTCCACGTAACATGGGCAAGGAAAGGAGAGCACCTGGGTCAAAGTCACGCGTCAAAAAATATTTGGTCACAGTCTGGAAACAGGAAGTATGGAGAACCCAAAACAGTTCTTTATCCTGGATCCCAGCTTCATTACAGCATATCCAAAAGCAGGTGAGCCCGAAGCTTCTTGCACCCACTGCATAGAGGAGATACGGAGGTGTCACACATTGCAGGGATGCTGTGGAACAGCAGCATTAGCAACGGCATTCCTGCCCAAATTTACTCAGGTGGTACCCTCCTTACTGCAGACCACAAAAGTATAACAGAGCTATGGAGACAGCAGGGTGTAAGGGGTGATGTGTAATCTGCTGGGGAGCAATGGAGCACCTGGGAGGCGGAATGGGAAATGCCAGCAGAACACTGCTCTTCAAGGAAATTCACCCATTTCGACCTCCACCCCCACTTCTGGCACTCACAAGTCACACAGATATCTCAAGAGGTGAGGCATCCCCTTTTAAAACAAACAAACAAACAAATACATAACACAGTTTTTGCAAAAATACCATTAAAGGAGTTCATTGGCGACTTTCTTCCCGCAATGAGCCAAGATGGAGAAAAGCTTCTTCCAACACTAAACAAGAAAATAAGAGTAAACTCTGACAGGAGTTGCCAATTCAAAGCAGTTTTCCCCAAAAAGTCACCCTGGGAAGCCCAGGTGGTGTGAGAAATGCTGCTAAGGGCGGGGGACGGAGACACGCGGCTCTGCCAACGCAGCCGTGAAGGCAGGAGCAGGCAGATCCCCAGGTGGGTTTGCATCCACCGCCCACAGCGCAGGAGCAAGTCTTGCCCCCAAAGAACAGATTTTAAAAAGGCATGAGGATACATAAGCACAAGATAAGGATATTTTAAAAGACACAAGAAGGCAACATCCCCCTCCATGTAAGAGCTTAAATAAAGCAGCTCTGGAAGCCAGGCTGGGAGAGGTTAGCCAGGTTCCCCAGGGGTCTGTCAACCCCATCCCAGTTGGCTTAAATCAGCTTTTCAGGGACTGTCTCTGGGGGACCATGGAGGGACCTTGTGCTGGTTCAACCACTGTGGGTGAGCAGCAGCGCGGGAAGACAGCACTCGGAAAGGTCTTCAGGGAACCTGGTACAAAGGGTCACCAGTGGGTGGGTTTTTGGTGAAGAGCTACTCATATTTTATTTATTTGCTTCAGAAAGTTTTTTTGTGTGTATGGAGGTAAGCAGCTAATTGAGTTCAGGTTCTTCAGCTAATGAAGAAGTGATCTGAATAATTAATTATTTGAAGATAAATCATTCATAGCCAGTTGTGATTTCAGTGTGGGAGCAGGGGGCTCAGAGGGTTGTTATTCAGTTATTTTCATCTTGAAAACAGAATAAGGCATGTAAGCGCCCAGCTCCTCCAAATCACAGCTGTGATGAGATGGGTGACTCAGGGGGGACCAGCCCCTTTGCATCCCAAGGGAACAGAACAGCTTGTTTCAATGATTAGTCACCTTCCAGTATGAAGTGTTATCCAAAGTAGACCCATACATTGCCTTGAGCCTGTACAAGGATGCTGATGGAGCGAAGTTTCTATGACCATGTCAGGGCTGTTCCCTGGGCCAGCTTTCCCCCTGAAACCACCCCAAAAACCCCCTAAATCCCATGTTTACACATCACACAGCCACTCCATCCCCACCGTTCTCACCTCTTGCTTTTCACACCTTGCTCCAGGCCTGACCTCGCAGCTTGTTGGAACAACTCACTTGACCTGCTTCTGCACTGGATAATGAGCAATTAGCCGTGATGATAACAACGGTTATTATAGATAACGCTGATTGCAAATAACAGACAGGCTTATCATGGAACCCCCCCAGCTCAGACCCAAGACACCAACCATTCGGAAAGGGGTCACCTGGGACCCCAGTGTCCTTCCATTGCTGGGTGCTGAGAAGAGCCCCCCCAGGCACTTATCCATGATGACGGCAGAGCCCTTGATTACTCACTCTTTTACAGGATGATCTTTTACTCTGTGCATGTACGTATAAATAAACTGCTCTTTCTTGGTTCTCAGCAGCTTTGTGTGGCCCTGTCTGATTGAACGGCTGGATCATTTAATCCCATCACTGCCAAAGGGGCCTCTTCTGCTCAATATTTTCTCCTCCCACCATGCTGCCTTCACAGCACACCCACAATTTACCTTTTCCTCATCAAGATATTAAATGACACTGAATCATGAAAGAATCCATGGGAGATCCCGATGGAAACAGAAACGTTCATTGATCCCTCCATTAATAACTGCATTTTAAAAGCCATCAATGACCCACACAGCAAACAGGGACTCTTAATTCTCCACAATACAACTGAAGGAAAGAAAAGGCCATATATTACTAACCAAAGGTCTTGAATAAATCTTAATACAACCAAATCTTAATGCTCTATAACCATGTGGATGCTTCCAGACCAGACACCCCATCTCAGTTTGACCTACCTTTCACCAAGCCGTGCCAGCTCCCAAAGATAACATTTCTAATAGGTTTTCCCATGATTTTTCCCCAAGGTGATCCAATTTCTTCCCTAAGAGCTGCAATAACACTGGGATTCTCCCAGCTTTTGAAGATCTGGGTGGAAGCAGCAGCAATTTGGTGAACTGCCTGGCTGCCTCCTTCAGGGCTACACACTCGGTTATGAATGTCACACGTTCTCCAGGTTGCCACCGCAGCCTCCTGCGTTATTGAACAGTGGGTTTTATACGCCAGCCACAGCACTGTCTATGGCAAATACACCTGCCTGCCTACTTTCTTCTCTATTTAGAACATCTATGGAACATTCCTACCTTTTCCACTCTGCTATTTACAATTTTACCATCTGTCTGTACCGACAGAAATAAAATCCTCACTTTATTTAAGTGCTTTCTTATTGTCTTTGACCCCTCTGGTCATTCATAGTCCATTAGTTTCTTTGATTTCTTCCAACTGCTACCTGTATTTTTAGGTAACACATTCCTTTTTTTAGCATTTGCCAACACATTTATTTGTCTGTTTTCTCCCTCCTCCCTACACCTGTGCACTACTGAGGATGCAACAAAAAAAAGCCCAGTTTCACACCACTTGGAGTATAACACATGGCGTGCTGCCTTGTCCTGCCGTCCTGCCAGACCCACACAGTAGGCAGGGGCTATAATTAAATTATGTTCACTCCTAGTTCAGGCAATCGTGGATTTTTCTTTCTATTTCTTTTTATTTTTTCCAGCCAACAATGAACATTTCCTGCCAGTGGGACGAGGTTTGTTAGCAGGTTGGGCTGCGGTGGGCGCAGGCCCTGCGCTATGAACTCATCCATTAGCTCAGTTCAGTTGGGGGCTGTTTTGTTCTTCAAGACACAACGTGTTCCTCAAGTCACCCTTCGTTCTACCCCCAGCTCTTGAGTCATCTCCCTAAAGCCCACAAACAGATGGTTCAGCAATTTATTCTGTTTGCCAGCGAAACCTCATACTGTTTAGGCAAGTTCTCACCCATTCTCCAACTTTTTAGATTCTCAAACTCCTTCTGGTCAGCATTGTCCATACCTCTACACATCTACTAATGTCTCACCCTCGACACCATCCCCACCAGCTTGGCTGCCACAGGAGAGGTTTTAGTCCTTCCTTTTAACACACTGATAACCACAGGAGACATTCAGCCAATTCAAACCATCAGCATTTCTCATGGCCAGACATGAAGAGCTACAGATGCTGTATTACCTTGGTCCTCATTGAAGCAAACTCCAGTTCTCCTTACGTGCCTTTCTGGTTGAGTCCAGACCTTGAGAAGGGTTCACCTCTGCGTGTTGATAGCCCTGCTTAGTATAAACTCCCCCTTTGTTAACTCAGAGGTTAATACTTGTGCAAAGACAGAGATTGAGACACCAGGCGGGTCAGAGACACGCCATGCTGGAGCTAGGACCTACAGCAGGGAAGATTACGAGGTGCAGGACCCACCAAGAGGATTGTCATGCTGTTTACTGCCCACTGCTGCCCTGCAGAGGTGTGGGCCCATAGCAATTGTTCAAGCCCATATTTCCCCCATCCTGAGGGCCACAGGCCAATTCCACCACCTCTCCAGCCCTGCTCTTGGTGGACCCCACAGCCTTTTGGTCCCCATTTCCCTGCCACTGGGCCAGGGAGTTTGCAGGTGGGTGCAGGAAACGCGAGTCACTGAGTCAGCTGGGCTGGGAGATGCTGAAGCACATCCAGGGTGGGTCAGGCAGGTTTGCACCAAGCCCTGGGCAGCTGTCACTAATGAGGCCTGTGCATAACATCTTTATGTCCCCCATAACATAAGCCTCTCTGCTTGATAAGATTCCTTATCTGGGTCACCCTCTGCTCTTCCTAATCTATTTTCCCTGGGGACATTCAGTGATATCCCTTAACTATGCAGCAGATAAGAGCAGTTGCTTAGTTAAAAATCACCCAAGGACTCCCAGGGTCTGGAGGGGGAAGAGGGCTGAGGTTTTGCACAGCACACAGACATCTGTAGATCACAAAGAAGCACCCATGCTGACCCAGCCTAGTACAAACCCAGTGCAGACTGGGCACACAAGAGCTGCTCTATGAGGACCATGACTGCGAGTTCCCTTGCAGAGCACAAAACGAGAAGCATCTAATTGTTAATGCACCCACCTCTCGTTATGGAGGCTGCGAGAGCCAGAAAGTGGCCACACATCCAGAGGACAAGCAGGGAAATGAAAGGTGAGCAACAAGGGGTGGCTGCAGGACTGGCAGGGAAGACAAACGCGAGTGTCAGCGTTCCGTAATGGGACAGCACAGGCCAGTGATGAATTAACATCACCCAGCTCCCCAGGAAGGGGCTGTCGGCACCAGGCCCTGAACTGTTACTGTGTTGAAAACACAGAAAGAAAAAAAAAAGAATACCATTAGAGAAGGAGGTGTGCAAGGCTGTCACTTGCCCCATCAGCCCTCCTGGAGGGGACAAAAACACCCTAGTCCAGATCCCTCACCCTGCAGCACAAGGGATGGATGGGATGCTCCAGGACTGACCCTCCATACCAGCACAGAAGGGACAGCATGAGCTATTTCACCTTCCTCCACGCAGCTACATTCAACAGCTAAATAACTTTCCTAGCAGGAAACAGTTAAAACTTTTTAACCCCTCAGATGCAACAGGAGCAGCTTAGCTACCAATAAACTACCTGCAAACCCCATCATTTCCTACACAGCTGTCCTCACAATCCCACAAAGTACTTTCAGACAAAGAAGGCCCAAAGACTTTCCAAAAGTCTCAAGAAAGCTGGGATGGAGCAGCGCATCCATCGGGCTCCTCCAAGTTCAAGTGCTTTGAGCTCTGGACAGACCTTATGGGGCTTCTGGATGTGAAAGCCACCACTGACCCCTCCAGGCCACCCGGGTACTGCAGTGCCTGCACACACCTCTCCCTCCCTGCCCCGGGCAAGTGCTTAACCTGGAGAAGAAGAAGGTTAACAGGTTTTTTTGTTGTTGTTTTTTTTGGGTTTTTTTTTGTCCTTTAAGTGATTGAAGTGCCAGCTGAGAAAGAGGCACTTGAAAGCAAACTGAGTCTGGTTAAAGCTGGTTATCCACCTCAATTTGCATAATGATTATGCAAATGAAAGTTTGCATGATGTTGCTATGATCTACAATCACTTTAGGGTTTTATTGCATGAAGAGACCACACAGAAGATATTGAACAGCTGTCCAACCCCCTGGCTGCAGTTTGGACACCACTGGGCACATCTGACAGATATACTGGTATTTCCCCCTCTCACCCACAGTTTTTGGTCCCCGACAGGGGCTGAGCCTGACTTAGCAACTGTTCTTGGGTTATTTCAGACTTCAGAAGGAGACACAGGGCTGCAACTCACTTCTTGGCTTTAACTCCTCAACAGGAGGTGATTTTTCTGGCTGCCTGGTTGTCCATAGCCTGTGCCAAAGCTGAGAGCTCTTCCACTCTCCCTTTACGAGATCTCAAGTGAAAGTGAAGCCTGGTGAGGCAGAACCAGACAAACCTGCCAGAGGAGACTTCAGACCCCAGAACAGATCTGCTCCGTGTCCATCCATCAGCCAGCTGTAGCAGATTTTAATCAGGTGTTTGGGTGATTGCACCAATCCCTGCAGAACTGCAGGGAGATTCCTCCAGAATCACTCCCCTTCACCCCTACCCCACAGCAGCACCCAAATTTATGCAGGTCCAGACACACTCCTTACCTGGTAGAACTGAGCTGAGTCCTGGGACTCCTCCTAAATGCTCCATGCACCATCCACATGATGATCACCATGGGGCCCAGCACATCACAGCCAGTGCTGGGCTCTCTGCAAGGAACAGCAGCACACAGCGTTTTCAGCAGGGTGGCTCTGGCAGGAGCAAGCACCAAAGCCACTTGTGGGGTAAAGGCTCCCTATGGCATGAGATGCAGCTCCACCCACCCACCCATCCGTCCATTCATCCATGTCTCAGTGTAATGCAAGGTCATCTGAAGGACAAGGTGAGGTCTGGATTTATTTGTTCTGCCCCATTTTGCAATAGATCCCAGCACTAAGTCTGCTGTTGGGTCAGTGGTGGCTCAACGGGGCATTGGTGACCCTTATGGTCATCATCATGGTGGTGATGATGGTCACCCTTGCAGCCACCCATTGGTCCCACTGTCCTAACACTAACTGGGCTGAAGTCAAAGCTTGCTTCTGCGAGTTGGGGGGTGGAAAACATGGTCAGGGTGGAAGGGCGGCCTCCTTCTCCTCCCTCATGATGTCCAGAACAAGAGGGACCACCAAGCGCTGCCATTTACATCAAGCAAAAGCATTTTTTTGACCCTGCAGCCCCACTTGTGTACAGTCACACCTGTGATAATGCTTGTTGCCCATCCCCATTTTTTGGAAAACAGCATCCAGCTGTGGACACGAGCAGCACCTTCCCCACCGTGTCCTTGCTCCAGAGCTAAGAGTGGTTTATTTCCTCATATCTCAAGGTTATGAAAGCTCTAGCAAATGCAGGGGGATGGTAAGCAGCATCCTGGAAAGAAACCAAAAAAAAAAACAGAAAAAAAAAGCAACAGCTTTTTAGCGATCAATCCAAAACCACTGGGATACAAACAGAAGCACAACATGCTCGGCCTGAGTGGGACCTTCCCGGAAAGGCTGAGCACTGAGAACATTTAGCAACAACAGCTTCTCAAGAGGAGTCGTGCAGTGGAGGCAGAGGGGAGGCTGATGGGCTCTGGGGTCCCTCCCTGCCTCTGGCTTTCCTGGGGGATATATATATAAATATAAACAACATGGATCAAAAAGAGAAGCGGCAAGGAAAAGCTCCCCAGCTCTGGACTATATTTGGGTTCAAATCCCAACTCTAGTGAAAACATAGTTGTTCAAATTAAGTGGAGCAGCTTCAAAGGAGACCATGGGGACCCACCTGTGGCCGCCGGCTGTGAGACCTCCAAACGCACTTGAGGTGGGTGCCAATGCTGGTGTCCCCTGCGGAGGTGTAACAGCAGCCAGATCTGCACCTACATCTCCCCTTCCCCAGCAGGTATCTGAGCAGACGGTGTGACGGATAGAGCTGTGGAGGGAATACCGCTAACACTGTGAGGATTAATACGCAGCAGAAAGCCAGCACTCCCTTCGACCCCCATTCAGCTTTGCTTTTCATCAAGGATGTCATTCAGAACCCAAAACAACTAAAACCAACTTGGTTCTGGGCTGCAGCTCCCTCCCTGGGTCAGCTCCTTGTCAGCAGTTTATGTGCTGGAGCGATACGTAGGGGTGTCAAACGCTGAGTGACACATTCAGAAGCTGGAAAACATGATAAAGAGGTGCTGCCACATTCAACAAAGGGAAGCTGAGCAAATGGCAGCTGCTGCAGCATGCACCCCTCTCTGCTCTGCTCCCTTCTGCCTTGTGGCTGCTTACCTGTATGTAAATGGCTTTTTTAGTCTTTAATAAAGTATTTTGGCTTTCCGAAGGATGACAGGATCAGTTGACAGTGTGTCCTCGTGCAGTGCAACCTCCACAGTGGCTCACAGCGTCACAGCCAGGGATGGTTTAGGATGTGTGCAGATCCCCTAAACTCTCCTTCTAAACAGTCCCCATAGCCGCAGTCACAGACCTGTAACTCCCCATTGATCAGTGTGGTCCACGTGTGCATGAACCTCACTTCATCCTTTGTCACTCCTCATCAGGAATGACACCAGGAATGTCTGGAAAGCAGCCTGAGCGATCACAACTCCATTCTGGGGATGGAGGACACAGGCAGAGGCGCCTTCTCATGCCCAGGACAATCCCTGGCTCCCTGTCAAATCCCTGTTCCCTTCCCAGACTCTTTTCCCTGCTCCCCCCAGCACTGGGTGTCAAGGGGGACAAGACGCAACACTGAGACCTCTTTCCACCCCAATCACTCCCAACCCACCAGGCTCCTGTTTGCACACTGAGCTCAGCTCCTCTCTCTGACCAGCTGCGTCTCTTCTGCCCACCCACCTCGGCAAAACCTCATCTCACTTCAAAGCTGTGCAAACAGGGCTGCTGAGCTCCCCAACTTTCCCTGACATCAAAAGCTTCACTTATTTATGTTTTGCACAGCACCAAGAGGCCAGTGGGATGTGGTAGATCTGTTTTTCCTAAGAAGAAACCAGACCATGGGAGCCTGAGTATAAATTCCTCAGTAGGAACAGAAACCCAAGCGGAAGGAAGATAAGAGAGTTGGGGTTGGAGATGTGGGCTTTCTCTCTCTCCTTGCTTTGTTTCCTTTCCTTAATAGTTTCCTGCAGCCCCGATCTGCTTAACGTGTCCGAGTTTGCTGAGCGTACGAGAGGGAAAGCGGTGACAGCTATCAGAGGGTAGGTTCAGCCAGGAAATCTGAGGTTCTCAGGAAGATGTTTTATTCATACGCCTGAGCCTGACACATGTGAGGCTGCTGCGGGGCAGACGGACCCTGCCGGGGGCTGTCGCTGGGAACACGCTGGGAGGACGCGTCTGCTGCTCTGCGACTGGAAGGTGCATCGCGCTTGGCTGACCGGAGCAAGGAACCCTGTGGCGACAGGTCGTGCTGGAGAGCAGGACAAGTGGCTGGAGAGCTGTCGCTGGGGCATCATGCAACTACACTGAATTGCAAACTAGCTTGGCTGCCTGTGAGGCCACCCCAGGGAGGCAGAGGGATCACAAAGGGGATCAATCACACCCATGTTTTGGAAAGGACATTCTGGACCAATTCGCTTGCCCGCTCTTGAAGGCAAGCAGGTCATACGATCAACTCTTACATTAATGTCTCAGCATCTGTCTTAAAACTGCGTAGGCTGCTTTCCTCTTTAATTCCTAAACCTTCTTTACATCTCCTAGTTTTGAGCTTAAATGCATTACTGCCTAGCTTCTACTGAGTTTTCCTCTGCAAACACAGTCCTTTAACCAAAAGAGCTCTTCTCCTTCCCTGACATAATCTTAACCTCCTTTTTAACAGGCCAAGAAAGCCATTCTCTGTGTCTCCTCTCAACAAACGGGTGCTTTCCCTGCTTGAATTTGCCTTCAGGAGATGACCAGAAGAGTAAAGATGATCACAGATAAATCGCACCAGTGATTCAATCAGAGGCGTTCATCCTCCCTTCTTTATATAGACAGTGTTTTCCCACACTGTCACTCATGCATTCCTAATATTTGTGCTGAGGTCAGGAACCAAATTCCTCCATTGTCCTCAGGACCGATCTCCTGTAAGCCAGACACCACCATGTGCAGCACACCGAGTTGTCAGCTCCTCTTTAGCAAGTCCCTCTGCTCTTCCCGCTCCCCCACTAATCCCTGTCCTCATTAATAATTTCCTGCAAGGCGCTGTACCAGACACCTTCCCGGAGCACGGAGAGATCTACAGCATTTCCTCTGTCCGGCAGCTAACATGAGATGAGCCCGACAACTCCTGTACCGCATTTCATGTCATTTTCTATTTAGCTCTGTGTTTTTAAAGGCTGTATCCCTCCAAATTTGTACTAAAGCCTTGTATACTCTGGGGGCTGGACTAAAGTGCCTGAAGTTGCTCAGATCATTTATGTTTCCATTTCTCAAACAGGGAGTGAAATCTGTGGAAGAGCTTGGGTCAGTGAGTATAAAATGTAGAACCTGGTGTTCTCCGCCGCGCCTGTGCCGCAGTTCATGGGGATGGTGCAGAACTCCCTGCCAGGCAGCTGTGCGGGCAGGGGAGGGTATGAAAGGGCTGTGTTCAGGTCACACCAAAATCCATCGTCCTTTGCATCCCGGCTGTGACAGTGACCCGAAGCAGATGCGGGGAGACAGATCACAAGGAGAGGGAGGCATCCAGTCCTACTTCTCCTGTTTTCAGTGGGAAGAAAATCCTGACTCAGAAGTTGTCTCATCATTCTGGGGCTAAGGATATCCTTACTTAATTTGCCCAATCACTCTTTGAACCCACTTGATTACACAGTGCATGGATGACATCTGTGCTGGGAGGTGAAGCTGGAGGAACTCACAACATGCTCGGGTGCGAGAAGCAGTTTAGTAAGACAGGGGTGGGTCTGTCCAGACACAGTCTAGTCCATAGTGTGACTCGAACTGGCAGGATCCCTCTGAGCTAATTTTTAGCTAAGGAGAACAAACCCGCTGACAACAAGGCTGGGCTGGGATACAGAAATGCTCCAGGCAGATTTCCTGGAAAACAGGGGAGGGCTGTGGTGCAAATGTTGAAAACGAGCTTGTGCGCGGTGCTGGTGATGCTTACGAGCAGGACCTGCTTTCTGATACCACCTACGGAGCTCAGCACGGCTTCTGGCGGAGCTGGGGTAGGTGTTGTACCGAATTTGCAGTAAGAAACTATTGTTGGATGAGGATGCTGTGCTACAAACACCTTCTGTCTTTAAAAATGTTGCACAGTCCCACAAGCCTAAGTCACTAAACATTTTCTAGCAAAGTCCTCCTGTCCTTAAGTGAAATGCTTACAAATGACGGGGGTTGTTTAGGTCAGAGAAATTCCTGCAGTCCTTTCATGCCACTCATCTTTGCTTCCACTCTCCTTCTTAATGCTGGTGAAAACATCCTCCCTTGATCCTCCTTGCTTGCAGCGCTGTGAGATGAGCTCCTTGGTGCTTTGAGAAACAATCTGATGGCCAGTATGATGGGTCCTGGAAAAGGCTGTCAAGAGCTGGATCTGCTCTGGGTTTTGTTGGAGGAGATCCCTGCTCGCTTCTCACTCCTCCACATAAGGCTGAGCCCAAGCCAGGCCCCCAGCATATTCCGCTACATCCCATCCTGTTTCAAAGTGTTTCCACTCTGGAGATGACAGAGGTGACACCCAAACTGCCCCCCCCTTCTCCCTTGTCCCCCACCGGCGGCAGGGTCAGCCCAGCCTGTGCATGGTGGGATCTGTCTGGGTGAAGGACCCACAACCCAACCCCTCGGCATCCCCGCCCATCCCTGGCAGGAGGCCATGGGGATTTTAGGAGAAGACAGCAGCACCCTCCCTGCCCACCGCCCCCTCTGCTGGTCTCCTGGGACTCTCAGCCACACCAGAAAATGTGCTGGGGCATTTATTTCTCCTTTTTACTTTTCTCTCTGTCTGCAAGTCTGGCTGGTAAACAAGAAAAATAACATTCTCTTTGTCAAAATGTCCCCCTAAATGAACATTTTCTATCTGGTTTCAGTTTTTGTAATGTATTTCTGTATTTTTTCTTGCTCTCCATAGGAGACTTTCCTCTGGCTTCCCTATTTGGTTTTATTTTATTTTTAATGGGAATCTCTTTTAATTAAAGGAAGAGGGAAAAGCCCTTCAGTCCTATTCAGCTCAAAGCAAATTGGTCCTTCTCTCTTTCGAGGAGACTCAAGATACAGTTTAGGGTTGGATTCATTTTATAAAGCGACGAGAAAATTCAAAGCAGCAGGATTAACTCCACACCACACTTCTCATTTCCCCTTGGCTCCTATTCCCCAAACTTTCAAATCTCCAATTCATTTAAAAACAGTTCCCATTACTTGAAAAAGACAACTTTTGCCCAAAACAGAACAAAAGCAATAAACATTTTTGAAAGTCTTCCAGCCCAGCACATAAAGCATCTCTTCCTCTCTCCGAATCTGTGTTGCTCGCACTGGGCTTCTAGAAACAATACAAACTGATTGTGGAGTGGGCAGTAATGACAACAACGTGCAACGGGAGCCGCAGGGAAATGGCACCACGCTCCATGCCCAGCAGAGCCCATGGCATCTCTCCATGGCTGGTTCTCGCTGCCTGGTGTGGAGCGCGGTGCTGGGCTGGGATGCGGTGGAGCCAGGGTCAGGGGTGTCAGGGCTTTGCCGCAATGCCCGGGTGCCGGGCTAGTGCTGCCCGCTGTGGCCATACCCTGGAGGTGTCGTACACAGACACCCCAAAGCCAGCAGCCCCCGACGTGGGGAGCTGAGGGTGGTGGGGTGATGGGGCACCCTGCATTCGCCTTGCCACAGAAACCAGAGTAATGCGTGGTGGTTGCTAAGTGCTCTCTGGGGAGATTAAGTGCCAGTAATTAATCTTCGGTGCTCAGATAACCAGTTATTCAAGGGAGAGAAGAGGGTGATGTGCTGGATTCGGGGAAGCGGCCCCAGCTGGTGGCTCCTGATGCCCAGCTGCAATGGTGACGGTCTCATTACATCCCCTGGTCCTGCCCAGGGCTGCATCCCCCAAAAGCATCGCAAGCATATGGGGGCAGGCGGGCAAGGAAAACGCAATTTTGACCTGTGAGGTAAACTGAGGCAGAGCTCAGGTTAAAATAACCTGCGGCAGAGCCAGGACTGAACCGCCATGCTCTCCCATCAGGGATGCAGGCGCCAGCCCTCATTAAAAGGCCTTCTCCATTTCTGATTTCTCTAATACAACTGAGTAAGAGTATTGACATGTCAGAATGGTCTTTTATTATGATCCATTTATGCCATTAATGTAATATCCTCCTCTTGGATTGCTTAGTTATGTATTAACACTGTAAGAAACTCGGCATTTCTTTTAGCTCTTCATTGTCTAAAATGAGTCCCAAGCTCTCTGTGTGACAGGATTTTGATGGATGGTCATATTTTTAGCTGTGATCATGCCTTGATGCTCTGAAATTAGGGACATGTTTTTAAAATATTCTACCACATGCATTTATCTTATTTTTCTTAATCTCTGTCTTACCAGTTATCATTCTAGTTTTATTATAGAATCATTAGTGCTTGTTATAAGTCTGATGTATGTATATGGCATCATTTATTTGCTGTTCTTAGCATAACAAGGAATGGAAAAATAAAATATGAATATGAGAAAATGATCAGGGGGTGTTTTACTTTTTAAACAGAGAACATTTCTAATGAATTGCCTGGCTGAGGCTGCTAGGGCAGCATTATGTCCAACCAGTGCTAGAGGTCTGAAGAAAGATGTTTAGGATTCAGGAAAGAACCTGGAAAAAATGCTCTGTAGTGACAGACCAAAGGGATTTGACCTGTTTGATTTATCAAAGACATCAAGAGCTGTAAGTTAAAGTGCCAAACACCCTCACCAGGAGGAAATACTAAAGGGTTTATTAAATCTCACAGAAATTGGACTAAACGAAGCCACCACCTGGAAACACAGTCTGGACGCTGCAGGTCAGAAGCTGCCAGCACAGGGTTTTGATAGAGATCGGACAAAGAGGAGACCTGGGAATCCCATGGGGTTTTCTCCACACGCCCCAGGGTGTGGGGCCGGATCAGCTGCGGTAACGGGACCGTCCCCATTGCCAGCCCAGCGGCCACGGGTCCATCCCCATCGCTGTGCTCGGTGGCGAGCACACGGGTGAGTTATTTGCTGCTCTATAGAATATGATACTAGTGAAGAGGTGCATTAGTCCAACACAAATTACTGGGCTTGGGGAAAATCTCTGGTTCGTGTCATATGAGTCAAATCCTTCAGCTGTCCTGAAAAGTGGATGAAATTATGACTGTTGTGCTTCCTATTGCAAGAGAGTTTACTGGTGTTAATCAAATCTGAGGGGTGTTTCCCTCTGGAATCGTCATAGAATCATTTCAGTTAGAAGAGAACCTCACAGGATCATCGAGTTCATCCACAACCTAGCTCTAGCACTAAACCATGTCCCTAAATGGTTTAAGGCTTTAAGTTTTTCACGCTCCTAACCTTGGCCCCAGCGAGGCAGCACTTCTCTCCGAAGTAGGTCAGATGTTGAACCTTCTGTTCGCTTTCCTCTCCTGACATCACAACCTGTCCTTTTTGCTTTGCAGCTGTTTTTTGTGATGGAGGATGTAGCAGGGTGACCTTGTCACCTCTTACCACCACCTTCCTCAATGATGTGGTTCAAGACCTCTTACCTATTCAGCAGGTAAGTTTGGTTCCTGGGAACAGACCCTCCTGCCCTTCTAGGGCAGGTTTCTTGTTTGTTTGGGGTTTTTTTTTGCCCTTTTTTTTAACCTTGGCTCCAGCAAGGGCAGCACATTCTGCACTCAGTTCACTTTAAGAAGGGGAGGCTGCAGAGGTGACCATGTCACCTCATGCCATCTCCCTCAATGATGTAGTTTGGTCCTACTTGCAAAGCCTCATCTTATTCGGTAGGTTCAGTCCATTCATTCATTCCCAGGCTGGGCAGTGACCCACTGCCCCCTATTCCTAAAGTCCTGCATTCCCCATGCAGGGCCTCACAGGCACCTGCTGGGAGAGTGGTGACTTTCCACAGCTGGGATTCAAACCCACAATCCTGCTTTAGGAGACCATGGTCTTATCCATTAGGCCCCTAAGGCCCTGTATCTTTGATGGCAGAAAGGGGAGAGACCACCCTGAAACCCAGATCCCAAATCCCAGCAGTCTCTGGTCCAGCAATGGGGTCCCCAGCTGATGCCTCCTTCTGCCGCAGCCCCTGCCTTTGCCCGGATAAAAGGAAGGCAGAAAATGGACAAAAATTGTGTTGATTACGGGAAGTATTGGTCCAAAACACGGGGATGTGGGGCCACCCCTTCTCCCCGCTCACCGCCAGGGTAGCAGCGGCCGCTCCATTCGGCTGACGAACGGGAGCTCTTCTCCTCGAGAAGTTTGATGGATGATCCCAATTATATTCTTCCAGCACTGATTTAATGTAATGTTTTATTAATAGCAACAATCAGAGGAAAGCAAACAGCTTATTCTGCACACGCCATTCCCTTTCTGCTTTTAGTCTCCCATGTTCAAATACGCTCTGAGTCCTTGATGCCACAGCATTGGGAGGTCAGGAGGAGGAGGAGGGTGGGGAGAAATGAGCAGACAATTCACTGAGCAGGACAATAGCTCATTAGCACATTCTCGACAGAATTAACACAATTGTGACAATATTTTTCTTCAATCATTCTTTACGGATTATTTGGAGGAAACTGCAAATTGTCGGTTTGTTTCCTCGAATGTTAAAAGACCACGTGAAAAGATGGGGAAAAATAATCGACAGCTTTGTATTACTGGTTTTAATACTGTTTCATTACAGAGGGAGTGATGGGAGGAACAAAATAAATCCAAGAGAGTTGTCCGTGGCCAGTGGGACGTGGCACCAGCATCACTGATGGGGAAGAGGGGTACCTGTGATTTGGGGGCACACTTGAGCCAGCAGCATGCCTGGAAGAAGCACGATGTGACAGAGACCAGGGCATCCTCATGTCAAACCTCGCCATGCGCCAACCCTAATTCCAGCCTCCAGCTTCTCTCACTCCTTGAATCCTCCCTTCATTAGTGGCTCTCCATCACCTCCCTGTTTGCGTTTGTATTTGGAGGCCTGTTTGCGTATTTACTCATTCGATTGCTTGTTTTAATAGTAATACAAAGCCCTGTGGGCCAGTGGGGATAAACTCAGTGGACACGAGCTTTCCTTAGTTTGTTATTCCAGTTTTTGCTCCTGGCTCAAACACAGAGTTTGAAGTTCTTTTCAATCAAAAGTGCTCTATATTGTGGTTAAATGATTTCTTTTCCCTCCAGAGAATCATTATTCAGGCACATGATCTAACATTTCTTGCTCTTTCTCAATCTCTTTTGGTGAATTCTTAAAAGAAGGGAAGGGGGAGGAGGAAAAGAGAGAGAAAGATTAAATGGAGCAGGTGTCACATTTATCTTATTTCCAGTGCAAATACAACGAACAAGTGCCAGGCTAAAACCAGACCCTAAACAAAACCTGCAAAATGTTCTCTAAATAAATTATTCTTGGCTCTCTTCTGTTTGTTTTTAATTTGCAGTCTTCCTCTGCATACCTCTGCCAAGCAAAATCTGCTTGGGGAATGAGCTCATCAGAGGTGACTCCACCGGGGGAGGTTTCTGCTGCTGGGGTGCCCTGCGGTGCCCCACCTCCATCCCCTCCCCAGTCACTGCCCTGCGCAGCCCTCATCCCAAACCAGCCCTGCATCCCTTCCTAAAACACAGCTCTGAGGATGCACAAAGCTGAACTTCGCTGTTAAAACCTCTACTCAGCACTGGAGAAGAGAAGAAGGTATCTCCAGATGCAAATCCTAAAATAAATCCCATTTTAGGATCAATTTAAAATAAGAAGATTTATTTTATGATTTGCAGCCTCCTCACTTTCCATGCCCACTTTATATGGTGGCTGTGGCTGGACTGAGCCCTTTTCAGTGGCTGCTGTTAGGTGCTCCCCCTGCACCCCGACACCAGCCCACGAACCCCCCTCTGCTCACCCTGCCGACTTTTTCAGCCAGCAAAGAGCATCCAAAAAAAGCCTTTGGGTCGGATCCTGCTGAGGTGGAGATATTTGGGCTGGGACATTTAGAGCGGGCTTAAATACAGGGGTGTTGTGCTGGGGTATGGGGACCCACAGGGGTTTGGCAGTGCAGACATTTCCATGGGGATGTAGTGGTGCAGACATTTCCACAGCTCCTGGGGAATGCGGGGAAATCTCTGTTTGAGGGAGCGAGCGCTGTGTCTCCCTGTAAATCCCCTTTAACCTGCTGCTGGAAGAAAACGTTGCTTAACCAAAACATGGGACCCAAGACATGCACCCACGGCTGGGAGCAGAGCAACCGCCCAGGGAATTCTTACAAGCACAAGCGTCAGTGCGGTTTCTTTAGTACTCGTTAGAAACTCCAGATGCACTGCAGGAAAAAGGAAAAAAATAAAGAAAGCCAAGTTGCTTTTCGATTGAAAATTGGAGATTTTAACAAAGAAAGCCTTTAACAAAAATTTTCCACTTTCTATGGAGGGGATAAAGACAAAAAAAAAATCAAAGCGCATTAACAGGAAAAGAAAACTATAAAAACTCTTACCTGAGTCAAAACATTGGGCTCAGTGCTACAGATTGAAAAGGCTTTTGCTCTGTGTTGGACCACTGCAGTGCACCCTGGGTGCTGCTGTTTGCACCTGATAACCATGTTTCCTTCTGCATGTCCAGTTCCCAGGCCAAGCTTCCCCTGCTGTGACCTGCTGGTCTTTTATACCATCTCTAATCCATCATAATGCATCATTTGATCTGATGAAAGCCTCGTCTCTCTCTACAAACCCTGCCATGCCTTTGCCTGGTGCTCCTGTGGCTCCAGCACCACTCCAAGGGCTCTCTGCTGCCCTCGGAGCTTCAGCTCAATGCATCCCCAGGGATTCTGCTGCAGGAGCCGCGATGCCCTGGGCCTCCAGCCAGCACCCAGGTGTGTTGCAACCCTGAGCCTGGTCTATCTGTCAAGCAGCTGGATGCCTGAGTGTATTTTAAGGAGGCAGTGAGCGGTCCTTGGTAAGCCAGGGCTACAAAGCTGCTGTAAAAGTCTTGGGGAAATGTGTTAATTTTGCTTCTGTTTTCTTTAAGGAATTATGAGGGCAGTGTGTGATCCCATATAGCAACGTGCCATCCCCTATAGCACACCTTGGCCCTTGGCTGCGTTTATTTTAAATAACTCAAACCAGCCGCAGTGCAGAGGAACAGAGATCTGTTCTACCCAGTCCTGTCCTCTCTTGCTGCAGGGAAAGACAATCACAAAGATGAATTGCTGGGAAACTTGGGGGAAATTCTGCTTGGACCAGCCACAGACACCTCCAGCCACCGCAGCGACCAAGAAACGAGCCCTCCCCAGTTCCCTAATTCCCCAGTTCCCCTTGCTGCTGCCCGCTCTGCTGCAGGATGGAGATGGAGGCCAAGTCCAAGGGTGGGCTCACCCCAGCCCAGCCCTTTGCATCCTCAGCACTGCCCGCAGGATGGGTGCCGGCTGCTGGACAACTGTCTGGGAGCAAGAGGATTGCATTTCCCATCCCTGGCATTGCTTCTCCTATCCTGAGGATTGCATTTCCCATCCCTAGCATTGCATTTCCCATCACTACAGCCCAGCACAGCCAGGTTGGCCCCTCAAACCACAGCAGAACACGGTGAGCTACAGTGACATTAAAGTGATTTCATTCTCGCTGCAGGATATGAAGTGAATTTCCAGGAAACCTCTCAGAAGAGAAAAACAGTGCCCCCAGACAATACCTAACTTAAAACCAACACACTCCCTGAGGAGCGCACAGAAGCGAGCGAGGTGGCTGGGCTGGCACGTCACTGAGGAGCCACGCGAGTCACCCGCAGCCAGCGGCGGGATGGAGGGTGCAGGGGGCAGTCGGGCGCAGGGTGGCCCCGCTCCTCCCAGCGGGTTTGGATGCCCAGACTGCTCATGGCAAACGCCGGGGGACAACTCGCCTCGGCCATGCTAGTGCTGCTGCTGGATATGAGGCTACAGCTCTGGATGAGATTGCTAAGGGATCAGATTCATTACCTGCCTCTGGGTCCTTTGACAGTGAAAAAAAGCCACAAATATACCCCAAAGGATTGCTATTAGATGGTTTACTTTGCGTTAGGCGAAGCAGAGCAGGAGGTCCTGGACCTTCCCTCCTTCCCCATGACACACTATGTCCTGAAAAATTTCACCCTGAAAAAAGCAAAGCCAAGGGTAGTTTCGATGTGAAGGCAAGGCTGGCTATAGCAACACAAGATGAATTTCAGGCTTTAGAAAAAAGCCCTGCCCCCAGCCAAAGCTGAAACATCAGGTTTCCATGTATAATTGCAATGTACTGTGTGAATCAATGCAAATAGCTGATCTGTTTGCAGTTGCAAGGGGAGGTTTTTGTTCTGCCCCAAGACTGGAAATTTCTGTTGAGCTTATATTAACACGGGAAACAAGTAGATGTTGCAGGAGACGGAAAACTCAGCTTGTGTGCAATCCCCAGCCCTGGTGCTGTGTACATCCATTGAAATTGCCCTGCGGCAGCTCCGGGTCTCCGGGCTCACCGGGAGCAGCTTGTTCTGATCAGTGCCGCAGGTCCCGGGGTCAGTCCCCTCCTGTTTCCCAGATGGTGGCTGTCGCGTGTCACCGAGTTACACGGGCAGGAGCATGGGGACCGGCCAGGACTCTGCAAGGCTGAGCAAGGGCCTGGAAAGGTTTTTGTGCACTTTGTGTTACTAAAACCAGGTAGAATTGAACTCGGTCACCTCCCCTTCCTCGTACTTGCTACCCTGCTACCTTGACACGTGGGACTGTAACAATTTGTGACAGGGACAATATAACCAGGCTGCTGTGGATGCTGTCACCAGTCCTGGCCCCCCAGGTGTTGTCTGGGGATGTAGGTTTTGGCCAGGAACAGGGGAAAATTAAAAGGAAAAAGGTGCCAAAGCCCAAGCCAAGCATGCCCGACTGTGGCTCTGCAGGCTTCTGGGCAGTGGCCAGGGAGTCTCTGGGCTGTCCTGGGCTATAGGGTGGCAATGGCGTGGTTTCCACACCTCTCCCCGCTCTGCGCTGTACTTTGTTCCTGTACTGCATTCACCAATTTTAAAATTGCTGCTCCTCCTGGTAATCCACAGCTTGTAAACCACGGCTCCTTCTGCACAGCCCTGCTAACCGGGGCCTTCCCTGGGGGCTGCAGGTGCTCAGCTTGGGCTGGTCTGACCACTGTGCCTTCCAGGAGGACTTTTGGGTGCAGGATGCCCCCAAACTAAGTCAGGGCTGAGGAGCGTGGTGGTGGATATCACCCGTCTCATGCTCCAGTCCGCTCCCCATGTTTTTGGGCTATCACCTTCCTCTGAGGCACTCGCAAGGTGTGGGGACAGTAGCAGAGAGGATGAAGCTGTGGCAGCTGAGAACAGGCAGCTCATTCCACTGATGCATGACACAAGGGGAACAGGAGGGGAAATGGGCCATTGATGCCTTAAGTGCCTTATTGATTTAGCTGACGCCAGCAGATCTACACAGCCCATAAACTGTATGATTGCATTTACAGCTATGCTCCTACAAAGCGGGAGGCAAGGCGGAGATTAATCACATGAAGGAGGAGGAAGAGGAGAAGGAGGAAGAGGGGAGCATGGAGGTGCCAAGTCCTGGGGAGCTAATAAAGGCAAGCAGGGAAAACCCCTCCTCCAGATATTAAATGCAATTCCTGGTGGGTGATTTGTGGCTGTATTTACTAGATATGGTGAGGATACAACCCCCCAAGAGCAGGACATCCCAGCTTTGCCTCCAGTGATCTGGGCACAGTTGGGAAGGGCTCAGTCCTCAGTGAAGCTCTCCTGCAGAGGCTGTTTCCAAAGTCAAAATGTCCCTTGCAGGGGGAGGGAAGGATTTAATAGGAGAGGCAGCAGGAGGAAGGCAAGTGTTTTTATTACAGAGGATGTTAATTGCTTGATGAACTCAGTGTGGCTGGGAAGCAGCTGCGTCCCAGAGGAGATGTGTTTGTCCCTACACACAGTCTGTGCTGTGGATGAGACATCAAGGGGGACAAAAACACACGAGGCCTCTCTCCTGCACGTGCAAAAACCACAGTTACCCACGGCAGCCCTTCACGCAAGAGCCCAGCACCTTGGGTTTGCTCATGGTTTACCCTCACACTGTGAGGACTCAGATTGGAATTACTGCTTGTCTCAGCTCCCTTTTTCTGTGCTACAGCCCCTATGGGCTACGGGAGCACAAACCAGGATAACACAAGCAATTCTGGTAAGTTCTGGACACAGTGATGCCCTGTTAAATGCAGGGGAGAAAAGAAAGTTTAACACACACAGGGTAACACGATGGGGAGCCTGGGCTGGAGCTCACACCCTGTAAAGCTGCATTTGGCAGGCTGAGTGCAGGTGGGACGATGCGGGATGGGGAAACCACCACCAGGGATGTGACCAGAGCTGTCGTCACCCGCTGCACCTCAACCTCATGAATAGACCCAGGGAAACCTCGACCCCTTGGCTGGAAGGTCCATGGAGAGCACCCCAGATCGCTCCCCCATGGGGCAAAGGCCCCTTGAGCTCCTCCCAGATGTATCTTGAAGATCTGCAGCCACTAACAGCCGGGGGGGTTGCAGAAGGGTGCAGTGGTTCCCTGCACATGCAAGAAAAACTCTCCTCTGAGCGCTGGGAGCTCAACAGCAGAGTTACAGACGGCTGCGTGCGGAAACTGTGAAGGGTGCGAATGCAACGGAATGAAAGAATGATGTAGAAAATAAAGGTAGTTACAGTTGCTTCAAAACATTTTTGCAGCTAGGGCTCAGGGGTTTTCATTTATTTTTATTTTTATTTTTATTTTTATTTTTTTCTATTGCAGGTTCTCTGTTCTGCCAAACATTTGCAGAGGGAAAAAGAAAACTAAAGAAAAGCGAGAAAAACAGATTTAGCTGCCAATCTGTTGCTTGCAAAGCCACAAAAATCACCCTGAAATGAACATGTGTTACAAAAAGGGAAAAGGGGTTCATGCGTCCTCTATTCTGAAAAGTCTTTTTAGGCCCCGTCCCTCCTGGGACCTCCCATGTCCCTAACATGCTCTGAGCCATTAGAAGGTGGTTTCAGTCCATGCCAGACTCATCCCGGACTCCCTGCAAGCTCCCCAAAGCAGCAGCCCTGCTCTCTCCTGGAAGTTTATTCTGGTTTATTGGAGCCACAGTCTCTTGCTCCCCATGGGCTCAGTAGGGGCTGCTGTCCCCAGGAGCGCTGCCCCTATGCCACACCACTCCCAGCCAGCATTGCTCCCAGGGCTACTAAAAACAGAGGGCAGGCTTTGCAAAAACTTGTTTTTGACTTAAATGCTGGCTGCTTGCTCGGTGCCGGCAGCTGGAAGCAATGAGGCTGCCTTGAATGTCATCACTGCAAAAGCATCTGCATCCTCCCCGTTAGCAAAATCTGCATCCCTCTCCCTTTACCTCTGCTTTCTTGTGAAGGTTGGTGATTTGTACCTTTTGCCCTGCACTGCAGGGCTAGAAATCTGGATTTCTCAACACACCCAAGGCAGGGATGCCCGCAGAGCCCTGTGACACACAGAGAAGTGCACTTGAGACAAGCTGCCAGAGGAGACAACGTTGGGTTGTCTTCAGTGGAGGACTGAGAAGACAAAATACACCCTTTACTCAGTTTTACTAGGCCAGAAAGCCAAGCGTGAGCCTAAGTATGTAGGAGACCCCTCCTAAGGCCACATGAGCAAAAAAGTAAAGACAGATATATATATGTGCTTGTCAAACTAATCGAGGTTGGGAGAAAGGAGAGCTGTGCCAGCCTTCCACTGCTCTGCCATGCAGGGAAGGAGAATTAGAGGGGCAATGAGGAGAGAAACAGAGAGAAACATCCTCTAAAGCTTGATTTTAAGACATGCCTTCCACCCCAGGGCTTGTTTTAACAGCCCATGCTGCACACTAGATACGTCCCCTTTTATTTACGATGATGATTATGGGCTGCTGCGGGGTCCCCTGGGTCCCAGAGAGGCAGCGCCGGCTGCTATTAAGGCATTTTGTCTTTCTCTGAAATCACATAAAGACCTTCCCCGTGCTCCTCCCGCTGGGCAATAAAAAGCGAAAGACAATCCAGGGCTGAGCTGGCTGCTCTCGAGCTGGCTGGGCACAGTGAAGTGCTCTCCGTAACCCGCGGCCATCGGTGCGGGCCAGGGCAACGGGGACACGGCGAAAGGAGGTGGCCGCAGGGAAGGGCTGGGACCAGTGGCCACCGGTCAGCAGCCACTGGCACGCATGAGCGGAGCAAGCGGGAGCTGAGCACGCACTGGGCAGAGCCGGCTGCAGCAATTTTAATGCATCTCGGGATGTATCCCCGTCCTGGAGCAAAAAACGGGCAGCCTGTGGACCCCAGCACGAGCACCCACCGCCAGCCCTGGGCTTGGTTTGGCTCCGCAGGGACAGGAGCAGAGCGCACGTCCGAGCCAGCCAAAGAGGTATTTTGGAAAATTAATCAGTCCAATTGCAATGTGATTGATTAAGGACTGAAAGCCACAATCCAGCAAGTCCTGGAAAATGTAATAGTCTAAAACCCTATTAATTTTTCATGTTCTTTCTGGTTTGATTTTTTTCCCCCCTTTCCCTTGCAGTGGTGGCTTTGTGCCAGGGTGTTTATGTGTAAACAATTCAGCTCTCTCCTGCCTGACTGGGAGCACTGGGTGCGGGAGCTTTGCAGACGCTGAGACCCCACTGCCCAGCACTCTCAGTGGAGCCAGGATTTCCATCCTTCACCTGTTCCCCCCAAAACCCATTTGCCAAAATGCACCAACAAAGAGAAAACAGAGGGAGAAAGCCTCATGGTGCTGAGCCCACCAGCTGGGGCTGACCCCAAATCAGGAAGCGGGAGTCCTGCTTATCCTAAACTGGTATCTATCATGACAGATATGGTAACGCATGTAAGCATTTGCATCCCGTCTGGGCACCGAGCAGGATAAAGGAGCAACTTGTGCATCAGGCACCTCCTTGACTCTGCAGATTGTCCCCTAACATGGTCAATAAATCACTGCTCCAAAACAAAGGGTCAATCTGGTCTCCAGAAAGTGAACGTGTTCCTGAAGGCAGCGCAGCAACCACTCTGTGCAGCAATCAAACCTCGATGCCACGCAAGGGGGGAGCCCAAAGCCAGAGATGTGGTTTAGCTGCTGGTTTGAAGTTGGGCCCAAAGGTACCTGTCAGGCGTTTTGGCAGTGGACTGGCCGTGTAATTAGCAATCGATGTGAGCGTAAGTTCCAAGCGGTGCTGTTAGTATGAAAATATTTCTTTTTCCAACAGATCTATTTTGATTTTTGGTTCCAAAGTGAAAATGTCTCTTATTTATTCAACATTTGTTGTTGGCCTGTATTTTGGTTGTTTTGTGCCTTTTTTTTTTTTTGACACAGTGTCAACATTTCTAAAGCAGGAAAAAACCAACATAGTTTAATTTTTTTAAAAAAAGGACCAATTTTCTGCCAGCAGCATCCATGGAAATGCTTCAAACAGGCCTCTGATGAAGTAATCTGAACATATGCCATCAGACCCAAGATCTGACCTCTTCCAGTAGCCCCTGTTGGCCTGCTTCCCTGGGGAAATGAGGCTGTAAAATCACACCTTCTCTGTGTCTATTTGTCACCTTTCCACCATCAAACGTCGGCATACCTGGGCAGATTTCAAGCACAGATGGAATGAGATCGTGGAGATAATTGGGTTGTGACAAACTTCTCAAAAATCAACAGTCCAGGTTCAATTATGTTTGCTTTTCTAACTGAAGAGAAGGCGGTAGGTAGCAGGGGTTTAGCTCTTATTAGACACAAAATAATCTCAAGAGGATGAAAGCCCTTAAAATTTCCCGGGTGGCAGACAACCATCAGCTGGACTTTGCTCCTTTCTGGCCCGCAAGTCAACCCAAGGAGCTCAGATGTTCTTTGAGCAGGAGCAACACTCTCCTCCTGCCTCATCCGAAGTGCTCTGCCCAGCCTTGAAAACCCAAATAAATTAGGATAAAGCAAGTGATCGTTCTTCATCCCAGGGCCAGAATGCAGTTTTCTGCAGGGTTTTCACTTGGATTTTTTTCCTGTGCGAGCAGTTTTCATGGTGGAGCTACGTCATGCCGTGTTTTCCCCAGGAACTCTTGCTGTTCCCAGCGTTTTGGCCACAAGACAGATCACACCTGGCTGTGGCCTTGGGGTCTCTGTGTGTTCATCGCTGTGCTAGGTCACTCCAGCTTTATTAGGACCATTTATTTATGATCCACTGTGCCCCAGGAGCCTTTCTGAAGTGTCTTCGCTATCTCTGGCAGCTCCTGTTAAATCCAGAAGACAAAGCGTTAGTCGTCTCCATGAGGGTTTTTTATTTTTAATAAAACTTGCTTGTGCTCTTCCCCGAGGGACTTGTTGGAGTTGCAAAAGTCAAAGATAAAATGTTCTAGCTGCTGCTTCCCGGAGAGTGATGCTGTGTTTTCTCGTGAAGCTCATTTAATGAACATCTGTAAAGGGCAGGAATGGGACCGAGTTACAATCCGTGGTCAAAGTACCTCTGAACCCCGGAGATGTTGGCAGCCAGATCCAAGTCCATTCATTCCAGCTCTTCTTCCAAAATGGTTCCTAATGGGCTGAAAGAAAACTTACAAAGGGAAAACTTCAACATGGGAGAAAAAACAAAGCCCATTTTCCTTCCCAGTCTGTCTTCCAGTTCTCTGCAGATCTTGGGACCTTCATGGGGCCACATGAAGAGGTTCAGCCCCATTGGAGGGACAAGCTGATGTTGCAGAGGCTGTAAAGGGAATTTCTACACCAGGCAAGTTCAAGACCAGGAACTACCATGCCATGAAATGACAGTATCTGCAGGAGAAGCCCAGGGGCAGCTTAGCTCTTGGTTCCTCATCAAGGCTAACGAGCTGATGCACCTGCCGGGCTAACACGGCTGCTCTCTCGCTGGTCCTGGAGCCAGCGGTGGCTGAGAGGGCTCTGCCCTGTGTGGGAGGGAGTGGCTTACAGACCAGGGCTCCCTCACAGACCATTTTGTCAGAGAGGAAACGTATTTCATCCTCATCAAACCCTTGGCAGGAAATGCTGACTTGATGCCAACAGGAAAAAAAACCCCTAATAAATAAAAGGAAGCACCGTTTTCTTGCAGATGGTTTGAGCTGTCAGTGCTTTCTGGGGTGGAAGTTGACTTTTTATTATTTTTTTAAACTCTTTTCCGCAGCTGGGAATAAGCAAGGCCCCGGTTAAACCAGCATCCTTGAGTGCACTCCATGGGTAGCAGAGTTGATATTTTTTGGGCATGAAAATCCCATTCCCCAAGGCCGTAGGGAGACACAACCCTGTGATGGGGACCAGCCATGGTGTCACGGGGATGCTGTGGCAGGCGGCAGAGGAGGCACCACCAACACTAATGTCTGCAAGAGAGCAAGACACACACCCAGATCCTCCCCCTGGGTACCCACCATCCCATCGGTTGGTCTTTGGAGACTGGTCACAGCCAGCGTCCTCAGCAGGAACATGGAGCGCTCAGCCAGGCTGTGCCTCCACAACAGTCCCCCAAACCTCCTCAAGGTCTCGGGTTTGCAAACCCAGACTGGAGGATGGAAAAAGGGAAATGTTGGTGCTCTGAAATGCCACAGAACGTCGCCACGGTCTCCCCTTGTCGTGCCCTGGGCGCTGGCGATTGCGGAAGGCGTGTGATCCAGAGGAGGGGAGCACAGACATAGTGTCACTGCCGGGGACACTGCCCTGCCCACCGAGGGGACATCAGCAACCGGGGAGGAGGGCTTACAATGAAAAAAATCTCGTTTTCTGTGACAAACAGTGCTTTACACATAGACATAAGCTTAAACCCAGCTCCAGTTTTCTACTGGAGGAGAAGATTTGATAGGAGGTTTCACCTGCCCTCTCCAAACTTTACAGAGGTTCCAGCCCTGAACTCTGACCCTGGCAGCACCTCCATCCAGCTTTGAACAAGTTCCTCCTCATCCGAGGAGCCGGCGCAAGAGCTGGGCGGAGAAATGGCTTTCTTGGCATCCAGATCTCCTTTCTGATTATTATTCTGGTCATTCACCCTCTTTCTCTCTCAATCTTGAGGAAGGAGCAGTGATTTTGTGAGTTGGAATTTGGATGTATTCCCAGCTCCTTTTTTCCCCCCCTCCTGTTAATTAAAACTAATAAATCTGCTCAACAGAGTTTGCAGAGCAAGGGGACAAGGTACAGTTATCTTGACACGGCAAGGCCATCTCACTTGTTTCCCCACACCTTTTCTTTATTTAATTTATTCACGGATTTATTCAGTTCTTGAGCCCGTTCCAGAAATATGCTGCTGATCTAAATTTCTCGTCTATGCTACATGCATGCTCTTCGCTTTTCTTTCAGAAGGAAGCAGTCCCACAGGAGCTGCAAATAATCAACAATTATCATGGCATGCATCCCTAGACATAATTACAGACAACCCGAAGTAACCTGGAAACAAAGGGAGTCCGTGCTGTACAAGACCTACTCGGTCTGTTCCTCCTCACATGCCCTGTACCCTCCGTAGCATAAAGAGAGATGAAACCCCAGGTTTCGGGGTGCAGGGAGGTCAGTCCGGTGCTCAATCCTTTGTACTGATTTGGGGGGATACAGTGGAAAAGTCAAAAAAAGGGATCGATCCCCCAGGCTTGGGTGTTTGATGACATTTGGGGTGTTGCACAGCATCTTCAGCCACCCCATAGAGCCAGGTGGTACCAGCGGGTCCCAAAGGTTCCTGTGAACTATCCCCTGTGTCCTTCTCCACAGTACATATGTCCTCCAGGAGATATGTGACCTCTGAATTAGGTGCCCAGTCTGAGATGGGGCAGGCGGGGGTTTTTTGGAGATGCTGCCCATCCCCAGCTGCACAGCCAGGTCCTCCTTGCCCATGGCGAGCGGGCAGTGGTTCCTCATCCCCAGCATCACGCTGCTGCCAGAGGGGACAGATGACAAGGGTGAAGGCAGAAGTTTGTGTGAAATGGCTTTGCTCTGAAGTCCTGTGGTCTCCTTCTCCTCCTCAGGGGGAGGAAGGCAGCACTGGTAGCTATAGCAACCAGACCTCCTTAGTTCCAGCCGCCAAACTTCACCCAGACAGGTTTGGGTGAAGAAACGAAGAGGGACGGGAGAATGCAAATGCCCTGCACTCCCTCCAAACCCTTCCAATCAATACCATATTAATTTTAAACCATAGGAGTTAGGTGAGATGTGCGTAAGGATAAAGGAGCGAGTCCCAGGCAACATGGATGATGGGAAAAAAAAGCAAAACAAAAGGTACAGAACAGAAAAACAAGATGATGATCCATCTCTTCCACCCCCTTAGCCTCCAAGCAGGCTCAGAAGAGGCTGTACTAGTGTCATGCAGAGGGTAACAGCTTTAATTAGTGATTTAAGTACCCTCAACAACAGATTTTGCACTCTGGGTGCTCTTGGGAAATGGCTCTACTGCAGTGGTTGAGGCAAAGCACGTCCTTCCTCTGCTCTTCCTCCTCCCTGGCAGATCAGCACGATGCAGCACGGGGTATCGGTCACCTCTGCCGCGCTGCTGGGCCCTTTCTGTGCACAAAGCAGAGCCGGGGAGGGAACAGGGGGGGCAAGGAGTCACGAACATCAGCCTTTGCGGCTGCACAGCGCTCCACGTCCACCTGCCCCCACAACAACCACTGCAGTGAAGCCTGAGTCCAGCAAAGCGGTGGCCGGTTACAGGACAGGACACCCCGGTTCAACAGTCCCTGCACCTTCCCATCCCCTGCCCTGAGCTCTTCTACTCCATCCCTGTCCTCTCCTTCACACAGGATTTCTTGTGGCTGTCATTCCCACCTCTTTGGCTTTCTGATGGTTGTTCAAACAACCCCACAGTCTCTTTTAGCCACTGTCTCCCAAACTGGGTGAATTCCCTTTTCCTGCTTTACAGATGGGGAAACGCAAGCAGGGGACAAGGGACTTGGTCAGTCATCCATTGACGACCAGTGGTAGATGCAGGAATTGACCCAGGACCCTGGCTGAGTTTTAAAACCCAGCCAGGCTGCACAGCCTGGAGACTTCCCCCATGGAACAATTATCTTCTTTCTATTTCCGATGGCTTTTCATCCAAAACTCAAGAAAACAAACAAACCAAAAAACAAAAAAGGAAACTTTGAGTTCTGGAAGAAAAGTCATTGTCTTCTTTGTACTGAACCCCCCAACTCAGTTCTCCAATGAAAATCTCCAACCCACTAAAAGTGCTTAAGTGTTGATTTTGGAAAGTTGATCGCTGCCTTTTGGAAACAATCACTTTTTCGAGAAAGCTATTTATACGGATAACCGCCATCCTTCTCTCGCTCGAAGCAGCAGCTGTTGTGGGAGACAGCTGAAATGGCAAACACGCTCTCGCTCAATCCATCACCCCGACACAAGGAAAGAAGAGCTACTTAAGTTAAAGGACAATGTTTGCATAAGAGGAGCTCGGTCACAAATCAATTCACACTGGAAGTCAGGAGAAGGTTTTAGTCAGTGGCAAGGTCCTGGAATGATCTTCTGATGGGATGAGGGGATAAGAAATATCACCCTTTTCTAAGATGGAGCTGAAACAGGTGAGTAAGTTTATTCTGACTTTGACATGAGCGAAGCAGAAAGATCTGATTTCATATTTCTGTTTCACGCCAGAGGTCTCTGGGCAGCTAGAGCTCTACCTAATGATCCGTGCTGTACAGAGAGAAGCTTAAAGAACATTTGCTATTGAATTTCCACAGTCTTCCCCATCCTATTTGCATTTACAACTAGCTTTCAGATGCTGTGCGTGGGACAAGACACATTTCTGCTCAATACCCATCCAATTTTCCCTGTTGTGGATGCAGGCTGGCGGCACCGATTGCTATCGATACAGATGGAGCTGCGTGAGGATCCAGAGCTTCCTGGCCCAGAGAAACCTTACAGGGAAATAGCTGCAGCGGTACCGAATGCGCTGGTTGAGCCAACACATGGCAGGGAGCGTATGGTGTTTCTGATTACTGGGAAACAAAATTATGAGACACTGGGGGGTTGAATATTTTCCCTTTCTTAAATGGGGACCAGAAAAACCCATTTCTGGCCCAACCACTAATAGCTATTCCAAAGAGAATTGATCTCAAGTAGTAAGAAGCATTTTGCTTCAGCTATTTCAAAGTATTATATTTAAACCTTTGCAACCTTGTTATTAAAATGCTTCTATTTTTTAGAAGAAATTGATTTGCATTTTAAAACAGCAGAAAAAGTCACTTTGAATTTAAAAGAAACCAAAACATTTGAAAATGTCAGAGTGGCTGAAGAGGGAAAGCCATTGACAGACAATGCTGAGAAGGCTAAAGCCTCTTTTACTTTAGTCTTTACTAAACAGATCAACTGTGAGTTGGTGTCTGACACAATTAACGCTGAGGAGTTAGATATCAGGCTCGGAAGGGACAGAAGAGTTTCGAGTGTGCTTAGCTAAAGCAGTTTCCAAATCACCTGCACTGTGCCAGCTCCATCCCCGGGTGCAACAAGAACCTCCACATGTGATTTTGGAGCCAACGCAGCGATATTTGAGAAGGTAACAATGCAAAAACATAGAAAAGGGCAGATGCAACATCTGCCTCTTCAAAAAGGAAAGGAGGTGAATGGGTTTCCAGAAGTATACTGAGAGCAAACAAAGCCCACACAAGCACCGGGAAGAACGCAGGAAAACAAATAACAGCCAACATGAATTTGTAAAGACCAAATTGGGTCAAACCAATCTAATTTCCTCCTGTGACAGGGTGGCAGGGCTGGTGCTGGGGGAAGATGCCATCTATCTTTACTTCAGGAAGGCTTTTCAAGCTGTCTGCTATGACATTCTCATCAGCACACTGGGAAACTGCTCTATATTGCAATTTGGCTGTATCTAGAGAGGGATTATCAGTGGTTCCCTGTCAGAAAAAAGGGACACATCTCACAGGGGTCTCTTCTGATCTGGTACGATTTGATATTTCAATTAACCTCCCAGATGATGGAAGAGGGGAGATGTTTATTAGATCTGCAGAGGGCTCACCCCAGGAAAGGCTACGGGCACTTTGGAGGACACGAAACCAAATTCAGACCAGCCTTGAGACCCAGTGATGGGAAATCAGAGAACGTGCCTGAGATATCCCATAAAGCTGATGAAATTGAGGGAGGACCAGCGAGCGGCTCACAAACACCAGATGGGCTGCAACGGCCTGGGCAGCAGCCCGGTGGAAAAAGATCCAGGGCTGTATTTGATGAGAAGTGGAACAGACTGTGGCAATAAAAGGCAAAGGGTTGACTGTGTCTGAGAAATGGCTCAGAAAGAGCCTTCTCCGGACAGGGGAGTGAAATACAGAAGCCCTCTGGGGCTTTCTGTCCTCGTTTCTGTTCAGTGGTTTGGGTCCAGCAAAAGCAACTTTGGCTGCCCCTGGGTTTGGTTTAAATACACGGGTATTTCCACTAGGAAGTTTCCAATTCTCTCTCCCCCTTTCGCAAACCGTGATTTCCATTCCATGCTCCGCGCTGCCTCTCTGGCTCTTTTGATCTTTCATGTGGAGCCAGGGATTAATATCGTTTCAACACCGTTTTCAGAAAAATCAGCAAATTGCATTTGCGTCTCACTGGAGGATACAGGCTCCAGCTCAGCCTTCTCCTTCGGGGAGATGTGGAATGATGGGGCTACTCCAACCGTCTGTGACCAGAAACCTGCCAGGAGAAGGAAGATTCACTGTCTCTCAGATCTCAGTGACGGCTCCATCCTTTAGCAACTCTGCTGTAAACATACGCCCAGCTATAACTGCATGCACAAAAAAAAAGCTGTTGCTAATAGATTGTACTGCTTGTTGCTACTCTGCTAAGAATGTCCTGCTAATTTTTTGTTTTCACCAAATTTTCCACTTGAAATATGAGAGTGGAAATGAAGCCGTGAGCTGCATCAGTAAAAAGAGGCAGAGCTGCTGCTCTGCTTTCGGCTCTGTAGCATCGGTGGGGATGGGAGCTTGGAACCCGCCAGCATTGCCTGCGTGGGTCCTGCAGGACCTAAAATGGTCTTACCCCTGGCCAGCTCCACCTAGAGCCCCATCTCTGGCTGTGACAACCACAAAGAAGGAAACACGGGGCTGAAAATTGTCAGACCAGCCTTCTCAGCCTTGTGGAAAGTCGGTCTTGTTCCTGCTGGCTCGCAATTATTAGAGAAAAAAGAAAAATAACACCAACCAAACCAACACAGCCCAAGCTTTAGAAATAAGGAATGATGCTGCCAGTCTTGGGAGACAGGGGCTTCGTTGGAGAGAGAAAGAAACATGATAGCCAAGCAAGTGCTGCCATTTCCAGTGGTGTGGTGGCTGAGCTTCAAGGTCAAACTGACAAAGGTGATTTGTTTCGCTCAAAAGCTGAACTTTTTCCCAAACACACCTTCCTCCAGCTGTATTGCACACAAAGGCTCTGTCCTCATGTGGTCAGCTGCAAAGCAACACGGTGAGGACCCAGCCAGCAGAGCCACATCAAACTGCTGCCATTCAGCAGCACCCGGCAAGGAGGTTTAAGGGCTATTGTGGAGAAATCCTTTAAATCCAGCCGTGTAGTGGAGGAACAAGAAAGGCAAATGGGTAACTGGGAAGCATTTTGACGCTGGGAAGGAATACAAATCAGAAGGGCTGCTGGAGCTTCACTGTACAACTCTTGACGTGTTGTTGCCAA
Source organism: Columba livia (assembly GCF_036013475.1). Classification (NCBI taxonomy): domain Eukaryota; kingdom Metazoa; phylum Chordata; class Aves; order Columbiformes; family Columbidae; genus Columba; species Columba livia. Next base: position 5,690,252 of record NC_088621.1, read on the forward strand.
AATCCCTGAATCCTGCCATTTTCAACTGACTGGATTTTGTAGGAAGCAGCAGCAGCGTCAAGGGGATGCTCGTGCTCCCTGCTTGTTTGGCCTCTGCACCTGAAGCACCTTTCTTGGTGGGGCAGAGCACCCCTTATCCCACAGACACCCCGTCCAGCCCCCCAGCACCACGGGGCTGCACTTTGGGTTGCACTGGGGCCCCTGGTGTTGGCCGGTACCTCCAAAAATAACCCAGCAAGGTCGTGCACAGCAAAACGCACCGGTAACGGAGGAAAGGACACAGGAGGACTGAAATCCAGAGCTGTCAGGGCTACATCTGGAGGGTGGCAGACTGCTAATAATGCCCTTTTGGGAATTACGAAAAGTTGCCCCAGTCATGAAGCTGGGAAGGCTGGAGGAGTGTGCAAGGGGGCTGGGTGATCGTGCACAGGGGCTGGTGAGTGTGCACAGGGACCAGGTGAGTGTGCATGGTGGAAGCAGTGAGTGTGCACAGGGGCTGAGTGAGCATGCATGGGGACTGGGTGAGTGTGCACAGGGACCAAGTGAGTGTGCATGGTAGAAGCAGTGAGTGTGCATAGGGACTGGGTGAGTGTGCATAGGGACTGGGTGAGCGTGCACAGGGACCGGGCGAGTGTGCACGGGGACCGGGTGAGTGTGCACAGACACCCGAGTGGGCACGAGCGGTTTCAAATGGAGAAGGAGTAAGTGAAAGGCAGAGCCTGGAAGTGTTTAAACATGCAAACACGCAAACCCTCTTAACAATCAGCACGGATGGAAATATTGATGGTTGCATTAAAAGTAAATATATTTTTAATTAAATCATTTTCCCCCTCTCCATTCAAGGGGTGTGGAAGCACTCATAAAATTAAACTGCAGCTTGAATTTCTCTCTGACACAGCCAAGACTATGATTTCCCCCTCTGCCTCCATTGCCACCACCACAGGCACCAGCTTTGGGCTCTTTAACCCCTTCCTGACATCCCAGAAAACCCCACGGTTGGAGCTGAACAGCTGATCTTCTCCCCTGCTTCTCTCTCCTCCTTTCGCTCAGCCCCAGCTCAGGCACAGCTCTGAAGGGCTCATTAATCAAAAGGCAATTAATTCGCCATCATGGGGGCAAATAACAGATACAGACATTCAATAGTCGCCTTTTTGCACGCTCGAGTGTTTCTCTGATTCCTGCAAACTAAAATAAAAAGAAACCAAAGCAAAAGAAACACTGAATGATTAAACGCTCCATTAACATCCTGCAAAGGGGGGGAGGCCACGGCTTATTTATCTCTGTCACCAAAGAGACGAAGAGTTCAGAAATGTCAAAAGGGTCACCAAAAGCAGGGTGCAAATCAGGGTGTGGGGTGGTGAGGTCCTCTTGTTTTGGAAGGTGTTATGCGCACAAAACATCTGCAAATTTGGATTGTTTCTCCCCAAAAGGGGGGAAAATAATCCCTTTTTCCTTCTTCCCTCCCTTGGCCCTCAGGCTTTGAGACGTGGCTCCGACTTTCTCCATCTCACTCCAGTATCAGATCCCCCGTTCCCAGCACATGGCCCTGGGTTCTGTGAGGACCATTACACATCCCACCAACAACCCACCACCCTTAAAATATAACTAATCAACAAGTTCATGATGCGGAAAAGAAGCTATTGCTCCTTTTAATTTTGTTGCTGAGGAGCCAAGAAGTGACTAAGAGTTTTGATACATCAAGCTGCAGGTTCAGTCAACCCTTGTGTCTGAATCAATTAGCCTGTGATTGCTGCTTATAGAAAAATTAAGAGTAAACTATTATATTATTTATTTAATCACTGAACTTAACAAAAAACAAGGCACACAATTCAAATGCTCAGTTGGTATCATTAATCATAGTTTGTAAGAGAAAATAATTTTATATTATTAAAGCAATTACCATGTAATCATTTACATTAGCAAAAATTCATTAATCTTTATTCATTATTCAATCAGATCGCATTATTTTAGCCTATTCCATCTAACTTGCCATTTCAAAGTGGTGGGAAAAGAAAGATTAAAAAGTGACAAAAGGAACTTTTTATAATACTAAACTATAAGGCTTGGCCAAAATTACTTCTAAATATAATTAATGTAAAGGTATTATGTCTGTGGGAAGGACGGCACAAATGTCCTCTCCACAGCACATTATTTGCTATTTCTCGATACCTCGGGCTGTGATTCCCAAGGGCCCAACGTTCACAACTTGGAGCAGGGATTTTTTCATGTTTTTTTCCCTTCCCTTTTATTTAGTCATCTGAATAAATTGCCAGATCGTGTGTTCAGAAACCAGCAGTTCTCATCGTGAGCCAGATTAGCTGAGAAACGCAGGAGAGCAGAGCGTGCTGTTACCCTCCCATCCCACTGGTCCACCGTGCCAGCGGCCGGCCGCTTTGCTTCTGGTTTGCACCCTCAGGGTTTGGGGTTTGACAGCCAGAATTAAGCCTCCCCCCACAAAAATCAAAGCTGTGGAGGAAGCGGAGCTCTGCCAATCTGGGTCAGGCTCTTATCTGCTGGCAAGCAAAAAGAAATTTAATCTTCTGAGTGAAACTGCAGTGCTCATTACTATCATTATTCTACTTTAATAGTCAAAGAGGTTAACATAGATCTTCTGATTTTATATCCATGAATTTATCTTGATAGTTTTTTTCTCCATGGGAAAAAAGGAGGTAAAAACAAAGAGCAAACTTCTCCCAGGAGACGGCGGTTCCAGGCTCCTTAGCATGCCATTTACAAACCGGGTGGCTAAACCCTACTGTGGTTGGTGAACAGGTTTTCCTCTAGTCTTTCTCTCCAGGGAAACAGAAATTTGTCTTCAAAACATCACTGCAAAGTAGGACAGTGATGTTAATGCTGTTTTGCTGCTAAGAAAGCACGAGTAGTTTGCCCAAGGTAGCTGGAGAGGCGTGTAATGTATCCAGGAGGAAGACCTGGGTCTCCAGTATACCCCTTTGCTTGGTCTGCTCTGCAGCCAGGTTTCCCCTAAGACCAGGGACAATTTAATGTCCCCTGGGCCCCAGGGGCCACGTTCAATGCCATGGGGGTTTGGGAACTGGCTGTCCCATGTAGCAGCACTGGGTTGGTGCTCATGTTCTCGTCCTCTGCCTCGGAGCTGCGCCTCCTGCCAGGGGGAGGCTGTAGAAGACAGAACGACATCTCTATCAAACTCCTCTTCCAAGTCTTTGTGCCATAATTCTGGCTCGGATCCTACCTTTTTATGGTCAGTGTGAGTTATCCTGAATGTCCTGAATTTCAAGTGAACAGAGCACTTAGCAAGACCAGCCTGGGGACATTTACATCTTATTTGGGTGCCTTTCAGAGGTGCGCAGGGCAAAGGAGACAGATCCTTAGGAGTGCAGAGGGAAAGAGAAGGATAAAGAAAAGCATAGTAATGGCAAAGCGAGGTCATTGCCAGGGCTCTCTGGACAATCTCTGGCCACTATCCCTTTCCAGTGGTGGGATCTCCATCTCCTTTTACTGTTTTTCCCCATGGCTGTAGAACTGCAGCTCCTAATTCCTTGCCATGTTACTCCAGGTTTGCAGCACTGTGATATGAAACTGGAGCAAGAGGAGGGTTACCTGGTCCCAGTGTTTCCATTTTCCCCATTGCTGGTCATGCCCAGCAATGCCCCGGGAAGTCAGCCAGCCCTCCCCAGAGTATGTTGGCAGAGCACCGCAGGGTCAATAAAAATTACCAGTTCAGCCCACGGAGGAATTAATTCGCATCACCCCCGAAAGTCATGATTCAGATTTATGAGGCAGAAGCAGCAGCTTGGCTGGATGCGAGAGGCAATTCAGTCTCAAAGTAAATAATAAAAAAAAGAGCAATATTGTTTTCCTTTGAAGCATGTAACAGGTTGTCATGGGGAAGGCGTGTGGGCTTTTTTGCAAAGGGAGCATCGCTGATGACCTTTGGATAGCGTTTGCTCAGAGCCAGATGCTGCATTCAGCACATCCCTGGGCTTTGTGAATCCGCACCCTCGCGTCTGCGGCTGTTTTTGAGTGAAACAATGCTCAGCCCTGTCCTCCCTCTTGCTTCAAAACCTGACTGTCAAATCTGCATCTCCATGCTTCTTCCAGAGCCAGAAGAAACCTCTAACACACCGTCCTCAAGAGCTGAGGCTAGTGCTTGGCATTGCACAATGTCACCAAGTCCCTGGGAAAATGTCCCCTTTGGACAAGAAGTCTAATAAGCAGCTGGAATTTGCCCCAAATCAAATCTATAGCAGTCTATAACACAGCTCCTAAACCCACAAGCCGGCATTCCAGCACCCGTACCCGTAACCGTGGCAGGATGCAGCACTTTGCTTGATGGATAAAGCAGAGGATCAACAGCTCGTGTTTCTTTTCCAGTTTTGGCAATGATCCACCCCATGATTTCAGGGCTTTAACTGCTTATTCCTTCGGTTTCTGGGAAAACTCCCAGAGATAAAGGCTGGTGCTTGGAGATATGGAGGTGAGACGTAGGGTTTAGAGAGAGCAGCCAAGGGCTGGTCTGCTTGGAGGCACAGGCGACAAGTGACATGAATTAGCAGGAGGTGGCAACTGCATGCAGCCAAACCACAATGTCCAGAAATCCCAGAAACTGAATCCAGCTGGGGCAGGGGGACACAAAACTTTAATGTGCAGGGAGAATGCTCTGTTCTCAGCAGTTGTCCTGCATGTCTCTCTGTGGACAAGCAGAAAATTCCTGCACATTTCCTTCAAAACGGAGCCATCTCTGACGTGCTCCTGGGTCTCCTCAGGAACAAACAGGGACTCTCACAGCCGTGACACATGGATGTCGCTCGGCACAGCGCTGGGTCGGGTTTGGAGGCTGAGGCGGCAGATCTGACTGCAATCGCATCTCCCACCCATTTTGCAGGCTTGGTTTAGTGCATCTGTGGTACGCTCGGGAAGCAGCTTAAAGAGATTTTGATAGCATTGCTGGGAGAAAATGAACCTGTTAATGCTGCTATTTGCTGCAAAAAGGATTCACGCCCAGAACACTTTCTCAAAGCAATGATCATTTTTAGCTGTGAGAATGAATTAGCTTTCCACTGAAAAGCTATTTGCATGGGAAAGAGGTCAGCTAGGAGCAGCAAAGTGATTATTTGGGGGTAAGACCCTGTCCCAGCCTTGAGGAGACGTGGGTTTAATTCTGATTTTTAACTCTCAATTTCCAGCCACCCTCTGCACCCTTGAAATCTCTTTGTCCTCAGCTCTAATGATTAGGCCAGTGCACAGCGCCAAAGGGCGCAGGGGCATCACAAGAGCTTTACACCGATCTGCAGACAACCTGCTGCTCCTTTTTACTAATAAAAGCTCTGGGTTTATTCTGGCAGGGCTGGTTCCTTTAATCACCTTCAGATTGCTGAGTTTGCTTACAACAGTTTAACAACAAATAGTGAGATCAACGTGACCAATCTGGGCACTTGCTTGTTGGCAGCTCCTCGGCTGATCCCAGGGAACCCTGCGCCCAGTCCAGCTCTGCGGGTCCATCCGCCCGGGATGAGACCAGACCACGATCTGGCTCCTCTGATAGGAGTTAATTGCAGGCAACATTTCAATAGGAAAGAGACCAAAAAGATATTTATCCCTCTGGCCCTGGTTCTGAGCGTATCAACCAGCCCTTGCCTCAGCAGGTCACTGGGAATAGGGCTCGTTTGGTCTCCAGGGCTCTGCCTGAAAGGGCTTTGTCACATTTTGGCCCCACCGATGGTCACGCAGGTGCTGGTGCTTGTTCTGCTCCTCCAAGCCTTCCACCCCTGGGCTGGGCTCCCACGCATGGGCCTTTTCATCCAAGACTGGTTCACCCAAGACGAGGAGATTTTTGTAGGGCTGGTGCTGGCATCTGCTCCTGGTGACACAGACTCCAGGACAGATATTGTCCCCTCCACTGCCCAAACCATGACCAGGTGCTGGGAGCCGCATCCAAAGTTGGCTCCTCCAGGCTGGGCACGATGAAATGCAGGTCTTCATTGCCTCTTCTGCTGGCTCTGGTAGTCCCTGTTGGGTGGTAAGCAAACTTTTCTCAACCGCACCATTTATTTCCTCCTCCAACTTCCTGTGTTACTAATTATCTGAAAGAGATTGATAAACCCGCCAGTTGCCGCTCTGGTTACAGGTCACTTACCACGGTAATAAGAAGTGCAGAAATCAATAGCCATAAATAGCGGTTGGGAATCAAATTCCCTGAACAGTACTTTAAGTGAGGAGAAGGTTTAATTACGCCGTTGTCTGGCTTACTTTGCCCTGGAGGAGCAGGATAGAGCCGAGGGGAGACGAGAGGCAACGCGCTTTGAGAATTCAGCCTGTTCTTTATTTTTTGGCCAAAGCTGGAGAAGCCCATAGGCAAGGAGGGATGTTGAGGACTTTGAGAGTCTTCCCAAGGCAGCACAGCTTCACACCACACGTAGCTGCAGGCAGGATTTTAACACTGCCTGTGCAATTCAGAGTGAAAGCTGTGCGTGATTAAAAACCAGGCTGGCGGCAGCCAAACAGGAACAGGTGGAAAGCACGGAAAGAAGTAAACTGACTTGTTTCTTTTAAAGCAAACAAGGGTTTAGGCTGGAGATTGACTCAGCCACGCACTGAGCTCCGAGATGGTCCACCTGAGGGTGGTGCACAGATTTCGGATACAGGCAGAGAGAGGCTGTTTGCCCTCGCAAGGGGCTGGGGTGATGCAGTTGAAGGCACATGCGCCAGCAGCTCCTGTTGCTCAGATGTGCAGCTCCAGCAGGAGCGAGAATGACTGCTGGGAATGCTGAACAGGGGAAATGGCAGCGTTAGTTTTTATTACTGTTATTGATAAACTACTAATTTGCATGTTTAGCAAATCTTGCATGCTTCTGCAAATTTGCAAAGTGCAAGGCTTTGCGATACCCAAATAACTGATGGCCTTTCTAGAAGAGGCACGTTGTACCTGGCCCTGACGCTAAGGTAAGTGCCTGAAATTTTCCACAGGGGTCAGACTTGTCTGGGTGTAAAAATCTGTGTCCCCCACCACCTCCAAAGTCCTTTCTCTTCCTGGTGGAATGACGTCTAGAGATGGTGGCTGACTCCAGCTTACATGGGACTTCTTCAGGTGGGAGATAAAGGAAAATCTCCCCAGTTCTCTAAGCCAGGCGTCCCTCTCAGCTGCTGAGGAGCTTCCAGAGGAGCCGAGGGCTGCAGGACCAGAGTGTGTCAGGTCTCCCTCACCCTCTCTGCCCTGGGAAGGCTGGTGGCCCCTACAAGCAGGGCCCAGCTGCCAGGTTGGCACGGGAAACCAGCCAGCCTGTTCCCCACCACTGCCTCCCAACCAGCAGGACTCAGCTGGAATGAGGAAGAGTTTCACCGCAGGAAAAAATACTGGAGAAAAAGCCAAGGAAGATTGGCAGCCTTCATGTTTCAGAGATCGGCTTTGCCTCCAACATCTGCTCCCACACCTGGACCCAGCCTAGGGCTTGGGCAGCCCTGCCTCGGTGCCGACAGGAACCGGCTGCTCCTGCTCGCTGCATGGGGCTGACGCTGCAGCAAAGCGATGCCGTGGCACCATGGCATCAATTAGTGCAGGGGTTTCCTCCACGCTGTGCCGGCTCACATGCAGGACTTAGGATAGATCCACCACAGCAAAATGCACAGAAACACTGTAAGCAAAGTGGGGAAATGTGCCATGACCACCTCCTGCACCCTTTACCCCAGGGCAGCTCCTGAGCCTCTGCCCTGGCTTGGCAGCTCCTTCTCTCAGGCCAGATCCTCTGCTCTGCTCAGTCTTCCCTTGTTGCTGCCTCCCCCCATCCCCAAACCCCTTTGTTCCCCCCCAAATTGCACCGGCACCGCATCCGTCTGTCTGCCTGCCTCACAGCACCTGCTCTGCTTGTGGCTGCTACAGAACCGCCCCTGTAGAGCTCTGATGTACTTCTCCGGGTATAAATATGGTATGAGATAAATATTGTCACGGCACATTACCCCGGTCCTTCCTCACCAATACACACTGCAGACAGAGTTATGCATCTATTTATATGTGTATATATATCTAATTATACTATATAAACTGTATATTCGACTCTCTATTGTGTATGTTTAGTATAAATGCCAGCTAATTGCCCTCAGTAAATACATATGGGGATTAACCGTATTGAAATTAAATTTATTGGTAATCCCCTTGAAAATAAACATACAAAATAAAATAAACACATAAATTAAAAGCATAGGCCATTGCAGTTTTTATGTTTGGTTCCTTTTGCCGTATACAAGATTGGGGCTTTGCTAGCTGAGAGCACTGAGGTCTCCAATACCTTTTCCAAAGATGCCCCTGGCAGCCGTTGGCTTTTATTGATGGTGTTTGCAGCTGCAAGAGCCCGCAGTGCTCCCGGCCACCGGTTTGAGCCCTGTGTGCGGCAGGATGAAGGCTTTGGCCACCCGGCTCTGCCCGCGGTGGCTCGCTAACGTGGCCGACAGCTGGTCCAGCAGATTGGCAATGGGCTGTGGTGCCTTCCAGCCCAAGGAATACGGCCCTGGTCGGCAGTGACGGAGAGTCATTACGGCCAAGCAGATGTTTGATAGCGTGTGTGAAATGGGCTGGGAGGGCTCGGGCCAGCTCTGGCGTGCATGTGGCCGTGGCACACAGCAGCGTCCATGTGGACAGACGCCGTTAACCCCATTAACCAAGCAGGTAAGGAGCCGCCTGGCACCATCACATCGAGCCCATGCTGGGGACAAGCAATAGGGTGTCTCCTGGCATCAATAAAATCATCTCCATAGGAAGGACAGTTCAGCTCTCACATCTCTTTTTCCACCCCCAAAAGAGGTACTTCTTGATGGCTCTATTATTTGGTGGCATGTCTTGTGCTCGGGCTTCAAAGGGATGTGCAGAATTCAGCACAAGGAACCCTGCTCAGGGCAATGCCAGCACAGGCTGCTCTAGGGACCAGGACAGTTTTGAGCCTCCATTACCAGAGGTTTTAAAGAAAAAGGCAGGCGAGCTTCTGCTGGAATTGCTTTAAGCCAAAATGGTCTCATACAGCAGATTATATAGCGGGTGTAGTGTGCAAGAATTACACCAGGACCAAATCAGGCACTGACAACTGGGCGATACAGAGAGTTGCCCCATCTGATGCCTCACGTCTTCCCCTGTTCTTTTAAGCTTCAGCAGAAAACCCCTGACAACGCTAAAATCTGCTGTTTAATGGTTTTGCAACATTATCTGCCTATGCAGCCCTCCTGGCTGCTGTGCTGCTAATTATTTGGTTGCGATAATTTTTGTCCTGCTCCTTCCTGCTGGCAATTGAATGTGCAGCCGTTTGGGGATGAGAGACCCCATGGAGATTTCAGCCTGGATCCGGAAGGACTGTGAGCCTCTGACCCCTGCCATCAATTCTCAATTCTTGTGTAGTATTTTATTTATTTATTTTTTACCAGCAAGACGATGGTTTCTATCCACCTTCCCCACATCATTAATTTATTTAATCCCACGCCTCACCAGTTTGCAGGCCACTGGCTTCCTGGGGGGCTCAGGGGGCAGATGTTGCTCCAAGGCCTGTTCAATGTGCTCTGCAGAGCTGCCCCACTGAAGAGGAGAAGCCACCCAGCCTGTGCTCCCCATCTTTCCTATCACCCTTTTTGCCCTTTCCTCTGCTCTAGACACAAATCACAGGCAGCTTGCAGACAGTTGTGTCTCCTTTCTTTCCTCCTCTCTTCACCACTTCTCCCTGCCAGGTGTCTTGTTCTCTTCAAAGCCCTCAGGGAAAGGATGTCTTGACTATTTTGAGCCCATATGTTAACTTAATGTTCTTGCTGCTCTCCTGGATTCCGGGTTAATTGGCAGGAGCAGAAGGCAGAGGGAAGAGGCACTTCCCCAAACACACACGCACATGTGGGTGCACACGTGGTCCATGCACGCAGGAGGACAGACAGCTCCTGGGTCTCTCCGCTTGACTTGGAGATCTGTCTTTGGGAGGGACGGAGAAGCGAGGAGGCAGAAACGATGACTCGGAGGTGTTGCCTGGTCCAGGTGTCTGGAGGGGTTGGGTCTAATGCTCTCTGTGAAAACACCTTGGTCGCCCACTCAGTTCCCACAGCACCGTCTCTCCTGGATGCCTGTGGCTGCCCTATGATGGACCTACATTCATTCTCCTTGGGCAACTGAAGCAGTTGATTTGGGGCTATTTTCCCCCATTTGACAACCTCTCTCCAAAGGGCAGGTGTCCCAGGATGCTCCCAGCCTTGTCCATGCACATCTGGTTTCCAGCTGTGGGAATGGACTGGTGCTGCTGTCCTCCTTATCTTTAATGTCCTACTTATCCTCCATGTCCTTGCATGGCCTCTGTGAACCAACCTTCACAAAAACATTCATACCCAGAAGAAAGTGGTGTGTGGGGGTAACCTGCCTCCTCTTAGCCTCCAAAGCGAGCTGAAGGAAAATGCATCCACCGTTCACAGACGCTTCCTCTCCCTTCGGACCAGAGCAACTTGTTTGGCAATGAAAAAAACAAACCAATGCCACCTCTTGGATCTCTTAATTTGACAGGGCTGGGAGCTAGCAGATGAATATCTTAAATAACTAATGGTGACTCAGAGGAGCGTTAAACAAAGATAACATTGTCACTTCTTCTCTGTTACTCTTTTGTTTCTCACTCTTCAGCTTTCTTGCTGGTTTATTATCTCTTCAGTTTTCCTTCTGATGATCTTGTTACTATGACAGGATGTGTATTATCTCTGGCAGCCTCTTCCCAACGTATGACCTGGTGTATCAATGCATGGCAGGAATAAACAAGACAAATGCATTCAGAGGAACAAAAGCACCTTACGAAATGATGTGTTTGCAAGAAGAGGGCTCTGTTTGTCAGCTCCGGGGTTTTAGCGGGTTCGTTTTGTGGGTTCCCAGCGCTCGGTACGTGTGAGATAAGCTCCAGGTGGGAGGGATTCTTTCTCCACATCTCCAGTTTGGGAAGATTTTGAATCTGAATTTCCAGCAGTCCAGCTTCTGGGCTGCCCATTTCATAAATCTGCTGTGCATTGCTAAATACATCCTACAGCTCTGTTCCACAGTAGCTGCGTTTTACAGGGACTGGGGTGATTTGTGTTCCGTACCGCATGAGATCAGCAGCTAACAGTGGCCTTCAGCAACCCTGGGATGAACCGATAACACCAGCAAGCACCCCTGGCACCCCCAGCAGTGCTCCCATTCAGAGGATCATCGGCTCATTTATTAGAAGGATGTGCTGACTGCAAAGCTGCCATTTCAACACTGTTATTAGGGTATTCCAGGGCCTGCCAGGCACAGCCAGAGGTCTGCAGTCACCACCATCCAAGCGCTGCACAAAGCCAAAACTCAGCAGCACCATCCAAGCCTCCCCTTGTGATAAAATACAGGCTACAGTGCAGGAATGAACCATCTCCCTCAGATCCAGGCTCACGGGGCCCAAGGACCAGAATTATTCAGTTCTGACCTGTTAGAGAAAGATCTGTGATTGGCAATGCTCGGGATTGCAGAAACTTCTTCAAAGATGAGAAATGTCGGGATAAAAGCCTCTGGTCTGATCTGTCTTTTCGTATACATCAGTAGAAAGCCTTAGGGAAGTAGGAAATCTCATTAGGAATTAACTTGGGATCAAATATGACCTCCCAGGTGATTCCGAAAGGCCAGGTCAGTCTAAGGGAAAATTGCTTGATGAACAGAGCCATTTCAGACTTCTTTGAAGAAAAGTACCACATGAAACTTTGATACTACTAAGTATTTAATAGATCTAATTTACAAAGCAGTGTTGCTCCCAATTCCCAGAGTGCGAAAAATCCTGCAACCTATTTCTTTACAAGAATGACTTCAATTCATTCATGGGTTTTAATGCAGCAAGCTGTTTAACAGCTGCAAAAAATGTTTTAGGACAGGAAGCCTGAGCCCTCCAGAAGCACACCAGGCTCTGCTCCACCTCCAGCAAGCCTGCAGAGTTATGTAGCTCTGATATGACATGAGGTACCACATTTTTTTCACTCCGCCTGGTAGCAGCGTTACCACAACACGTGAAGCCTTCATTGAGATCTTCACTCACTCGAGAGCTATCAACGGAACAGGCAACCTCTGCTCAAGGGGACTTAAAACCCTGAAAGTCCCTGAAACTATCCCAGCTTAGGTGTGAGCAGGACTACATCCATCCCGTGACCACAGCGGTGTCCTCCAACATCTGACAAGTGCTTTCCAAGGGACCTGCAACTCCCATGCCTTAATTAGAAGCCAGTGACACCTCCAGTTAGGTGTTGGGAAGTCATACAAAATATATGGTCCACAGATCCTCCGCGTTCTGGTCGTGCGCAACATCTCACCAGAGATGAAGGCACGTTGCTTTTGCACTGGTGCGGCATAAGGTCAGAGCTTCGTCTCACGTTACCAGGAGCCCAGAATTCTGCCTGGTGTGACAACAGACCATCACAATGGCAACACACAACCTCTGCCAGAATCCCCCACATCCAGAGTGGATGGCAATCCCCTCCTAGAAGTGTTTTGAAGACGCTGATCGCCAGGCAGGGCGAAAGAGGAAAGTATCCAGGATTTAGGTGAGTCTTCCGAGAACATTAGGTTTTTTAATAGACATTTGAGCAGCATGCTGGGCCCAGGGAGACCAATGCCAAGGGTGGAGAGGCCTCCATAAAACCATATGGCCTCAGTACTATTGCAAGTCAGCTATTAATATAATCCACCCATCTCAGCTTCCCTAAACATAGACTCCATGTCGAGAGTTTCCCAGGTTGCGACTTGCTCAGAACCACTCTCACTGCAGCTTATCTTCCAGTATTTTGGGTTTAAAACATCTTGGGTTAGTGTCCATGCTGGTGAGCCCTGGAAATAACTGAGATGAAGCCCTGCACTCCTCTCCTGCGTAAAACTGCTGTTCAACGGGGCGGCCAGAAGCCTCCCTGCAGCCTTCCACGAGCCTCACGCCCTGTTTTCTACCTGGAAATTTGTTTAAAAGCCGGATGTTTTCTCAGTGAGCTCAACTGGAAATCACTTGCCTTTTACCCTGACTAATCTCTTATCTGCGAAGGCTGCGAGCACCTGCAAAGAGTTTACACAAGTGCCTTGATCAGTCAAAGACATGCAGTTTCAGAAGCTTTATCAAACCAGAGTCTCTAAATGTATTATGTGATAGAGCCAGTTAAAAGAAGGTAATAAGTAGGTTTAACAAAAAAATAATACCAAAAAAACCCTCAAACCCCCAAAAAACAAGGACTTTTCCTTTCATACCAAATACTTATGACGAATTTCAAAAATAATGTCTGTGCATGCTGGAACACTAACAAGAAGATAAAAGAGAAAACCCTGTTCTTCCCAGTTGGATCCATTTTGACCAAAGAACAACCTCTTTTCTCACGATTAATTCTCCTTATTCCCTCCGTCACCATAAGCTGAGGAAAGCAAAACTATAGAAGAACGAGGAAGAAAACAATGACTGCCTGTTTGACTTTGATGGCTGTATTGGGCTTGCATTTCTTTTGGAGGTGGAAGCAAACACCATATGCAGTGTAACAAGGGGATGGTGATGGTGAGAAAACAGTAAGGAAGTCAGGAGACTTTCCCTGTGATTTTCTGCTTCCCTACTTGCAAGGTTGAAGATGCGGAGGCACAACCTGCAGGAATTTCATCTTTCTTACCCCAAAAGGAGGTGCGGGAGCAGGTACAAAGCACCTCTGTCCCTAAAGCTACTGCTATGGGTTCCCACCTGAACTGGACAGGCTGTTGATCATCTTCAGGGTGGTGAAAAAACTTCTGGGAGCAAGTTCTGATCCTCTATAGGAGGCAAGACCAAAAGCATGCCAAACCAGGCTGGCTGGAATGGTCCCTGCCTCTGTGATGAAAGAGATGCATAAATATTCAATGTTTCTTGGCAGCTGGGAGTGCTTCAGTTGTTCCAAGTATCTCAAGGGGGATGGGAAAGGCAGAATGAGCCTTAGTATTTCTGACACCCCGCAGAGACAATGAACCAGGGAAGGAGAGTGCTCATCTTCTTGCAGAGAAGCGTTTCATGTAGGGTGATTTTAATAATTCAGCCTTCAACTGGTTTGTTTAAATGTTTGATGCCTGTGAGTTGAGCTTTAAGCTCTGGCCTCCTACAAATCCAAGGAGCTGGACTCCAGTTGGGTGCCGTCTGCCCTCCTCATCGGTGGTTTAACATGTTACCACGATATGGCCCAAGCTTAAACAAGAGCACGGATTTCTTCCTTCACTCCATGAAATTTTGGTGCTCTCACACCACGGGAAGAATATCAACCATCCTATTCTGGTTTGGATTTGGAAGAGAAAAAGAAGTAGCAATAATGAATTAGGATAAAAATGCCTAATTATATTCTGCTCGTATTAGAGATACCAACCAATGCTGTAGCAAAATGGATGGAAACCAGGCCACAATCGTGAGCACAGAAAGGACGATGGGGGCCTTGGGTCAGTCTCCACCAGCTGCAATCAAACCACGCTGCACTGAGGGTGCTGGGCTGGGGGGTCAGAAGGTATATCGGGGTCTGTGAGCGGGTCCCACCAGTGCAATGGTCTCACGGAGTGACTGCTGCCTTGTGCACTGGTCCTGAACCTCCGCTAAGGTAACGTCCCAGCTACTCTTGTAATCTGCTGGGAGATGGTCCAGTCACCTTGGAAGTGTCATCTCTCCGCTAGGACTGGGCATTTGGACGGTGATTTTTCTGGATTTCTGGACAAGTCCCAGGATATTAAACCTCCTGCTTCCACACAGTGGAGCTGGGATGCTCGCATCTCTCTTGACTGATTTAATTTTGGCCATTCACAGAGACAGGGGACTGTGCCAAACATATTTATTTTTTGGCCAGGTTGGGAGATACCAGCATTCAAGGAACTGCGCCATTTTCTGCTCTCCCAGCCATTGGCAAGTTGCCACATTCAGAAACTTTCTGTCCCACAGCTAGAGTTTCCCATCCGCTTTGTTCACGAGAGACCCTTCACTTCCATGTGCGATCCTGATCCTGTAAGCCCTTATCCTAAATTATCCATGAAATGTGTGGGCATGAGTTATGCATGAGATGAATTATCCATGAACTGGGTTGGTCGCCTTCTCTCTCTGTCAACTCTGTAGGTTTCTGCCAGGTATCAAAGCACAGAGTAGGCCTCATCGGTTGTGGGTTTTTTCCCCCAAAGAATCTACATTTTACACAGCAATGTACAAAACCTGGGAGAGAGCTTAAATATTCAGTGGATCATGATGGAAGAACACAGAAGGCTGCTTGAGAACGCACAGGGTCAGCCTTTCCCCAAAGACGCAGTTTCAGATCCTAAATCCATTTAGTGGTTATTCACTCCTGTAAAGGGGAATAGCTCTAAGAATGATGGAGACAACTTGTCCGTCTCTGACAACACACTCCCACAGCCAGGCTGGTGGTAACTGTCGTCATCCACAAACCGGAGCTTGAGATTCAAGCCTCTTCTCTATGACAAACACAGCGAAGTCTCAATTTCTGGTGGATATCTACTTCTGGTTTTGACATGAAAGTCTATGCTGGAGTTAGGTTACTGTTCTTGAGATAAATTTTGTCAACGTTCATCTATTTGGAGAAGGGAAGGGGAAAGATGATTCAAGAAATCGAGATTTTTCTAGGGTAAAAAAAGGTGTTTTAGAGAATCCCTGACCAGCTCCACCACCGTGTTAATCGTGTGGTTTGTCCCTAGGCCAGCAACAATGTCGGGTCCAGCTCCCCAGTACGCAGCTCGGAGCCTTTCCTCCCCGCCCAAGCGCACGCTCTCCTGCACCTCCAGGACCATCAGATACGTGTTCCTTGACGGCTGCAAGAACATCACCGCGTCTCACATCACGGATGGTGAAGGCAGTGCCCACAAGGTCTACAAAGGATCTGTCTCCTCCCAACCCAAGGCAAAACACCCCCCCAACACAGCTGCAGAGCGCTGCCCACCCCTTCCCAAGCACCTCCCTACCTTTTTCACCTTCCCCATGCACCTGGAGAAGCAAGCCATGAGTTCGGGACACGTCCTTGCATCCAAGAAAAGGCTGCCAGTGTTTCGGCAGCTGTGTGGGGAGGCCGTGCCCACCATAGCCCTTGGGGACGTGCACCTTCAGAACTCAAGCCAAGAGCTGGAGGAGCTGCCTGATGCCAAAGCACCAATGGAGGACAGGAAAGGCTGGAGGATGCGGCAGGAGGCGGGGTGCTCTCCTTGTAACAAGGCATGAACTGACATAGCATGAACTCTGAGATAGCTTCCGAATAAAATGTAAGATTATTGGTGTCCTTACGCTACCAGGAGGTCAGTGGAGAGATGGTGTGAGCTCAGATTCCCTGACAGCTGAGGCTGGTAAAATGGGAGGAAGGAAAGGTAAGATATTGTCTGCCCGAGATATCCCTTCCTTGCTCTGGGTGCCATGGCAGACTGACAGTCAGACAGGCAGTTTGTACAATGGTCATCCAACTCTGTCCCTTTCACTCAATCCCCCCAGCATGCTAGAAATAAAGCAAAACTTCCTTCTGCACACCCTGAAACCCAGCAACATCTCCTGTGCTGACACCCACACCCCTCCAGCGAGCATCTTCTCCAGCTGCTGCTCTGTAGAAATATGCATTAAATAAAGCGTTGAGTACAGGCTGTGGCAGAGCAGGTACTAAACATTATGTGGGAAAACACACACAGGAATAAAAACAAACAACAAAACAAAGAAAACACCCCCACAAAACAGCAACAAAAAAAAACACACAAAAAAACCAAACCCACGCACAAACCAAACAAACAAACATCAAAACCAAACCAAACAAAAAAAAGCCCAAACAAACAAAAGGGAGAAGAAAGCAAACAAGAAACCTCATGTGAGAGTGTCTAGGAGGGAATTTGGGAGATTTTGACTGTTTAGAGATGGGAAAAGCAATGACAATTAGAAGAAATGCCTCCCAAAGAAAATGGTAATAACCATAACAGGATTCAGGGGTTCTGGCACATGTGTCGCCCTCAGACGTGTTCCTGAAAGAAACTCTTTATATCTGGAAGACCCCAGCCTCAGACCAACCACGTCAGAGGTTGTTCTTGCAGTTCAAGCACACTCGGAGGATGAAGTCCAACTTGGTGGCAAGTGCTGATGCCATGAGAAAGGTTTGAGGATGCTGAGCTATTCATAGGAGAGGAATTATTTCCAGAGAGTAAATTCTCCCCTGTTAGGTTTGGGTGTTGCATTCTGAGTAACGCTGACAAATCTCAGAAGAGCACTGTAAGAAACAGAGGGACCCCAAGAGAGAACAGGAGAATCACACAATCCCCATTCCCACCTCCACAGCGTAGGGAGTGGAATCAGACTAGCAAGGATAGACCAGAGGACATGGGTTAGGCTGGTGAAAATAAAAGTTGTTTGGGGAAGGGCTCTGCCATGAGTTTGTGGGTCGTGCTAGAGACTGAGTTTAGATGTCCCCAGTCAGACTGGGACTGAGTCATCACGGAGGCTTTAATTTTTGAGGCACAGATTGCAGAGCAAATGTTGCTTATTGCAGGCACCACTTATTCCTGAGCACAATAATAAACAGATTTGTCTCCAAATGGTTACTGATCCAGGAAGACACGAGGCTATTTTAGTAGTATTTCAGCGAATGTGAAGATGTTACAGAAGAGGCTGACCTAGAAAATAAACACGGGTCCAGTGATCAGAAGTTGATACCATTTAAATTAAACGGAAGGAGATATTAAAACAGGTCAGTAGCTGAGGCTATTTGCACTGAATTCGCATATGAAATTACCAACATGGCAACAAGGAATTTTTATGCATGTAACAAACTGGGAGCGGAACCATATGCCTGGAGTTTACCAAACACAGCACCCACGCTTAAGGAAATGGGGCAAGAGTAATCGTGACAGCTAACGAGCCTTTATTCTGACCTCAATAGCGTGCTTCGGTTTCTAGCCAATTTTGAAGGTGAGCAGAGAACAGGGTCCAATGTAACAAGCTTTTAAGGATGACAAGTCGTGCCACAGTGGCTGTACAAACCCAGAACCCAATGGCCACAACCCACACCCAACACTGCACTCTGCAAACAGGATCCAAAGAACAAGCCGAAAATCAGATAGGGCCTGAATCAGCAGCCAAAATTTCCCCCACTGAGCAGCCCAGGAGCAAAACTCACCTTCACAGAGGTGCTGCCCTTGGTGGACAGGCACCGTGATGAAAATGAGATTCCTTCAGCAGACCTTGAACTGGCCCATGAGGACATCAGTCCAAATCTTAGTGGCTTGGCACTAACTGGCTCCTTTTTTTGAAAAGGAGACCAATTTTTTTAGGCATGAAAAGCCTGGTACATTCAACCCATGTGGGCATCAGCACTGGCTCTGCAGTGCAGAGCTGGATTCAATGAGTACAAGTGAAGCTCCTCAAACAATGGCCAAGGGACTCATCTCTGTGGCATTTCCATTGATGGATTTGGCACAGAGAGACATATTGGATTTAGAAAGATTGCTGATTCCCCAAAGCTGAAAGGAATCTATTCCTCCTGTGGGAAAAGTTAGGTGACCTTGAGGAACAGCAATTGCACAAAATCTCCTGTAAAAGGAGCTTCTGCTTTAAGCCAGGAGCTCATCCATTGGAAACAAGTGTAGGGGAGAAAGGCAGAGACGAACGTGCCAGTCCTGGGCTGATGATAAATCTCTAATGTAATGTGGCTCTGAAAAAAGGCAAATATGACAGTAGAGGGTATCAGGGGAGATATTCCCTTTGGAGAAAGGAGACGGCTTCTGTAATTGCACAAAGCCCTGAGGAGTCCTCGTTTGGAGTCCCGTTATAATTCCAATCGTCCATGTTCAACAGAGATTAAAAGCAGAAGAGGATGGAGAACGTGTGGGATGAAGATCCTTCCTTGTGGACCTGAAGGGGTTTGGGAAAAGGCAGATTGCAAAGGGAGGGGATGCAGCTGCCATCCAATCAAACACCTGAGAGAGGAACAGTTTGGGGGACAGGGAGGAGAGTTATTTGAGGTTGGCAACATAAAAGATGGAGCTAAAGAGCCCAAAGACACACTTCAGTTGTAATCAGAGGATCCTTCACCATGAAAAGAGCAAACCTGCAGGACATCCTCCAGTTCAGAGTACGGGGTGAGCAAGCAGCTCGATCTGTTTAAGAAGGGTGAGCAAGCAGCTAGATCTGTTTAGGAAGGGGAGGTGTAGCTGTTAATTCTCCCTAAGGGGAATTTCACATTGATGACCAGGAGATCCTGAGCAGCACACAATCTCTCTACCCTGAAAGAGCCAGTTGCAAAATGCCTTGTATACTGGAGGAGCAAAGGCATCTCTTTCTCTCCCAAGATCAAAACCAGAGACCTGTTACTGTACCAGCCGGCGAGCCTCGCACTGCCTCTCGTGTGACGTGAATAAATGAAAGACAGAGACCTGCTCACACTTTACAGCTTCATTTAGGGGACAAGGGTTGCCCTCTGGATCTGCCAACGTTTCTCCATCGGGTGTAGAAGGAGCACAGGGGGATGATCCCCCCACCCCGCACTTAGGCAGTGCAAATACCCACTGCACGGCTTTGTGTGGCCTGGTACCAACTGACCGCACTGTCCTTGTGTTTCCAGTTGTCATCTGATCCGTGAAAGAGGAGACAGAGAGTGTTTCTGCTCCTGTTCTCTGCTGGGCACGTGTGTGTGTCTGGGCGTGCAAATCCCCTCCATGCAAACCTCCTGCCTGCACTGAGTTTGCTCCTCTGCACTCTATGAAGGAACTGAAATTCCAGGTTTCCTCATCTGCAAAGAAATATCCTTTTTTAAATGTTTGCTGCCCAAATTCTTCAGAACCTTGCCCAGAGAGTCTTGTCCTCCTGGTCACAGGTTTTTAGGCTCTGCTCTTCTCATGCAGGTCCTTCTCTTTTCTCCTGCTTTTCCTCCCTTCGCAGTCATCAGCATGCAAAACCCTCTACCTCCTGCTGTTCCCCAAACACTTCCACTCCCAAGGTCTCCACGAGCGCCTTATTGCATGTGTGTGAAGAGCAATCAGTGCCTCACCTCCAATAATTGGAGTTGAGCCTCCAGAGCTGAGAGATGAATTTGATCTCTGCTGTTCTGCATGAGAGGGATGAGCTGGGGGCTGAACTCTGCTGAATGCAACGTGCTTTGGTGTTTCGAAGGCTTTACAGCATGGAAATCAGGACATCCTACCAGGGACCGGAGTAGGACACAGGCACATACCTCTCCCTGCCTTGGTGTCTGCACCTTGTGCTCTTCTCCTGCCCCTCAAGGGGGAATGTCTGTCCAGCTCCATGTAAATGATCCCCTGACTTCTCTAAAGCCATTTTATTCCTCCAGCCTTTCTCACTGACAGGAAAGCCAGCGATGTATCAGTGTGCAGCATAGGGCTGCTCTTTGCAGTGCAGTTTAACCATTTCATCGATGCACCAGTGCGGACACACGGTTATGAACAGAGAAGTCCCCTGCACAGTTGTAATAAAGCACAAAGTTTCAAGAATGAACATGGCAAGGGGGCACTTGTGCAAACCTCTGCTGGCTTTTATAGACACATCAGGCTGTGGTTTTGCCTCTAAATGGCCCTGAAAAGGTGGCCTCACCTGTAAATATGTGAGAGAAGCATCTAGGTGTGAATACCTGAAGGTGTTTTATCAGGAGGCCCAAGCAGCCAGTGCCCCCAGAGGAAGGCAAATCACCTTCTCCCCATCCAACCGCATCCCCTGTCAGCAGCTGGATCCTGAACACGGCTGGGATCCACATGGGGAGGGGAGACCCACTCCCCACAGGTGCCATCACATTTAGACAGGCGATGGTGTGTGCAAAAACACCTTCATCTGTGAATACCAGAGCAAATTACTGTCTGGTGATTATTTATATGAAGATCTGTTTGTGGATGAATTACCAACCAGCCTGGAGCAAAGAAACGGAGCAGTGACTCCACCTAACATGTCGTGAGGCAAACCAACAACCCACTTGGGATAGTCATTAACAAATTAACTGATCACCCAGGTCTCCCCCTCCCCATGAGGGCACTGTGTGCCTTGAAACCCAAAGCAGCAGATTTGCATTTGCAACAGAGGTTGATGGGGACGACAACAATGGTGCATCGACAATGGGCTGGGGCTGAGTGCCCAGAAGTCAGTGCTGGGCAGGGCCAGGCCAAATCACACTTGCCAAGTACAGTCTGTAGATGAGAACAGACCAGAAGAAAGATCAAGAACCAAAGAAAGGCAGAGAGAAGGCTCCTGAAGAGGCAGAGGGAGGAGTGTGAGATGAAATGAGGAAGTGGAGAAAAAATTAACAGCTTTCTTTATTCCTTTTCATTTATAGACAATATTACGTTTCTGCACAGAAGGACTAATTTAGCCCTCCGCACAGCCCCAGTGACCCTTCCTAATAGAAACCATTTAAATCTTTAAACAATTTACATGAAAATGTAACTTTGCTGCGAATATATTTCTTCCCCCTCCTGCTCCCATCACGAGTGCAATCCTTCAAATTTCTGACAGCTTCCATTATCTCTTAATGAAGTGAGTGCATCTTTCTTAGGAGACGCGCCGGCCGTGAGGTTAATCGCTGAAACGAGGTTCACAAATAAAAATCAGAGGAGGGAAAAGAGAAGGAAAAGCAAACACTTGAAAGAGCTCAAGGGACTGGTTCCACCACGCAGAAACTTAAGATCCAGGAAGGCAGTGATCAAATCCTCGAGAGCCCATGTGGGCTGACAGCTGACTCCATCCCTCCATCCCAGATAACTCCATCCCTCTGTCCCAGCTGACTCCATCCTTCCATCGTTCCTGCTGTTGGCTCTTGGAGTGGGTGGATCCTTCCTTGTGCCCCATCTCATGTCTGTGCCAAGGCCATGGTGAGGGTGATGACAGGCAGAACCTCACCCAGAGGTCCAACGTGCTGCTGGGAGCTGTAGGAGGCACCATCACTGCGGATGCAGGGGTAGGTGGGCTCTGAGGGCGGCAGGAGCCCTGGGAGGTGTGAAGGCCACCAAGGCCAGGCCAGAGAAAGCAGAGCCCTGAAGCTGCGGGGAGAGGGGCAGGAGAGAGAATTGCCCAGAGAAGCCTGTTTAAACATCATGCCGGGATGCGCAGGGCTGTGTGGGAACAGGGCTGTGTGGGAACAGGGCTGCCAGCACGTTCCCACACAACGGGGAGAGCTCCACGTGCGGCAATGACCCAGTTCTCCCAGCACAGGCACCAGACGACCTCCAGTTCCCCCAGCAACAGCCTTCACCCTCAGACACACCAGGGCGATATCCGAACGGCCCACGGAGGGTGGCTTCAGGGTCACCTTCGGAACCAGGCTCCACAGCTACAAGGACAGCAAGCCTAAAAACAGGGGCTCAAGAGTATCTCCCAAAGCACATGAGGCTCTGCACACCCCTGTGACAACTCACCACATGGATCAGCAGAACCATCTGCAGCTCACTGACAGCGACAGCCTGGGACGCGGTGACACAGAAACACCCTGGATGCTCTTTAGATTTTGCAGGACCTACACACAATTCCAGCCCAAGCATCACCTATACTTTTACGTATATTTGCTCACTGGAAAGCACACGAGCCCCTGGGGCTTGTGCAGGGCTGCAGGACGACGTGGGACCCTCTTACAGGCACATCTGGAGAAAGCTGGAGAAGCAGAGCAGAGGCTGTTGCTCTGGGCTTTGCCGTCCATCAGATGCTCCCTGCTCTTCTCCAGGCTGGGCGGCTGCTTTGCAGAAGGCTTTATGGTGATACTGGGGAGGTTTAAGAGAGAGGACGTAATAAAAAATAAATTTAAAGGGCTGAAAATGAGGAGAGAAAGGATGAAAAACTATTGAGCTGAGAGAAGACAGTATGGAAAAGGGGATAAAAAATCAGGAAGGTCTCAGGGGAAAACATTCACAAGAAGGGGGACTACTGAGTTGAACAGAAGAGAGATGAAAGCAGAAAGCAACAGCAGAGGAAAATAAATAGCTATTTCCAGAAAAACAATAAAGTTTGAAATATTCTGGGCCAGAAGGAAGAAAAGGAAAAAAAAACACACCAAGAGTTAGCAATTCAGGCTGTTGAAGCTGCTTGAGTACAGAAAACAAAGAAGGAAAAGGAAAGTACAAAGCAGAAAAATAAGGAGATGAGTGATGCAAAGAGCTTTTCTTTCAGCAAGGGTTTGCTCCCTACAGTGTGCTCCACAGGGCTGGTGTGGATGCGGTGGCATCAAACCACGGCTCCTTGTCCCTCTGAACCAAGCAGCCTTCCCAAACTCAGTACATGAGCTGAAACTGTGTGGCCTCAGCATCCTCCCCATCAGATTGCCTCCAGGCAACAGGATTGATGAGCCCTTGGCCGTAACTACAGAGCATTTAAGTCCTGTCTAAACTTAATACAACTTCACTGCTGCCAAATAAACCCGAATTTGAAAATACTTGCACGGAAGTCTCTGAAGGGAAAGAGCAAAAGGTTTTGTCTTGGGACACTGTTCCTCCCGCTTTCCCCTGTTTTCTTCCCCTCCATGCTCTGACCTGGCAGGCACAAAGGCAGGCGCAGGTATGTGCACTCCTGGCCGGTCAATGTGTCGCATCAGCCAGGATAAAAGCAATCCCTGTTAACCTGGAGAAAGAGCACCAGGAAAAGGTACCACTCATCTGCAGATGGGGCCGGGACAGGGGCAGGGAGGTGTGAAGGCAGCCCTGGCTGACCCCGCAGCCCCAGCACCACATCGCATCAGCTGGAGCCACGGCTGAGTGTGCCCGTGTTAAATCAAATCCACCAGCTGCGAAACCTGCAGCCCTTGGGCGGGGGGTGACAGATCTCCCTGCTGATAACCACACAAGACAGCTATCAATCAAGCCTAAGTGAAGGCAAATCAGGCCTTATCTGTGCAGGGTAAGCCTTGTTTGCTGTCTGATGTCAAATAAGGTGGGAGTCCTGCTTTACATCTCTGGGATTATCCGTGCCTGAGAGCTCAGCCTGGTGCTTACGACGTCCCCCAGGCTGGAGCTGAGCCTGGGCTTTGGAAGGCACACGCTGAGCCTGAACCACCAGCCCAGGCTTTGCTACTGCATGCAACTGAAGAGAGGGAAACCACAGCTGGGACTGGAGGTTGGAACCACTCGGTGTGTGTCCAGGGCTCAGCCTTGGTGCTGCTCTGACTCTTCCTCTCCCAGTCCCACACGGGGTGACATCAGCAGTGTCCCTTCCTGAACGGGACAGGTCTGCCCTTCCTCCATCCCACTCTGGGACTCTGAGGGGACAACTCCTCTCCCAGAGGTAGATAATCCAGTGGGAGGGGCTGGCAGGGACCCTGTGCAGGGGGGATGAACTGGTGGGACCCGACCCCACCGTGCAGGGGGAGAGGAGGAGTGGGAAGAGGGAGCTGGGAGGGGGAAATCAGCCTCTGCTGCTGCTGCTGCTACCCCGACTTCTCACAAAGCTCTCTTCCTCCCAGCATGGAGAGGCACAAACAGCTCTCATTAGGTGAAGAGGGTTCTGGAGGGCGAGTGGGATGGTGGATAACAGCAGCATGTCAGGCCTGAGTGCCTACAGCCCAGCAGTCAGCTCAAAACAGGGCTTTTAGCTGGTTCCCTTCCTCCCACCTTCCCCTCTCCCTGCCTTGGCACGGTGAACGGGAGCGAGTTAACCCTGTAACCTTTAATCAAAGGCTTGTGTACACCGAGAAGGATTGATGGAGCTTGTCTCCCTCACGGCCTCACACCACAGCTCCGATTACACCATTAACTCCCCAAGCTGAGTGCCTGGACCGGTATTGGCAGCCAAGAAATAATGGCCCTGGAAAGTGCATTACAGAGCGATCGCTGGGAAGCAGCGGGGCTGCAGAAATGGGCATTTCCACCCTGAGGTGCTCTGGGGAAACCAGGGACCTGCCGATGGGAGGAGGAGATGGAAGGGCCACTGCTCTCCCACACGCAGGGGCAGAGGGCTGGGTACAAGCACCACTTCCCTGCGTGACTTTGGGCAAGTCACAGCCTGTCCATGTCTCATGAAGAAAATGCATCGTAGGGAGAGTACGGGGTAAATCCCACCATCCATGACCAGGTGAGTCAATAAACCAAACAGGCTGCAGAACCTGTGCCCAGCCATTTGGCCAGGAGCAGGCAGGTGTCCCATGTCAGCGTCATTTCCAAGACCTTGGACATTTTCCCCTACATTTTGAGAACTAAGGGGTCTTCAGAAATTTTGTGCACCCAGAAGAGACAGCTCACATCACTGGACAGCCCGGTGGATGCAGGTGGGGTGTGAGATTCCTGGGGAGACAAGGAAAGCATGAACAAGTGTATCTTGTCTTGCTGGCGAAGTTAGACCAACAGGCTCTGGAGACAGCCCCACTTCAGCCTAAGGTAGGCTGAATACTAACATTAGGAGGAACATCTCTGCCAGAGAAACAGAGGACGCTACCTAGAACAGGGGAAAGCTCTTTAGTCAGGTCTTCACACATTACATGGAACACAGTGGGTCAGGTCCTGGCCGTGAATGAGGATGGTCCTGCAGCTACAGCTACTACTCCAGCGGGTGCCAGGATTATGGATTTACTGGCTGTCCTGGGGCACAGGACTTTCTGTTCCTTCTGTTTTTGGCCAGAAATGTCATGCCACAGGTGATATGCCCCAGCAAAAAGCTTAATTTTATTAAATTGTTAAAGGCTGGGAAAAAAACCCCACATGATCAGAAAATCACCAGCCAGCACCATCTCACGAGGCCATGAGCTTCCCTCAGTCTGGGGCAAGGGGTGAGACGAGGTGTGAGGGGTGGCAGGAGTGACCCAGACAATGCAGGGACAGGTTCAGAGCAGAGCCAGGGCTGGGTGGCCCCTGGAGCTGCAGGAGGAAGAGAGCTGGCAGGAAAAAAAGTCCATGTTCTGGGCCTGCCTGTGAAAAACCAGCCACCTTGGCCAAAGCAGACAGTACCTGACGAGGAGCAGGGTCTGCACAGGGCATCCTGCTACACAGGGTATATTGCTGCAGCTACTCGTAGCTCCATGGGGTGGGAAAACCTGACCAACAACCAGCAATTCCAGTGGGTTAGGGTTAGGGTCAGGGTCCTGGCCTCTCCTGAGTGGGTGTGCGGCAGGACCTGCTCTCCGGAGCGGCTGTTTGGGCAGAGCTCTGCTCTCCATGGAGGAATGTTCGTTCTCCTGCTTCCAGTCCACACGTGGCTGGGAAGTGGGATGCTGCTGACACCCAGTGGCTCTGTGCATCTTGCAGATGGAGACTGACTCTTTCACTGGTGGAGGAGACGTGTCCAGGCTCTCCCCATGGCCTTTTGGGGGGACCTGCGTCTTTGGGGACTCACCTGTGAGGGAGGGGTTGGAGCCCCTGGGTCACCATGCACTCGTGGCACGGTCGGCAGGGAGACCCTGGCAACGTGATTTTGCAGGGTGGCAAATTGGACACGGGGGACATGCAATTGCACCCTGAGGGGTTGTGGCCCCATGTTTAGTTCAGCAGTACCTGGGGAGATGCTGTGCAGCCTCCTCACCCACATCACAGCCACATCCACCTCTGCAAATGCCTACATCACTCCACTCCAAAAGCTTGTCTATGCTAGATAAATAAATGCCCTAAACTGCCACAAAAATGCTGGAGGGTGGGAGAAGGAGAGAAGTTGGGGTTAGTTTCCCCTGAGTTATTTTGTCTGCTGTTCCCCAGCCCCCCTGCCAGCTCTGGGTGCTCAGCTCCCACCTCTGCAGACCATAAATACCCCAGGGATGGACACTGGGATTTTAGGATGCCGGCTGTCCAAGTGAGCTGTCCTGTGAGACCTCCCTTCACAAACATTTTGACTCCAGGCAAAGAAGCAGGTTGGAAATGGAAGTGGATTAAGCTAAATGCAGAAACCTTATTTGCATTCTAGAAAAAAGGCTGTCTACACAGGGAGTTGTTTAAAAGCAGCAACACAGCTTTTCAATCCATTCTGCCTGTCATTACACCCCAAAATCAAGCAAGCGAGCAAACACCATGGAAAAATAACAACAAACTGCCTGCATTTGGCACCCCACAGTGCAGAACCAGAGAACAAACAGCCTCTGACCTGAAGGACAGCAACAGATAAGATGGACACAGAATTGAATAAAAAAGGGTTCAGGAGCAACACTTCACAGCTGAGAAAAACACGTTTTCTTACAGCCCTTCACACTGACAAGCTCTTGGTTTAGCTGGAGAGAGCACCCAGCGGTTGTTGAAACAGAAATGCATTTTTAATTATTTGTTATTATCAATTGCTTTGCAGACAGAAGCTGCTGATAACAGAAGCCCATTGCACTGAGTGCAGCAGAGAGACAGCGCTTTGGCCAGGCAACGTGTGAGCAAACACCCACTGCAGAAAGGCAGGGACGTACCTAAGGAACTTTATCTCAGAGGCTCACAGTGGACCAGCCATTGTCCCTGCGGGATCAGAGGAAGAAGGGGTGCTTCCCCTGCAAGTGTATAAATCAAATTGTGGGTGGAGAAAAAGAAACAGAAGCAGTAAATGAAAATCCTTGTGGCCACAGCACATGGTGCACAGATTTTGTGCACAGCACACAGATTTTGTTTGTATTCCTCCAGAGATGGATGGTGCCTCTCCGCTTACAGGATCAGGAAACGCTGGTTGAAGATAAGGCACCAAATCTGGGCTACAAATAGGGACAGGAGGCAGAGTCTGGAAGTTCATATCTGCATCCCATTTCCAGGCCTTCATTGCCTCTCCCTGTCATGCAAACCAGGGACACAGGAAGGCTTTGTGTGCCGCGATCTGGGCGATGATTCTGGGGTGTCCATGGAGTGCAAGGGAATGCACCAACTGAATTAATGCATCATTTCCATCTGTAACTTCTCAGCCCAAATGAGCCTTGCTGGCATACGCTCACACGCATGCACGTCCAGCTCTGGAAACAAACAGACTGATTAGCATCGACTCTATTATCATTATTATGGGCAGAGACGGCTGATCGATGTCGACTCAATAAGGCAAGCTCAGGTGTCAGTCACTCCAGTGACGTCTCCTTTCCCTTCTGCTGGGACCCACGCGTTGCTCCCAGACCAAATGACGAAGGAAAGAAGTGTGGCTGCACTTTCATCCCCAAAAATGTGATGACTGCTTCTGTGTCAGAAACAAGGACCCACCCAGAGCAGTCTTCTTTATGCGGGACTTCAGCTGTCCCTTGGCAGAAGGTGAACTTCTTCAGGGCCCAGGAAGGACATGTCTCTCACCCTCAGCAATGCCTGAGCACCCTGACTGTACCAGAGATGAGAGGAAAACTCTCTGCTCCCCAGCTGCCATCACATCCCATGCACACTTCCCTACCCTTGCTCCATAAACATCTTGCACCTAAGGGATTAAAATATAAAGGTCCTGAACTGACCTTTCAGCTGCAACCTCCAGCTCCGTGTATTAACAAATAGCTCTCCCCCATCTTCCCACTCTTCCCTATCTGACACTTTTTCAATAGCCTTATTTTCTTCAGTTTGTTTTGTTCCCTGCAAGTGTACCAAAGCTCCTTGCTCCTGTTTCTTCTGCACAAATTGGTTTTCTCTTACACATTGCCTGGAGAGCTGTGAAGGAGGAGCAGAAGAATCGCAGTCCCTTTCTCATCTCAAATCATCCACTTTCCCTCTCTCCAAGCGCACATTCAGAGCTGTGAACACAACCAGCAGTGGCTGCTTCATGGCATGGCTGAGGATCATTCTGAGGCTGCTGCGTGGAACGAGTGTCCTGCTTCAGAGGTGAAACGTCCTGTGGAGCCAAGGGAGCAGCAGCAATGAATGTGGTGCTGGAGAGGTGGAGTGCTCAGTCCCTGCTCTCTGCTCCCACTTCTCTGCCTGCTGGCAGTGATGAGTGTCCAGGTGCAAAGCGAGGAGGCTCACGAACAAGCCATGGCAGTGAGGTGGGAGGTGAAGAAGGTTCTGGAGGTACCTGGCTGTGTGCAGTGGCTCCGGGATGGTGCTCTTCATACGAGACCTATGAACAGAGGTAAAAGGCCTTGTGCATCCACACATGGGTCACAGACTCTCATTATGGGAAAACTCCAAGATCAGGGAAAACTCCAAACCCCAGTGTGGAAACAATCAAAATCTGTGCTGCTCTGAACTGCTATGGAGTCTTTATCTTCTTTTCTCGGCCTGGCTCATGTCCAGCACAGGGACTGTGCCCTGTCCTGTGCAGATCTCAACAGCTGAAGGGCAGGAGCGGCCGTTGGGCTCAGTGCCAACGCGCAGCGTGGGGCTGTGCTGGGGACACCGCATTGCTGCAGTCTGGCCAAGGGTGATGAAGTCATGAGTAACTTCAGCCAGGTCGCTATCTGCCAGGATGAGGTAGAATCTCCTTGCCAGTTAGGGATGACAGAAAACATCATTCATGGCTGTTGCCATGTGAGAGGAATCCAGCAGTACAGAAAAAAACAGGTCACCGTTTGTAGATGTGAACTTCTAAACAAGAAGAGGCTTTCTCGGGGGAAGCCGCAAACTCTCCAAAATGCTTTCTTTTCCCTGTGTTGTACAGATCCAGCCTCCCTGCTGCCCTGCTCAGCTCCAGCCAGCTGTCATCCATCCGGGAGGTGTCTCTAGCTATGGGGAGCTGTGCCACCTTCGCATCCTGCTAACCCCACAGGTGGGCACAAAAGGCTGAGGCTGGGGGCTGCAAGGGAGGGCCCCTGCCACCAAGGTGTGATCCTGAACACGTGTCACCACTGGCCCTGTCCAGCAGGTTGCTCTGGCCTGGCGCCACCGCTCCCAGGTGAGGCAGCACCATCCTGCCCAATCCAGAATGATACACAGGGATGACCACAAGTACCTGTCACCTCCTGACCGTGGGAGAGGATCCGTCGGTGGCACTCGGACCACTGCAGCTCAGGTGCTGGTCTGGATCCAGCTGCTGAGAGCGCTGGGATATTGGCTCCAGTCAGATGAGCTTGTAGCTAGCCTTCGAATAACATTTGAGATGCCAGTTTTCAGGCATCTGTGCAATTCATTACTGTCCAAATAAACACAACATGCATCACGCCCCGGGGCAATCTGCACACCAGTAAATCCTAATCCCTCACTGCCAGAAAGCTGTAAAAACCAGTAAGGTGCCAGTATCCACTACTGGGCTTGGATTGCCCTGAGCTGATGGTGAGCACTGTGCTGGCAGCACAGCCGGGGATGTGGGACCTGTCTGTGCTGGCAGAGGTGATGCAGGAGGGACGTGGTGGCCGGTGAGACCACTGAGCACCATGTATCTCAGGCTGGGACAGGTGTGCTCAGAAACGCAGTGCTGAAAGTGCATGGAAACCTGGTGTTTTCTGGTGATCAGAGATGGGCCGTGCTGGTGCACGGTGCCTGCCCTGCACCCCCAAACAGGGTGCGGGGGGACGTGGCCAGTTCTGAGCCCGGGCAGCTGGCACCGCTCCTCGCACCAACTCAAGTCACTTTGACAGGGTGAACACTTTGCAGCTCTCTTGTTCAAAAAGCTCTGGGAAAGCTCTTGCTATGTGGGCACAACTAGAAGAGTCTCCCTTGAAGAGGGAATAACCCTCAGGCACGAGCAGTCAGCAAACAACATGGTCTCTCTCTGAGTCTGAAAACAGGATGGGAAAAGGTGGAAGCTGCTACAGACATCACAGGAGCCAAAAATCTGAGATATCACGTGCAGATGTGCAGCAAAACCTCTGTGTAAACTTATCTTTGATTTAGGCAAAATTCTGCCTTGGGGTTCCTGGGCCAGGAGCATCTCCTGGCTGAGTTTCCCCTGCGCTTCATCCCATGGCAGGGCTGGGTGTCCCCACAGGGCTGATGGGCTCCTCACCACGCTGGCAGCCTCCCCCTGTGAAGCAGCAGCCACCCCTGATCCGGGAACGCCACTTCATCCGACATGGCAAGTGCATTTAATGAATGAATTAATTTTGTTCTCAACTGGGTGTGATGCATTCAAAAGCCAGAAAATAAATGTTTCCCTTTCCTAATATATCGTGTCCCTTTTGATTTGTCATAGGCACAACCACACGTGTACGGTCTCTCTGTATCTCCCCCACCAACTGGGTCCTGGATTTTCCATCACCGCAGAGATAAACAATCTCCACAGCAGAAGCAAATATCGCTGTACTGTGTGCTTCTTTCCACCCATATCCGCTGTCTCTGGCACTGTATGGTACCACATGTTGCTCAGGAGACCAGAACTGATATTGCATCTCTCTTGTGGGTCATCATGGCCAAAGACAACCACCTCCTTCCTCTCTCAGTTAGAATCTTTTAAAAAGTTCCATCTGAGATGTATTTATGCCCATTCTCCCCCACACCAATTTTCTATTTAAGCATCTGTATCCTTCTCCCTCCATGGTGCTATTCAGTCTGATACACACAGAGGGAGAGATCCTGTTCCCACTCAACTTCTGTTTTGCTAAGCTTAATAAGCCAAGAGTCTCTGCTGCAAAACCTGCTTCTCACTCCTCTGGCCAGCCCTTTTTTCTGCTGTTCCAGTTTTTGGATGAATGCCACAAAAATAGCGATCATGTTGGGGAAACCTGTAATAAACTACTCTTGAGTGACTGAATCACAACCAAGCCTTTTCTCTTTATAGGAGTGTTCATGAGACTAACTACACCCAAAATTTGGATGGAAATTGGGTACAGTGGTTTCTTCTGGTGTTCTCCTGAGGCCTGGGGACCACTTGAGCCAGATCTGAGATCTCAGCTGCAGTCTTGCTATGTATGTGGATAAAGCCCCAGTGCTGTGTAGCCTGGAAGCCAATTAGCGCCATTAAGAGTGTTGCCACTGTTTCAAAACTCATTTGCAATTACGGATTATTTTCTGTCATGATCTCGTTAGAAAGTAGAGCAGCAGTTAAGTGGTTAAGTGGAAGAAATTGTCTCCTTGCACAGCAGAGCTTCCCAGGATGGGGCACAGAGTTTCAGAGCAAGAATTAGCATTTGCAATCCCTCTGGTAATGAGAGGCCACGGGCACTCTGCCGGAACAATCCCCCACTAAACTGTCCCAAACACAAAGCTGCTCTGAAAAGCAAGAAGCCTTTTAAGAAGAAGTAATTGTTAAGATTTGCAAAATCCATTTTTTTTTCCATTGGCTCTGCAAATCCATTTTAGAATTTGTAAATTTGTTCTAGGATTAGATTAATAGGTTTCATGATTTATAAACCTTTTCTTCTCTTTCACCCTCCCCTTGACTTTAAGAAGCAACCACAGATGTCAGCTCAGTCAAGGTTTTAGAAATAATTTCTCAGTCCCAGCTGCTGAGATGCCATGGTAACTTTAGTACATTAGAGGGAGAGATTTTGCACCCAGAACATCAAGACTTTCCAGCACCAAACCCTCCTTACAAACGAGATGTTTGATGGAGAGATGTATTAGCCCCAGGCTGGTGTATGCTAAGAAGAACCATCCAGACCATGTGTGCCATCTCCAGTGAGCAAAACCCACCAAAAGAAGTCAAGGCTTTGCTTTGAATCACCTGAAAACAGAGCAACACCAGCACTGGGAGAGATGAGCTGTCTCCAAAGTTGGCTGCCTGGGAAAAACAGCAGAAAAGTGTGAACATGTTGAGGTATTACCCAGAATATCTCAGAAATTCCAACAGTCTGCAGCTCAGGGACTTCCTAAGTCAGTGATGGTGAGTTTTAATTCATGAGTCCTTGAGGGATTTGTCCTCTGTGCCCACGGTCCAGCGGCGTCCTCACGCACACAGCTATGCTTAGCGCCGACAGCCCGGCTGTCTGAGCATCCCTCACTGCTGAGCATCCCTCGCCACCCTCAGATATCCCAGCGGCATCACACAAGACAGCAGGACACGAGCGCCACAGCAAATCTTAACTCTGGGACCTGCACCTTGCAGACCTGCGGAAGCAAATAATTTATCAGACTCCAATAAAAGGTCCCACTGAGTAGCCCCAAAGACACTGCCTCAGCTCCACTCTGCTCAGTGTCCGCATCATTCCCAGCTTGAGCTGATGTGTTCTTAATTAGCATCTTAATGTGAGGAGCATATGCAATGAAGCATGAAAAGAAAATCCCCATCATTTAAATTCATTAACAGTCATCGAAAGTCTTCAATGCAGAGGTGGAATTATCTCTGAACTCCTTCCGAGAGACCAGCTGTGCTCACTAAACTGTGGTGGATGTCTCTGCACTGGTTTATTTATTTACCTGCCTCCGGGAGGTTTGACCCCCTAGATTATTACAGATTGCACCCACCAGATATCCTGGGTGTCCATACCAGGGTGCAGGTACCAGTGTAACCACAGCTGTCACCCCAAGTCCTGCTACAGAAGCACCATTGAAAGGTTGGTCATGGAAACCCTGCCAGAGCATCCCTGCTGAGGATGTTTACCGATCATGTTTACCACGTGGATTACTCTGCCTCCAGTATTTGTTCTTCTCTTATCCTTGCAACAGGGAATACCTCCAGCAGGTACTGTGCTCAATCTCTCCCCCCACAGCTGTCACGGTTTTAAGGCAATAGATGCAGACGGAGCAGGAATGAAGAGCCCAGCCCATGTCCTGGCAGAGCTCCGACTTCAAGCTGGCAGGAGAGAGTGAGAGTGCGATGCAGCTGTCCAGATGTGCCTGTGCCTGGATGTGTGTGGGAGCAGAGCTGGGTTCACACCTGCTGCGGTGGGATGCGTTTGATACCCCGAGCGAGGGCTGGAACACTCCTGAGGACACCAGGGGACTGCCTCGCTGGCGGTCAGGACCCTGCCAACCCCTCCCAGTACATAAGGCTTTCAACAGCATCACAGAATCACAGACTGGCTGGGGTTGAAGGGACCTCTGGAGATCATCCAGTCCAACCCACCTGCTAAAGCAAGTTCACCTAGAGTAGATCAGATAAGAATGTGTCCAGGCGGGTTTGAATGTCTCCAGAGAAGGAGACTCCACACCTGTTCTGGGCAGCCTGGTCCACGGCTCTGGCACCTCAAAGTAAAGATGTTTCTCCTCATATTCAGATGGAACCTCCTGTGTTTCAGTCTGTGGCCACTGCCCCTCACCCTGTCGTTAGGCACCACTGAAAAGAGTCTGGTCCATCCTCTTGACATCCACCCTTTTTTCCCACCTACCGTAACCAGAAAACACTCATTTTTCAACCCCACTATCTCAGCCTTCTGTCCTTCACCCATTTGCCATCACCCCAGCAAGGGCTGGTGGTTGCAGATGCTCGACTGACCAGGCTCCCAGACACCCTGCACCGCTCAGAGAAGCGACCCTCAAAACCAGGGACACGGGTCTCATAACTCACCAGAGCAGATACTGGGCTGGGTTCAATCTTTCCACGTACGGTCCCCCTGACTTAGATGAGGAGCTGGTCAGATATAAAATGGGAGTAGAAGAGGAAAAGCTTTGTCAGTGAGACTTGTCCTTCCTCCACGGTTTGTCTGTCCTGAGTGTTTTGCTGGAGGCAAATTACCAGAACCAAAGAGGCAAAGACATCAGAATAAGCTGCTCCAGAGTAATTAGAGTGTAGGTCTCATTTACAGAGAAAACCTGATTTAATGCAAAATGGGCTTATAACCTGGTGTGAATTAGTCTGGTTTAGGGTATTTGAAGCTTCTTGCATTTCTTTTGCTCAATTAGAGATCGGTTTTATAAGCTGAATCAAAATTTACCGTTAAAAAGGAATAAAACATCCTCACAGAAGTTTGAGCAAGTGCAAATAAACCGGATCCAGATCCTATTTGCATTCAGTCTGCGCCACTTTCCGAGTTCCTGAGGTGGAACTATCTGTGGAAGGAGACAGCAACCAAGCCAATAAATCCAGAAAGCCCATGGAAATGTCAAATTGTCCACACGTATATATTCTTGGAGGTCAGTCTTCATATGCGAGTTACAATCATATCATCTTTCTAGTGACAGGGCTGCAGGAGGAATGACAGGAGTGTCTGAGGAATGTGGTGATCTCAGATTCTTTCAGCCACCTTTAATAAATGATAGAAAGGGCTTTTTTTTCCCCTCTATGCCAGAAGATTTTTCACATTAGGTTTCATAAAGATATTGTATTCCCAGAACAGGAAAATAAAAGCATTTCCATTCAAAACACTACTCTAAGATTACATCTGCCTCAATTTTTAAAATACTTTCAAAAGTGATGAAAACCAGTGTAAAACAAAAGGAACATAAATCTGTTTTATTTTGCATTATATGGACTCCTCCATTTCATCTCAAAGGCATCAGGAAGGTGGAGAGGACTCCTGTGCATGAACTCCTTTGCAGCAAGAAAAAAGCTGAAAAACTTTCTATTTTGGTCCGCTCCGAAAAAGAAACCTCATTTTGCATTTTTTTCTGGATAGACAGTAAAATGAAAAAAGAGATTATTCATGCAGCTCTCATTAACCATTCATTTACAAGCTGTTTATAAGTGATTCGTCAATCCTAGGCGCCTGTCCTAGACAGGAGCAGCATGTGTTTATTAAAGCCGTCACGGAGGTGTTGAAGGCAGTTATAAGCTGTGACTGAAAAGAATCAGCTCAACCCTTTAGCTATCGATTAGCGATTTAGCCAGCCCGTATCCATTACAATATCTCTTCGTGCTGTACTAATGAGCACTTACGAATAGACCTGTAATCTAAAGCTGAGTTCTTAAATGGCAAACTCAGGTCTAGCTCTGAACTACTGATACCTTTTAGCTTGACCTCGCCTGGATCCCATGCCAGGGGTGCTCCTGGGGATGGGGCCATTTTTCACTAGGTCTCCTTGGAAAAAGCTGTAGAATATTTTTTATCCTGGACTGTATCCAACTGACAACCTGGGGATGGAGCCATCAGGCTATTTCCCATTGAGGTGACTTTGGTAAAATTACCTGGCAGCCCTCGGTACTGATTGCACGGCCCTGACCTGAGAGCAGGTGGCTGAAAGGACCAGATTCAGATTCTGCTCCATAAAAATGGGAGGATTTACTCCAGCAAACAATTCAGCCCAGTAATTGTATTCTTCTCTCTCACACTCGCTTGCCCTCCTTCTTTCCTAATAAAATAACTACATGACAAGGACTGAATTCGGCAGCAGGAAATTTTTCAACCTAGGCCTTCTCCCAGGTTAATCCATTATCTTCACAAATTACTGCAGACGGTTCTTTATTGTTTAAAACCTTTTATCCAAATAAATGCATAAACCTTTAAGAAGGGAAAGGGGGTGGAGGAGATGAAGGGAACCAGCATTTTAAATGAAAATACTTCCCTCATTGACTATTGTATGCTAAAAAAAAATGAAAATAAGATTTTGAAAAAGAAAATGACTGAAAGGAGAGGAAAGGAATAAGCCTAGGGGAACAGAAATTGGTGATCTGCAATGGATTCCATTAAAGTCTTCCCTGGTTAAATATTACAAGTGTTTGTTCTCTGCAGCCTGATAAATATCTCGCTGTGTTGAGATTGAAAATTGATAAGCCATGCAACATCAATCTCTTTCAGATTCGCAGCCTCCCTGCAAACTCATCACTTTGGGACAGGCACCAGTTTAATTAGCTGTTGGGGTAATGCCATGTTGGGCAGCTACCTAACAGCCTGAAAGCATTTCCAGGGTTCTGCTACATTAGGCCCCTTTGGGCAGATATTTCACGTACACCCAAACACAAACAGGAATGCGAGAGGCCAAATGAATGAGCAGCCTCCTCTCTCTTCCCCGCCTGATGCACTTTATTATCCTCGTTTCAGTATTAACTCACTGGTGGTGGGTAGGAGGTGGCTGGGAGACGGCGAGGGCAGAAGGATGCTCAGAGAGGATGTTTAAGAAGAGGAAGGGTGCGGGTTGGGGAATTTGTCTCAATCTGGGGGCAGGCACCTGGTTTCTGACAGCACAAGCAGCATTTTTTTTGCAACACCCAACCCTTGTTTCCCCTGTTTGGTTCCTCCAAGGGCACAGCGAGGAGCTCGGCGGCTCCCATCACATCCAACTGTCCTGTCCCCCCAGCTCAGACAAGCACATGTGCGTTTATAGGCTCAGTACAGACCCAGCTGCTCCTTTTTGGGGACCTGGCTAAAGGGACCTCTTCAAAGCCACCCATTGGGAACTGAACTCCAGATGTCCCATTAGAGACTGTCCTGGGGATGTTTGTTGAAAAGGAACTTGAGGGCTGATGACAAACCACCACCAAGCCCTTGACTTCACTGATGGAGCCTCTTGCATCACCTCTTCCCAGCACACTGAGGACCAACTCTGCCCGATAAGGGCATCCCAGCTATCGCCATGGCAACTCAGGGCTCCCTCAGGCTTGCTGGGCATCTCACCCAATTTCTCCTTTTCTTCTTCTCCTTCCTCTTCCTCCTGCCACAGCAAGCCAGAGGAATGGGGCCATCACTATTTCACCCAGTGTTAGGGAGGGAAACGCGGCTCCTGAGCAGGAGGAAAGGACTCGGAGACACACACAATGAAGATGCTGCCCCAGAGAGCAACTCCTCTTGTCGGGCCTGGGTGACTCTTTATCAGGGAAGCCTCGTTCACTCTGACAAAGCACAGCTAATGTTCTGTTTATTACCTTCGATGCTGCATTTGGACTGTCAGGAGATGAAGAAATATCCCCAGAATTAACAGCAACATAACAGAGGGAAAAGAGCCAGGGGAGAGGTTAAGGCAAGTGCTGTTATCTAAGAAATAGGCTCATAAACCCTCTTCACTGAAAATGGCTTGTGCTTAGATGGCAGCACCCCTTGCGGTATCCAAGAGGGGAACTGTGGCTTCTCCACCACTGCAGCACCGAACACAGAGCTGGATGGGTCAAGGCACTCCCCTGGTCACCTTTGCCTTCACAGATACTAATGCTCAGACCATAAAAATATGTCTGGTCCCATGAAGAGCGTTCCCAGAGAGAGTTACCTTCAAGTCCTTGAAGGCTGGAGTAGGCTCTGTGTACGTACAGTGCTTGATATGCCAAGCTGTGCTCCAGGTTAGTGATTTCAGGTGGCTCAGTCACAGGGAGAAGAGGAAATTCATTAGCATCCAGTGCCGGATTGTAAACTCTCAGTGAGAGAGGTTAAAGACGGGGGTGATTTATGGGCTGGACAGGAGGGAGCCCATCAGACCAAAAGCCCCG
Organism: Columba livia; assembly: GCF_036013475.1. Taxonomy (NCBI): domain Eukaryota; kingdom Metazoa; phylum Chordata; class Aves; order Columbiformes; family Columbidae; genus Columba; species Columba livia. The sequence continues at coordinate 5,728,168 of NC_088621.1, forward strand.
CGAGGACGGGGGACTGAAGCCCCGCTACCGTGTTAAAAACAGGCATCTGAATCCTTCAACACTTTGCAGCTCCTGATCCCTCTGGCTAGTTGAATTCACCCAGAATAGGAGAAGGCTTGAAATCTGGAAATTCTAGGAACACAAGGGTTATTGTGTGGGGATGTGACTCATCTATCCTCTACTCTTCATGTTAGCTGCTTTTGCTTCGCATTGACATCACTGCTGGCGGAGAAGCAGCCACAGAATCTGCTCTGCCGTGTCCCCTGTGGAGGGGAGGACCCAGCATGGAGCCAAGAGCTGGGGCTGACCCACCAAAATCCAGTGGGACACGAGTGGCTGAGCCTGTCTGCTGCAGCAGAATCTCATCATTTGCAGGAGGGTCTGATGGGTCGCTGCAGACGCTGAGACAGCATCTCCTGGCATGGCACGTCCATGTGGGTTGGGCCCACATGGAAGGATGCGGCCAGGAACGGTTGGTGTCAGGATGAAAGGTTCTCCAAACGCCACCTCGCTGGGAGGGTGAGCTGCGCTGTCAGAACAACGCAATTAGCCTCTTAATTCTTATTGTTAATTAACTTTGCTTGCTCCAGCACCTTTGTCAAGGTATCGCCCTGCTCTCTGGGGTGCTCTTGGGAAAGCAATTATATGCTACTTACTTTGCAATTAATTACAGCTTTAAGAAGGCCGTGGGAGGGCACCTCTTCCTGTTTGATCTTGTAAATGCTTCATTAAAGGCCCAACAAGGAATAGAATATTTTTGTAGTTTTTCTCATCTGGTAACCCTGTCTTTGTCCCCTTTGAAGAGGCAGTGGTCATATGTATTTATACTTTGTTTTAGAAAAGAAGAAAGAAAGACCAAAACAAATGGAATTAATTTGGTATGGACACCGCACAACACCTCTGTTGCTTTCCCCTGACTACGCCGGCTGCTAAAATTAACACTGAGAGTTTCTAGTATTAATGGGGAAGGATGGGTGACACTTTCCTAATGAAACAGTCTTTCAGTAGGAAGGCTGCAAACAAAATCAAACTGCTCACAGTGTCTGCAAACCTGGCAAATGTCGCCTTGTGGTCCAAAACCTGAAGAACATTTTGATGGAGGTGTCTGGGGTCAAACACTGACACATTCAATCACCCGAGAAAAGCTTTTAAGCCAAGAAGCGGAAACTTGAGGGTTTACCACTGGTAAGTATTTAATGAAAGATGCTAAGGTTTTGATTTTTTTAATTAGGCTGTTGGAAAAAATATTCCTGTTAGAATTTTCTCAGAGAAAGTGTCATTTTTAAAGCCTGTTCTACTAAAGAGATGCTAAGAGGAGCTATTCTACAATAGCTCCTTTGTTTGCTGCATTCTCACCCAGTTTCGCAGTGAACTGAGCAACCACCAGCAAAGAATGTGTCACATGAATAACTGACACAGCTGTGTTTTCTGCAGCAAGGAGCAGAATGCGACCTCTTGTACATGGTGCACCCTCTGAGCGCAGCACCACGATGAAAATATCAGTGGTGGATGCGAAGAGGAGCTGCTGGGTGCAGAAATCCCTGATTTGAATCTGTACCCCAATGGGCTGGTGACCCTTCCCTAAAGCCATCTGCTGGCAGGTTGTCCTGTTGTCATCACGTCCTTAACTCCAACTGTGCTGCATCATTTGAAGAGTGGGCCAATTTGGCCAACAACCTGGGCTCCCTTGCCAAGATGGCCTTCATCCCGTCCTCACCAGCCCTTGCATGGCCACCTTCTCCTGCTCCTTCGCCTGAGCGCCGGTGCAGGGAGCGTTTGTGCCATACGGTGGGTTCCTGCTCTCCAGCTGGCACTCTCGCTCAGAGGAGCTCTGCCTTTACATGAGCATCCTCTCGAGGAGGGGGGAAAACAGCAGCTTCTTGCTTGGATTATTTTGGACACTGCCAGCAGCGCAGCTGGAGTGTGTCAGAGGTGCTATGAAGCCTGGCGATGAGGTGAGGAAGGGAAAGCAGAAAGAACAGATGGGGAGAGGAATAAAAGACTCTATTTACCGAGGGCCGACTTTGCTCTTTCTGCGTCTCAGCTTATCTACCGGATGCTGAAAAATTTAGTCTTTGTTATGCTAATATTGCTCTTGTCAGCACAAACAGCACGGCTGTTCCCACGCCTTCTCACACGAGTGGAAGCACCAAGTCAGCAGAACGAACGGGGCCATCCCTACCCACACAGCCTGCGACTGCAGGGACTCACTGTCTGCTATTGCAGCTTCCTGCTTTCTTCTCCTCCCTTTGAACCGATGCAGGGAAAAATGAAAGGAGTTGAGAGGAGGGTACACACATGTTAGGGGAGGCTGGGAGGGAGCTTGGGTGCTGCAGCTTTGCCTGGTCCCTACAGGAAGCGCTGACTGATCTGCCCTGGTGGGTTGGAAGAGAAGATGCTCACCCCATGGTTCATTCAACAGGGTGTGTGTCTGCTTGGGCTGTCAGCTCCACAGGGTTGTGTGAGGTTGTAGAAGGATGAAATCCCCATACCGGCACAGAAATGCTGCACATGAGCACAGCAAACCCTCCACGCCAACCCGCAGTCCGGCACTGCCTGGAAAGGGACATGTCTGTGTGGCTCTGCCCACCACACTCCTGCACTGACAGGGACACGTTTCGGGCTGCTCCCCCAAACCCCGCAGCATTTAGCTGCTGGAGGAGCTAGATGAATCTCATAGGGGGAACTTAATCTTCATTAGCAGCCTTGTTAATTTGCCCAGCTTTTCCCCTCTTCCACGGTGCCACAGATCCATTCAGAGCTGGCTGCTGACTGCAAGAGACAGCTCTAAAGCTGTTTTGGATAATTCAGCCTGATATCAAGCAAACACAAGGAACCAGACGGTGCCTGGGCTGACTGAGAGGGTTACCACCGCCTCCTTGTCCCCCTGTCCCCTCCCGATGCTCCTTCCTTGTCAGGGCTGCCTGTGCTGGGGAACCCTGCACACCCGATGTCTGCGCGGCAAGGATAAATGGGAGCCGTCAGTCACCAGAGCTATCAATCTGCCAAGCTGCATCAAATCTGCCATAAAAATTGTTTAAAAAGAAAATTGACATTTTGTTTTATAGCGCTGCAGTTTAATGGAGGGGGAACGAGGGCTGGAGGACCCGTGCTGCCTCACACAGCTGCTCTGATGAGCTGTGTGGGAGTTGTCCTGTTCCCAGCCCCAAGTGACGTCCTCCCACTTTGGAGACCAGTGTCCAGCAGGACTCCAGGGATGAAGGTCATGTTTTGGGCATGAAGATTATCCCCAGCATGGGCTGAGCAGCAGCTCAAGGCTTTGCAGCAGCGTTAGGCAGAGCCTAACCCACCGTTCTGCTGAGGAACAGCAACTCTGGGTCTGCCCCACTAACCAAAACCTGTGTGTTGCCCTGAGGCCAAGCTCATCACATCCTACAGTAACTCATTTGATGACACTGCTGGAGCTGATTTTCCCACTGCCAGGCCCCGGCAAGGCGGAGATGCTGACTGAGCCTTTTCCACCACTTAGGGCAATCAAATGTCTTGCTCTCAAGTAGGTTCTTCAGTGTCTGCTAAAGGCTGAGCGTGCCCGCCACCTCTCACTCAGCAGCACTAACACGGCCTCTCGCTCCCTCCTCCACCTACTGCCACAAATTGTGCAGAATCTGAACATGTTGGTGACCTGCCGAGGTGCTCAGCACTGTGCGGGAGGGGACTGCAGGCAAATAGATGTCACTTAGAAAAGTAAGAAGCTTTTTCTTTCCTCCTCTCTTGACTCCATGCTCCTTGCCCTGACCAAGGACAGCCCAACTTCTTGGGCCGATCCCGGTGCTTCACACCATTTTAATGGAGGGGGAGCCCCTAAGTGGCATGTTCCCATAAATAATAAGCCATAAAATCTGGGATTTATGGAGTGCCTTTCACTGAGACACTGCCATGGACTTTATAGCCACTGATGAAGGAAGCCATGCGGTGTCCTGCCAAATACAGCAGTCTCGGGCTGTTGTGGAGGAAGCTGAGGCACGGAGGAAGGCAGCAGTCGCAGGAAAGACGCATGGCCGGCCAGGAGTAGGGCTGGAACAGGGACCCACCTGCTGCTCTGAGCTCCTGCATTGAGCTGCAACCTCAACTGCCATTTGTGACACACGGGACAACGCATTTTACAAGCCTAATGTGCACCTGCTTTTCCCTGCCTGGCCAGCCGGTGGTACAGGGTGCCTCCCGAGCAGTCCCACACCGCAGACATTGACTCCAGGAGATGCTTCCACATCTCGTTTCAAGCCTTAGCTTCTATTCCTAGCCTTCAGCTGTTAATTCCTCTCTCCTTTTCCTATTAATTAATTCTACAAAGCACTTGGAGACACATTTATTATGAGTGACACAGTAGCAAATAATCTCTCCAGTTTTATTACTGTGTGACTCCAGCACATCCCGCTGATTGATGGCTACTTATCTGAGCGGGAGAGTGACCAGCAGCCAACGTGCATTAACCCCTCGCTTACAAGGATGTAGGTCATGTCAAGGGGTCACAGCAGTTTAATGGAAATCTGGGTACCGTCCAAGAGGACCTGAATGGTGTGTCCTCAGCAATTTGCCTCTTTTCAGGACCTGGTGTATCCTGGGAATGGGTCTCATAAATTTGTCGCAAAAAGGGTCATTGGGCACACAGGGCGCCGCCTCCTTAACCCACTGGGCACTGGGTTTCGTGCCTCTGGTGCTGGGCACTCCACATGCACCTTTTGGAAATGCAAAAGCTGAACCATGAGTGTTTCTCCTGGCTTGGAGCGGTGGATGCTGTTGGGTGCGTGAAGGTGTTTGCAGAAACCAAATCAAACACGAGACAAGCAGGAGCAGAAGGAGGAGGGTGAGTGGGGCAACTCTGTTTGGGATTAAAATAGAAGAATTGAGAAAGGTGCACACTCTCCTGTGGTTCCAGTTCCCTCACCCACCATAAATGGCCATCGTCCATGGAGACTGGCACCAAAACATCCAAAAGCTGCTGGAGATGCAGAGGTTCAGGCACAGCTCAGAGCTGCAAAGTCCTGCTGGGGCTGAAACCACCTTTGGTGAGCTCAGAAGCAGGAATGTTGGGACCTGGGAAACTTTAACACTGAAAACTAGATTTTAGGTGGCTCCAGGGTTAAGCAATAATTGAGAGGGGTTTATAGGCTTTAAATTTTGAACGTTGCCATATAAAATGGAAACCAAGTGCCTCTGTCCTCTAGCACATCTAATTCATAGTCTCCTGTACCTCAGTTCTCCATCTATTAAATGAAAAAAACATCACAGATGTGCCAAGAGGCAGATGCTAAAGAAGCCGAGGGGCTCGGATGCAAATTTTGCAAGCCCAGTAATTACCTCATGGGGCTGACGACACCACATTCTTGCCTTGATCATGAGAGACCAAGATGAGAAGCAAGGAAGGCCCCAAGATTCAAATCAAAAGTTCCATCAGCACAGAACAAAATGAAGCCAAATGTTCATCATCTTGAGGGTAAATCTAATTAGACTTGTTGCTGACAGTTTTCTTTTATTTCCTCCAGCACTTTTTCAGGCAGAAGGACAGATGTCAAGACCAGCCTCTTAAATATCATTACCGAAGCAAGCATGGATATCGGGGAGAAAAACTGTTTATGTTCTTGCTATTTAATGGCATAAAACAATACTCTTTACAGCAACTATTAGCTGGCTAATGGCATCCCATCATTCCTCATATCAGTTAAGTGACAGATGGAGCTGACGGCATAATTAAGCCAGTAAGAGTCTCATAAATTACAAAACTACCACTGAAGCACCAACCACGCCGAAGGAACCATTGCAATATGATGTATGAGGGGCGCGAGCAAACAGTCCTCACTGAAACAAAATCATCACGGGGTTTGGTCGCGCTGGGATAAAACCTTGAAGTCAGTCACACGGCATCACCAACGAGCCACGTTTTGCTGGGAACCAGTCGTGTCTCACTGAGGAACACAATTTATTTAAATTCAATTTATCGACGCTGGAGGTAAGGAAAAAACGGCACCACTGGAGCGATACCCACAAATGGGGCCTGGGTAAGGGGGGAGTGGCAAAAATGAGTCTTTTCTCCACAATCTCCTCATCAAAAGGAGGTGGCGCTTCTGGGTCTCTTAGGTTTACTAAATTGCCAAGTGCTAAGGATGGGAGAGTCCAGAAACTCTTCACGGAAGCTGGAGCAGATTTCTGCACCTGCTGCTTTCACGTTTCTAGAACCGCAGTAATTGAGGCTGCCTGTGTATCACTAGCTGAACAGATTTTGTGGGAGTGGAGCCGTTTTTGACAGCGGTAAAATTTCTAGCTCATTACAAACTTAAGTGAAATTTTCACTTCATTCTGATGTATAACAGGAAAATGAAATATTGAAGAAATTTATCTTGGATAATTCTGACAGAAGTTTTTTTGCTTTCTTCAAGATGTGAGAAAATTTGAAATAACAACTTTTCATCCTCCTTCCAGAAAAATTCAAGTTCTGCACTCCTGTATTGTGGAGTATTGAGGAGCAGATCCCTGCCATGACAATGGGATGTGGATCATTTGTCTTTCCTCGTGGCTTTGCCTCCGCTCAGGACCATGGTGGTCAAGCAAAGGAAACTGGGACCAAGGGAACAGTGGGAGTCACTGAGCTCCCCAAACCACCACACTAAACAGCAAAGTTATGGCCGTGGGGAAAGGGGGCGCCCAAACAATGGTGTGTTGGATTGAGACAATCTTTTGGATGCTACAGGCCCAGGATATGCGAACATCTCCCTCTGGTTATATAGAAAATGGTCACCTCTCGTTTGTAACCCCTCAGATGGCTCTACCCCCCACATTGCTGGCTTCTGGGAGAAACAGCCTTGTAGATGATAAGTTATAAACAGCTTTTATTTTACAGTTCAACACCATGACCTGCAATGATACAGCAGATCATTTTAGCAGAATATTAGCCCTTTGAATTTTAAATGAATTTAATTTACAAGACTAAGGATAGAGGAAGAGAACTATCCATGGAGATATTATTTCATCAGAAAAAAAATCACACAGAGAAATCTGTGGCTCAGACAAATAGAGGCACATTAAGGCTGACAGTGAATGATGTGAATTTACCAGGGAATTATATAGAGAGGGTAAGGGAAGTGGCAGAATTTACATTTGGTGACTGTGTTTATTGCTTACAGCTGAGCATTATAAATAATGAACTGGGTTCTTACTATCTATGCTATAAAGTTGTATTTTTCCCCTTACTCCAGCTCTTCAGATCTTGTAGATTTTGTGCCATGCGCAAAGCACCTTGGGGAAGGAGCTGATGGAAATGATTTGCTGGACAGCAGGAGCAAAGTGGGGGTCAGGGATAGGAGAGAATCACAGACCAGGCAGGACAGAAAGACAGAAAAGATTTTTCCAAAGCAGAAGTTGCCATGAGGATTGTCCTATTGAGTGGTGACCCCCAGGGACCTGGTTTTCAGGAAATGTTTCTGAAAAGTGTGTCCTTTCAAAGCTTCTGGCATCCCAACAGCACCTCGTAAAAGAGATCAGTGAATCTGTCATTGAGACAGGAACGCTGAGGCTGAGGTGTGGAGGGACAGAGTGGCAGGACACCTGCCCAGACACACGACCCAGCCGGTTCCACGCACCAGAGCAAAGTGTGACCTGGGGACACAGCTGGGACCGGGGCACTCACTGAACACCAGGACCTCTCACAGTTGCACTCGTACCTGCCATGCAAAAACTCCCTGATTCGCAGCTGCCCAGCAAAAGACAGAATCATAGAACCAGTCTGGTTGGAAGAGATCCTCAAGATCATTGAGTCCAACCGTTACCCCACCCCTGGCACTAACCCGTGTCCCTGAGAACCTCATCTCTGAGGCTGTTCAACCCCTCCAGGGATGGTGACTCCAGCCCTGCCCTGACCAGCCTGTTCCAGTGCTTCACAACCCTTTCTGTGAATACATTTTTCCTAATAGCCAATAATCTGAACCTTCCCTGGTGCAACCTGAGGCCATTTGCTCTGTTTCCCGATGTGTAAAGAGAGCAAAGGGCACCAGCCTCCTTTCTAAACGAGTTGAGATCTAACCAGGAAAACAGCCGCGCAAGATTTCAGGGTCACGAAGCAGCCTTGCTGCTGAACTTCGTTACCATCCTCCGGTCTCTTTTCTTTTCCAGCCTTGTCTCCTCCCTTGGCTCTGCTGCGGCCCTAACGCCGTTTTTTCATCTCATCCCCTAATAGTCACGGTCTGTACTTTGTGCCTCTGCCCACCACAGCACGCTGCAACACCGAGCCCTCCACAGAGCTCCCACAGCTGCTAATGGCACGTTATTTTCCTTCTTCCCTGTGGCGAGAAAGAAAAAGGAAATTTGATACCAATTTATTTCCAGTTATTGTTTGCTTCTCCAACAGTGGCTCATTTGGAAAGTTTAATCACTAGGTAGCTTGTTCTGCTTTCTTGCAGAGCATCTTTTGTACTGCAAGGCACGTTGCGCATTGTGTTCTTTCCCTAACATGGTTTTCATAGAGTGAGCTTTGAAAATCATTTTCCTTGGCCACTTTTCTTCTTGAATGTTTGAAGCACCTTCTCTTTTGTGAATCCCTGGCTCTCCTCCCTCACAGCTCTGCTTTTTGTGATCTGCCTTGACCCTGCATAGTCCTACGTAAAATTCAATGAAATCAGCTGACAGATCTTTTAGTGGCAGCAAGTTTTGGGTCAGACCCCCCAGAGAAGTCAGAACCTGAGACAGCCCAAACCACGGCACACAGACAGAAACTGGCAGAGACTGCTTCGTCCATCAGGCTGCTGACTGCACTGTCCCGCCTATTCTAAATTACTTCCAATCCAGAATGGATTAGCAAAGGAAAAGAAATCAGGCAACATAAGAAACCACAGTGCTTTGGTATGTAATCATCACTACAGAGAGAAACTACTCCAAAACTAGCAAAGGCAAATCTCACTATGGTGCTGCACAAGTGATTCATGCAGGTAAAGTCTGGCATATCTGAAACACGTCCCAGCAATCGTGTCCATGTGCAGTGGATCTTGTAGTTCCTGGAAGTACCAGGTTCCTGGCATGAGTGGTGTGTGATGTACAGACACGTTTCTCCCGGGGACGTCCCAGCGAGGGCAGCGCTGCCTCGGGCTCTCACTAGTGCTGGCTGGAGCAGGTTTCCAGGACTGTCCATCTCTCATCCTTCTGGATTTCAGGGTCAGGACTTGGCACACCATCCACACGTGTACGTGCGTGCAACGATCTGTTCAGACAGTCTGTACCCAGTTATGTCTTCTGTACATTGGCAACACTCCTAAGGTCTTGGAGATCATTTAATTACTTACACTGTACCATTTCATATACATTCATTTCAGGAGTCCCAGCTATGAAAATACCATTCTCTTTTTCACCAAGACAGGAACAAAGCTGCCCATGTAAGAAGTCATTTTTAGAAGGCTTCCTTTTAATTTATCTTTTTTTTGCTTCAGCAGTGTTGAGAGCATGCAATGAGGTTCAGTTCAGGTAAGAAACAAGAGGAGCTGTGCAAAGACCAGGTCTGGAAATGACGGCTAATGCAGTGCTGTCGGGGGAGCGGACACCAACACCAGAGTGTGCACAACCTCCCTATCCGGGTAATAACACCTGTGGTCAAGGGCCTGTGATTCCATCCTTTGAGCTGGGTGACAGAAGCAGCTAGGCTGGGTTAAAAAAAATATCAGGTTTATCTGCATTGGCAATATCCAGTTGAAAAAGCCAAAGCAGAAAGCAATATTCCCTTCCACTCCAAGTCTGAACTACTTTAGTGTGACATTTTTCAGAGGGACCACTCTAATTTCTCAGCACACAGGGCTCATTCTCTTTTCACATGGACTCCCATTATATACAACCATACTCAAAAGGGTAGAACTATCCCACTTTTCATCTGGGGTTGAACAAAGCATTTCCTTTAGTCCCAGATGAAATCATGGCCAATTTCTCCATCCACTAAAAATTCAAAACTACAAAAGAAAACTACCCACCCTGGCTTGGTCCGAAATGAATTCATTTCCCGGCTTGTTTGGGAACGGCAGGTGTTAGAGCCAGATTGCAATGCAGGTAGTAAATGAGCTCATCAAACTTTAGCTGGCAAAAATTCCTCCCTGGACTAAATGAATCCAACCTTGATGCCTTTTATAGTCAGCCGAGAGCAGGGGCAACCAGGAGAACAAGAGCTCTGCGCAGGGAGCCTTGGCTGCGAGCTGCAAGACTTGAACCTGGGATTTCTGGTTACACCAGAGATCCCCAATGGCAGGAGAATTCCTCCCCCCCTCCAAGATTTTTGAGAACAGGGCTCAATTCACAGGAATGCCAACCCCCCCCAATAAAGCATGTGTGTGCCAGACTTCAGCTCAGATCCTGGGCTCATTACTGAGAAACACAAGTGGCACCTCTTAACTGCTGCGTGTCCTAAATGCCTCCGCTTCTCTTTATTAGCACTTTCTGCAAGAAGAGGGAGGAATACACACAAGGTACAGTTCACAGATATGCCTGACTGATCTTGGTATTCAACACGATCTCAGCTTGTCTGTCTAATGAGTCAACTGCATCATTAGGGCTATCTCAGGGAGATGCTAGTAAGCCCCAGGTATGTGAAGTGTCACCAGCCCTTGGAAGGTCCCTGCCACAGGAGGGGAGAGGTTGTGCTTGCTTTGGAGGCTGAAGGATGCACCTGGGAGGGAAGGAGAAGGATGAGGTAGGAGGCAGAAAATTGAACTTTGGCTGTCTCGGCTCTGTGCCATGCACCCATTTCCTTTGGGCTCAGAGACCGATGTTTAAGGACGGATCCCCCTTCCCATCCAAAGCCCCCACACCTGGGCTCCCTCTGCAACTAAAGCAGAGACACTTGCAGCGGACATTCGCTGTACATGGAGGGGGTGACAAAACCTCTGGAGAAGGTGCTTCTGCCTCTCCACTGCCTGCAGAGGAAAACCAGGGAGGCTACCTGAGACTGGACAGTCGGATGGTTAAAGAAAAGGCACTTCCAGCTAAGCCCTTCCATACAGCAGCCTTGAGTAGGAAAATCTCTTACGAACAGGTCTCTGTGTCCCCCAGCCCCTGTTCTCCCCTCTGTATTGTGTGGCACTGGGATGAACACACAGAAATTCTGCCACAGGGAAAGGCCAAATAACCAAAAAGCAGACGGAAGCAGTAAGAAGGTTTTGTGGTGCTATGGGACATCCCAAAACAATCCTGCCCTATATGGGGCCACTGTTCTCCCACTGCAGCCACATACAAACCCTGGATTCAGGAAGCTTTGGCTCTGCCCTCCCAAGCAGGAGCTGCCGTCCCACCAGATGTGTGCAGGGAAATGTGTGTGCTTGTGGCTGTGCTGCTGCGGGGACGGGAACGCTGCAAACCCCGCGACATCTGAGTGTTACCACAGTACCACCAGCAAGGCCTGCCCCTTGCGTCTTTGTTCTTCCTGATGAAAGGACTCTGGAATTTGTGCATTATGCGATTTATTTGCCTTTTTTGCAAATACACACCCCTTTCCTCCTCCCTCACCTACTCCTTCCCTGAGATAATATTGACACCGATACCCATAAAGGAGAATATTAAAATAACCTTTTCCATTACATCCTAATTTAACTACTTTTCTGTGTTGCACGACACACCCGGCTGTCTTTGTCTGTTTGTAATGTGCTCCTTCATTCCTTCCTTGAGAGTCCCTCTATTCCATCAAATTCCTCCTCCTTGCACACTAAGCTGCAGATTACTTTTTCATAAGATGCAATTTCACCCAGATCTCATTACTTACTCTCTTAATGTATTTCCTGTATTTGTTTCATCTACAATTTCTCTTGTGCTCTGTTCTGATAAAACAGTTGAGGTGCTGTGGAAAGTACATTGCTGGAGTGCATTAACTAAAACTCTTCTTATTCTCGATTCGATATGCATTCTCTGTGCCTCCGGCCTGCTGGGCAGAATTAGACCCAGTACGTGTACAGTGCACAAAGGACACCAGAACGTAGCCCTCTTGATATATTAGCATCTGTCTGATAGTGGCATTTAAGCTGGCCAGGAACCAGGAGCAACAGGAGGGTGGGCAAAGAAACTCACTGAAAATATTGGGTTTTCAAGCCGACCTCAAGATGCTGAAGTTCCATGAGGATTCTATAACGCTGCGCGAGAGGTGGAGTTCACTGTGGACACCCTCTCTTGGGGTACAGTCTCCCCCCAGGAGAAGCCATTCTGACAATGTTCAGAAAATGAGCTATTTTCTAGAAAAAAAAGTCACCAAAAGTTTTTGATGAAGGATTCTGATCAATCAGGAACTGCAGAGGAGCAACGTCTGCACTGGCCAGAGTTACAGCAATGGACCAAATCCATCATGACACCCTCACCCTGATACAAACCTCTCCCCAGATGGTCCCACTGGGGTGAGAACTGAACAACAGAGTAAAAAAGGCAGAAGAAAAAAGGCGTCTGTGACACCAGGGAGACAGATAAGACAGGAAAGTCCTTTTGAAGTCCAAGAGGGAGCCAGGGGCAGGACAAGGACCATTGCCTACATGTATGAATCCCTCAAACGTCATCCCGATGGACTTGGATAATTCCAAGCTTGTTGGGTTTGTGTGGGAGTCGCTGTTGAGCTCCTGTTCCCAGAGTGTATCCAAACCCAGTGCTGGTTTGTCCCCTTACCTTCATCTTCCCAGCGGAGCTGGTGACAGTGGAGCGGACACGGCACCTCTGTCACGAGATGTTGAGCTGACGGGACCGTAACAGCGCAGCCTGTTCTCAGAAAAGAGCTATTTGCCTTAAGAGGCTTAAAGTGCAAGTTTGGGGTCTGAACTTAAGCCAAAAGTTTAAAAAAAAAAAGAAAACCCTGTAATTACTGGCAATATTTTCCCTCCGCAGAAGATTAACAGGTCAGGAGAAGAATTTAAGTCTCCTTCTTTCCCGAATTCCAATTTAATAGCAAATAATCCTGCTCCTGAATGCAAAGAAAATATATTACCCTGGAGAATTCTGGTGAAGTTCAAAGGAGGTCAGACAACAAAAAGGTCAAAAATTAAACAGATGGCATTCTCTGATGGCGTATACAAAAAAAAAGCGATCTGCCTTCCTTTTCCATACCTACATTCCTTCCCTGCCATTAAATACCACACATATACCCCTTCTTGTTTGTTCTGCGGCGAAAATAAGAGTCTGAAGCTGCTAACACTCCCCATCCTGCAGTGATGCTCAGGCGAGCGCACCATTTTTAATGTGTCTGGAGGGAGGAATTTATTAAAGAGGCACTGCATTAAAAATATGCAAATGTTCCCAGTAACTACACAGGCCCATGAGGAAGCCAGATGAAATGTCATCCCTCCCTTCTCCCTTCCCCATTTTTATGCACTGAGATGGTTTATGGTTCCTCCTGTTTTATACTGTAACTGGGAGCATGGCAGATATTTAATCTGTTTGGAAATAATTGCAGCAATAATGATTATTTTATTGGGTTTAACTACGTTCTAAAAAAAAAGGAAACACTGCATCAATGACACGCCAAGAAAGGGAGAAGGAGAAAAGATGCTCTGAGTGTGTGCGCGGTGTTTTATACCCACTATTTGCACACATGCGGGGGGGGACGCCTGCGTGATGCACGTGGACAGGACGGAGCACGTGAAAGCACATCTGGGTGAGTGTGTAACACGCAGTGTGTGCCCCAACACTCCAAACCAGATCGTATCTCTAAAATTAATTGCTTACCCTGAGTTTTTAAGAAGTTATCTCTTTCAGAGTGTAACAGGACAGGCGAGGCACAGGGAGAGGAAATACCATTAATTTTCTGTTTCTCCACATTTCCTCTTTGAAGCTGCTGTTACGCAGCCTGGAGGCAGCTAAAAGCCACAGTGAGATGGACTCTGTGGTCTTAATCCCACAGAAAACACATCTCTCAAGTTCTTTTTATATCTTCCCAACCTTCCCAAATCCTGCCTAATACCAGGCTTCGAAGAGCTTTCTTTTTCACGTTTCCCCTGATTTCCACATCCTCCCTGTTACCCCCTCCCTCTTGGCTCCTGCAGCAGAAGGAGAAGTGAACACCAGCACAGCCAAGCAGCATTATCAACGTGGTGCAAATAAAACATTGGGAAGAAAAATGACATGATAATTCAATCCAAACAGTCCCTTCCAGGGAGGAGAATCTCTCTCTGTCCCCAAATCCAGAGCACAGTGTGACACAACATCTATGAATAAGACATCAGAGGTTTGCTGTGACCACTGCAAACACTGCAACACTTGCCTGGGCTTCGCCAACACGCATTAACCAGAATTTGTTGCTCAATGTCATCTCCTTTCATCTCAATTAACTTCTCTTTTTTTTTTTTTCTCCCTCCTGACTACTCAATTAAAAGTGTGACCAAAAGTTAATTACTCTAATTCAATTTAGCTACAATTCCTGTGGGGGAATGGAGAAGAGAAGGGGGTGAGGGGGCAGAGAAGGGAGCAAAGGCAGAAAAGCTGTGGTGGAGTCTCCTGAAGAATCAGGTCTTGTGAGCTTAGCTCTGCTCACAAGTGTCATCCCAAACCGGGCTCCCAGGGGAGCAGCAGGAAGGTCTAAGAACAAGAGATGACGAGCAGGACAATGATGATGGATGGATGGATGGACGGACAGGTAGCTCTGCAGACAGGCTGTGCATGGGGATGGAGAAACAGAGAAATCTGGAGTAAGAGGTGAAGCGCAAGACTGACTTTCCTGGCAAGCTGTCCAAATGGATTCTTTTAATTAACTTCTTTCTCACAACATCCTGGCAGGGTTGCAGACTAATTAGAAACCCCTTCTCTTACGCTGGGAAGCTATCCTGACGTGGGCACTCGCGGCCGCAGCCCTCGTATAGGGGACATATGGCAGCTGAAGGTGCCAGACGAAGCAGCGTGGCACGTTGGCAAATGTCGTTAGCTGGGAAGGAGCAGCGCGGCTCAGTCGCGAGCCCTCACCAGGCTGCTTCCCTCATCACCTGCACATAAAAGACTTGAGTGCAAAGCAGAGGCCCTTATAGGCAGCAGAGCTGGGCCAGCTTAAGGCAGGGTGGAAATCAGGACACCAGACTCCCAGCTCTGTTAAAAGTTACTCCCCACTCCCTTTAAGTCTTGAAAATAAATAGAAAAATGTATAATCAGCAAACTTCCCTACCTCTAGTCAGCGCTGGCCACAACCATTAGTAAATAGACTGAGCAATAGTCCCATCTAACGCTGACCTGCAAGAGCCCCTTGACAATCACAATTTCCCCTGCTGAGAATTGCCCATTTCTTCCCGTTCTCTCCAACAGCATTAATCTATCACAGGGATTTTAACTTGCACCCCCTGGTCACCATCATGCCTTGATAGCTCTCTGTCAGGGACTTTATCAAAAAAGGCTTTTGAAATTCAAAAGGAGGAGTGTGTGTATATATACTCTCTCATTCCCTTTTATCCACTGGTCTCTTAACTCATCCAAAAGATTTAAGCAGGTTGGAGAAACACAATTTTCTTCTGCAGAAACCATGCTGTCTGTCCCTTATCCTATAAAAAAGCCTAAATATAGACTCTGAAAGTCCCTGCAGCTGGGAATCTGAATGCAGCCATCCTGCTTTGAAGCTGCCTGAGACTCGTGCAGTTCCCAGATGAAGGGCTAGCTGGCTCTGTCAAAGGAAAGACACAGGTCTTTCAAAGATGCTTGGAAATACCAGGAAAGATGTCAGTGGTCCACAGATTCTCTTTTTCCTCCTACTTTTCTTAGAGTTACTTTAGCCTCTTTAGCTCCTTGTCTCTGGCAGCTTGTGCTGAGGAGGAGTGAGGCAGTTCTACCGACTACACCCACCTGGGAAGGAAAAGAGCCTGATGTCAAATGGGAAATAACTAAAATATCATGGAAGTGGGGGTCCTCAGCCAGTCAGTGCCAGGCCTGGGGACACAGCCCAAGAGCAGGAGGCTGCGCTGTCACCCGTAGGTCCCAAGCCCACGTTTTTGCCCAGTTGAGGCCACATTTCAACCTGCAGAGAGAACGAAGCACCAGCATCAGCCACCCTCCCTGCACGGACCGATGCTGTGCAGCACCCACGTGTCTGGCAGCTCCCCGGCAGCCCTCCTGAAGGAGTTTGGCCAACTCAGTTCTCCGCGGACTGACTCTGCTCCCTCCCAGGACCACTCTGAGCCGCTGCCACGCATCAGGCCTGCCTGAGCAGCCCAGCGGGTCAGCGCGTGGGCTCCTTTCTTGCTGCCCACTCACTGTTTCAGCTTCCCTGCGCTTTGCTTTCCTCTCTGATAAAGGCAGGTTATCAGGATCTGCCTTGCTGCCGGGGAATGGCTAACAATGATAGTTATTATTGGACCCTCTGATCAGTCAGAGACACATTTGCCAGAACAGCGTACCTGAATTAAACCTCCTTCTCCACCCAGAGCTCTGATGTCTCCAGGATCTGCGATCCATTTTCTTAATGCAACCGCCTGACAGTTAAATCCATGCCTGTGTCTATTAGGGAAATGCATGTGTTATGAGCACCATGAATTCAGGCAGCCCTGTTAAATCTACTTGATATATTCACTTCGACCCTAACCGCTCCTTCCCCCAAAAGTTACCTATCGGGCAGGCACTAGAGCTGTCAGGTCGTGAAGGATAACAACATTACGGGACTAACGGAGAGCGAACCATCGGGAAGAGCGGGCTGGCTTCACGCTGCCTGCATTAGGCACAGGGCAGCTCTGGGAAAACAGCATTTCTGCATCAAGTGCGGGGGAAGCTTTTGAGACATCAGGCTCCACACGCTGATCTGGAAGCACTTTGGAGATGTTCACTAATGGACATTACTGCCCTGAGGGGAAATAGGAAGGCAAGGGAGGTAATGGCGTACATTTGATGCTGATTTTAAGGCACTGGAGAGAGTCCCATGTTGGTTTTGACTGAGCCAGATCCGAAGAGGAGTCGCCGCGTTGGCAGAGCTGAGGAGCCTGCCCAGGGCACAGGGGACCTCAGTCCACAACAGGAGATGTCATCTGCACTATGGATCTGCTGCAGGGAACTTCAGGTCTTTCAGCTCAGCCTCTGTGTCCCAGGTCCTCACTTGATCTCAGGCTGCAGATGGACCATGGAAAGGTTCCAACACACACAGGCCAGTCTCAGCTTTGAACTGCGCTCCAGTGAAACCTCTCATGCTCTCCGATGGCTGTGAGGAGACAGACTTCAGCAGTTTGCCATTTATTGTTGAAGAGCAAGGTGAGACGGTGCAAACAGCACTGCCCAGAGCACCCGTGCATGTCCAGACAAGTGGGTGGAGGAGACAGGGAGGTCTATACAGAGGGGGATGTCCTTGATTGGGGAGCATCCACATAATGCCTACAGGAGCATGGTCTTCTAGGAACCATCTACAGACTCTCTGGGCTCTGCTGACAACTGCTTCTCCTTTTTTAGGACCTAAATGAATGTTCCAGATCTTTGCCACATAGTATAATGACTCAGAGATGGGTGAAATTCCCTCAGGCCCTGGCTGGAATGGACCAAGATGCAGCAATTTCCACACAAGTCACGCAGCCTTGTCTTGAGCATGTGGGCTTCCCTCCCACTCCAAACTGCTACTAGGGCTGGGATTTTTGTTGTTTATTTTTTTTTCTTCTTGTTCTAACCTTTCTTTGAGCTCTCGCTTGCCTCCTCAACACCTAGTGTAATTGCTTGCAGTCTCTGAGGATCCTGGTGAGGATTTATGTAACACACCAGGCAGCAATTTGAAAGGTTGCTCTCAGATATAAGAACTTAATGCTACACCAGCCTTGGGGAAGATGAGCTGAAATCCTTGGGAGGGCTGCGTGGTGTTTGCTGCATGCTGTGAAAGCGAAAGGCTCTGGGGCAGCGCAGGCACCTCTGAACCTCCCCGCTCCGCATACGGTGTAAGGAGAGGAGAGAAGAGGTGTGTTTAGGCAAGGGGTTTGCTTCTTCCATGTCTCATTATGCTGTGGTTTTATCTGGAGGGGGAGTCAGAAGCAGCCAGCAAACACTCTCGGCATCACTGAGCAGTTTGGGGAGGTGGGTAGAAACACGGAGCATGGTGGTTGTCCTGGGGTTTCCTTCTCTCCTCTGCATGTCTGGTTGTATCCGGGCCAGTCTCTTGAGGTACTTCTGTTGTGTTCAAGATCACCACCTGAGAAGGGCATCAGGGTTTTGGTGCTACTGATTATGTAGGGGAGAGATTCAGGCCAGGATGGGAGAGGGAGTACGCTTAGGAGGATGAGGACAGAAACGATGCTTTCGTAAGGCTCTCGAGCCCCATGGCCCTGCAGCAGCACTCGAGTGCCCTGGTTTGAGGGACACATTCCCCTGGTTTGACAGCACAGGCTGTGCTGGCAGGTGATGAAAGCCCAGCTCTGTGCACCAGCACCCAGAAGAAACCACCCCAGTTTACAGGGTTTTTTTCCCCTTGAAAGATCATATTTGCCTTAATTTATTTTCTAGTCAGGTTGCTGATGGAAATAACGTTGGAGCAATCAAACTCTTTCAGCGTGCGAGTCTGTCCATCTGTCGGTCTGTCTGCTCTCTCTCCCTCCAAGCTTTTGAGCTGATTTCAAGTGCATTCAACATAGAATTGGAGACCTTAAAACTCAGAGGGGCCAATGAGCGAGGAGATGCAGCTGAGCAGAGTGTGTCTTCTCTGATCGAGTCATTAAGGAACCGGCATGGGACAGAGATGCAGGAAACTGGATACATCATTCAAAGGAACAATTTGTTCACTTACAACTTGATGGCTTTGTAAGCTTCTTTTTTCCCATAATGAAAAGGAAGCAAAAAGCCTTTAAAAAGTTATGCAACCTGCAAACTAATATTAAGACTAGCACAAGATCTGCCTCCCTTGGGCTTGCCTCCCTGGCTCTGCCTTGCTGGTCCTGCAAGCAAGATGAGCTGCCCCTCAGCTTTACAGTGCTGCTTCCCACATCCCAACATTTATATGAGTTACAGCAACACCCAACCCTCCTGCTCCTGCTCCTGCTCCCCACAAGCCCTGTCACACCTTGCTATTGCCATAGCTCCGGGACTCGCTTTTCTTCGTCGGAGCCTTTAAACTCCCACCTCCCCAACAGCAGCACCAACAGACACAGCCTGCCTGGGAATTACCAGCACTAATTTATCATTTGCAGCCTCAAATAAGCATGCTGACACTTTCCTTTCTCGTTCGTCTTGTATCTATTAAAGAAACGGGGTGGGGAACGACTAACAACAACAACTGAAAAACCTCGAGTAAATTAACATTACAGCTGCGGTTTTACACGCACGAAAGTCAGGAAGTTCAAAGTTATGGTTCCCCCTCCAGCTGTAATTCTGGCACACTGCACATATATATTAAGACATTAAAGTTAGCCCCATAAACAGTAATACAAAATACTACATGCACACAAGGGGGCCAATCTACGATGGCCAGGGGAGCCATAATTCTCGCTACCCTGACTTCTGTGCGTGCGTTTCTCCCTCAAAAAAGGAATAAGTCAGCTCTCATTCACTTGTAATTCAAAGCTCAGGATGCTGATAGGGAGGAGAAAAGAGAGATTGTTCTGTCTGCTTCTTCCTCCTCTTTTTCTTTTTTATTTTTTGTTGCACGGGCTGTTGTCTAGCTGCCTGCGATCAATGCGCTCCCTCTGTCTGACTTTGATATATCGGGAGAGATCTCAGATTTCTATTGCCGTCCTCTCTCACTTTGTAACCGATCCAGCTCCCCAGCAAGGCACACGCGTGCAATAGATAAGGGATAGCCTTTGATTGAATTTACTTAATTTATACGGATGATGGGACACAAGAGGAATATTAAAATACAAATTAGCAGCTTCATACTTCACATGCATTGAAATCTCCTCAGCAGATAAGGAGCTGCTGGTAAGTTATCTGCTGAAGGTCTCTCCCCAGCCACACCTATTCCCTTTTCCCCCTGAGATCCTCAAATAAACGCTAAGAAAGTTGATAACTGGAGAGTCACAGTTTAAGTCCTTAAAGGGACAATTACTCAGGCCAACATTTTTAAACAACTCAGCAGCTGCGGGGAAGCTGTACTGAGAAGGCACAAAGGATTTTTCAGCTCCATGCAGAGCAGGATGCAGAGACGTCTCCATCACCAGTTCCATGGGAAATAGGCAAATTCATATCAGCACCTGGGATCTCTGCCCCCCTGGCCGGAGGTGAGCCAAGAGGCTCCGTTTGTGACCTGTATGAGACTCTGGACACCGCAGGGCACAGCAGCAACACCTCCCTGGGCACAGGCATGGGCCCCAGGTGTGTTCCTGCCACCAGTTTTGATGTCAGAGCAGAGGATCCCACTTGCAAGTTCAGGGATTCTGCTGGGTTGACTCCACTGGGGTACCCGTTTACCTGTTTACGATCCAGCCTGCGACCACACAGCGCCTGCTATTGTCAGCAATTTGGCAATACTAACATGACACATCCCTTCTCATTCTCACAGAACCACGTCGGTAGAGCCACGTTTTTGATCAGCCGTGAGAACCTCACCCTGTGCCCAAGCCATCCATAGGAGCATCCTCCAGCAGACCCAAGCGACCCAGAGGCCTTCCTTTGACTGGATTAGATAAGATCCCCAGTTTGGGTGGAGTATTTCATTCTGCCACACCTGGGCTGACCACAAGCTAGATGTAAGAAAGCAGATAACCATTTGATTTGTAATCTGTAATGCTCTGCTCATCCTTGGAAGTTGCAGATGAAGGGATGGGGAGGAGGCAGAACAAAAAGACCAGTCATGGGGCACTGGAGGAGGGATGGGATGCGTCTCCATGTACATGTTTTCCTCTTGCTTGCCCCATGGAGCAAAAAGAGGCACAGGGCAACCCTGAAGAAGCTCCTGCAATGTTAAATTGTTCTTCCAATGGAGATCAGTATCTGGATTTGAACAAGAAACCTGCCAATAGGCCTAACTTTGAAGTGGTTGGTAGGAAATGCCTACAGGTAAATTAAACCAACAAATAAAGTCAACCTGGAGGTCAAGCTGACACTGTATGCTTGAACTAAGTTCAAAAGAGCCCTGTTGCTTCTCAGTCCAGGGTCTTTAAGTCTGGTAGTGGCCAAAGTAAGATAGAAATAAAAGAATATTCTCTGGTGGGATTCTCAGGAAGGAAGGTATATCTGCAAGTTACGCCAATGAGTATTCAAATTCTGTAGCCCAAGCCCAAGCAGCCGTTCCTCCTCGGGAGGCTCCTGAAGTGATTATCTTCACTCAGCTGAAGGCATCGGTAACACAAGAACCTGATCTGCCTCACAGGAGATTAGATACAACCTGAGCCTTGCCTGAGGTGGTGACGTGAAAGGTAGATGATATTCCCCATAAGAGACAGATGCCTGCGAGCAGGGAATATCCCTCACTGTCCAGCTCCACAGCTCAGGGAAAAGGAGTTGGAGTGGAGACACATTCCTGTATTGGTGGGCATTTGTGGGCGAGGGGGCTGCTCTGAACGTTCCCTCCACACACAGGCTGGTGAAGCTGGCTGGAAAATGTGGAGCAGCACAGAGGTCACATTGACAGAGAAGGATGACATGCAGCCATCGGGGATGCTGCCGTACCCTCTTCTCTGTGCCGTCCCAGGGAGATCCTCCAGCACTCAAACGGGTCAGACCCTTTCCCTGATGAGAAGAACTAAGGGACATTTCTGCAACAGTATTCTGCTTTCCTTGATTTCCCACTGGAGAGCTGAAAAGCTTGGACACAACAGAGAAAAAGACTTCCCTCGCCTTCCAGGCAGGCACTTACCTACCTCCCACTGCCACCAAGTACATTTGGGATGTTTCAATGCAGACTCTATGTAGTTTCAGAGGGCACTGACACTTTTAATGCTGTTTTGGAGCAGAAGGATCCAAAAAAGAGCTTTACTTCAGTCTGCTTGGCACTAGTGGGGAACAAATAACCCATGACTTTCAACCAGCCTCCCAACTTTCATGAGTAACTGCTTTGCAGTGTCACAAAATAGCTGGATAACCAGGATGCTCTTTCTCCATTAAAGAACAGTCTGATCCTCTGGCTTTTCTTCCCATTAGAAAGTAAAATGACCCAGAGTGACAAAATTATGCTGTCAAAAACAAGACAGTGATTTTGGAAATCGATAATACCCCAAGGTGTTATTGTGAGTTAACAGCTCTCTTAGGCCCAAAGCGCAAAGCTGGTATTAATGCTGTTCTTGCCACCTTTCCCACCAACATCCCCACTGCTGCCGTTACTCGAGAAAATCTCTGACATGGAATTCTACTTAAAGCAGTGAAAAGGATGGATTTTTCAGTTCAGTGACTAAACCAAAAATAATCGAGAGAGATGAAAAAAAGAAAGAAAAGAAATGGGCGAAACAAAATACTAGCTTCTTTGTTTGGGGTGATTTGTTGCTGACTCCCATTCCTTTATTTGTATTTGTTTGTTAAAAGCAGCATTGGAGGAAAATTGTTACTTCAGAACGAAACATCAGATTTGTGTAACGCTGACCCAAGCTGTTCAGCTCTGCCTCACTTTCCCATGCCTCTCTGCTCCTCAGCCAAAACTATTGCACTTGCTGAACTCAACCCAAACCGGGTCTGTCTGGGCCACAGCTGTGAAACTGCACTTTCCAGCCAATTTTAAAAGAAAGCCCAAAAGTCATCAACTCCCAGCATATGGGTGGTTTAAAGAGAGACAAAACACCTGGTAGGTTTGTGCATGGAACAGGTACAAGCTGCTCTGAATACCCCTTGCTTTTCTAGACTGCTGAGGGGGAGCTCAAAAATCAATATATACAGCTGGCACCACTGTGCCAGGGGACCGCAGGTAATTCAAGAGGTGACGTTCGGCACTGGGAACCTATTAACCCCCACTTCTGGGAATGGGCATTTAGCTGCTGGGAAAAGCAATGGGGTTTCTTTTCCCAAGAACTGAATATGGATGGACAGGGCAGAACTGGCGTGGGGACTCCTGGGGGACTATTTTTCATGTGCAACATAAAAACAAGGTCCTGAGCAGCTGTTGTCGGTAAAGCTCCTGCTGCATTTTTACAGCAGTCAAACTGTCAGATCTGCCATCCTGTCCAAATTCTATGTTGGGGTGATTAGCTGCTGCCGAAATCCTGCTTCAGAGCCTGACATCTCATTTACAGACTGCTGCCGTCTCCTAAGGAGGAGAGCAGGGGGGCTGAGGATGTGTAAGGAGTTGCCCCACACTACCCCTGTGCTCCGGGCAGGGAAAAAGGCCAAGATAAAAGATGGTGAAAATGCAGAGGATATTTCCTCGATCACAGCAGGTCAGCCGGGCAGGCAAACCCTTGATATAACATTCCCCGCAGGAAGGTCCAGGTGAAATTATGTATTAGTCTCATTTCCATCGCTGTCTTGAATAAAAAAATATGTCCAAAAGGGCCTTTTCTCCTCCTCCTGTGACCAAGGCAACAATCGGAGAATATCTCCTGCCTTGGACTCCTTATTAGTTTAATTAGATGATTTTCTGCATGATTTATCCTGAACGCTGCAATTGCACAATCAAATCACAGATCAGTTGACAACTTCATTTAAAAAATTAGTGTTTAGCAGCTTTGCGGGCTCTAAAAGCTCTGAGGACATCTGTCAGCAGTGACCCCTTCTGATAATGACAAACAGTCCCAGCCTGTGTCCCCACCTCCTGTCCTGCCTGCAAGCTGGCATGCTGAAGAATCCCTGGAGACTGAAAAAACCACCCCGGAGCCTCAGGGCATTCCCAGTTTGCATCTGCCTACGCTGCCTGCTGCTCGGCCTCCCTTCTCACATGTCAGTCCACAAATGTCAGCGAGTGTCGCAGGCCTGCCACAGAGAAAAGAGATCCGCTGCTCGGAGGGGGCTCGGCGTTTCAGAGGCACTTGCGTCAGGCCCCGTGTTTTTGCTAAATTCTGTGGGAGCTGACGCCCCATGCGAAGCTGCCCCCCGTGCTACCCAGCATCAGCCAGGGCTGGGGTCCCTGGGCTCCCCTTTGAGCTCTGCTCGTCCTGCTGGGGCGCGTGGTGATGCAGGGATGGGTGCTGCTCCCGGCTTGAGCAGCGAGCTGAAGAACCCAAAGCCGAGCACAGAAGCTGTCAGCGGTGGATTTCCCAATTCACAGGAAGGCGTTGATCCTGCAGCTGGGTTTGGATCAACTCAGCACAGCAAGTCTTGAGTTTTCTTGTGCATAGCAGGCTGGCAGGAACCAGTTCCAGTAAGGGGGAGGGCAGCGGTACCCACATAACCATGGTCCTTGCAGGCTTGGCTTTAGGAACAACAGAGAGCAGGTCCTGCAGGGAGTGCTGGGAGAAGACAAGTAATTTAGCAAACCCTTCCAGGAGGTTCACGGAGGAGACATGATGTGCCTTCTGAGCAGGGAATGCACAAACTGTGTCTCTCTTCTAAAGAAACAGAAGCCAAAACTGGTCTCACCTCCTGGTTTTATTTTGTCTGTCAATCCCAAGAGCCCTGGTCCATGTGGTGGAGGATCTGCAATGGGCAGACAGCTGATCCTTGGGCTGTCTCTAAACCAAAGGGCTTCCTCTGAATCCTCCGTGTTCTGTGCTCACGGCTGGGCTGGATCAAGGGTGTCCCTCCTGAGGGACCCTGCCTGTCCAAGGGACACTGTCCGAGCACGGTGACACCGTGATGGCAACAGAGCATCCCATGTCCCCAGGGATCTCCAGAAACCGCGCCAACACCACCTGAATTCAGATCTTTTTAGGAAGCTCAGGAATCAGCCTCCATTCCAGATCTTCGGCAGCCGGAGCCACTGATTATAATGAGCTCTGCTAATTAGATTGTTTTAATTCAAAGGCCAGCAGGCTAAAAGAGATGCGAATCAGGGGAACTTTTGTGAGGCATCTGCTGGGATTTCAAGGCAGTGTAATTCCTCCAAGCTGCCCACTGATGAGTCCTTTAGCAAATCTCTTCTCTCCCACCTCTCCCCCAGAATGAGACTTTGGACAGAAAGGTCTCCAACCTGCCAGACAGAGCCCCCATTGCCTCCATTCTCCAGCAGATGCCTCTGAGGGATGAAATTACAGCTGTTTCCAATCAAATGAACCTCCTTCTCTTGTTCCTTTGTAAGTTTGCTTCAACTGTTATGCATGGTTGAAAAAAACAACTCAGTAAGGAGCTAATTAGAGGAACACAACAGAAGCAGATTAACTGAGGTGGAACTGGGATAGGAAGTGGTGGATGACATAGGAGGGAATGGAAATCAGCCTTGAAAGGAGCAGCAAATACATGGAGATGGTCCATACATGACCGGATGGTGAGGAGAGGAGAGCAGAGTGTATGGGTGGTGGCTGATTCAAGCTGGTCAGCATTGTTGGGAAGTTAAGAAATAGGGAATCACAAACTTCAATGGGAAATGTCACTTCCTTTGGAGAACTGATTTAAAAAGAATACCAAAGAACCAGGATGGCATTTAAAAAATAAAAAAGGGGAAAAAAGCTATTTTGAATTTTTTCAGCTAATGCCCCAGACAGCTGGATTTCTTCAGCAGGGGACAGGACCATGTCAGAGAGCTGGAGTGTAGCATCGGGGTTTTAAAAAGCCACGATACTGAGCAATGCCTTGGAGTGCAGGTTAGTGACATGTAGCTTGT
This sequence comes from Columba livia, assembly GCF_036013475.1. Lineage (NCBI taxonomy): Eukaryota > Metazoa > Chordata > Aves > Columbiformes > Columbidae > Columba > Columba livia. The sequence continues at coordinate 5,753,672 of NC_088621.1, forward strand.
GTTCAGGAATGATCAGCCGTGAACTTCAAACCATCTTGAGATGTGCAGACCAAAGAGATTCCAGAAGAACAAGTCTCCTTGCGACGTTCCTATTTGGGACCTTGGACCGGTGTGCAGGGGAACAGGCATCTGGGAGAAGAACAAGAAGTCTGAAATCTTTTGGGTGACTTTTTGGCCACACCGTAGTGCCCACAGTCCATGGGAACCACGGAGACTGAATTCTGCCAAAACCTGGCTCTGTATCTGGCACATCTAGAAATCCATCCCCCCCGGTGTGGCTGGCTGGGAACAGGCGGGCAATGGCCTGTCACGCCAGCTCCCTCCTTCTCATGGCAACGTCTTCGTCTGTCTCCCGTGCTTCTCTTTATTACCAAAATCCCCCGAAGACACCATTGATGATGGAGAGCCATTGGAGAGGCAATTAGAAAGAAGTTAGAGTGAATTACATATGCAGGGTTTATTTTCTGTTTTCTGCTATAGCTGCTGCCAATTATTGTGCAATTAGGCTGCCTTCATTAGCAAATGAGATTAAAATTAACATTGTTAATTACTCGTTCTGTTAAACAGAGGAAAGCAGGCATTTAAAGGGAAGATGCAGAGAAGGTTGTTCCTGGAGCAGATGCAGTAACGTTCTCTGTTTCGCAGTACTGTTACTCCAAGGGCTGCATTGTGCTCTGGCCACACCACCCAAGTCACAGAATGCAAAGGCAGCAACTTAGAGAATGGAGAACCAAACACTGCAGGAGAAGATCAGGTTTGAGACTAAGGAACCTGAAAGTGCGCAAGTCCACGGAACCTGATGAGATGCATCTGCAGGTCCTGAAGGAACTGGGAGATGAAATTGTTAAGCCACTATCCATCATATTTGAGAAGTTGTGGTAGTCTGGTCCACTCACTGGAAAAGGGGAAACATAATCCCCAGTTTCTGTTTGTCATTTTTCACAGCGACTTGACATCTCTGACTCTCATTCACGCAGTGATCAAAAATGAGTCCCAGTCTTTTCAGTACGATTGCCGCCCAGTCAGCTCTGTATTTCTGCATCCTGCATGTGAACAGTTCATTATTCCTGCCTAGACGTAGAATCCAATACTTATCTCTATTAAATTGTATCTTATTTCTTCCAAACCATTTCTCCAATTTGTCAAAATAATTTTGAGAGAAACAGACAGATTGCTAAGGTGCCTCGGAAAACATGGAGTGTAGTAAGACAGCCTGAATTTCAGCTTGAACCTTGCCAGGTTGAATTTCTCCCTTGGATCTCTGCCTATCTCAGCTTGCTCTGCAACACCTAGTAGCAAATTGTGGCCCCTGTGAGAGACATTTTCACAAGGTGAGATACCGGCTGCCTCTTCATAGCATGCAGATGTGCCAACAATGTACAGAACACTGGGAAACATACTGCTGTGGTTGCGAACCACTGCTCAGGTTGCTCTCCCTGCATGCAAACCTCAGTCCATACTGCAGTCCTTGCACAGTGTTGCAACGTCCCTCTCCAGCTTGCCCAAAGTACCAAAACCTACGAGCACTGCAAGCAAAAGGAAAGACTCCAAAACTAAAGCAAAGACTTAGGAAACAGCTGCTCCAATGGACTTCTGCTCCAATGGGATCTGTTGCGTGGGTTTTCTGCCAGCCTGACTGCTCATGGGTTCATTTCTTGGTGTACAACATATAGCAGCAGCACAGCTGTGGCTGAGAGCCTCTGCGGATGTGGGTAAGACAAAGTGTCTTTTACTAGTTCTGCTTTGGGGTACATAAATGTTTGCATTGGGAACAGGAATATCAGACTCCAGGTGAACAAAAGCTAAGGTCACTTATTGTCTGTCCCCTTGCTCTAAAAATCCCAAGTACCCCTCTGCTGCACTGCTGGTTCATAACACACATTTCACAGTATCACAGTATGTTTGGGATTTAAAAAGGAGCAGCCTGTCTGGAACAGACCCCACCATCTCCAAGCTCTGACTAAGCACTCAAATGCTTACTTGTTGTGTTCGGATCTGCTGGCTGATCTAACAGAAGCTGTTTCCTCCTCTCTGAGTTTTCTCACGTGCACGTAAGAAGAGGCACCAGCTGTGAGCAGCATCGCCAGCGGCAGTGACCGTACAGCCCGAGCTGAGCACATATGGGCTGTGCACCTTGCCGGCCGCATCTGAATGCACCACAGTTTTTGTTTTCCTGACACCCCTGTGAAGGTGGGAAGAGAAATTCTCCCATCTCTCAAGCTGGAAAACCTGCGCAGAAAGAGATTCACCAATCCACCCATGGTAAGTCAGAAGCAGGAGGCCACTTGGGGAACTAATACTGTCTCTTAGTCAGGGGAGATTTTCAGTGTTGATGATCTGTGAAATGTTTGCCTTGAATTTCCTTTGGACCCCGCACAGAGCAGTATCTTATTCAAAAGCTGTATTTAAGAATGGCAATGAACTTTATTAGGTGTGTGCCGACAGCTTCACGGACACCTTAAATAAGAAAAGCAATTGGATTCTAAGCAATACAATACCTTGTGCATAGCAACAAGCCAGCTGGCTCTGAAAACCATTTTCTCATGCAGACCTCATCAAAAAATGAAATGAGAAAATAAGTAGACAGGACTAGGCAGGGAATTCTCCTGCCCTTGTGCCCCAAGGGAAGTATATCCAAATTAATAGGCCTTTTCCACTGCTAATGACTTAGTGAAGATGTGGGAGACACAGGCCACATCATCAGCTGGTCTAAATCAGTGTGGACCTGGAGGTACTGCAGGAACAACATCCGATTACATTCACTGTAGAATACAGCCCATTGTAACAGGGAGCCCACCTGCCCATAGCACCGGGTTAAGCCAAAACCATCTCAGGGGCCCCTGGGCCCTGCCAGGCTCTGTGCTGGGAACCGTGCGTACAGACAGGGATGCTGGTCAAAGCCTCCAGTTCAAAAGCCTCACAGTGCTGTGTTGCTACTGGTAAAATTCCGAGCAGTGCCAAAACATCCAGTGCTGGGACTTCCCTGCTCCCCTCTTGGGTTCAGCAGCTTCTTGGAGGAAAGCTGAACAGAGACTGGCAGAGGAGGTGAAAAGAGTGAGAGATGCACAAGGGAAAAACAAGTGGTGTGATGGGATCAGTGGGCTCCAAGGGACCGAGAAAAGGTACAAAGAGACCCCAAGGTGTGCACATGGGAAAAAATACAGATGTATGAGAGCGGGAGAGAAATATGAGAGAGAAACAAGCGATAGGAAGTTCTCACGTCAGACCCCTCTATGAGGGCAGATATATCTACCTTCTTTCTCTAGAAAATTCATCAGGCATATGTGCCTCCCTCTTCTCCCTGGCAACGTGCTCGAGCTTTGTCCAGGAGCGAAAGAGTAATTCATGCCCATGTGTTCTCCTCTCCCAGTAACCATGAAACAACATGTGTCCTCCCAGCCTGGCTCTGCTCTTTGTCTGGGGCTTCTGCAAGGGGCCGAGAGGGAGCAGTGTCCTGGGAATCTGCAGATATTCCTTGAGGAATCTGCAGGACAAATAGCAGAAACTCTGTGGTCATACCTCAGGTTGGTGTGAGATCTGACCCGTGGGTGAGCAGCATAAATGCCCCGCTGGGAACACGAGGGAAGAGGCTGCAGGAGCAGGGCATGCTCTCTGGTTAGCTTGGATAATTGACCAATAACTCAATCTAAAGGAAATTGAAATGGCCTGTTCCAACATTGCTTAATTTGACGGCGAACTGGCTATGGACAGAGATAAGAAATAAGGTCTGAAATCTTCAAAGAAGCCATTAGGAAAATACAGACGTGAAGACCAGGCGAAATAAAGCCAAATGCATGTTTGTGAGCTGATAAGATTGTGAACAGTTCATTCAGCAGCTGATAGCCAGAGGTATCAACAAGGTAGACAGATTAAATTCCTACGGGCATTAATTAAAAGAAGTCTGATGAGGAGAGAAATTAAGGCCCAAACACTGAGCAGAAATAACTGTTATTTTTCCTCTTCAGAGAATGTTTAGCTCCAAACAACTGCTGTGGGTGGAAAAAAAAGCTTGTGGATTTAAGGTGTGAGATGCAGATGGGAGATGTGGAAACACATCATGAAAGCATAAGGGCCACAAACGAGCTGAAACAAAAATAATATTGGGATAAAGCTGCAGGTGGTAAAACAGTAATGAAGAAAGGTGAGAAGAAACTGACCACTGCAGAGAGCCTACAAAATGTGAGCGTAGAAAAGGCAGTGAAACCCCAAAGAGTTCAGTGGCCAGGGTATAAGATTCCCAAGACAAAAGAGAGCTCAGCAAAGCGTCTCCGGGTGCTCAGCTCCTCTGTGGGAAGCACTGGAGGAAGGGAACAAGCTGAAACTGAAGAACAGGAATCTGCTGAGATGGGTCACACAGCTCAGGAGAAAGGAGAAAAATCTCTCTTTAAGAATTCTCACCTGCCTATAGAATTGTCTGTAGAGAGCCAGGGTGTGCTCTGTGCAGAGCTGGACAGGCGGTGATGTCTGGGGCAGATGTCCCATGGACCTGATGACATCTCTAGGTAGTGCTACCCCACGACTACACAGTCAGAGAGACCTGAGAGGAGGAATAACTCTGAGAGAGTTAGAATACGAACATATTAGGAGGAATAACCCCTGAGTTTGGGGATCAGCACATCCTGAGCAAACTCTTGGTTCTCCCACAGATGCCAGGTAGAAGGAAGGATTTTGGTTAAATAATTTGCCCTTCTCCTACCCTTCGTCCTATTCATTTTCTTTCATACCAAATGTTCTTAGTTGGTACATGCACAGAGTCAGGAGGTCTCTGGACCCTGTGCTGAACTAAACAGGGTTCACTGCACCTGAATGATTCGTGGCTGCCAAATTTCTTGTTCCACCTGCTGCAATGGCAAGGGACGGCAGTGATTTTGTCTCTGCTCCCCTGTAACATTAATGTGGGTGAGCACTTTTCCAACAGAGCACCAAGCTGCTGCGGTAGCGTGTTGATTCACATTTAGCTGCAATACCGTTTCCCCTGGAAGACACATCTAGCTGAAGCCAGACCGATTCCACCCACCACGACGCGACACAGCTGACGTCTTGTGGCAGTCCCTTGAGGACACGTCTCCAGAAAAAGAATAATGCAGCTGCTCATCTCAGCTCCCAAACTTTGCTTTGCTTTGCTTTATTTACATCATTTCTCCCCCAACACATTGACAGAACAGCGAATGCTTCGTGGCAGGGAGGGGTGGTACGGCAAAAGACTCACCAAACACTCGAGAGTCTCTTTGCAGCGACGGCACCGAACCTGTGATCGCATTATAATGCAGCTGCAACGTGCTACCGATTAAACACCAACTTGGAAGTTCACATGAGTGAAATGTCAGCTCAGGGGTTGATTTCATTCACCTGACATTCCTGTTAATAACAATGCCTAATTAGAAAGGCTTTTAAGCATCCGTTACATTAATTTAACGTGAAAATCTCATGGAGCTTTATTGGAATTTTTTTCCCCTGTAAAATTAACCCTGCAGGCTTGTTACACATGTTTTCATTAGGGACTGTGAGCAGTGGGGATATTTGATGAATTAGAATAAGCCCCTTAGTCTTTGAGTTTAACTTTGTAACTTTGTACTCCAAGTTCTTTTATGCCGACGAAGCCCTGATTTGACTCCCCCAGCCCCCCTTAGTTTTAATACGTGCTGCAGACTCCTCACACTGTGGTTGAGGGCTAGAAATCCCAATTCACCGCTGCCAATTTCCACACGGCGCAGAACAAAAGCCTGTCGTTCACAGCCTTTCATACCAGCTGGTGCTAAATTCTGGTCTGCAGACCTGCGCTGCTCCACAGGACTTTTCTTCCACACTTCCAGCTGTCAAACCTTCTTTAAAGGAGCTGAAAAGCCACGATAGGGTTGCCCCAGTATTATTTTCCTTCCTAAGTGTGATAGATGACACCTCAGCCAGGACAGAGGCTTCTACTGCTAAGGGCACCAAGTGCTGCAAGAGGAGCTAAAATATCACCAGCTGTGCTGGGAGGGGAAGAACAGAGGCTGCTGGAGGTCGGAGGGTCCCCGGCCCCAGCCCAAGGGCCTCCACGTTGCACCCACCGCTCCTGCTCCAGCCAGTCTCACTCACCACAATTATGCACCATTTGGCCAAGTGCTCACGGGACAAGTCTAAAGCAAGTCCCCTTTGAAAGCTCTTTCATACCTTGAAAGCCTAAACCTTTGAAGAACATCCTAGGCTATTTCTAGCACTGGGATTCATTAAACTGTGTTAATATGTTAAAGTTTCGATCCCTGTTGAACCTCACAGCTTGTTAGAACACAGAATACGCTAGAATGATTTTAATGATGGATCCACTCAGGGATTTGAGAGGGAGAAGCCGGAGGAACAAGAACAAATACCTGACTGGCATAAATCTGTGGAATTGTTTGACATCCAGTAGAAATCCGACATGAAGCCAACTCCCCCGTCACATAGACTGTGTTACCGAAATTGAACCTAAACGCCAAAAGAATCGCGCTGTCACAGGGGTGGAGGAGAACATATACATCACCTTGTTCTCCAATGGGCCAACACCGCAGGATCATTTCCCTTGTTATATTTTACATTGCTGCAGTTTCGCTAGATCTACAATTCCCAGCTGATTTCACCTCTCCCCATAGTAAACTACCCTATTGCCTAACGCAACAGATGTAAGAATATTTTCCTGACAACCACAGAGATTTCTCCTCTTATTAAGACTTTCCCTTGAGTCACTAAACATTAATATTACCCATCTGTGGTATTTATTCTATTTCAACACTCTGACGCTTATCATGTCCCTCCTAGTTGTCACATTGCCAAGCTGTACATAATTAGATTTTTTTAATCTTTTCTTGTTAATCAGTCCCTTTGAACTCCCCCTACCCCAAGTAATTTTGTTGTTCTTTCTTGAACTTCCTAACTTTGTCAATACCCATCTCATAACGAGGTGTGCAGCACCGAATGCAATATTACAGCTGTCTCACGGACAAAGGGAGTATGACCCTTGTCCATATAGAGCCATCAGTCTTTCCCTGCACCCGTAGCGCGTCTAATCTTTTCCCTTCTACAATCCTCAGATCCCTTCTGCTCATCTGCTGGCTCTGAAGTTCTCTGAGGCTCTGCTGAAGCTGACGGAGATGTTTTCTGCCAGCTCAGTGCCCTGCTACCTCCCTCCTACCACTCATCATCCAGATCAAGTTATTAACTCAGAACTCAATCGGCAGAAAAAGGGATATACAAGGATAGGAAATGAAAGGCACGCAGAGACTTTGTATGCAAGTTTAGCTCCTCTGTACGCTATCGCATCGGCATTGCCTAAGAAACTAGTTCAGTTTGCTCCCTGCTGAGAATTTCTTTCTGGAAACCTGTCCTGCCTAATTTCCTAGACTTTCCAAAGCTACATCTTTTGCAAAACAAGCTCCTCAGCTCACCCCCCTCTCAAACTGCCCTCTGCGAAACAGCTTTTCCTTAATCCTTGCCAGGTGCTCTGTCACTGCTGTCTGGGTTAACCTCTCTCTTGCTGTCACGGGGCGAGATCCACCCTCTGCTCCACACAGGAGCTTGGCCCAAGAACCATCAAAGCTGATGTGAAACCTCTGTTTGGATTGAGACGGTGACTGAGATTTCAGACGAATAAGTTCTGGCTGTGATTTCCTATTAGGAGGCAGTTGGCATCCGCTGAGAAAATTTTGATACACACGCCCCACTCCGCCTCTTCCCTGAACTGGTCTGACAAAGGCCACCAGGACCAGAGCCCCTTCTTGCTAAGAGCAGAGCCTGTAAAAGGATTAGAAGTGGTCTAGAAATTCTGCTATCAGAATAGCTTTGGAGTCTAGAATTGGATACAAAGCACTGAAATGCGGGCTGGCTGGGTTTCCCTGTCATTTACATCCTTCTGATGATACAGTTTCTCATCCCCGCTGTGGATGCTCTATGTTGAGATTTCTTAGAGGCTGAATCTCTCCACCTGAGCTGACAAAGTTTTATCTCAGCAGCTCAGCCAACCAAGAGGGCTGGGAGCAGGTGACAAAGGCTGAGATGTGCCTGCTAATTGCATGCATGCTGCTTTTCCATACAATCACAGGGCCTGCAAAGTGACAGACTAAAAAAAGCTTAAACCTAAAAAAAAAAACCTGACCCACAATTACCTAACAAGTCTTCAGTTATTTGGAAGAGGAAAGGAAGCTTATTTCTGAAGATTTCCCCCAAATGAGCAACAAAAAGAGGTGTAAGGGCCTATCAGAAACAAAAGATGCTGAGAGATGAGACAGCAGGAAGAATCCAGAGGCTGAGCTTCCCATACGGGACATAAACCTCTGAGTTCAACTCCTGGCACAACCTGTTCCCCGCCTGTAGAACAGGGATGCCGATACTACTGGAGAAAAGCCCAGCTCAGGTGGGAGGAGACAGCACAGCAGGACATCCCGCTCGCTAAGGACAGACGGCAGGAGGACACTCTTCCCCAGGGGCTCCCAATGCCCCCCAGCCAAGCCAGGCTGGCTTTGAGGGAGACAAAAAGGCAATTTGGTGCCTGCTTGTCGAGGGCTGGATGTGCACAAGGGGAAGGATTAGTGCTGTGGGAAGCTCAGCGATGGGGCAGCGGTGATCAGCGCACAGGGCGATCTGCTCTTGCTGGAATGGGGTAATGATAGTGCAGCTTCTTGTGTTTGTCAGCCAGCCCAGCGGCAGCCCTGGCCTGCGCTTTCTTAGGCCTGTCTTCTCCCAGCAGGCTGTGAAGGGATTTACATAATAACGTGCCTATTTTAACTTTGCTTCATTGACTCCTGACAAGATACAATATTTTTGATTAAACAGCTTCCTAGGAAGGAGCTGCTGCCTTAAACCGCTTGCACTCTCTCTGACCCCATGCGATCTCGTTAGCGGTCCCGTCAGACACCATCTTACAGCATCTTCAATTTCCCTTTTCCTTTTTCCTCCAAACAAACATTTCGGGGTAGGGCAGGGCCCTCCTTACACCACAGGACCCAACCCTGACCAGGGCATCCCATCACTGCCAGGGCATCTGTCCTTCTGCCTCTCCAATCCCATTAGTCCTGGGACTGGCTTCCTCCTCAGTCCTTCTCCTCCTTTCTTCCCCTATCAAACTTTGATCTGCCTTTTGAGTTTCTCTTTATCTCACACTGTCTTTTTCTGCCTTCTTTTTTTTCCTTTCTCTACTGACCAGCCCAATAGAGACAGATAAATCTCTCCAGCCAAGGAGACCACGTCCTCCATATATATTTGTGTGACAGTCAGATGCTGCAGCGACAAAGATCAAATCACCAGCTAGCTCAACAGAGAGATTCAATAAAAGCAGAGAGTTATATTGATAGGAACAAGGCAAATGGATAGTTTTGATTTTAGTAGATTATTGACTGCTCAATAGGGGCAAAAAAAGGCTTCCCAGCAGCACGGCTTAGAGAGCGACTCTTCCTCATGCAACGCAGCCAAACAAGAAGAGTGAAATATGAGACAGGGAGCACTCGGTGGCATGTCTGACAGTCCCATCATCTGCATGAGGAATGATCCTCCCTGTTGGATGAACTGCTTGTAATACACACCAAAAAAAGATGAGATTTGCTCTCAGCTAAGCCTGAAGTGCGCTGTGCTGTGCAGAGAATCGGGGTGCACTCCCACATAGCCCTGTTACATTCAGGCGTCAGAGAAAGACTCTGTATCTCTCAGGAGAGTCCTGTCAGCGTGGAGACGACTGGACTGAGCCAATACTGAACTGTTCTCTTCAATCCGACTCTAAGTACAGTATTGTGTGATGCTTATACTGCCTTGTGAATCACCGTGGTCCCCGAATGGCCGATACTCTGCAGTGAGCAAATCCTCACTGCTCTTTTGCCTGTTCAACGTTGGGAACTGAAAAACTACAGGATGTGCACATGATTCCCAGAGGAATCTGGGTCAGGGCAAGAAATCATCTTTGGTTATGGCTCTTTACTGTCCAAATCACCCAGTACAGCTACCTCCGCATTCCCCCATGATCACATTTTGCACACAGATTATTCGCTTACAGTCTTTCTGTGAGAGAGGAAGAAATTCAGATCCAAAGTTCAGACAGCAAGAGTTTACCTGCACACACATCCCCACCGGAGGCTCACGCACAGGGTGAAAACTGGGGAGGAAAGATCTGCCCGAGGGGACAACATGAGGCTACGGGGTAATGTCAAACCCCACAGTCCACACCGGACTTGAAGCATCAAGAGCCACTAAAATCTCTCTTAATGTGATGTTTCCCCCAAAACATTCATGGGAAATTTCTTCACCCCTTCCACATTGGCCAGTGTCAACTGCACTAACCTGCTGGGCAGCAGCACGGTCACCAGACACCTTGAGCTTTTCCAGCCACGTAAACCAGGTCGGCAGCTCAGCTCCAGCCAAGTCCCTGGATGTCCCCTGAGCCCCTGTGGGACCTGCTGAAAACAGCCACGAAATCACAGGAGAGGCTTCAAATCTGTGTCGTGCCTCAGGCCAAGTTTCGTGCCTGCAAAGAGCAGCCTGGCAGAAGGATCCCCGTTGACCTCCAAAAGCAGCAGCTCACCCAGCCCTGAACAAGACCAAATGGAACACAGAGCAAGGATCAAATCACTTCACCCCAAGCAAAAATCAAGCAGAATTTAGCAAATATTAAAGAAACAAAAATAACAGGAGGTTGGGAAAGCATCCCTCTGAGAGCCTGGAACATCGCGACGGGGTCAGGAGTGGTGTGGAGCCATCGAGTGCATTGAACGGGATTAAATGAAGCACCAGCAGGCTGTAAAGCTGAGAAGGGGACGTGAGTATGGGGTGTGAAGGATATTTGAGCTCTCTTTGCTTGATTTTAGCCAATTAGCACTCATCCAAGGAAAGGGGGAAACCGTTAAGCACTAAATAACAAGAGTGTGAGCTCAAGTGTGAACAGGTACAAGCAGGAACAGAAAGAGCCACTTTCAGCAGCATCTATGTCAATATTCAGAAAGGGAAAAACACCATGAAATTATTTCTTCTGCATTACGGGAAAGGAAGGAAATCTTACAGTACAAACACACTAATGGGCTACACAGGGATCTGAGGGAGGATTGTTGAGGTATTAGAACAGGCTGCATTAGGGAAAAAAAAAAAGCAAGAAAAGAAACAGGATTTTCAGGGAGATTTCCTCCAAATCGATTAAGTGAGAAATGTAAAGGGGCAGCACTCCACAGGGATGGAGCCGGTAATTGGCCCGTGCAAGTCCCGACAGAGAAAAGCACTCAAAACACAAGCTGGAAAGCAAGCACGTGGCTGATGTGTTTCCTTTGGTCAGAGGCCAGAGAGACCATGGAGAGGAAAGTTTCTTCTATGCTAATCCTCTGCACAAATCTATGAAGCCTCCTTTATCTTCCTGCACATCCCTCCTTAAAAATCACTGCTACCGCAATGCCTATAAAACACCAGCAGCTGCTGCAGCAGCACCAAAGCTTCTCACAGGAATCTGATACCAGGCAGCACTGTTCCCGTGTGCGGGTCCGTGTGGTCTTTGTGTTGACTTGCCTGTCATCTCAAACTAAGCTCTCTGGGATGGAAATTGTCTTTATGTTCAAAATGTGGTACGGGAGGAGGGTTGATGTCCCCAAGGTGAGGCGAGGAAACGCAGCACGCGAGCTCTGCGCAGACAAGGGAGGGATGCTGCCACAAACAGAACGCAGAATGGAAAACTGTGGCCAGGATAAAAGTAGGTCCAGAGGGAAACAGAGCACACAAGGCCTCTGAAAGTATCCGATAGAGATTGTCACTCAAATTCTGTGTGTTTCTCTTGCACTGAGATATTTCTGAATTCTTCACCTAGGAAAAGCAAAGGAAACACTTGTCCCCATTTTTCTTTCTAAAAAAGACATGAAAACTCAAAGCAGCACAGGAAAATATAATCTTAAATGGCTAAATCTAGTTTTTAAAATGCATTATTTTAAAAAAGACAGAGCTGGGGGAAGGTTCGTAAAAGGCATCTCCTCACTATTTCCCAGTAAACTCAGTGGACAAAGTTTAGAATAAGATGGGACAGAGATGAAGAAGCTGCACTCTGGCAAACAGCTTCATGTGTCTCCATGGCCCATGGGTAACACTGGCTCATTTTACAGCTTAAGATCTGGACGAGATGACAACCATGGGACGAAGGAAAAAAAAAAATCTTTCTCCCTTGTTTATTTTCAATATAAAAATGCTCTAGAAAGTGCAAACCAGACTGGGGGTCAGGTCCCAGTGCCCTGCAGGATCAGCATCTCTCAGCAGCTCTGCGGGGATCCTGACTCTGCCTGCAGGATCGCGAGGTCTGTGCAGAGGTCCTGCAGGGATCAGGGCTGGATTTTGGCACCTCTGGCTCTGAAATTCCTCTGGACTGACTATGGAAGAAAGCACTGGTTTTACATGGGTTATTTCTGGTTGTGTTTTCTGCCAAGTATTCACAAAATAGGTGACAGAAGGCTTGTAAATGATTAATAGGTGTTGTAATGAATGACCAGTCAATGCTTACAGATTACTATAAAGCCCAAACAGTCAATACGTTGCTTATAATATTCTGTAATACATTCTCCTGACATGCTTCTAATCACCTGCTAAATTATGCTACTCATGTCTATAATGCCTATTAATCATTTATTAATCTTTTATAAGCCACTTGCAAATGAAAGCCGTGAGATCCTTTTTCTTTGCCACCCGTGAGCATCACACTTTCTGGAGGTTTAGGGAAGTAACAGTGAAGAACAAACATGATTTGAGCTGAAAACGAAGTTTTTGCAGCACTGCTGGGCCACAGGTAATTCGCCACCTTCTGCAGGATTTGAGAGGAGAGCGGGACTGGCAAGGCCGGCTGATGGTTTTGTGGTTCAGATGATGTCAAAGTGGTGTTCAGAAAAGATGAAATAGTCACGCACACAAAGGCTTCACGAAGAAAATCCTCACAAAGAGAGGAGAAGGAATTAACTTCAAGGCTTAAAGTAAGGAAAGGAAAAAAAAATCATATCTGTAAGGACAGAGGATTGAAGCAAACAGACCATGGGTAGGCGAAAATAACCAAAAATCGTTCCTAGTAATCACAGTAAAATCAAAAGATGCTCTGACACAAAGCATATATGACAAAGAGAATTGGTAACACAACAGTCACACATTCTTCCACTCAGATAGGACCAATTTTTATAAAAATATATATGTATTTGCAAGATCATACCAGGTTAGTCAGAGCCATAAGATGCTGCCTCTGCTTTGTCACCAGATCCCCGGAGCTGACAGCCAGAGGCTGCCATTAAATTCTCTTTCCAATTACTTACATCTGCAATTACTTGCAACAACCCATTTTTGACCACTTCCAGTGCAAAGCTCTTCAAGACGCGTTACAACAGGATTCACCTCGACCATTTTCAACACCTACCCAGGACCACACTGTGCAAATCCCTCTGGTGTCCCCTGCAGAGAGAGCCCAGCGGCTGCAGGTTCCAACAGGCAGTTGATCCCGATCGCCCCAGCGCTCAGGCTTTAAGCAGTGTCTGGGCTGTAAATTTGCCTGTTCTGGCCTCTTTTTGCCTGTCTGCCTGTAAATAGCTGTTGATTCTTGGCTGTTTCTTGTTACATCTTCATAAAGCACCTTGTGCCACCTGAGCCCAGGGACTGCTCAGTTGAAGAAGCCTCAGGAAAGGCAGCAACACAGAAAAATCAAATGAAAAGGCATTGAACCTGGTTTTACATTTTTTTGTGGCTCCCTGTGTGTGGCTTTTCCATGGTCTACTAATGTGGTTTAGCTGCCTTTTCTTCAACAGGACACTTATTTAGATCTTTATCTTCTGCCCATTTTCACCAAACATAGGAATTCAGCATCTCTCAGCTCTTCAGCTCTCTATCAAATTTGTTTGAAAACCATCAGGTTCAAAAAATCTGTAGACATGGGGTGTGCCAAGAAGACACAGATGCACATAAAGCTGATTTGAAACCCTCCTTTCCTTTGGGCAAAACCTGTCCCAGCCCTGGGGAACTGCCTCACTTTTAGGCCAACGTTCTCAAAACTGTACAAGAAGCCACCAAATCCTCTTATTTCTTGCTGGGCAGCAGCGAAGGTTCACTGCTGGGTTGCTCCTTCTTCATCCAGAAGATCCTCATGGTTTGAAATGCCCTAATTAACTTGCATTAATTACATTCCCTCATTTCATGCCCTATTTTTGGCTTTGGGCGCTGTGCTTGCAGTGCTTTGGGCGCTGTGCAAGGCAAGTGCTTGCAGCAGCAAGTACTATGAGGGGGAAAAGGAATCTGAGCCGGTCTAAATTAGAAAAAAAATAAAAATAATAAAATACAATCCCCTTGATCAGTATGCCTGTCATTTTAGCAGCATTAAATACATTAAAATGGGATCTGCACACCAACTTAATTAAATGAGCCAATTGAAAGTTGCTGCCAAGTATTAGTTTAAGGTAGAAAATACACTTATTTTGGAGCTTATGCAGATTGAATTTCCAGAAGCTTGTGGGAAATGCTAAGTAGTTTTTTTGGAAGACTCACAGTTTGGAAATTTATAGAGGCGATCTGAATTTTGTTTCATTACGAGTGTCAAGCACAATCACAGTTAGAAGTCTCTTGGCTGCTTCCCAGGTTACAATATCCCTTTTAAATTGATCTTTTCTTCAAAAGTACTGCTGAAACGGATCCGGCTGACAGTGCCCAGGGCAGATGACGCGTATTTGCCCACCAAAGAGGCATTTCAGGCTCTGAAAACAGAGCAATTATGGTATTAAATGTGAGATGATATCTCGTGTCCAGTATCACTGTTTGATCTTCGCTCTTAGGTGACGTGCGGCCAGCTGCAATGTGATTATTGAAATGGAGCGCCTGGAACGCGGAGCAAAGCTCATCATTTATTCTGGGCCTTTCTTATCCACGTAACACCGCAATCAAGAATTAGTTGAATAGCAGAACAATTGATTTGAAACTGTTTCTGTAAATCAAACTGCCAATTTCAGCTCGCTGTCCGTCTTACCCGGAGATGTGTCACCTCATTGTCAGTTGTCTGGAGGCGCAGTGGGAACCAAGGCTGCCTCAGTTGGGCTAAAAAGTGGGGAAAATAGTGATTTTAGAGGCAGACCTGTGCAGCTGAGGTTTCACGCAAGCTGTTGGGAGAAACGCTTTTTTAGCTGGACTAAGATTCTTCCTCTGACAAAATTAAACCACTTTGTCTGTGTGTTTTCTTACCGAAACATTTCTTTGACCCGGAATGAAAGTGGTTATTATTTTTCAGTGATATATTTTAAGATCTGCATGTGGTTTATTTTTAAATGGGAAATTTAGCAAGCCTTTAAATACAAATGTTGTTCCAAACTGATGAGTGGAAATGTTTCACTTCACAAATATCAGATGCTTTCATTTTCTTTCTGATGTTTCATTTCCAACCCGTTCTGAAAAGAATAATTTGGAGTATTCAGCATGGATTCAAACATTTTACTAAAGTCACCATCTGATGTCATTTTTCTCAACTTTCAGTATTTTGATAAAATTTCAAAACTGGGAGGCTGGTAGGTGGAAATCATAGAAAACGTCTGTATGGTGCTTTTTATCCTCATGTTCTTCATCATGCAGCAGCTTGCACTTTTCCCTATAAGAAGGTTTTGAATGAAAACTTCACTTTTGGCTGCTTTGTCTGAGATGAGCAAGCACAGTGATCTCCCTTTTAGACACCCAGACAAAGATCCCCTGAAATGAGGAACGGCTCAGCTCCTCGGAGCAGCGGCCCGAGGGGAGCACAAAGTTGCGGGGTGACTTCCAATGAGGATTTTGGCAGACCTGTGCAGTCTGCAGCCTCCTGACCGTGTGGAGACCAGGGAGACATCTCACGGACAGCCTTTCCCAGAGGTCACAAGCATCTCATCAGGCAGAGAAAATCAGAGCTGATGATTATTTGCGAGGAATAACTCACACACTTCAATCCTACCCGCCCCACTCTTCTAGCATCATTTTCCAGCTTCTGTTCGGCTTTGCCTGATTCAAATCAGACACCCAGAGGTTAGAGAGTTCTGCTGCTCCTAATTAATCACCTCCCGAGCCAATTCATCTCTGCTGCCACAGAGATCATTTAACGAGCGTGGCTCCCTTAGTGGATTCACAGCACAGTGATGGTTGAGCACTCGTCCAAACATGAGGCAGCCAAGCCGGGCAGCGTTTAGAGGAAGGCTGGTCTGAGCACGTCTCAGTCCACCCAGCTGCTCAGACCACCCCAGGAAGCCTCTAGACATGGGGATCCTCCCCACCAAGGTCAGATCAAGTACCACAAGGGCTGACCCAGCTCCAGCCGTCTCCACGGAGTCCCATGGATCCCAGAAGCCGGACAAGCTTGGTCTTGTATTTCCAGGACAGTCAACAGAAAATGATGGACAAGAGGAAGAATTAAAGACTGAGGAAGGTTACGCACAAGAAACCAAGTGCAAGGCACAGTAAAATCCCATATCTGTGTCCTTTCTCCCTGTTGTTTACCTCTCTCAAGTCTCTGCTACTCTTTTCTTCCCTACTTTGCTCCTCTTTTCCCTGACTAAGCCCCACTAGACACATACCCTCCCAGTGCTAAGTGGTAGGTTATTGCCTGCTGACCCCTCTAAGGAAAAGCCAACTTCAAGCCAGATACAAAACCAGAAGTAGCTCCTCTGATCCCACATCTGCTGTGTGGGTTTAGTCCTCCAACCAGCTCAGCATATTTGTTTTAACTACTTACTGCTGATAAATGGTTTCTCTGCTTGCCACGGGTGAGTGAGCACCAACTGCTCACTCCGGGCCCAAAGAAAACGTGCAGAGAAACAGTAAGATTGTGTACTGACCTTTCTGACAATATGCATGCTAGTAAATACCTGACAGCCTCTTGAATATTAAACAAGCCACAGCCAGCCCTGCATTTCCTATTACCCCAAAGTCCTTCACACTGCATCTTGAGCCCAGTCCTGCATCTGCAATGACCTGCCATTACTTCTCTTCCATGCTGGGCTTCAGCGGGTTCTCCGGCTCTGACACAGTGACTTTGTGAACTGGCTCCTGTCGCAGCTGCCACTATTTCCACCACAGTGCTGAACAGTGTAGAACAACCACCGGCTGGAGACCCCATCCATAGTGTCCATTGTCACTCCACACTTTGCAGCTGTCCAAGACCTGCCGGAATGCCCAGGACTCTGCTCTCTTTCCTGGAAAACCCTTCAACAGCTCACCAAAATCTTCACTGTATTTTCCCATCATTACCTCAGAGAATTAGGTTAATATGGACCAATATGGACACCAGAGCACCACAGGGAGGGGAACTTTGAAGAATATGTTTTCTCAACCCACGCTCTCTGAGAGCTTTGGACAATCCTCCCATGTGTGAGTCGCTATAACAGGATGTGTCCTCACTACAGAGTCGCTTTCCAGCCCAGGACACCTGCAAGTCTCTTCCAGACCTGCATGTTAACGCTTTGTGTCATGTTATTCCCATGCCAAGCTACATACCAGGTGTCATTTCTGCCCATGCCTGCTCCCTCTGCAGTGAGCTTATTGTAACCAAGAAATGCCTTGACATCCACAAATGAAACGAGACCACTCAGAATAGATATGGAACTGAATTTTGTTGCAGCTTTTCAAAACTCTAGTTCGCCTTATTTTTTCCCAGTTGCGCACTCTGATTTCTACTCTATGTGCAATCAAGGTAGGCTGGAAAACAGAAAACAAGACCAAAGCTGAGGATTAGCCTTTGGGAGATGGCTCCTTCACTTGCCCACTTTGTAGCTTCCCAGACACCTGTTGCTGCTCCCTCCAATTTGTCGCAGATGATGTTTTATTGATGAATGTCAGCATCTCCTCCTCGCCAGCGCTGACGGACACCGTGCCATCTCATCGGTATGCCGGGCAGCCCCGAGCCCACGAGCCACCTCACACGCAGCCTCGCTCTCACGGCTGGTCCTGACCCCCATGAGGGACTGAATAACAATTGCACAGAGGCAGAAGGTTCTCCCGAGAGCAACCCGATTTCTACAAAGGGTGGATATGAACTCGGACAGACCCCGCTGCTGCCTCCCACAGCCAGGAACGCAGGGGCAGAGGCAAGGCTGGCTCTGCTGACCGCTGATACAACCTGAAGAAACAGCCTCAGATCTGGGATACGCAACATGCTCCCGGGGAAAACAAAAGCAAACAGCAAGCCCCAGCGCTGTTCTCAGCCAGAGATCTCCACTCGCCAATTAGATTTCCTCCACCAATTTGTACGGGAAAAGACGGAGAGGAGAGGAAATGCCAGATGCTGCTGGGCACGCAGAACAGATTTGATACGTGTGTTTAAAGCACTAATAACTCCCTTCCTGCTGAAAGAGGGAAAAGACTTTCTCTTAATCCCTCCTTGCATCAGTAATCAGAACGAGGAGCAGATGGTGCCAGAAATACAGTAATATGCCCATTAAAATAACCTCAGTAGCTGAAGTGTTAGCACTGGACCCCATGCAGCAAATACCTTTCCAAGAGCCCTGCTCCAGCTGCAAACAGCAGTTCTCGTAATGGGGCTGAGAAAATCAGAACTCGATAGGAATGACCCTGCTACATTGCAACAGCAGGGCCAGAGCTCTCGCCCATAAACTGGTTGCTGGCAGATGTGCTCAGCAGGATTTGCTCTCCAGGCACATCCACACAGGGTGCAAGTCCCATTCTCCCCCTCACCGACACCAGCCCGTGCCCAGATGGACTCCGTGTCTTCCAGTTGAGCGATGAGCTTCTCCAGCATTGCTGCTGGGCTTTCCAGAGTCCATTTGTCCCTCAAGAGGAATAAGCAGATGGACAAGAGGCTTTCCAATGACACATTTCTCTTCTACAATTCCCAGCATAAGGTCTGTACATAAGTAACCTTCTTTCAATCAGATTCAAGTCATACCAGTAATTTCTCAGTGGATTTGCAAGTTTTTGTCCTACTGCATCTGTCCAGAAATTATATGGGCCACATGAGCAGTTTCCTACAAGTTTTCTATGGCATTCATAAAGAAAAATAGAAATGTCAGCAGTCACCGTATTGCTGACCCTGAAGCCTTGCATGGCCAACCTATCTGTTCCTCGCCACAAAGTGATGATGTTTAAATCACACCACCCATCTCGGCTGCGAAGGACATAGAACCAGCAACTACTAGGGGTGAAAACACGTTTACTATTCAAGGTCTTCATTTACAATGGGAGTGCTGCCATCTCCTAAACCAGTATTCGAAAAGCAGTATTCTATAGTCCAGGTAACAGCCTGCATTCTTCTTTCTCTCTCTCTGACCTCATAAATCTTCCCAGCAAAATTTCCATCCAAATAGCTGTGCTCCCACAAACATTTATGCCAAGTCACACCTATGCCAAGCGGTGTTTCTCAACAGAAAAGCACTGCATCCAAAATACTGCATCAACTCAGGCTCCATGCCTCTGGAAGGGTGAAAACTTCTTTACCATTAATTAACTCTTTATATGACATGACATTTATTTCATTATCTCACTGAATGTCACTGTCCAATTAGCCTATCCCCAAGGGGTGGGACCTAATTAACCAAGACAAGTAAACTGAACTTTAGCAACCTTCCTCTCCTGTAAATAAGTTGCTAGTATGTAATTACTCAGCAATAACTCCCTCATTAAAGCTTGAATAAAGATTCCTTCTCCCTTCCTTGGCTTAGTTTTTGAAGACATTTCTAACTCATCTATTTCCATTTTGCTTGTCCCAATGTCTCAGAAATCTGTAGGGTCAGAGCATGTTGCTTTCCAGCATCACCTGTGTGGAAGTGGTCACATACAACCAAAAATATCTCCTTCCATGGCAAACAGACACTAATTTGCTCCCAGGATGGAACTCCAGGCCACCCTGGCACAACCACTTGTGCAACTACAAAGGACAAGAGGGAAAATTAATAACTCCCCCAAGCTGATGCAATGCGCAGCCCTTCACTCGCAAACAGGTTATTTTCTTGGATGTTTTTTCCACAGGTAGCATGCTAGGGGCTATATTTTACAAGGTACCTGATTTGAAACACAGAGATGAAGGGTCGTGAAATGAAAGGGAAGCATTAATCTCACATGTTGCCTCAGCATCACAATAAATTTCATCCCTTGATTGCTTTTGCTCTTGGCTGGAGGTCAGCATTTTCAGGGAGGAATTCTCCCAAAAAAAGGCATTTAATAGGCAAGGGAGCACTAAGGTATCACTGCCCAAACCTGTGCCCTGCCTGCCCTGCAAGGGTTTTCCCAGAGACACTTGGGAGCCATCCCACAGGCTTTGAAGCAAGACTTCTACAAACTGAAGCTGCAGATCCCAAATTTCTCATTGTTATGTTTGCCTTTTAAGTGGCTTTGCCATGAGCCATTTGAAATGGGTCACTTTAAAAGCCCCCTCCCTTTATGTATAGGTCTTAAGGAAACCAAAGACAAAAGATCATTCTTAGGAGGTGTCAAGCGGCAACAAGCTGCTCAGAGCAGGATCCCCACAAGACAGAAAGAAAACACCATTTAGATGGTGCTGCTATGTGGCAATGACTAATGACCGAACAGTGCTCCTGGGCAGGGGTGCAAAGCGAGGAGGTACCAGTTCCTCTCCCAGTTGCATTTATTTATTATTATTTTGTTCTATATTTTCTCCTGGTGGGAAGCAGAGTCATCTGTGATGATATAAAGCACGTGCTGCTGGTATTGCCCAGGGTGGAGGGTCAGTGTGATCAGATCTCTACATATGTTATTTCCTTGTTCCTCAGCTTAATGGGGCGTTCCACTTTATTATTGTATTTTTTTTTATAATTTTATAAGACATGTTTCATTAAATCTGAATTATGGCAATACAGGGAAAGAAATTAGCCCATTAAAATTACAATGAAAACATCTTATAAAAAAGGCTGTCAACTGCCATTTCTGCTTTGCTGGGTAAGGAAATGAGGAGGAGAGAGAAACATGTTGTCTCTGAGCAGGGAGAGCACCTGCGAAAGCAGGACCAGCCTGCCAGGTGCTCTGGAGCAAGAGTCTGTATCGGGGCAGATAAAAGGCTCCTGGGGGCTGACTGAAATTTTTCCATCAAAAGGCCCATTTCAGGTCTTTCAGAAGAGCTAAGAGGAAAGAGGAGAGTTGTCCCACATTCATGTTTGCTCTCGACCAGCTGGGCAGTAGAAACAAGCAGCTAATTTCTGCTTGGATTTCCCTTCTGCAAAGCCCCAGAGTGGCTTGAAGCAACAGTGATGTGCGCTGAAAACCCTGGGGTTTTCTGGAGGGGAGAAAAAGCACAGGCCCTGGCAGACCACGAGCTGGAAGCAAGGACTATCCCCAAAGCCTCATTTAGGAAGGTTTCGCACTTTTCTTGGAAACAGATTGCTTTTCTTGTCAGAGACAGCTTGTACCACTAGCTCCCAGCTCAGGTGCTCCCGTACGTTGCTTTGTCCCTTCCGTGGAAATGACATTCTCAGAGGAGGAAAGAGATTTTGTTCAAAACAAAAGTGGAACGAAAAATAAAACCCCTTAAGCTTGCACATTTATAGTTATGCGGAGTAGAAAGCTCAGATTTATTCTCCAGCCTGATTGCTGTGTGATTCCTGCTGCTGTCCTGAGCTCTCTGTCCTGAGCAAAACAGAGCTGCACTTCTCTGTGCTCTTCCGCAATGGAGCAAATGTATTAGTTGGAGGGGAAAAATAAAGTCCGCCTGCAAGGGAATAAAGGTCAGTTCTGTTGAAATGAAATAGATTTTGAAACTGCATGTCAATTAGACACATACAAAAGAAACTAATAAAGTTAATCCACTAAACTGGAAAGCTGTGATAAAGCAGCCCTGTAAGATAGAGAAGAAGATGGGGAGGGGCTGGTAAACAGAAAGAGAAATGAGGAATAAAAGAAGGTAAAGAAGAAGAAATAATGACTAAAAGAGGAGATGGAGATAAATGTGATATTCATTCCTGAAAAGGTAAAAGCAAATGAAATGAGATCAAGATGAAAGGCAGAACCCAAATAATCCAAAATACGCAGCTCTGCTGTGTTGAACATAAGAAGGGAGAAGGTTTCTTCTTCACAGACAAGATAATTGTCTTCAGAGCCCAAAAGAGCAGACGTGTGTTGGTAAAAGCGCTCAGCCGCAGGGGCAAGAGGAGAGGGGAGGCCTGGGTGAGGAGAGACCAGCCCGACCTCCTACATCCTGGGTATTTGTGCATCTGCCCGGGCAAAGAGCAACCAGCACATCAGCAGCTACCAGGTGAGATGCACCTGCAGGGTCTGAGGTCCATCCCCCAGCAATGACACCTTGTTAGCCAGGCCACTTAGGGCAGAGTTCAGGTGCCCCTTCCCAGGGCAGTGTTGTACAGACTCTGTAACAACCTCCAGTCTCATGGACGATCTCCAGTGAAGCAACGATTTGTGCAACCCACAGATCCACACGTCGGCCCCGTGTGACCCATTCCACAGGGATCACCAGAGTGGCTGATCTTCAACCATCCCACACGGGGCTGCTGAGGACATCAGAAAATCTAGCTCTGATCAAAATGTGAACATGGGAAGCTGAAAATCTGCCTCTGGTTTTACTAGTGGTGCCTCTGAAGCCACGCAAACACTTATTTGAAACTCTGCCCTCTCTGTCACCTTGTCTTCCAATTCTTTGATTTTTTTAAAGTGAAGATGACGCGCTTAGACTCTAAGAGCACTTAGTCCTTGAAAGTCTGTTTCGCAGCAGTAACTGCCTTTGTCCATTTGATCACCGATACGCAATAAAATTCAGGAGCAGTTTACGTGCATTGGGGAAATACGCTTGTAAAAGTCCCATTACAATTGACTGGATGCTTTTTGCCTCCTGTGGTTGAGGAATAGTGGAAATCGTTCTGATTCATGTACACACAGCAGACAAGGGGTGTGACAAGAGGGTTTGGCCACATCTGGGAAGTGCCTTGCACAGCCCTGACCAGAGCAGAGCTTCTACCAGCCGATGTGGCCTGAACTGAGAGCGGCATGGTCTGAACTGCCAGCTGGGATAAACTGGCCTCGCTCCACTGAAGCACTGGTGTAGACCTGAGGGCAACTCGGATGGATCTTGGTCCAATATGGTCATGGATCTTAATGCAGTGTGGATAGAATTTGAGGGAATGACTCAACGGTGTAGGACAAGGCTTCAGATATAGCCAAAAAGCTGCTCTTACATAACACAGACCACTTCACATTTTCTTTAATCTCATTTCCGTATTTTTCTTCCCCCCCACAATACATTTTGGCACTGATCTTTTTTCCCCTTTTCCTGTTTGTTGTTTTAAATAGAAAGTTTATGCTTTCAACACAACTTCTTTCAATTTTTCCCCCCTTGCTTTTTACTAATCTCAAAACAATGGAGCAAACTAGTTCTCAGTTCCTCCAGTGAAGGAAATGATCAGTTCAAATTTTCTCATCGAAACCTGGTAGGTGTTTATCTGATTCT
This sequence comes from Columba livia, assembly GCF_036013475.1. NCBI lineage: Eukaryota > Metazoa > Chordata > Aves > Columbiformes > Columbidae > Columba > Columba livia. Next base: position 5,777,037 of record NC_088621.1, read on the forward strand.
TTGTCACACACACCACTTAGGCCAAAACACATCTGAGGAGGCATATTCATGATGTATATCAATATATGTTTATTGCAAAGCCTTCTCACACTTCATAATTTTGCTCTTCTGTCTGGAAGAACGTGATTCATCTTTACCCACCATTGCAAGTGCTGTATCAGCCCCAGGTTCAAATCAGAACAGCACAGGTGTTTAATAGGAACTGGCTACAAGGGAGCTGAAAGGAGCCCTTGGGTACCAAACACAAAAGGCGCCTTGTACCTCACTGGGAACATCCCAGTTTGGCACCGTGAAGGAGCTGTACTGGGCTGTGGGGGAGCCCTGACACCCCTTTCCCAGTAAACCTGCACCTGGAATGGGTGCTCTGGCAAGGCAGCACCTCACAGCAAATCAGACAGCACACAAATCTGGAATTTAGCCTGAATCTAATATATATATATATTTAACACTCCAAATGCAAAAGCATGACCCATTATTTACTAACTCGGGCCATGTTAATAAAGATAATACATAATTATTACTGGGATAGTTCAAGACAAAGGTTCCCTCAGCTATAAACATGTCACATTTCTCCTCTGAAGTCCTAATTACAACTATCACCGTCCATCTGAGTTAGAACTAGATTAAGACTCTGCTTGCATTTAAAGTAGCTGTTAGCAATGCTTAATAGTGAAAGATGACTAATTGGCCATCATGTTGGTGATGAATGAAACTGAGACACAAGGCAGCGCATGAAAATTATGTATGATTATTGCCAAAAATTAAATTGAAGAAAAAAACCATGTACACACACACACACACACATCTTGTTCAAACATGAAGGTTGATCTGAAACCCACCAACAGCCCTGAATACAAGTGGAGATGGGTTGACGCTGTAGCGGGCAGCTGCGTGTCCTGTGTTCACACACAGCGGGGTGCGCTTGTTGTTGTGGGTGTGAAAGGAGCTGTTTGTCGTGCTGTGCCTGGTTCCTTCCCCACCATTGCCACAGAGTAATTATCTTGTCACATCTCGCAAGTTAAACGTGGTTTATCTGTCTCTCTGTGCAGCACCATGGGCGTCCCTCTTCCCATCCAGGCCGTGGCAAAGCAGCTCCCCTGCGAGCCTTTGGGGCGTGTGTATTGTTGCAGGTGCTACTTTTCAGCAGAAACAGTAAAAACAAGGCCCTGAGTGCGTCAGCTCATTACAGGCTCAGTGCTGTGTGGGCTGGGGGTACCAGCAAGGCGAGGAGCGATGAGAGGAGGAGTGGCTTTCGTTAACCTAGTGGGAAGGCCAACGAGCTTACAGGTGTGTGAGCAGACAGGGAAAAGCAGCCTGGTGCTTTTCACAGCTCTATCAGCGGCTCTGATGGAATTCATAAGCACTCTTCACCAGGCTGGTGGAAGGGGATTTTTAAGGCTATTGCGTGTATAAGATTCTCAGATAGCTTGTTTCCAACCTGTCATTTCTAAGGCTACATCCACCTCTTCGGTCGGCAATAGCCAGTGCTCGGCTGTTAAAAGCACCGCTGTGTTCAGCCCTCGAGGTGGCTCATTTCAGCTCAGGCTGGACTCACTTCTGTATAGTTTTGAAGGTTTTCTACCATGAAATGTTCACAAATACAAGTAGAACTCAGCACAACAAAACCTTGCTTTTTTACTAGAGCATGTGCTATGCAATGAATTGGTAATGATAACATACTTTTCTGTCTCACCTACTTTCTCGCCTCCTCCAAAGCGAACAGCAGCACTTCTTCCCGTCTCTCAGTTTGCTGATACAAATCTGCTCCAGATTATAACTTCAAGAACTTGCTCTTGAAGCTAAGAAAAGACGGTTCTACATTGGTCTCGTTGGGACAATGGTGATTGCACATATGCCCAGTTTAGGGGGAGGCCAGGACTGGACCAGTCCATGCAAAATGTAAGATAAAGTTTGCTATCAGTTCAGAACATGAGAACAACAAAATACTTGTGGGAAATTTCCAAGCTGACTCCCAGCTTGGATGTTCAGCCAGGCAAATCTGGGATGTGTGATAAGAACCTGCATTACGGACACTCGACCAGTTTTTTTCCCGGTTGACTTTTTGAATCAAGATGTGAACGTCTGCTGAGGTTGATGGGTTTTGACATCACTTGACAGCAAACCTCAGGTTCACAAAGCAATAGGGAAAGAGGTCAGTTTTCTCATCAGAGAGTTCCTGCAAACACTTCCTAGAGGAGAAAGGGCTTTAGGCTGAGAAATCAAGAAGTGAGTCCATTAAACATTCCAAATAATGCAACTGCTGATATAATGGGGCCCAAGATGCCTGAGTTTGTCTCATCTGTGTTTCAGGTGGTTCCTGGTGAAGCCTCACACAGCAGAACACACAGCAGAGCTGTTTGTGTGCTGTTCTCCCACACAATGTGCTGCTCCCTCAAATGTACTGAGCTTGAGCCTGGGCAAGGTTTTAGGAGCCGTGTCAGCACTGCAGGGATGCCCATGGTTCAGTCCGAGGCAAGAAGCTGATTTAAAGAGGATGCCAAGGTACAGCGGAGTCTCCTGTGCTACACACAGTGTTGTTCTCGATGGGGGGTGCTCTTTGCCGGTGTGTGCAATGGGAAAGAAAAATGGTCATGATACCAGTATCCCTTCAGGGCTGCTACGGTCCATGCTAGATGCCAGCTCACTTGAGATGCACTTAATGGTCCCCAATCATCTGAAAATTTCTAAATCTCCAGAATTATCCTAATGGCAAATATAAATCTTAAAAAAGCTCTCGCTTCTCATGGTTCTTTCATGCATTGCTTGGCAGTAAGCTTGTCCCCAGGATATGAGGAAGCGTCTGTGTTTGTAGGGTGGGTGTGGGAGGAAACTGGCTTACCCGTGAAAATATTGCCAATTGCACCTTTTATTTCACACATTTAGCCACTGAGATGAAACAAAACTGTGTAGAAAAACTAATTTCATCTGCTGCACAATACTATTATTACCATAATCTAGTAGAAAAGGGTGAACTTCATAGCACTGGTAAATACATTATGAGAGTCATTTAAGATCCCGGCTCAACAGCTGAGCATACAGAGAGGCTTGTATTTTTGCAAACGAGGACTTATAAAATTAACACCTTCTTATTGCTATGATTTAGACACTTTATCTCAGAGTTACCTGAGGAATAGCGAAAAAGCTAAGCGCACTGTTCCTTTTTTTTCCCCAGTCTTAACTATTTCTGTCTGTCCACCCCACTTATAGCCTGGAACTGCATTTTCTCCAGTATAACGGCAAGGGAACTGCAGGAGGGCAACAGAGACACCCGTGTCTGTTCCTGCCTCTGCCACCAGTTGCTTTGACAGACTTGAGAAAAACACTTAAGTGTGCCTGCCCAGCTGCACAGCACCCGGGGCTCCTGCTCGCTGTTGTATAACATGCAGTGCAGGGGGTAAAGCGCTGTCAAAAGGTGCCTGCAGCTGAAAGCATGGGCTACTAATTAGTAATAGCCCATGGCCCCCCAGCTCCAGGCACATCATCTGTCAGCTCGGCAGCCAGGCTGCACTGCCCCGGTCAGACACTCGCTCTTCCAGGACAAGAACCAGAACTGCAAGTTGTGACAACCGGATGGAGATGTGTAAGCACACACTGCTTTATCCAGAGGCAACGTTTTTCCTCATCGCTTCAAATGAAACAGTAAGCTTCTAGCAAAGCCTTTATACAGAAACATTTTTCATTGCCCTTCCACCAGCCAGTGTACACCGTATTCTCTTTATTCTCTGCGCTGTATCTGGGGGGTATTTTGCACACATCCTGCACTCAGCCAACAGCTGGACTGATGAACTGGGCACATATGATACCTCCTACCTCAAACTGAACTTACGATTTCCTGACGGTTCCCCTGCATCTTTTCTCCAACTCAGAGGGAATCCTTATCCATCCCACTTCCTGCAGGGGTCAGTTCCTGCCTCAGCTGACCCCAGCCCCCTGCCATCTGATAAGGCATTAACACCACTACTCCTGAGAACAAAGCAGATTTGTTTGCTCAGCAGAGTAACTCTTCGTTTAAAAGTAGAATTCCAACCAGCCAGATTTGGGCCTGTTTACAGATGCTGATTAGTCGCGCGGAATGTATTAAAGGCATGATTGCCTGGTGGATTTAAACTTTTTGCCCCCAACTCAAAAATCTTCCAGGAGGGGCGTGAGTTCCTCTGAAAATGCCACATCTGGAGGCTACAGCTCAGAACAGGTGAATACGCTTTTCTTAAACACCTTTTATATACGCTGCAGAAATAAACAGCAGTTTGGGAGAATGCAGCACATAGCGAAAGCCATTGGGTCTTAGTCATCTGAGTTCACTGAATATTGTCCTCAGTTAATCTTGTGCTGAAGATGATCTCCGAAGTAGCAATCATGCAAAAATCGACTTTATGTTTGAAGGACAAATGCAAAGTCTCTCCTCCTGTCCTTTTATAACACACACTCCATCACACCTGACACAACCACTCCTGTCAAATACTGTAGTTTAAATAGCTCTGTTGGTAAATGATAAATACAAGAGCACACATTTGGATAACCTTACACCCCGGAGAGAAGAGGGTGCCCTGGATTTATTGGTACAATATTTAATATTGCTTCATTTTGTCCAAAGAGAAATACTGGAGTTGTTCATAAAGGTGAACCCTGTAAATCAATAAAGATATTCTTGGTAAATCTGATTTTTAGGTGGGAAAGTTTTCAGCTGCATTGCTCAGAGGTGCAGAGGTGGGGAGACTATTATTTTTTCCAAAAATGAAGAAAGAGCACGGCACGGAGAGAAGTGCTTTCTGCTTCAGGTGCCAAGAGGTGGGAAGTTTGCTGGTCTGGAATATCTGCCCACAGGTTCAGAGGGTGAAAACATGAATGGAAGCCCAGACTTCAGCTTTGGAGACCTATTGAGCAGAGGCCATTGATAAGTCTGTCCTGGAGACTAGTGGGAGAGTTTCCAATTGTATTCCTACGGCTTGTTTACGTTGGGCTTTGCTATTTGCTTCCTTGAAGCGCTTTGATTTTTGAAGGTTTGTTGGGGTTTTTTGTTGTTTTTCTAATAAGCTATGTACTGCAATTTATTCTGTATCACAGAAACCAGAGAAACATCTCTGAAAGACAACTCATGCAAAGAATGACTCAGACATACATCCCATCCTGCAGAGAAGAACAATGCTCATGCCAGTGCAGCAGAGACTATTAAATCCGTAACAAGGAAGCTGGAAAACAAGAAGGTTGGACAAGTTATAGAAACGAAAGCAAACCCTCTGATCAAATAATCGAATTAGAGACAAGGAGGAGAAAACTGGCTGACAGCCAACCAGACACCCTGTGGGACTTGGAGAATACAATTGAATCTCTGTTTGCTTCGGTTCCCCATATGTAAAATGGCCACTGGCCACCTTGTCCCTTTGGTCTATGGGAGGCTGGGGTCAGAGATGGTCTCTCATTACACTTCTGCACACTTCCTAGCCAAGAGGATCCTCTATTGCTATGAAGGTAAATAAATAAGAAATTCTTGAATGCCAGAACAGTTAGATCAAATTTCTAAATGATCTTGTGTTTTACTGTTCACTGCCTGTGAAAATACTGAAGCTTTTGCAGCTGGGGCAACATTCTGGACCACTCTTTCCCATGAGACACACTGATGAAGCTGGAGCTGGAGCCTTTGAACCTTATAAAATCCTTTTCCTCACCCGTACTTTTGTGAAACTTGTATGGGCATCATCCATTTAAGATCATGAATCCTCCATCAAACAGGGCTGGAATCAGCTGAGATGTGCAGAAGGTGGTGAGTTGAAGGCCATGCAGCTGCAAAACCCTTTTCCAGGGAAAACAAACCTGATATCCAGCTGGCTGGAGCAAAGCCAAACCAGCTCTCCCATCCCAATCAGTCGATGGGTGTATGTCCTCTGAACAGTCCTGTCTCATTTTCTATACAGTTTAAGTCCAAGGGGAATTATATCACCAGGCAAATGAGAAGGTAATCTGGCTTTGATTTTCATTCAGTCTCCATTGCCTTAGCTGTCTTACTACACCAAGGACCCAGCAGCTGAAATATTTAAATGGCATTCGAAACACAAATATTGACAGGGAGAAGAACTACTCCCCGGAAGAGCTGACCAAGTAGCAGCACTATTTCTCCATCACTTAGATCCAAACCAGAAGAGCATCGGAGGAACCACAACTTACTAGACTTGGTGTAGAAGTCAGTGATTGAGCTTTCCTGAGCTTGGCATGTGCAAGACACCAAAGGAGAGCAGCACACAGGTTCTTTCTGACCGGATAACCCACAGGACTGACTCTTGCTCATACAGTCTCTGTTGCACTAGTATCAACTAGGGAAAGGAACTTGTACTACTCTTGGAGGCCACTAGAGAAATACACAGTAGAAAAACATGAGACCCATGACTAGAACTTCAAGCCAAAATTGCATCATTTACGGCAACACATCCAGTCTGACCACAACGGTTTCTAGATAACAAAACTTTTTCAACCTATGCTCTTGAAGAGTTCATCTGCGACTTAATCCTCCCTGACTGCCCAGCTGTCCCAAGCTGCCTGCTCAGATGGGCAGCTCATTTCCAGGGACAGAGGATTCCGCTGTCTCAGTCATGGTCGGGGTGATGGGCTCTGTCTCTGCCACAGGGACGTTTGGTCTGACACAGCTGCTGTACACACACCTGGCACTCAATGTGTTAATGCAGATCCCTGCTGGAGACCATTCATCGATGTTGATAGCAGTCCACGAGATTCTTAACCTCTGTCTAATACTGTCACGCTGAATAGATGGTTTGCCCTCGTGTTTGCAGCTTTCACTGCCTTGTCACGTAATATCTTCAGGGGCCAGAGGCCACACCACTGCTTCTATCAATCCAGCTGCGTGCCCTGCCTTACTGCATTAGTCCTTTCCATCTCCGCCAGCTCTGGTAGGCAGTCACGGGTGTTTACTGATATTCACCGCACAGTCAATCTCAGAGCGATCTCAGTAGCTATGACCCTTCTCTTTACAAATTACATTGGTTGAAGGCTATAATTATGGGATATAATTAGAAGTGGAGTTTCATTTTATGAAGGCAGTGACTTGTCAAGCACCCCAAGAGTCCAGCAAGCTGCAAGCTACGATTCCTCCTCACTTCCCTCTGCTGCTGCTGCTGGTTTGGAGCACATGAAATGCCTGTTGCACTCAGGATGACCTAGATGATGCTGATGATCGTGCTTCAGATGTTGTATCTCCAGCTAAGAAGTAAAGCTCTAAACATGACTTTAGCCCATCATTACACCTATCAGATCTCACAAGACAGCAACAGCCCAATGGATTGAATACACTGGCTTTCAACTATTCCCATTGTAGGTTCCCCACTTTTCCAAGCCCATGCACACTCAGTCCATGCACTTTTATTCCCCTCCCAGAGCACAAATTCAAGCAGAAATGGATATGGCAGTACAGTCCCCCATATATGAAGGCATTGAAGATGATCCAGTCTTTGTTATGTTTGTTGTCTTGAGAAAGGCTTTTTCTACCTTTGACAATCCTCCAGTAGTAAACAAACTCTGGAGAATACTCAAGGTACCTATGAATTTAGCTGTAAAATGTTTTGGGAAAGATGGAGTGCAGTCTTTATCTCTTGATCAACCTAAACCTTTCATGTCCTGGTAGATTCTAAAGCTACCTTTTCTGGACTATCAGCACTGACTGTGGCACAAATAAAACCCCCATCACCAGAGAGAGATTTCCAAGTGCTCTCTCAGAAGGAGTTTGAGTGGCGCAACCTAAAGAGGAGAAGAACAAGCTGAAAAGAACCAAATGAAACAAAGGTGTTTTGAGAGGGATCTGTCTCACCCTGATGAAATTGTCCCAGCCAACACCAGGCTCCAATCAAAGAGGAATTTTGGAAGCAGTTTTCCAGTCATCTTGTGTAGTAATCCAGGTCTCTTTCCTTCCCCCTGACAGAACAGAGACTGGAGAAAATGATGAGGATTTTATAGCTCTCTGCAGTAAGCAGTTAATAACTCTCTGAGGCCATAGATTGGGCTCTACTGCAGGGCCAGAATAATTCACAATAAAATATGACTCTTCATTTATCACTCTGACACTTAATAAACACTTCCTGGTGAAGTCCAGGAAAGAGGAAGAGAAGGAAGGACGGAGACATCCCATGCTTATGGTCATCAGGTGCTTTCAGTGAACATGGCACATGGTGAAGGATGGTGAGAGACCAGCCAGGAAACACAGGCCTGAGACTGGTTAGAGAAATGAAGGGATGAGGCCTCAGCTTAATAAGGACTTTTTTTTTGTCCATAGCCATCATAAGAGGCCCCTTCTGAGCTCAGGCAAGGCCCCTGTGGGCACTGCATTGGGTAATACTGATAATGATGGATGAAGGGTGCAAATACCAAAGCAAAATGCTGTGTGGCCCTTTCTCTTCTCTTGTGCTGCTGTCACCCCAGAGCCACCCCATGAGAAGGGCTGGTGTGTCCCGCAGTCCGCATGCCCATGGCCCTGTGTGCCAACCTGCTTCTGCCACCACCTTTGCTTGGGTATGGGAATGCCTTGTGGACATACATTGTCATGTCACTGCAGAGAGGCAAGAAAATATTGTCTGTGTTCTTCAGGAAGAGAAATAAACCTGAGGCAGAAACTTGCCCTTGGAGAACCAACAGCAATTTGCCTGGGGCATCTCTCAGAACATCCTCCAGCAGACAGGCTGGTCTTGCCCAGAACATCTCTGCCTCCCCTGCAGGCATGAGTGATTCCCACTGATGTGCAACCTCAGATCTAGGCAGGGATCAGATCCTGGTGCCTCCAAATCCCACCTAGCCCCAGAAAGAGGTGGGAGCTCGCGTTCAGGGAATGGAAAACAAGCCAGAGAGTATCTCTGGCAGAAGCTGCCACTTGCTTGAAGCCCTGGCTTCCCTGGAAATCAAGGCTGGCTCCGAGGTGAGCAGCAGAGCTCCCACGCCACTCATGTGCTGCAGGGCCACCGTCAGGTTTGCTCCCAGGGTGGGTTCTCACTAGATGGGAGAAGCCTGAACCCACTTGTAGTTTGTCTCTGCTGGATTCCCTTTGCCTTGAGCTGTCAGTGGAAACAGCACAGACACCAGCCTTTGCAAATCAGACAGCGAGGCATGGTTTACTATGACATGTAAAGCAAGGGAGATCGGTGGGAACTCGATTTGCCTGCAGCTCTTTTATGTGGTTGCTTTGCAAATGGTCTGTCCACTGCCTCACACCTTCGTAAAGGCCTTTTTATCTACAGATGCAATTTCCTTTTCAATTCCTTGCATCTACACACTTCAGCAGCTCTTCAACCGAAAACACTCTCACCTTCCCACACTCTGAACAGGCCTGTGGCAGCTACTGCTGGATTCACACCAAACCCTGACGGACCACAATGCCACGGAGGTCCCTGGTTCCCTCTTCCCATCCTTGGCTGTTCCTCTCAGAACAACAGCATCATGGTTTAGCTGAAGAGCTCATCCCTACAGGGGAGAGGCAAGGATATTGCTGTATTGCTCTAAACATGCTGGAAGTGTTTTAGCAACAGAGGTAAACAAAAAACATTATCCTGTGCACAATATCGACTCAGTTAATTGGCAAGTGAGGTGTTGGACTGGCCTCCTGCTTGGCTTAAATTGTATATGCACCGAACACTGTCTCCGCTCATCATGCTGTCGGTGGGAAAGGCTCCATACGGGGTAATCACATGCTGCTGCAAACTCAGTGCTTGGTAACGCTACAAATCAAAAGAAAATAGCAGACAAACAAAGAGGAAAGATGGAAGGAGGGATGGAGGGGGCCAATCTGGAGAACACAAGCAAACTCACAGCCTGTAACTGTAGCTGCCCCTTCTGGGAGCTCCAGAATTCCCGAAAAACTTGTTTGAGTTGGTCTGAGGTTCATGTAGGGTGGCTACACGCAGACCCAGCAGACCCAGCTGATGGCCATCTAGAAGGTTTGACCATCTAGAAGAGTGACCAAGTGCTCTTGGCCAGCAGACACGTCTCAGGAGCTAGAGTCACACAGAAGCACAAGCAGACCAAGGAGAGGCAAATCAGCTCATAACTTCTTCAGCCCTGAACTGGGAGAAACAAAACAAATCCCCCACATAACCCCCATGCATTAGCAGTAACGATGGTAGCTGTTGGGGGGGTTAATGAACCAGCTGCTCAATTCCCTTGCAGACAGGCATTTAATTTATAGCTGCCAGAAAATCCCACACATTTGGAGATCACATCATGGTGGAAGTGCTGTCATATCAGAGAAGCACAGGGTAATCTGGCCACTGGGGACACGGCTGCTCTCCACGATATCAAGTCCATTAAACTCCTCTCCCCCAGCTCCAAACATGCCAGAAAGTGTAGGAGTTCAGGGCAGTGCAAATTTACACTCTTGGCTCTGACAGCCGCTTTGACTGGGGTTTAGGTGTGTTTGCTAGGGAGGCATTTGGACAAGGGTGTTAGCCTTTCTGTTAAGCTCATGTTCAGAAAGGATGACAAAGAGGGGGGAAAAGCACGTGGGTGAGAGCAATCCATAATGCTGGAGCCAGGCCACATGGCTAGCAGGCGTATTTAATGTACAGATTAGTTCTTCACTTGAAAGCTGCAAACTTAATTTGTTAGTATAGGACTTACTCTCTGCCTCTGTGTATTTTGTGTCTAACCCCAGGTCCCGAGTTCATCTAGAAAGCAGACATTTCCATTAGCAGCGCCTAAAACTCGGCTCTGTCAGCACTTCCACTACAAGTTTGGAGGAGTTAACTCCCCATAAAGCAACCGCTCCCAGCTGGAACACAGCACACAAGAGGGGGAGATATATCTACATAAGTCCCATTAGCGCTTAACGTTCATTACCTCTTGGGCCCAGTAGTTGGAAAACACCTCCTGAGCTCAGTGCAGGAGCCAACAGCCTTACCAGATTTACTCTGCAGACATTTGGCTGGGGATTTTACTTAAGGTTTAACTCAATTGGCAGACATTGTTTTTCCGGGTGGTTTCTGTTCCAGCTCTACGTTTCTGTAAAGCAAGTATGAGAAGCATTGGCACAGTGTACTGGGTGTTAATTACCAGCTACAAGCACACCCTCCAATGCAATAAGATTTTTCATTCACAATCTGGAATGGAATAACAATGCAAGCAGAGCACCAGGTTGTGGAGAAGGGTGTTTTCTTCATCCTTGCCATCAAATCGAATAGGAGATTGGGAGCCAGGTGTGGCAAGCAGAGCAAAGTCTACTTAAGTGTCAGGACAGCAGGGAGGAGTAAATTTAGGAGAACACCATGAGTCAAACTAAACACACGGCTCCATGTGTGGGATCATCTGCTGCAGAGCGAGGTGCACACTGGCATCCTGTGAAAACCCATCCAGGAAAGCAGGAGATGCTACAAACACACACAGCTTCACTGCAGATGTTCCAAGATCCTGGCTCCCCAACAGCCCTGCTGTTGCCCACAGCCCTTTATTTCAGTTTGTTCTGTGCTTCTCAGTTTGATGAGGAACAGGGACATGAACTATAGCCCATGGTGCATACATTCCTTACATTCTCTGCCTGCAGGCCAGACAAATTTGGGAAGGCAGTACCTTAGATGAACTTTGATGTGAAGAAACAGGGGATCCATCCATACAGGAGCAAGGTGAATGCTCAGGCTGGTTCACAGCAGAGAGGGAGCTGATTCAATTCCAAGCAGAGAAAGCGAGGAACAACCACAGCACTTTATCTACTGAACATTTCCGTGCCTCACATTAAATTGGATTTTTTCAGAGTCTGCATCTCCCTCCCTAGGAGTCAAGGTTGGAAACATCCTTCTGAGAAATGCTGACAAAGAGAAACCCAGAGATATTTCAGCATCACTGGTGGGGTTTTCAAGGCTGCAGCAGAATTTCTCCTTTCCCTCCTACCCTTATCTCTAAAGCTCTTCAGGTTGTGTAGAGCCTTGGACCTTGTGAATCCTAGAGCAGAAAACTAATAGCAAGTATCACCAGCAACAACTCTTACTAAATATCCCTCATGTCCACACCTTGGAGCAGACAGAGACAAGTCTCTGGGAGCCTGCCAGCACATGGGCAGGCTTTCCTTCAGACTCCTGGCTGGATGTTGAACTTCTCTTCCCTTTGCCAGTGTGATTACTGCTTGAGAGCAGAGAACGCACTTCTCTCTGCCTTGCTCTTGGGAGGTCTCTTCCCAAGGGCAGCAGGTAGAGAAACAGAAAGGGAGAACTGGCTATTTATGATGGCTCACATGAAGCCTCCCCAGACTGGAGGGAACGAGCCTTCTGCGGTCGTGCTAAGTGCTCAGAGCTGAGCCTGAAGCCTTGGTGCTTAGAGTGGGACATTAATTTGGATAAAGCAAAGGACAAGGAACAGGAGCTCCAGAAGCAAATATGGTGTGAGCCTTACAGCAGTGCCTTAGAAACAGCCAAGCTGAAGTGAAGGCCCAACCCTGTGCCAGAAGCTACACTAAAGAGAAACTCTGCTCCAAAGAGCTTGACATCGGAACAGATGAGACAGGGCAGGGGGACAAGCAATAGAGGAAACCGCAGAAATCAGGAAGGTTGCTCAGGTGCTGCAAAGCCTGTTACGAGGCTCTGAATGATCCACTCCAGCCATGCAAGCAGGGTCACTCACAAGCCCAGGCAGGATTTAAGCTGGTCCATTACCAGGAAGAGAAAGCTTTAAGAAGTAATCTATCCGTTGCTACTAATACATTAGACGAACCTCATACAGACATATGTGTTAAAAGATGTGAAATACCATTTTTTGAGAAGAAATAAACTCAGTCCCTGCCCTCAGCATCTGTTTCTGAGCTGGATTTTTCTTCCTGCAGCTCCAGGTCTCCTGAACTTTGCGGGAGATGCTGCCTATTTTTAACCTGCCTTGGCACTTATGTTATCGTTCATGTCAGAATGAGGCCAGGCATTAAATATATCTTTCCACCAAAACTTCCCAGATTTTGTTAATTCAGGCATTCTAGTGTGATGCCAGCCACACTTCGGGGAGCTCTGAGGAGCGAGTGGCTCAGCCCTGCACTGGGACCAGGCTCCTGCCTCTGGAGCGAGGGGAGATTTCCTGCGCGCACATGCACACAGCATGTGCTATTTATTGCGAGGGAAGCTCCTGTTCCTGAGAAGAACTATTTCTGTCATCCGCACAAGTCTCACTCCAGAACCATGTTTCAAGGGCCTCAATATTTGTATGTCACCAATTTGTCAGCTGCCCTGTAACATCTGCTATGGGCAGTAAATCAATACACGGTATTAGCAGAGCCCAGTACCACATCTTTTTGTATTAAAACCTCTCTAGATTTCAAGGCTTAGATGTATTGAGAGCTTCCAAGGAAATTCCAGGGGTCTTGTATAATACTTACCAGCCTGACAGACTAATTGCCCTATAATTCAAACACAAGTGCAATCTATACTGGAAGCAATTATATGCAGATGACTGGGGTGACTCTCATTTCCTCTACTATTTCTTTTGAGCCTTTTTTTCCAGTATCAATTCCATTGAAAAAAAAAAAAAAGCCTTAGAAATTATTAACACACAAAACCACATTTTATTAAAGCTTATTTTAGGAACTGCATGTTAAATCCACATATAGACACAAAGGCTCACAAGGAATCGCTCCTCCTGTTTAAGGTCTCAATACAAAAGCCTTCCTGCATTGCCTTCTGAGAACCCTGCCAGCCAAGAGCTTGAGAAATGGTGTAGTAATAAAAGTGTAACACGATGTATCGTAAATTATACACAGGATGGGACTGATGAGGGAGGTGGTGAGTGTATTTGTCTTTTACCCTTTGCAATGAGCTCAAATGCTGCCTAAGGTCTCTTGCCCACAAGAAGTTGGGAGGAGACTTTGCTTTGCACCTGCGAGACTTCTGTGCAGAGGAGGATGCTGAGTCTTCCCCACAGCAGAGTGATGCCAACAGGGAGCCCTTTGCTTACCCTGGCTTTGGGGACTGAAGCATCCAAGCACCAGCCTGCCCAAAGCTCCTCCTGGGCCATCTCCTGGACAGTGACCTGCACACAACACACAGCTCTGCTCCGGGGAAGATGCCCTGCAACAGATGGACTGGACGAACACCCCAATGTACTGGGTACCCAAGGGAGCCCCTGTACCTGCTGCACCCATGGGTTACCCTGGGTAACCCATCCGTGACTCCCCCGCCACGCACACACAGACACGCACAACCCTTCTGCTTATCTGCAAGAGATAACCCAGATGCACGCAGAAAGGAGACAATTAGGAATGCCTAGCAAAATGGATTTGTCTCTTAATTGTTATTTACAAAATATTCCAATCCCTCGCAGCTTAATTTTATTCTTCTATTTATTTTGCTGGAAAGATGAGGCGCTAGCATAGTCAGCAATGCTGTAACAAGGACATTTGCTTGCTCCCCTGCACGCAGGAGAAACGCTAAGGAGGGATTTAAGAGCCCTCCCTCTCCTCCCTGCCACAACCTCTCTTCCTCAGATTATCCCAGGCTTGCTGTCTCTCATTTTTACAAAAAATGTTACAGCATGGTAGTTACAGCCACAAAGAAATCAGCTGTTTTATGGGTTGGAAAAGAGAATTTCCCCCCTCCAGCTTTCCAGACTGTCCCACAGCCAAACACCCCTCCTCCCTTGCCTACTGACTCCAGGGGCAGCTCAGGAGGCTCATCCCACACATGAGGCTGTGGCCTCCTGCATTGTGCACCTTCCCCAGATTCACATTCCCACATTTCCTTGGCATTCTCCTGCTATGAGGATACCCAGAAGCAGTTTATTGCAAGTACTGTCCACATGTGCCTTGGGGCCACATCTGGCAGATACCAGCCAGGAGAAACTCAAATGAACTCAGCAGGAAGGAGCCTGAAGATCTCAGTGCCTGGGGATTTGCCATGGGACGTGAGCAGCTCATTGCATTTTGACTGCTGAGGCTGGAAATAATGCACGTTTTAGTGACCTGAGGACAGAAGGACACATCATAATTTTGCAAAGGTCTGCCTGGTGCTGAGGGAGCAGCAGGTCTCACTGCATGGTCTGACAGAGGGTTGTGAAGGGCCTTTAATCAGATCTCAGCAAGCAGAAAGCAGAAACAGACCATAGTTTTTGAAAAAAGAGCAAATATGTTGTAAGACTGATTTTTTTGGGGGGTACTATTCCTCTCCCACGTGTGGGAAAGGTCTTTTATCTTGTTTCAGAAATCCCAAACCACTTTATTGCACAAGTTCCCAAGAGCAATTCAGCACTGAATGGCCTAAGGGAAGCTACACGGAGCAAAATGTTTTCAGTTTTCAATTTTGACTCAAATGAAAGGTTCTTGGTTTGCACCCACAAAACCCTATTGCGAAACTACAAGCCAGAGACCAGGCTTTGGTGGAAACTTGGCTCATTGGCCTCCACTGCAAGCCACACATGCAATGAGGAACAGCAGCTGAGCTCCTAGGCCAGGTGGATAACAAAGAGCATCATCGAGCTCAGAAGGGCTGAAATTTCACTGCCTTGTAGTATGTAATTCCTTCTCCTGGAACTACCCCCTCTTTTTCACTGCTGTCCGCTTGCTGCACTTCTGGAGGCAGCCAGCAGCCAAACACTGGAGGTCCTGCCCCCCAGGGACAGGTGACACTGGGCCCTCACACTGGAGCAAGTTAACTGAACCAACCCACACAGGCAGCCTTCAGGATACTGGGATTTAATTTATTTGTTCTTTTCATGATCACGACCTTGGTTTATTCACTTGAGAAACATGAAGACAAAGCAACAATATGAGCAATTTGAGGAACAGGTCATATCCTGACTCCTTACTTTGTCCCTCTCTGGCTTTTATGCACTGCAGTGCTGCTCTTTCGTGTCCATCTTAAAATGGTTGAATTGAATCTCTATCAAAAAGCAGCAGCATTAGGAGAGAAGCCGACTGCCTGCAGCAGGCAGGACTGCAGACTGGCTCATCTCTGCCTGCAGAACTGGAGCATCGCTCTTCTGTGTGGACAAAAATCCCTGCAGCCCACTGCAGAGCAGAAACAGCTTCTCGAAGGAGAGAGCGAAGAGGCTGTGCTGCGGGACCAGGCGGACGGAGTCCAGGATGAGCCATCACCCAGAGTGAAGGAGAGAGAGGTGGGAGGCAGATCAGATCGTCACAGGTCCCATGCAGCACATACCAAGGGAGGAGGGAAGGACGGATGACAACTCAAGCACATCTCAGCTCTCATCAGCAAACCTGAGAAAGGCTGTTCACCTGGGCCTCCATTTCCCTTCTCAATAAAGGAAGGGGAATGGTAATTCTCCTGCCTCACAAGGATGTTACGGGAAATCTATCCCACATCATCTTAGTGGAATTGGTTTCAGTTCATGCTTTTATACCCTCCCTGTACAGAGGGTGTTCTACCTTGCAAAGGCCAGTGCAGAGTGGTATTCACGGTGTACAACTTACCATGAAAAGGGTGAGTTGTGCTCTAGGCTCCTTTTAATCCATTAGATTGATCAGCAGGAGATGAATTTAGGAGCTCTGCATCACGCTCAGAAGAAACCTCTCTCCTTCTAAGCAGGGATGTCAAACATCTATGGTTAGTGGCTCAAACATGCCTTCCCTCTGTGCCACCCATACGCAGCCTGTGTAAGATGGAAGCAGAATGTCAAGTAAAAATGCAGAGCTAGTTTGCAGACCCACACTGCATGGCAGATCGGATGGTTTCACGAGCTCCCACTCAGGAGCACAAAAGGATGATTTTTTCCGAGACCAAACAGCTACCAATACAGACACATCACCCAGTAAGAGAGGGGTCTGGCAATTACAATTGAATCTCTTAAAACGGGTGAGGCCTTGGCCACTGCCCAGCCTCTCCAGCATCGCAGGGCAGCCCAGAGGCCCTGGACATTTACAGGGCCAGTGTCACCCTGATGTCCTCCCCGTGCTGTCCCCCACCGCTGTCAGCAGCATTCTCCAATGGAGGAACCACTGCAGCTGCTCAGTAAGGCAGAGCCACCCCACAGCCGAGCTCAGATGGACGTGATGGAAGAAACCATCTCGTGTTGCTGCAGCAATAAAAGTCCTTTGCAATTGTTAAAGCCAGACAGAAACTAATTTTTCTCTTTTTTTTGTTACAGCCTCTCATCCTCTCCACTCCCTCTCTGATTGTACAAGGCTGCGAAAAGCCAATTGCAATTAAACGCTTCATTCCTAAATGAAAGGCTCGGTTTGTAAACAACAATAGCGACAAAAAAAAAAAAATGCAGCTCTCAGCAAAAGCAGCCCAGCTTTCTTTGCAAAATACTACAGGTCTCCAGCGAGAAATTGCTCCCCTCAACAACATTCTGAGCTCTCCTGGGGCGCTCCCTTGCCCCTCTAGTCCCTCTGCCCCAGATTTAGAGCCTGTCAGAGCCAATATGAAGAAGTGGATGCAGGCGCTGAGACATCCTGGCCTGGAAGCTGTTCTTCTGAAAAAGCACTGCAAACCTGCTCCTTTAGATAAATAAATAGCGCATCCCCTGTGAGCCATCAGCTGCAAAGCACTATCGTACGATGCCTCCGCTGTCATAATTCCCCATGTCCTTATTGCCCGACAGCCTCCATAAAGAGTCGGCAGGTTTATGTGCCACTTAAAACCAACCTATTACCAGCAGCAAACTTCCCTCAACAAGTTTCTGTGTGCTCTGACTCGAAAGCAGAAGAACCACATCTCACTGTGACCAGGTAGTGCTACCCACATGCCCCCCCAGTTCCCCCAGAGACAGGGGGGTTACTGGTCCCAAAATAAGGGTCTGATCCTCCACTGCTGTCTCTTAGGCAACCACATTAAACCAAGTATTAATACAATTACACCAGAGGAAGATCGAAGCCCGCATGCACAATTTATAAACTGCAAGACATGAATGATGCTCCCCTGTAGGCTGTGCGTGAAGGGAAGCAGGTTTTCTGTAGACAGACAGACATTGATATCAATGCAGTAAATGGCTGTTGCATCACTCCACGATTTGATTCATTGGGCACGTTTAGAGGCTGCTGTGCCTGAGGGATAGGAAGAATGCCCATGGAGTTTCCAGCCCTGTAGATAAAGGTTTTTGACCTTCATTAGGGATTAAATTGGAGGAGCTGCACTGATTTGCATGCTGCTTTATGCTAGCAAGCATGTCCTGCAATAGGCAGTGATCTCTGAACAGCAAGGGAAAAAGGTACCTAAAATCTCCTGAGCCTTTCCAGCCACCCCCCACACAGGTCTGTGGTTAAACACAGTATTTTTTATTTTGTGATACTGAGAAGTGTTTTTTTCCTGTCAAATGAGACTAAAATAGGAAACACAGAGGCAAGCCAATTGCCCAAAACTGTCCCATCTGCTTCATGATCAGATTTTATGCGACAAAGGCTAGAGTATTTGTTTTCTTTTCAAAGAGCATATGGTTTGATTTTCAAAAGCTCAGCCACTCACCGCTGGGGCCGGCCTTCCAGAAAAGCTTGATGCACAGCAGCTCCTCCGGTCACACATGGGACTTTCTGAAAGAGCCCATCATCCAAGCTGGGCATTTGAAACCCCTGGAAAAGCTGCCCTTGTTTGGGAGAGCTGAACAGCAGAAAAGCAGCTGCCTGATGCACGAAGGTAATCCATCTAGCCAAAAAGCAACGAAGACTTTAAACCAAAGGAAAAAAAATAAAGAAAACAAATATGATAAACAGACCATGAAAATAAAGAAAGGCAGGAAAGGGTTGAATAAATTTCCCCTTTGGTTTTAGACTAGTAACACCATAAATGCTACTGAATAAATCACCCACAGACCAGAGAGCTGAAATAATACAGGGGAAAATCTGAGCTCCCATTCATCACACTCCCCCGACATATAATAAATGCTTCTCATTCAGCTAAATGAATTAGCACAGTTGACACAGCACGCGTCCACAGTGATGCCCACAGATCGCCCTGCTCTTTGCTCTCTGCAGCTGCCCTTCCTGGCAGCTCCTGCCCCATGTCCCCTCCTCCCAGGGACAGCAAACAGCCCCAGACAGACAGAGGGGTCCTTGCTGCCACTGATCCCCAGGACACTGGCATGTCCCCGCTGTCATCTGGAGTACCTATAAGCACCATTAAGTAAGAACTATAAAGTCTGGTATGAAAATATAGGCCATGAGAGATGCTAATCACCATTTCCTCCAAAGGATGAGAACTTGCAGGTGAGCAGCAGGACTGGAAATGGCATTTCTGAGTCCTGCAACAGTGTTGCAGACCCCAGCCAGCATGTCTCTCTGGCACCCTGCTTCACACATACAAGATATGAGGATGAACCACTCACTTGGTACCACAATACAAAGGTTCAAGCAGCCCAGAGAACGGTGAATGTGCAGTCACGGAGTGGAGTCACCCTCACACCACTCCCAGGGAGCCCTTCACACCAACCACAGACAAACCACGGTCCTGTCGCCAGCCAGGAAAGACTTCCAAGACCTTGGGGCACAGGAGGAGAGTCTTGGGAAGACATGTTTATCCCAGGAAACCCAAGCCAGCAGCTGCCACAAATGTTATCATGGAAACACTGCTTTTCTCTGATGGAAACCAACTCCAGCGGACCCAACTGTGGCTGCAACAGGGTAAACACTTGTGGCCAATGCTGGGGCCAAGATGTGACGGTGCAACCTCTATCAGCAACGGCTCCATCCCAAGACCACCCATGGGTAAGGGTGTGATGGGATGTTCTCCCTCCAGTCCCTGCATGGCCAGAGCCAAAGGATGGGAGCCATGCCGGGAAATGGGCCCCCAGCAAAGGGCATGTGGCAGGGGCAGGCGGGGGCTGAAAAGCCATTTTAAAGGCAACCAGAAACAACCTTTACTGATGCTCTGAAGGTTTAAAACCATCATTGGTGGATTAAATCCATTTCAGGGGGAAATATCATGCCAAGTCTGAGTGATTGCTCAGAGTAAGGCTAGAGTGATGTGAAAATGGGTGATAAATATTGAGAGATGGAGATGAGAGACATATAATTGAGTGTCTGACAAAACTTCAATTAGAACCTTGTATATATACCAAGAAAATGTATTTAGCCAAACACGGCACGGGGGGTTTGAGGCTTTCTACAACGTGCTTAGGTTAAAATAAACTCTTATTTTAAGCACAAGCAAGTCATTCAACTAGTTAGTCTAAGATGAGGCAGGTGAATAGCTTACAGTAAATAATCTACTACATGCATCAATTCAAGCTTCTTTTTACCCTAGAGCTCCTAAGGAAAAAAAAAAAAGAGCCTGTTATTGCTCTGCATTAGTCATTTACTCCTTGAATCTTCTGGCTGATTTGTGAGATCCACCGCAGGAATGAAGGGCTCGGAAATGCTACGGTCCTCCAACTGTGGTGGAAATGGGTTGCTGATGATCCCCACTCCTGGAACAGCTGCCAGAAAATCCAGACTGGATGGCTTTGGGTTTCTTAAACTCATCTTTGCTTGTTTATAGCTTTCCTGACTCCTAACACAAATAACTGCTCCCTCTGATAGCCCAGCACTGATCCTAGATAAATTTGGGTTAAGGCATCATTTTCATGATAGTTTCTTATGTCTCGTTTTCCATCTTGCCCTTGGCTATTTACAGGCAGGAACTCTTCAGAGTGATCCCTGACTCAAAACCTCTCAAATACCCAAACACTTTTCCTCCCCAACAACCGTTGCTGTTAATTATCTGTACAGGCAGCTCTCCCCACCACAGCCTCTGTGGAGCAAAGGGAGGGAGCTCCGTGTGTAACCAGTCCCTGCTCTGAATCACGGGTTCCAACTTGGTTATCTGAAAGCAGGTGGCTATTCCAAACAGCTCATACATCGGCTTCAGCAGCTCCTCACCCAGCTCTGCCTCCAAAAGAGCCTGCAGAGCAGCTCTCATCCCCTCCGTGGGTGCAGGACCACCCTCAGCCAGCCCTCCGTACCCAGAGCTGGGCTCCACTCGCCCTGGGCAGACAAATTACTCTGAATTATTGATTGCCCAGACTATTTCTGCTCTCCGGCAGGACAAGTAAGGGCCTCAGTGTGTAAGTGCTCACAACGGCAATGTTGATCACAGGCAGCAGCAGGCAGGGCTGGGAAGGACTTGAGAGACATCTTGTCCCCTCAACTTGCTGCAACACCTCACACGTTTGTCAGAGTTGTCTAATCTGTTCTTAAATACCTCCGGTGACAGCTGCCACACTGCCCGACGTGTCCTCTTCCTGTCGTTCGTACTGTCACCTGCTGCCAGAGTCCTGTAAGACTGAAGGTTTTTTTCCTGCGGAATGAGTCAATCTGTGATAGGGTTTTCAGTCCTCTGCTGTGTCAGGAAAGGTCACACTCAAGTTGTCTACAAATGCTGCTCCCTCTGCGATCTCCTCCAGGCTATAAGCTCTCACAGTCCAACCATGTCCACCATGGCACACCATGGACTGGGCCCCAAATACTCATTTTTGTTTCCCTCTAGAATTTCATGGCTTTTATAGAGACCTGTAGAGACCACTATGCTCCTCTTCAGACCATCAAAGCAGCAAAGGCAGGGAATTCCCTTCCCTCCTCCTTCCAAAGGCCTTGCACCCAGCCCCATGATGCAACAGGTTTTGCAAGAGCTTCATGTGTTATTAGCAGGCACAATCTTTTCACCAATGCAAACTGTTTGCAACCCAAAGAGCTCAAGATACTGGGTTCTCAGTGACAGATCCAGCTTTCAACACAAGCCCAGCGCTCAGGAGACGGCTGCTGTGCTCAGCACACAGCGTTCAGCAGGGCCAGTGTCAGCCCAGGCAGCTATGGAGCACAGAGAGCCTGGAGATGGATGGCGTTGTCGTCTTTGCCGATCGCTCCTTGGGTGCCAACCAGCAGAACGGATGTCCTGCTTTGCATAATGTTTGTACCGCGAATATTATTAACCTCATATATCACTGGGGAACGCACACGGCTCCTGTTCACAGGGAGCACCATGGCTAGCCCTACTCAATCTACTTCTATAAACAGAAACAAGGACCATTTAATAAGCAGGAGGCAGCTGGTGTCTTTAGAGGTTAGGGTTTTGTGTTGATTTTTTCCCTTTTACAAAAGATAAATATGCTCAGGAAATTTTCTGCTGTGGATTTTTATCTTGTCGACCTCTCATAAACGAAGCAGGGTCAAGCACTGGTCAGTACTTGGATGTGAGATCTCAAGGGAAAATAAAATCCACAGTACAGGAGGGAGAGAAATACTTGTGACTTGGCTTTTTAGGGAGCAACGCTCTTCTCTCTGTGCCAGCACTGATTCCTCTTTGCAGGCAGGGTTAAAAAGGCGACCACAGCTGCAGAAGCTTCCTTCTCCCTATGGAATGTGAAACTGGGGTGGGTTGCCATCCTCCAAGCAACCAAAGGGAGTCAGCACCAAGAATTAAAGGACAGGCAAGCACTTGAGCTCCTCTGAGAAAATAACAGCCAGGACCATAAAATTTCATATCTGTCTGAGCCAAACAACAGGTATTAACCAAGGGGCAGATGTTTAATGCTCCATGTAAAAGGCATTCTAGCTGGCTTCTTCCCCTAAATTTAGGCTGCGATTTTGTTTTAATCCAGTATGTCTGCTCCCCCTACCGAACTGTCCCACGTGCTCAATGAATGTTTTCCAACGGTTACCCCCACACCGTTCCTGCACTGGCTGAATTTCCCTGGTGAGTAAAATGATTTCTATGTTCAGTAGCCTGTAAAGCACTTGGAAATCTTTCAGATGAAAGGCCCTCATCGAAAAGTGTATAATAAGATTTCATTATTGTATCATTTATTCTCATTATCGCTAATAGCAGTGGTTGTATAAAATGTTCTTCCTGTGATCAGAAGCGACCAGCTAGCAAACACCCCAGCCCACAGAAGCTGAGGACAAAGAAAGCATCGGAGAGCAGGTGTCCAGAGTTCACTCAGCTGTTCTCAGCTCCCCATACGTCCTCTCTGCTTCTTTGAAGATTTTAATTAGAAGCCTACAGAATGGTGTTCCAGGACCTGGAAGAGATCCAGAGGTATAAAGGACAACAGTCAAACTCGAAGCTTCCACTCGTTGCAGGTTTTTAGACCTGAACTGCATAAGCCACTCAGAAAATAAGCTGGAAACCAAGCAGAGCAGAGTTCTGGGGACACACGGGGACACATGGCACATCCAGCAAGGAAAAGGGGATGGTTTGGATTTGTCAGGCTCTACTTTTGGGGGGCATGTTACCCACAAGCAAACAGGCTAGCTAATATCTAGGGTTCAAGGTGGGAAGGGGAGCAGAAGGAGCATTTCAGTGAGAAACTCAGGGGGCAGAAAAAATGATTCTGATTTTGGCAGCAGTATAATAGCGCAGAAAGAAAATTGGGCAAGATAGCATGGGAAGGGAATGCAAAAAGAAAAGAAGGGGGAAAGAAAATGAAAAGCACTGCTAACTCAGGCAGACCCAGGCAGCAGTGTTCGGAGCTACGGAACTAATTGCCCTAAATAAATATATGAACTAAGGGTAGGATTTACAAGCAAGAGAGACAGAAGAAACAGCTGGCTGAACAGTGTTCAAATGGGTAATGAAAAGTATTTACAATGCTGGCAAAGCAACTTGACAGGCAAGAGAAGCCTAGTCATCATGTAGGGCAAGAAATAAGAGAGGTGACAGCTGTAAGATCTCTCACCAGCTAGAGAGATTGAGAACGAGGAATTTCTGCACCACTCCTGCTCTTCCCGTGTGCCCCAGATGCTGTAACATCAGCAACTTGTATTCCATTCAGACACTTGCAGCCTTACACAAGTCAAGAAGTGCAGGGACACAGACGAGAGCTTCATCCAGGGGCTGGAGACAGCAGATGGGCAGGAAGGCAGTTCAGACCTCTGGCATTCCAGGGTGATGAAGACCAGGAGGAAGCAATTAGAGCTGAATTTGATGCTGGAGCCTGGGGACCCTCCAGGCAGTGGCAATGTCTGGAGGTAGCCCAGTACGAACGGAGAAGCCAGTTTTCAGGCTGAAGGGGAAGAAAGGCATGGGACAGCTGAGATTTGACTGCAGATCCAAGGACACAGATAAGACAGAGAAGAGAGTGGTTCTTGGTACCTGGTATTTAGTGAGAACAACAGGAAAACGAATAACCAGTTTCACAAGCTCCTGAAAGCTCATTTACTTGAACATTAAGTAACAGCAAGAGCATAAGTTGTGTTTTCATTCCAGATCATGGTTTGTCTCCAAATGAAAGGGGGAATAATCAAGTTTAGGCTTGGGTGATGCAGGAATTTCTTTCACCAGAATAATTCAAAAATGACCCATTTCTCAAAGCTTAGCTCCAGTTCCAGTATCCAGACAAAAAGCACTATACATATGTGGCATGCTCACCATTAGGCCAGATCTGGTCTTCAGGGACTTGGAGAAACAGAAGGATACTCTGCTCAGCTATGAGCTGACAGGTGTGCTCTTCCCAGGTGACAGATCCAAGCACCCCAATGGAAATTTAAAAAAATACTCTCAAGAGCTTGTCAGAGCTGTTCATCAGAACTGCTCTGATTAACAAGCATTACTGAGCAGCAGCTACTTTGTCTCTTTGATCACGACTGGTCCTCAAGCCACTGATGAATTAAATATTTAATGGTCTATGTGACAGCTCAGGACAGCTGCTGTGTCAGAATGGTCCTGGAAGGCCCCCGCGTACCTCAGAGCAGACACGGGAACGTGGCAATGGTGAGGGTCAGCAGCATTCTTGGCTGGTCATCGGAGCAGAACTGGAGCCACAAGCTCTGCAGTTGGAGGAACCACGACCTGGCAGCCAAAAGGATGGATCTGAGCAGAATGGGAGGATTTTAATGCCAGGATTTGTGCTTTTCCAGAACGTACAATATCTTCTGGGGTGACACCACGCTGACAAAGGGGGTTCTTGCAAGACTTACCCAGTATTTATTACATCGTGCATGTCTCTGTATGCCCTGAACCATGAGAGCTCAGGGCCACGAGAAACAATTCAAAAGCTGCAAGTCACACAGAAGAGCCAGCACAGTGACTAATTCCCGACCTGCACACAGAGCACAAGCAAGGAAACACACTCTGCTTTGTACATGCAAGGAATGGTCTTGCTTATACACTGCATCCTAACTTGGCACCATAGGTACTCTGGAGGTTGAATACATCTGGTGTTGAACCTTAGATATTAAACCTTGGGGTGCTGAACATCAGAGAAGTCCAAGGAAAGGACTAACACAGGTGGAGCTGGGGAGGATTTGCGAATGTGATCATCTCCAGAAATCCCTTTGGTACCTGCTGTTAAGACAGCTCTGTGACTCTGAATATGATGTTCTGGCTCACCCTCAAAAATCGAACAAACGACAGTGACTTTGGTTACAAAACAGTAGCGCTTCAATTGCGACAAGGGCCCCTGATAATTTAGCAGAAACCCTTTTAGCTCAGATAACTGCTCTGCTAATGAAATCAGAGCCATCACCACTTCTGGCTCCCCATGGTAAAACCTCTGTCCTTTCCAGGGAGTGAATCTCACCATAGCTTCAGACAGAAGTTTTAATGGGCTTTAGCAGCCTTCAAGAGACAGTGCTTGAAGGACAAAATAAATCATCTCTCTTACTGCGCTGTCACAAAATTCCCCCTCCCCTTAACATTCTTCTTGCATTGCCTTCTAGTTCCGCCACCTCTCTTTCAAAGTTTAGGCTTAACTCAAAAGAGCAGATTTAACCCAAGGGGAATAAAAGAGACCCCTCAAAGTTTCCATTCCTTAGGTCCAGGATTTGGGAGAACCAAACAGCACCACAACTCTAATCAACAAATTCATCTTTCCTAAAGCAATGGGGAAGGTGCTGTACCAGCTCTCCATGAGGAACTTTTAGGGAAAACAGCTCCCTCCTCTTATCCTAACACTCTGCTGCTTTGGTGGGACACCCTGTGGGTTATTTTGAATGGGCTTTGGCAAAGCTTTTAGTCTTCTATGACTTGGGGCATCTCCAGCCAGCCCGCGGTGGCACGGGCAGCTGTGTAACAGTGCTCTGCATAGCTCTTCTCCCCGACACATCCTTGGAGGATCTAGCTGGGCTGTTCCTAAACCTCAAGTACTGCAAGGCATAGAAAAATCTGTGGATATCCAGTACAGTCCATGTCAGACTGTAGGAGGGACAAGAAAAAGGCAGCAAAGCCACCTCTGCATCCCAGCTTTTCTTCCAGCACCAACAACAGAGCTAAACTGGATCCCAAGTGTTGGCTTGTATTTCCAAACACTTTCTAACCGTTGCAGAGAACAAGTGCTTAAGGGCTTGGCTGTATTTATGCTTTTGCTTGTCTTTAATAAAAGCAGCATTTATAATGCATGATTAATTATTTTGCACAAGTCTCCCTTTTATGGGAACCTGTGAAATGTAAGTGATTTTTAATATCACCTCACAGACATCACTCCTTTTTCCCACCCCCATTACCATTAATCCACGTTGTAGAAAGATGCAACATTTGTCAGTGGTTTATTATGAAGTGTAATGTTGTGAGTTATTTATGAGCTTGCTATTTATTGCAGTATTTGCGGGTAGTTTTAGCGCTGCAACTCCAGGGTGAGAATCAGCCACAATTTACCCACTGCCTGGCAGAACTCTTTGCTGTTTAACCACTTCGCTCCCCCTCTCTGGCTGTGCCCTCACTGCACATCGCCCAGGGATGTTCTAGGGAAGCCTCTGAGCCTTGTCACTCCCAAGGGCCCCAACAAGTACACTCAATGACCTCTCGTTCTCATTAGGTAGAAGGGGATGTTTGGAAAGGCCCCAGAGGCAACAGGCAGAAACAAGGAAGGAACAGAGATGTTACTGAATTCCGGTCACTGGAAAGATGCAGTTTGGGGGTCTCACACCACAGGAACGAAGCAAATGGCCAGAGCACAGATGGAGCCAGTCCACTGTTCAGTGCCTAATAACAGATACCCACGGACAGCATTAGAGCAGGACAAACACCTCGCTGGGATCACTGCTGTGGCTTGCACAAAGCGTTATGCTGCGGGGTTTAGACACACAAGCTGTGGAAACTTCACCAGTTGGTTACTCCGCATTATCCCAGCTACACTAATCATCGACAGAAATGCTCTTGGTCTGTGGCAAACACAGAATGAACTCATTTTACTCCACAACGAACAGAAGAAATTCCTTGAAGCTCAGAGTGCCGACAAAGCAGGCTAAGCAGAGACCCCATGCCTACGACTGAATGCTCAAAAGGTGGTTGTTATTATACTGTACAGACGGAGCTCACGGACAGATGATGAGCTGAAGTCGCCAGGCACACAGCTGACTATGGTCAGCCAGAGGGACTGGAGCAGAAAACTCCACGGAAAGCAGAATATTGCCTTTACTGAGCTCAGCGAGAAGGCTTCTATCATCCTGCTTTTACATTTGCTTTTTATCAACTGCAGCTACCTAAGTACTCAGTTTTCAACACCTACAATGTCTTGCTGGAAACTGTTTACAACACTTAGCACTTTGTGCTGAGATCACTTGCTAAAATGAAAGCCTGCATTTTGTTAAAAGGAGCAGACACTTTGCAGGCACAGATTTATTTCACTCTAACACCAGGTGCTCCCCGGCACTGGCAGGATACAGAGATGCTGTACCCGTATACAGTTTGCTGCAGGTAGAACACATGAAGGGTGTGAATTAGGGCCACAAAGTCTATTCAAAAGGTTTAGTAGCCATCAGCAGGCAGATCTGAGCACATTTTCTCTCATTCTATACATTTTCGTTCTAATCCTGCTGTGTCTGAGTGCTTCTGTTGTGCTAGCTATAGTTAATTTCCCCACAACACCTTTTCTGACAGAAAATGCTATTCCATCAAAACAAGCCAACTTGATTTTCATAAAAATCCCACGTTTTAAGAGAAGTCAGATGATTGGAAGCATTTTGTTAAGACCAAAACAAATGTGGGAACTTTGAGGTTTGGCTTCAAACTACCTTTTATTATAAATAATTGGGGGAGGAAGGACCCGCACTCCTACTGCAGTTTTTAGAGCAAAGCACAATCACCTGTAATTTCTGAACGCTAAACACTCTGAAATGCTGTGGCAGAGCATGTTGATATGGCTCGGTATTTGTTCCAAAGAGAAAGCGAGACAGAAAACCACTTGAAGTCTTTTAACTATTTGGTAGACCTGTTCCCACCTGATCCAGCTGGCTCCCAGACCCCCTTCAGAGGGTCAAACACATAAAACCTTCACTCACTAGCATTTCAGGCCTTATTCTGCTGATGTGAAGTCAGAGTAATTTCAAAGTCAGAGCCAGTACAGATCTACTGAGGCAGGAATGAAGAAATCAGATGTTTGATTCAGACTCGGTGGTTGCATGGGCTCCAGCTGGGGTTCAGCAAAGGAAGTTTTCCACAGTGAAAGACCAGCTTGTCTGCATCAAAAGGCGGTGTCAGTCCTGCTTCCACTCTTCCAACACAGTCACTTTTTCTTTCATCCTGTGCCTCAGTTTCCCTCTCTGCAATTAGAGCTTCCATGAGATTTCTTCTCCAACCAAGGACAAACTGGGTTGTCAGGAGCTGGTGGGAGTGGGGTGATGGGCTGAATAGCTTCGGGGAGAACAAATAGGATAACAAACTCACTTTAATGCCCACAGAGGGACACCAATTTGACCTTATCTATATGCAAATTGTGGTGCCTTCTTCCTCCTGTTTGAGGGCAGGTGAGCTGGCTGTGATGTACCTGACAACAGCAGTGCATTTGCATTCCACTGGAACTGTCAGGAAGTTCTCTCTGCTTTGTTCAGTGACTTAGGCTGTATTTAGAAAGAAAAAATCCCTTCTGATTAGAAAGCAGCTCCATTTGGCTGCCACCTGTTACAGAACCACCAGAGCCTCAGGAAACTTTCACACACAGCTCCCACACCCTTTGTCAGCAGCGTTTGCCTCCTTGTTCTTGGTTATCAGCCTGTATTTGCAGAGAAACTACCCTGTGGTGCTGAGGAATCCATCTGTTCCTGCTGTTCCCCCCTCACCTGAAGTCAGGCAGTCCTACTTGCAGTGTTCTAGGTGCCTGTGAGTTGAAAGGAGCTAAGAAGTTAGAGACGGGAAGAAAAAGTAAAGCAAAAATGAACCGTGGATGTTCTTCCATCACGGAGCCAGCTCCGGATGGTTCCCTGCAGAAGGTGACAAAGTATCCCAAAAGCGTCACGCCACGCTATTTTTCTTGTCAAAATTAGAGGTGAAATACAGCAGGATATCAGCATGATCTGCCCATACAAACTACTATATTCTGCAAGGTTTTTCAGAAACCAGCATGTTCATACAGGCATGTGCATACCAACCCACAGTAAAATTCACATCCTCTGTAAATCTAAACAGCTCCCTTGTCCGCTATCTCTTTCCCAATTTCTTTGAGGCTACTCCAGGTCCCTCCGAGCACCAGTTACCCTGTCCCAAATGCCACCAGAGGTGTAATCACACTTGCTCCTGTCTCAACCAGTCTGCAGTTACACAGTTTTCAAGGGAAGAAAGTAAAGAGGAAGAGTAGTTGGGAAAAAATGAACATTATGTTTTCACGCAAATAGCCTTAAACTTTGGGTAGTGGCAAGAGAAAAAATACAGGAAGAAATCCGTTTTAAAACCTTTCTGCTTCTATTCTTTTCTCCTTTACGTTTTCAGTGTGGCTTTAGTGGCTCTTTAAAGATGTACTACAAAGCTTTTAATAAAAGCCAGAATGAAAGGCAGAATCCTCTTTAAGACCCTAAATCAGTCTTGCAATACGTGTCTAGACTCACACCTTACTAATACATTAACTTTTTAGAAGTGAGATATTGTAACACCCAGTAATCCCTCCAGCTTCTGCTAAATTCCCTGTCAAGGAGGCTGTGTGTTTCTGTTTAGATGGGAAGCCGCAACATTAACAATGACCCCTTCCAGAGAACATTTAATAGGCAAGTAGATCATTCAAAGTACTTTTCATTTCTGTCTCTCATTTAGCAGTCCTTTCCACCACTCCACGAGCACTGAGGGGATGATTGCTTTGCATCACGCAACCGCTGCACTCGCTGAACAAAATATGCAGGAGTTTGGTCCTAATGCTGGGAGCAATGTGCTGGTTTTGGCACTGATCCCACCAAATTTAGGGTTACATTTTTACAGCAATAGCGGTTTCATCTTCGCTGAGCAGGAGCAATTTCCTCTGGTCACAACTATGCAGTTTTTCTTCTTCAGAAATTCAATTTTCAGTGCCGCTGGCTTTCAAAAATGTGAGTCCAAGTTGGCTTTTATCAGCCACAGTAAGCATATTCCCCTATAATTTGCAGGGTGAGACATATGATAGTCTCTAGTTTGCTTCCAGGCCTAAATGTGGCATCTACAAATTGTCTATTGCGAAAAGGTAACAAGCAGTGTCTAAATGAAGCGTGGATTTAATTTTTTTTCTTAAAAAGACCCAACATTTCTCAGTCAACAAGCAGTGGATGTACTCCATCTGTTTTCAGTGGAGATGCTAAGCCGCTGATTATTTTGCTGGGGAATGCCAAGGACAAAACAACAGGTCACTGAAAAATCACCTGGTTTGTCTGGAGGCACAGAAAGAAACCAGTTTTGAACTCAGATCCCCTGAGAGCTCCATACACCGCCTCCCCACTTCCCGTACAACCACAGGCAAATCACTTGATCTCACCAAGCACCAGTTCCCAGCTGTGAAGAGAGGACAAGAAGAGCTTTGTTCATCCAGGCCCTTGTTTGACTTTCCTGTTCACGCTGCAAGCCCTACGGGGCACAGACTCTCACTCTCCCCAAGTATGGAGAACAGCTTTTTTTTTAAAAAAACAACTACCAAACGCACCGCATGAATCTGTGAGCCCCAAAGACTTAAGAGAGGTACCTGGAAACACAACAGAGCAACTGTGTTGCTTTCCTGTGTTGCTTGCAGTCTACATGATGCTGTGAGCAACTGCCCCAGCAGTCAGAAACCTCAGAAGCCCCAGGCGGGCTGCAGCTAAATTTAGATCCTCTCTTCCATGCTTCAGCTGGGACTTTCACAGATTGATTTTCTTTCTTCAGTGCAGTCAGGGCTGCTCAGAGGGATCTCTTGTTTCTCTAGTAAGTTATTACCCTCCTGCAGGGACAAGGGCCCCTGTTTGCACCAGGAACACCCGGCAAGCTGTTCTGAGCAAAACGGTGAATGCCAAGTCGCTTCATCAAAGCATCAAGGCTAGAAGCTTCCCTGCCCGACAGTGACTATGAGAAACCACATGAAGCCACCACTCCTGCTGCTGTGGCTGCACAGGCTGCATGCAGGGCAAGGGGAAGAGCCCAAGAGAAATAAAATCCTGCCCAGCCATGGGAGAACCAACTCCACGGGTGCTCTGGGACACCTTGTGCAAAGCCTGGCACCTGCCTTGCCCAGGGTCTCACAAGCCGTTTTGGAACCCCCACACACTCACAATCCCATCCGCTCCTCCAGGTTTGCCTGCAGCATCACTTTCTGTAGGATTCAAAATCATCAAACCAAAGACTTGTCCCTCACTAGATCACAAAAAGCTCAGTGAAACCGAAACATCTTTGCCCTGAGGCCACTTGAAGCTCGCTTTAACTGCATCGCTCCATTAAGGATGATAAGATTTAAGCCTGAGTGTCTGATTTGCATTAAGATTAATAGCAGCTGGTTAGCCATATTCCTTGGATATTAACAGCAGGGCTTTTTCCTGGTGATCCCTCATTGCTTCTAATAAAATGAAGGATTCCAGTCTTAGCAAGCAGAAAACTAAGTCTGACTATTATCAGCAATTAAATGGTCAAAAAGAAGAACAGATAACCCTGCCTTGCTGTTAAGCAGCCAGATCACAATTAGACGCTTTTCATTAGTTGCTTTTCAGGATCACTATGTGCATCACTTTACCAAGGTTTCAAACTAGGCTGCGAAACAACATTTCAAAGACAATTAAAATATCATAAGCAATCGTGTGAATGTTCCTGAAAGCAGCTACTAAATAAGAAACAATGGCAGAGCTGCAAAAGAAGAAATCATAGTTTAATCTAACCTTTAATGGGTATTTATTAACTACATGATTACCCCAATTTAGAACTAGCCACTTGTTACAGATTGGAACTACATCACAGCTTTTTCCATGTTGAAGCCAAGGCTCAATGGAAATTCAACAAGTTTATGGGTGGTGAAAACACGATATACTTACAAACTGAACACATCTGATCCCACTAGATCATCCCGTGCCCACTAAATTATCTGGACCAAAGGCCACTGGCATATACTGGAAACTAGGGCAGCAAACCAAGGAATCATTTTTTAAAAATGTGGTTAATATCAGAGCACAGAAGCCAGAAAGCTGAGAAATCAAAGTGGGACAGGGACTAGTGGGTGGAAGCTGGGCACACTCGCTGCGAGAAACAGTGAAAAATGCAGCCTTTCAATCCAGGCTGAACACCCTTGTGAAGGAGACGCAGCTGCCAGGGTGACATTTGACGCTTGGCCAGCTCAGCAGCCCCCAGCTCTCCTG
Organism: Columba livia; assembly: GCF_036013475.1. Taxonomy (NCBI): domain Eukaryota; kingdom Metazoa; phylum Chordata; class Aves; order Columbiformes; family Columbidae; genus Columba; species Columba livia. The sequence continues at coordinate 5,809,396 of NC_088621.1, forward strand.
CCGCTGCAGCAGGGCCAGCCCAGCACAGCTCCAGAGACGCCTCCTCCTGCCCACCCAACTCCCACTGGAAGAGCCGCAAGCCCACCTTACACAGGAGCAGCCAAACATCTCCGACCACACTCCTGCAGCCCCTGAGACAACCAGGGTGGTGTTATTTGCCCTCAGACCTATAAGACTGAGGCCCTTAGCAGTGTTGGAGTTGAATAGCTTCGATTTATCTGCAACAGCACCATAACAAAGAAGAACAGCAATGGCTCCAGCAGGTCTGGTCAGTTCTGGGTCTTGCTCTCTAATTGTGGCCATGAACATTCTCCTGGCAGAGGATATATGGTAGTGCTTAACTTTTTATTAGAGTGGGTAAGGGCTGAATAGGAAAGGGTCTAATCTTACATCCAAACACCACAGTGATAGGCTGAAGAGAAAGGGCAGCGTTCACCCACCTTTCACCCTCCTCTAATATGTTCCATCTTCCCAGACAAGTAATTCTGCTCACTCAGGGATAAGTCAACATCTTGCTCAGCTATATTTTCCCCTCCTCAGCTGTCAGGGCAGACGCCTGTATTTGCAGTGAGTTCCCCTGGCAGCCTGAAACTCACTCAATTACTGAATCCTTAGGTCTTGGATTCCGCCGCCTGCTTCTTCAGAGGGAACCCCGTCGCTCCTCCCTCAGGGCCTCTGACCTGACACACATTTCTTCTTACTGAAGCTCACTTCATTAACCAAGCAGTACCTAACTCTCACTTTATTGCTTCCGTCTTTGCTTCTTTGGGTTTAAGGTTTTCTAATGCTAAGGGTTTTATCAGAGCAGATAGTCTGCAGCTGATGTTAGTGCTGCAACAAAACGGTCCACTAATTGCCCAGCCATCTGGAATTAAGCTTTCAGGCTCAGACCTGTCCAACTGTGTCTCTGCACAAGGCAAAAAAATCAGTTCCTTTGTGTCATTATCTTGATATTGGCCTGTGGTGTGAGACGGGGGGCTCAGTCCTGTCCTCTGTCGATGGAAGAAGGGTAGAAGTGAGACACATCTCATTTGCATGAGTAACCACCCACCATGCCAGGCCAAATATTGTCATTGTTTTCATTAGAAGATTAATTTGTGCCTGGAAAGGAATGATTAAAGTGAGTGGCCTTTACTAGACAGACAGGAGGGAAACAAAATTACATTCGTTGTGTGTTCAGCAATGGTTTCACCCTCCCCATATCCCAGCGCTACACCACTAACTCATGGTACTTGGACTCAAACAGGACACCCTGGGATAACAAACGGTCCCAAGCGGCTGCTTCTGCAACAGAGCTCATGTCACAACTTGATGGACTGTTTTCCACTCAGATTTGTCTCGCCAAAGGAAAATGTTTAAAATATAATATTTCAGGACATTTTTTTCATTTAAAGGAAAAATAGGTGATTTATATTAGGATGAAAAGTCTGGAAGGGCACTAGTTTCTTTTTACAGTTGTACATGACCAAGCACTGGTGTTTTTAAGGCACTAGGGCTGCCCCAGCTCCCAGCAGCCCTGCAGTCTGGCAGGTGCCCAGAGCCACCTCCAGGCCACTCCAGCACGAGGGACTCGCGTTGGGGATCACATATGCTTCCTTTACCCCGTGTACACAGTTAGAAAAATCTCTGTCCCCAACATCTACTTCAGAAAGTTAAAATACAGACACGTGGAGTAACAGAAATGAGCTTCCTTGTGTTTACCTCTAACCACCAGGCAGGGCTGCCCACAATGTATTTCCCCTTTGTGTGATCTTGTCAATGCAGAGTCCCATGCTACCTACAAGTATGCTTCAAACCATAAGCCAATCTCATCCACCATCCCAAAGGTTGTTAAGCATCTGCTTCTTTTCCCAGTGGGAAAAATAGGTGATCCGTGCATCTATTTTAAGACAGAGAACATTTTTTTTGCTAGGTACATTTGATGGGATCAAAGAAACACCCCCACCTCTCAGCCCAGAACATGGAAAAAACTGCAGCAATCCTTTGGTCATGGGGGAGTTCATCATAAATCCCATCTTATGACACGAGCTACAAGAAGTTTCACCCCAAGGCCAGCAGTGCGTGCAATGCTGTGACCCTTAGCCTTAATGTGCATATTAAGACATCCTGCCTGCCTCGGTAAAAGGCTGCTAAGAACGACATTTGAAACTGCTGTGCAGCAAGAAACAGACTTTGCTGGTACGTGACTTGCAATGCATTCTAATAATCACATAATTATAGCTATGATCCACTCACCCTGCCAGAGAGAAGAGGTGAAACTGTTTAACAGAATTCTCTCGCTGATGTTACTTACAGCTACCATAAGGTGACATCACAACGTGGCTCCCAAAGCCAGCAGAGGAACGGGGGGTACTGGGGAATGGCTGTTTGTGTTCACTAACAACCAACAAACCACCAAGCACAAGCAAGGGACAGACATCCAGGGACAAAAGCCCCTTCGATGGGACAGCGCTGTCAGGGAATCACCCTCTGAGCTGAGTCCTCAACCGAGGTATCTCTTATGGAAAACAGAAAGAAAATCAGTGCTTTACATGAGCTTCTAGGAAACAGATTTATTGCCCGTTGCTTTTCTTGGTCTCACATCTTCCTTCTTGCTGTAGTCCCAGTATTGCAGAGAGGAACATAACCCTTTGCTTTACTGGAAAAGGATGTTTTGTGCTTATCCCACTGGCTGCAGTAAGCATAAGGAAATGCAAAGGCCAAACAAACCTGCTGGGCAGCCTCAACCCAGGGCCAGCCTGGGATGTTCAACAGTCAGATGCTTATTCCATGAAAGGAATAAGCATCAGTTCGGGGGCAGGCAGGATCAAATGGCAAGATATGGGGAGAAGTGACATACACCCGTATTTTGAAAGTGTAAAAAAGAACAGCAGGCTACAGTCTGCACCGGCAGAGCATACAGACAGACATCTGTAGTGAGTGCGAAATGGAAAAGCTGCATGTTAACACGCACATCATTTGGACACTGAGGAGACTGGCACTTCAGCCTGTCTCATCAGAAGGTTCTTAAAAGCTACAATCTGCTTGCACGAGTCTGAAGAACAGACAGGGTGCCTCTAATGCACAGACTCCTCCGGTGCAGAAGGACCAGAGCCACTTCTCAGAGTCTTCCTGAAAGTGTTAGATGTGTCCTAAACACCGTTGATGTGAGCCCGGTCAACAGCAAGAAGATCAGGACTGATGTGAATTTTAACTTGATTCAAATCACATAGGAAGTCAGCCTATGTGATTTGTGAGAGAGGTAAAGGGCTGATGAACTCCAAGTAGCCTGTGTTGCTAAGGAGACACATTTCAGCATCCTCTAGTGGGAACTTCCTAAGTGATGAAGGGCTCCATGCCCAGGAACATCACCTCACCACAACTCAGCCCAGACTGGATGAAGACACCAATAACCAAGGTCAGGTCATCACCTGGCAGGCTGCAGCAGGATCTCCCAGCCAAGTGGACACAGGAGAGCCGGCCTTCAGATGGCACCAAATCCAATCACGAACACAAGTTTGTTACAGTCACCCTGCTAGACGGCTTCAGAGCAGGACTGAGCAATATTAACGTCTTTGTCAGTGCTGAAAGTCATGAGTTCACTCCTCGGCACCTTGGCTGTCACACCTGGAGACAGGTCAGAGATGGTGGTAGAAGAAAGGGTGTGGGAAAGGCAGCGTTGGCCAGATGGTGGCGTGGTTTTATGTGACATTTCTACTGGCACAGCAAGCTGTGAATCTGTAAGGCTTCTTCCACCTACCTACTGGCTATACGCGGCTGGTTATTAATGCTGCTGTCAGATCGGCTTCTCAGAGGATTTGCTTATCTCCTGCAGTAGATGCTTTGTGAAAGGCCAACAGCTTTTAGCATTGCTACTGGAGACTTCCAGGAGGAAGACAAAGGGTAGAATCAGGCTAAGCTGTTTCCCTGTTCATCCAGCAGCTTCCATTCTCTGCCATCAGAAGTAAGAAGCTATGGATTGATGGACAACACGCATCTCCATGGTGCCTCACAGGACAATTCTCTCAGGGGACACGTCACACCTGCGACCAAAGCCAGCCTCATCTCCTCAGCCTGAAGCCAATATGCTCTCGAAAAGAGAAGCTCAGAGGGGAAACGTAGCAAAGCTTGTCTCCTGCCCAGCCCTAGGGTACAGTGGGGCTCTGGGCTGACCCACTGCCGGGTGGCGCTGCTGGTCTGCAGTAGTGCCATGGACAGGGGTTACAGAATACAGAGCTGGAGCCCTTATTGAGTTGTGCAAACACAACAAACTGGCAACTCTCCAAGTTGTTGGTTGCCAAACTCAGACTCATGACTCCAAGTGGGAGACTAGACTTTTGTTGGCTTTTACTGGGCTTAGTTGGGACTTATGCTACAGATGACTCCCGTTCCACCTCGTACTAAGATGATGCTTCAATATACCCAGCACAGAGGTTTTGCCACCAAAGGGCATGAGGACATGGTCCCTACCAGTTTCGTCTCTCTTCCATGTGCCTCAAGATTGCTGACTTGCACAAGCAAAGGCAAGTCAGCAAACCCTTGGGCCACAGGTGGCTACAGGGTGCTCAGGAACTTGCCACCTGCTGGAGCATGGGAGTTTCCCCCATAAATGTCTTTCAAAAATAGTTTTAGTGAGTGAAAGCACACTCAGCATTCATAAACTCTGGTATTTTTGTTTTATTAGGTCCTGTTTCATCTATTATTTACAGGAAAAGATCCATCTGGGCAAAAAGTAGCCCTCGCTTCTGAACTCATTCCAGGACTGACTCAGCAACTTAATTTTTATGCTGGCTACTTTTTTGCTTCCCTTCTCTTTATTACTTATTCTTTTAATTTTCCACTTAAAATCCTTATTTGCATGATAGGTCTGACCCGCCTTAAGCAGATTTTTCTTGACTTTGACTTTTATCTCATTCTCTCTTCTCTCTTTTTTTTTTTTAATTAAAAACCAGCTTTGAACTAGTTCACTGAAGCATCCCGTTCCCCATCTTCCTCTCCCCCCAGCGAGCTCCTCCCACTGTAATCCTGCTGGACCCTTCTGCCACCTCAGCACATTGCCACACAGGAGCAAACCTTCAGCAGGGAAAAATTAATCCAGATTCACCCCTGGATGTCAAATGTTGACGGATTTCCAAGCAGATCCCAGCAGTGCACTGGTGTGTGCCACTGGTCGCTCCCAGAGAATCCCCGCTTTGGCTGGGAGCCTGCGCCAGGGCTCGTCCCACAGGGAGTGGTGGTTGTGGTGTCTGAGTAAATCCCTTCAACATGCAACAAAATGAGCACTTCATGATTTTAAGGCATTTTCATCTCCGCAGGATTAGACAGGATCAGACCCTCCGTACTTTGTAAAGGAACAATTTTCACAGAGGGTATGAGCCTTTCTGTTTCCACTATCCATTCTGCCCTGGAATAGCCTTTTAGATGACTGGAGGGAAAAGGAAAAAATCATTGTCAAAATGGCTCACTTGGCATTTGCTAAGATCCTAATGAGACCCAGTTTCACACCTACTCTGACACGGCCTCAAGCGTTGCTGCAGAGACTGTTTGCAGGAGGGGGAGTGTAAATGTCTCATGAAAACATGTGCAAGCCAAGACGCCAGGAGCTGCAAATTAAACTGGCACAAATCTGGGTAATGCTCCTGATTCCAAGTGAGTTGCTCCCTGTCCACATTAGAATGAGTCAGCTCATTATACAACTTTTAAAATTTTCCAGGTAGTTACAGAAAAATGCAGGAAGAATCTACATTGCTAATTGCTTTCTTTGCCTAATCCTGCATTGCTGTAGAGAGCCACTGGATCCTGGGGAAGGAGAGCACAAAGGGTTACATTGCTCATTTACCAACTGAAGCAGCAGTGCTGTGCTTCCACTTGTTCCCACTCTAGAAATAGCTGCTGTTTAGCAGTAATACCAATATTTTTCAGCTCCATTTAGTGCTTAGCAAGATCATGCTTGCATTGAGGTCACAGAAATGACTGCAGTGTGCTGGAGAGGGAGACCCATGTTGGGTTTTATTGTCTGTCATGTGTACCTGTGTCATTCCAGCAACAGCGGCACAGAAAGCCACACAAACTGATCTTGCTTTCCAAACACCTCTGTAATCCTGCTGCTGCTGCAGTGAGACTATTACACTAGAACACAGAACAGAAAAACATACAAGCATAAAGAGTGGTTGGGATAGCCCAAACATCCGCGTAGCCATCCCTGACTGCAGCCAAAAATAGATACCTGGGAAAAGCACAAGAATTAATAGCAATCATAAATAATCTTTCCCCAAATAATCTCTCAGACTCCAGTCTCAGGGACATTCAGAGTTGGACAATATTTCCCTGTACCGAGCAGGTTTCTCTGCCATTCCTCAGTCAAGCAGCCCCTCAATATTGTATAAAGCACCCTGCCTCAAGGCGTTCCTCAGCTACACCGCCACTGCAAGCACCAACCTCCTGTTGTTTGTTTTGATCCTGCCACCTACAACAAGTTGCTTTCTAGTTCTCCTGCTGAAATCCATGGTGCGTCCTCTGTGGGCCTCTCACGAATCCACAGACCCTTTTCATATGCACCTGCAATCCGCCCTGTTTTGGCTGGAGGAGTCAGAGCTACCTACTCACCCCTTGCACAGAGGCTACTACAGACTTCTGATCACTTTTATCACCCCCTCTGAACCTCTCCCAGTTATCCTACATCCTTTATGAAATGGGATGGCCAGTACTGCACAGTGCAGGTGGGCTGCCAAAATTAACTGCCTTGGCAGTCGATCCCACATCCCTGCTGTACACCGTGATCATTTCTACAGCTCCTGAAAAGGCTTTACTAAGAAGAGAGGGATGAAAGTGGAAGATGTATTTTATTTTTGCCAGTTGCTGCTATTCAGGAAAAGGGGCTGGGCAAGATCTTCCTAAGCAAAGGCTAAAAAATCAGTGCCCCAGACACAAGACAACTCCCTGCAATCCTGTGCCCATCCCCTGCCTCCATTATTTTGGGGCAGGAAAGAAAGAGAGAGACAGAAAAGGATTAGTTATGCTCCACAGAGTAACTGGTGTGATCCAATTAGTGGCCTGTCCTAGGAACATGGCCACAGCTAAGAAGAAGTGAAGCCAACTCAATCCTGTCATCGCTCTCCTTTCATGACAGATGCCAAGTCTGGCCTCCTCAGCACAGCTGTCCATCACTTAGCTCCCCACCGGGCACAACCAAGCGTAAAATCCTGGCTAGGGCAATGAGAAGCACAGTCATTCACCAAGGACCACAAGCAGCAAGAAACAGATGGACGAAAACAAACCTTTCCCCCCAACTCCTGCGTGGCACATCGCACCCAGACGTCGCCGTACCACCTCTACGGTGCTCTGGAAAGCTGGTGTTTGGCCAAGCGCAAGAGGCTTTCGGAAAGGAATGAGACACGCAGCATTATCGGCTGACATCCACCGTCTTATCTAGTCTCTTTGTTGAGATCCTCAACTCAGGGCAATCTCCACCTTTTTAATTTCAAAAAGGCTGATGCTAAGTAATTGTTTAATATCTCTGCAGCATTTGCTCCCCTTTATCTTGGAATCCCTGCTGTAATTCATTGACAGCGCCGTCTTTTCTCTTTCTCTATTCCACCGTGTATGTACTTGAAAATGCTTTCATTGTAGGCAGAGATACTTCCTGCTAATTGATGCTTATTATTCCTTTTAAGCCTGTAATTGCTTTTTCTTGTCTAAATTTACTTCTTTCCCCCCTCCCCAACTCTTCCTAAAATTACTTTGGTTTTCTCTTCTAATCAGCCCAAATCCTAGTGTTCGAAAGATTATTTGAACATGTGCCAAAGGTTTTGCTATTGCTTTGACATGCTGGCTTTTCACATCTGTAGAGTTTACTTCAACTTCTTGAATATTTACAGGCAAATCGGGTGGCCTACAACTGGTAATCTCTCAACCGTCTTAATAAGGGCAGATTTTAGGTGTCAGCTTCTATGCAGACTTTTGATTAGAAGGCTACAAAGGGTCCTCAGATTATCTCATTTCTCTCTTACGCAACACAGGATTTCTGAGTCAATTCTCTCAGTGGATAACGAAACAAATGGTACAAGTGGAATAAAATGCAATTTTGTTTGTAACTGAAAGAGCACTTGTTCTTTCTGATGATCTCTCTCATTTTTTTCCACAGGCCTTTACTGGGGTGATCCAAAGAGGTTTCCAGAGCAACACTCCTTGAAGGATCATACCCTCCTCACTGAGACCTTCCCACATCCTTCCTCTGGATTCAAACCATCATACTATTTACATCCCCTCACCTGAGACAGGGCCACAGACTCATTTGGCCACTAAATCACCCCAGGGAAGAAACCTAGGCAGACAGGCGACACGCCATTGACTTTGCCATCAGACTTCGTTCTGGCAGGTGATCCAAGGTGCCATGCAAAATGAATGTAAGCCCCTGCCAGCTGGATTCCCCTCCAGCAGGGAAGGCCTGTCATATCGGCTTTGCTCAGCACCAAGGACTTGCTCATACCTGGGATACATTGCCCTGCAGTCCCAAGGGAATACCTGACTTCAAGCTGTGTTGCCAGAAACTTGAGAGTTCTTCTCACTTCTCAGCTGCGTCCTGCCCCGTGATGTCCACAAAGACCTGGGGAGGCAGTGGCTGCAATGCCAGCTCTGGTACTGATCACTCATGACATTTTTAGGAAGCACATGTGCTTTTGTTTTCTCTTCCCCTTCTGTTCAGCTGTGACTGCTCCAGCCACGCTTATGTTGATTTACTTCTTTAAATTTTTACAAAGCTTGTGGAGGTCCCCAGCTTCATTCCTCAGCATAGTTGTCATGCTGCATCTACCTGATATTTTGGGCTGATCTCAGCGTTACTTTGAGCCACACAAGCCGTTCTTCCCAGCCTGTTAAATTCCCTGCAGCCACCACAAGAGCTGACCACACTGCCTGGACTGGATGTGAAGTGAAGCTTTCCCAGCAATGAGTCTCTGCTCCTCGTCTGGGCTTGGCTCCAGTAACTGAAGTAAGAGGAGGGGATGCAGAAGGGGCAGAAGGAACAGTGGAGCTAATGAGCACAGGAAATCTTCCCACTGGCTTTGTAGGAATGAGTAAGCTCTAAACATCACTCATCAGGAAGTGGGGACACGACTAAACTCAGACCCACTCAGCAGCACTCCCGGCTGCAGCAGAGGACTGGGTTTGCTATCAGAACGGCTTTGAGGAGTGCTTTAAATACTCCCATCCTGGAGACATCATCCATCACCTGGCTTATGTCTCCATTGCAATCTAATAGCCAGCACAGCACAGCCACCCAGGCCTCCACAGGAGAGAACCAGGGGTGATCACGGACTCGTGAAGTACCCAGTGAGAGCTGGATCTTTGCCATTTTAGACACTCAGCCACACCACGTAAATATCCCCTGCCCCTCAAAGTACCAAGCCAGAACACGGAGGAACAAGAACAATTACTACCATACAGGAACATTTACTGTTGGGAGTTTGCTGCATTTCATTTTAAATAAGTTTCTTTTGCAGCTCTAGTAACCTGAGAAGTCAGGAATATGAACATTAACAAAAGAAACAAATAAATAAAGCATTCCAGTTACAGCTTTAATAAGATGCAATGTGCTAGAAGTCCATGCAGATGCAACAGCAATTTCTAATTAAAAACGTGCAATTAACCAAAAATGGTCTAGTATTACTCCACCGTGTTCAAATCAGAGTGTGCTCTCAGAGTGAATTCAAGATTATGAATGTTAATGCTTGGGGTGTTCTTCTGTTTGTCTGTTTCTAATCTGATCAAAAGAAAAAGTAATTTTTCAGTTAGCAAAACTGTGCAGCTGATAGGAGGCCATTAGGAGCTGTTCTGATGGCTCTATCACTCTCAAGCCTTTGTCGAAAGACTAAGTCTGGCCTCTGTTTTCTGAGTGATACCTTCTTAACTCGCTCTCAGACGCCTTTGTGAGCTGTGGTCAACAGATGAAAATCCCTGCTATTGGAAGATGTCCATTCAGTCTAAAGCACCCACTGACCGTATCAGAAGACAGAGTCCAAGTGGTGTTTGGAGACATGAGCTCTTCCATAATTTAAAGTGTATTAAGAATTGGTGAGACTATACAGCCCAGCCTACACCACCACAAACTGGGAGCCCAGGAGAAGCGCATGGTAAGAGAGATTGCTAAGGGCATCACGGGTGTCTTGTGTATCTCTAAGAGGTTCTTGGTTTTGGGAATTAGTCAGGAAATTTTTGGCTGTTCAACACTGGAGTGAACTGAGCCCACGTCCAGTGTGACTCATGCCAAGCAAGAACTTGTTACCTATCAGCTGCCTCTTCATGGAACAGAGCGATGCCACCAAATTTACACCAATCCAAATCCAGTAAGATAGAAACACCAGAGGTAAGGAAGATGATTGATCATGTAATCAGCAAATAAATCTGTGATTTAGACACTTCCATGGAGCTCTACCCTTCCATGAAGCCCAACAGTAATTAGGATATTTGCCCTTGGAGCATGAATCTGACAGCAGACAGCCAAGTAGATTTTTATGCAATGTATAAAATGTGTGCAAAAAATTAATAGTGGCTCTGGCCTGCTATAATAGAAGTTGCCCTCAGGAGAGGCCTGGGGCAGGGAAAGTTTGGAGTCAGACATCAAGAGCTTCACATTTTATTGCAGGGAGGCAGATTCAGCCCTCATGGAAGTGAGCAATTTCAAACTAACAGACAGCATAGCCTGATGGATCAAAGATTGGATTGAGGCTTAGGAAACCAAAGCTGATTTTTTAGCTCTCCCGAGTAATCTGGCTTCTCTCTGTGCTTTTGCTTCAAACTCAATGGAACAATAGTCTCCCTCCCCATGCACAAAGTACAGCACCTGGCAGCTTGGTCCTACCATAACATAGAGGATATTAATAGAGAAGCTGCACTTCTGTATTTAGCTCCCTATTTTGGATGAAGATGAAAATGAGCTGAACTATGAATCCAGCTAACAATGGCCAAAAGCTCCCTGGGTGGAACACAGAGTGATGACAAACCTCAAAACGCCTGGAGAGATCTCCTGCCAGCTGAACGGCTTTTCTGCAAGAAAAAGGACAGCTTTAGGGGGAAAGAAAAGAAAAAAATCCTAAACAGAAAGGAAGGCTGGGAGTAAAGAAGCTGGAGAAATAGCCGAGGGAGTCTTTTCTCCCCTCCCCATTGTAGCCTGTTAGAGACCAGCACACAGCCCACTCAACAGCAACACACACAACCCACCACTGCAGCTGCTTGTCTGGGCAAGGTTAGTTGGCATCAACACTTGGAAGCTCCTAAGAAGCGTGACAGCACAATGCACAGAGAGAAAAGCAGAGAGAAAGGAGGAGATGGGTACTCAATGTGCCCTTCACTGATTATAGTTCAGCTCATCCTGCATCCCCATCCTGGGGGCCAAGTGGTCGCACAATCTGCACAGCTCTTGGAAGTGCCTTACCCTGAGTGTGCCTGAGCTAATGAGGCATAAATAAGGCATTTCCCAGCATTTCCCATGTCCCTGAACTTTTTTCCATGCCACATGGAGCCACAGGGGGCCCTGGGAGGTTTGTGCCTTGTTCAGCCTCTTTCTCCAGGGAAGATCTTCAACGTGCAAAGGATGGTGGCATCTTCTCCACAGATTTACCTGCTTTTCAACTGTACTGTGATCATACCTTGTATATGTACTACATGACATATTTTGCACTTCTCTGGGATGAAAAGGACTTAGGAAGGCAAGTTTGAGTCCTGCTGCCAACAGTGGCTCTTGTATACATGGCCACTTGGGAACATTCCTCTGAGCCACTCTACCCAGGGCACAAAAAATTATTTCCATGCTCAATGGAAATATATACACTTCAAGGAGCTGAAATACACAAGAAATTTGCCCTTTTGGGTATTTAAGGGTGTGTAGAGACAAGCTAATAACCAGCGGAGCAGCACAGAACTTTGCAGCATTTCTAATGCATTTTCCCTCTCCACTCCAGTCCTTTTCATTATGACCCATTTTCTTCCCTTTTTCTTCTCTTATTCTAAGTCAAAGCATTTCGACACCCTGCCCTTTGTGAACATTGTGTGTCAGAAGATCTACAAGGATGGCAAATCGCGTTTTCTTCTGTCTAATCTATGCAGGCAGCTGGACCACTTTCATCCGTAATTGGGCGCCTCTGGGATAGTGTCACAGTCACAGTGTACTGGGGTGGGTACCAATCCAGCAGAACTCAGAGGCCCATGCAACATCTGATAGAGGAGCTGACCTGGACCTCAGTGTATATACACCTAAAAATAGGAAGAGATCAACCTGCAGGAGTTGAATTGAGTACTACGGGAAGCAAAAAATAAATCCCTTTTCTTTGGAGCCAGCAAGCAAAAGTCAGGCTCCATCAAAGATGTGCAGAAAGTGCAAGAGAGTGAAACGAAATTTACACCAGAAAACAGCTGGTGTCAGAGTCTGTGCCACAGTAACGGGTGTTTATGGCAGGGCTACCTTTGGCTTGGAAACGGCATTTAAACAGCAACTGGTTTGTTTTAAAATCACCTTCACGTCTGTTGCCTGCCATTCCGATTTGGCAAATGAGACAAATCCAGATGTTTCAGCATTGTGAAAAAGGAAAACATAAAGAAAACCACACACTGGCTTAAACAAATACTTCGCTTAGGTGCCTCAGATCTACTCATTTTTTGTTTAAGTCAGTTTCCTTATTTCAAAACCAAGGTTCTCCTCCCCATCTTCTCTTGCCACATGTGGCAACTACGCAAAAACACGAGGGAAAAAAAGCAGCTTTGTTTAACACAAAACAAACAAGCATTTGCAGTTGCCAGTTCCCTCTGTACAAACCAAGGTCTGTGTGGGATTTCAGAGAGAATGGGGGTTACGAGGTAGGCAAGTGCTGGAAGCAGCACTAACGTGTTCTGACACTCTCGCTTCTGTCTCCCATATGACAGTCTTGTTTTACACTGAGATTTAAACCACCCAGTCCTTCCTCCGCACGAAGGGACACAAGCGTGCACGGCTCCCGGGCTTTTCAAAGAGCCCCCAGGCTCTGCGCCGTGGCAGCTCAGCACAACCAGGGCAGCTGGGATCCACCGCATCAGTCGAGGCAGGATGAGTTGGTGGAAAGCGGTCCGTACGTGTATGATGGGGTGCAAACCAGGAGAGGGGAGCACTGCTGGGCATCCTGCTGCTTGGGGCATGAACCAAGGAGAAAAGGATGGGAAGAAAGTCAGAAAGGGCAGATATCCATGTTGCCTTCGGCCCCTCGGATCTGCTCATCCTTATTTTTGCTCCTGAATAAGACTGAATGGCTTTGAAGGAAGTAGAAAGGGATCACAACCCACACGACATGCATTATTAGAGCAAGAGGATAGTTAAGTCCAGGATAAGTTCATTATAACAACCAATATCACATAACAGAGTTGCTTATTGCAAGCACATAGGTACATGAAAAAAAACCTTTTCTTCATACCTGCAGGCTTCACCATCCAAACAATCCCTCTTTTTTCTGAGTACAGTGTTCTTAAGACGGTTTAAACCCTTGTTATTTGTTATGCACCATCATAATCCCCTTCTTTAACTCTGCATTATTGGCAGGGATTTGAAGTCTGAACACGCAGCACAGACTTCGACGCCTTGCTGAGACATCTTGCTACTTATTAAGTACACAGGGGAGAGTGGATGGGCCCAGACCTGGTTGTGAGGAGCCCAGTCTGGTGCCCAGGACAGGACACAGAGAGCTGGGACCACACCGAGTCCAAGGGAGCAGTAGCCCAGCTCTTAAAAAAAATCCTGTTTGGTTATTTCTGAAGATGAGCAATTTTTCCTAAGGAAAGATGAGTTCCAGGAAGAAAATTGTTATTTTTGAAACAAACAAACAAACCAACCCCACCAAACCCATAACAATGCAGTGACCAGGCATCACTGCTGAGGGAAAGAAGGACAAATGCAAAAGGCATCTTGGAGCATTCCTGCCCATCCTGATTTGATTTGGAAACTTGTCAAAGTCATCAAGGGACAAACTGCAACACTGAGTCCACCTGTGCAATCAAATAGGTACCTGACAGCGTCAAGAAAAGAACGCGTTGCTTCCAGTTATTTCTTGCTTTTTTCTTTTAATGAAAGCAAATTTTCAATGCACACAAACCCAAAGCTTCCTTTGCAAACAAATGAAATGCTGGGCTCTCTGGGCCTTCAGGGACTTGTGTGTACAATCAGACTCATATTGTTGACAAAGATGTTGGAATAAGAGTTTCCCAAAGAAGCTGCACATGTTGTCTTTGATTTTGCATTTATGATCTATACTCAGATAATCTACACGCTTTGTTAGAAAGAACTCAACCAACATGCGACTGATCATTTCTTGTTACCCCAATACTGTGATATGAGTGGACCTGACTTTGTAATCTCAGCACTGTTAATACTGATTAAAAACAAATTATTCCATATTTATATCAACCCTGGCAGCAGAGTCTCCTCTGTCCTTCAGCATTAGCAAGTGAAGCTCTGAAGCAGCTGATGCCCAGAAAAGCCGCTGATGTCCCTGGAGAATGGAAAGCAAAGAGGGTCCCTGGGAAAAGAGGTGAGAATTGCTCCTTAGGTCAGTGCTGTCCCAGGGCGGGCAGCTCTGCAGTTCTGTGGAGCTCATCTGTGCCTGTTGCTTGCTCCTCTCCCAGGATGCTTGATCCTTCGGAAGCAGCCATCGCTGTAACACACCGGTATCACCCAGCGGATTACAGTAATTAAAAAGCCTGCTGCACTCTTTGCTGGAGTAGGTAGCAAGGCACAGAGATGCTGTCACATACAATTCAGCCCAGAGCCAAGTGATTGCTGTCTACAAAACTAATACAACAAGATGAAAGGTGCTTTGTACAGACCAGGGATTATCTCCTGCTACCCAAATCCAGCACAATTTGTTCAAATCCTCAAACCTTCTCTTCTTAGCATAACCTAGGCTGTTTACATTATGTTTAGGAAAGGAAAATGTTATTGGGAAAGCCAAATAAAATCCAAACTCTACTATAATTCCAAGACCAGGTTAAAAACACAAATAAGGAGTTTCATAGAAGTACTAGTGCGGCCATGCCTTGATCACAGCCCTGTTGTGTTAGGTGCTATAAAAACGTGGATAAGACATCCCTTGCCTCAATGACACAGATGTCTCTTAGGTCTTCTAATCCTCTCTTTGATGAGACGTGATACAGCTTGAGATTAAAGTCCTGCAGAGGGTTCTAGCCAGTGAGAGTGAAAGGAAGGCTCAAATAGTTCCTATAAAGTATTGTATTACTGAGGAAATGCTGCTAAATTGTTTTGTTGAACTGGTTAAGTTATTTCAAGTTTACAAAAGAAAAACAATTTTCAAAGAGTAAAACTGTTGGGAAGTGATTTAATTATTATTTTTCCAACATGATAGAAAAGGAGTCCAGCAAAACACCCAATCAAAGAGATTCCTACAGAAAAGGGTCATTTTTGTAGAACTGTCATTTTTCTCCACTAAGAAATTCAACATTCCTTGAGAAGTCACTATCTCTTGTCAAGTTTTTTACCAATTAGATGAGTCAGAGCTAACTGAAAGGTAAGAACTGTCTTTCCAAAACAGTTACACTTTCTTCCACTTAAATTTTGATTTTAAAAGATTTCACACATTTCAAGGCTGGGAGCAGTTCTAATAACTTTTCTCCTACTCCATTTTGTTGGGTAGATAATTCTTCAAGCCAGTGACTCTTAAAGTCTATGTACAGAGCTTAACACAACAGAATCCCTATTTCCAACAGTGAATTAATGTTCTGGAAGTAATCAGAAAAAGTCTTGTTTTTTAAAATCCTGATTTAGGATTGTATAGTGCTAGGGATATTTGAACTCCATCAAGAACAAAGTCTGCATACCTCATTCCTCAAGGAACAGCCCAACAGGATAAGTTTTCTCCAACCCAAGATCAATGGCTCTCTTAATACAAAAAATAAAAAAAACGCAAATCATCCAATGATAGAGTGAACACAACCCAAACAGCCTTAATTCTGCCCAAGAGCACTGTTAGCCCCCTATTTTCCAGCTGTGGTGAAAGAACTTAAACGCAAATCGCAAGGATCTTCTATGCTTATCTCCGACAAAAGTAGGAGACTCACCCAGAACGTTGCTCCTTCCATGTTCTGCCCACCCTATGCATCTGGCTTCTCCCCGCAGAGAGGGTCTTGCACCCATCCAAACCCAACCTGTGCTCCCAGCTGGGAATGGAAAGCCCTGTGCTCAGCTTGGGACAACACCAGACTTCAGGAGGTTTCTATTTAACCAGGTCCTGCCAGCAGCTGTTTCCGCAGGTTGGAGCCTTGCTCAGGATGTCCCTGAGCAAGACAGGATGAAGAACAAAGCACCCGCTCGCTGCTCCAAGAGGAATGGGAGATGATGGGAATACTTTGTCTCCCAGTTCCTGGTTGTTTTCAGCTCAGCTTTGGTACAGGGCAGAGAGAAGGTCGTTCAGACACCATTAGAAGGTGCTTTTGCTCATTCCCAATGCTGCTGGCAGGTTTCCCAGCAGGCAGCCACACCATCAGAGCCAGAAGAACATGCAGTTCAAACAGAAGGAAAAGGGCAGGGAAATTTAGTAGAAATGAAGAGGTCTGAGGAGGTGATACATTATTAACTCCTGTTGTGCCCGCTCCAGACAGAACAGTCTTTGACATACGATCTCTGGGCACCTCACTTGGTTGACTTGACAAATGATTCTCTCCAGTTCTTAGAGGGGAAGAAAAATAATAAAAAACCCCTACCCCTGGGTCTTGCTACCCATCCAACTTATAGAAATCATTTATCATTCATCTGATAGCTTAAGCATATCTGCATATTAAGTTACATGCAACCAGAGAAGCTCTCTATATTTCACAAATCCTTAGCAATGCATTTTTTAATAGAAAACATCAATCCCAAGTAGCCCGAAGGAACAATCCCTCTTTAATCATCCACCATGCTGAGGACTAATTTTAGGCAAAGACTCAACGCTCCAAGTCACCTATACCATGTAATAACGCAGATGATTCCTAAATTCACAGGGAAAGGTTCAATCGCCTTTTCAAAGCTGGATTGCAGATCCTGCTTTAATTACTACGGGAAATTACATCTACAGTAATACCCAGCAAGGCTTTACAATAAATACTGTCTGATCTATTCCTGCTCAGCCTTGAACTCTTTGTGGAATATTTGTAAATGTAATGGGTACTTCATTTTCACCACTGCTCCTGAATAATTCATGCAGTGGAAGATCCTTGCATGGTTCCGTGAATCGAGAGACTTGGGGTATTTTGTTCTCTATAGTTAATGGATTAAAACAGGTTTTTTTCAGCTATGAAACCAGGTAATTTATCACCACAAGAAGAAGCATGGTTCATACATCACTGGCTCAACCCAGAAACACATCTGTGAGTACGGATGGCAGAACTTTACAACTAACAATTTTTAAATCATCCTATGTTGTCCGAAAAGCCAACAAAATTGCAAAATGAAATGCTGAAGAACTGCCTCGGATCAGTCAAAATATTTTATTTCCTTTTTTTTCAGATGTTTCATTCAGATTAAACCTTTTTTTTCCCCACGAAACAGCACATTTTGAAACATCATTTTGAAAAGAGAAAGAGAAATAAATCAAAACTCCTTTCCATTCAGAGAATGTCATAACTGGGAGCTCCAGCACTTTCAAGGTATTCCTCCCCAACTCCCTTCCAAGCAGAATTGTCAAAATCAGTAAGATTTCCTGAGCAATTTCTGTTTCATCAAAATGACATTTTTTCAAGACAAAACTGTTGTGACAAAAAGAAAAAAAAAAAAATCAAACCCAAACCTCAACCTTTTTGTCTTTGACAAAAAGAGTTGTCTCAAAGATGCAAAACCTTTCTTTGGGTGAGTCCCAGAACATCAGTATGACACATCCAGGTTGAGCATGTAAGTTCCTCTTAGGTAACCACAAAAGAGAAATGAAAACAATCGGAAGCCCGGGGATCAGAGATACCTTCAAGTGTGCTCAGAGCCAAGCAGAGACTTCCCTAGACTGCAATTCTCACGCCGGCTTCCCCATTTTAACTGAGGAAATTCCAGGTTCCAGCCTTAGAATGTGGGAATGAGAATGCTGACACCTTGTTGGCATCCCTCTCTGGAAGTGTGCACTGACCTCTCTGTCCTGCACCAATGCAGGATTTGCTGTCACAGTTCCTTCCATGGGTGTTGGTGCAATTGGGACTTAAATCTCTGGGTTCCTGTCTGCTCTTACGGTGTTTTGCCCCTCAGCAGGCACTAAATCTCAGTTCCCATCTGATCATTTCAATTAGAAGTGAGGAGTGCCAAGCCAAGTAAAGAGCTGCGTTACCTCTATCAAATGAAACAAATTCATCAGAGGAAAACCCAGAATTGCCACACATTGCTGGAGTTTTTAAAGGTTGTATTTCCAAAGCTTCATTATGGGGCACCATCTCCATTTTCTCAATGTCAGCAGCAAATCTGCTCAATTCACATGTTAAAAATCACTCCACATATCCCTCTGCCAAGAGAAAATGCCCATGAACTCACTTGGGGAGATCAAATAATTTTCTCTTTGGCTCAGTCATCATCACCAGCCATAAAAAGATACGCTGGGCCATGTTGGACCCCTCCACAAATCCTTCCCTGCAAAAGGATTGCAGAGCTGTAGCTCAAGGCACAGCCACAAAGTCAATCAGGATATGCAGGCAGCCATCATTCGCAGGAAAGTTCATAATTCTGTTGATCCACAAGGCAGAGAAGACGGCTGCGCTCTCCCAGAGCAGGGCTGATTCTGTAGGGATAACAGAGGTAAAAATAGTGAAAATCGCCTCTGTTTTTTTCCTCCAGCAAAACAAATATGACTCAGATACTTGCTGTTTGATTTCAGAGGAAAAAGGGTCATTTCTACACAGTCGTTCTGCTGACCTTCATCTCTCCAACAGCGTGATGTGGGCTTTGGTTTTTAAAGCAGTGGTGTTGGTTGTGCCGGATGCTCAACCACAGAATCTCAGAGCAAGGAGGGAGATCTGAAACGGGACATCGCAGCAAAGGGCCTGTCAAGCCCAAAGGTGCTGCAAATAACAGATTTTCTATGTTGAGCAGATGTCACCAGTGTTGCAGGTGCTTGTGATGGAACAGAACAGCTGCCTATTTCCTAAATTCACAGGAGTGGGTTTAGCCTTTTAAACAAATGCCCAGTCCTATCTTTGCCAGAAAAAGTCTCTTTTTATCATCCCACGCAGATTTGCAGGGTTCAGAAGAAGAGAAGGCCTAATGTAGTGTCAAAACTTGCTCCTTTGAATCACAGAGACCATATTTTTCTTGCTAAACCCAGCAACAAACCCTCCTTGAACTGATGCAGCACGTGCTTAACCCACAGCAGCCAGTCTCAGCAACCTTTGTGTGTGCAGCTATCTGCCTACCAGAGGAAAATTTCCTTGCAAATCCCAAAGCCTGTGGAAAATTCAGCAGATTTTGCCAGTGATAAACAGGATAAGGCCTGCCCAGCAGAAAAAAAAAAAAAATGAAACTTGCCAAGACAAATAGCTCTAGAAAATGGAGCGCTCTGCTCCAATTTAATTAAAAAGGTATTTGGAAAAATGATAAGTACATCACGGAGCTCAGAAATATCTAGGGTAGACATGGAGCTTTGCATGCTTTAAAAAGCAATTAAGACAAGAATCACTATTAGCCTAGAATCACCATTAGCCTAGGGGCGTACAAATGAAAAAGAAAACCCATAAGCCATTTTCAGCCTGCAGAGAAGAAAACCAGGGGGGAAATGCCACCTCCAAGCCTGTGGTCAGCATGGCTACCAGAGCATCCTGCCCTTTGCTGCCCAGGCTGAGTCTGTGTCCTCCAAAGCAGAGCTGTTCAACACCCAGAACACACACAAGTACCGGCTTTTCCTGACCAAGCTCAGTCACGCTCTGCTCTTTGTGGGCAGCTCAGTTCTATGTGTGACAGCACCATGATTTATTTAAACGGTTTTGAAATTCCAGGGTCTAAAATGACTGAATGCAGAGCACAGGTTGCATGAAACAAGCGGGCAAGCAGCAAGTTGTCCTTCCTCTACCAGGCTCACTGGATGGATGTCTCCAACTCTCTGATTCTTCTACCAGGGAGGGATGTTGATGAAGACATGCCAGCCCTGTCTCACTGCGGCCAAAAAGGATTCTGTGTGGCTCCAGACCAGAAACAGGAATCGATCTTCACAGCTCATACAGCTCATCAGCAGGGACCCAAGCGACATGGGGTGCACGGTGCTGATGGCCCCCTTTGTCCAAGAGCTCTTTAGCAGGTGAATGAAATACATTGTTTTTGTTTCCTTTGTTTCTTTCCTGCTTTATCCTCACAACATTTCACTTTTGTTACTCTTCTTCCTCTAGGTGGGAACTTCAAATGAGGCAGAAAAATTGTCAGTCCAGTCTGGAAAGAGAGATTTCCCTAGAGATCTGTCCCAGTTCCCCATCACCCACCCATCTAAACAGTCCTGAGCACCAGTTCACTGTCTGGGTGTTCAGGTGTTAAGGTTATCATTGCGTTCTGCAGCCGTGTTTGACTGACAACTTAAACCAGCCCTTGCAGAACAGAAGGGAAGTGTCTTCCTCCTGTCTCAAGGAGAGGGACAAGCTCGAGGTGGAACCAGAGGATGAATCTCTACACTGAGATGTTCAGGGTTGTTGCTTGACTCTTTTTTGCAGGCAGAAGCGCACACTCTGCCTTCTATTTTGATCATAATTTATGTCTTCAGCTTAGTATTTTGTTGTCCAGAACACACTTAAACATTACCAAATACTCTCCGCTCACAATAAAGTGAATTTTGGCTTTTGGTTTCAATTGCAGCACGATTAAATACCCAGAGAACCCAGACTGTAAGGTGGCCACTCCAAATGTCTGCACAATGAAATTGCAGCTAAAGAAAATGCACCAGGGCCAGACGTGAGAATCTGGAGCGCTGGAGTTCCCACCTGTAGGTAGTTCTGGCTGAACATGGACATCTGCTTTCATCATGAACAAAAAATTGAAAACCTTTGAATAGAAATGCCAATTATTCACCTTGGAAGCATTTGGTTCCTCATTTCTAATAATTATTCAAGAAGCAGAGACATAAATAAAAATACGATAAATGTGTTGTTTCCTTATCGCAATGTAAAGTAAAAATTAGAACTGTCTCACTCAAATCAAAATAAAAGCATTTGTTTTGACACATTCCAGTCTAAAATGATGCTGGAAGAGACATGTTTCCATTCAATGTTTTGATTTTGACATAAATGTTTTTTTTTAAAAAAAGTTTTCCTGCAGTTTTTTCTGCCAGCTCCCAGAGGAATCAGTCAAAGCTTCCTGCGGCTCAGAGTCATTAGCAAGCTGTCACATAGCTGAGACCCTAAAATGCATTTGACACATCAGATCACAGTTCTACCAGACCTGGCAAGCGTGCCAGTGCAGGATCTTCACGTCTAACTCTTGGATCAGGCTCCTTTAGGATTCACTCTCTTTTCTGATAGAGAAAGGAAATTAGCCTGGTTCATCCCCCCAGCCAAAACCACAGGTTCACCTGCTGTGCAGAAAGAGAAGATTACGGAGGATCTCATGACATTCCCACTGTTCAAAAAGCAGTCGCACACAGATATTCAGGCCTCCAAGGTGAGGGGAGAGGAGGAGTGCACAAGACCTCAAAAAAAGAGCAGAAGAAAACATATGTTTTCTTTATAAGCATGATACTTCTAAAGAGACAAGCTCTTGGGGATCTAGGGGGCACATCACACTGAATGGGCCTCTGTCTGGTAACGTCAGATCCTGAAGATCCCATGTAAAAACTGCAGAGTGCAAACCACACGTGTCTTGGCAGAGCAAGAGATTGGAGTTGACCCATCTGGCAGTTGACCTCGCATTTCCTACAGAGCTGGCATTTCCTACAGAGCTGAGCTATTTTCAGATTGGCTGCTTAGATCACAAACCTCTCCAGTTGTTCTCTCTTTGAGTATCAAGATAATGACTTTCTGGGAAAAAGATTGTTCCTGCTCCAGTAAGCAAACCCAAGGCCTCTATAACATGACCCCACACTCGGTTCTCTTGTTGCAGTTGAAATAAACATATGTTCCAACAGCACTGATGCAAGGCCAAGTCCAGGTGGTCACAGAGAGTTGTTGGTGCAGGCAGATGTCCCCGTTTATATACAGGCAGTTCGAGGGCACGGCTTGTTTGCCTTTCTCAGACAGGTAATTTCACCAGTGCCTCGGGTGGATCTCTTGCTGCTCTCACGGCACCATCAGAACAGCACGCACCTTTTCCTGGTTTTTCTTTTACATCCCTGATGGACATTGGGACCCTTCCAAATGAGAATGCTCTCAGAGAGATTCCCTGATGCGCAAAAGGGAGAGTTTTCCAATTGCTGGGAAGTGGCCCAACTCCCGTGGTACATTCACAGTGCTGAGGAGCACTGAGAGTCCAGATGGATCTCAAGCGTAATCCCTTGTTGTTACCACTATGATCCTTCCAAAAAAGGGGCAGAGTGTCCTGTACCCTGGACATCACACTAAGAGCTCAGAGCTCCAGCTCCTCACACTGACTTTGCACTCACTGAACTGGAGCAACCTTGGCTTTTTAAGCTGTAGACTTCTGCATCCTCTCTGGGAACATCCCACCTTCTTGAGGCCCACATTCAAATGAGACTGAAGTTATATGAATAAATAAAGGTGTCTCAGCACAGATTTGGCTAAAGCTCCTGCTCTTCAAGCAAGGATATTTACTTTTCCCCCCCCCCCTAGAAACTTGTTATCTATGAAGAAAACACAGAGGAAAACATAAATGAGGAACTGATATGGATCAGCCTATCCAGCAATGCCAAAACTTAGGGTGGGATCACGCAGACCCTCTGGGTCATCATTAGCTACCAGGGTATTTCAGCCAAGTTTGCAGGATGCTTTGTATCAGTCAGGAAGGCTTTCTAATCAACGGACACAGTTTAAAGCATTTTGGAGGGGGAAGCACGTACGTAGGAACATGAGCCTAAGCACAGATGTATAAAATTGTAGGTGATCAAAGGTAGTGCAACCAAGGCAGGATTAAAAGACGTTTAATACAGCTTTTCCCAATAAGCCTGAGAGATGAAAGAACTGCCACAAGGCCTTGCTGGAGGCTTAGAAATTGCTCTGTGAAATCAGCTGCAATTGGTAATTAAATGGAAACCTTGGGGGTGTTCTGAAGACTCTTTTCATAGCCTGGCATAAGGGAACTCATCTTTAAATTACGCAGACTTTTACCTTCCACAGAGGTGAAGGTAAAACACTCTCCTGCTGTTGCTACACGTGCTGCCTCAGAGCAGCTGGCTTCACGCACAAGCAGAGGTGGCTCCTCAGAGCTCTCTGAGAGTCGGGGTGCCCAATCCAACAGCCTGAGCCCCTCGGGACACTCCTGTCCCATCAGTGCCTGCCCTCAAACAACCTACCTGTAAAATGGGTGACTTGCCATTTGCACTGAGTCTGCAGGCGTGCCCAGGTGCCACAATAACTGTGCCCCTGCCTCGAGCGACACAGAAAATCAGCGATGTTATAGAAGTCTTCCAGCAGATCCCAGAGGATCTCCTTCCTTCTTCTTGGAAGTGCACACAGCTCTTCCACAACTCTTCCAGCATCAGTCTCTGCTCTGCTATAGGGAGAGCCCAAGGAAGATGGGAGATCCCTTGGCTTCCTGGGATGCGGGGAGAAAAAGGAAAATCGTGGTCCTGATAAAAGACAGGAGAATGACTGTGTTTTGTTTAACCAATTTTGATCGATTGGAAATTCTGAGTGTGCACAGGAAGATGAGAGCACAGTAGAAAGCACAGCCTTGTGGGCAGAGCATCCACATGGACTTCAGGAGATTCTTGTTAGACTCTCAGCTCTGCTACCACTTTCCTCAGTACGGCTGAGACATAAGCCCTTCACGTGGCCCATTTCCCTTCTCTTCTCAATAAAAGAGGTTGGTCTTTTTTGATCTTCTTGTAAGAATGGATTATTTATTGTTTGCTTGCACAGTTCCTAGAGTATCAAGGGCCATAAACAAAGTGAATCTTCTACTTTGGATCACAGTTCTGCAGTGTTTAAAATGCCTGTTTGATGCAAAGCGCTTTGTTTCTTCTTGTAGCCTTTCATTTCTAGATGGCATGACACTCTTACTCTGTGGCAAAGCACGCTCTTAGACAAAACTGAATCTGCTGAAAAGTAGCACTAAGTATCCCATTTTCAGCAGAACAACAAGCAGCAGGTGAGAGCAACTCAACCCCAGACAGCTCATCAGCTGTTGAAAAACAAAGATTAAAAATGTTTGAAAAAGAATTAAAACGATATTCTTTTTTTTTTAAAAAAAAAAAAAAAAAAAAAGCAAGCGCTATATCTCTGCTGAATATGAGGTAGGTAGCCAGAAATAGCTACCACTGGGAGAGATCAGCAGCTGATATAAATAGTAGTGACTCATGGTGTAACGGGGATCCAGATCAGGGGAACAAATTCTATCTGATGCTCAGACAAAGCCTCCTACAGCCAATGTCTCTGAACAGTGCAGGCCTAAGTACCTCTAGGCATCTGGAAATATAGAGGTTGGGATAATACCTCTCAGGCAGAAAGCCCTTCATGCCAGTCCTTTGTCCACTAACCATCCACTGCTGTGGATGGTTTTGGTTTTGTGGCCCAGACAGAAGGATTTATGCAGAGCACAAGGATATTCTCTCAGACAGATGTCAGAGAAAATCTCCATGCGTCAACTGTGCTCAGCTGCTGCTGAAACCTCCCTCCCAAGAGTCCCTCCTTGAGGGCCTCACACTCAGACACATTCTTTTAGGTGAATATGACCCACACACATATAGAGTTTAGGAAATAAACAGGTGTCCTTTAATTTCCTACAGACTATGCAAGCTCTGAGCAGAACGTAGCTATATGCTTTCCTAGCTGTGAACCAGATCTCCAGGCTTTTCTGCCCACTGGTTGGTAGTACTTAAACCTGCTAGTAATGGCACGCGACCACCATAAGATTTTTGCCAGCTGTATTTGGCCCTGCAAACTCATCTAGACTAAAGTTCTCCTGCGCATGTTACACAGCCGCCAACGTCCAAGTGCTAAACATTCCCAGAGGATGTGGTCACACACACCACAATTCTCAGTGCTACCTGTATGCAGCCAGAGCCCATGGGCAAAGCCAAACCGACCAGGGAGGAAGGAGACAAGAGGCAGAGATGGAGTTATTCATCATGAGCAGAAGTGCACTGACGGCTGGAAGGCATCCCCGGGATGCCAGGTGAAATGTTGACTATCTGGTACTTCTAAATCCTTTAAATCCTTTACCTTCCTTTTATTTTTAGGGTCCTGTTAGCTAGCCCTGGAGAAGACACCAGCTCTTTGCATGCAGCACTTCCAGCCTCTGAAATTGCGTCCTGCCCTGGGCTGATGCTGAAGTTAATCCCAGAGGCAGAGCAAACCAGAGAAATAAAGAAGTATGAGCCAGAACGGGCACGCCAGCAGCTGGGATATTGCACAGAAACAGTAGTCTCTCCAACACAGAGATGCTTTTCTTTCAACTGCTTCAATTTTTTTGCCCCTCCATATAATTCTCTAATAATCACCCTATTAACAATGTTCCATTTGCCACACAACTCGGGATATTAATCCTATTAGTTGGTACTAATCCTCTGCAAAACAAAATAGAAATATTCAGTCTCTCATTTTCTCAGGGTAAAAAAAAAAGGAGAGAAAGAGATGGGGAAAAGAGAAGACAAAGATGCTTTCAGAGGTTTGCTGTTTTGTAAGTTAATTGAATGGAACTGGGTCTCCTGCAGTCTCCATATAGGATTCCATTATCACATAATGGGGTGTCACATACAGCCTGTTGATAAGAGACAGTCTGTCAGATTAAGCACTAACTATCATATTCGGAAACTATGCATTTTTCTGCCCATTGGGGCATCAAAACATAAATCCCATTTGCCTTCCCTTGCCCCCAACATCTTCTTCCTTTACTACACACTAATTAAAGAGTGGGGGGGGGAGACTGGTCTGTGCTGCCAAGCCCAAGATAAACTTTGCTGAGTAGGGAAAAAGAAATGAAGTGAGCCTCCCAGGAAACAGAGGTCTTTCCTATAGGCTTTCATTTTTCCTCCCACCTGCTCTTGTTCTGTATTTTTTCATATTTCTGCGAAGAATTGCTAGCAGTTTCCATTCTCCCCCACTTCACAAGGTGAGACTGGCACCTACTGGAACCCGCCTGGAAAGGCTGACACTGAGAACAAGAAAAAAACCCTTTTCTCTGCCTGGTTTTGTCTCCAGCTTCACATTATTTTCCCTCTTCATCAGACAAACAAACAGCTCAGCAGATACAGCAACGCTGATTTCAGAGAGTACACACTGGAGATGGGATTTGCCACAGCTCCATTTTTCAAAGGTGCTCAATTTTTAAGCTGTTTTGTGGTAATCAGGGGTAACCATCATCATTCATTTGTGTCAGCCCATATGGAGGGAACCACAGGAACAGGTCTTGATAAAGCTCCCAAGGTTATTCTGGGTCTTTGAGGCTACTCACTCTTCTCATATGTCTGAGTCCCTAATGGAAGCAAGAGCAAATATCCCTCCAGGTACAACATCTATCTTCATTAGTTTCGTCTCCACTTCCCACACATGCTCCAGCCTGAGGATTTCCCCATGTGATGTGTTCATAAGCTGGTCCATCCGCTGGGATTTAGGTTTAGACTCCACGATGCTGCTTTTCCACACTTCTCCCCTAGCCATGGGCTTATTCTTTGATGGCCCCCTCCAAAACCTACTGGCCAACCTCAATCGAGGGGCATCTTGGCTTCGTTCTGTCTCTCCTTGCCATCCTCACTCCCCAGCCATAACAGCAGCCTTGTCCCCACTCCAGACCTCCAACACAGCTCGTACAGACCCCCAGCAAAGCCCATCCACCCACTGCTGGTCTCCAAGCTTTTGTGAGACCTGGAGAATGCATCCTGAATCCATCACTATCTGATCGCCCACAAGAGCAGCTCTCTCACAAAGGTTCCCTGCTGGTTTTCCTCTGTACCACACCGTGTATTTTATCATTAACTTCAATATACAGAGCAACAAGCCTCCCAACTCAGAGCTAGTCACACCAAAAGCCACAAAATAGGCAGCACAGATTAAGCGAAGGCACATAAAACAGGGGAGAGGAAGGGTTGCATGCCACAGCATGATGTGGAAACATCAAGGGAGAATAAGAGAGGAAAAGCTGGATAACAGAGTGAATCCAACAGATTTTTAGCTGAACGAAGTGCTGCTGGAGGCTGGGAACATCTCATGGGGTGGAGCTGCCTTGATTATACAGCCGCAGCTCCTATTAAGTGAAAGTCCTCTCTCTGTTTACACTCTGCTTACCCCCAAGGCTGCTAACCTGAGCACGCATGACTCACTGTTATGAATAAACCTGTCCCAACACAGGGCACCAGATAGCTCTTGATTAGCAAGTCTAATCCTCCCTCTCCCAACCTCTCCATTAGGGAGCTCTGGCCCAATAGACTCTGCCTTTGTTTGAGAAGCAGCAGCTTGTCAAAGACCTGTCAGCACCAACAGACGAGGCCGGATGGACAGAGCTGACTCACGTCCCCCGGCTGGAGTTGTTTCAAACAGTCCTCTGTCCTCAGCAGCAGTATGCCCCGCTTCAAAAAACACAGAGTTCAGCAAATGTAATCACTACTGGCTGCACAAACAAACAAACAGACCTTTGTTTACACAAAAGCTCTTCAGAACAGCCTCAGAAGATCTGTGTGCACAAGGTGGGCTGAGATGTTCTCCACCTCCCAGACTGATCCGCTCTCAGCTGGGAAGGAACCAGAGGCGCTCAGCACGGAGATGCTCAGCAGGCTGCGCTTGGTGTGTGTGTCTGGGGGTGGCAGAAGAAAATAGAGACTCCTTCTTCCAACAGAGCCTCAAGATGTCTCGCTGCCTTCAGGAGCATACTGGATAATGACCAGGAATTGGATGTACTCGAGAGAAGAAGGGGCTCCATTACACTGATGCAAGCTTGAAAGGGCTGTTACAGCACCTGTGAAATTCCTCTGGATTTACATGGGGATAAAATGGAGTAGATTCACCACTCAGCTGGACTGACTGATGGCATCTACAGCCACTGATGGGACCTGGGACAAAGAGTTGAGTACAGAAGAGCACATAAGGGTAGGGCTACCAGCCAGAGCACTGCCTGGCAGCAATTCATAGCCTGGTTCTGAAATCAATAGAGGCTCGGAGCACTCAGCAGACAGACTAAGACAAGTCTGTAATTTACTGTAATTCTGAGCTGCTAGATTACTTTCTTCAGGTTTTCCAAAAGGAACAGTTAGTCACAGCAGTGAGTTACTCCCCTTTGTAGGCTCTGTTTTCCATTTTCCTACTTCCTGATTGTAACCTCAACTTCCTTTCCAGTCCTGGGGAGCACAGAGTGCTATTCCAGCCTCCTACCATACCCTCTGCTACCTCAGTGCTGGCAGCCTGGGAGAAGAGGAAGGGCTTTACTGATTTTCAGAGTACAACTTACTCTCCAGCTTCATGGATGTCATTCTTTACCCCTCCTCCAGCAGCTACACAGGAATCTGAAGAGGAGTCAGCTCTACTGATGCTTCCACAAACCACCACATCCCAACGACCACCAGGTTTCTTGTGAGACTCACAACCTACGGATTCACCCTAAGAGGACCAAATGCTCAAGCAGAGCATTTAGTATCTTGGTTTATCTTCTCACCTGTGTTTGACAGCACGCACTTAGGAGACCCACACATAGCAGCACATACAAATAAGAGCTGCTCTGGAGAGGTCTAAGATAGACTTGATGGAACAATGGTATTCCCGTACATGGTCTGCATTTAGGATTTATTGCTCCAAATACCAACATATGCTACAAGCCCTCTCTTTTGCAAAAGATTATGTTTCTTTCTCATGAGCGTAGATGACTTTTCAACCAACTACTGAGTTATGACTCTCGCTGCTCTAAAGACAACACTTTGTGCAGCTGGTGACAGGGCCCACTTGGGCTTCTTTTAGGAAGCAGAACCACCCCCAGCATAGGTCTGAATTTGCACTGCCAGAAAACCACAGCTGGCTATCTTGCTGCTATGAACAGGCTGGGAAACAAAGATTTCAACCTCTTTCATCTGGAGTGGGTCAAGGGAACACTGACTCCAGTGATGGATGGCTGACTGTAATTCCTGCCTACTCATTCAATCAGCACGAACAGACAAAAGCATGAGAATGCTCAAAAGAGAAACCAGCAGGCGGTGGTGGAAATCCCAGAGGCTCTGCAAAGCAGGGAGGTATGAAGGGGTGATGCTCGCAGGGGGGCGAGGCACTATGGCTGTAGTTCTGATACGAGCGACCACAGGGAAAGAACCTGGGGCTTTTCCTTGGATAAGAGCTGAAAAACTAAAATCACCTCCACTAGCTGTGCCATTTCAGAGGCTGAAGCCGTGCTGCAATGAAAGAACAGCCCCTAGAGTGGCATAAACCACAGCATGTGCCGCATCCTGCCTGCCCACAGGCAGCCTGCCTGCCATAAATACATAGGGGCATTCAGGCATGGAGGAGAAAGGAGGGGGCCCAGCCATACCCAAAGCTACTTTTGCAGCCTCGTAACAGGAAAGCCAAATAAATCTGCTCTTAAGGGAGCCCCCCATCCATCAACAGCCAACAAACGCACAGAGTTCAAGGCCAGAATAGACCCGATGGTCTGATCTGCATCAAAAATGGTGGCCAGTAAAACTACTCTGTTTCCTGCCCCTGATAACCTGCCTCAAAAACAAGAGCACCCCAACTCTACCCCTCAGCTGAGCAGTGGTCCTGTTTCTGCAGGACCATGTAGCCATCAGAGCATTTTCAAACCAAAACCTGGTGATGTGGTGTAGGGGCCTCTCCACATGCTCCCTGGAGCCGGCACTGCCCTGATGGCCAGTAGGTCAGATAAACCATCTCTGCTTACAGAGGAGTAAAGTGTTGTGCAGCTAATGCTGGGGAAGCAGGAGAGCCCAAAATAGCACTACAGACTTTCTGGGCCCCTGCACAACCAGCAACAAGGCAGCTCCACAGCTGCTGATGCAGGGAAGCAGCACAACCGAACACATCCAGGTTGTGCTGTCAAGGAACAGCCTGCTCCTAAAGAAGAGGGACTCAGTGCGAACAAGTCCAGCCCTAAATGCCTACTTTTAATGTAGCAGGAGTACCCTCTAGTGGGAGAATGGCTTGGAGAAAGCCTTAAAAATCATATTCACACACACAAAAATGCAGGATTTTAGATCTCAAATAAAAAAGCACTGAGTACAAGACAGGAAAAAAATAGGCTTGAAATCAGAGGGGAATATAATATCATGGGGAAATAAAGGCATAAAGTCTGATTATCACTTACGGTGTTATTTTTTACTTTTCCAATAAAGTCATCTAAAAGCATAGTCAAAACCACTATTTGAAGTATTTCAGTGCAGGGAAAGCACTGTGTTGGAAAGCAGACAGAAGTCTACTCATATTCATGAAGCCATGCCAAGACTGTTTAAATTCCCAAAGGTCACAGAAAAACCTACGGCTGTGTGTCTTAATCCTGCTTACTACTTGAAAGCTTCTGGGTGTAGAAGTGGTCTCTGTCCTCATGGCAGAAGCCCAACACATTTCCTGAGGACATCAGAGCTGGAGAAGCTGTTTTTGACTCATGGATGAAAGATTTTGCTGTTAAAGGGTGGGGGGGTAGCTGGGCAAGGACTTATGCATTGGACATAAAGGATGCAGAGGATGCTGTAAAGTGTATACAGATGGGATCAATATGCTCTCCCCAGTGACCTGATCTAATATCACACTGACACCGCAGTGACAGGTGCAGTATTAGAACCTCAATAGAGTGGAATTATGTAGCACCTTTGGGGCCCTTCCCATGCAAAACCTCTCTAACCTGACTGTTATATATAGATCCCTTCATCCACTATTGAAATGCACCTACCTCTAGGGAGAGTTTCCTGGTGTCTAAGCATCCAACCCTTCTGATTTGGGCAAAGATAAATACAGCTGGGGAGTCTGAGCTCTTTTGTTTTCAGATTAAAGATCTGAGCACTGTTTCCTGCAAAACAGCAATTGTAAGGGAATGAGCAGATTTAAAGAAACATAGTCCACTTTTACAGCCAGGGATAGAAAGGAAACTAAAAAAAATCCATGCGAGACTCAAGGTGATCTTTTCTATAGGGATGCAGCCCAATTAAACATCTCTCAGAAATCTGTGCTGGTAGTCACACAATCGAGATGAAGCAGGAGTGAGAGCTGAGAGCAGGAATGCTTTGCAGGGCAGTTTAGAAATGTCAGAGAAAAGCAGTGGGTTAAGCCCAGCACCCCTCGTGGGAGACAGCACAGTGCTCCTTCGGCATAATGTGTCATGTGCAACAAACAACTTCCCTACTTTCTTCAAGCTCCAGTTACTCCCAGGAAATGTGGGTAGGGTCTGAGAGTCCTAATTTCTGGTTACCCTTTGATCCCACCTTCGGTACCAAGAGCCTCCTACACTAGGCTTCTTCAGACCATGGGGACTTCCCAAGCTAGCACTGACCCAGCAAGGCACAACACAGAAATTACAGTGGCATAAAAAGAGGCCAGTCCGAGGCACTGATTCCACTCTGGATCCTGCTTATTTCACTGGGAAGCCTCCTGTAAAAGATATTTATTCACCACACAGAAGGGAGGAGCCTGGTCCAAGGTGACTGGGCTGCAGAACTGGACCAGAGCCCAGATCTCTCCCTGAGGTTTTCCTCTACCAGAGGCAGAGGGAGGGAGGGTTTGGCTCTTTGGAGAGTTCCTCTGCCTTCCAGAACAGAAGGCTGTGAATTCCCCATTTCCCACAGTGCACACTCAGTTAAAGTGACAGATGACTGTATGTGTGTGCAGGAGCCTCCATCACTCATCGCTGTAGAAAGGATAGTGTAGATGACTTCCTGGAGAGAAAGAAAAGGTAAAAAATAAAAATTAAAAAAAAAAAAAAAAACAAAAAAGAGAGAGAAATTTAATGTAAATGAGGAAAAAAAAAGGAAAAGATTCTCTAGATACAGAGCATACCACTGCAGATTGAGGGACACGCCTAAGGAAATTTGTTAAAAGTTTAAAGGAAAAGCAAAGCTAAAAAAGAAAAAGAAGGATCCTATTAAGATTAATGCTTTTTGGCTTTCCATCTCCCTCCAGCATGGCTCTTCCATTTCCATAAACCCATTATCCTCACTGCTGTTTCACTTAATTGGAAAATGTCTATTGCAACCTAGCATGTTCTGAGACAAACCTTGAATGTATATATAACAGGCACTTAAAAGCTTTCAAATATTTCAAATTTGCTCAACACAATTATGTTAACAAAACCCAGTGGGACTTTTTTTTTTTTTAAACAAAACAAAAACCACCAAATAAAACAAAACCCACAATAGTCATAAAGCATGTGTTCACAGGGCTAGAAATGCCGTTACATTTATCCTGATTAGCATTCGCTAAGCTGTTATGTGCACACACAGTTATTGCCAGGGTTGGGAAGAGGGGAGGGTAGGAAATGACAGTAAATGATTTGGCTGGTGAAAGTCAGGGAACTGAAACAAGGGTATTGGTTTCACTGCAGTGGCCCAGTGACAGCACGATGACCAGGCAGGTTGTGTTCCAAGTCCCCTTTGAGCTGCACCCTCGTGGGAAACCCCTAAGCTGTGCTTGGGGAGTGCAGGGGCAAGGGGGCAGCATCAGGGGCAGCGAGCAGAGCTCCAAGGTGGCTGGTCAGAAAGTCACTTGGAGGAACTGGGGCCTTCTGGTGGTTCCTGGCAGTTCTACAACTCACAGAAGCAGACAAGCTCCTTTGCTTCAACAGTTTTTGCTGTCTTCCTTCCCCCCCATTCTCACCAACCTCTCACAGAGTGGCCAGGAGCTGCTGGGGTGACCAAGGCATCAAGACATGATACGTGGATTCAGATGCTTGCTGTGGGAGCTGGCTTGGTACCAGGCACAGCAGCCCACCAGGACCTGGCTGTTGTCACCAGTTGGCTACAGAACAGTAGGAGCTATGGGAAGCAGGAATCTGATAACATTTTCTAATCTGGCTAGTGCTGGCTCTATGGGTTTTTAGGTGGTAACAGTCTCAGCAGAATACTTTGAAGCAGACTTGTGTGCATCTATGCATGTAACAAGCTTACAGGGTCCTTTAGAAGATAATGGCTAATTTTTCTATTTTCATGTGTCCCAGCTAGTCTCATCTCAGTTGTATTATCTTGATAATGAATAAACATGGCTATTCTTGTTTTGTATAATAACCTACATTCCATCATGCCACCACTGCACATCACAATTAAGACAGAATGACAAATATTTCAGTGAGCTTTATAAAGCTCTTTGGGGATGAACCCCATGGTACTCAAGGTAAGAGCCAGCCCTGGCCCTGAGAGTCTGTGTTAGGGCACAAAGCTCTCAGATATTTGCTCTGCTCTCCTTTCCAGCACATCTAGGCTGCTGTCCACAAACATTATTCTCCTGCTGATCTACCCACTGTGTAATGAATATCACACCACTTCGAAATATGAGATTTCCTCTTGCTATCTGTGCATCTGGCTCAGCCCAGCAATGCCGTAAAGAGAATGACAGAAATGTTTCCCGTCTGCAAGAAACGCAGGAAATCCCCTTGAGAGTGTCCTGAATGCATCAAGAGGTCTGCCAGTGGTGTTCCTGCACCTTCATCCTGCCTGTTCAGTAAAGAGCTGAACATCCAAGGACTCGTCGTATCACAGCATCTTTCCCTCCAACTTCAATCTCCTTCCTCATTCACACCAACAAACACCCCTCCTCAGACTTGCCTTTGCCTTTCTGGGGGAGTCCTGAGAGCACGTTATCTACAGTACAGCCTGAAAGTTGAGGCCAGCCTTTTTCTGCCAGCAGCACACAGGCAGCAGTAACCAAGCTGTCTCCTGTAGAACAGTGTTGCCCATGCCAGGGCCAGGCTCCATGTCCTCAGCTGGATATTTACTCAGATGGGTTGCCGCTCCTCTTCCAGCACTGTC
Organism: Columba livia; assembly: GCF_036013475.1. Lineage (NCBI taxonomy): Eukaryota > Metazoa > Chordata > Aves > Columbiformes > Columbidae > Columba > Columba livia. The sequence continues at coordinate 5,843,385 of NC_088621.1, forward strand.
CGTAGGCACCAATCCCGCATGCAGACAGTGCCTGTGTTGCATAATGGTCCTTGCAATGCAAGTGGAAACTGTCAACTCCTTAAGTCTTTTTTGGAGGAAGCGTCTTCAGGCTCAATGAATTAAACAGCAGCAACAGTGATGGAGACGATGATGGATAGTGGTGGATTGCACAGAAATCTGGGCATCCAAAGCAGCACCTAGACCGTGAGGACGGCTCCCATTGGGTTTGTGAGTGAAACAACCACATACCTGAGGCTTGTTGCATTGCAACTGAGTGAGGAGTCTGCGGTAGGGTGCTGGAAGGGAATGAAGAATGAGAGGGGCTGCCAGAGGTAACCATCCCCTTGGACTATTTCCAAGGCAGCATAGGACCAAGGATCATGAGGCCCCGCTTTCAAGGTCTATATTTCTACTGAAAAACAAGATTAAGTGAGCTTTTGCCCTTCTGCTCCACAGAAGGTTTCCATCCTTCCTGAGCTCACCTTAGGACACCTGTGTTATGCTTCGACAGGTGTACTGCCCCAGTCAAACTCCTCACCTGCCACTGTCCCTGGAGCCAGAGCCCCCCTCGGGAGGCTTGTCCCAGTGACCATCCAAAAGCCAGGCTGGGAGATGTAGAGCTGGAAATCAGGAGAAGACAAATAGAAATATCTGCCCACAATTCACAAATTTACAGTTTCCTTCCTTCCACACTGAAGTTCTGCTTAACACAAGAGACAAATTTATTGCTCTGCACAGATGTCCAAACAGTGTAATTTGTTGTTTCAAGACAGAAGCCAGAGATGACAGGTCACTACACCTAGATTTTTGTTTTTTGAACTGCAGAGACAAAGGGTTATGATATAGTCATGTCAGGAGCATAAGGAATGAGCAGGGAGAAAAAGAAATTTTGCAACACAACCAGAGAAAGCAGCAACTTAACTGACATGTGATTTTGTAGAATAGATGTTTTGCAGGACTTCGGACTACATAAGCAATGAATTTCCTCATTTAGCTAGCTCTAACTCTTAGTCATATCTTCTCTTCTGCTAGTTTCAAAATCACTGGCCCATCTAACTGCCATTCAAACATCTACTATTTGAAATACAAGCCTAAGCAGTTTTTTTAAGTCCAGCACTATGTTTTTCTGAGGGAAAGATCATGTGCACGTCCCCAAAGCAAATGGGAGTTTTCCAGTCCTGTAAGAGCAGAGGAAATTGCGGGCTGATTTGCGTGCTGCTGCATAACGCGACATGCCTATGGCATGTGAATGACCAAAAGCAGTTGTGTTATCTCAGCTTTTTTGCATCGCTTGCTCTTGCTGGCCCAGCACACTGACAGAACAGCAGCTCCGCTATCTACTGCCCTAGGGCTGTTTTTCCCTCTCCTGCCCTCCTCTGGGTCCAAACACGATTTCCCAACATGATTTCCTCCTTCCTAATCGCAAGAAGAAAAAAAGCTGCTTCGCTTTCACCTCTAATGGATGCTGCACTTGATGAAGCAGCACCGTTATTAGGGGAATGGACTGTTAACAGCATTTGGGCATTTCTTAGTAATGAGGGTAGTGAGATGGAAGGGGGGATGTAATCAAAACACATGTACCAGATGGGCTATTTCAGCCACATTTTTCTCCCTTAGCACCTGTGAAGGGCATTTGCTTCCAGCAGGGACACCTTTTGTAATGAAGTTAAACCCACAGAGCATGGTGGGACAATTTGTGTGTGCTCACAGACCGGAGGAGGGAGGGAAAAGCATTGTCCTCAGAGGAATTTTCTGGCACTAAAGGGATTCTGCCCTGGCTAGGCCCAGGGCAGGGGGCTGAGAGCCCCATTTCTCTACCTGTCCCCACACAAGCAGGGGTTGATTCAGTCTCCACAAGCTTGACAATTGTTTCTCTGTTACAGGGCAACAGTAAAGGGGGACAGGGAACAGATGGAGAAGCTTGAGGCTTCTGGAACTGCAAAGTCTCAGGCTGAATGCCTCTGAACATAGAGAAGTTTTGCAAAAAGATGTTTGCAAAGGGATGGAAAGGTAAGTCTGGGGTGTGAGATGCTGGCCTAAGCACTAAGAGAGCGAAGTATGTTTCACCACTGAATCGGTGCATCTTTGGGTAAACCGGACAACTCAGCCAAGGGCCACCATATAAACCAGACTCCACTAAAATCAACAGTATCTGTTTCAGTGCTGGGCACCATAGCACAGTCTCTGCTTCAGAGACGAAGAACCTTTGTGGGCAGCTTCGGTACAACCGCCAGGACTGAGGCAAGAACTGTAACAGCAGTGAAATGTAGAATTTTTCCCGGCCAACCTGCAAGTTTTCACACTACAAGTTTCCAGCTTTCCATTACTTGTTGAACTGAGTCCATCTTCAGCCTTGAAAAGGGAACTGCTATAATATCAACTCACATTGCTGAGAGCAGAGTATTAAAAGATGGTAATCCTGTCATTAGCATATAAGCTTTATTTACCCAGCTGTTACCTGCAGATATGACAAGTAACCAAGGAGTGCAGGGTGGAACAGGCAGAGCTCAGCAATGTCAACATGCAAAGATGTTCCGTTATCTTTAAAGCTGACACAGTGAGGATGCAGCTTTAACGTTTGTCTACCATATCGTGCTGCAAAGATTCTCTCCCCACCCCAATCTGTTTGAAAACCATCTCACAGAAAACGGATGCTCTGAAGTAAAACAACAAAAGTCAGCTATCTGTGTACTATTTATATGAAACAGGCAGCAGGAAACAGTGGGTAAAACCTGCCTGAGGCATTTGGCTTTGCAGGACAGCAAAAAAAAACCAAACCAAACTGTGCTTGCATTGAGAGGAGAAGAACCAGCAGCCACAGAGCTGTCAGCAACACAACTGATCACCAGAGGACTGTTTTACTGCTCAGCTTGTTTTGCATTTATATAGTGATAAAGTAGCAGGAGTTCCTCAAGCAGGAAATGGTGGTATCAGCTTTACCTTTTTTTTTTAAAGGGAATTTAAGGTGAGACTTGGGAAAAGGTTGGTGCTTGCTTTATTTATTTGCATCCTCTTTCTGGTCCTGTTTGCTTTCTAGTCAAGAACTCTGCTTTTTCAGTGTGCATTCAATATTAAATTGCCTCTTAATGTACTAACAGCCAGACTTCTCTTGAAGAATATGCTCCAGCATAGAGAATTCACAGCATTTGTCAAGGAGAAAAGGATTAAGTGAATAGGGACTCCAGCCAAGTTTTCTTGATAGTTTTTTTTTTTTTCCATGTATTGGTAGATAAAAAAATTACAAAATTTCCTGGACTATTTATTTTTTCTATGCCTATATTAAGCACTTTTTGGTGACAAAAGCTTTTCCAGCTCTCATCTCAGATACCCCTATCACGAGCAGAACTTATCCAAGGTCACAGAGTCCCTGGCAGGGCAGGGAATCAGACTCCATCTCCCAGATTTTAGCCTTATAAGTCTGGCAGCAGCCAGATTCTTTTTGTTCAAGGGCTTTGACCCTGGAATGTAGTTCCAAGCACATTCCCCAAGGAAAGCGCCTCACCAAGGGGTTCGGCACAGGCAGTGGAATGCAGTGTTTCACTGCCAAAAGTACCTCCAGCGCTGAGCATCACAAAGACATTTCTTGTGAAAGGAAGGAAGAACGCCCCCATGGTTTCTGATATGGAAGGGAACAATCTTCCAAGCCTACAAAGACTGTCATGTCCAGGTTCACCTTGTGATAAAGGGGATATTTCCCTCCCTGTACTTCAGAGACAGCAGTTCGAAAAAAGCTGCCTTTAAACTAAGTTTTTAGACACACTTGAGATGCATCCAGCAGGAGGGATAATGTGCAGATTCAGAAATATGACACATCCTTTGCAATCACTCTTCATGGCCTTGACTCCACGGGCTCCAGCAGCGGTTCCTAGACGGTTCAGTTGCTCTCATGTAGTGTTCTGCCACCTCCTTTCTGAGTTATGGAGGGGCTCAGCTGTATTTCTAATGAGAACCACATTAGCCAGTGGAGTGAACATGGCTATAAGGACCCACATTACTAATGCTTATTGCTCCAGAAGTTGAGATCCTCAGGCTGAGGACAGGAGAGAGTGAATCCCCTTCTAAAAAATGTCCCGAAGGAAAAGATCTGGCTAGCTAGATACCAAATACCAAAGCAGAAATGGAGGAAGGACCTCGCTGCTCTGCCATTGATGTGGTGGAAGACTTTTGCAACACTCCTGCTTCCTATCCATCCCCAAGGCGAGTGAGAAAGGTTCCCTGCAGCCCTCCTTCAAGATGCAGAAATCTGGGGAGACAGGAGGATTGATATTATGAAGACAAAATCCCAGTTTAAAGCACATTGCCTCTCTGAACTAGATCCCTCTTTTTTTATCTAGGGAATGCTTCCCTCTCTGACAGGGCAAAAAACTCAAGAGGGCTATTTGGAAATCCTAAAAATGCCCGCAGAGCAAAAGTCCAGATATGTTTATTCTCCCACACATCATGAAGCTGCCCCTCAAGCAGGACAACAGCTAGTCCTAGGTATGAATCTCTTGTCCCACTGATCAAAGAACACTGAGGCAAAACCCTTCCCATTCCCATCCTCCGGGTAAGGAAAGCTTTAATCCTGCTCAAAAAGCCTTCAAGGCAGCGTGGCTTCCCACCCAGCTTTTCCCTCAGTAAGGCAAATCCCGAGTGCTTTTAACTCCATTGCACTGTAAACATGCGAGCATTAACAGTCCTCAGAAGTACATTTCTGAGTGAGCCTTAGGGACCTTGGGCAAAGTAAATAAAGTGGCAGAAAGCATTTCTAGAGGTTTCATAGCCTCCAATTTCCTCACCCAAGAGTCACAAGCACAGCAGCTGTCACTTAAGGCTCTCTGCAATTCACACATCCCAATCCAGCTCTTGCTGTTCAGTGTTTGAGAAACACTCAAACGCATCTTCTCAATTGTCTCCAGAGTAAATAAAGTTCAAAGCAGTATGACAAGAAAATTAGAGGCTGTAAAGTCTTAAGAAGCAGTTGCAAGGTAAGCTGTCTTGCCCAGTGCAAGGTGCATTAACTTACGGTCCCTTGTAAGTCATTTCTCCCTGCCTAGAGTTTTTGTACAGAAGATCCAGCTGCCCTCCAGGATACTCCAGAAAGACACCCAGCTGAACAAGTTGCAGTGGGCGCTGCGACCCTGGCGGGTGGGTGCTCAAAGCACAGAACACTTGAGTGCCCGTTCATGGGATTTCTCCAGTCCACAGAGCAGGAAAGGAGAGGTGGTTCAAAGGTGAGTGCTGGAATGAAGGTCTGGACTGATGCTTAACTGGTGGATGTCTGTCTGGAAGGACTATTTGTACAGGAAGGACAAGTGGAGGAGAAATGCAAAAATCTGCAAGTGCAGAAACAGAGGAAGAGCATTAGCACAGAGATGAGGTCTTGTTATACAGGACGAGGACTACAAGGTTCTAGGAAGGGAAGAAGCATTGCGTTGCAGCTGTCATGATAATGCAAAGAGGGCAGAAATAACTGGGTGACCTTGAACACCTAAAACACAGAAATAAGATCAAAAAGCCTAGACCAGAAGAGTTTTTGTCATGCATTCACTGCCTGCAAATAAAAGAGGATCTAGATGAATCTGAAGTCTCAGTCCTTCCAAGACCAGGTAAATGATGTAACTGACAGGCACACGTGCGGTAGAGGTGACACATTTCTGACAGAGAAAGAGCAGCAGAGAAATCTCATCTCCCATTGCCCAGTTCAAAGCCACAACACATAGGCATAGAGGACCACCCCAAGGATGCTTAATGCAACAGAAGGTTTCACAAATGAAGGTTGAGATTTGCAATATATCCGGCTACCTGCACACGGAGCCCCCAGCTCCACCGGGCTCTTCCGAGCAGGGCTGCCAGAAGCTGGAAAGCTGCACTGGCACACCACAAGGCCTGGCTTAACAGACCTCCCCACACAATGGCCAAGAGGCTGAGCTTGCTGTAACCTTGGCCTTTAATCATGTGTTGTGGCTGAGCTTCTGGGCTCCCTCCCTGATGCAGAGACATGGCAGAAAAAAGTGCTGCCTAAAGGTTGAGCTTTTAAAGAAAATAGCTTTCTCTGCTATATACATCATTACCCAACAATACAGAGTAGCTACTTAGAATATCTATGTTCGTTGAATATGAGACCTGATTTTAAAAGCCAGCAGCTTTATCCATGGCGTAATGTATCAAGCGCAAGCTGAATTGACACTTATGCAAGTCAAAGCAAATGTTTTTAAGATGTGACAGCAGAGCCATTACCAGCTTCATATATTTCATTCTACTTTTGTGCACACAACTAAGCATATTATTGGCTTTTTATTTCCGTCCTTGTTTGCTTCAGAATTCTGATTAAAGCAAGGAAATATTTCATGAACTGCCAGGTTGTGCTTAAACCATTAGGTCCATCTATGAGAAATATTTATTGTTTTAGGAAATGGGGAAAAGGGAAGCTGGAGCACTGATGATACATCTCTTCCACTTAAAAGACAAAGCCAAAGCTTTTCACATTGTTGCTAGCCAAAGCTCTGATTCATGAGAGGCTGAAGTTGGCTTGATATCAAAAAGCTGTAATGGCCAGATGATACAAAGCCCTGATCTGGTCTAAAGCTCCTGGATCTGTTCAGCTTTGTATTGGAAATGTTAATGATGATAACAGAATTTATGCTTGGTTAATGTCTTGTCATAAAATCCAACAAGCCTCTGCAACAGTCCTTTTGCAATCTCCCCTCTTCTGATGCTGTTTGAGGTCACTGCATGTAACTGCATGGCCCCCTTAGCCTTAAGACTGACGTACCTAGTCTCCTTTTCCATGAGCCAGTGGGGTTTTACTGCTAACAGTCCTGAAAAAATCCTTGCTTTACCTGCTGTGAGATGGCTGGAAGGCAAGTAAGCTCTGAGAGCCACAACCACCTGCAGTTCATAGTCCAAATCCAAGCAGATTCAGGTGCAAGTGCTTGACCTGCTGGATCTCCGGGGAAAAAGAGAGCAGACAATGCAGGAGTCCAGTACGGAATGACATGATGTACCACAGCACCACAGAACAGACCATCCCATGCTGGTACCAGTAGGATCTTGTGCGGTGCTGTACTGAGGTGAGGCTCCAAAATGAGCTCATCCGAGGGCCACAGACTCAGATCAGGCATTTGGCAATGCCAGAGCAATGTGCTCCATTTTCAAGAGCACAGTTGCAGGAAGTCACAACTGACTGGGAAGCAAAAGGCAGTGTCAGCAGTCCCAGGACATCCCACTACGCAAAGGTGTCCAGTATGACACAAGACTGAGTGAGACACAGCATGCCAAAGGCTCGCCTCAGCACAGTCACCACTGTACCACCTTGCTGACTTGGCTGTGCAACTGGTTTAACTTCTACCCAGATTCAGAGTACCTCTGTGAAATTACAACCCGAAAGACCTGTCCTCTAGACAACTTAGCTAAGCGTAAGTGGGGCACATGCACATTCTTTCATGACCAGATATGAGATAAAGCAGAGAAGGGAGGCACATTGTTTCTAAACTTGGTTGGGAGAACAAGACACACTGGGGTAATTAGGGTACTTTTCCAGCCATGCCTGAAAGAGAACTTGCACATTTCTACTGCATTTTAAAGCCTGAAGAGCCACATTTAACACAACCAGCTCAAGGACAGACAAAACCTAACCTTCACTATGCGAACACGTTGTTTTCCCTTTTCATTCTGTAGGGAAACACAGGGCACAACAGGAGCTGGTTTGCAGTGGAGCTGGCAGACACCAGTACACAAAGTTTCTGTTGCTCAAGCCTCCCAGAGTCAGTCGCAGCTGAGGTTAGAGCGCACAATGAGCCATCCACATCGCCGGGGCAGGTAGAGGGCGGAGTGAGCAATGGACAGGGGTGAGAAGAACAGGTGATTTATGGAAGAGGCTTCTAAATCAGTTTACTGAGATGGCTGACCTTCTGCCAGTGACTTAATCAGAACAAAAACATTTTCTTGATTTGTCACCAGGGAACAGCAAAATATTCTCGGAAGAGCTTCATCTTTTATCTTAAGAACTATTTACATCAAGGAGGTTAAGACACAGCCTTAACCACAAATATAGTATAACCTTTGGAGAATAATCACGTTTGCTGTTCTTAAGAAACACTATCTGGGAACATAGTCTTTTTTGTCTTAACTTGTATCTGCGTATCCACAAAAGAAAAAGCTCTGTGTTGCATCATTTTTATTCATGAAGATAAATCCATTGTGTATTATTGTAATGATCTTTTAAGTCTGCAATTTTTACCATTTTATAGCACTAAAAGTTAGAGATGCAGTAAGCCATGTATTTAAGGTTGGTAACTTAATGGGAATGGCATTAACTACTATTTCAGACTTTTAGTTATGTCCCCCTCCCCATCCTTTGTAATTACCTTGTTATTTAACAGCAGCATCAGCAATTTTATTGATGTGCTTTTAGCACAGCCCACTACCAGAGGACAAGTGTGCTGGAGCATGTTATAGACTTCAGGGTAAATTTTATCTCCTACTCTTTTCAAAAAAGTATGAGAGAATTACCACCTCTCCCCCACCCTTAAAAATCTGTATGCATTGATATGGCCTGCTTCACGGGTGTTTGTAGCTACTCGTCTTTTAAAAGATAAAATATCACTTTTGGCCCCCAAATAGGAGCCCATGTTATCCTAATAGACAGCATCCTCTAATAAGCCTGGTCTTCTTATTTTTCTTGCAAACTTTTGGGGTGAATTCTGCAACTCCATTATGATCAAATCTAATTTATGATGGACATCCTTTTGAATAGGCAAACAGAATAAAGGTTTAACAAAAATATCACTGTGATCCTTCACTTATTTCTGACCTGAGCGATACTGACCTGTGAACCTTGAGCCCATGCTCACTCATCCTGCTTCCTTCTCTTCAAAGAAGGAGCACCCGGCTCTGCAGGACCCACGCGAGCATCCCTTCAGCAAGGAGAGACACCATGCCTGCAAACGGCCACCTGGTATCAGCACTTGCCAGCACTCCTGCCCTGCTAATCTACCTTCTTGGTCTTGCAAAGATGTCTTATAAACCAAGTAATTCCACATTTGGCAGTGTTCAACCAGCATCTACCCACATTGCTGAGGTTTCTGTACATCCCCACAGCTGCTGGGGAGAACGAACAATGTGTTGTATCAGACTTTATATAACTAATATCGGATTTGGGGAGTTGTATCCACTATTCTATTCTGCAAATTGTCCTGCACACATGCTCCAGGAGAAGACAAAATGTCTAGCACAGAGCTTATCAGCACATGGCAGGCACTTAAAGCCATCTAGCAGAGAAAAAAACATGTTGTGCATGTAACAGAAGGAAATCCCTAATTGGAAACACAATTGTCTTGTAAGAAAGGCTCCAAAATCAACAGCCACTCCAATTTATATGGTGTTTTATCAAGCCAAATAGTCCCCAGGAGCTTTTCAAGATGAGACTCTAATAAGGCTTATAAAACTAGCCCTTTACAAGAGGCTAGAGCAGGGGTGGGGGAAACAAAAGGCCTTTAGGCACGTGAATTGTAACAGAAATGTGAGCCTGTCAAATCTTCAGCTATTAGAGACTCAGAGAGGATCTGCAGTAGTTCCAAGTGCAGAGGTTCATGGGACACGGAGCAGCTGGGATCCAGCCACCCAGACCTGGCAGCTGGGGCAGGATCTGATGTGGAACTGGGCATCACTCTCAGCTCTGTGAGATTCCACTGTGTGGATCAGAGCCATGTGCATGGGACACACTCAGTCCATAGAGCACAACTTTGGTGGATCAATTCAGAAAACAACCCTCCAAGTGGAGAAGGAAGGTCTCCTGTCTCACAAACACCAGACATCCCCGTGGTTTCTAAAAGGAAGCTGTGTGCCTTCATCCTGGCCATCAAGACATTTCACAGAAGAATGCAATTTTAAGGATCTTTGTTTCTCCTTTCCCCCTCCACCCATGTAAGAGGAGAGAGGCAGAAAGAAAAACAGAGGGAACATTTTGATTTTAGTTGTTATGGTGCATCTGGAAGGCAATGAGATACTGCAGCAATGAGCATATGATAAGGAACCTGAGCAGGATGGGGAGCAATCACTCTGAAATGTGCATGTAACACCACCCGCTGGAGTACATCCCTTTGAGTACCATCGCTCCATCATCACTGTCCTATCTAAGTGATAATACACAAGTCAAGGAAAGCAAAACCAGACTGCATGTAAGTCACACTCCACTGCACCGTTCTGCAAACTACACTAAAAAAAAACCTCAGAGGAAAGAACCATTGCACAACTTGTTTCAAGTCTATTTTGAGTTGAGTACTGGGGTTGTCAATATCTTGTTTCTGGCACTTCTACAGTGGCTTAAAAATACATAAATTAGCCATGGAAAACCCAAGACACAAAATCGTTTCAGAAATAAATGTTTCCTTCCTTTTGCAACAAAAAGAGCAAGTGCTTTAATGGGGTTTACATTTTCTGGTTGATGCTATTTTGTGACCTAGTCTATAGTGACAGATCTGTGCTGTGTGGTGATGATTCAAGAAGATGTACTCTGCCTGCTGTGAAGGTGCAAGGCTGCACATAGCCTGTTTTTTAAACAACACATGCATGTCTACCAGTGAGCTAACAGATTAAGTAAGGCCGTCACTAGTTCTAACGTCTTTAAGATCATCTTGCTGAAGTGTTGGGGGAAAAATCTGTCTACTCATCTTCTTAGATGTAAAAGTGGTACATGAAAATCACTGTGGCTCCAAAGGCACAAAGCACACCCATCCATAGGGGAAAATATGTAATTTAGAAGCCACATGGTAGTGCCTCGAGTTCCTTACAGGCTCTGCAGTCTTCCCCACATATGCCTTTAGGACATCCCCGTAGCTCAAGGCTGAGCTGTAAAATCTTGGTAGAGACCATGAGCAGCTAATACAGGCAGCTCGTGGCCCTGCAGGCTTCTGCAACACACTCCTCCTTCTCCTTTCTCCAAGCCACTCCATTTTAGCCATGGAAAAGGGCTGAGCTCTCTTCTGAAGTTCTCTATGCAATTGCAAACACCCTGCTCCTGGCATAGCATTGAACCAGCATCTCCTACCCTGCAAGACCAGGAAGACTGCCTGTCCTGAGACAAGCAGCTTGGCATCCAGAGGGACTGCTGTGTGCACACATCCTGCCCCAGTGCCAAGATGAACAAACAGCCGCACACCAGAAGCCATAGCACCTGCTTACCCAAAGGACAGCATTACACATATTTTTCAGCAAGTCCCCATGCCTGGCCATGTACCTTCCTGATCCCAACCTGCTGGCTGAACTTCCCCGCTTGACCTCAGACCTTCCTTGGCACTGTGGACTTGGCTGGCAATTTCTGGGCTGTGGCTGACCCTGGTTGCTGTTACCAGACCTTCTCTGCTCTTGCTGGGGTACTGTGGGACCACAGCACTTGTCGGCAAGGCCACAGCCTCTGCTTGCCGTGCTGCCACCCTTGGCTCTCGGCTCATTGTCCCTTGCTGCTCCCTGACAACATGAACCTGCAATTTTGTCTGCAGTGAGTAACCCCAGTGCTACAGAGGAACACAAGCAGCCAGACAAGCAAGTAACTGGCCTATACAGGAGACCAGCTTCCTCTCAAAAATACAGCTCAGATACAACTAATGTGCCAGAAAGCTCATGTAATTCCCTGCTCAAAACTTTATCAATAATGCAAAATTGGATTGTGGAATACAAAACCCCTAAAACTTAATAAAAGAACTAGCTTAAGCACCACGTTAACATCATTGAAATTGATGAGTAAGGAAGGACAGCTTCAAAGAAATTAAACCCCAGAGCCAGATAAGACCTATCTCCAAGAGACTGGATGAAAGACAAGGAGCTCAGAGTAGCTGTTCTCACATCCAAAGAGAAGAGGCTCTGAGTGGAAAACAATGCATGTAGGAATTAAACACAACTTCCAAACAGACTCTTCAGAAATGAAGAGTTATAAATTGAGGGAAGGTCTGTCTAATGTTATTTTAGACATTTCAGTACTTGACATGTTCACACTACAACTGAATTGTGAAAGTCATCGAAATGGCCACAAACCTAGGTATCTTACAGCCAGCTCAGTTTCCCCTCATGTCTGAGATGCCCGTGCTGAAGTCTTTCTGCCAAAATGTCCCACGACTGTCCAAGCACAGGCACATGCACAGTGTTGTCCTGAAGGCAGTAGTAGAGTCACAGCAACAGCCCAGCACACTGACCCCAAACAGATTTAGTTTGGCCCTGCAACAACCAACACTGAAGAACAGACTGCGGGAACCTGGACAAAATCAGAGGAGTGTAGCATACAGAAGGGAAACTTCAGAGATAGCAGACGTGGGCTGAGAGAACAGGAAATAGGTCAAACTGGAGCCAGGACTTTTGGAGGTAACGTATGAAACTGTGCATGTTGCAGAAAGAAGGGAAGAAAAGTTAGACAGGTACCTACAAAAAGCTGAGATTAAGTGAACACATCCCATTAATTTATGCAGACTGTGCAATCAAAGAACTGCAAAAGTAAAGCATGCAAACCAGATCATAAGACTGGCCAACCAAAATCCCAAATTTCTCGGGTTTATGGGTAGAGCCTGATCCTTTGGATTAAGGTTGTGCTGGACTCTGTGTTACCATGTCTGTGAGAGGCTTTTTCAGTGAATCCCACGTCCCTGGCTAGCTGAAGACAAGGGCTGGTATTTGGGTTGCATGTCCCTCCTAGAATCCAACCTTTTCAGGTTGTACAACTATTCTTAGAGACCTCAGGCAACAGTGAAGGCATCAGCACTTCACATCACATCAGTTCCACCCACCCTGCATTCAGCACCCACAATTCATATGCATCAGGCTCCAGCAGTAACAGCAGAGCACCATAGGAGCCTGTCAGGAGGAATTAGCCCTATACATCTCCCCCAGCACTAGCACAAGCCAACAGAACCACACGGACAAGCCCAGCAGTTCTCAAGAACACTTTTATACATTGCAACCCAGGGTGAGAACATCCATTCTGGAGCCAGGCTCCAACCCTGAGTACCAACAGCAGGGAGACAGCTGAAATTCAAGTAACGCAATTTCACTGTGCTCACAGAGGTAAATGCGTTCAGTTGCCTCAAGGCCTCTGTAATCATTAATTATTAACTTAATGTCTGTCTTCCCTGAGGTATCCATTATCCTGTGTATTAATGGCCCTTCCAATAAGGCAGGGGGTAAACAGCTTGCAGATTACCTGATAGTATTAATGAAAGTTTGCAAATTGATTTGGTTGGATTAGAAAGTGCTTGGCAGTTAACAGATCTCAGAATTCGGAAAAACAGCAGTATACAATGAAAGATGTTTTATTTCCTCTCAGCTTTATCTGCTCAGAAAACAAGAGGAGCCAGGCACAGCAGTGCTGGCTGTTCTTTTGGATGCTTCTCTTTCCTGTCTCCCATCCAAAGTGTAATTAAGGAAAGCCTGAGGCAGAAAACTCAGTTGTAGCAAGAGGTAACATTAATATTGCCATGTTCTAAATGCCCCTTCACAAAAGTTAACTCAATCTTCTTCCTAAAACCCAGACATTTTCTCCAGGCTTCCTTATTTTCACTACCAAACTATGGGACTGGCCTGAGGGGTCAGATTCACCGAAGTATTTCAGTGAACAAACTCCGATCCAGTCCAGCATTGAGATCCTCAGAGCTGCCGGCCTAATCCTTTAAATACCTCTGGATCCACAAACACGGAACACGGAGTGAGGGAGGGCGACAGGCTGAGTGTACAGGCATTTACAATTCGCACTTTCTTCTTGCATAAGCTGCTGCTCAGTTTATTTTCTGACTCCCAGAAAGCTGCTTTTATAACCCTCTGAAACATCTCATTTAACTGAAGGAGTATTTGTTCATTAGCGTTACTTCCAGCAGGATGCACATGTCAGCGTGGGAGTTCAGTCCCTGGGGATGTGACAAGACAATCATACCACAACACCCGGACTCTGGAGATGCTTCTGTTTCGAGTTTACAGCTCAGCTCGCACCGCAGTTCCACTGGCTGCCACCTCCACCCTGGTCAAACTGTCACAGCCAATTCACAAGCAGGACAACCACATCTGCTGGCTGTTCAAGACAAGTCTGACCAATATCAAAATCAAGCATCTTCTCCTGCAAAAGATAAGGCAAGCCTGAGAAGATTATCATTACTATTTTTCATCTAGAACACCATATGCTTTTAAGAGCCACATGCACGACAGCAGCAGTCACATTTCCACTCTGCTGCACACTTCGCTGGGCCCCTTGTGCTCAAAGAGAGATCTGTATTCTCTGATTCTATCTGAATGTCAGGGAGTGATTCAACAATCTTTTCTTGATAGATTTTTGCATACATTGCAGTTTGCTCTTTAGTCAGGTAGCACATGTTTTTCAAGCAGAGGAAGATGATACTGCTCTTTCATGTAAATTTATGGAAGTTATGATTTTATCCTATGTCCTAATAAGGATTCAAACTCAGCTTTTAAAAGGAGAACCTTGTTTGTGCTGGAGTTTTGTGCCTGTTATTTTATCATAATTTAAAATCAAACTAGTCAGACACCAAATTATTTCCTGCTGAGAAATGTGCAAAAGCTCCCTTTATTCCTATATCCTCTTTACCGCTAGCATCTTGTATTTATAGAGTGTAGATGGAGAACTTAACATCCATGTTTCCTCCATTTAAAGTCTCTCCTTTGATCTAGTCATCCATCCAGGAGATTGCTTTGATCCTTGCAGTTTTACTAATTCCAAATATGCAATTATGCTTATCTAGTCCTGGAGGATCTGAATGTTTCAAGCTGTCCCTCATACACTGCTGGTTTACCAATACACCACAGCTCTAATCAAAAACTACTTGTTCTTGCCCAGAGCACTACAGGCTACAGACTGCTCATCCGCCACGCTGGAAAACCCAGGGGAGCCTGTTTCTCCTTGCCCAGGCACGTAACAGGATGACAGGTCTCTTTACTGGCAGCAGGATGGAGAACAGGCTGACCTGTGATAGAACGGCATCTCCTTGTGCTGAAAGCTGAGGTTGGTGAGCAAGTGGAAGAGTCCAAAAATAAACGGTCACAATGAGGAACGTAGCTCTGGACTCTCAGACAGCTGCACCAGCTGGAAGCCTGTTAGATCCCCTGGTCATGCTGTGTTTGCCTCTCTCTTCCACCACTTTTCCATCAATCAAAAGTCACTGCTTACCTAGCTGGGATTTAATGCCAAGAACAAGGAGTTATGTGAGAAACTGTCCATCATGGCCCATGAAGGAATAGTCATTAGTATGGAAGGCAGCATAAATGGCATGAGGAGCAGCTCTCCAAAAAGGCAATCATGTTCCCCATCCCATCAAGCACAAGGAGAGTGGGCTGAGACTCTGATCTCAGGCCTATTCACTGCTTGTTTTTAAATACATTCCCTCTTATAATATCATTATACCACATGAATGAAGACTAGGGTTATCTAAAACTGCCTGATCTCTCCCCAGCGGAGCAGGGAGGGAGGCAGGAGGAATGCCATTATTTCACAATGGTATCTGAATTAGCAGACATCTCCTTCCAGGTTCCAGAGGACTGAAACAAATTGAGATGTATCATCCTAATGCTTCATTGCTCAGTATTTTGACCTCATATTATTGCTTAGTACCCAAAACTGATGTGATGGGAGACATGACCACAGCCATGCTTTCCTCTCTACTACTGACTTGCCATTCTCCATTCTCAGAAAGAAATGTTTTCTAACATCAAAGAGTGACAGGAAAAAATAAAAGAGGAAGGAGACAATAAGTGGCTACAACTACAGTAGAGCTTTTAAATAATTTTCTTACAGGGGCCCAGATGAAGCTGCTGGAGGTGCAGATTTCTCCCATTGAAAGATAAGCGCAGGTTCCTTTCCCTCGCTTCATGAAGGCTAGTATTTCTATTCTTGCAAACTGAAAGTCAAATGGCAATTTCAGTGCAAAAGCCTCTCCTACCAATAGCACAAAGAAGAAAAATGACCTACTATGGCTTTGCTCCACCCTGGCACTACCAGCAGCTTTTCAAGTGGCAGATTACACACGGACAGCAGGGAGCTGAGCTGCTAAATCACCCTCTTCTATCCATCAACCCCATCAGCAGCAAGGCAAAGCACATTTTTCATGCTTTGCTTCAAACAAGACTGACAACCCCAGAGCAGCCCGAACACCACCTTGTATTTAGTAAGTCAGCTGAGAGATTAAAGAGGACTTTATTTTGCTAGTCTGCCCTAATAAGAACTACTTTTTGGGATCTCTCGGTAGTTCAGACAGGTACATGACAGAGGTTCAGTGTCTGCCTTCGCAGCGTGAATCCCGATGCCACGAGAGCTGGGAAAAGAGAACTGTTTCGTGATGCTGGGTGCGCAATCCTGTTACTCTGCTCTAGTGCAAATCCTTCCAGGAGACTTGTAGCAGCAAAAAATGAAAGTAGGATCCTGGTGGTGGAGCTTTTATGAAGTCAGCTCTCCTTGCCACACTGCAAAGCTCTTGTGCAGGCAGAGTTTGCTTCCTGCAGAACTTCAGTAGCCACCATTACCTGAAGTTTCAAGCAGGGTCACTGAAATCTCTCAGATTTGTGTTTTGCAGACTGACTCACCACTTCAAAGTTGCAGCCTTTGAACCAGCTTTTCCAAGTTTCATAACTTGCCTGACACTTGATAAATCTCAGTGAACTCCCTTTCTTTGTAAGGGAGAAGCTCTAAAATTCATTTTTCTTTTACAGAAATTTCCACATAGTCCTTCTTCAGAAATGCTTAACACTCTGCAACAGGGGTTCCTGCCCAACACATTTTAGACTATCAGTCCTAGATTGGAGATAGGCCTGTTGCATCTTTTTCAGCTTTACTTATCAGTGTTTTGCCTGAAAGAGGCAGTTTAATTGTAAGACTGTAAATTCAGGGAGGAGGGATGGTATAAGTTTAAGATATCAAAATCATTAAGCTTGTAGAAAAGTTTATTGATTAAGTTTTAAAAAACATACCCAGCATCAAAGTTCCACGTTTTTTATGAGTGCCAGTTCAAAAATTCCCACGATTGTCTCACTACTCATACTTTCAGTTCTAAAAATGTTGTTCTACTCCAACACCTAGCCTCACTAGGTAAGAACAGACTGTTTGCTAAAAAGTAGGTACATCTTACTCTGAAGAAAGATGACTAAGTAGTTGATTCTACAGACATTGAACTGGAACATACATAAACTTGGAATCACAGAATCTCACTTTTCTGTCCTCAAAGAAACATTTGTCTGCCCAGGTGGTGTACCTTTGGTGGCATGGGATGAAAAGAGAGGGAAAATGGGAGTATACAGAGATGATGCATCTTGGAAAGAAAAGAGGAAGGAAAAGAAAGGGGGGAGGAAGTCCTATGGGAATACATATTGTTCAAATCTCATTCCTTTGCAAAGAATATATGCATCAGACATGTAACATGGTCCAAATCAAATGCATACACCTAAAACACTCCATCTGCATGAGCAGCAAATAATCCAAGCATATTTTGGATGATAGATATAGGACTGGCATGTATTTATCACTTAACTATCTGGAGATCTGACCATCAGATAAGCAAGACGATTGTTAAAAAGCATCTGCCTCACAGCACAGAAATTTAGAAGCTCATACTCTGCAAGTTGCCCAGATTAAAAAACTGCTGCATTTGATTTTCATGCTTGTTTTATCCTTAGGAGATAGACGGCTCCAAGTCACTTGACATTTGTACTAGAAAGCCAGAGCAAACACACGAAGCCGGATAAGGGCTTCTCCACCGTGTGTGCTAACAAAGAAATGGACAAACATGTCGAGCCAAAAGCTCTGGGAATCACATTTGACAAGGCTGCAGCTCTTAATAGATCTAGAGGAAGGTGGTACCAGTTCCAATGAGAAGTGCAGCACTAGCAAAAGGTGATTATCATGGGAAGCAGGTGCACTTGCCATTGGCTGCTTAAGACACCTCCTGTGCTTGAAGGATGATTCTGGAGGAACAGGAAGGAATAGTAATAGAGGGAAAAACTGGAAACTTGGCCTTCCACAGCATCTGCCTTCTGCAGATGTGACATGATATACACAGCTGCTGCATGCATGGTTACCCTCCTCCCAAATCAGCAGCTTCCAAGTCTGATTAGGCTGCAGAGCTGGATAACATGGGGTTTATATTACAGATCAGAGACTTCTCACAACTTTTTTAAAAATGCAGTCAGACCTCTGTTGTAAAGCACTTTAGGGAATCTTTGTCCCAGAGCTTGAGGAAAAGGTAGAGCTATATGTTAAAATTGCATTACTAGTTTCTTTGGTGGTCTGAAGAGCAGGAAGGAGAGTAGCAGAGAATTTTTTTGCATTTATAAAGTTTTACTCCAAAATCACATGCAGTGCTTTAGCATGGAAACACAGATCCACTAAAAAAGAAAAAAATAAAGTTTAAGCACTTTACTGCTCAACAGAGAGAAAACAGCATTACTGAAAGACCTAGTACATTAATTGCTCTTTCTAGCATTCTTGTAATCCTATATGTCTTTGTGATATCTACATAAAAGCACAAACCCGCCATTCTTTCTGAAATAACTCTTTCCAGCAGTTTCGTATATGTGAAATGTACAAAATTTGGACACTTTTATTTGCACTTAGCACGATTTCCAGGTGATTTCTTGATCCACTTTTAGCTAAAAATCGAGTTATATTCCACACATCTGTTTTATACGTAAAAGGTAGTCTGAAATCAATCCACAGACATTCTATTTTATTTCTTTTGCACTGTATTGCCTGGTTTAATGCTAGATTTTTTTTGATGGAAGGTAGCAATCATTTAAACATTAAGAACAGTCGTCCTGGGGACACAGTTGTCAGATTTAAGGACCAGAAATTATATAGGCAGCTATAAAAGGATAGGAGGTGAATAGATCAATATTACGAGGTCCAGTAATTCTTTGAAGTATTAAAATGAAGTGGGAGAACTGTTTGCAAGAACAACTTGATGATTTAAGTTATGCAGCAACACCAGGCGCAGGTAGGAAAGCAGCTAGCAACCTCTGTGCAGTGTCCTGAAAGTTAAGGACATCTTTATCAAAAAGGTTTTTGCTTTGAAGCAAGGGCAGGCTAAGTAGGACTTGCAGTATGATACCATTTGGAAGGCTGGAAAACAGAAAGTCTTGATTTTAGTGTACAGAGCAGCACTGGCAGCCACTTCATCTGTAGGAGAGTCACTGGGGGAGCATTTCTAGAGAACAGATCTCCAACATTACACAGCCCCTTTAGAGGGTCCTGTCTGCACCCTCCAGATCACTATTTACATGCAGAAAGTGAGCAAACCATCACTGAATTAACCTTCCATTTCCATCCCATAGACAGTTAAACATGGAAATGCAGAGAGTCAGAGCAGAGCAAAGCTTGGCTAAAAAAGTTATACATAGGGTAGGACAAAGTTGTGTATCCCATTCCACTCTGAATATCAACCAGATACTTATGAGTGTCATTTATTGTGCGGGAAAAGTGATCCAAATCATGCCATAATTCATCCTATCTGACTCTAAGCATGCACTAGAGGTGATTTTAACTCTTAATCTGAAATTACTTTTATGCATTTCACTGGGATTTCAAAATTGAGCCTGCAGACCTAAGCATTTCAGATGGCTTCAAAAAGCAGTTACTTGGTTTAGTGATTTTTCTAGGACACAGACATTTAAGGCTGCAACATGAAAGTTTGGAACCTTTAATATTTTGGTGGTTCTTTGAACATGACAAAGCAATTCCTCCTTGCTATGCAAGTCAAAACCAACAATCCAGATTTCTCTTCCAGTCCCATTTGAGGATAAATGTAGCTTAAAAGGCCCTTTTATCTGCCTTTAAGAGGTAACTTTCTAGCAGAAAAAAAAAAAAAAAAAAAAAAAAAAAGGCTAGTAAGATTATTTAATTAAGAAAACAACTGCTTTAGGTTCATTTTCCTGGTCTTATTTCCCAACCCTTTCAAATGAGCCTTTGTTGACAGACTGTAACAGGGTTTTGGCTGTTTAGAAGAATCCAAATGAAGTTTCAGCTTAGAGCACTCCCAAAGGAGGAAATTCCCCAAGCCCGTTCATCTACACTGGGTGATGAGAGAGTACAGTGGCAGGTGGAGATCACTCTAAGCAACACGCTCCTAGAGAAACAGTAATCCTGGTTATCCCACAGAAGCACAAAGGTAGGATGATTCACCTCCTGTGTTTAGCCATCGTGTCTTTTAGTGCTCAAGAGTCTTGGGCACATCCCAGATTCAAATTGGAAGTTTCTGATTTCAAAGTTTTGTCAGTGACTTGGTCCGCTTCTCAGCAGTGGTATTAACCCAGGCCATATTTAAACTAACATTAGCAATTCAAACCATTGCAAAGCAAGGACATAATCCTTACAGGGAATGGAAACCTCCCTTTCCTACATTTTCAAGCAGCAAAATGGTAGAACCCTAAATTAGCAAAATCAGGGCAAAGTGCAGAAGTTTCCCATGGGAGAGAGGCTAACCCGCTTGTTTCAGATTTCAGCTGAGAGGTTTCAACACCAGGGTAACCTCAGTGCCTGCACTTTCTCTGTAGTGAACACAGTGACCAGCTGACAGTAATAACTCTCCTCACACATAGCATAATGAGGTCCCATCTATAGCCCCAGAAGTTGCTTAACCCTCAAAAGTGACTTATTCCAGGCTATCAGCCAAGTGAATGCTTAAGTAGAATATATGTAGCTATGATCTTCACAGACCGGTATTCATCTTGTCTCAGAAATTCTTTAGGGCAGAGAGGTTAAGAAGAATAGAGTGCAGGTTTAAAAAAAGATTTGTTTCTAAGAGACACTTCTCTAGATTCATTCAATTTATAGAGAAACTAAGGTTAGGAGAATGCCTTTTAGAAAACATTGTCTCATAATAATTTAATACACAGGTTTTTGAAAGAAGACAGAAAGCAGTTAAGAAATGTTGCAGTTCAGTTAGATAAGAAGCTATCTCGTTAGTATGGATTAGATCTAAATACCTTAATAGCAGCTGTTAGCCTCCTCACAGGGCAAATCCTACATCTCTTCCTTTTAGACACTAGAAGTCAAGCTACCCAGAGCTTCTAAGGGGTCCTGTCATATCCCAGACTTACTGATTAGCCTAAAAATACCCCTGAAAGTAAAGAGAAAAAGACTCTGATCTAGATAAGGCAATTAGACCTGGTTTAATTAAAATTCGCTGATCAGACAGGCATTGTTCTCAAATAGTGTTATTCAGCATAGCATATCATAAGAGGAAGGAGTCTTCAGAAAGGGAGGAGAGTCAAACTCCCAGCTCTGTGCCCGAGCACAGCCCACACACCTCTCTCTCCCCAGGCAAAGAATCAGCAGAGCTGCTGCTTGGGGTTTTTATAACAGCATGAGGCTGGTTAATTGGGTTTCATCTGCAGCAGGTGGGTGTTTCCCACACTGTTGGCATCTGCTCAGACAGTTAACGTGACCTTGTCTGTAAAGGTAATGGTGTAACTTCAAGCAGACTGGCTTTCTTCAAAATACCAACAACAGATGATAACCAAGATGGAAAAGCTTTTCTTTTTTTAAATGTTGTTTTAAATGTTGTTTTAAATGTATTTACTTCAATGTGCAGGTGTTTTGACTCACTCATGTTTATTTCAACGAGATTCCAGATTTGGAATAATGAAGACAGAAAACTGGGAGCCAGGAAGGAATGGGATGAGAAGACAGAGGGACAGGCCAAGCACACTCAAGGGTTCAGCAAGGCCCTCAACCTGGAACAGTTTAGTCCCCATGCAGGCTGGAACCTGATTTGCTGGGCAACAGCCCTGCAGAGAAAGACCTGGTGGTTCTGGCAGCAGCAACGTGAATGTGTAGTTATCTGGCTGGAGATACACAGAAACCATAATGGCAGCTCCTCAGTTCATTTTAAGTCATTTGCAAAAGCCATCAGAAAGAAAAAGGAATTACATTTCAATGAAAGTGAAGGGATGAGATATTCCAGGCAGCAATAAACCGGCATCCTCCAACGTGCTCTGAGGATACACAGAAACAAACAGCCCCAGAAGCAACATTTGCAGATAGGTCAGAGTTTTTGCATTTGCGTTTGCTTTGGTTTTATCCCATTTCCCACGCCCTACGGTGTTGTGAGTGATACAGAGGTATTGTGACAACCCATCCACTCTCCAAAGCAGGGGACAAGGAACTTTGCAAACATTACAACTCACACTGTTCAGGCAGGACCCCGAAACCCCTGGTTCCAGCACTGGAATTGAGGTGCAGGGTCTTCAGAGCAGAAACAGCAGCAAATAGCCCATCCCCAGAGAGCTATTCTATGCATAAACAGCTGCATAAACAGTTCTGCAGTGGCAGACACAATCTGGCTTCAGAGACTTTTATGTCTCCAGTTTCTAATGAGGATCAGTTTAATATTTTTTTTAACATCCTGTCTCCCTAATAAAAGTCAGCTCCAATGTGGAATTGCTTCTAAGAATTGCAGTCCCCTGATCATAAGTGCTTTCAAGAGATGTGGCATGGTGATCAACATGAAGGCTGGATTAAGGTTCAGACTGTAGCTTTTGGGAGTCATACAAGTCACTAATTACACATACAGCCCTAAGCACAGCAATGTGTAGTGCCGCATACTACTTTGGGAGAGATTAAAAGAGAAATAATGCAGTTTAGCACTAAAGAAAGTTCCCTGTAACATTAAACAGCAGAATTTCCCTCAAGCAGAGGGTTGTCTGTGCCTCCTTAGTAGGTGGCATCCTGAGGCGCTTTTAAAGCCTAAATATAACATCTCCTACACTTGCCAACAGCCGAGGCCAAGTGCTGGGGTTTCCAGAAGTCATCATGTCCCTGAATTTCCATTTGCCTTCTGAAACATGATCTTGGCTGTGGAAAGCCTAAAGAGGGCTAATACTGCTTGGGCAGGACAAAACAGGGGACTGTCATTATTGCTACTCGGGTATAAGCGTTGGATTAGATCTAGGACCAGGCATACCTCAACGGGCAGCATGGCACAATCTATACGCAATTTGGTTAGGAGTTTATTTCATTTAACGGTCTTTTCTTTGAATGTATGACATCCATACAGACCAGCTGTCGAGTACTGATTTGACAGATGTGGCTTTATAGCGCACACGAAAGTGCACAGCAGCCATGGGACTACTTTGTATTAAAGCAGAGAACACAGTCTAACTGAGACACACAAGAAAGTTAAAACTGCTTCAGCCCTGTCTGTTCTGTATTGGTACACAACTGCCACTTAGTATAACAAAGAAACAGAGATGAGAAATTGGGAATTTGAAACCTGCAAGGTTCCTGGCTGTTAGGATAATCAGCAGTCCTTTGCACGCCTATGCTTTTAAGGTAACCAACAATGAAAGGTAGGCACCGATTAAATTGCACCATTTTCTTTCTGGTCACAAGTGTTATTTTGCAGAACTAGTCAGATGTGTTTCAATAAAAAGCTGTTTGCATTCAAAAATACCCTTTTTATCAGAAGCCTTAAAGACTTTCCAAAAAAAAAAAAGAAGACAAAGTCTAAACTTTTACAGACTTTCTTGAAATACTAATGTTTTTCTGAAATTAACTTTAGATGTCACAAAGAATGGTATCAAAATTATCTCTAGGTTTTAGCAACAGTAATTCCCTAACAAGGTCAATTAAAAAAAATAAAATCAGCCACGGTTCCAATCTCATTGTTAAGCATTCAAAGCTAAAATTTTCAATTAAAATTCTGAAAAAATCTTCTCCAAGCATGCAGAAATGACAAATGAATTTGGGAAATGCTTTGAAACAAACCAAAAATAAATTGTCAAGCTTTTATTTTAACTTTCCTTTGTTTTCCAAAAATAGGTGTCATCTTTCAATCAGCACCAACCTATAGTACGAGATTTGTGTTCACTATACTTGCATGGGTAATGATGCTGGTATAATTTGCAGCAGATGTACATTTGGGGAGAAATTCTTTTCCTCAGAATCTGTTTGTGCGGGAGGATGAAGTATGGTTATAATGAAGGTGCTGTGGGAGCTGAATGACTTTGCATCTCAAGTACAGGTGCACTTGGGTGTAACTTAAACATAGTTTGCAATCTCTCTAAATGGAGCATTTATAGCCAATTACACTTGTCATTCACCTTGCAAATACGTCTATCTAATTTAACAGCATATGCAGTAAGCTGAAAAAATAAAGGATATTATATTAGCTGACAGCAGAATAGAGGTGTAGGTTTCAGCATCTGCATATATTGCACATTTGGCAGATTTCTGAACCAAAATACAATGAATTCAAATAGTGGCCTCCAGTGCCCTTATTCTCTCTGCATCAGAAGCTTCCTGTCAAATGTAATTTCCTCCATGAAGACATGAATCTAGCTGAGACTTCCCAAAACCTGTCCAAGTGATTTGGACACTCGCTTCTCATTAGTATTAACAGCAAATGGGCAAGAGCATCTCCTAAACGCCTTTGGAAATCTCTGACACATTTTTTTGGCTGTTAAATGACTCTTTGGGCAACCTGCACTAGAAATGACAAATTTCACATTTGTTTCCCTGTACTCAGATATTCATAATGTTCATATACCAAACGTCAAGATTTTCCCTCAAAAAGACAGCTGAGATGCAGTAAGGAGGAGGGGAGAGACAGACTTTTGCTGTTTTTAGATTAAAGGACAAAGTTCACATTCCAAAACCGGCTCCTCCGCGGAGAGCTGTATATACCAATTTCAGGATAATACCACATTCATTGTCATCTTTTTGTCACCGCCCTAGGCAGGCATGTCACTGCGATGGGCACAGGGATGCAGAGGAGTTACATGGCTGCATGTGTCACACGCACTGCAGCACATGCACCGCCCTGGAGAGCACTAACATGGAGGGAAAGGAAAGGTGAACCACTGTCTGTGCACTTGGTAACATATCTTACAGAAGGGAACAGCTATTCTTTTGAGATCCAAATTTAGAGCGTTACACCTTAGCTCATATTTAATCCCACTTACGGTTGCAGAAAACAACCTTCCAGTCCATAAGAAGAAAATGTGAACTGAAGAAAAGCAAACTCGTGTGTAAACTGACAAGAGATTATATTCACCCCTTTCCTCACCAAATTGAGCGCCAGAAGGATAGTAAGAGATTTAATTTCTGTTAGATGCAGCTTGAACTTCTCAAACCCTTAGAAGCCAGAAAGCTTTGTAAGCCACTTCTCAAACCAAAAGCCCTGCGTATCCTTTCAGACTGAACTGCCGCCTACCACTCCATGTTTGACTTCATCATTAAGCTGGAAGTAGCTTTTCCTTTCACAGCCCTAACAAAAGTCTTACCAACAAATACATATGCAAATAAGTGAGTAATACTGAGCTTTGTAACTCCCTTACATGGCTCCTTGAGCTGTCATTTAACTGACGTCACTTCCCTTTTTTTTCAAATGTATTTCATGTATATGTCTCTCTTCTATAATCTTCTCCATTTATCTTATCTCTTGTATTTTAATAAACTAAATGTCCAGATTCAGTATCCTCTTTAGCAGCCAGAGAGGGAGATGTATTTGCTCATTGCAGTTATTAAAATTCTAAACATCTCCCTCCTTTTATTTGATTTTAGTGAGATGCTGGACATTTTCTCAATACCATGAAGACTGGATTCATTGGAATGTAACTCTGAAAGAAGTCTTGCATCGAATCTTTAATTTCAGTTCAAACCCCCATCAATTTAAGGTATCCCCAGGGGATCTGGATAAGGTAAACCTTTTTTTATGAAATATTTTTAACACTATTTTAAGATTAAACTAAAATTATTTTTTGCTTCTAACTATGAGAAATTAAAACAAAACACACAAACAAAACCTGAGACCCTTGTTTCACTTTCATGTCTATTTTAACTCCCAACAGGACTCTGGATGGCCACTTCACTTAAGCAAGGACAGATTTAAACCTTTAAATCTGACTTTTAGGGCATTATCTTCAGTGTATTAGTGGAATAAACCACTTAAAACAGAGTTCTACTTTCCTAGGGCCCTCTCCACTAGTCTGTCATTGATGACTTTCAAACAGAAAGAGCATTATGCTAAGAGGCTCATCTCAGCAATTCCAGTATTAGCTACCAAGAGAGACATCAGCAGTGATTCCTCGCTGATCCTTTGAGAAACAGCAGTGATTTGTCCCCTAGATTTCTCTCAGCTTTCTGTGAACTCAATGACCTGTAGTTTTGTGGAAAGACTCTCATTGGGTATGTTACTCCAGTCACAGCTGTTTAAAGGTACACCTTGGCCAAAGTGGGACTTGAAGGAGTTTATTCAAATAAGACTGTAAAACCCAAAGTAATTTTAATTCCTCCCCTTACAAACACACTTTCCCACTCAGAATAAAAACAGCACATTGCAGCCTCAGGGGAAGAAAGGGCTTATGTAGAAAACTTAAGAGCAGTGGCCAAAATCAGGGGCCTTCAGTCCCTGCCAGTTGAAACTTCCCTATTGCTTCCTTATGTCTTCTCAGACCAAAAAGCTCAGAAGACGCATAGTTTCAACTTTCTACCCATTCCCTTGAGGCCACAGTAGAAGAACAGCAAAATTAATGCTCCAGGCTGAACTGACCTCAGCTACATCGCTCCAAAGAGAGCTGGAATTAGGAGTGCCCCAGCTTTGTTGATGTTATTCCCAGACCTTTCATAAGCGACAAAACATCAGTTGTGCCTGTTTCCAACTGAAGAAATTAATCTGAAACTCAGACTTTAACCCGGCAGCGTTCTGCCACCTGCCTGTGCATTCTGCATTTCATCAGGGGTGAGATCATCAATCTCCACTCTCAGCATCATCCTCCAGAGGGGAACTCTCCTACTTCACTCACCTGTCTGTGCTGACACCTAAACCCCCTCCAGACTGAAAAGAGCCAGAAGGCAATTCATCTCAGCCTAACTCAAGCCTCTGAAATGCCCTCTGCAGGTTCCTCTACTGATTATAGACAAAGCCTGGTCCAGATCTTGTTGCTGACTTACAGACAGTGAAAGCTAGGGAAGCAAATCCTACCGCTGAGATGTCGCTCAGCTGCCTTATTTAAATCCAACAACAACGCACTGCAGCGAGTGTCAAGCCCCTGGGTCCACCTTTCCATCTCTTTTACCAGTTGCAAACACACAATGAATGAGAGATGTCACCAAAGGGGATGCTGTGAATGCTGCTCTGTGCTCCCAGCGAGCTCTCTCTCAACAGTGTACCCACATCTTTTCCTGGGTTTTATTGTTCTCTCTATATCATTGTTAACACAAACTGTTACATCAGTCACTGCTGGTTCTGTAAATAATTTCTCAATGGCACACCTTTTACAAAGCAATTTGAACTGTTAAAAGTTTAACCGCTTTAAATTTGCGCACATACCTTTAATCCAGGTCTGTCAAACGCGTGGTCTTGGAGCTGAATGCATACAGCCTTTTCATTCAATGTTTTAAAACTGGATCATAGTGCTGGTCTGGACGACTTCTACGTAAAGTCTATACCAGTCAAAAAGTCCTTCATAAGGTCCCTGAATCCTTCTGCAATTCCTCTTCCACGACTCAAAGCCCCAGCTGGATTTGGTTGTGGGAGCTTGTTTCTGTCATTTTGGAGGTTCCATCACTTCTGGGGCAGGAGGGACAGGAAAGTGTGCTTCTATCCTGAGATCACGGATTGAGCGTACTGTCCGAGAGCAAAGTATAAAGTATTGCAAACTTATCCAGTCTGACTGCTGATCGGAAACTTATCTCACTGACCTCGACTGTTTCAGGACCAACTGTAGTTGTTAATACTCATCCACAGCTCCAACTAGTGGAGTTCGTGTAGCTGGAGTTTGGTATGCTGAGAAAAAGAGGAAGACTGCCTGTAGCTCGCCTTACAACTAGCTGAAGGCCAGCAAAGAGACACGTGTCTGGTGAGGCAAATTCTGTGCTTTATGCCTCATACTCTGCCTTTGAGGTACAGCAAAGCAGGTCAGGGACAGCCTGGCCATGACAACCTACACAGCACCCTTTTCCTGGATGAAGGCAGGAATCCCGTTGGTGTAAACGGCATGTGCTCCAGCTTCCTCAGCAGCTGTCTGGCCCATACGTCAGAGCAGCAGGGCCAGCTGCCACCAGCAGAGAGCCACCAGGTGGACTGCAGGCACGACCCATGCGCACGGGGCTGAAGGGCCGTTCTCAGGGGGCTGCATTGATATCACAGCACCCCAGGGCCTGTACAAACACAGCTCCATGTTGGGAGGGCAAGCACAAGGCAGCACCTCAGGCCCACACAAACAGTGTGAGGCTCTTGGAGGGACAATTTCAGGTCAGGCGACAGAGCAGCACTTCAGGCCTGTGCAGCTTTAGTGTAGCACTCTTCGAAGGCTGGTAACGCAGCAGTCCCTCACAGCTGCACAGACACAGTGCAGTGCTCTCAAAGGGCCCGTTTCATAAGGCTGAAGATAGAAAAATAGCTCAAACCTGCATGAACACCACACAGCACTCCTGGAGAGCTGACTTTGAAGGGCAGGTGACACAATAAGTACCTCAGACATGCACCCACACAGCGGGCAGACCCACACTCTGGGAAGACCAGAGTGCTGAAGCCGGGGATAGGGCGTTCCCTCAGACCTGCCCCACACTTGACGCAGTGCTCTCGGAAGGCCGATTTTGGCGGCCGGGAACATGACATCACCTCCGAACCGCCCGGGCGGAGGCGACGACGACACGGCGACATCGCCTCGCGCGCGCCAGCGGCGGGAAGACGCTCGCACGCGACGGCGCGTGGCGGTGAGCGGCACGAGACCCTGCCCGCGCTCATGGGCGGGGCCAACCGCCTGCGCGGGCGCCAACGGCGGGCGGAAGAGGCGGGGCGGGGAGCGACGCGCATGCGCGCTACCCCCCGGAAGCCCGCAGCTAAAGGCGCGTTTGTGGCGGCGGCTCCGGCCTAAAGGCGGGACTGGAGGGCCCCGGGTCCGCCGGCTGGGGGTGAGGGCGGGATGGCGGCGCCGTGAAGATCTCGGTGAGGCCTTTGTTTCCGTGGCGGCGATGGGCAGGGCGGGGGTGTGTGTTGGCGGAAGGCTGCGGTTGGGCCAGGGCGGGAAAACGGCCTTGGGGGGGCTGGGGCTCGTGTGTAAGGGGAGAAGGGGCTGAGGAGCCTGAGGGTGATGAGGGGCTGTGGTGCGGGCGTGGGGAGGATCGGGGCAGGGCGGACGGGCTCGGGGTGTTGGGACCGGGTGTCGGTGGGAGAGGGGGACACGCCTCTGGGGGAGGGCGGAGGCCTGAGGGCTCCGAGGACCCCGCAGACAGAATCACAGAATGTCAGGGGTTGGAAGGGACCTCGGAAGCTCATCCAGTGCAATCCCCCCATGGAGCAGGAACACCCAGATGAGGTTACACAGGAACCAGGTGTGTTTTGAATGTCTCCAGAGAAGGAGACTCCACAACCTCCCTGGTCAGCCTGTTCCAGGCTCCATCACCAAGAAGTTTCTTCTCATATTTAAGTGGAACCTTTTGTGTTCCAGTTTGTATCCATTACCCCTTGTCCTATCATTGTCACCGAGAAGAGCTTGGCTTCATCCTCCTGACACTCACCCTTTACATATTTATAACCATTAACAAGGTCACCCCTCAGTCTCCTCTTCTCCAAGCTAAAGAGACCCAGCTCCCTCAGCTTTCCTCAGCCAGGGTTGCTCAGTGTCTCCTCTCTCACCCGCAGCGCACGCGGAGCGGGCTGGATGCGCAGGGGCTGCAGGACTCTCGCACAGGCTGCCTGGACACTCCGCAGGGGCACAGGACTTTTCTCCCCACACATACGGGTCTCCCTGCCAAGAACCCACCTTTGCCAAGAACTCCCCAGGGCCAGCCCCAGTCCCTGGCACCAGCTGCTGTTACGGGCTGTATCTCTCCAGTCTGCAGGCAGAAACGAGAGCGCTGGTGCTGGGGTTTGCCATTTCTCCAGGCTTTTGAACATTTGGTTTCGCCAAGCTTGTACAGCCGCAGAGGACATGGCAGAACAGAGGTACTGCGTGGACTATGCCAAGCGCGGCACGGCAGGCTGCAAGAAGTGCAAAGAGAAGATCGTGAAGGGAATGGTGCGCATTGGAAAGATCGTTCCCAATCCTTTCACCGAGTCTGGTGGGGACATGAAAGAATGGTACCACGTGAAGTGCATATTTGAGAAGCTAGAGAAGGCCCGGGCCACCACCAAGAAAATCGAAGACATCACAGACTTGGAAGGATGGGAGGAGTTACAAGATGGGGAGAAGGAGTTAATCAACAAGCACATCTCAGGTAAGACATGAAGCAGCGCCTGTGTCACTTTTCTCCTTTATTCATTTTCTATTTACACCACCGATTGCCACGCGGCTGAAATCCTCACCGGTGTGTTGGTATGAGCCAGTGACACAGTGGGCAGCGCTGCTCAGATCTGTGTCTCAGCACCATAGGAAACGGAAGAAGTAGGCACTTCTTAATCCATTTTTCACAACTGATTATGGAGAAGGTCTAGGTGGTTTAATTCACATGCAGATAAATCCCAGTAGGAAGCATCAGTTATTTTCTGTTTTCAGCTTTTTATCCATAATCTTTAGTAAATTATGTAGTCTTTTAACTTTTGCTGTCTGAAAAACGTTCCTTCATTTTTCTTCTCTTCCATCCTCAGTTCTTTTAAGACTCACTTGTTGCAGTATATCTTCCACAACATGTTAAGGGATATATGAGATTATTTCTGACTGCTGTTTTGAACCTTGCTGTTTTACAGAAGCTAATTCCAAGGCTGGAAGTACACCGAAGAAAAAAGTGATAGTCCAAGCTAAGCTCACTGCCACGGGACAATTAACTACAAAAGATCCATTAGCTCTCATCACTCCATCACCCAAGAAGTTCTCTGGCTTTACAGGTAGGACTTAAGAAACTGATTCTGGTAAATCCTTCTCTTCTAATATCAGCATCAGAGGATTTTTAACTTAACTCAAATCAGTAGATTTTATCTCTAGAAGATGGTTTATTTTTAATTACTTTTTAAAAATGTGGTTTGTTAAAGATTGTTAGTGTTTTCTTAGGCTTGAAAGAATTGATGTTTGAGTTTCTAGTATTTCCAAGGCAACAAATTTTTGCAGTAACCCACATTGTCAGGCTGACTCCTCTACTGCCTTAGTCCGTTGGCCAGTTTCAATCAAACTGTGAAGGTAAAGACTGAAGATATCCCATGTGGAGCTCAAAATCTGTAAAAAATTGGTTGTGAGGGATTCCCAGTTGTGTTGTTTGTGGAAGGGGAGGATGGTTATTCCTCAGCAGCTTGTCTGGAGGAGCAGCTGCCAGCAGGACAGTCAGTGAGTGAGCACAGTGTGACCTGACACACACCTGTGGCTCTGAACACCCAGAGCACAAGTTGCCATATACATACAGCCAAAATGATGAGAATGTGTAGGGATGTATTATAAGAAAAAAGAGGGGATAGGGACATCTTTCCCCCATTTCAGAAATAATCTTAGGAAAACATCTTGCTGTGAAGGGCAAAGGCTTATAAAGTAAAAATAAAAGGGAAGCATCAGCCAGCAGGAATTCCTTTTCATCAAGGTTTAGTCATATTTGTCTCATAAAATACAGGTCCAGAAAATACTGGTGTACTGGGAAAAGCAAAGCTAATTAAAAAATAGTTTAGTTTTTTTTTTAAAATGGTAATTAACATTTAAAGTCACAAATTTTGGCACAGCACACATTATTCAGTTTTGAAGCTTTGCCAGCATATTGGGATTGTTCTTCTCAGCTTGCCAAGCAGAGGTAGCTTCAACTTCAAAATTTGCACCATATTGTACTTGTTAAAAAACCAACTTCTTATGTCTTTGATGCAGCCAAGCCAAAAAATTCAGAAGATGTCTCTGCAAACTCTTCCCACAAGTCTAGCCTCTCCGCAAAACAGTGCGATCCAAAGCACAAGGACTGCTTGCTGCGAGAGTTCAGGAAGCTCTGTGCCATGGTTGCTGAAAAGCCCAGCTACAACGTGAAGACGCAGATCATCCAGGATTTCCTGAAGAAGGGATCTGGAGGAGGTATGATTCCTGCTCAGCGTTCTCAGCATACGAAAGCCCTCTCAAAATCAACCTCAAAGTAGTATTTCAAAAGCGAGAATGAAATAAAATCCGATAGCTATGTAGTCCTAGCTGTGTGCTGTGATGATTCCTGAACTATGGAGAGAATGTTTGCAAAGTGAACTATTTATCTAAATGACAAATTCAGATAAGAATGTCTCAGTTTAGGATCATGGGGAATGTCTGTAGGTGCTGCCATACTTAGTGCTGACATCAAATATGGAATACAGTTGTGGGTATTTCCCCTAAGAAATCTCGTTTCATGTGAAGCAGGACAGCATGGTGGGAAGAGGAAGCCCTAGCTGTGGACTTTTTTTCCCCTGGGTCATGCTAATGGGCACAACCAACCAGAACCTGTGCATGAAAATAAACTGTGACAGTTTCTAATGGCCTGTCTTGTCTTTTCCAGATGGTTTTCATGGTGATGTCTACCTTACCATTAAGCTGCTGTTACCAGGAGTCATTAAAATTGTTTACAACTTGAATGATAAGCAGATTGTAAAGCTGTTTAGTAGGATTTTTAACTGCAGCCAAGAAGAAATGGTCCGAGACCTCGAACAGGTGAGTACAGACAGCAGTTCTATTAATTTCTGCTGTTCAGTCCCTTGGTATGGAAATTCTGTAATTTTTTTAAACCACTGTTTAAAGATTATTAGCTTGACTGTTAGAATGGGAGTCGGTGATTTTTATTTCTTTTTTTCTTTAGCAGTTTTCATAGCACTTTCTGCCATCTGGAATCTTTAGAAAATAATGTTTGAACAGAAACAAGACATGAACTCACCTGCAAAGCTTTAGAAAGCAAGACTAAAATATCTAGGCAAGTTGGCCGGCATCAGCTTTGTCTAAACTGCTTTGTCTAGCGTTTTCCTGTGTAAATGATTTCTATTACTTTTTTGTAACATCACGTATCAAAAACTGTGATTCAATTAACAGATCTGTTACTGTGAGCTGAAGTTGGTTCATACAGTTAAGCTCTGCTTGTGCAATTCCAGGTGCTCAGATGTGTGTGTTTAATTCCTGTGCGCAGGAGTTGGTAACTGGCTATGCACACTTCTGATTCATTGCAAGATGGAGAAAATGAGTGAATTAGATAGTGAAGTGAACTATTTCACCTCTCTTTATTGCCTTGGTATACACTGCCTTCTACTGACATCACTGACTGTTTCAGATCCTTGGGTTTACAAGTGGATTCATCCTGAGGAAATGAGTCTGTGATGCTGCAGCAGTGAAAAATAGCGCAATGAGATGATACTGGTACTTTTACATACCTTTTTTGTAAATGAAATAGTTGAGAAGCTTTATTTGGTGTCATGGCAGCTTTTTTCTAGTATTTGATTCAAATTCCTTCATGCAATCCCAGGATCAGTCCTGTGCTTTATCCTCCTTTTTAGAACCACATTGAATCTCCAGTGGCGTCCCCATTCTCTAACCACAGCTCTGATCCACACCCTTATTTTGTTTTTGGAGACAGGGAGATGTTTCTGAGACCATACGCCTCTTCTTCGAACAGAGCAAGACTTGTCCTCCAGCAGCCAAAAGTCTCCTGACCATCCAAGAGGTAGATGAATTCCTGTTCCGGCTGTCAAAGCTTACTAAGGAAGACGACCAGCAAAGTGTGCTGCAGCAGATCACTCGCAGGTGAGGAAAGCAGTAAGTCTGTGAAGGTTTACCCTAAAAGCAGGAGGAGTTATCTACAAATCACAAGCTGGCAGAGGTGAAAAGCAAATCATAAGCCACAGAGACTGAACTTAACATCTACAAGCCACAATTAGTGGTCTGGTTAAGATGCCTTGATGGCTGACAAACAGTGGAGAACAACATGTGGCTCCTGTTCATGCCAGAGAATTTCATCCTTGTCTGTCAAGGCACTGTTCAATCAGTACTCAAGAAGTGGCTTGCAGAACTACCTCAATGGTACTTACCTGTTAATTAAGTTGCTGTTCTTAGGTATGTTGGGAAAAGCCTTCAGAGCAATTAGACATGTTGAAGATTCTTGGTGTGTCTCAGTTCATGTTGATCAGAGGCTGAGGACGTTACTATCACTTACTCTTCACGCGTTAAGTGAATTTTGGAAGGTACATCAACACTGAGGCAGAATTAATTTTGGTATTCAAATATAAAGATGCTAAAAATCCTTTTGGATATTCTCTTGTGCCTCTGAGATCTCACTAGCAACATGTATCCTCATTTGCATTTAAACCCTACAGAAGGGGAGAAGCTTTCTTTTACAGAGGCCTGGATCAGTTTCTTTTTTCAGCTGGAAAGTAGTTCAGTTAAGTGTCTGCCGTCTCTTCATCTTCTCTCACATTGCAGATGTACGGGTAATGACCTGAAATGCATCATCAGGCTAATCAAGCATGACTTGAAAATGAATGCCGGAGCAAAACACGTGTAAGTCTTACCTTTCACTGTGAGGTAAAACCAGAAGTGGGCATTAGCTTCATAAGCCAGGAGCAGGAGAGCTGAGATTGATCGTGTTTCCCTCCATTTCCTAAAGGTTGGATGCTTTGGATCCCAATGCTTACGAGGCGTTCAAAGCATCACGCAACCTCCAGGATGTGGTGGAGCGAGTGCTGAAGAACCAGCAGGAGGCTGAGAAGATGCCGGGGCTGAAGCGGACCCTGAGCGTGCAGGCGTCTCTGATGACCCCGGTTCAGCCCATGCTGGTACGTTGGCTCCCCCGCAATGGTAACCGTCACTCTGACAGGAGATGGAGTTCTCATGTGTACTGTTGGAGAGCAATCAGTAGACAGATAAGTGACTGACTGCGTAGTATGAGCTAGCAGATTGTGCAGTGCTGATTTTTATGTATGATGCCATTTTATAAAGTGTTTTCTGTCCACCTTTCTAAGGCTGAAGCTTGCAAGTCGATCGATTATGCCATGAAGAAGTGCCCAAACGGCATGTATGCAGAGATCAAATATGATGGCGAGCGGGTGCAGGTCCATAAAAATGGAGATCATTTCAGCTACTTCAGCAGAAGCCTCAAACCTGTCCTCCCTCACAAAGTAAGCACCTAGAGACTGTCACTTAGGTTCTGCCAGCTCCTCTATAAACATGACTGGATTTAATATTTTCTATAGGCAGGGGATATATCTTATGTTTTAATTTATGTAGATAATTGGAATCTGGAAAAGCAACATTTCATATAATTGTCAGTTTTGGTGAACATTTAGAGCTTAACACTCAAGCTGTCTGCCTTAGAGTCCTCTTTATGCACTGCATTTGGGAGGCTTGGTGCCAGTTGGGTGACTTGGTTATATTTGTTCAAGATTGCTTTTTCTATTTGTAATCTGTGCTGTCCATACCACAGTACAAAGAAAACTAGTGTGGATATGCCTACAGGTGCCTCAGACATGAAAGCATCTGCATTGCAGATAGTCCATCTCTTCAGCCAGTAGACCTGTATTTTTCTTTAACTTTTTCCCCAGGTAGCCCACTTTAAGGACTTCATCCCCCAGGCTTTCCCTGGTGGGCAAAGCATGATCCTGGACTCAGAAGTTCTTCTGATTGATAACAAAACTGGCAAGCCACTTCCTTTTGGGACTCTCGGTGTGCACAAGGTAAAAAACAAAACAAAACAACCAACTTTGTTGTTGTTGGAGCCATTATTCTACTGACTTAAACACACCAGCATGCAATCTGTTATCACAAGATAATTTAGGAGAGCTGGTCCTGACTAGAGCAATTGGGGAAAAAATAAGATCCCTGAGAAAGCTGATATTAATGAAGAGGTGCTCTAATATGATAGATTTGATATTAATTGAATCACTAGCAGGACAGTAATAACACTTCATCTCAAGATAAATATTAAAAAACCCCATTGAAAATCTTGTAATTCTGTCATTGCATTTCATTGCTCGTAGCAGTGTATGGCAGATTGGAAGACCAGAATGAGGCAGAGAGTATTTAGTCCACATAAATATTATGTAGTGCTTATGTCTCGATTAAATGGTGGTGAGGAAGAGGCCAGTAAAATGAAAATTAAACTGTAAGTGCTTTAACTTAAAGCAGCCATTAATCTGAAGTCTCTGGAACGCTTGTTGGTGTTTTGTTGCAGTAGTAGTGACGGATGTTACATTGCCCAAAGTCATTAATATTTGTGGCATTATTTTACTGTCACTGGGAAATTAGGATGTTTTATCTCTCAGTTTGTGCTTTGACACATTCAATCTAAATCTTAATTCTCAGAATATTTCTGTCTTTTAGAAGAGGCCTAAGCTTTCTATAATTAAAAGAATATGGAGATAAAAATACATCCTTTTGTTTCTGTTATTTTTCTAAAACTCCATGTTGCTGCTCACTACGAGGGCAGATTTCTTTTCATCGATATTAATTGTCTTTCAGAAAGCTGCTTTCCAAGATGCCAACGTTTGTTTGTTTGTGTTTGACTGTATCTACTTCAATGACGTCAGCCTGATGGACAGGTACGTGTCTGGCACAGCCTGAGAGGAGCCTGTCAGGTTTCCCTGGGTGAACGTTCTGGAATACACAACCGCTGCGGAGGGAGCAGTTCATATTGGATATTAAGAATGGCATTTACCCCTCTAAAATCAAGAGCACATGGGAGGATTCGTGCTGTGCTAAAGAGCATAACTGCAGAGCTCTATCTTGCTCTACAGTTCCAAAATATTAGGAATAACTGCATTTTAGCTAAACTGTGTGTGGTTTCATAGCCACCTCTGAAACTAAATGGACCCTAAACACAAAATTTCTATTTTATACCTTCCTCGAGGAAAGTAAGAATTCATTGGCCTTTCTGGAACTCTGTAGGATAAATAGTTTAATTATTTAAATAGCTTTTCTCAATGTTCACATGACTAGTATTTCATGTTGAAATTGCTTGCTTGTCCTTAATTATCCACACCTCGGTTTAGGCCTTTGTGTGAGCGCCGTAAATTTCTCCACGATAACATGGTTGAAATCCCGAACCGGATTCTCTTCTCGGAGATGAAGCACGTCACGGTGAGCTCCATATTACAACAGCACACATGGGGATCTCAGAGATTGCACTCTGGACGTTTCGCTGCTGCTTTACCACGTGGCCTTTTTCATGATTAAGGCTGTTAATCCAGCAATTCCCTGCCTGTCAAAATGGTTCTGTGTGCAAGATTTCTTGAGCTCTTGTTGTTCAAGAGGGCTGTGCTTGTACTCCTCGCTTGTCTTGGCTACAACTACTTCAGTGTAGACTGAACTTGCATGTCTCTCTTTTTTTGGCTTCCTAATGATTTTGTAGACATTTTAACTTTGACATTGTTAGGAGGAGCTAAAGCCTGTTGTAACTTAGTCTGTACCGTGCAGTGCTGAGCTGTGTAGAGAAGACTGAAGTGTGATTGGAGCTGGACTGCGTCCAGTTTCCAAACTGGCAGCTTCAAGTGCCACACAGCCCAGATACATCCTGAGTGCTAAAACTGCATTTAGACAGCAGCCTGGGTTTTCTTTTGTTACGCAGAAGCCACATATCCTGTTATTTTTCCCCACTACTACTGGTTTCTGTAGCACCTCGGTTTTAGTGGAGAATGCTTGGACATGTGGGGCAGAG
The DNA here is from genome assembly GCF_036013475.1 of Columba livia. Lineage (NCBI taxonomy): Eukaryota > Metazoa > Chordata > Aves > Columbiformes > Columbidae > Columba > Columba livia. The sequence continues at coordinate 5,880,901 of NC_088621.1, forward strand.
AAAGCATTTTGGGAAGAAGTTAGCGGTTGTACAGAGAAGTAAGCAGGCACTGCTGGCTGAGAAAATGTGATCTTGCACATGAGGGACATACTCAGGACAGAATCAGGGCAGCTACCTCATCTCTGAGGAGTATTGTTGAACCAGCTAACCCTTCCATTGGGATGTATTCCCAGCTTAGTCACTGGATGTACAGCAAAGGGAACACATGGGAGTCTCTACGGAAAACTATTTTATGAAATTACCCATTCATCTCTCTGCAGCTGCTTTTATTTTCAGTGTGCCGCTGCTCTAAATAGAAAGCCTGAAGACCGCAGCCCTTTGACAGTCTTGAGCTAAACATGATTCCTTTCCTTTGCAGAAAGCTTCAGATCTGGCAGATATGATCACCCGAGTCATCCGTGAGGGACTGGAAGGGCTGGTGTTGAAAGATCTAAAGGCAGGTTCACATTTGCTCTTCACTGGTGTATGCTGGGAACCAGGGGATAACAACAGAGGTCTGTGGCTGAAGCACACAGGGCTGAGCACCCTTGAATCATCCCTGGGTTCTTGTCAGTGCTGACATCCAATGCAGGTTGCTCCTTATCTGAGCGCTGCTGTGCTCTTGTAGCGCTGGGTTGGATAAAAACAAGGGCTGTTTGGGGAAACAGCTGTCCACCAGGTGAGCTCATCTCTCACTTGTTCTTGCCTTGTATTGCGCAGAGTAATTATGAACCAGGAAAACGGCATTGGCTGAAAGTGAAAAAGGACTACCTAAATGAGGGTGCAATGGCGGACACAGCAGACCTGGTGGTGCTGGGAGCTTTCTATGGACAAGGCAGTAAAGGTAAGTCTGTGGAGATGGTTTAAGTCAGAGATCTGCCAGTTCAGAAAACTCTCAATGTTTTCCACATCCCAGGCCTCCTGTAGCAGTTGGTCTCCTACCAGAATGAGACTGGCTGGAGCAGTCAGGGACTGTCTGCTGCAGCCTGTGCTGTGAGTTTGCACAGCAAAACCTTAGGTCTTGGGCTGGGCTTTTGTGCAGCATAGAGGCTCCATTCAGCTCCGTGTGTGGGAGCTGATGCTGTAAAGCCATTACAAGCCCAAGGCCCTTTGACTCCTGCAGATGAAAAAGGGTTTTGGTTCATTACTTTACATTTTGAAAAGCTATGGCTTGTTCTGTAGAAGATGCAAAGCATGCTGCTGTCCCCTCCTGCAGGTGGGATGATGTCCATCTTCCTCATGGGCTGCTACGATCCCAAGAGTGAGAAGTGGTGCACTGTGACCAAGTGTTCCGGTGGCCACGATGACGCCACCTTGGCGCGTCTGCAGACAGAGCTGGACATGGTGAAGATCAGCAAGGTGAGTTGGGCTCTGGCGTGGAGGTGATCAGAGGAATGCTCAGCAAAGGGCTCGGTAAAAGCCACCTTCCCGCTGAGCTGCAGTTGAGGTGCTGCCTGAATGCAGAATTGAAGTGCCCTGCTGGGAATGAATAGAGGCTCCATTAGAGTTAAATCAGATCAACTGCTCTGACACAAATGAGATGTACATGTAGCTGGCTTCTGAAGATTTGTGCTCAGACACTGAGTGGGAAGCCAAGCACCAAGCACCATCTGTTTCCTGCTAAGAAAGGCTTATTGGGAAGAGGAGAACAAGTACCTTTTATTTTTTTGGGGGCATATTGTGATTGGTGAAGACCATCACTAGATGGGGCTGTGGGTGAGAAATGCTCAAGGCAGACAATTTCCTTGTGGCCAAATAACCTGACATGTTGGAATTAAGATGTTTCGTGAGTGACTTATTTAGGTGAAGAATCTTATTTTTCAAGACTTGGCATATAAACAGAGAGCTGAAATTTAGTATTTACTTGACCTCCTGAAGGCCATTTGCATCAAGATTATATGGTCTTTAAAAAAGGTCGTTTTATGTGAATCACAATTGGAGCAACAATGTTATTGTTTTACATACAGAATGACAGTAATTGAGAGCTGCGTTACAGGTAATTTTTCTGATTCTCTAGATAAGGTGCTGCAGATCAGTGCACTTTGCACTGCAGCCTAAAGCATGTGTCATCCGTACAAAGGCAATGTCATAGCTGTGTGCTCATTACTGGTATTATCTTTCAGAAACCTCTTTTGTAGGAATAAGTTCATCTGTGATCATAAGTCAGTCCTATCATTGTGGTTTTCTGCTTTATATTAATAGGATCCCAGTAAAATTCCAAGGTGGCTAAAAATTAACAAAATCTACTACCCAGACTTCATCGTCCCAGATCCAAAGGTAAGTGCTGTCATAGTCATTTAACTATCTTTTCCAGCCCTGATATAGCAATCTACTAGATTTCATTTAAGTGTACAAATTGTCTCTCGTACAAGATTAGTCTTCATATGTGGAACAGGAAATTAAGTGCAAGTTTTTATCTCTGAACCTTGCAGATGCATGTAAGGCTAAGAACTTAATGAAGAAATAATACCTGCAGCACTTCTGAGTAGTATTCTTGCCCGTTAAATCCCTTCCAGAAGTGAACTTATTTTAAATTTGAGGCATGAAACATCTGACTTAGAACAGTTGAAACACAACTGCAACCCAAAAGTTGCTGTTGTGTTATGAAATCTATCAGTTTGCTTTGCGCCTTGTATGTCTGATAGGAAAGGTGTTATTTAGAAATTAACATTATATATTAAAGATCTCTGACTCACTGAAATAAGAATATAAGTTTTTCTAATTAATATGACTGAGAAGGTTGGTTTGTGTATATGGAACTCTGTGCTGGGAGGGGGGTTGTTGCAGAAGAAAAGAAACACAATAAAATTAGTTCCTGAGAAAACACAGGAATGTGACGTGGCTTCCTCAATGCTGTGTTTAGAAAGCACCGGTGTGGGAGATCACAGGCGCTGAATTCTCTAAAGCTGAAGCCCACACTGCAGACGGGATCTCCATTCGCTTCCCTCGCTGCACCCGCATTCGAGATGACAAAGACTGGAAGACAGCCACCAACCTCCAGCAGCTGAAGGTGAATTAACACAGTGTCTCTGCAGCACATTCGAGAATAAGTTCTGACAACAGTCAATATTTAAAAAGCCAAATTCCGATAGCAGGGTATGTAGTGAAGATAACTGCTGTGTGGTAGCTGGGATGGCATGTTTCATTTTTCATTTATTCTAGGCTCAGGCTGCTTGCTGGATTATTTTGATGTGAATATTATTCTTTCGTGGAGCTTCTTGAGTCTCCAAAGCTGTTGTGCACTTTCAGGAAAGTCTGTGCTGGCAGCTAGTGGTGTCAGCTCTTGTAACAGCCTTCATGGTGGGGAATTGTCCTTCCTGAAAGGGGCGACCTTTATTCTTTTAAGTGTTTATGGTCATTTAGTTTTCCGATAATTGCTGAGAATGGGGAGGCACCAGGGAAGTGGGGGGGGGGAGCCTGGCCTGGCGCTGCCCCCGCCCCACACAGCTGCTCCATCTCCTTAACAGATAGAAACCGGTTGGCTTGCTGCTGCACCCAGCACTAAGTCAGCTGTCCACGAGCTCTGTTCTCGGTCTAGTTCTTGTCGTTTGGACTGTGTTCACGCTGCCTGCCAGGGCACTGGCAGCAGATTTAAGTGCTTGTTATGCCATGGAAGCAAGGAGAGATTCAGCCCAGGAATCCTCCTGGCTCCCTGTGCAGGTAGGGGAGAGAAAGGTAAAATACCCACTTCAGACAGACTATTCCCTGAGCGAGCAGTGGGTGTTGTTCATTTTTCAGGCTGGGGAGTCAGGCTCTGAAGAGTTTGTCTGTCTTGCTCTGTAGCAGATGATGTGAACGTGGCTTTGGCAGTTCCTTGTATGGCTGCCCTTAATGTCAAGCAGTTGGGTGGAATGGAGAGAGTGTCAACAAAGTTGACAGGAAAATGGCTACAAAGACATGTGGAAAGAAGGAAAAGCACAAGTGACCACTTTAATGGGAGGGAACAATCAAGACCATGCATTAGGGCTCATGTCTGATGTCCGAGGTGTCGCTGCGCCTAACGGCAGTGCTGTGTTTCTGTGGGACAGGAGCTGTACCAGCTCTCCAAAGAGAAGGCTGATTTCCATGTTGCTGCTGGGGAGGAAGACGAGTCCACAGCTGGCAGCAGCGGAGAGAATGATGGAAATTCCAGGTCTTCCACACCTCACAGTGCTGTTAAAACTCCCCCGAGCAAGTCACCTGCAAAAGCCCAGAAGCCAGAAGGTAAGAGGATGCTTTTCAGGGACAGGGGCCTCACAGTGTCTGGGACAGGATGGGTTTGGGTCTTTGTCTTCTGTCAGATGCTCAAAGATCCCATGGCAGCTTTCTTGGGCCTGTCAAAGTTTGTGGGCACGGCTGTTTAGACCCTTGTTTTGGCCTGTGTTATTCAGAGCATGGATTGAACAGCCACAGCTCTGAGGTGCACTGAGATTGGGGAAAAGATAGAAACGGCACTGAGGATGCTCTTTATCTTGGTGCTTCAGCAACTCATTTAGACAATAAGGCTCTCTGAGATTATATGCTGCCTAGAACAGGTATCTTTAATTTAGTGGAGCCTCAGTTATAGTTTGTAACGCAACTACTTTGAAGTGATTTCTTGGGGCCAGCAGTCCCTTTGAATTGTGTTAGATGAAGGTCCTTAGCAGACTGTGTAAGACTGAACAGCAAACCTGCTGCTCCCGTTCCTGCAGATCACATGACCTTTGGTTAGACATTTTTAGCCATGAACCAGTATTTCATTTTATTTGGATGAAATTCGTGCAACAGGGCACCTGGATGGAGGGGGTTTCCAGGTAGTAATTTGCAAAGCTGTCACATGAGTTTGCTTCACCATCACTTTGTGACTGGGGAATAACATGTAGGAAATTTCTGAGCAGTCTCAAAAAGGTGGTGGGGTGACAGCAAGGAGGGACATTGAACAGCAACATCCTGGAGGTGAGGGCAGGAAGATGCCTCACACCATTTGCAGTAGACAAACCTGTCTTACTGATTACTTTCTAATTGATGGACTTCCCAGAAAGAGGGAGAAAAGCTTTTTCCCTTTTACTGTCTTCACTTTTCTCCCCCCATTTTAATACACAACCAGTATCTACAGAGAGCACAAATGAGACAAGTTTTTGTTTTTAGAGAGCAAAGCACTCATTGAATCCCCTCAAAAATCAGAGGAGAAGCGAGGTCAGAAGAGAAAAGCATCTGAGATGATGGAAGACAATGGAAAAAAGGTATGGACGGCTGGGCAGCAACCACTTTGGGGTGGGAGGAAGCTGAGGGAGTTTCAGTTGTCTGTTCACTTTTGCCTTCCATCTGGAAAGTCTGCAAAATCTTCCTATAGCAGCACCCTACATTAAAATGAAATGTAAAGGCAGAAATAGCAGCAAGCAGCCCCGTTGTGAAGGAAGCGGCAGCTCTTTCCTGTCAGCAGAGCTGCCATAACCGGGTTTGTCGTGCTCAAGGCCAATACTCTGTTCACACACCAACAGTGTCCTGCTCCGCAAAGCACTGTGATTGCTGAGCAGCTGCTCCTCCTGCCTGCTGCATATGGAAGAGCTGGGAGCTGTCAAGGGAGGGAACTGTCCTTTCTAGGCCATTATGCAGCAAATTGTAGGAGTGGATTAAGAATCACTGAGCTATCATTTCCTGATAAGCATGGAGTAGCTATTTTGATGTAAACAGCAAGTCCTCTCCCAGGGTGGGTATGTTCTCCTACTTTAAGTAAGAAGCATCAGCTTGTAAAGACAAAGACATTAAGATCATGTTTTCTGGACCACATCAGCATCATCACTACTAATTCCCCTTTGCTAGGGAAGCGCTGCCCAGCTGTAACATCTGCCTTTCAGGGGTGTTGCTCTTGTGTAAGATTTAGTGGCAAGAAAGAGCAATTTACAGTTATTAGGCACAGGATTAGTGCGATAACCTTGGGAACTGCGAATGGACTCATGCCTCAAAGAATTGACTGTAATTTCCAGACCAATGCAATGTTTTTCTCAACCTCTGCTTCTCATCCCCTTTCACAATATGCAGACACTGCTGGACATATTCACCGGTGTGAAGCTGTACCTGTCACCCTCTGTGAAGGACTTTGACAAAATCCGGCGGTACTTTATAGCATATGATGGGGATCTTGTGCCAGAGTTTGACACGGCCTCAGCAACGCACGTGATAGGGGACATTGATGACAATCCTGGTGCTATGCGTGTGTCTCCCGACTGGATCTGGAAATGCATCCGGAAACGGAGACTGGTAGCCCCGTGCTAGCAATGTGGGGCAGCTGACCTGGCTTCACACCACCCGAGAACTAGGTAGGTGGAAGAAATGCTGAGATTCCTCTGTGGATAGAAATGAAATGCCCAAGATCCATCCAAAGTAGCTATAAAGATCCATAGGAACCATATGGAATTAATTAAAACAACTCCCTGAAGAAATGTTGGTGCTGAATCCAGTTTTTCTGCCTGTAATGTAGACCACCGCACTATCTAGGTGCTGGTTTAGTCCCCCTGGGTTTTTAAAGTTTGGGTATTTTTATAGATAAAGAAATAAAACTGAAGCAGTTTCTTTTTTGCTGTCAGGACTTATTTTCCAAAGGTTATTCTCTGCTTGGACAGGAAAACAGACCATGAAATCCAAATATCTAAAACTATTGGCTGTATTGCCAGGGTAGTTTTGCTTCGTGGTGACAGTTTACACGAAGGACACATGTCCTTCCCCTGCTTTGACTTCTCTTTCCTCTTTTTCTTCTAACTTTTTTCCTTCAACCTCTTCTGTACTTGTAGCCCACCCACTAATGGTATTTAAGCACCTGTATCCCAAGCCTTTTGTGGCTGAAGTTCAGCAGCAGCTGTAGGATCCTTGTTTTATCCTGGCCTGTTGGTAACAGAGTCAAAAAACAAGGTTAACTAAATCACATTTCAACTTTATTATAAAATTATAAACCAAATTTCTGTACCAAAACTAGTAAGTTTAACCATCATAGTACCAAGAGGATTTAATAGAGAATAACATGCCCTTTCAAGTAGAATATTAACTTTTAAAATATTTAAACTATGTACAGTATACATAAAGCACATAAATATTTCCATTTACTTTATTAGCTCAGATCATTATATTCCTTTAGATCATTAATCGGTTTACCTCCAGATTTTGATATTCCCTTTAAAAACAACTCAATCACACCCATAAGGAAAGAATCCCTCATTGCAAGGGAAACTCTGTAGTCAGGGGGGAAAAAAGAGAGTCCTCCCTTCAGAAAGCACATTTTGGAGTCATGGTGGGTATATCTTCTCATTCTGAAAATTCTAGGCATTGCTGTGCGGTTTGATTTATCTGCTGTAGAAAATAAGCCTACCTTCCACAAGTAAAAGTACATCTGTCCACAGGGGAATGATCTTCCTGCTAAATTCCCCAGCCCTGAGCTTATTGAAAACTATGACAACATGAATTTTCACAGTGAATTTACTAAATGAGGCTGTTCAACACTTTGCATGTGTATTCCTGGACCCCTTAAAGAGACCCCTGTGAACCTCTTGAAGAGTAAATACAGTTACTGCTTACCTGCAGGTTGGTTTTTTTAAACATGATGCATTGAATTGTACCAGTACTGTTCTCATGCTGGAAGCTGTTAAACTTTAAGCCAGAGATTAGAGAACAACCTGAACAGGGAGAGAGGTAAAACTTGGTATTTTTCATTCAAGAAACCTCAGCAGCTGTTGCTTTTTTGTGGGGTTCCGAGACCACCTCAATAGTGCAGAGGTTCTGCTGAGTGACTGATTTCTTCAGTTTAAGTGCTTTACTGATTTGCAGAGACCTCCACTCTGTGCCACTTGAGAAGCGAGTTGCTACTCATGCAATATTCCATGTTAAAGATTACACAAGCTTCAGTTGCTGTTAGCATCAATTACTACTCACTGCAAAAGCAGATGGCTTTGGTGATCATTTCTGTAACTGCATTTCCACTACTCCAGAAGTGGACGCTTGTTTTTTATGCTGTTCCTCTGCTGGCTGCTGATCATCCCCCCCAGAAAGGGGAAAGCTGGACAGGAAAAATCCTGCAGGAGAAGGTACTCAACTTCATAACAACTTGAAATAAATACACAGTCTTCCAGTGGCTGAAAACTTAAGGCATCAAGATTCTGAAATGTAGGTGTGTTACCAGCCCAACGGGCTGAACACTTGCGGGTCACAAAGGGAAAAATAGACCAGTTATGCTTTTCTCTAGCAAGGCTATTTGTGAGGGCAGCTGTAAGGGCTCGTAATTGTCATGTATCAGATCACAGAGTCTCCTATTCCCCCCTCACAAGCAGAAAGAGCACAAAATAAATTGCTTTTGATAACCAATCTGAATATAACAGGACTGTACAACTGAGCAAAGAGGAGGAGAAAGGGGAAGCTGTTTACTGAACAGAAGCACCTGCAATGATGATCACTCATCTTGGTGATTCAAGGGAGATCAAGTTTTTCTTTTATGCCTCCCCTCTAAAAGTCAGCTATACTTAAGTATGATTGTGTAGCTATGAAATCTTTACTACTCGAGGTGTTTTCCTCACTAAAGACTTAAGCCTTAGATTTGTAGCTTAATTGAGTGAAGTCAGCTCAGTTTTCAGACAATTGCTGGCAGGTCCTGTAAGGAAGCCTGTGAAGTCAAAGGAATCAACAACAGTCAAACTAGAAGCCTCTATCTCACTGACATGTAAACAGAAAACCACCACCACTCACGGTAAGGCTGCATGGTTCACAGAGTCTCACTCCCCTTCAATTTTTCAATAACACAAAGTTATCTTTAAATGAAATTATACATTTTTCCATAATCGCACTAAGCTAGAATTACGCTTATTCTGAATATGGAAATCAGAGGCTGGCTGCCTGTCCTGCAAGCATAAGAATTTAACATTAAATTAATTAAAAAAAAAAAAAATACAACATCAAACCAACAAGCACTGTAAAATTTTACTCTTTGAAAATAAAGTTGGTGCTGGGTGTACAGCCTAAGCAGCAAAACAAATGTAGCTCTGAGACCCCAGTCCACCTCTGTTTTATTATTCAAGGGAAAATCCAAATGCTCTGCATCTGATCTGTGTGGTAGAAAGCCAAGCATCCGTCTATCCCCAGCGCTAGCGGTTCATGTTATTCTAGAACGTAGGTTGATAACAATTTCTGTGGCTGCTGCTGGCAACAAGCTCTGAGGAGTCCAGGCACTGTGGTGTAAAGCACTATAGTGGGAAGAGCACAGCCAGGCGCGGCTTAAGTAAGAGCAGTTTTCCCCAGGCTTCATCCTTCCCTCAGTTCCACCTTCCAATGGGGTCCGTATGCCAATCTCTGACCTAACGATTCGTAGCGATTTTGACTGTTTCTCTAACAGCAGATGAGGCTTTAAGGCATCACCAGTCTTCCTGACGCACACTTAGGACTTAAAGACGTGGACAGCCCGTATGACGAACTGCCTGCAGATGGGACACTCGCTCATCCGCTTCCCGCACTTAGTACAAGTCACCATGTGGCCACATTCTAGCAGGACACAGTCAATGGGTGCGTCCATGCAGATTTTGCACAGGTTCTCGTCCGTGCCAGGGAGCCCAGCGCCACCTGAGTAAACAGGAGACCACGGTTGGAACTGAGACAAAGAAAGGCACGTTGGTTTTGTGCAACATGTGAGTTCACTTTATCAAGGGGCTTCCCTAATGGAGCTTTGCACACCGGTCTGAAAAAATAATTCCCTTGTGTCTACACTGATGTGGATGTATCTGCTGCATCAACTGGCAAGGAGCACAAAATTTTAACTCTTACACAGTAATTTCTGTTTGATGAAAACAGAAATACCACCAAGATTCTTAGCAATTAGATGAATGAAGCAACAGTGGTCTCATTTCCCAAGTAACGAGAGGAAATGGCCTCACGTTGTGCCAGGGGATGTTTAGATTGGATAACAGGAACAATTTATTGGCAGAAGGGGCTGCTGGGCATTGGAACAGGCTGCCCAGGGCAGTGGTGGAGTCACCATCGCTGGAGGGGTTGAACAGACACAGAGATGAGGTTCTCAGGGATATGGGGTAGTGGTGGGCTTGCCAGTATTAGGTTTATGGTTGGACTTGGTCTTAAGGGTCTTTTCCAATCTAAATGAATCTGACTAAGAATATCACTTACCAGTTTGATCATCAGTGTCAGAAACTGCAACATAAGAAAAAGAGAAAGTTATTTGGTGAGAATAAGAAAAACTGGGAAAAAAACTACTCAAGCAGTGTTAATAAGCAGGAGATGAAAGCCTTGAAGGGACATTACTAAACCAAAACTGCTTTTTCTGATCCACATGCAGAGGTTCAAGATAAATCTCTGATCAGGACAGGTCCAACTGGCAAGAAGCTTTCTCCTCCTGAGCTTACACAATAGCCAACGCCTCACAGAGATCAGCTCCTATCCAAAGTGATGTCTCAGTTTTTAAGACAACTTTGGAATTTATGCAGTGCTTGGCTTGCTACAACTACACCTTCAGTAGCCCCTTGCACCACTTTCTTTGGTGTTTCACAATCCCACCAATACGGTTGAGCAAAGCTGAGACACACAGGCAAGAGTGACTAAGGGAAAAGGATAAATTTTGCCAAAAGCACAAGATACAATGAAAGAATAATATTAAATTATTATATTCAATATTGTACCATTTGTAGAGGACAAAGCTTAGAGAGAGGTGTTTAAGAAAACAGGAGGAAAACTTGTGATGAGGAGAGTCAAACACAGATAACCTGTTGAGCAGCAGGAGCCACCGTCACTGAGCACACACCTGCTCTGAACTGCCCACCTGCTTCTTGGTGGCATTTCCGCACTCGCTTTGCCAGTTCTGAGTCACAGTATCACAGTATGTTTGGGATTGGAAGGGACCTCAAAAGATCATCTAGTCCAATCCCCTGCTGGAGCAGGAACGCCCAGGTGAGGTCGCACAGGAACATGTCCAGGTGGGTTTTGAATGTCTCCAGGGAAGGAGACTCCACAACCTCCCTGGGCAGCCTGTTCCAGTGTCTGTCACCCTCACTGAGAAGAAGTTTTTTCTCAAATTTAAGCAGAACCTCTTGTGTTCCAGTTTGATCCCATTACCCCTTGTCCTATCATTGTTTGCCACTGAGAAGAGCCTGGCTCCATCCTCATGGCACTCACCCTTTATATATTTATAAACATTAATGAGGTCCCCCCTTAGTCTCCTCTTCTCCAAACTAAAGAGACCCAGCTCCCTCAGCCTTTCTTCATAAGTGAGGTGCTCCACTCCCTTAATCATCTTCGTTGCCCTACACTGGACCCTCTCCAGCAGTTCCCTGTCCTTCTGGAACTGAGGGGCCCAGAACTGGACACAATATTCCAGATGTGGTCTCACCAGGGCGGAGTAGAGGGGAAGGAGAACCTCTCTCGATCTACTAGCCACCCCCCTTCTAATACACCCCAGGATGCCATTGGCCTTCCTGGCCACAAGGGCCCAGTGCTGGCTCATGGTCATCCTGTTGTCCACCAGGACCCCCAGGTCCCTTTCCCCTACACTGCTCTCTAATATGTAATTTCCCAACCTATACTGGAACCTGGGGTTGTTCCTGCCCAGATGCAGGACTCTACACTTTCCCTTGTTAAATTTCATTAGGTTATTCCCCGCCCAACTCTCCAACAGGTAAGAGCTCACCCAGCACCTGGTCCCCTGTCTGCAGTGGCACATCAGCTGTTTAATGCAGGGACCAGCACGCCCTGCCACAGCGGTACAGAGCCCCGAGGCAAACAGCGCACAGTTCTCGGTTGTTGCCGCTATGGGAAAGTCACTCCAGAGCTACGATAACGCTCTCCTCTTAAACAAGCGTGATTAGCGGTGAAGAGAGTGTAGTACTTCAACCTGCGTAACACTCCCTCCTTTCTCCTCACTTGCATGAAACAGAAATGTAAGGTAAGTTCTATTTCCTTTCTGTAAAAAAGGAAAACAGGTACATGTTCGCTAAGTTTCTTACCTAGATGTTGAAGGTCTTTCTCTTTATAAAGACGAGTCACCCTCTCTAGCAGCTCCCACTTCTCACAGCAGCCTTTGTAGTTGACAAAGTTGCGAGCAAGAATTTCCTTCAGCTGTCGCACCGAGAGCGCGTTGATGTCTCCAATGCTTGTTAGGTCTGAGAGAGAAGCCTTCCGCCCCTGCACCAGGTTATCTTCCGAGTCGGTAGACTGAAAGGAAGCAAAGGTGGAATGATTCTTGCCCTCAACATCTAGCATTACAATTTAAATCAACTTTTAGCATATTTGGATGTACATGTAACTTTACTCTGTGAATTCCTCCATCTATCAGAAACACAAGTCCTAGGAGGGAAATCAATAATTTCTATTATTATAGTGTCCAAATGACACCAGTCCTTTCTACATGTAGAGGACAAGCTGATGCTAAAGAAAGGGGCTGATTGGGTCTGCTGGTGGTCAGTCTGAATTACTGTTTAGCCACCCGTCTGCAGTAATGGTTCTGTGGTGGCAAATACAGCCCAGAAAACCCAGGACACACAAACCTGCGTCTCCTCCTCTGTTGGTGCTTCTGCTGCATTCTCAACTCCTGTCATATCAACTTGGCTTGGCGGCACATAACCATTTGCCTAGAAGAGGAAACAAAGCTTTCACCAACAGCATCTCTCTTGAGTGTCCAAAGAGAAATAAGCTCTATAGTTCAGCCTAACTGCAAACCCTGCCCGCTGGGAGGACCACGGCAGCGTGAGGTAGAAGCGAGGCACACTCACAGAACGTTTTTCATGTGCAGCCCTTAAAAAAGCAAATAAACTTTAAACAAGTAAAACTTTTTTAACCCAAAGTGTAGCATCTGACCCTTTAATGCCCTGTTTTACTTAAACCCCGAAAGAGGACTTGTACAGCAAGATCCCACTTGATGTTCTGGTGAAGCTGGACCAGGAGACCAAATTTATATATATATATATATATATATTTGTGTGTGTGTGTATATATATATATATACACATATATATATATGCGATCCTTCAAAGTATTGTGGTGTGACATGGTGCATTGTCACATCAAGCATCAGTGCAGGGCTCTGCACAAGACTCCTCTGTAACACAGCTCCAAGTTTACACGTCACCTTCGAACTAACCACATAGAAACCCCTCCTGAGGTGGGTTCCGGACTGGCCAGACAGGAGATACTGAGTGTAGGACCAGCAGCAAGGAAGCTGCAGAATGAGAAGGGGCAGTTGCTCTGAGCACTTAATACAATGAGAGGAAGTGCAGTGTAATTCCCGCCGACCTGTCCTCAGCAGCTCATCCCTCTGTGGTTTCCCTCCTGACACAGGAGGCTGCACTGTCACCATCATGTTGACCTAAGTGGTGACTTGTCAATATTTACAAAACAAGAGAATAACAATAATGATGAAAGAGCCTGAACTGTAGCAGGTTGTCATGCAAGTAGAGACAAGAAGCTGAAATGGATCATGGGGCAGCAAGGGAAGACAGCAGAGCTGAATTTGCTGGTAAAAATCAGAATCGCAATATCCAGAAAACAAAAAGACCTTTTAACAATTTGTAAGAAAATACTGTCGCAGGAAAACTCTTCTTTTGTACTGGATATATCTGCTGAGGAAGCAGAAGGTACGTACACTTGGACAGCTCTGGTCCAGCCCAGTAACAGGACTAGCAGCAGATGTCGAACACTGAGTAAACTTCCCGTATCAGATAGCAGAAAGGCAAACAAAGCAAAGTCAATAAAAAATAATTAAGCTGAAATGCCCCTGACAAGGTTTGTCAGAACTGCAGGGTTTGTCACAAGAAAAGATTTAACAAGCGACTCGGGTTTTGTCTTCTATTAGAGCGCAGAAGACACCAAAAACCTCACCCACACAAGATGGATCTGCACCAGCACGGCCATCGAGTACCAGAGGAACCGGGCACAGGAGCATCTAGTGGCAATGGCGAGTGACCAGATCACCAGAGCAAACATTCTCAGAATAGTGATATTCTTCTCAGAGCCAACGTTCAATATATTCAGCACTGCCCACCAAATTAAATTCCACTAGTGTAGAAAGGGAATGGCACACCAGAGTTGGTGACAGACAGCAAGTCAGAGTTCTACACACAAGTCAGCGTAAAATAACTCATTTTACTTTCCTAATTATTCTGTAAGAGAGCGTGAGGTCCTCATTCCAAAATTAAACACAAGCCTGAGAAGTGCGTGTATAAAATGCAACTGAAGTGTTTTGTCATCTGTCATTATTTTGTCATCAAGAAGCCCTCCTTTCTTTTTAAGTGGGCATCTTTAACATTTTTGGCACATTATCTACTTGGAAAACGTCACACAACATCTTAGTATTTAATCCAAAAATGGAGACGAATGAGTTTGTAGAGGATGCTTCTGGCTGGAGACCATACCTGCTGATGTTCCTGAGCTAGTGAACTTGAGATGGGATCTGCAGACACTGGAGATGCATCAGGTGAGGTAGAAGATGCTATGCTGGTTGGTGGAAGAATCACAAAGTCTTGCTGTCCAGAGGCACTAGTATTAAATGGATTTGTTCTTATCTGATCTTCCTCGGTAATTATAGGCTGCTGACCAAGAATCAGAAATACCAGGTCCTCCTTTTCACGACACAACTCTGTGGAAATCTCACGGAGTGCCAAATAGTCTCGCAGATCCTTCACCTTCATCTTGATCAGCTCCTCCCGCTGAAAAGCCGTGGCTCGGAACCGCTGGCACAGGTGGCAGAGCAGGGGACCGCCTTCGGGCTGGCTGGAGCAGGACGTGCAAAAGTTCTTCTTACAGTCCAGGCAGATGTGCTGGGGAAGAGAAGGGAACAGGATCAAACCGATCCACACACCCTGTGACATCTCTCTACCACCTGGAAGCCAAAGTAAGTATTATAATCATTATAATAATAGCCTCTGTTAAAGCATAATCAAAGCCTTCTGATTGATGAAAAGGTAACAAGTGTGTTACTCATGCTCCTGGATGAGGAAAAGGATTGAGCCCATGGGCAGGTCACTAGATGCCTTACAGTTCTTAGAAAAGCTCTCCATTCACCCAGAGTGAAATCCTGGATTCCTAAACAAGTCTCTCAAATGACAGGAGTTTTCTGCACCTTATTCCAGACCTGTTCATCCAGTTTAAACCACAGATTAAATCAGGAGATATCTAAGAGGCAGCAGACTTTGAAGTAAATTACAGCAAGCTGTGCATTGCTTTATAAAACAACTGAATGAAAGCTCGAGCATTGGAGGGAACTACTTAAAAACATTTCTCTATTGCATAAATGTGATACTTGCTACAAGCAACTCCCCCCTGCTTTTTTTTTCTGCTTCAGTTTGTTACAATCACTAAACAAATCTATTTTTCACCATAAGAGGAAAAGGAAACAGCAAGGCTTACCGTGTCTGACAGACATCAAAGAATTCAACATTTATTTATGTGTCAAAAATAGCCAGCTTATTTGGAAAATAACATGCATGCTATGTGCCAGTCAGATGCTAGACAGAAAGTGTTGGAAGTTTTGGAAATATTAGGCCCCAGATGCTTATAAACTTTACAGATTGACCGCTGTTTTTCACTTTTTGTATTTTTTACTGTTGCAGTCTCATCACTCAGGGCTCCATTTTCAGAAGTTCCAAGCACTCACAGTCCATGTTGACTTCTGCAGAAACTTGACTGTTCAACACTTTGGAAAGTCAAATTCTACATTTTCCAATAGGAATAGCAGCACAACAGCCACATTATGCACCTTTTATAGAGTCCTGAGGGGAGAAAGAACTGGTTTGAGTGCTGGTTAAAACAACGCCAATTCACACTTTCAGAGAAGACACGTTTCTATGAAATCCTGACGTCCTGACCCATGCAGAGCTACGCCAGGAACAGTGCATAGAATGGGAGAAGAAATGAATACAAAAACGGAACCAAACAGAAAGCTTCATGAATTGCTTCTAGTGAACAGAGAACATTTTTAACTTCACAGCTCAAAGAAAGCAGAGCTTTCTCACGTTTTAAAAGGTATAAATATACTACTTGCTTACCTAAGCTCCTTCTGATCCCCTGTACAGCCTGGCAGCCCCACTGCCCCCCCACCCCCTCACAGTTACAACTGACAGACTTCTCAATTAGACCCGGGAATACGCTTATAATGAGAGTTAGTGGAAAAAAAAACCCAATTTCCTGCCTAAGCATTTTAAGGCATGGAAGTTTCTACCACAGAGAGAATCTCTGGTCATGCAAATTTGAAACCTCATCTCAAAATTGCCGTTTGGGGCTCTGCCAAGTCCAAGTGACTTTCATCAGTCACAAAGCAAGACAGGAAGGGCAATTTCCGCACACCATCCAGTTTTGATAAGTTCTCCTTCACTTGGTTATTATAAAAACCATTAGCATGTCACTGACTTACTTTCTTTGACCCTACGATTGCAGGCAGAAGCCACTTTCTCGGGAAATTTTCAGGGCAGAGACAGGAACAAACACTCCAAAAAGGCAAAGGAATGGAAAATAACCCTGTTTACAGGACTTTCTCTCTCTCAATCACCCATCTCCGACTGGGGAACAACCAGAAGAGCTGTGGAAAATTAAAACAAAATAAACCCCAAACAGCTGGGCTTTAGTCTCTGCAAAGTGCCAACTGGCGCCCAGGGGAACGACTCCACGGCCAAGGACCTTCCAGCCAGAAAGCCCCTACTTGAGTATTTACACATTTCGATATCACATAAACAAGCACTGGACAAGGGCTGCGTTATCCAGCATGGGTTTTGCAAGCAATTAACAGTAATAACACGAGTCTGCCTTAGTTATCAAATGATACATTTGAGAAGTCAAAACCAAGCATGTCTCTGGCTTATCAGTTCACCACAAGGATTCATCTTCAGAGCAAAAAAATTCCCCAGCCTGTATCTGAGCATCAAGTATTTAAACATGCACAGAAGCCGTTTGCTGCGTCTCAGTATTTAAGCAGCTTTTACAGCTTCAATATATTTGCTGAACTCCGACTGAAAGGGCAATGACTGAAGACACCGATCTCTGCAGGAGGATTAGTTTCAAATGTTGTTGTAAATTAAAACCTGTTACTAAAAGGTCAAACTGCTTGTGAATGATGCTTACTGACTGGCAGCACCATTGCAGGATGGTCAAACAGAAGTGAAACCCCAAGTCTGTCCAGAAGCTGTTCTGGTTGTTTGCTCTAACAGCTCATCTCCCACAGATACCAGCACGGGGCTTTGATACACTTGGCTCTCCATGCGCAGGAGAAAACAAAGAAATGCCAACATTCAAGCTTTCACCACAGCTACTGTTGTTCAGGGTGTTTGGTTTTGTTTTGTCTTGGTTTTTTAATCTTACACTCTAGTTTGCCAGGAGCTTTTGTCTGTAAGGATGAAAAGAAAAGCATCTTCCTGAAAATGTCAGCCAGTTTAAGGCACTGAAATCAGAAAATGGGGAAGGAAGAACAACCCATCTCTACCAAGAACGCTGCCATCGCTTTCTGGCAGCGGAGAGGGGAATGAAGAATGCTTGGTTAAAATTTAAAAATTCTGTGGAATCCGTTTGCTGCAAAAAAAACAAGATCAAAAAGTCATCTCAGAGAAGGAAAACAAAAATCTCAGAGTTTTGCTACCATCATTAAATTTTACATGCTTTGACAGTTAAAAACATCTTATAAATATATGCTCCATTCAAACCTTCCCTACCCTAATCCTTTTAGTAGGTGCCATGGTATATGAAAAATAAATTACAATTATGATAAAAGATCAAGTACTTAAGATACCAACATTCTGCTTTTTGGGTTCTTTCTTGTTGTTGTTTGGTTAGTTGGGTTTTTTTAAAAGCAATCTAGGTTATTCTTATGGTCACCAGTGCGGAAGGAATTCATTTTCATGTATCGTACTCCAGTACAAACATTAACTGGAGACTAGAGCTCAAAGGTACTGCCTCTCTTGGGACAAAATGCAGAGTTTTTGGTGCTCTCGTTGCAGCAAAGTGAGATTTCATACACTTCCTGGTCCGTGTCAACAGAATTAAGGAATTAATATGGCTTACAAACATGTCAGTGTTTTAAAAGTTCTGTACTCGGTTCTTTAACCCAAATTCCCTTCTGGAGAGCCAGGACCAATGGATGATCTGTCAGACCTCCCCGCAGCTGCCCAAGCTGTGGAGTCACCTCGCTCAAGGCAGCCCCAGAGGCTTCTGCTCAGTCCTGTGGTGGCAGAAGGAAGGTTTAGGAGCCTCCTTTCACAAAACAATATTAACCTCAAACTCATTGATAGTCTGCACTGAATGGCAGAGACAGGCACACATTGTGCTCAGCTGCCCCCGCTACACCGACAGCCAAGTCCTGCAGAAAACCAGGGAACTCTGCTGGGGGCAGAAACATCTGAAATCGCCTCAGCAGATCCTCTACAATTTCATCACCAAAGCTTTACCTACGCCCAATCAATCAGCATGTTTTCACATATGTGGAGCGGTGCTGACGACTCTTATCCAAGGCACTGCTTTGAAAACAGTTTATATTAGAACATATATTTCATTAGATACCAGGAAAAATGGGACCATCGTTCTAGCACTGCTACTGTATAATCCATCCCTAGCTGGTTTCATTTCTTCAGCAACTTTACACACACTCTCAATAAACTTTACAGCTGTTCAGCTTGAGCAACAATAGTTTGGAAAATAGATATGTCCCTTCATTGAAAGCACCAACAGATGACTAAACTTCTTGCCACATTTTTTTAGGGCATTAGTGTTTTTATGTTCAAGTTAATGCTCCTTTAAGTGATGATAGGCAGTTTGGCTTTCTTCTTTCAGTGCCTGAGAAAGCCAAGTCTACCAAAGGTTAACTACCACATTCCTAGTCATCTTTAACTATATCTGCTAATTGCGAAAGAACGATGGAAGAGACAGACGCACAGGCAAGCTGTCTTTCCCCATATGGTAAATCCGCCTCTAACGTACGCCCATTTCTCTTTGAATTGGCTCTTTGGGACTGAATGGGAGGCAGACGCTTGCGACTCACCTTGGCGGTGGAGCTGTCGAAGGGCAGCCCGCAGGCTTTGCAGCTCTGCTCAGCCGCCGTGGGGGACGGGAAGGAGCTGTACCCGGGGTTGGAATAGGCTTGGGGTCGGGCTCCCGACGACGGCTGCGGCTCCATCTCTTCGGGTGAGCCATCCAGACACAGCCAGTTACAGCAGCTCGCCCACATAGTAACTGCAAGCGGGAAAGATACACGTTAGAAATTATACAGGAAACAAATCATCAACTGAAGTGAAACAAAGCATAAAATACGTATTAGAATTTCCCACCATTGATTAATTTTTGACCGTGTCTTTGTAAGTTTTGATCTTTCCTCTAACTTACAAGCACGTGCAAAAACCACACACGCGGTCCAGCACCATATGACTCCGGTGAGAAAGGACAAATAAAGTTCAGGAGAGTCATTAGGGGCATTTCTTCAAGTTCACAGCTTACAGCAAAGATAAGACAAATGTTATGTTCCAGTTGGCTATGTAAGAGTCTATGATCAAGTTTGCTGTACCAGGCTGTCTCTATTCCACGTAAACCATAATACACTGACTTTGTTTTTTGTGCATTGCGAAAAGCAAACAGAAGCTCAAATTATTTCTCATACATTATTTAAATAAAACCAGCAGCAAGATCACAGATGGCTTTTCTTCAATTTCACTCTAAATCTCTCTGCTGATTTGCAGCTACAAATCTAAAAGGACAAAGGAAAAGACAAGGACACTAGAGCCACTTATTTAACATATGCCAGTTCTCAACTGAATTTGCAGCATTACAAGGCTAAATCATCACACAGCAAGCAAATATCAGTAACTTAAAAATCAAATATTAGCTTTCAGTAACTTACTTGGGAAAACAATGGCACCTGAGCCACAATCACTTTGTTTATTTTCTTTTGCAAGCTAAATAACATACATATGTATACACTTACCTAAAATCCTAACAGTCCAGTGCAAAATGCATAGGTTTGGAGTCTTCTAAGACCTCCCAAGCAGAAGTATTCCAGAAATACACCGCTATAAACTTGCTTTTGGGAGTTTACAAAGAAAACTGAATTCATGTGAGCAATCAGTATCTAGAGCACACACCATGTGTCATCACTTACTGGTCAACAGAACACAAACTGAACACAAACTGCTTCCTCTGCATTTCTCCATTCACACTGTGGTTCCTGGACTGTGTTTCTTTCATGTCTTAAAAATCGGGTCCATCACTGATAGTTTTAGACCGCTCGATTTTATCAGCTTCTGGAAATAAACCACCTCTCAGCTACACAGCCAGGTCATTTCTTTCGCCTCAGGAAGCTTTGCCACTGTAAAACTCCACGTTCCCAAGGGAAGGGGGCTGGCGCGAGTCCTAAAGCTTATTTGGTATCATATCCTAACACACTGTTCTGTTGAATTCTTTTTTAAAGCTGGGTTAAGCCTTTTGGGTTGATGTACTTGAATTGGGAAGCCTTTGTAGTCTGGTGCTGTTCCAGCCTCTGTAGCTTTAGTGGCATCTTTAATCCTTTCAAAACGCGGCTGAATTGGGCTCGTCAAAGCCAGCGCTGTCGCGGCAGTGGACACATGCCTTTCAGATTCACAATGGGGAGCTGCCTGGTGAACTCTGCCCTGCAGCCTCAGCGCATTTGAATGTTTAAGTGAAAATCTACAGATTCATTACATGATGAATCAGTGACACAATTCTTGGTGTCACTGATGTGCAAAATGCTGTAAATTGCACTTAGGCTGGCAACTAGATCTTAATCAATACATGGAATTGTTCCATAAACAGAAATAATGTATCATTCAATCGTAACACATACTTCAGATATCATACATAAAAGAAACAATGACTCTTTCTGCACATTAATTTTCGAGCTATCGGTCCCACTCGGAAGTTAACACATCCTTTCTGGGGCAAAAATACTAAATTTCTGTTTTAAACTGCGGAGGTTTAATTTGTCCCTAGGAACTGCAAACCTAAACAACACGAAAGCTGCACAGTCAACCAAGTGTTCACAACCCCCGCGGCAGTGAAACCTGCGTCCATAGTGACGTTCCCTTCCCGCTTCAAGGACCCCTGCAAACCGAAGGCCACCCACGGTAACAGAACACACAAACGCTACCGCCTGCCCCAAGAACTCTGTTTTCCTAAAAAAAGACAGCCCACTAATTCACTCTGGAACATTGCAACATGTCAAACACTGGGAAATAAAACACAAAGGAGTGCACAAACCAGGATAAAATAAGACAGAACTCAGCATTCAGCTGGAGTTGCAGTTCTCTGTAATTGCCAGGAAATGAAAAGGTTGACAAAAGGCTCAGATGTTACTTTAGAAGAACCTTAATCCTACTCAACTACTAAAGCACAGAAGGGAAATGTCCATAAACAAACAACTAGTGACCACCAGGACTGTCCCCTGATAGGTAACATTTTTCCAAAGATCTTTCCCATCTTCAAGAGAAAGAAGCACATGGAAACACAACAGCCATTCCAACAACACAGACATTACTGCAGCCTGGAACGGTGTATGTCAGGGTTTAATTATCTAAGGACCTCTACACAGAGGAGTAAGTCTATGGTAGGGCTGCTCCAAGTGCAAGGAAAGGAGCTCACAAATGTTTCTACCTCTGCCCATGCAGTGGCCATCAGCTTTACATCTCAGTCAGCATCACCGCAACTCATTTGGTAGATATCTGATCCTGTTTCCAGATTGCCAGAAGACCCAAATGGCTGAAAAGCAAGAATTACACTGTTGATGGCTGGAACATGCAGCAGATGCTCCGTGGGAACCTAATATGCTGCCACGAATTAGATGAAGCTTTGCTAACTGGCAGCTGTGCTACCAAGCAATGCTACCGAGACTTATGATGCTGAAATGTCTCTGTGCTGTCTACAGCTGCACTAAGACAACAAGAAATGCAGGTAAAATTCAGCAGCTGCTCCAAGAGGGATTTTTCCTTCATTCTGTACAGTACCAGTTTTAGAGCAGAGGAAATAAGCTCGGCCAGTGGGAGAGAACTGGTAGGGGCAAGCAGAATTCCCCAGTGAAATTCCAGGATGGCAGTTTCCTGGCTCTCTCCACAATGTTTTGCTACAGCCTAATTATTCCCTTATTTATTTTGGTACCCATTCAGAGGATGTAGTCAGCACCATCTAGAAAACAATAATTTCCATAAGCAATGCTTTGATGGCTGGGTTGTTGGTACAGATGTGGCAGAATTTGAGCAGAGTAACAACAAAGCAGAGCCCTGTGTAAAACCTGCCACTCCTCTGCACATGAATGGTGAGGAGCTCCCCAGTTACACTGAAGTGACAAACACCCAGCCAAAAACGTTACCAACAGAAAGAGCTACCTTTTTGTTGTGCTCCAAGGCTTGGTAAACACTGACAATAACCTGACTAGTATTAACATGTCGGTTTTGAGAAGTCAACCACACCATAGACTCCAGGAATTTTCAAGCAACTTCTTGAATAGATGTTGACTTACTGGCATGACTAACGTTACAGGCATTACTGATAGCAGCGGTCTTCGTTATTCTTGGACACGATGCTCATAGTGGCCAGTGGGAGCCACAGAAAACAACTGTTTTAACTACACAGCTGAGTTTTGGGAGACTGAAATCTACATGGCAGGTGCCCAGCAGATGACTTTTGGGAGCCAAAAAGTACCTGCCCTAGATGCTGACTGTGTGGTGTGCCCGGAGCATCGGCGAGAGCAAAGGGAGCAGGAGCTTCTGCAAGGGCAGTAGTGCAGCATCAAACAGTCCGTCCTGGACCCGCAAACACATCCACCCACGTGGCAATCATCGTGCTCTGCTTGGTTATGGGGAGGGGGATTGTTTTATCTTCTTTCTTCGGTTTCTTTAAGGAAAAGCCAGAAGAAATCCCATAAATATTGGATGAGGCTGGGAGCTGCTTGCCATGGTGTGTGGGCAATGCGGTACCAGCGCTCTATCGTGCTCTGCTGAACTTCGTTTTTCTTTGTTTTCCAGTATGAAGCTGTGAAAGCCATTACTCTCTTCACTGATTTGAAACAGAAGAGTGACATTCATTTCACCACCTGTTCGTTAACATGTTCTACACATTACCATGAGTTTTGTAGAAATTTACAGGCATGATTTAATTCCAAAGGAAATACCAGTGATGTCAAAAGTTTTCCTCCCATACACTGCTGAAGACAGTATTCATAATGCAAGCCTGGACTTTTATACTTTCCATCTTCATTAAAAAAAAGCATCTGAACTCAGGTTCTCACTACATATGCAATATTAATGGCATAATCTTGCTGGCTGGAGTATCAGAGATCATTGTCTACATACAAGATTTATTACACATGCTTTGTGGATTTTCTGTCACAGGGTAGGCTTTGGCTATATAGGAAAACCGTGGTTTATGCTTGAATATAGAATTTCCCTTTATTTTCCTAAGAGTGCAAAAAATAAGGGACTAGAAAAAGCAAAAGGAACATCTCTTAGAATAATTGAGCTTTTGGCTCTGTATAAATAAAGCTCTTGATGACTGTCCGGCTTCCCCTTTTCGTGACTGCTCAGGAATTTGGGGGCTGGAATGCAGTAGCACCAACACACTTGAGTTGAGGGATCAAAGTGAACTGAGCTCCCACAGGCAGCTGATTTTGCTCCCACACGAGAAGAAGCCACAGCAACAAGTCCTCGTCCCCCTCCCGAGAGGCCACTGGCCCCTGGAACACCAGGGCTGATGACCCCTGAGGCTACTGCGCCTGGAGAAGAGTGCCAAAAAGGGAAGGAGACGCAAGACAAACAACAGCTTTGTTAGGGCATGCTTCCTCATAATAACGTTTGCTCATTAGCCCTATTAGCTGCCCTCACACCTCCTAATTTAGAGGAAGACTGTTCACCACTGTGAGTTTCTTTTCTGTTAGCTCACTGAACCATCAAGCTCCTCTTCCCATCTCATTCAAGACACCATCCTCCTTGACTGCCTTCTTACTGCCTTTCTGAGCCCCGCTAGGACCTTGAATTAGCTTCCCCCATCTCTCAGGGATTTCCAGGAGATTACCGCAGTGTCTCGGTCTTCTCTCTCCATCTTTCACGAATGCTGTTTTGAAATTGTTTGAGTGTTTAATGAGTTAACCATCTTGGTGCCTCATTAAGAGCATCACACAGTTGCTCATTGTTACCATTTACTTTTTTTTTTTAAACCTGCACTGATAAGAAATGCTTTGCTAAAATTAGTTTCACTAATAACCTACCACTTACAAACCGAATTCACAGCTTGCTTGGTCAAAAATTAGTATTTACTTGATAACAGAGCTATAGAATAATCTGCTCAAATGACGTTTATGCATTAAGTATTATTTTTATCAGCCCGTGACATGAGTACACAGACCTGAATTATGATAAATGGGAGCAACCATATGTTGGGACAGGTGGAAAAGTCAGCAAATGAGCCGTTTGCAGGAGGCACGAGGGCAGGAGGCAGGTTGCCAGTCTGAGCATGACATTTGCAGAGGTGGCGTCTTAACCAGTACAAAGCATGAGAGAATGGGGAGTGGGGACAAGCACTGGCTGTTTATCACGAAACATGTAAATCTAACTTGCTGTATACAACAAGTGGATTGGACACATAAGATTTTCACCTAGGGATAGAAAACAAAAACTTATTTATGAGTAAAGGTACTACTAGTTCACATGTGCCCAAGGTAACGGCACGCACATCTTGAAAACCATATGTAAATAAATATCACCACTGTATCACAGCCAGAAACATGAGAGTTCAGAGGGAAGAGAGACTGAAATTTTGGTATGGTAAGAGGAGACATTTTTCCTTTTTTCCTATGCTTTCAGAATGTCTGGAGACATTTCACATCCTAATCATCTAAGTATGCAATACCAATAAACTTTACAAAGACAAAC
This sequence comes from Columba livia, assembly GCF_036013475.1. Classification (NCBI taxonomy): domain Eukaryota; kingdom Metazoa; phylum Chordata; class Aves; order Columbiformes; family Columbidae; genus Columba; species Columba livia. The sequence goes on from NC_088621.1 coordinate 5,905,719, forward strand.
ACATGATTGCTCACCAGTCTGATCAGCAACCTCGATGTCACTCTTAAAAGTTTTCAGGTGAGAAACCAGCCAGCTACGAAGGCAAAGGACAGAGCGTTCAGGTCAATCTGCAGGGAGCACAGTCAGAGCCGGGCGTCCAGGTTAGTTTCCGTGGTGTCTCGGTCAGGCTTCTGTGTACCCAGGGGCACGGCAGGGCCAGCAGTTGCCCTTGAACCGTGTCTGCGTACTCACGTCCTCTGGCTGCTTTCGATGCACCGAGCAGGCTGATCCGGGCACCCCATGCCCATTCGCTGCCTAGACCTTCCCCGCTGGATGTGGACAGAGCACGGCTTGTGCCATCGGGTGATCCATCTTCAGACGCTTTCACGCAGCAGGACACAGCTCCATCTGTGCTTCTCCACCTCAGAGATGCCTTCAAAAGCCTCCACGTGTGGGCACCCAGCGTCTCAGCCGGCAGGAGATGCAGCACATCCCAACACGTCCAGCCAGGAGCCAAATCCAGGAGCGCAGCACACAACTGGATTCAACGGCGTGTGTGCTCACTAGGTGTGCTGCTCCTCCGAGCACACGAGCCCAAAGGAAGAGAGTCTGGCTGCGCACCAGCATTTTAATTAAGGAAGTGACATCCATTTACCACAGAGCAGAAAGTAAACAGCGTAGCCCATTGGGGCAGGGTGCAGAGCAGCGCAGGAAAAAGCTGGAGCGGAGCCACCGCAGCTCAGCACAGAGACAGCCACACACAACCTCAATGAAACGCTATCGCCTTCAGTTAGCGCTGCTCCCAAGAGAAGTACCAAAAGTAACTTCCTAGTTATATGGTACAGAGGAGTCATCATGCAGACAAAGATCCTTTATACTGCTGCAACCTGCTTTACACCGGAGTAAAGCATTTGCAAGGTAAGCCCTTACAAAGTTTGCTTAAAAGACAGGAAAATTAAGAATTAGAGTTCATAAATACATGAATAAAAAGCATTTTCTAAGAACATTTTGCAGCTTTACCAGTGTTTATCAGCATGCAATGTTAGAAGTAATTTGCAAGCTTGCTCTCAGCAACACTTGCTGCTGTTGTTTGTTAGATCTACAGGCAGATCTTCAGTGAAAGCACCTTTGTCCATCAGCAGACGCCCCAATACTGTTGCAAGCACAAAGGATCGAAACTTCAAGCACCTCTGTGAAACGAGAGAGCTGCAATTTTCATTTGAAAATTGAGAGGATGGTTTTAGAAAGCTGTGTGATTCACACAGCATTGCCCAGGAAGCCGACTCCAAAGTCAGAAACAGAAACCCTCTCACTTGCCTCCAGCTTTGTATCTGAATTGCAAAGTCAACACTCACTTTCTCTTGCCCGTGTAGCACAAGCAAAACCAAATTTTAACATGAAAAGCTTGGCAACCCTGTTTCCTTTTAAATGGAACTGGGTACCTGGGGTGTGTATTATTTCAATACAAACTGTTTACTTCGATCCAAAATTGCACTTTATATATTGAAAAGTGTTTAGATAAAAAGTTCTTCTTGCTATTAACTGTAATTAGGTCTCTAGACATCTGCCAAGAGGGAAACGCAACAACAGCCTTTTTCCTTTGCAAGTCAGTGACATTCTTGCAGCAAGTTAACACAAAATGAAGTGATTAATGAAATCACATGACTAGTTTTAGAAAATTATTTATCTTATGCAGTCTATCTTAATTGCTGCGTCCCATACCTCTTCCCAAGCAATGTGCCGTGACCTCAGACAGACTATCTCACTTCCACTCTCTTGCTATGCTGAAAAACAATTAAAAATCCACTGCACACTTTCACATCAGTATGGTATTCATCAGCAAGACAAAATTCAGTCCGCTGTAATATTTATAGCATGAACCAAGTCAGAAAGAGAAGAAAGAAAACTCCGGAGAAGTTAAGATTGCGGAGTACTCCATTCCATTGTCATTGCCACCCTCCCAGCCCCGTGTGGCTACACGTGTGTCTCCATCCTTGTCCCACGCACAGAAGCGGCAGTGACAGCGGAAATCTCACTGTCAGAACTTCAGCAACAAGCAGTCCAGGAACCCTGGGCTATCACACACCATTTCAATCACTCCTTTTCATTACAGGGGAAAAAAGGTCAATGCTGGCTTGTGCTCTGAATTTTTTTGCCTCTGTTCATTCACATCCTCACAAGTCTGCCTTGGGTTTCGTTTCAGCCAGCTGTTTTTTTCAAGCAGCGGGTAGCTGCTGAAGCTGAAAATGCAATATGTAGGAATGAATTGCTAAATGAAAACTTGAACATTTAAATAACTGTGTAGCTTCCTTAGCCAGCTCTGTTCAAGGGAGATCATCATTTCATGCTCTCCAGGCTCCATCCCAAAACCCACCCGGACCACCCCTCCGTGACAGCCACACAGCAAGAGCCGGGGGAGGCTACCTGGACCTGTGCCCACCTGAAAGCCAGAAGTGGTCTCCAAAGGCACAACATAAGCTTTTCAGGGAGCCTTCCTCCTCCTAACACTACAAATACCCCACTATCTTCACAAGTTTTACATTGCCTAGAATAGAATGTTGCTCAAACTATGTTTCTGCTGTGCTACAAAAGGCTGCTGAGAATTAAATGACTTCAGCGTTCAGATATTACAAACAAGAAGGAGCAGCTCCACAATTTAACCAGGGAAATCAGGGAACAGCTTTGAATTACCTCAGCTTTTACCATGGAAGAAGGTAACCCCTGTTGGGTGGTTTTTGTGATACTCTTCTCCTAAATGGGGGGAATGCAGGGAGCTGGAGAAAAAAGGGAAGGAGAAAGGATGACAATTTGTATTTTCGTCACATCAGTAGAGTTCCCACTTCAGAATAAGAAGGATCAAGCTCTTTCCATCAAAGTCCTTGGCCCAAGAGGCCTGTAGTGACAGCTGCACATCTTCTGTCATTGTGACAGGAGGTTTCTCTCCAACTGGATAAATTACATGTTCATCAACAGTTCATCTTTGGAACGATGCACTAGCATACGGGGGCAGTTGAATGGAGGAGAAAGACGCATTATCCCAGCCAGAGCTCCTCAAACTTCCAAAACCCCTTACCCCAATCTCCAGAAGCAGGGCAGGGACACAGAAAACAGGAGGCACCACAAACTGCAGCGATGTGCACAGGAACCCCCGTCCCACCTGGTGCACCAGGATTCAGAGAGACGAAGTGCTCTAAAGCAGCTGGTCCCAAAATAGAGACAGTTCTAAGCACAGTCTTAAGTCCTGCAGTGCTATTCATCCAGCTGCTGAGCTTGGGTTGGAGGTGGTACAGCAGCAGCCAGAATGACATTAAGTTTGTCTGAAATTGGGATTATAGTTGGCACTAATGCTCTAAAGACTCCGCGTTATCGCTGTGTCTCAGACACCCAGAATTGAGAGTGTTTGCTGATAAGCTACAACACCAGCTGGAAATTCTGTAAATTACTTTTCATGCCAAGCTTCAGGTTTATTTTTAAATGCTAAACCAAGTCTGTCTTTTTTTTTTTAAGCCTCAAAATTCCTCACACACAAAGCCTGCTCTTCCCCCCTTATTTCAGGAGCCGTTAGCAAAAAATGAACTTAAACCTCATGGAATTCATACATGTGGAAAAGTGCACGTGCACTATAATTGCTCGCAACAGAGATCTGTGCGGACTGGTAGGTAACCTCTAACCTATTTAAGTGGAGCCTGAAAAACAGATCATTTTTATTTAGCTAGACTGAAAAAAGATCTGACTGTATATAAGCGAGGCACATCGTAACAAGTACAAACACTGCAGACTCATTTCGTAGCTATGCCTACTCCAAATTAATCTGAACTCAAATCCAAACTAGGTGCTGAAATAGAATAAAATGCAACTGCGTCTCATCTCCTTTGGTAGACATGGACAAAGCCAGGCACACACGTCACATCTGAAAGAGCGTGGAAAGCTCTGCTCTCCCAGGCTGCAGAAATACTTCCAAGTTTGTCAGCAGTTAGAGAAAGGTCCAGGATATTGAATACACCACTGAAAAGCAAACCTGAATACTAGTTTTGTTCCCGAGACAACAGAAGATATTGGAATTAAAAAGTCAGTTTATTTGTGGCATAGTCACCTCAGCTGTAGATAAGGAAATATACTCTACCCCCATTTGAAATAAGTTAGTACAGGTAAAAGCTTGAAAGAGCCTTTGAAGTTGCACTCTTAAAGCATTTCCATAAATATTAAGTATTACTTTTGTGCCAGTCTCCATTTAGCACTGAAGGGTTTGAAATACACGATTGCTTACGTGCAGCCCTGGACAAGAGCCTGAAAACAGAGGGGAAGTTCCAGCTTTGCCATCCAGTGTCTCTCAGCAGGACCTGCATGGACTGCCCGTGACATCGATGGTGCAAAACAGTCATTTCCAACCATCTCTGCTCGACTTGTTTTTAGGGCTGCAAGATGCTAAATGGGTTCCTTTACCCCTGCCCTCCTTCAGCCGCCATGCATCTCTTCTTCCAGCCTCAGTCTCTGCACAGCATCAAGGACTAGTAACCCCAGAACAATGCAAACTGAAATCTGGGCTTTATTCAAACTGATACGTGAACAAACCCACCAGCCATCTCGTCCCGTGTTTTCGGTAATTGTGTTGATCAAAGCAAGAAGTCAGGATTGCTGAACATTAAATCATTGTTGGATCCTACCTGTATAAAATATAAGTTTAAAAGAGACTGAGAGGCTACTAGGTAATGAAAGCTTTTAAGGGCTGGGTCTTCCCACCTTTGTCATGAAGGGGAAATATCCCATATATGGCCCAAGCTAACAAGCATATCAGGGTCACATTTCAGTTCATGGGTTTTGGCGAGCCCAAGCATTCAGATATCATGAGTCAGTGCTCCAGAAATCACTGGGTTTTATAAACCAATAAATCTATTTCATTTTGTTTGTTTAATTTGCCTGGGATTTGTTGGGGGCTTTTTCCTCAACCTCTGCAGTACACAGGCATCATCACATTTTCATTTTGCTTCTCTGTAACTGGGAGGAGCACTTTTTTTCCATTCTGGGTTTGTTTGCTTTGTAAAATAACAGACAAGATTGTCACATTAGACTAAATCCTGGCATCGGAGCATGAAGAAAAAAAACCAACAACAACATACCAACTATCATGGAAGCTGGGAACAGATACTGTGCTGTCTTGTACTTTCACACAGGCCTTTAATAGGAAAGAACACTTGTTTTTAAAATAAAACTTCAAAACATCTTCACTTCTGCTCTCAGATCCCAAACAAATAACAACTTATCGGGCATTTCAGCACGACCAGACTTGACTGCTGCTGCTGTGAAGCTCCCTGCAACACGATCCGTTCCACCAAGAACCTGATAAAATCAACATGAACTTTCTTCCCGTTTGAGTTCTACTTTTCTCAGGTCAATAGTTCAGCATAAACTGCCCCATTTTCAATTGCACACACAAATCCACATACCACTTATTTCTATTTTTTAAAAAAAGACCTGAATTCCATTAGGTAATTACTTTCAGATTAGTAATGGGATAAATTACTACGGGACGGTTGGGGCTGAGGATTTTTGCTTTCAGTTTCTAGCCCTGTTATGGACACTGTGCCTCTGGGCCACTTCCATTCTCCATGCTTCAGTTTTCCATACATAAAATACAGATAATACCTCATCAGGGAGAGGAATTGTTAATATTTCATTTCTTCAAAGCAGTAGTGTATTTATAATGGAATTAAATACTTCCAGAGAAGTATCGCAGCTCACAGAAGGCACTTCTGGGAAGAAATGCTGACAGTGAATGACCTCCTTGAGCATCCTAACAATTTAACATCAGAACAAACCACAAAAATATATATAAAAAAAGGAGAGGACAAAATTATTTTGAGGCCAAGTGAGTTTCACAGAAGAAGTGCAAAAGACAATGCAAATCCAGAGGAACAGAAGCCTTAGCTTGTATTATTAAGAGTCACATCCAGAAGCAAGAAAACAAGCTTAGGCCTCCGTAACAATCCGTTACCAAGTTGCTGAGGTTTGCAGCAGAACACCGCTGGGAAAGCACTGATGAGGAGACAGGACTCACTCCAAGAACGATCATCTTACTTCACTTAGACAAAGCCTTTCCTGAATTAGGCTTGGCCCACATTCTGTTGTCTGAAAACGCTTCATTATATGCAGTTGAACACACTGCTTGAAAATGTGATACAAATGGCATTTGAAGCAACAAAAGGTGAACAAACTAAAATGGTAAAACTGCATTAAATGTGTTACGTATTATCTCTAAGCTAGACTCATTTTGAAAATCTTTAAATAGGTTTTCACCCATGGAAAAGTTCAGAGATGGTATCAGCACCACTCATGACTATCAGATAAAGCTATCTGCAGATTTCAGATGTCTCTGAGGGCAGATAAAAAGAAATGCTGCAAGTGCTTTGGTTTTAACTGCGTTACTTTGCTACATACAAGTAATCACTTACTGCTGCTTTGAATTCCAACTGCAGTCTCTATGCACATTTTGTAGGCATTGCAATTCACTTCTGAAGGTCCAGCAGCAAGACAAACAACATATTTCAATTATTTTCACAAATTTCTTACTTCGCTCAGAATGACAGTCTTGATTTAGTTATTTCCACTGCAAAATCAGTCTGTGATCTGTCTTCAAGTCAGAGAAGCAAGAAGGACAAATAATAACAGAAAGAATAATAAGTTTGTCAAAAAGAAGGCTGAGGTTTGGGGCTTTCTTTTTTTATCAAATACCTGCACCAACTCCCTCTTGCTTCTCGTCTGCACACGAGATGAGATCTCACTCCTCTCACCCAAGAGCCCTTTGCACGAGAAGATGCACAACAACAGAGCAGCTTTGCCTAAGCCAACAAGGAAATGCACGATCACATACAACAACTGATAAACCTTTCAATCCCAGAAACATACGGCATGAATTATGCAAGTATCAGTCTCTGACTGGAAGAAACCTGCGTTCTCAGCTCCAAGAACACAAATCAGGCTATATATATAAACACCAGCTTCAATTTCTACTTTTTTTTTGATTATACAGTCAAAAGGGACTTGGAAATCTACACTTTATTTGGCATCTGAAAAATAAACTGTTTCCAAACTATTTTGTAATGCTTGTGTAATGGCCTCAAGACAGCCGGTAATTTAGACAGCTGTGCGACGAGCCACAGAAGCTGCATTTTAGAAATCGCCCTTCTTTGGAACAATTGAAACTTTCTGCAGGACGAAGTCCGCACACAGAGAGCAGTGTTTCCCTGCAAGCATATAACAGTTTCATTATTGTTTAACTACCAAAAACCAGCTTCAACAATCCATCACGCTTGCCATTCTATCCGTGTCTGCTGCTAGCCCTGACTACAGGACACATACAGGAAGATGTTCAAGGATTCAGTAAGTTATTTGTTAATCTAAACAGAGAAACATTTCCCTTCTTTTAATAATTAATTTGACATTTTAGAACCTGTTTGGGAAACCATGGGCCTGTTTGTTCTCCACATTATTAAATCCCAGTATCTATAAAGAAACCTGTTCCACCAGATGAATAAAAGCTCCATTTTGAAATACATATAACACAAATTCAAAGGCAATCCTATAGAGAAGGGATTCCTCACTGCAACAGAGCAGCAGTACCAGTTGCAGTTCCAGCCCAGCTGTGATTATTTAACACCATAATATAGCAGAATATGAATTTGCTGCTCACCAGCCCTCCCATCCCGGGAGGTTCAGCAGGTTTCCAAAGAACTGTGGCTGAGGCAAAGTCATAAAAAGGACCAATATGTTCACGGAACAAAACTTAGCAATGCATATTCTTACAGGCATATCCCACAAACTTCTGAATATCAATAAAAAGGTGGCAGCACAAAAAAAAGTTGATGTTAAATTAGTATCTTAGTGTACACTGAAATACAACAAGAAAATTCCTGTTCCAAGACTATTTGGGAGAGAAGCCAGATGGCATTAGAGAAAGAAGCCTAATTAATATTTTGGAGTAAAGTGAAAACCTCAAGGGCAATTAATGTGAAGAATTTGTCGATTTTACAGACACTAAAAAGAATAAACAGCGTCTCAGAAAGCAACAATTATTTTTAAAGACAGTCCCTTATGGGAATATAAATTTGAAACACTAGAAAGGGCTTTCGGAGGTTGGAATAAGCCGTCTCTCAGTGCCGAGGAAACTGGCTGAGAAAGAAGGGAGAAACTAATACAAAATTTGAATTCTTGATCTGACAGTCATACTCTGTTTCCTAAAGAAAACTGTAATTTTTCAACTTTGCAATGTACTTTGGAGACTGGATAAGCAACTTCAGAGGGACATACCGTGAGGTGGTTAGAAGACTTCGCATGCAGACAAGTTCCGTTCCTGACATCAATTCAGAGATGATGCAATTCTCCTCACCTGTGAAACAGACATTACACTCATTCATCCCTGCACAGTGTTCTGTGCTCCCTGAACACCCACTGGTGCGAGTTCAAAGTACTAATTTCTGTCTTCTTGTAATGACCGTCCCTGGGAAGCAGAAGAAAACAAGCGTGTTATGGAGAGATGCAGGTAGGTCCTATCCAACTAACAACTGGAATTGTTTTGGGGAGCGGGAGACAGGCTGGGGTTTCACGGTGGAAGCAGGACATCTGGGGAGGGCTGGAGAAACATTCGCACCCGTGAATACATTGAAGCACGGAGCACAAAGAACAGGCAGATAAACGGCAGTGTCGTCGCAGCAGCACAGACCTTAGCACAGCATTGACTGTAACGCTTCCCCGAGAAGTCAGATCAATACTGGAATATTCAGCCCACACCAGACCACTGGCAATACTCAGGTAATTTATAGCCACACTGTGCTTGGAGTCAGAGCTCAGACTCAGGAAGTGCCAAGTTCCCTTGGTTTTTACTACTACATACCAATAGATCCTTTTTTGCTGGTCAGCAGCGGTTCACACACAGATGTGTCCAAAAAAGGAACATGTGCACACAACTATACGCATCTCACATCATCCTTCTGACAACAAAGTGTTTTATTAAGCACCAAGTACTTAGTTCCACATACTTTCTAATTTCTTATCTTTGGATCAGGCTCTGTATCCATCAGGACTGATCAAAGGCTTTAGAGATGTTCTGAGATCTTCTACCTACATATGAAAATGCTCTCTTCCTGTAACAGACAGGAAATTAGGCTAAAACTAACAAAACACAATTTTTCCTACGTGTCTTACCATGAAACCAACCCACATGAGACGAGGGTAGCACGTTACCTGGGTAGATGCACGGACACAAAGACACCAGCCTGCCTGCAACGCGGGTTTAGGTGAGTCAGAGGCACAGGGAGATGAAAGCACCACAACTGCACGGAAATCTGCTTACGCCCTTCCACCACGCAAGAGCTCGTTCAAAGTCTAAAGCACGAGTTTTAATAACACTTCTATATATAGCACTGGAGATTCAGCTCAAATCGCGCTCAAGCCTGATTGAAGAGTTTACAGTCTGTCTAAGTTGTTACAAACAACACACCATGGTAGAAAGTTGTGTAACAGCAAATGAAAATGACAATTTAAAAACAAACAAATGAAACAAAATCAACACAAAACCTTACTGAAGTTAACCACAATAAAAAGAAAACTACAGGCCTAGAGAAAAGATAGATAGATAGATTTTGGTCATAAATTCAACTAGTGACCACCAACCCCAAAATGTAATTCATATATATTCCTGCTTTGTGCCCTCATTGCAGATTATGGTATTCAGCTCTCATTTTAAGTTGACTTCTAAGAGCCCAATCACATGTACCTGCCAATGAGAAAGACTGAATGTCAGCCTACTTTTTCTACCCTACAATTAAATGAACTATTTAAATGACGGCTTTAAAACTGATCCAAGTCAGCAAAAACTTGAGCAGTTAAGCACTAACCCATGAACACCAGGTCAGGGCAATCAGCTTTTAATTAAAAGTTCCATTGGTACCAGCTGAGGGGACATGCAAACCACAGACTGCTGCAGCCAGGTGACTGCACAGGCAGAGAATTACCCCTACTGGAAAACAAGACGATAGCCTGAGTAAATTATTTGGGTTCATTAGACTCAATTGTTCTACCAAAACGAATTATGTTTATAAGGATGAATGCAAGATTCCCCCGCCCCATCCTTGTAAACACAAAATGTGTTAAAAAGATCACAATATTTGATGGGTAGTGGTAGGTAAGTGCAGGGATCTGGAATTTGTAGAAAACAACATATAAAAGCTCACAGCTTTGTGTTCCACTTCTTGGCTCTAGAAAACAAGGTAGCAGTGGAAATGACGCCACAGGGTAAACACTGTTTGTTTCATGTAATCGTGTATATGCCTTAATGATTATTTATCTTAATATATGCACTTCAAGGTTTTGAAATACGACCAACTACAATGTAAACACACACAAAATGCAAACTTATAACGCACCTGTCATTCCACACCCTAATGAAATGGAGACCTAAAGCAGCATTTTGTATGTTCTCTCAATTCCATAGGTTCCTACACCACCACGAAACAGTTCTCCAAAAACAAGGTCCAAGACCTCATGTGCTGCCCACGGAAGATCCATTCTGTGTCAGAGGGGAGGAAGTGAGCTCACACAAAACACATAAATAAAACCTTTTGATGTCTCAGCAAATTAAACATTACCCTGAACATATCTTAATCAAGCAACCATAAAACTAAAACATTCCTATCTACACTTTAACATTATACTTCCCTTTACAGTATCTCAGTAAGCCTGGCCATCCTCCCAGTGTTTGAAAACACGTGACGTTTTCAAGTGCAACTCTTATTTATCAGATAGTCATAACATCGAGCACCTTCATTCTTGGCTGCTTTGCCAAGTCCTTGGTCTGTAAAGGCTCAGCCTGGGCTTAAGAACCTGCAATCACACACTGAAATACCAGTAAGAAACCAATTTGATGATATGTCAACACTTTCTCCACAGGAAACACCTTGACCAGTTAACAGGAACAAACTGTTCTGAAGAACAGTCGGGTACTTTTATTATCGGAACTCCTTTTGCCTTCTGCAGCAAAGGCAGGACCTGCGTAGCTTTCACTTTGCTGTGCGCCCCTGAATTTGAGCAGGAGCGGAACCATTAATAACCCGGGTCCTTCTTACCACAGCAGCACCGCCCCAGGTACCAATACCAAACAAATTAGTACCTCAGACATGCCAAAATGCAAAGAGACAACAATTTAAGTGAAGAGCTGTACTGAAGGCTGGCGCTTATCCAGAATTCCTCAGTTCTCACAGTGTTTTGAGCAGAATAACCTGCTGAACCTCAGAGCACCTTTGGGACCATAACTCAAAAAAGGGAAGAGTTTCTGAATGCCACTTTCTAAACAAAAGAGGCTGTACCTGAGTCCCACCTGCCCTGGTAGGGAACCCTGCAAGCACTTCCCATGAAGGAGTCTGTCTCCACAAAACTAAACCCCAGGTGCCTGCAGCCCCGCTCCAGCCTCTCCCTGTCCCCCGCCAGCCCTGCTCTCCCTGCCCCGTGCCCCCCAAGCCCTGGCAGTCCCCTCCTGCCCCGTATCACCCCACACCCCCAATTCACAGCCATCCCACCCACCCCACAGTCATCGATAACCCTCAGTGGTCGTTCCGCAGCCTCACGGCCCCATTACTCGCCCCCCATTGCCTCACACACCCTCACTGCCCCACACCCCAAACCCTGTCAGCCCCCCGAAGGCCCCACCCCCTCCAAGCCCTTGCAGCCCCCTCCCCAACACCGGCAGCACCCCAACCCCTCACCTGCTCCTTCGGCAGCCCCGTCCCGGAGGGAGCAGCGGGGCCGCGCCTGGCCAGTCGGCCCCAAACCCTCCGCTCGGCGGCGGCGGCGCTATGGCAACTGCCCACCGCGCGGCGGCCAACCACAGAGAGCAGCCCAGAGCGGCGCCCATAGAGTGCTCCGCGCGGCCCGCCCCTGGCGGCGCGGCGGCTTCTCTGGCGCCCTCAAGAGGCCGAGGGGGCTGCGCCGCCCGCGGGACGCGGAGGCTCCGAAGGTCAAAGGTTCGAGACCCCGTCTCAGCAGCGGGGATGAGAGGGCTGAGGGGTATCCTGTGTGCTTCAGAAGGATTCCCACCGTGTGCACGGAGACTTCACAGAATCACAGAATGTTAGGGATAGGAAGGGACCTCGAAAGATCATCTAGTCCAATCCCCTGTATAGCACCAGAAGCTATAAATACAGGTACACATATATATGCACATAATACATATAAACACATGCTTATATATGTGTTTTGTAAATATCAAGGGAAAACAAGCCCTCAGTGAAAAAAGGCATCCCTGTCTGCCTGGAACAGGTTTTATCACCCCATTCTGGGCCTTTTCTGCAGTTTTCCACCTGATTTATGCAACAGGAAGAAGCAGGGAGTGGGGACATCCTGGTGTGCACTGGCACAGCCAGATCCCTGTCTTACCAGATTGCAGAAGTGCCTGTCAGAGTATGGAGGAGAAAGGCTGAATTAGGATATTTAGGTCAGAAACATTTCAGCCTTATTTTACTATACAAATTTATGGCAAAGCAGCTTGAGCAAGAAGTCAAGTTTTTCCAGACGAGGTAACAGATTTCAGTAGCCTGAACCCTTCTGCCATCCACACACCAAACACTCACCAGCACCCACAGCAACACCAACCCTGTGGCAATGCAGCCAGAAATCCAGAACATTGCCACCACCTCACACACGTGCTGCCGACCTCAGTGGCAAACGCAGGAGCAGAGGAGCTGCTCAGCTGAGCCCCATATCACACCATCCTCCCCAACCTATCCAGCTGTTTCCCAAAGGGGCACAAAACTCCCACAGCTGCAATTACCTGATTGCCAAGGAAAGAAAATCCCCCCCAGCTCATGGCCATGCCCAAAAGCCCAGGACAGGCAGCTTTGGAGGAGGAGCCTGCACATCATCACCTTTCCCCCCCATCTCTTTCTGACCACCTGGCACAGTCCTTGTTGAATCACCATCCTATGACAGCTCCCCAGTGACTAAGTGCAAGAGCAGAGTTTCTTCTGTCATTTCCTGGCACAAGGCTGGGGTCACGCCAAGGCTGATGCAGGGTTCAAAGGGGGCTGTTCCCTTCTCATCCTCCTGCTAGTCAGGGGAAGGACTCAGCAAGAAAGTCCCCTTGGTTCAAATATAACCAAAAAGTTTTCAGTTTGGATCATCCCCTTTTCCACATACCCCTGTGAACCTTGCTCCCCCTACAGAACCTCAGGCAGAGAAACAAAATAGAACAGTTTGGGTTGGAATTTGTGCATACCTGTTCTTTACTCACAGCTTCATAACAAGCTGAATTTTCAGCTTTAAGGACCAGCCACATCAGCACAGGTCTCCAGCAGACAGGAGAACCATCATCCTCCTCCCCCCAGCCTGTGAACCCTGAGGCCAAACCTCCCCCCTCCCAACCTTGAGCATCCCAGAAATGCAAGTAAATACACAACTTTAAAATACATTTATTTTTACTGAAAAACTGTTTAATGGTACAGCTCTGGCATGTTCCCCTCCTCGGGAAGGACCTGCTGGGAGCGCAGCCATTCCCACAGCCGCATGGATGGAGCTGCAGCAGCTGGGTGGCCACAATGGAGGAGGTGGGACCTGCCCCCAAAATCACAGCCATGGGAGCACCAAGAGCTCAGTTTTGCAGGAAACACAGCTCTGACAGACAAGCAAGTCAAAAATACCTGTGCTGAGACCTGCCATTGCCTCCTGGGAAACTCAAACATGTTCACATACCCCTTTTAGCTGCCTCTTTCCTACAGCAGTTATTGCTCACAAATGCGGGGTTGTATGGAGTCATGTCTACTCTGGAGAAATTAGCACACAAGTTCTGGTTTAATCAGACTCCTCTTTGCCCAGCACTCCTACAGAAGCTCCAGGAGCTGTACTGCTGTGTTATTAGTTTAACAGGCATGACCTGATGAGTCCCAGGACCCCCAATGTACATCAGCAGCCTCAGAGGTGCAAGCTGTACCTCACCTCACCTGCCACAGAGGTTTCTTATTAAACAGAGAATGAGGGTATCTCAGACATTTGGGATCATGAGAGGCCACGCTCCATCCCAGCCTCCTGTCTCCTCCGCAGCCCTGCACTAGCTCCCAGGAGGGCACCCAGAGCAGCTGGAAAGCACTGGAGCAAAGAGATTATTTTAAACTGCACCACATGCAATGGAATAGGTCCTTGAGCATCAGACAGGGCCAGCTGGTGTCAGTCAGGACTGATACAGCACAGCTGATCCAGGTCATCACCTCCATCAGTTAACAGCAGTTCTTTGCACAGCACAACAGTGCCCCAAAAATACCAGCAGCTCCCTGTAGGGCTTGGTGTTATTATACTTCACAGAGAGGTCAAATCAAGCATCTGATTATGTCCCTGCTCATGAACAGCCTGTCCCATCCCAGTCCTGCTGGGGACTAAACCTCAACATTTTAATTAAGTTAACAGCAGCCACTATTAATTGAATTCTAGCTCTCAACAACCACAGCACTGTGCAACATCTTTTTCTTACATTTCTGAACCAAGACGACAGTGGGCTGCCCAAGGATGCTCAGAGCTCCGGGATCAGATGGCAGCGAGTTATGGGGTGAACAAAACCATCATGAGGAGTCATGGGTTTGTGCAGGGACCTGCCAGCTGGTCCCAAGCCAACCCCTTGGGACAGGGCTGGCTCTGCTGGTTGAAGACAAGCCTGCAGCAGAGGAGAGGACCCGGTTGTGCTGCTCACACCACCCAGCCACCGCAGGCAGCATCTGCTGAGGCAAGGAGATCTCCAGGGAACCCCACGCTCATTTTCTCCCCAGCACAGAACAAGAGCTTCATGTTGGTCATGCAGGACTCAGACACAGTCTGGAAAACCTTCAGTGCACTTGCCTGCTTTTTTGCAGCTCTCTTGGACCTTGACCTTTTTTTTTTTTCCCACTCACATCAGAGCCCCTGTGTGGGTGTTGCTGGGCTCGGCTCCCGTGCTTCAAAGTTTCCAATATCCAGCTCCACCTGTATCCCTGTCGGCTGCAAGGAGAAACAGGAGCTTAACCTCACACTACCGGCATTTTACAGGTAAACCTGCATATGGCTCTGTTTCCTGCCCCAGAGCCAAAAATCCCCAGTTACATCCCCTTAAGGATTTCTTTCTGCCAGTGCCCTCATTCTAACTGGGTCTGCTGAACACAGATACAAATAGAGAATACAATTTAGTAAAGAACATCTTGCTCCTAGATAATCCCCAGACATGCTGTTATTTAGCACATCCAGGACGTTTTGGGGCCCAGCACACCCTCACATCCAGACCCACTTGGATGAGGATCCAGAGCAGGTTTGGAGCTGGGAGGCTCAGGCAGCACAGCCCCGTACATCAGCAGGATTCAAATCAAAGTCACCTCTGCAGGTGTCAGAGCCAGCTCAGCAGGATCCTCACTGCTCACATGCCATCAGGACAGCGAGACACATTTGAGGAATGAGGTGACCTGGATTGGAAGTGGTGCCACCCATTTAACCTGCATACAAATATGACCTCGGGCTGTTGGGAGCAGAACGGATGCTCTTCCACAGCACACAACCAGGCTGCATTTGCTCCTCTCCCACTGCCACAGGTCATTGGGCAAGGCCTGATCCTGCCCTACCCACAGAAAGAGCCTCCTCCCTCTGCCCCAAAGCCAGGTCCACGTCACACAGCTGCTCCTCCATTACCAGAGCAACAGGTCTGGGGAGTCTCACCTGCCGGGGTGACTTTGCCAAGGAAGCAACACGCTGTGTGGTGACTTTCTCCCAAGTGGCTTCCTTGCTCTCCAGCAGCACCCTGGTGCTGGGTACGAAACTCCAGGAGCGGCCGAGGGCTGGCTTCAGCAGACCAGTGCTGCTGTCCCTTGTCACCTGGTTAGTCACCTGCAGCACAAACAGGCTTATCAGCACCCAGGAAAAACAGTGCCAGCTGTAATAAAACCCTGGAGATCACCAGAAGATAATGGCCAATCTGCCATGTCTGTAAAGCCTTTTCTTCTCCTTCCTAGCACAGCCATACCATCCCCTCTAAACACAGCCCACTGTCCCAGGTACATGCTCAGGCAGGAGCTCACTGGTATCTGCAAGCTGCAGTGACTCCTGGTGCTGAAGTCACCTGCAAAGTTTAACTTGGAGCTTCCAAGCATCCTTCCAGGCACCCTGTCCTTGTCACCTTATCACTAATCAGAGCAAGGGCAGGACTGTCTTGATGCCTTCCAGTGCCAGGTTCAACAGACCATCATTTTCTGTTGTGGTTTTCCCAGTTCAAACCCATTAATTGTGGTGACAGCAACCTGCCTGCGTGCACTGAAGCAAACACAATTGGCCAACAGAGCTGGCCAACAAGACCCCAGCTCCTCCAAGGTAACTAAGCAAGAGGTCACTTAATAAGCTGGCCAGCTCCTTAAATGGTGTTATATCAAAAATAAATAGAAACAACCTTTTAATCTGTCTGTACTTAACTCTGCCTTGCTCTATCAAGCAAATGCCTTGTTGGCTGAGGACAGCAATAAGAACAGGGAGCAGATCAGCCCTGTTCTTGCTACACATTTGCTGGAACAAGAAATCCCTGGGCAGAGCCACACTGGGGAGCAAAAGCCTTGCTCAGCTGGGAGTGGGGATCCCCCTTCCTAGGGCTCCAGAACCTCCCCAGGGCTCCTCACCACAGCAACACTCACCACAACAGCAAGGCTGAACTCCCTGGCCAGTGTCTTCAGCTCCTTGGCCAGCTGCATCATGATGGCCAAGCCTGGAAGAGGACAAAGCATTTGGGTGGCAGCTCCCAAAATGCACCTTGGAGGCAGGTGACACCTGGATTTGCACGAGCACTAGAATTAGTGCCAGCACTGGTGTTCACAGGCACCTTGAACCCATTTCCATCACCAGCGCCCCAGGGTACCTGTGGCACTTGCACACTTCAGGGCACCTCAGCTGAATGGATGTAGCATGGGCAGACCAATCCCCAAACTGTCCCACCCTCTCCCTTCCCACCTCAGAAGCCCTGAGGCCAAAAAAACTACAAAAGACCAGGAGCTCCAGAAAAAGCTGGTCAGGTCAATTTAGCAGATACAGGATCCCTCTTCTCCAGCTCACAGCTTCACTTCCTACAGCCCATGGATGTGAGGGGACCTGCTGCAATAGCCCTGGCAACCACCCAGGTGTGCCAGACCCTTTGGAAGGTGTTTGAGGGGCCTCCTTGGCATCTCAGCCAGCAGAAAGCCCTTCACTCCTGATTTATGGTCCTTTCCTCAAGGGAGCTTTGCAAACTGTGCCAGCAACCATGATGTATCTGTGACACTGTAAGGAGAGTTTTTAACATGGGCAAACAGTTCAGTGCCTCCTCTGTCCCCTGGCTGTGCTTCAGACCACCAGCACGAGCTTGCACAGCCACAGCCAGCCTGAACGTTTGCTGATAGCACTCCAAACAGACTTGTCATTTATCCACTTACAAAGGAAAACCTGGGAGCAGCTCCACCCACGGCACATATGGGAGGAAGATGCTCTCCAGGACAAACAGAGGTTTGCAACCCCATTGCACGTAGTAACTAGCAGCTCACCCTCCGACTGCTTGCCGCCCAGCAGCGGGTAAATCACAGCAGAGACCGAGTCGATCACCACAACCTTGAGAGGTCCCATGGAGCTCACGACCTGAAAGGAGGAGGCGCTGTATCCAACATGAGTAACAAATCCAGCAGTTTTGCAAGATCATGAGCAGCACAGAGGCTCAAATATCTCCAGGACAGGGTCACCTGGTGTCATTCATCAGGCACGCAAGTTCTGCTGCCTTCCTTACAGCTCTGGGGAAGGGAAAGGGTCCTGGAGCCTCACTCCTACCTGCTGGGACAGGCGATCCCGCAGGTCCTGCAAGGCACTCAGCATCTCATAGATGTCAAAGGCACGGACCACCTGGATCCGCTGCAGAGCCTCCAGCTGTGGCACAAAGTGGCATCAGCAACAGCCTCATCCCCTGCAGAACCCACCACATTCCTCCTGCCCAGCTGCTCCCAGCTCTTTGCATTTATACCAAGCCATGGAGACCGTGACCCTTATCTCTTCCACATTTGCCTCCAGCCCATGAGCACTGTTGTCCCCAGTACACTGATGGAAGCAGCAATGCAGATCAAGCTCAGTGAGCAAAAGCTACAAAGAGCTACAGGAAGCCCTCCCCTTCTCCCCAGGAAAAAACCCAAAGTACAGCATCTGTCCCTGGTCACAGCACCCACCCAGACACAGGAGGAAGAGTTTGGACCCAAAAAAGCCTCTGGGGACAAAGGCAGAGCTGGACAGAAGAAAAGCATCTCTGGGCGTTGTCTGCAGGCAAGAGCCAGGGCAGTTTTAGCAGAGAAGCAGGAGCAGCTCCAGGGGAACTTGCCTGCTCTTCCTCATCCTCTGTCCGGGCTTGAAGCATCTGGTAGAGACGGGAGGCGGTGAACCCACCCGTGGAGTCAAGGAACAGGACATGCTGCTTGAGACCGAGGGACACGCTGGCCGCAATGCCCAGGCACACCTAGAGAGGAAGAGACCAGGATCAGCCAGCCCCCCCATGTCCCTCTGCTCCACGTGCCTGAAGGCACCTTCACGTGCCTGTCCTGTCCCCTCCTCCATCCCGCTCACCTGCGTCTTCCCGCTGCCTGGTGCTCCCATGAGCTCTGTCACTTCCCCCGTGTACAGCCCGGAGTCCAGCAGCTTGTCCAGGCTACAGGTTGAATACAAGGTGGGATCATCAACACATCTTCAGGCAGAATGGCAGGGGCATTGGGAAGCAGCAGTCCCCAGAGTCCCCTTCCCAAATGCAGACATGTGCCTCAGGCTCTGCTCCTTCCCGCCCACCCCTAAGCTCTCTCCACATCGTGGGAAACAGCAAATCTGCAGTGTGGGGGACACACAAGGACAGTCCCAAGCTGGAGAAGAGCTGTGGTCCCAGGAGCAAGATTTGAATACCCAGCATTTCTCTGCATAGTCACTGTAAGAACCCAGTGAGGAGACAGGGGACAAGAATAAAGACATGCAATAGGGTAACTCATTTCTATGCTTGAACTAGACAGTTTGACCTATCATCACCTTCCAGATCCATAACCCTCCTCTTTGGAGCCCTCAAGACAAATGCTGAAGGCAGCATGCTGTCTAGTCTAGATGTAAGACATACAACCACGTCCCAAAAGGTGTGCAGGCTCTTGCAAGGACAATGGCAATGTCATTCCCTCAAGGGACACAGACCAGCTGGCTTTGCAACCACAGAACATGAAGAATAATCCTATTCTGCTCAAAAAAGGCAGAGTCAGGCTGTGGCTGTAATTTAAAACAGCTTCTGGGGATGGTTTGGTCACCATTGAGCCTGCTCATGGCATCACCACATTGAAACTCAAAGCCTACACTGGGCAGCCATGGCCTTTTGCAGCAAGCCCAGCCCTGGACAGACCTACCGGCTTGCCAGGTGATGTACCGACCTTGGGCTCCCAGTGGGCAGGATGGCCATGGAGCTCTTGAGCTCCTCGTAGAGGTCTGCTCCATTGGCAGGGAAGGCAGAGAACTGGGCCAGGAGCACACGTCTCACCGCAACCAGCGCCTGGTGGGCAGAGAGATGTCTGGAAACAGGACTGAGGATGTCCAGGGCCAACAACGTCTGCTGCAGAAGTCCCTCCCAGATAAGCCCATCCAACCTGTGAGCTGAACAGCTCTGAGCCCCCTGGTTAACATTGCAGGACTTGGGAGTCACCCTTTACCTTGTAAGACAGGGAACACTTCTGGGCAACATCCTCCATGTCTGAGGACACAAAGTCCACCACTGCAAATAACATAAGGGACAAGAAGTTGGAAGCCAAACCCATGGCTCCAGCACCCAATGGATCTCACAGACTTCATTTAACAAGAACAAAATAGTGTTTTTCTCAGCTCTAATCCAGTTTCTCAGAGCAAGTAAAAAACCCAACTGAAGTCTTTTTCTTCTCCCCTAAGAACAGGAGGTACCCAGGGTGTAATGTGCCAGAAGCCAGGGCATTTTTCAGAGGAAAAAAATGCACAAACCCTCCCAAAATGCCTTATAAAAAGCAAAAAGTGATGGTCCCTCAAGGAGCCTCCACTGACACCCCTACCATGTCCTAACACTTCCCTGCTCCCATGGAGAAGTCCCGACTCATCGAATCCACCCGGAGGACCCAGAAGACATCCAGCAAGGAGGACACAAGAGAAACACTGCACCAAGCCACCCTTCCAGGGCACAGGGACTGGAGCTGCAGCCCCCCCAGCTCCTGCAGTCAATGTCCAGCATGCCCATGGCAGTCAATCCGTGCCCACCCTCCTTTTCTCTATCAGGCTCTAACAAAACTCCCATCTGCAGCTTCTGAGCCACAAGCCAAAGCCACAGAGACCAGAGATGTTTTCCAGGGGGCTGCCCCACAGCCCAGACCTGCCCAGGCAGGCGGATGGGTCCTGCACAAGAGGAGAGTGCAGTGCCACCTCACACGTGCAGGGAATGATGTTCCCCAACCCAAGACGCCCCTGCCGCCCTGTTACCTGTCCTGATGCCATTCGCCCTGAGAAGCTGGATCATGTCTTCGGTGAGACCAGGGCAGAGCCCAGCCCGCAGGACCACCATGTCCCCGGCCAGCCCAGGATGCCAGCAGAAGACAGGTGACCTGCAGAGGAGATTTGAGAGTGGATTGGGCACTATCCTGATGTGGATCGTGCCTGTCCCCAGAGCTACACACAGTGGAGAGACGCTATCCAGGCTGTGTCTGGGATGGGTGGTCTCATCAAGTGTTTAATCCTCTTTTAGGGCCAAACAGCCCCAAATCCTGCAGCCAGCCACAAGCAGGCTGATATGGGGACACTGCCGTGGAGACATTGCCTGGGCGAGCGCGTCCCCATCCCGGCTGCCTTCAGCAGAGCCCTCAGGGCAGGGACACCCTTGTGCCCACAGAAAGCCCCACACCGAGTTTCCCACGCCCTACCTCCCCACCCTGCCCTCCTTTTGCACCCCAGTGCACCTCGGGCTCCCCAGGCACCCCAAGCCAGGTTGCCCCAAGTCTCTGTCCCCGTCCCCTTTCCTGCTTCCTGCGGGGAGCGGAAGAGCCGGGCAGGGCTCACGTTTGCTCGAATTTGCTCGTATTTGCACCCCCATCTAGCGGCTGCACAGCCGGCCCCGCAGCGAACCCCTGTGCAAGCGCCAGCCCCCGGCACCGCGGCCCCCAGAGAGGGGCTGCCCAGGGTGCCGTGTCCCCGCAAAGCAAACGGGTCCCTGGGGGAAAGCACTGCAGCCCCCACCTGCAAACCCCTCTCCGGAGCTCCTCCTACAACCAGTAACGAGAAACCTCTGCAGCTGCTGGCACCCAAAGGTGCTCCTGGAAACGCACAGAGTAAATAGACGCTTTCAGCTGGCAGCACAGCCCTGAACCAGCACAGACACCAAGAGAGCACCAGAGCCTGCTCGAGAGCTGCAGCAAAACTAGAACAAAATCAAAAATAGGGGCTTCCCCCCCTCTACTTATAGCAACTTCCCCTACCAGCTGCCTTTAAGTGACCATTAGCACAGGTGCCAGCAATGCCGTGGCTCCCAGGCTCTATAAATACCAGAACTACAGGCTGGGTTGACTGGTTTTGCTGCTGGGTGCTGCTGCTGGGAAGAATCAAGCAAGGCAGTTTAAAAATTGAGATAGATTGAAGGCAGAGGGGAGGTTACTTCAGTATTTTCTTACAGACCTATGTTTGTTAACAGGGATTGTTTCACTTTTAAAAGCATGGTTTGTGTTTATGGCTGGACTTTATGCTGCTGGTGTGGCTGTGTGTTTGCTGAGAGACCAGCTGATGTGAGCAGGACAAAGCCTTTAACTTCTGCAGGTTTTTTTCAGAGATAAGCCTGAATACAGGTGCTAACACTTTAATGGCCCCAAACTTGCATTAGGAGTTTGAGAGCATCTGTAAAAGAAGTGGCATGCAGCCTTACCCCAAGGAGAAGGTCTCTGATGCTGTGTTAGAGAACAGCTCAAGCCCCGGGTGCTGAGCACAGCTGCCTCTGTATCTTTGTTGTTGCTCTAGAGAGGCTGCAGCTCATCCTGGGATTTGCTGGAAGGTGACTTCACCATGGACTATCCCAACTCTCTTCAGGGTCCTGGACTAGAAGGTGGCTTGGAGCCATGAGGTGGGGTGGGATCCTAGGGCTGGGGTTGTCCAGACTCATCAGCCAATGCTTGTTGGGGTTATGGGGTGGAAAATGAAGATTTGGGGGGGGGGGGGGGGGGGGTGCTGCCCTGCAGGTAGGGAGAGCTCTGTCCCCAAAGGGGCTTGCTGCAGGGGAAGCCCAGGGGCTGTTCCCCTACTGGGACTTGAATTTCCCTAGGAAAAGCATTGGTGGCTGTTGTTGTGTGGTCTTTCTTTTATATTTTTTTTTTTCCTTCTTTCTCAGCTGATGCCTCAAGAGGGCCCCCTGCGCTTGCTGCTGAGCCTGCCTGCCCTGCCAGCCTCCCCAAGGCAGGGCCTGCCACGGGGCACATCAACACAGCTGCTCCAGCTGCAGGGAGGCACGGGGGTAAGGTAACTCCAGGGACTAGGTACCTCCATCCCGGACAGCCAGTCTTCTTCCCTGTCAGAACGGTGTGATCACTAGTACCAAGCCCCAAAAACACAGACCGAGGATCTCAGGTCACTCTTATCTCTGTCTTGAACATGAGCATTGTCAAACACAACTTTATTTTCTAACTTAGTTTACTTGAAGTACCTGCAGTGATTCTGCTTGTGAAGATGAAGCCTTTATTCTGGATGACTTGAGAAAGGCTGTACTACATACACCATGAGCACTGAAATGGAACAAGCTGACCCTTCCCCTATACCTAAAGCAGTGTTGGAAAGAGTGTCTGGCATGTTAGTCCATGTGAGTCCTAGAAAAACCACTGTACTGAACCTATCCAAGGTAGAGATGGTCTCTTACACCCTTCACAGATGTGGTTCTTGTGCCTTGGACCTGTCCCTGAACAGCTGAAGGTGTTTGAGCTTCCTGCAACTGCTCTGCAGGTCATGTGCTGCGAAGGGACTTCCAAATCGCTTGGTAATCACCTTCTGCCTGGATACCAGCAGCAAGTACCACTATCAGCACTGGCAAAATAAAATAAGAGTGCAGTCTTGTGCCAATTCTTGCTGCATAAGCTCAACAAGCCACAACACAGGTCATTGGTATTAAAGAAAACTGACTTTCTCTTGGCAGTGTCTCAATGTGGAAGTGCATTGTCTGCTATAGCTCAGCTCTGTGGAATAAGCCTGATTGGGATAATTGAGCTGATACTGGTCAGCTCCTTCTCCCCTGGATCATTTCCCCATCCCTGCTGCCAGTTCCCCCATTTAATTTTTGGCTGGGCTGCTTGTGGGTACACTCAGGAAGGCAAGGCCTGTGTTTTGAGAGAGAGAAGTCACAAAGTAGAATTCCTGACTGTGATCCCTGGGAAACAAGAGGGTTTGAAAGGCTCAGCTCTTGCTCTGTGTACCAGTGCCATTCTGAGACCTGAGACACTCATCACAGCAGTGGGCCAGTACACTCCAGTGTTAGGGGAGGTGACAGGGCTGACATGGGTGGGATTTTCGGTGGGGTGGGCTCCAAAAAGCCCTTCAAGGAGCAAGAGGCTGGGTCTGAGTTGTCTGTTTGTCCCAGGGTGTTCTGGAAGGTGCTGGGTGCTACTGCAGCTGCTGGCGTGGGGCCCCTTGTCCCTGAAGCTCAGCTGTCTCATGTTTCCCAAAATAGAAAGGGAAAAGGGTCCGAGCACTGCGACAGGGGTCAGCCGTCCCAGCCATGGGCTTTTTTTGGCATGAAATGCCCTGTTCCCACTCCCCACACCCTGTGCAGCTCTGTGGGCAGAGGTAAGCTGGGATTTGCCCCGGTGGGTGGGAGAGGGTCCCGTCTCACTGCAGAGAGGTGCTGCCCCTTGTACGCAGGTCCCCCTGAGCTGGGCTGCCTGTGGGGACCCTGGCTCACCGCCCTCCCCAGCCACTATACAGCACATGGGGGGACAAGGAGGGGACAGGCTGCAGTGACAGGTGACGCTGACAGGCAGCAGGAGCTGCCAGGTCCTGCCCAAACTTGGAGTGGGAGGTAAGCTTTTTTCCTGAGCCACACAGACCCTCCATGCTGCTGGCAAACTTCTTCAATTCTTTGGTTTTCATTGTTTTTCTTTCCTTTATTAAGTGACTCTTAAGGATCTACAGCCGTGGGAAAAGCTTCTGAGAAGCCACAGCAATTTAGGTCTTCATTCTCCAAATTCCTCAGCCTGGTAAGCTGCATTTATTAATGTGTGTGTTAATTATATGTCAGTCTCGTGGTGAAGCTCAGCTTGGGGGAGTAGGCAGATGACCCTGGTGACACAGGCAGCTGAAAATGGGACACAAATTGATACTTTTTTCCTTAAAGGTCTCCAGATGGAGGATCCCATCCAGCTGAAAGAGGAGGGCAATAAATATTTTCAGGCCAGCAACTATGAGAAAGCTGTTCAAAGCTACACTCAGGCCATAAAGCTCAACAAGGACAAGGCGCTGCAGGCAGTGCTGTACCGGAACAGGGCAGCGTGTTACCTCAAAAAGGTGAGAAAAGCTCCTGGTTTGCCCAGACATTGATTGAGGGGAGAACAGCAGGGAGGCAGCCAAGGGTGCTCACCAGGTGTGGATAGTGGGGTTTGTCTATTTATTAAATATGGTGTTTGCAAACTGGTCTGAAATTATTTGTTCTGGGCTTGTCCTGGAGCTGTAAATCTCCCTCCGCTTCAATCTTGGTGGGGCTGAGCACACCCGTTTGGGTCAGAGGTGGTTCCATTAAACCACTTTGAAACAAAAGCTTTTGACAGCCTGTTGTTGTCTCACCCCCATCACAGACCTCCTCCTTTGCCCCCATCACTGGTTGAAAGGTACCTCAGCCCCATCTTTCCTTCTGGTTTCACTGGAGTGTTCTGTTAGTGAGTGGGAACAGAGAGGTCTCAGCATGCATCAGCAATGGGGACATGCCCTGCTAAACCCAAGCTAACAAATCACTCCTCCCCTCTGTTTTAACAGGAGGAATACGCCAAGGCGGCCTCAGATGCATCTAGAGGTAAGGAAGGGGCTGTT
The DNA here is from genome assembly GCF_036013475.1 of Columba livia. Classification (NCBI taxonomy): domain Eukaryota; kingdom Metazoa; phylum Chordata; class Aves; order Columbiformes; family Columbidae; genus Columba; species Columba livia. The sequence goes on from NC_088621.1 coordinate 5,930,772, forward strand.
TGAGGAAAGAACTGTGGTGTTGGGTATGTTTGCTCCAACTTGCTCTTGCATTTGCTTTTGGGGCACTCTGGTCTTATTCCACAACATCCACTAACACCTAAGTGCTGAGGCCACAAGGGAATTAATGGATAAAGTACAAAAGAAGGTGCACCAGTACAATTGATGCTGACCAGGTACCAATTCACTCACAATATTAACAATTACATCTTAAGGAGCTGTAGTCACTGTAAAGCAAATCACAGTTCACACAGAGGATTTTCGAGAAGCAAACCGATGCCTGGTGTTTTGGATTTTTCCCAGCTATTGACATCAATGCTTCAGATATCAAGGCCTTGTACCGGCGCAGCCAAGCTCTGGAAAAATTGGGGAAATTGGACCAAGCATTTAAAGATGCTCAGAAATGTGCCACCATCGAACCCCGCAACAAAAACTTCCAGGAGACCCTGAGGAGACTGGGGGCCAACATCCAGGAGAAGGTAAATGCTGGGAGAGCCATCCCGGGTCCACAGAGCAGGAGTGGGAACTCTGTGCTCTGGGTCGTGCTGATGGATTGTTGGTCATATTGGAAACTTGTAACAATGTAGGGGGATAAATAGGCTCCATTAACTGGAAGTTCACACTTAAATCTGATTGAATGGTTAAACTGGAAAGTGTGGCAGCTCACTCCTGAGGCTGGCCTGGTCCTGAATGTCTTTGTAAGGTCCTTGCAAGGAACTGGACCAGCTGTGGACTGAGTCTGGCCATTGCCACATTGTCTTAGTTACCTTTGCGGGGGTGCTGTGAGGAAGTTCCTGCAACTTTACATACCATGAGGTCTCAGCTGATGGGTTAGGCTTGGCTCTGCCCTTGCCTACGAGTCTGAGGTGGGTAATCGATGCTGATCATTGAGAAGCAATGCCCGTTTTGTTATTCACCTTTGATTGTCTCTGGCTTGAGGGTGTGTGATATCCTTGAAGTGGTAAAGGAAGACTGCTCCTTCATTTTTCTCCCTCTGATGCTCCACACGCTCTCTGTTGGCACAGCTGCGCATTCAGTTCTCCACGGACTCGAGGGTGCAGAAGATGTTTGAAATCCTGCTGGATGAGAACAGTGAGAAAGAAAAGAGAGAAAAGGTGAGAACTCCCCTGGACTTGACAAAGTTGCTGGTTAATGTCAGAGGCTGCCCCAAGGAGCAGAAATCTCTGTTCCTTTCCCCACCTCTCCCGGATGGAGGATGAGGTGAGGAGCTGGGGAGAGAGAGAGAGACAACTGAGCGGAGAAAAAGGCATCACCCTTGTGCTGTGGGAAGCTGGAGCAACCTCCCAAAATACCAAAGGTGGGATCAGACTGGGTGTTTGCTTGTGCCCATCTCTACCGCCTTCCCCATGTTTCCCTCCAAGCAGTGACCCGCTCTTCTTCAGCAGAGCAAAACCAACCCGCAGATGCACCTGGAGAAACTCCCTGGTGGAGTCACAGCTGGTCCACTGTGCCCATCAGGAGATGGTCACCCCACAGCTCCCACCGGGACACCCCAGAGCTGCATGGAGGTGTTTTGGGGGCTGCTGGCAGGGATGTGCTGCTGAGCCCTGATTTTTCTGTCTCCCACCCAGGCTGCCAACAACCTCATCGTCCTGGGGCGGGAAGAAGCTGGTGCCGAGAGGATTTTCCAGAACAATGGGGTCAGTTTGCTGCTGCAGCTGATAGACACCAAAAATCCTGAGCTGATCCTGGCAGCTGTGCGGACACTTTCAGGGATGTGCACAGGACATAAGGCTCGGGTAGGTAATGGGGTGCTTGGGACCTTCACTGCTATTGCCTTGAACCAGGGTGAGTGGAAAGTTGCAATAGTTTGTGAACAGCAGGAAAAAAAAACCTTACTTGTAATATCTTACTCAACACCAAGACAGTTTTTATATAGTCTAGCTCATAAGCAGCCCTGTCTGTGTCTTGTGGTTGGAAACAGTAGATGGACACATGCAAAATGCATATGCATGTCAATGTGATGGTGCAAAGGACTGGAGGCAACTACAATACAATGGTTTTTTGCACCAAACAGGTTCTGTGTTAGCAATCTCTTCCAAATCCAGCTGTGCTCATCAAAACGTCCTCATCGGAAACAGTCTGCATTACCGGCAATTCTACATTTTTAGGAGTTTTATTAATGAATATAAGGATGAAAAGCAAAACTGACTTGGGATTCACCCAGGCAAATCCTTTTTTTGCACAAGTTGAGCCTGACCTTTCTGAAGCACATAGGAGGGAAAGGCTCGTGCCCTTGGCTAATGGCTGCACTGCTCTCTCCTTTCTGGGACCAGGCCACCGCCATCCTCCACTACCTGGGCATTGACAACATTTGCATGTGGATGTCGGTAGACAATGAAGAAATCTCACTGGCTGTCTGCAACCTGCTGCAGACCATCACCGACTGCTTGCTGGGCCAGGGGAAGGAGGAGCAGCATGGGAAGGAGGAAGCTGTGGTGTTGGGTAAGGGCGAAAAACCTGGTGGTGCTTCAGTCTTGCTGGAGGAGATGTGGGGTGAGCAGGGAGGGCTCTGCTCCTGGGATGTCCCCTTATTCCTTCAAAGCGGGGGCTTTACCCTCCAGCTGCCCAGAATCACAACCTGCACACAGCCCTTATCCTCGTGGTGCTAATTTGAATACCCAAGTTCCAGCCATGTGATGGCTTTGAATGGTTTTCACTGGGTTCACCAGGTTTCCAAGGTAATTTCTTGTAACTGGCTGCTGCTGCCTTGCTTCTGTGTAGACAGTAAAAAAGACTTGAAGATGATCACAATGCGTTTGCTGGATATGCTGGTCAGTAAGAACGTATCTGGGCAGGGACGAGACCGAGCTCTCAACCTCCTCAATAAGAATATACCAAGAAAGGACCTGAAAGACCATGACAACAGCAGGACCACCTTTGTCATTGACAACGGTGAGTCCTTCCCCTTGTCCTGGTTTGGGAGATGTGGAACTGTGTATTCTTGCCTGAATACCTGTAGAATTGATCCTCTCTATCAAATGAACTCCCTCTGGCTTTTTTTGGTGCACGTAATCCTGGAGCAAAGTTGAAATTGTTTACTGCTGATAAGTCTAAGATTAAGAGGAAAAAAAAAACTGTATGAGAGCAAGAACTTTTTGGTTTCTAAAGGACTGACAACTTTTATGGTTAGTTTATTCCAATATATTTGCTATAGTAAGGAGGATTTGACTTAAACAGGATAAGATGAGCTTGCTGGATCCTTAAACTGGTCACTTATAAAAACTGAAAGGTGATGAGGAATTTTTGTGGGGTGTGTTTTTATATTAATTCCAATGCACATGTGTTACATTTTGGTGGAAGTTTATTTAATAACACTTTAGCAAAAGGAGGGTTAAGACAACCAGAATCACTTGACAGTCACTGACTCAGTCAAATCTTCCACCCTTAGAGGTCAGTAGGTTTCGTGCCTCCTGACAAAAATAACTCATCCAGCCAGGAACAAAACCCACAGTTTCGTTTATCTGCTCTGAGAGCTGTTTAAAAGCCTGATGCCACAAACCTGTCATTTAACAGCAGAAGCTCCTCCCCAGTAAATATCCGAGTGCCTTTTTTGTTTAAGGCTTATGTGATTCAGCTGCAAAGTAATTGAAAACTGCCCAATCTGGTTATTTCACTGCAAGAAACCAGCAAATAGTATCTTGAGTTTTTGTACAGCCCCTCTCTCCTCTAACAGTGGTATCTCTCCATTGTTTCCAGGCTTAAAAAAGATACTGAAAGTGGTAGGGCAGATTCCGGAGATGCCTGACTGCCTGCCGCTGACAGAGAACACCCAGCTGACGGCCTCCATTCTCCTAAATAAACTGTACGATGACCTACGCTGCGACCCAGAGCGTGACAACTACCGGGTGATCTGCGAGGAGTACATCAAGTGAGTCAGGGCTGGCCCTGGGAGGTCTTAAGGATGAGATGAGGCACTTCAAATCCAGTTAGATTGCCAAATTGAGGCCCTGGGAGATAATTATTTGCTTGAGATCCTGCTGGATCCTTCAGCTGGGGTCCTCAGATTCTCACATGGTAACTCCTATGTGCTGGATCACGTGAATTTACATGAATTTTGGCTCAGCTGTTTCCCAAATATATAGATATTTCAGCTCCTGATCTGAGGGGGGATGGTCACTGCTCAAGGGATTAATGTGAACTGTGAGCAACTGCTGCTCCATGTGCTGACTCTGTATATCCCTTGCAGGAGCAAAGTTGACCCCCAGGACATGGATAAGACGCTCCATGCCATCCAGATGGTGTCTGGAGTTCTGCAAGGGCCCTTTGACTTGGGCAACAAGTTGCTTAGCATGAAGGGAGTCATGGAGATGATGGTTGCCCTGTGTGGGTCTGAGAGGGAGATTGACCAGCTGGTGGCTGTGGAAGCTCTCATCCACGCCTCCACCAAGCTGAGCCGGGCCACCTTCATCATCTCCAACGGGGTGACACTCCTGAAGGAGATCTATAAGAAGACCAAGAATGAGAAGATCAAAATCCGAGCACTGGTGGTAAGGACAGCAGCCCCTGCTTCTAACACCTGCAACACTCACCAGCTTAAACCCTGGACAGAATGGGGACAGGTCCTGAGAACATGTTGGGTTCCCTCACCTCAGCTGGGGAATGGTTTATGGTGCTTCCCCCTGCAAGAAAGGGCAAGGTGGCAGGCCGGGAGAACATGTGGATTATTGGGAACTTGGACGTCAAAAGTGGTTAATCCTCCATTAAAGACACCCGATAAGAGCACAAAACCTCACTTTGCTGTGCTACAAGATGAATGATCTATGGGGTATCAGGATGCTTCCTCTTTGTTAGACCTGACCTCAAACTTTAGATATGGGATTAGGCTGTGATAACTGAGTTAATGAACCTTTCTCACTGGTGTATCCTCTTCATCCCCCTCAGGGTCTCTGCAAGCTGGGCTCAGCAGGAGGTACAGATTACGCACTGAGGCAGTTTGCTGAGGGGTCCACTGAGAAGCTAGCCAAGCAGTGCCGAAAGTGGGTGATTTTATTCTTTTTCCTTCTGTTGTTCCATACTTTGGGGGAAGGAGCGTATTATATTTTGCAGAGATCCTGCCCACGTGTTGCCTTAATTTACTGTTGCAGCCTGACAGCTGATAGTGCCCCCAGGGCCCATTGCACTGGGACCTGGAGCTCTTCTGTGCCTCAAGCAACCATGTGTTCCTCCTGCCTATATCCACACAAGCCTTTTCCCCTCACTCACTTCCCATGTGAGACACCAGACATGGTCCCTCCCTTTTTGTCAGAATGGCACAGCCTAATCACTGTCATCTAGAATATGCACAAGTATCTTCTGAAGGTGAATTTACCAGGTGGACAAGCCAAGGAGGCAGGAAGTGACTGAATGGGTGATCATTGCTGCTGGCACCAGATAACGGGGCATCCTGTGTTTCACATGATGGTGAAGGCAAAGCAGTGCTGCGTAGCTGTGCTGCTCTGTCTTTCCTTGCAGCATTTAGACCTCTCAAGCCGGGTCATGGGAAGATCATCATGTTTCAGGAGAAGCACCCACAGTCTTTATGAGGTGCAGCAGAACCTCAGGACATGTTTGGGCCTGAAATGGTCTCAATATGTTTTCCTCCTTCTCCCAGATGAATTAGTCCTTGGCTCCTGAGATAAAACCAGATGTTTTTCTCTCTTCCAGATGGCTGTGCAACACCAGCATTGATGCCCGCACCAGGAAATGGGCTGTGGAAGGGCTGGCGTACCTAACCCTCGATGCAGATGTGAAAGATGACTTTGTGGAAGATGAGCCAGCCCTGCAAGCTATGTTTGAACTGGCCAAGGTCTGTCTCCTTACCCTGTTTCCTTGTTCCTCTGGTAGCATCAAGTTCTCCCAGCTCTCCAGCCCAACGCTGTCCCCCCAAGCAGGAGGAGCTGTGACCCCAACCTCTCACCTCTAGTTTAGCAAAACTGCAGTTTTGCCCGTTTCATGGGGGCACCTCAAGGTTATCATACTGCTCTTCTCCCCAGGCTGAGGAAGACTGATCTTTACTGTCAGCAACTGCATGAAAACCAAAAGCATCAAGGTGTAGACAGCACCTGATAATGTCAAACAGCATGTTTGGCCATAAAAACTTTTGGTTTTCCTTGTCGTGGGCTATAAAGCTTGGGATAAGCCTAAGAACACTTCAGCTAGTGCAAACCACCATGATGGCAGTCCAAAGGGACCTGTTTTCCTGCTGTGTCCTCCTCACCCTCACATAATCCTTTATTTTTCTGTGCAGACAAGTGACAAGACTATCTTGTATTCCGTGGCTTCTGCGCTGGTGAACTGTACCAACAGTTATGACACCAAGGAGCTGGTCCCAGAGCTGGTGCAACTGGCAAAATTCTCCAAGCAGCACGTGCCAGAGGAGCATCCAAAGGTAGGTTGCATCTGAAGATTTTCTTTGGTGCATCCAGTGTCACAGAGCTCAGGTCTCTGTCTCCGAGGCTGGAGTTGCTTTGCTCTCTCACCAGGCTTGACTTTAGTTGGCAGGATGGTGGCTGTTCAGGGACTAATCCCTTTCCAATGTTCCTCCTCAGGACAAGAAGGATTTTGTGGTGAAGCGGGTGAAGCGATTGCTGAAAGCTGGTGTTGTCTCTGCCTTGGCCTGCATGGTGAAGGCGGACAGTGCCATCCTGACGGACCAGAGCAAGGAGCTCATCGCCAGGTGCCTTCACTGCTGTCATGGGAGCTGGGAGTACTGGCCAGCTTGTGTGCCACTGAGATGGAGACCTGGGCTGGCTCCTTGCTTTGTGGGGTGGTGCATATGGGGGAGGGATGAAAGGGAGGTGGAGAAAAGATTTAAAAGCAAAGTTTTACTTAAGCAGTGTCATAAAAATCCACATTCTGACCTTGAAGCTGGCTTGCTAGGATGCAATTTGATCTTTTATTCCCCTGCACTGGTTTAATTTGGAACAGAGTTCCTGGAAACTTTTTACCGTGCTGTTTATTGCTTCCTCCCAAAGTGCTGTGGCCACTGCACTAAACATCTGGAATTTACCCAATGGATCTGGCACCCCTGCAAAGCCTCAGCCCCCTTCCATGAGGGACGTGGGTGGTTGCCTTCCCGTGGGGCTGTTCCTCTAAGCAATGCTGTGTTTCTGCAGGGTGTTTCTTGCCTTGTGTGAAGACCCCAAGGACCGTGGGACCATTGTTGCTCAAGGTGGTGGAAAGGTGATTAATTTTGTGTTTGCAACCCAACCTGATGTGCAGTTGATGTCTGTTGGGAGCCTGCAATGTGGCAGGAAAGTATGAGACATTTTGGTAGCCCCTGGGGTCCAGACTGACACCCCAGGCCTGTCTCTGCAAGTCTCCAAAGAAGCAATCTTGAAACAACTGTATGTGATCTACAAGCTCTGGTGTGATGCCTATTTGAGAACAAAAGAAAAATATCTCTGTGGGCTACAGACCCATTTGTTCAACAGACACATCTTTAGAATATTTGTAACCTATTTTAGTATACTTACGCCATCCTTTAAATCTTGTCAAGGGACATTGAATGCTTTGCTGTGTGTCACTAGGCCCTGATACCTCTGGCTGTGGAAGGCACAGATGTTGGCAAGATAAAGGCTTCTCACGCTCTGGCAAAAATTGCTGCTATCTCCAATCCAGACATGGCATTCCCAGGGGAGAGGGTAAGCTTAAAAATATTTGATAATTCCTTTAACAAATGAAAGTTGCTGAGAGCTGAAAAAGCAATGACATCTCTTTTTAGGTGTATGAGGTGGTGAGGCCACTTGTCAGCCTGCTGAACACTGAGAGAGATGGTCTCCAGAATTATGAGGCTCTGTTAGGTCTCACTAACTTTGCAGGAAGAAGTGATAAACTTAGGTGAGTTTAACTGCTTTTTGACCTTATTTCTTCCCCAGAAGTGAATGTGAAATTCAGGTCAATGCTTTTCTTGTAGGACTGTGAAGACTGGTCAGTTTGAGCTACCTTTGGTAGAACTAAAAGATTCATAAGATAGCTGGGAAGAGGAGAGTGGCACGTTTTCCTCTAGAAAGAGGAAAGACGTGAACCTAATCTGCATTAAATACAGAATAAACCACATGCCATGAGCCCAGTGCTGTGGACACTGATTTGTTTCAAGGTCTCCCCTATTTACAGTTAATATTTTATAAGTTGGTTATTGCTTGTCTCATGATGTATTTTATTTGACTGTGTTTCACACAGGATGAAGATAGTCAAAGAGAGGGCCCTGCCAGATATTGAAAACTACATGTTTGAGAATCATGACCAACTTCGACAGGCAGCCACAGAGTGCATGTGCAACCTGGCAGTCAACAAGGAGGTAACTCATGGGGCATCTCGGACTTGATTGCATGCGCTAGTTTATGAGCCCATGCGATGAGGCATTCCTAAATGTGTTATCTCTGGATATCATGGTTTGGTTTTTTGGGGTATTTTTAGGTTCAAGAGCGGTTTGTGGCTGATGGCAACGACCGGCTGAAGTTGGTGGTGTTACTGTGTGGTGAGGATGATGAGAAAGTCCAGGTTGCGGCGGCAGGAGCCCTGGCCATGCTCACAGCAGCACAAAAGAAGCTCTGCTCGAAGATGACTGAAGTGGTAAGACCATAAACCTGATAAATGGTTTAAAACCATAAACCAAACACCAGTCGGCAGTGTAGACATAGCCTTGAAGGGACCTGGCTTGGTCATTAAAATGCCTCTGAAAAGGAAGGTGTAGTCCACCAGTTTGACAGTCGGAAACTTAGCGGTGAAGTGGAGACCTGGGTGTGCATGCTTCTAGTTCATCTCTGCACAAAGTAAACCCATCTGCCTTAAATGAGACTTCATCTCAGAGCTGAAACATTTTCATATAGCTATTCCTCAAGCTAAGGTCAGGATGCCAACTGTCAGGCAAGGTTGGGAATGTAGAATATTATTCTACATGAAAGTGCCATGAAAGCTTCTGACTTTAGTGTCAAGAAAAATTGGTTTCAAAAGTTTGGAGTCAGGTTTCCTTAGTTAAAAAAATCAAATAACCTTACCTGACATGAGTATTGAAGAGGTGAGTCTGCAATTCCTTCTGCTGAGAAATACCTTGTCAAACTTTTCTTGGTTGAGGTATTATTCAGATCAATACTGATGATCTCTCTTCCTCCCTTGAAGACCACCCAGTGGCTTGAGATCCTGCAGAGGCTCTGCTTGCATGAGAACATGGAAATACAGCACAGAGGGCTGGTCATCGCTTTCAACTTGATCAGCTCTGACAAAGAGCTGGCCAAGAAGCTGGTGGAGACAGAGCTCCTGGAGATTCTGACGTATGTTGGCAAGCAAGAAGATGATCCCAAGAAGCAGCACATCATTAATGTAGCACGTGATTGCCTCACAAGGTGCATGGATTATGGGCTGATCAAACCTCTCTCTCAGGTGTGAGGAAATGAAAGTACCAAAAAAGGCTGAGTGAGGGGGGGAAAAAGCTATTGAGAAATGTGGATAAGTGAGAGCCATGAGAAGAATCTAGTGCCATTGTCAAGGCATGGAATAGTTTGTGGGCAAATGTGGAGGATCAGAAACTGTATGAGCAAAAAGGGTGCGATTTGTCTGGGGAATTTGGGAAGCGTCCATCTGATTAATTCCCAGATGGTATAAATCCTTTCTGTGCCGCCATTCAGCTGATGATGAAAGCTTCAAGGCCCAGCTGTAAAGGGGGTGGTTGTGATGGAAATGTGCCAGGGCTGCTGGAAGGAAACTCAACTGAGCTGAGATTTGTTCTGCGACAATCTACAGCTCCTTGGTACTTCAGGAATTTCTAGCAATGCTGGAACAGGGAGGGTTAAATGCCTCCTATCCTGTAGACAGAAAATAAGTTGGGTTTTCGCTGTGCGCTTTTTTTTTTGGTCATTTACGGTATTTTTTTAAACAACCTTAAGTGATGTGCTAAAGTGTGTGGATGGCAGGTGAACTCTTAATAAATTCACTACTTTGTTCCATGTGGAATTCCTGTTCTGCTTTTATTAGGCAAATGAAGGATCTAAGGCAGCTCCCACTTGCAGCCTTGCACATGCTCAGCCTTGCACATGCTCAGGAAGCTGCAGTGATCAGTAGCACAGGCTGAGTTTTTACAACCTGCAAACTGTCCGGTGCTGCTGCAAGGAACATGCAAAGTCACCGTGAAAGGCTGTACGAGGAGGTGGCACTAATGGGTTATGCTGATGTTCACACCAGGATGGTCTTTGGCTCAATGGGGAATGTTGAAAATATGTATGGAAGAAGCAGACTGAGAAGCAAAATGCACCAGCTGGTCATTACATTACACTTTATTATATAAATGTTTATATTGAAGCACAGATTCTTTATGTATGCTATGGAAAACAGAAAAAAGAAATCAGTCCTTTGCTTTAATCCCTGGGGGCAAGAAAATTAAGCAGATAGTAAAGATCTTACTCAGCAATGATTTAAATGTGGATTCAAGTGAATTAAAATAATTTTGATCTTAATAAATCCTAGGCATGGTATGATTAGGTGTTGAGGTTTGGGGGTTATGAAAGGAACCACAGGGATAGTCTTTCCTTGTATGTTGATTAAGGAAAAAAAAAGGAAAAGTGCCTCTAGCTTCCTGAAGTTAGTAAAGCAAGAATTTTTAAGTTAAAAGGGAAATTTATTTGGATGGGGATTCCAGCTGCATGCAATGTCTTATTGTAAGCATATTTGGTTAAATCACTGGTGCTTTATAATCTCACTAGGAGGATATCAGACTGCTCTTCCAAACCAAATGAACCACAATATGATTTATTTTCAACCACTCTTCAATTTTGGATACCAAGTTTTAGGAATTTTGGATACCCAGTTTTAGGAATTTTGGATCTGTCTTTCAAAAGTACTTTGCATTTAACTCTACACAGAGAATTTTATCTAACTACCATGTCTGAAACCAAGACAAAAAATGCCATTAGTATCTAAGGGCCGTTATGCGAAGTTTTTCTTCTGCCACTAAAGCTCCTCTTTGGAGCAACTGGATTCTTCCAACTCATAGTGACTGTTGCTGAAATTGAGTGGGGAAACTAGTTTCATAAAAGCCATTTATTTGTCTTTTTCTTAGCTAAAAGATGGATAGAAGGCCCCATTATTATTTTCCTAGATACCTGAATAGAGGCTGTCTTAAAGGCTTTGAACACTGGATGCCTACGCTGTTTTGTAACTTCTGAGCAGTATGATGACTACAGGAGAGAGCTGGGGAAAGCCAGAAAGTCTTCCAGCCTTGGCATAGTGGCTTTCACTTGGCAATGCACCTGCACGTGGTCAAAGGCTGAGTGTCAGGTTGTGCAAGTCCTCGAAAGAAGCCTTGAGGGAATGATGGAATTCTACTGACATTCAAAGTATCTCTTTTAATCATTGCACCATTAAAAACATCTGATTTAAAATGGACTGTAGAGGCTTCCCAAGAACATCTGGGCATTTAGAGAGGACCAGCCATTACAGAGGAAATCCTTTGACTTCAAATATAGAATAAAGTAATTTCAAAAATACATAACTGTTTACTTATCAGGATCTTGTGGGGATCCAAGGTGGTTGCCTGTTCTCAATTACTAAATAGCAAGTGTAGATTTAAGTTAGCTCTGGATGCTACACAGACTAATATATTTTTAAAAATTTCTCTGTGAAATGGAAAGCATGGAGGAATAATACCAAATATAATGCTTCTTTCTAAGCCAGAGAAACGACGGACACTGTCAATAATAGCATGCTGTGCTACCCATCCCTTCATTTGTCTTAAACCTATATTTAACTTTCTCATTTCTGATGCTAGTATTCCATAGTATATGTTTACTGCTTCATCACTGTAGCACAGAATAGCAATGTCTTTCTTGCTGTAACCCTTTTTAAGGTACGTATAACAATGTTCTGCCACATATTTTGCTATTTCTTCTTTGCTTAGTTTGCTTTCTATTTTAATACAGCCTTGCACAGCATGAGCACACGTGGCTCTGCATAACAAGTTTTTCAAACGTTGGTTGGGAATATCTGTGGTAGGGTCCTCTACAATCTTTTCCATCTGGTCTTTTAGATAGCTATAGATACTGTTTGCATTACGAACCACTTTAGTCAGTGACTCAACAGGATCATGCCATTCTTCTCTTGGAAGACCAGTTTCGAAACAGTGACTTTTCTGTAAGTAGTCCAAGAAAATCCAGAAAAAGCCAGGCTCAGGGAGATCTGGGGATGAAGTTATAGCCAAGGCTTTGCTATACCAATTACCTTTCTCAGCTCGGAAATTCTGCGCTTCATCCACTATTATGTGCTTCACTTCATGAAAGTTTGTTTGCAAAAAGGCTACTCTTGTTGCAGCTTGGCAAATGTTTTTCTGCCTACAGAAAAAAAATACAAGTAGATTAAAACTGATCTCTGCATTACCAGCTACTGGGTTTGCTTGATCAGAACAAAGTGAATGCCCATGATATTGAAGTCATATCTATTAGTAGATGCCCAGAAAAGAATTTGAGCCTAACTAAAAGTACATCCCAACTTCAAACACTGCAACAGTGGTGGACCAAATAGCATACCAAATATACTGATCTGTACTCACCTACTTAAAAATGCTTGTGAAGTAACAGGGTCTTGAAATTAATAACTGGAGTACACTTACCGCACAAAATCTCTGAGAGGCTGGTTCTCACATACATAAAGAACTTCATTTTTTGTGCACTGCAGCATTGTTCTTATTTTGTCTATGATCTTCAGGGCCAGTATAGTTTTTCCTGTTCCTGGTAGACCATAAACAAACAGCTTCTTGCTTTTGTGAAGATTTTCTGACAGCACCTGGTATTGTTGCATGGTCAAGAGGTTCAAAAATTCAGAACCAACACGGTCACTTAAAAAGGACTTGAAAGACAGCAGAGCTACCGTGAGAGCATGTAAGAGATCCTTCATGTTGCCACTGGTGATTAGGCTGTAGTTTTGGGGATACATTTCTTCAATATTCAGATCCCATTCTTTTCCACCACTAATTGTGGAAGGCAAAGTGAGCAGTTTTGGAATTACACACAATTTGTGACTATAGCCCCCCGTGTTCACTAATTTCTCCTTCAGCTTCCAGGCTATGCGTCTTGAGTATTCAAAGAAATCCTTTGAGATAGGACGCTCACAGATTGTATAGAGGATAGGTGGCCTGCCCTTGGCTATTAGAAGAACATCACAAATTATGTCTTTGTTTTCTGGCAAGCCAATGTCAACAGCCCAGCTTCTGGAAAATATCAGAACTCCCTCAGAAAGCTGCTTCAACTGATTTTTCATTAAAATATCCAATCCTTGATGCTCTTGGAGGAGATCTTCAGTGAGTTTTTCTGGAGTACATATTATGCTCTGGGATTCCACTAATAAGGGAAAGGAGAAGAAATGGTTAGTGTTAGTATAAAACATGCAAATCCAGCCCTCTGAAATGATTCTGTGGAAATTAATATTGGTGAAAGGCTACAAATACAGACCATAGCTGCCTGAAATACCTTTTGTGCTTCTTCAAAATTTCCCTTAACCACGCCATGCATTTCCAGATTCTTTTGTAAAGACTACTTCCTCAGGGAGCTCAATCCTCATTTCCTAGCCATGCCTTAGTCCCTCTGCTAAAAACGCCAGCACATGACCAGCTGTTGCCAACTTTGTTCAGGAGACCTAGTGAGTAAACAAAGCAGCAATAAGGGCTCAATAAAAAGTCCCTCAGCACGTGGCTGATCTTGCAATGCCACAGAAATGTTGGATGTAACCAGCAGCAGACTCTCCACTCTGGTTCCAGCCCCAGGCTTTTTATGTATTTACATTGGGCTGATTCCCAGCAACCTTCTCCTCCTGTCCTTCCCATTTTTCACCAGATTGCAAAAAGATGTCGGCATGGCTGTGTTCGGTCCCCAGAGACATTCAGGTAGCTGAGCTCCCTCATGTACACATAGCGATAGCTGGCAGATCAGTCCTTGGGGAAGGGGGTCATCGGGCATTTGAGTGCAATGCTGCTGTCAGATCTGCAAACTATTTCAATTTCCTTCCCCTGTTTAAAGAATGTCTTCAAAATTATCTTTGACCTTGACCGTGCCCTTGAGATTCATGTTGTAAACCTACCAAAGAGTGAAAGCAATGTGCAAACGTACCTGGAAACAGTTGCTTACAAAGATCATCAACACTCTCAAGGCCCTGGTGTGAATAAACTGGCTTGGCAAGAGGTGGCCCCTCTGTCAGACTGAGCTCCAGCCTAAAGGTCTCAGAAAAATTTGAAAGATCTGGAAAAAAAGAAATAAAGACACATGATATAGCATAAGTGTTTGCTGTCCCTTAGTGCAAGAGCCACAAGCTATCCCCATGCTGGTTTTAGATCTTTTGCTCTTCTTTAAAACAACAAATGCAATGCATAGACAGAAACTTTGCAACTCCCATGGACAGCAGCTCATCAGCAACAGCACAGGCTCAGGTCAGGGACTGTGGAGCTGCTCTTGGTTTCCTTATCTCATTAGCTGCTGTTGTGAGCTTGCTCTCTGTTAGTGACACCACTTTCACTGCCCAAGAAGTGGCCAATGAACAGTTTATCCATCCACAGCTCTCAGCTTACTAGACCAGCAGCAGCCATGGAGAATGCCCCTAAAAAGCAGATGGAAAGCACAGATTAAGCTTGAAGGCAAACGGCAATTGGCATAGACTATGGCAACTATGTATAAAAACACATGCCCTGGGGTTTAACCACAAAAGCGGTCAGTTGGAGGTATGGAGAGCTCCCACTGCAAAAGCAGGCACTACCATTGGCATTAATGAGCTGCCAGTCAACAGGACCTGCTGCAGCCAGAAGTGAACAGTAAGGAATGTAAGCAGCAGAAAGACAAGTATTTAGCAAGGACCTGAAGCAGTCAAATGGTTCAGTTTGGTCAGGCCCCCAAAGAACACTGAAAAGCAGGTAAAGACTATCTAAGGCACACAACACTGCCTGGTGAGGAGCAAGAAAATAAAAGGAAATATCAAAAATGAAAAGGGATTGTCCTGCTCTGTTGGACCTGGATCAGCAGCGGTCATCCACTCAGCCCACTCGTTTGCTTTCAGTTTCCTGATGGTGTTGCCTTCCACCAGCCACGAGTCTGGGTCTTCGGCAAATGCGACGCAAGTAAATGGCTGAATCTTCACAGCACAGACATAGCCACAGTGATCTCCAGCCTCGCGGTACACTTTGAAGATTTTGTGTTCACACTTTAAGATGTGTGTATATTCTTCCCCACAGAAATGGAACAGGGTTAATTTATTTTGAATGGAATTGATTAGGAGACTTAATTTTTCAAGGTCCCCATCATCACTGCTGAATCCCTGAACTTTGCCATCATCATCCACACCGATCCATAAATACCCGCCGGCTGTATTTGCAAATCCAGCAATATACTGTGGCAATATCTCTTTGACACGAGTCAAAAATTTGTCAGTTGAGTAGTGCTTGAATTCCACATGTCCTGATTCTGTGAAAGTCAATGTCTCTCCATGTCGTAGTTGGTCCCTATTAAACAACTTGTCAACAGTGTTGTTTATAATATTAATGTCTCTTTCAACAGCCAGTATCTTCCTGATTTTAACAAGTGGTTCTGAGCTAATCTCTGTCCTGGCTTTATCTTGCTTTCTTTCAAGGAACGAAAATGCTTCTTTAGGGCTCACATGGTAGAGAGAAGAAATACCTTTTGTGTACAACCCAGTACTCAGGCTGCAGATACGTGGCTTTGTACTTGCAGAGGCTGTGTTTTTACTGCTCCAGGTTTTAACAAAAATCAGAAGGTAATTATCACGCTGTTCGAAGTCCAGGTATTCTCTCCAGTCCGGAAACAAAATAAGAGACCGAAAAGTCTCTTCTAAATCTGGTCCAATATTACCTCTCTCCAAGTTGTAAGTTTCATTTTCAATCTCTGCTTTTATGACACCTCCTCCAGAGTTCAGCAAAGCACACACTGCATGGGCAAGGGTGTATTTTTGATCTTGTTTGGAATTTTTGGGCATATTTTTTCTTGCTTTTTCACCAAAACGTATTTTTCCAACACATAGAACTACTTCAGGATACTTTGTTTCTAAATCGACCCAGACTTTCTGCTGTTGATCACCTTCAGAAGCCATTCTGGGCCTGAAACAATTGTAAAAAAGCTGCTTACTATTTATGCTGAAACATTGATCTTCCAAAGACTTAAAAAAACATTAGCTAAACAGTGGCCATCCTTTGAACAATAAATATACTGAGTTACAGATATGAGAGCAACAGGGGTTTTCCTCCACTTCCACAAAAAGTGTGCTTGCTTAAAACCCAAATTTGTCCGCAGTGCCCAAGTGTTTATTTTTCTGTCCTTGAGCACGAGGGATGTAGGGACCTTGCTGTCACCTGTCACTAACATAGCAGCAGCCTCAGTTTCTCTACAGCCAAGCTTGTTACTTCATTCAACACCATCCCCTCACATATTCCTGGACCGTGCAGCCCCTCCTCACTGCTATAATGACTCAGAAAAGGCTTGTGCGAAGCCTCACCTTGATCTTAAGAATCCAGTAATCTTACTGATTAATAATCAATGAATAATAACAACTGACCCTTCTACTTTCAGCTCTATTTGGCCACACTTGCTAGTAAGGCGGCTGAATCTTGGCTGATTGCCACTTGGCACACAGGCTGCAGGCAAACCCTTGGAAATGGCGGCAAACTGCATCTGCATCACATTTCAACCAATTCCTTAGAATGAAATCTAGCCCCCATGCTACAGAACACAAATGTGGTACAAAAGAACTTGGAAAGAAATGAAAGCGTGCCTAGAAGAGATCTCGCCTGTGACAGGTTCCAGAAGCACAGATTTGCCTTTCTTTTGGCCAAATATCAAGCCAGAGAGCTGTAGGGCACGAAAACCTCCAAGGAGCTTCTCCTCTGCATCTGAGACAGCTTCCCGCCTCTCCCCCACATTAATTCTGCTGTGGAATGTCGCTCTGCTCCTCGTAGCTTTGAGTTATGGTACAATTAAAGCAGCAAGGACATTAGCCTGGGCTAATTTTTGCTACTAACTAGGGCAATTTTCCCATCCAGTTCCATGAGCCCCCCTCTACCTTGTTGCAAAAGGACAGTCCAGCTGACTGCGGAGATCTCAGATTCCCCCGGTGTGACAGAGAAAAGTACTTACCTCAACTCTTCTTCCTAGCTCTAGGCTAAAATGTCAATATTTGAAATATTAAATCCTTAAATATTTAAGCCCCAGAATGATGCGCAGCAGAAATGGAGTACAAAGCATCCACTGAGTGTTACTTGTTCTCTCCTCTAAAATCAAAGAATCGAGAAACGAAACCTAATCTTCCTGGTTTCACTTCTCTGCTGGTTTTGTTGTCTTCTCTGTGACGAAGCACCTGTGTCCACAGACTTCACTGAATCTTTATAGCTCTGTCTAAAGGTCAAAACTGGTTTTTGCTGGGATTCCTGCCATCCAGAGCTATTCCCTCCCCCTGGCACTTTTCCAGTGGCCAAAGCCTAGCAGAGGAAAGAGACAATTAAAAAAAGAAGAAAAATTTAAAGAAGAATTAAAAGAGAAGCCTCGTGTAGCGATGGCTGAGTTTTTGCTGGGTATCTGTTCAACAAAGTTGTATATTTTTTTGAAGGGAGAGGAGAGAAAATGAAATAGTGTTGAAAAACTGTAAGCTGGCACCAGACTGCAGGAACTTGCAGAACAGGAAGGAAATCTGTGGGTGGGATTATAGCTTCACGAACGAAGTAAAAATGCTTTTTAGCTTTTGATTCCATATTGTTTAAAAGACAATCCACTGCTCACCCCCTTAGCAGGAGCTGATGTAATACCCTCCATTCCTTGCTTTATTTCCTGTTTTCTTTCCCTTCACCTCCCTGCAGGTTCCATGGTGGTAATCCAGGCTTCTCTTTATCCATGACGAAGCACAGTTTTTCCCAGTTGAATTTGCAATGGTGCCCGCCACCAGTTACTGAAGACTTCCCTACCTTCCCAGCTGGTTTCTCCTCTATGGGGCTGCACAGGGTCAGGATGAAACTCACAGGTGCATGGATGGGTTAAAAGGCTTGTTTTTTTTCTGGAACTTGTGAGTCTTCCTACGTATTTAACATTATGGGGCTATCTTCGCCCCTCAGATCAGATCCTCCTCTTGGTCACCCTCAGAAAGGCCCCGGCAGGGTCAGGAACCCCCTCCCCAGGAGAACCACGTGAAATTAATCTCCCGAACAGGCGCGCGTGTCACACGGGAATTTCCTGCAAAGTGCTGCAAACCGAACTACTGCTTAAAAACAACAGGAGGAATTTACCCATCTGGCCTTAACCAAGCAAGCATTTTATTTTAATTTCTCTATTAAATCAGATTGGATACAAGGATACATTTTTTTCACACAAAGGGCTGTGGGGCATTGGAACAGGCTGCCCAGGGCAGTGGTGGAGTCACCATCCCTGGAGGGGTTTGAAAGACAATTAGACAAAGTTCTTAGGGACACAGATTAGTGCCAGATTTAGGTTATGGTTGGACTTGATCTTAAGGGTCTCTTCCAACCAAAACGATTCTGTGATTCTATGATACTCTTCCTTCCAAAGCACCTTCTCTTCAATTGTTGCAATGTTTTTATGTCTCCCACCTTTTTTTTTTTTTTTTAATTTCCTCCTTTTTATTTCTTAGTTGTTTTGGGGGTGAAGCCGCACCCATCACACTGCCCCTGTGTTGTGGAGCGGTTTCTACACAACACGCAGCCAGGAAAGCCGGGCCCTCAGGACTTATCACCGCTTTCTGCCTCGGCTCAGCACGCCGTGTCGCTGAAGAGGCAGAGGGAAGAAAGCGAAACAGCCTCAGAAGCTGCGGTACAACAGGAACCTCCGGGTCACCGGCGACAGAGCTGGGCCGGGCCCTCCCGCCCCCTCAGGTCTCCTCAGGGCGGGAAACGCTCGCGCCGCTAACGCGCCTTCCTATTGGCGCCCACCCGGCCTCTCCGGCAGTGCCGCGCGCTGCCATTGGCTCTTGGTGACCGGGGGGTGGGACAAAGGCGGGTTGTTCCGCCTCAGGGCGGCTGGGCCTGCGTGAGCGCGCTGCGCTGGGGGCGCCCGGGGTAAGGGGGAGAGGGCCGGGGGAATGGAGGGGCTGCGGTGACCGAAGTAGGGCCGCTGAGGGGTCGGAGTGTTGGGGGGACGGACTCAGAGAGGCTGTGGGGGAGGTCTGACAGAGGGGGGTGAGCCGGCCTGGGATGAACAGGACAAGGGGAGGATGTCCAGGGGGATGCAGGGGGCTGGGGTGGGGGTATGGTGGGGCATTGGGGGCTGAGGCAATTGAGTGAACAGGAGCGGGAGGATCTGAGCGGGATTGCAGGGGGGAGACGGGAAATGGGGTGCAAGTGGGTAGCATGAGGGAAGGGTTATATCAAAACAGGCCTCTGGATGCTTGGAGAGCCACTGACTTCAGCATTTATAGGTATGACAGTTTCTTCCCTTCTTGTTTGTGGATGGGACTGGCTCTCCTTTAACTTCCTGAAATTGCAACTCGTGACCCATCTTCCCGAACTCCACCGTGGGTCTGTCAGACATATCACCCTCCTCCCTTCCCCTGCTCCCCTGCTAAATGTGCTTCAGCCCCTTGTTATCTGTAACAGTGGCAGGTAACAAGGAGAAAAACCCCCAAACACTTAATTCATGGATGAGCATAAAACTTAAACCAGCTCCTTTTATCTGTTGCGTGCTTGCAGATCAGCCAAAACTTTAACAGCTGTTTGGAGTCTCCTGCCTTGTGGGGTGGCAGCATGTATAGGTGTGTTGGGAGGAAAAAGGTTTACTGGCTTAGCTAATGGTGTTTGGGAAGGGGAAACAGAAAGCTTTTGCCTTTGTTACTCTACCAACTTGGCTTTGTCATGCACACTGCTGAACGCAAGCTCTGTGTGGAGAAACTTAAATCTGTGCTGATGGTGGATAGTGCCACCTCCTGCTGCTGCTGTGTGACAGAGGTGGGGACAGGAAGGTAGAAACAGCAACTAGGGGCTCACTTTTTCAGGCTTATCACAGCCACTCCTGTGATTTATCTTCCAAGCGTCAGTGTTAATTTACTGCTAACTGTGCTGTAGAAAGACAGAAAATTCAGAAATTCTGAAAAGAATTAATCCAGAACCCAAGTTAATCTATGTTTCCTGGAGGTGAGGAGGTGTGTGTTTGGTTTTTTTCTTCCAAGAAAAAAAAAACAGCAACCCAAAACCTAGTTCTAGTTCCTGACTTGGGAGCAAGCTCTTTATTAAATGGAAATAGATTTGCCCGAAGCAATGATGAGCGAAGTATAGTCTGAACTGGTATTGCTGAGACTCTGTGTCTTTGCTCTGACCAGGGCATGATCACCTAATCTTCTCTCTGAGCTTATTTAGGCTAAGCTCATCTACAATAAAGGGCTTTGCTTTCTCTTGAAACTTTTTGATGCACCCAAAAATATATAGAAAAATATTAAGAATTTTAGCAATTTCTTTTACCAAAACAGAAGCCTTGATTTGAAAATTGAGTAGTGCAAATGCTTGTTTGGAACTTGCTGAAATACTGGGTTTAGTGCTGAGCTTGCAGTGAGAGGGGGTTTCTAGCTTGGTATTTTGTTTGTTTTCTCTTTGTCTGCGACATGGATGATGAAACTCCACATACTTGTGCCGCTGTGTGTTCTCTGTAAATGCAATGCAGACTCCATAAAGTAGACTCCTCATTAGCAGTTTGTTTAGCTGTATTCTCATCTAGTGACTGCCAGCAGTGAGGCAGGAGTATTTTTGGAAGAGAGCTGCGAGGTCAGGTGTGGCTCTGGATGAAATGTGGCACTTTTGGGGGATCCAGAGGGAAAAGGCCGGGCCTTTTCAAGAAAGTACAGGGGGAAAAAAGCCATGCAGCTATTTTCTAATCTCACTTTTATTCTCTTCCAGGTCTTGGTGACAACTTTACATTTCTCTCTTCCTGTGGAGAAAGAAGCTTCCATGGGGAATGTGTACCTAGGGGTCCAATTATGGTGGCTTTCCCTTAACAGGAGAAGCCACATTGTTTCTGTTAAGGAAGAAGGGAAAGCAACTCAGTTGCTAATCCACTAATATTTTTAGAGTGTCTAGATGAGCTGCCAATGTGGCTTAGGTTCACTAAACACTTTTTAAGCTACTGGCAAAGTCAGGTTCTGATGGTACAGTATTGGACAACTCTAGTGCTGCTGTTAATGTTGATATAATTGTATTAAGCAACAGAATAAAGCATCCTGAATGCATGTATGATATATGACTGTAGAGAAATCACAAATTAGTGTGCAAGTCCAAATGGTGGTTTAATAAAGATGGTTTTCCTTGAAAAAAACCCTTTTCTTGTCTATTTTTAGACAGTGGCTTTAAGAATACTATTACAGTCAAAAAGCAGATAAACAGGAATGTTTGTGTAACCCAAGTTGGTTTCATAGCTCTTGTTTTTAACAATAAACCAAACACAGGTATGTATTTGGCTACAAAGGACAGGAGGGTTAGAAGAAGCAGCAAATCCAAGTTGGTGTTCTGCAGCCATCTGCTGGAACAGTGATAAAACCTGGGAGGTAATGCTGAGCCTGTTGGGCTTAATGCCTGTTGGTCAGCTAGGCATTACAGAGCACTTTAACATTTGGAAGAGTAATTACAGCTGTTCAGAACTGTGAGGCATAGACGTGGGTGGTTCTGTGAAGGTCTCTGAGCTGCTGTGGAGTTGGCCCAGTCTAAGTTTGGTAGGGACGGTGGAATGGAAGGCAGCTGGAGAGAGAAGTTAACCCTGGGAGAAGGAGGTGGAGAGGCCTTGGAGCAACATGTGTGCAGGAAACTTGGTTGTGCTACTCAGTAAATCCTTCTGGATTGGAGGGGAGGATGGCGCAGAACTTCCCCGAGAGCTCTGCGGTGCTGGCAGGTGAGTCAGCATCAGCCAGTCCGCTGTCCCAGCACTGCCCAGCTTCTCTCTGAGCGACAGACATGTAACTTGGGAAGTACAGGAGGGATTGAAGGAACAGAAACCTGTCCTGAAATAATTGTCAGTCAAACCCTCCAGTCCTTAGTCAAGGGGACAATCAGGCCTGTGTCCCTCTCTTTGGACAGGTTATTGTAGGACTGTGCAGCAGCAGAGCACCTTGGATGCTGGTTTGTCACAAAGGATAATGATGTCTGTCTATGAAGCAAAATGGATGTAGCAAGTGATGAGAATTAATATCCAGCCCAAAGCCAGCTTTGTTAAAAGTGATTTGAAATCTCAGATGGTCTCGCACCTTGATGTGATTTATTTTTCCAGTTAAGATGTGTGTGGTCTTACTGGCTGTCTAAAGGAAGAGAGGTGTCTAGGGACCCCATAACTACTGGAGAAAGAAGAAATGAGATAGTTTTTATTATTATTTTATAGTGGCACAGGTAGAAAGGTCTGGAAGCTGTATAGAGACAATGACACAAGCACTGGGGACAAATCTCATTTGTTACAGTAGGTGTTTTCCAGAGCATCTTTGGAAGTATGCAAATTACTATATTTTTCCACTTTATTTAATAACCTTGCTATCTTGCCTACAGGTGAGGAAGGATATTAGAGATTTTTATCTTCTGAAGTGGGGGGGAAATGAGATGACTTGTTCAGTGAATTAAATGTTAGAACATATCACTTAATCTGGAAAGGCTCTGTACTTTGTGCAGCAAACTTTGCTCTTCATATTCTATACGCAAAGTCACTGTGATGTCTGGAGCAGCAAACTGCTGCTCCCTAGAGCTGAGTCGAGAAAAAACCTTCCATCGGGAAAACCCGGATGTCAAATAACCAGCCATAATATCACACACATTTTCTTTTCTCCTCTGTTCGATGAAAGGATGCTTTCTTAGGCTATGAATGTGTGACATGGTTTGGGACTGGAATAATTGCAATGTAATAGTTAAATATAGACACTAAAGATTCCCAGCCTACAAAATACTAATCATATATCCATTATCGTCATCTGCAAAGATGAAAGCAGCTTTAGTCTAGTTCATCTTATGTAAATACAGCCCCTAGAAGAGCAAGCTCTGTTTTTCCAATCCTCAGAAAAGTTAGGTTCTCAATCAAGAGAGAATTTTGCTTTATAAAAGCAGATAATAACAACAGACTTATCTTTTTCAAAAAAAACTATATAAATTGGCACAGTTGCCGCTTTACGCTGGTTTCTCATTTTTCTCCTTTGTGCAGAAACTGTAATCTGCCTCTTGTATCCTTGTTTGTACACATCACCCCTTGTTCCTTTAAAGAGTCAAAAGTCTTAATTTAGAACCATGGATGGGAATCCATAGGTGTGATGTTCTCAATTTAAAGATGAGTAGCCTGAAAACACAGGGAGATTGAAGAACAGCGTGATCAGAGCAGAGGTTTAAGCCTGTTTGTGCCCCTTGGCCAAGCACTGGTGCCAGAGCTTGCCCCAGAAGCTTGAGTGCCTGGGAAGCTGTTTTGGGGGGAGTAACTCGCCTGTAAAGTTTTCCTGACCTCTTTAATTTGCTGGCTTATGCCCTCAAACGGGACTTTTCCTAGGGATGCTCTTTGATCCTCACATCTGCATTCTTCTTATCCAAATCAATGTTTCTTCCCTTTTTGTTGTTTTTAAAGGCGTTTTTATGACAGCTGATAGATTGTGGCTGTCCCATCCCTCTGAGACTGTCACAGGAATATTTGAGCAGCTAATAAACAACCAGGAGAACCTTACCAGAATTCACAAAGGCAGCAAAGCTCTGATGTACCACCAAGTTCAAAGGAGCTTTAGAGCTCCCTGATGAGCTGTAGTGGTCGAAAGTCTTCTCTGGGATGTAAAAAGGGGTGAATTTAGGCTCGCTGCTACCCAGCCACTCGGGAGAGTGCCAGGCAGGCCCTTCAGCTCTCAGGAGAGTACAGTTTGACAAGGTGCTGCAGCTCTGTGGCATAGCCCGTGATGGGGCAGCGCTGGTGAGCCTTCACGTAATTGTATACACAGCGGTAGCAAAACACAAAGCCAGAGGTGGACAGGGCTGTGGCGTTCACACGAACTTTGCGGCACAGAGGGCACACGGTCTTCAGTTTGGGTAAGAGAGCTGAGCTGGCCCCATCGTCGAGGTGCACGGGGGGTGGAGGAGTTGGGAGCGCTGTCAGAGATTTGATCGTCTCTTGGTTTTCGGAGGAGTACCACCAGTCCAGGAACTGGAGAAAGAATACGCTGACGGACAGCCCAGTGGACAGGGAGAATGCAATTCCACCCAGTGCTTTCTTCACTGCCAACCGCACTTGTGTTTTAATGCTGTAAAAGAGAGAAGATGCGGAGAAATTGCTACTACTGCACACTTGGCCATCTGCAAACCAAGGCAAAAAGGACTTGGGGAGTAAGTCACAGCTTTATACAGCTTCTTAATGCTAAGGAAGGTGGTCAGTGTGTCCCATGATTGTAATGAGGGATCTGCTACGATGCTTCAGATTCTTTGTATTTTAGGAAAGCT
Source organism: Columba livia (assembly GCF_036013475.1). Classification (NCBI taxonomy): domain Eukaryota; kingdom Metazoa; phylum Chordata; class Aves; order Columbiformes; family Columbidae; genus Columba; species Columba livia. Next base: position 5,955,178 of record NC_088621.1, read on the forward strand.
TCAAGTTTGCAAATATTGTTGCAGTCTTTGGTTAGAAAAGCACAGATGAAGACTGAACAGGATAAAGGCTGGAGTGCCAAAAAACACCCCCAAACCTTGCAATTTGATTACCACAAAATCTTGCAAAGCTAATTCCTGCTACTTGTTTTCTTGTTTACACTAACGATATACCCTTTTGAAACACACTTTGCCAGAGATAAACTTCATCTTGAAGAATTCGTGGAGAACAAGACAGTTTTACTTGCAGCATCACCTCCAAATTAACACACCCCCGGAACCCTCTAGAAAGCAGCAGAACTCTCTAGAAAGCAGCAGCTAAGCCACGTTCTGACATACCTGTGTGCACGACTCGAGGTGGCTCCAGCCACTTTCTCCTCCAGGGCCTGGATATCCTCTGCAGTCAGCCTGACCAGGCGAACGCCAGCCAGCCGCAGCATGGGCGAGTGGTGCTGAGCTTTCCCGAGGATATAGCACAGTTGCTGGATAAGAAACCAGCCTTCCCAGGTCATGTTTACAAAGGGGTAGGCAGCTAGGAAGGCTCGGTAAAAGCGCTTCCAGGATGATGATGGAGGGTGGATGGAGTACTCATCCTCTTCCCTCAGGCTGGACACCATTTTCTCTAGTTTTCCTTTCAGGTAAGGAACAAGAACCAGCAAGAGGAGAGACTTCCAGTGCTGCCTCTTGGGCAGGCCAGCAGTGGCCAGAGGTTGCTGTTTGCAGTCTCCTATGGGGATCCTCTTCAAGCTATAGAAGTTTTCAGAAAAGGAGGCGCTGAACCGGGCCAGGTAGTGCTGCTGGAGCAGCAAGTCCAGAAAGACGTAGATCTCATCAAACCAGCGCCAGAGGAAGCCGTATCGGCCTGGGTTAGACTCAGCAAGCACCTATGGAAAGGGACACAGAACAAACTGAAAGTGGACTGATGTGCTAAATTACAGTAGCTATAAATTATGTCCCGGTTTGTAACGTGAGCCAGGAGGGCCAAAACTGTTATGCTGGCTTGTGAGCGAGGCCAGAGGTAAACCCTGGTGATGAACCGGGCTGTGCAGCCTCCCCAAGGTCTCTCACAGACCCTTCAACCCAAGCCCCAAATCACCTCGGCGTCCTGCTGCCTCCGGACCTGCGGGGAGGTGGCCGCCGCCAGCCCCTCCTCTCCTCCCCAAGGCCCTTTACCTTGACTAGGTGCTGCAGAGCGGGTTTCACGGCGGCCATCAGGCTGTCCTGGGCCACCGCCTCGAAGATGGAGGGTCGGTCGTCGCCGGCCGAGGCGGCCGTGAGGTGAGCGCCGAGCTCCGCCATGGCTCCGCCGCGCCGCGCCCGGCCCGGCCGCCAGGGGGAGCCCCCGCCGCGACCCGGAGAGCAGCCTGCCGCTCTGTCTCCTCCCTCCGCGCCTCTCTATGGCGGCAGGGGCGCGGCCGCTCTAGGCGGGGGAGGGATCATTCTCGCGAGTCCTCCCGGTTCCTTCCGCTCCGCTTCCGGTTCCGCCGCCGCCGCCCCCACAGCGGTGTGTCCATCCCGGCGCCGTGAGTAGGTCCAGGGGTGCACTGGTGGGGAACGGGGAGGGGGGACTGGGGCAGGGTGGGGCACTGGGAGGGGTGAGGGGCACTGGTGGGGAACTGGGAGGGGTGAGGGGCACTGGGAGGGGTGAGGGGCACTGGTGGGGAACTGGGAGGGGCTGGAGGCGCTGTCAGGGGAAACTGGGGGGAGGTGAGGGGCACTGGTGGAGGAACTGGGATGGGAGGGGGTGAGGATCACTGGAATAGGGTGGAGTGGGTCACTGGTGAGGTACTGGGAGGGGGTGCAGAGTCACTGGGAGGACAGGGGATGTGTGTGCAGAGGTACTGGGAGGGACACTAGAGGGGTGAGGGGGTGGGACTGGGGGTGCACAGGGCTGGGGTGGAAGGGCAGGGGCTGGGATGGCTCTTGGTGGGACTGGGGAAGGGGGGTGGGGTGGGCATGCATGGAATGAGCTACTGGGATAACTGGTGGGACTGGGCAGGGGTGAGGGCTGGGGTGCTGGGAAGGGAGGAGCTGATAGGAACTCGGGGCATTTGAGAAAGGAATGGGGAGCACCAAAGGGGTGTTTGCCTCCCAAAATGGAAATGAATTACCTGCCCCTTGCAGGTACCGTCAGGGCTGTGGGTTTCTAAGCTCAGGCGCTGCTTTCCTTTCACCACATGTGTTCAGTCGCTCTGTTTAGTTTCATGATGCTCTGATGGCCCTGAGTCACACTTGGGCTATCGTGCAGCTACTCGAGAGGCTTTGCAGGTGGCACAAGTGCAGATAAGAGGTGGTGACACCAGCTGGAGTGTAAGGCAGCTTAAACTGGGGATTGCCTTGGAGATTTGGGGGTTCAACACTGAATTGTTTCAATGCTTGGGAGCTTGGATCAATATTGAGGCCTTTAGTCTGCCACCTTCCTGTTGACACCTCTGAGATCGGTGGTGGGGAGCTGGTCAGGCAGTTGTTAGAGTCACATGTGGGGCAGAGCAGGTGTTGGTCAGGAGCAGGATACGGTTTTCTGTGTCATTTTGGGCTGAGGAGGCTCATTTTTCTGGTTGTGAGGGTTCCTTAGTCTTTTAGTTTAGTCATATTTTTGGTTCAGTCTACATTTAAATGTCAAGCCAATGCTTATAGCATTAAGCATTGCCAGAGCTTCCAGAGAAATTCCTCTCTTCTTTTTTGCTGGGGTTGGAACAGGAGCCTTTTGCCATCACCATGAACACCTCTTACCTGTTTCCACCTTAGCAGGTGCTGGACACAGAATGATAGTAAGGAGGGAGCAATCTGATGTAGATTTCTCCTAAAAAATACCGGGATATTCATGATGTTGTCGTAATTTATCTTGGCTCTCTTCAGTTTAGATTTGTGCATGAGAAGCTGGCATTTTCGTGAGTTATTTAAAACGTTGCTATTTGTATGCCTGGGCTATTTTGTTTTTGGCCTTCATCTGAGACTTGCTGAATTTGCTCAGGGGATGAGATAATACTCGGTGCTGCTGCAAGCTGTCCCTGAACAATGTGCAAAGCAAGCTCTGACAGACATGAGGCAAAAATCTGTTCGCTCCTGAGAAAAAGAGCTTTCTCCTGTGTTGTGTTTGGAATACAGTCGTTTGCTTTTTGGCCTAAGTCAGATCTTATTTATGTCTATCAAAACAGGTTGTAAATACATGTGCTGTGCTTAGCCTTATCTGAGTTTAAGCATTTCTAGGATTCATGTTTCCAAGTATGTGAGCTAAAGGTAGAAAAACAGCAGATTGTCCTGATTTTGAGGTTAAAGATCATCTCTGAAATTCAGCAAAGTTTCCTCCTCTGTGTAGCTTTATGCAGCTGAGATGTTGTGTATGGTGGGCTGTTTTTTCTTCTGGATTTTCTCTATAATCTGCTGCTCTGGCCCCTGTTAAAACAATATCAGACTGGCTCAGCTGGGAGGTATGACCCAGCCTGACAAATCCACATATAGTGCAAACAAAGAACAGTGAGGCTGTGTTCAGTGCCTGTTGTGTGGCACGACGCCAGAAACTCTCACAAAGGAAAACATTTAAGTCATCTTTTAAGCTGGGCTCAAATCCGAAGGAATGTGTCAGCAATAACATTGCAGCTGAACATGGGCTGTGTTTTTAATTATGGAACAAGACCCACAACAGCTTCTTCTTTTGTGATGCTGTGATTTTTTTTCCTGGAAGGATTGCAATGTTGTGGCTCGTGTGGCTTTCCCAACCCAGCCTCTGTTTTGGAAGGAGGGCAAACCTCTCCTGCAGGAGGAATGCGCTTCCAGAGCTGTCCCCAGGCATAGTTTGCTCTCCAGCTTGGCAGGAGCAGAAAGAGAGAGCAATCAAACCAAACCCAGTAATTCTGCCTAATTGGGATGAGGCAGCAACCACGCAGGCAGGAGCTCCGGGGAACTGGGCGAAGCAACAGGTTGTTTCTCATCTGCTTTGCTTGGCAGGTGGACAAGATTGCGATTACTCTGCTGTAGAGCACATTGAAGGGGGTAGAAATTGCTGGGAATTTAGCTGCTGAGGTATTAAACTTATCCAGGTGGGAAGGGAAAAATGAACAGTGGTGGTGTTGGGGTTGTTGAAGGGGTAAGGTAGGAAAGTGTTAAGCACCAACAAGCTGGTTGCGCTGCTGTTCAGAGTCTTGGAGTTCAAAGCTGAGCTTGTCCTTTTGTTGCTGAGCCAGCAAGACCTGCGGGGTTCAGAGGCAAGACAGGTGGCGTTTAGGGAAGAGATGGCTTGCTGCTTTGCTGATACAATTTAAGGTCGTGGAAGGATGTACAAGAGAAGGGGAATTGGGCAAAAAAAATACAAAAAGGGGGAAAGAGGTAGGAAACCCCTTTTTTTGGCATGGCTTTAGGGTCACAGGTTCTTAGCACCAGTGCAGACTTCCATCAAAACCAGTAAAACTGCCACTTCTCTGCTTGTTGTTAAGCCAGTACTTGAAAATTGTTTGAGTCATGTGTGTTATGGAGCTGGCAATTGTAAGACTGAAATGACGGATAGCCACGTATGTTTGGGCAATCCCTGGATTCTAAGGTATTAATAATTTGGTTCTGTGGAGCAAGAAAAGTGCTGGTGAGACCATTCTCGCAGCTCTGCTAAGTACTTGCTGGCCCAGCAGCGTTTTTCGGTCCAGTCCACAAAAATGCAGCTTAGCCCTGAAATGATAAGCTTGTGTTTGTGTCCGGGGCGGGATGTCGGATCTTGGCAGAGAAATATTTCAATTTCAAGGTTGAGAGAACTGAAAAATAATGGCTTTTTTTTTTTTTTTTTTTTTAAATAAAAAAGCTGCTTTGCATCTCCCAGGAACAAAAGAAGGGAAAGAAATGAAAGGGCCTCGGGGTGGGTATTGCAAATAGGGTTAATTGTTCCTTCCATCAAGATGCAACACAGGAAAGTATCGTTAGGGGGAGATGACAGTTTCCTTTGTCTGAAACATGGACTTCTTGCTTCCAGTCAAGATATTAAGTGTGCAATGCTTTTTTGGAAAACGAAATTGTGTACCCAGGGGATAGACAGCTGCAGAACATGTCAAGATCTGCTGGTTATAAGGAGTTAAAACCCACCTTTTTCCCTTCTGAAATAGAGAGTATAAAAAGCTGGGCTGAGCACCGCAGCTTCCCCAGCCTGTCTGCCTCAGGCTGTTGTGTTTTCACTGACGTGGTTCATCTGCGCCCTTTAAATCCCTGGGTTTGCCAAGTAACATCAGCAGCAGGTGCAGAACGGAGATGGTGAAACTCGTCCCTGTGGATGGGAAGCGTTTGCTGCTTCTCTTACGTTACGCACTCACCAACCGTCTTTCCTCCGAGTTCCTGCCTTGCAAACTGCGTGTTGTCAGCTCCGAATGCTGTTTGACTTGTTTGACTCCTTGTTCTTTTTTTATGATTGTTCTCAGGTGTTTTAAGGAGCTGGAACCATGACGGATTCCAAATACTTCACGACCAATAAAAAAGGTTGGTGTTAGGCTGGTGCAGTGGATTGGAGGTGGTGGGCGGCTATTTTTACACAGCTTTTTTAACTGCATGCAGATGAACTTGTGCTTTTCTGTGAGCTCTGTCCCTGTTTCTCGTCTTAATCATCCAGGGAGAAACTTTGAAAGTAGGTCACATGGTGACAAAAGACAAAACTGATGCATTATACAGTTTTGTGATGCGCAAAATGACCCAAATTGCTGTTTTTTTGAGGATCAGAGAACAAAATGTTGGGATTTCAGCTCAGATCTGGTCAAAGTTTTAGTTATGGGCTAACGAGTTCAAGACTACGGATGGTTGTTCTGTTGTGCATCACAGGATATAAGTTGATTGAGAGACATTTAATATTTAAGGTGTAGGTGTATATCCCTACATCACACTGTTGCAAAGATGATGGGATTTCTAATCACTGTTTCCTCCAAAGCTGCAGGGCTGTGTTTGACTTTCCTCTGGCTTCACTGGAGGTGCGGTGGGCACCTTGTCTCAGGACAAACTGCAGCACTTAAAAATGGGACGACTGGGAAGGATCTTTGAGCAATTTTACCCATTCATCTGTTCCAGAGCAGGGCTTGTTCTGCTGAAAGTGTCGCAGGCACATTTTGTTTCCTAAACTGTTCTTGAAGAAAACAGCGTTTATCCCAGCTTTTGCTGGCTGCAATTTAAGCCTGATGTTGCTCATCCTTCTCCAGTGGATGTGGAAAATGGTTCACATTAACCTCTCATTTTCAGAACGGCTGAATGTTTCTGGTGAATGCTCGCCAGTGAAAAAACTACAGCGTTGATCTATTTATGGTTTATTAAGGTTTAGAATGAGCTCATAAATTAAGCAAATGCAGTCCACATCTTTAAGGAACAACTTTATCTGTAAGTTCAGTCCTAAAGCAGACTCAATAACCTGTGTTTTGCATGTTACTTTATTTTGCGAACTTGCTTTGCCACTTTTGAGATCCAGCCTGAACTGATTTTTCCATGCAGTAATATCTGAAAGAGCTAGTGTCACGGAAATGGCTGTTTCGACAACCACAGCATCCAGACGTGCTGTCTGACTTGCTGCTTTTGTTAGTACTATCTCTGTCTTTTGAATTTGGAAGGAATTTGTTCCACTGGACTAAATTTGTGCTTTCCTGTTTCTGCCACTGTATCACAGCAATTTGGCTGCACCACAGTCTGCTGTTGTCTCGTTGCATTCGCAGGAGGCAGGCGGTGATGAGCAAAAGTTAAAAAGTCTGGACAAAATTCCTAACTAAGTTAGTTGTTTTTCTTGCAGGCCCTAATCTGGCATCTCCAACTATCTCTTCATCCTGGTTATATAATAGTTGACTCTGAGAAACAGACGCTACAGTGATGTGGTGTAATGTTCTAGAAGTGGGAGAGCTGCAACACGCAGCGTGCTTCTTGCTAACTGCTTTCTCGTTAGCAAGTTATAGCCCATATCGTTCTCTGAGTGTCGCAGCTTTGCTTCTCATTCAAGCACGTTCTCCATAAGGTCTGACAGCTTCCACATGCTGCTGTACTAGTTTTATGGGAACAACAGGCTGGGAAAGCAAAAAGCCACTTTTGAACTATCCCTAAAGTGAGATCCTTTTCTCCTCCCAAGAGGCTCAACCTGTTTTGTCTTCTGCCAGGAGAGATTTTTGAACTGAAGGCCGAACTCAATAATGAAAAGAAAGAGAAGAGGAAAGAAGCTGTGAAGAAGGTTATTGCAGCCATGACTGTGGGGAAGGATGTCAGGTAAAAGCAGCTTTTCTTGCACCTGAAGCAGCTCCGATTCTCCTGGGACTCTGTTGGGTGCAGTGACACACACTTCATGGAACAGCTCTGAGTTCGTCATCTCAGCTGGGTAACGAGGCCGGCGGTGTCCTTGTCTGTGCTGAGCCTGACTCACAGTTTCTCAAGCTCCTTCCTGTTACCAAAAGCAAAAGAAACAACCGTTGTCAGTGCCAGTTTAGCTGGGTGCCTGTTAGCCCTTTTTGTTTAAAAACCCATCCAGAATTCAAGTGTTTTAGGTGGCACTTTAACGATGTTTTCTCACTGCTTGCTAGCCTGGGTTTAGTCTCAGAAAGGTGATTCCAGGTGTTTTTCTTGGCTTTGTTTTTCATAGAGTAAATTTATGCTACATTTTGAAATGAGTTATTTTTAAATTGAACCTTTGCGTCATACCAGCTGAAGGACAAAGGCATTTACCTTCTGCGACACTGTCCCCAATACTTTTTTCTGTCTTTGAGGCAACCAGCACAACTTACTTGAGTGAATACTTTCTTCCTTCCAGCTTCTCCAGGACTGGAGTCAACCATAAAGCCGCAGTAGTCCTGGATTCATGGCAGTGTGGGCTGTTGTCACGAAAATTAATATAAGGTTGCAAATTTAGTATTATGACTACATCACAGAATGAACAAACAGATAAACTGGAAGAAAAAATAATCCTTTTGGCCAACAGCACATACTGTTCACCTTTAGATCTCTACAGCATAACCAAGAGCTGCAGATATCCCTGTGTAACTTCTACAGTGCTGTTTACAGATTGCTGCTTGATATTTGAGTGAAACTCAGCTTGTGAGCACTTAAGCTCTCAATTGCTCTAGCGTTTACTTATCTGAAATTCAGCAGGTTCTTTGTAAGTGTCTTGCATTACCAAAATATTTTTAAGCAACATTTTTTTTTCCTGTGGGTTCATTTCTAGGCCTGGCATGGTAGAGTTTTCTGGTTTGGTGAACTCTCCAATTAAAACACCATGAGGAAATTGCATTAGTTTTTACCTGTTCCTGTGTTAAAGCTCTACAAGTGATTGAATTATTATTATAAAAGCCATTGCAAACTGTTTTGGGAGGGAAGTTGACCTGCCATGAGACAGCATGGTACTTAAAGTGGAGCTGCAGTTTTCCTGGCTTCCTTGATATTGTTATTAATACTATCCCCTTTGCATACCATGCAGTCTCACTGTTCTTCTTACTGTTGTCTGTCCAGCTCACTCTTTCCTGATGTTGTGAACTGCATGCAGACCGACAACCTGGAGCTGAAGAAGCTGGTCTACCTGTACCTGATGAACTATGCCAAGAGTCAGCCAGATATGGCCATTATGGCTGTCAACAGCTTTGTGAAGGTAACTTGCTCCCGTGGCTTGTTGGAAAATAGTCCAGCACAGCAGCTGTCCCTGTGTCTCCTTTGTCCGTTAGCCTTTGTGAACTGCCGTTTGTCTCTGCTTTTGTACGTGAGTCTCTGGACTGGGGGTGCTTGTAGAGGAGCAGAAAATAAGGAGCTGATGTGCTGAATCCAATGGTCTGGGTCCCCTCTGCTGCTAGTTATTGCAGAGGAGATGACTTAAGTGCCCCTTTGAGTGGTTGTGAGAGAGCCTGCTCTGGGGAAAGCTGCTTCTATTGTTTTACTGATCATCATTAAAGACACAGCTTCTGGCATTGGATAAAATATTTTATATTGTTCATCTTCCAGCCTTTGTAGTATCTTTGTCATATGGTTGTTTACTTCTTGTCTGAATGTTTCAGCTGCGCTCTCTGTGAAAAACATTTATCTCTGGTGAAACCAAAAGACGATTCATTGGAAAAATAAGAGCCTGATTGCAGTATTGCCTTTAATGCTGTTGTCAAGTTGCCTCTCCATATCTAGGAAATGTTATTGGATTGGATGTATGTAAAATTACGTAGCCTTGAAGTATGAAGTGTTATATTCCCTTCTGGTTTTTCCTTATCAGAAAAGCACCTCTAGATGAGCCTTTGCTTAGTGCTTCGTATGTTGCAAACTTAAGGAATAAGCTTGTGTCTGGAACTGATGGCCTGTAAGAAATATGCCTTAATGACTGTTGAATTGTGTTTACTTGTTGACTTTTCACATTATATTCTCTTGCTCTCTTGAACCACTAAGGCCAGAAACCAGTATTTTATTCTGTCTGAAAGTTGCCTGTGGCTGCGTTTTGAGTGGTGAGAGTTGCCTCTCTAGCTTAGCTGTACTTCAGGTTCGGCTGCTAGACCATGTTGAAAGCAGCTTTGCCTGTGGAGAACCAAGGGACACTGAGATCACAGTTTTACAAGCTATTGTAGCCTGAAACCATCTTGAGATGGTGTAGAATGTTTCTGTGAATGAGTAAGTTCCACCTTTTATCCCTGATCTGAAATAACTGCCTGTTTTTAGCGTATAATTGGGATGGTTTTTGTTTGAAATGAGAGCAGCCTGATTCTGCCTGCAGAGAAGATACCAGTGGCCAGCGGTGCAGATATGCTTACTGCATATTCTGTCCCCTCGCAGGACTGTGAAGACCCAAACCCTCTAATCCGTGCTCTGGCGGTCCGTACGATGGGATGCATCAGGGTGGACAAGATCACGGAGTATTTGTGTGAGCCTCTGCGCAAGTGTTTGAAGGATGAAGACCCTTATGTACGAAAGACCGCAGCCGTCTGTGTGGCCAAGCTGCATGACATCAATGCCCAGATGGTGGAGGATCAGGGATTTCTGGATTCCCTGCGCGACCTGATTGCAGATTCCAATCCCATGGTAATGTATGCATCCTTCCAGTGCATTGCTTGAGTTTGTAATGGGCAGATAATCAGAAACATGAAGACTTTTTAATTGCAACTGATGCACCATGATGAATGCGTTTGGTTAGAGAACACTTGTTGCCTCAGAAAATAGGAAATGCCTTCTGTTCTTAGATCTCTTTGGGCATTTACCTGTTTTGCCTGTCTTGAGTGCTGCAGCAAAAGTTTAACTTCTGGTCAGATGAGTCAGAAGATCAAGAAATACTTGATGCAACTACGTTGGTGACAGCTTGTAGTTGTTGCCTTCCTGCCTTGGCTCTTCTTGGAGTAAGAGGTTGGATTAATTCATTCACTAATGCAGATAAATCCACTGGCCTGTAAGCAGTGGAGAAAATGTTTATGTTTTTAATATAGTCAAATGAAATTTCTCCATGATCAGGTGGAAGGCAGCCCTACCTAGAAGCTGTTTTTAAATAAAATGTGTGTATCAGTACCAGGTATCAAAAGAAAGACTGCTGAAAAGAATGGTACAGATGGTTCTATCCCTATGGCCTGTTCCTCTGTAAACGGTGCATCTCAGTCATTGCAACCTCTTATACACACTCATTCATACTGATATTATTATAAATGTTTCTCCTCTTTTGATTACTTGTGGAAATAGACAACATTAGACACTTAATGAAGCAGGATTTTTTTTAGACAGGAAATCCACACTTGTTCTGTCTTCTGAGAAATGAGGATTTTGAGCAGGAGCTAAAAAACTCCTGTTGAAAAATAGTCTTGAAGATGGGGTTTTTTATGGTTTTGTAATTGGCTGCCTTTAGCACATGAGCAAGCACTAAGCATTCTAGCGGGGTGCTGGGTAGAGTAACAACTCCATCTGTGGCTTGCTAATTGCTTTATAATTGTGCGGAGATCAGAGTGCATGTTTCTATCAGCTCAAATCGCCCTCATCATAAAGATATCTAAGTTGGAGGTGACCTTGTTAGAAAGTTTTGGATTTTTTTTCGTATTTTTGACTAATAGTTTATTATAATTGAATTGTATGAGATTGGGGATGTTCAGGGCATTGCTTTGAAGTCCTGTTGAGGTGCTACAGGTGCACAGCCAAGGTGCCTTTATTTAAAGCCTCTTTATCTGGGCTTTTTGTTGTCAGGATCTGACCTTCATTCAAAACCAGTAATACAGTGATCTTTTGAAGAGGTGCAGGGTTGCACCCGGCCAGACGAGCTGCTGTAGTTGTGATTAAAGTACTGACACCCGAGGCTGGTAGTTCAGTAGCTTTTTCTAAAAAAACCTCTGTGGTAGCTTTGCAGTTTCTCATGCACTAATGAATTCAAACTTCTAATTGCATATATTTTGGTATGGGTATATATGGCAAGTTACCAGCTGGGTTGGTGATTTAGTACATTCATTTCAGCTTGGTTATCTGAGATGTCCTACCTTGTGCAGGCAATGGGCCAGTAATGCATACAAGGGCTTGGTTCGATTACTGGGTAGTGACGCTGCAGAAGTTTGATTGTGGACGGAGCCTTTAATCTCATTTTACAGATGAGCCTGAAGTGCTTGTGACCGCCCTTTGTCACTTGGGATCCTGCTGAAGAGTTTCCCCCCACAGAGGGAACCCTCATTTCTTCCCAGAGCTGTCTTAAGGCAAACCTTAATTTTTGCTCTGCATTTCCTTGCATGAAGCTTGGCAGAACCAGGTCTGGATGAATATAAAGCCAGATCCTGGCTGCTCTGGGCTGTCAGCGTGCTGCTGGACTCAGTCAGTCCTCAGGGTCTTTCTTGCTGGTAACTTTGGTGTAGTGCAACTCAGAGAACGTGTTCTCCCGTTATCCTCATGTACTAACAACATACCGTTTCAGTATGGCGTCCCAGGATTTTGGGGATCATACACAGATAGCAGGTGACTCTAGATCACCGTTCACACCCAGCAACAGCAGCAGCTAACAATGAAGTGGGAGCTGTAGGGCTGTTATACACCTACTGATGGCCAGGGGCTCTTTGGAGTCTTGGACAAACTTTTCCTGATACCATCTTGTTCTGTAACTAGTGGGTTGGACCTCATGACTCATTCATTGCTCCTTGTTGGACTCTTGCAAGTGCTGAGCCCTGGTGATGAAGAGCAAGACCACGAGATGGCAGCAGTTTAAAGCAGAACCAAAGGTGTTGATCATTAGACACCTTATTTTGTAACTGGTTCCCTCCTGGCTTTTATCACTGCACTTGCTTTTCTTCAGGAATGTAAATATTAGCAGAAAAAACATAAGAAATCCATCTTAAGCCTTACTGGTCTTTTGGCATTTGAATGGAACAACCTTTTTCTATCCAAATATTTTAAGTCCTTGACCTTCTAGGATAACTTTTAACCCATGGAATAGTTTTCTCGTCAGTCTCCCTGCTATCCTCGTAGCTTAAGGTGGGATGATGTCACCTTCTCCCAGATCTTTTCTGGGTGCTGTTGGGATTTTAATTCCTTGTAGCATTTCTTCTTCCTCGTGGTCTGCTCGGTCACTGATGTGCTGGATCAAACCTTTCCCAGGTGTGGCTGTTCTGCTGGTTTTTCGTGGGCTGTATAGATACAGCCCTTATGTCCTGTCCAATAATACGTCGTGTTTTACGTGACATCTGTACATCACAATTTATTGAGAGAAAAGCTTGTGAATGAATATGGAGTAAACTGAGGTCACATAAAAAGCTGATTAGTAATTAGCATTTAATAACCTGCACTAAGAAGAGAATCTGTTGAGATCTGACAAGTAGAGGTGGTGAGGTTCATCTCGATCTAATCGGAATTCCCTCTGGCAGTATTGAGGTGTTTTAGTTTGTAGGCTAGACTAAAAACCTATTGATATAGATGACAGTGCTCTCTTGCCTCTTCCACGGTGACTGCCAGCCAGAATTTCCGAGTATATGTTTTACCTTCCTGGATGGCCTTATGGACGAAGAAGGCCCTCATTTCGTTCTTCTTTTTTCTTCTAGCTGTCAAGTAATGTGTCTGTCTCAGACAGTACCCTGAGGCCGTCTGTTTAGAAACAGAAGCAGCTTTTACCTCCTGGTCTGTTCTCTACTGTGTACTTTGCAGGAATTTTTTCCCTCTTTGCTCTTGTGATAAAACAGAAATGAGCCCCTTGCTGAGAAGCTGTTTGTGGTCCTCTGCATCCCAAAAAGACTTTGTGGCTGGGATGTAGGACTTTTCTTGTACAACGGGGTGGAACACTAGCTTCCTGGGCATGGGAGAGCGCTTGGACTTCTCACAGCTGTGTTTTTTTCCCTTTGCAGCTGATGTTTTAACTGGTACAGGAGTGAATCACCACTCCTGGATTGGTTCATGGTTCCTGCTTGTGAAGGCTGGGAAGGACTTGAAAATTCACATCCTAGTATGGAGCTGAATATCACTGGGAGCTGTGGGCTGTGCCTCCACACCATGTCCGCAGCCTTAAAAAGTTCTTCTTCAGCCTAAGTGTTGGAGGAGAATGTAGGTTGTATCTTGAAGTCCCCCAACCATGTCTCTGTTGGTCTTGTGTGTGGTTTGGGTTTCTTTTCCATCTGCTTGTGCTGCAGGTGGAGATAAGATTTCCTTCTTGGAGGCACCTGATGGCATTTCTGTGCATCAGTGGGTGGAATTTGTTTACCCAGTGTTGGATACGTTATGCTGAATGAGACTGTTGCACTGGTGAAGGATGGGGGCTTCTCTTTGGGGCTTTTTTATAGGGTGTTCCTGCGGTTCATACGAGGCTGCCCAGGAGGGAGAGCAGCGCTTTTTGCAAAGTAAGCAAATAGCTGGCAGTAGCAAGCTGGAAATTAGGTAGAGGTTGCTGTGTTTTGGTAGGCTTGTGGATGAGGGATGCTCATCTTGAGCGTTTTCTGTGGAAATCACGCTTTCCCCTGCCTTTTGAATCCCAGCAGTCTGACAGAGCTGCAATGAGTTTGTATGATAAAGCATAAATTTCCATGACTCCGCAGAGTCTGTCATCCCAGACCCCTCATTTATAAAGCTTAATTGACAAATTCATCCATCAGAGAGCTGTCACCTTCCAATTACTGCTACCAGTATGTGTCTAATTTTGAAAGCGTTAGTCTTGCTGAATAGATCATTCCAGGATCTCCAGTATCAATCAGGATGCTGGGGAATTTTGTTGACATGTGTCTAGATGTTACATTTTCAATCGAAACAGACACTTCTAGCTATTGACAAGCACCATTTGTCAAAAAACCCAATGGCAGTGATGTTTTATAACTGCACACCCTCCTTTTTGTGGCTACACGAGGTTTTTATTGATGCCTAGCTTTAGGATGAGAGACAGCCACTGGATGGTGCCAGTGAGAGCCTCTGCAAGGAAAATTGCAAAGGGTCTTGGAAAAAGAGAGTTTCTTCCACTGGAGGGGCTCAGCTGTACCAAGGAGAAACCCTTTGTTTTGGAGCCAGCCCTGAACACCTTCTTGCCCACCTACCACAAGAGGCTCACCTTTAGGGGATGTCTGGTTTCCTGTCTTAAAACTAACACATTCTGATTTCTCTTTAGTCTGTCACAAACTGGCATTTTTCTGCAGTGTGCAGGGAAGCGCAAAAAGCAGTTAGGGCGAGCACGCCGTGGGAAGCATAACACTTTGACTTCACTTTTATTGCCACCTCTAGAAGAAAAATCACCCCGCTTACAAAAAGCAAGCAGGAGGTCTGCCCCACCTGGGCAGTTTTTGGGTCGTGGTCAGGAGCTGATCACGTATCCAGCAGCGCGGTTCCAGACTTAGAGGTGCTAAAGTACAACCTCCTGCAATGGAATTAGTGGAAGATGAATGACTTACCCAAAGCCCTAGAAATCCGTCACAATTAAGGCTGAACAGGGGAGCTATTACTTTCCAAGACTGTGCATAGACTGGGGATGTGTTGGTCTCCCAGAGTTTTAATTTAAAGCCATATATGCTGCATGCATTAACAATGAGAGAGGTTCATATAGGCTGTCTGACTTGCCTGATTGGGCTGTTTTAATTGTTCATAGCCCATTTCTAGGAAAGGAAAGTAGATGAGAGGTAGAATTATAATATGAACAGAAGTAGGGGCCGTATACCATGGATCTTGTCTGTGTTGGTACTCATTAGGGCCCTTTCGGGCACACAGCATCATCTGTGGCCATGAAAACAAGTGGCCCTGGGAAATACACATCCATGCAGATGCCAGTAGTGTCCCATCTGGGAGTCTGTGCTCAATGAGATGAATGTACCATGTAAGATCAGTGCACTGTTCAAAAATCTCAGCACCTCTCCCCTCTCAAAAACACCCCATGGTCCTGGCTCTCCTGAGGGTCGGAGCCACCAGCCGTGCTGGGAAAGCCACCTTTCCTCAGCAGCTTTTCAGAGCCCCTTCATTTTTCCTCCTTTTCTTCATTTTTCTCCTCATGTTAATGGGATGGTGAGCCAGAGGTTCCTGCTTTAAGCACTGGAACATTGTATTTCATTACCTTCATTACACACTTGGTTTAATTTCCAATTAGCCTGGGATGCTAACAAAATAATCTGATTGCTTTGACTGTTTGATGTTCTAGATCTGCCCAGCTTCCCTCCTGTCCCTCCACCCCTGCAAAGCTTTTCCGCGTGGGTTGATAGACAGACACTCAGGTTTTCACCCACCCCCTTTCCTCCTTGTTAATGTATTTTATACCATTTGCTCTGAGCTAAAGGTTTGAGCTGCCAGAAGGAATAACCGGTAAATCCGCGTTGCTACCTCTGCAGCTCTCCCTGAGGTCGGATCTGGTCTCTCTGGCTGGGGAGCGGGTTTGTCTGTAGGTGGGTTCAAAAACGTTGGGTTCTTGTTAAATCTGTAATGTAGTTTTAAGCACAAGGTTTGTTTATTTATTTATTTTTAAGTAAGAGCTTGTGAGATTTAGTTATCCTCATCCCAAAGACACTTCTACAAGACTCTAAGTTTGTTGGGAAATTCCAGCCAAAAAGCAGGTTTATTGTCATTCGGCTCACCTGTGCTGGAAAGGGATGTTGCTGTGACTGCATTTGAATAATGCTGAAGTGTACCCAGGGTGAACTGATTTAAATCAGCAAGCCATGGACCTGTTATTATATCTTCAATCTGCTCTGCATTTGTACTTTCTAGGTTTTTTTACGCTGGCACTCATTGGTTGGTAGCTGTTAGCTAGAAGATTTTATTCTTAATTGTGAGTCAAGTGAGGCATTTTGCCATGGAGTTGAGTTATAAATTAAAGCTTTTCCTGTTCACTAATTGTTTTGGCTCACATATCTGTGGCTA
This sequence comes from Columba livia, assembly GCF_036013475.1. Lineage (NCBI taxonomy): Eukaryota > Metazoa > Chordata > Aves > Columbiformes > Columbidae > Columba > Columba livia. The sequence continues at coordinate 5,971,396 of NC_088621.1, forward strand.
ATAAGTTGACCCATGGTTTTTTCATTCTTTTTGGGAGCTAAAGACTATACTAGATATTTGTTTCTTGTCCTTTTAGTCTCCTTCTTCCAATCTGTGAAATAAGTTATGCAACCCCTGTTTGGTTTCTCATCAAAATGAACTTGTTGCATGTTTTGTAAAGTAGAAAATACTTTGTTTGTGAAAGGAGCTTATGGCTTTTCTTCCTCATCGACGGTATGGCATCGGCTGTGAAAGTTCTCCAGTTCAACAGAGAACTTTGCATTATACCACTTGTAAAGCTTTCGCTTTTCTTCGTATATGTTTTCAATAGTATATAATCATTGCTATTTATTTTCAAAATTAAAACAAACAAAAACCCCAACCAAACAAAAAACCATAAACAAACAAAACTGCCAACAAATGTTACATAGCTTGTTTTACCACTTTGTACCTTGTGCTTGCTGTTCAGTGCAGTTGGACTTTGCTTCTTGTGTTTCTCTGTTAAGGAAGAGGTATCAACCAAGTTGAAGAGTTAAGGTTCACCTTTGATGTTGCAGATTTTCTTTGGCCAAAACATCTTTCTAAATATTTCCAGTGGCACAAATGTGACTGCCAAAGTATATACTACATTACCAGGGGACGTAATACTTGAATTGGTGTTGACTGGTTCTTAATGGACTTCTTTTCCATGCGGGAGTGATGAATGTTGTATCCCCGTTGTTGGGTACCGGAATGGACCCGTGCCATGCCGGTTGGTGTTGCTCTGTGTTGGTGTCTCGTAGCGAAGCCGGTGGCAGTGCCAACGAAGAGGTGAGCCTGCGCGCTTGAACCAGTGTTTGTGTTGGACCGGTTCCTGAAATCTGTTTTCATTTCAACTGCGCTGCCGCTGTGTAAAAAGCCTTGAAGATGCTAATTATTTTTGTTGGCATACCATAACATATCAATATGTTCAGTGTGAATCGCCAGCAAGTACTTTTTTTTTAATAAATGTTGCTTGAAGTTTGCAGATATTCCCCATCCCTTCTTTTATCCCCTTTTGCTTCATTTGTCATCTTGCCACCAAGGTGACCACTCTGCTAAGGTAGAAGGTGACAACCAGCTATAATTGTGGCCTGTAACATTATAGATCCCAGCCTGTCCGGCAGAACTGAGCTGCTACCAAATGCCCCTTCCAGTCATTTTTGTGACACCCAAGAAGACCACAGCCCATACTCCTAAGGGCAGCTTGCCATCCAAGACTCACTCTCAGGGATGCTCTTCATGGAAATCTGACATCTCATGGGTTGCCATGTAATGTCCCATCCTCAGCTTTGATTTGGACTCTTCCATTATGCCACCAGCTCCTGAAAACAGCCCCAAAAGATCCTCAACACAAGACCTTGTTCTCAGTCCGGTCTCTGGCTTAGAGCTATTTGAGACTTTTTGTTCCAAAATCCTCATTTCATTTTATAAGTGCTTCTCCATAATAATGGTTTTGAACTTTTCAGTTGCTTTTATGGTTTGTCTTCACTTGCAAACTTCCAAAATATAATTAAAACTGTCGTTTACTTCAGTTTTAAGCTGTGTCGCATTAACCATTCAGGAATTAGGCAAATTAAATAATGGGAAGAATAAGCAGCATATCTTAATAAATTACTCATTAAAACAGTGCAAGAAGGCAGCAGTTCTGATTGCTAATGATTTTGGTGACAGAAGGCTCATTCAACTAATGAAATTCATAAAATCTTGGATCAAAATCCTATCTCTGACCTCTAGGTGTGAAATGCAAAACAATCAACATTACTGTGCTTGTGCAATGACTTTGGAATATATTGGTTTAATGACAAACAGTGGTGGGAACAATGCAGAGAATTTTCTGGTCGCGCTGTTCTTGTTGTCAGTGTGCTGCATCAAAAGCATCTTTAGTCATCCAAAGAATCAGATGATTTTTAGATAAGATGTTTCTTTGCCTTAATCCCATAGCAAATAATGCTATAAATCTTCATTTTGGCAGGTATGAATTGTGAGCTGGGCTGGACATGAATATACATTGTAAAATATCCTGAAAATGCCTTTTCATAGGGTGTACCAGTTTTGTGTGTCAAACTCAGGCTTAAATCCCTTTCTTTGTTGGTTAAATAAAAGACTTGTGTCTGCAAATTTTCTAATTTTGTCCATATATTATGCAGCTCTTCTATTTTAAAAGTCTTCATGTGGCATGTTAGAAAAACTGTTGAATTTGAGCATGGAACTGAAAATTAGAAATTAGTCTTGCACTCCTACTTTTCACTCTTGTCAAGCTGGACCTTGGACCTCATCTCTGTGCTTCCTTTCATCCATGCTCAGCCAAGACCTTATATAGTCTTAAATGCAGCAAGAACATTTTCAGTGCTGAGTTTTGCTGAGTGCTTGGGAGCTCAGTAAAGCAGACAAATGGATACTATGGAGACTAGTTGGGCTTGAAATACGTGTTATTAAAAATTTAGCAGGAGTTGTCCATTTTAGGGAAGTTGTGTGTTTGCTTTGTAACTGGGTGACCCCATGGAATTGCTGCAGAGCTGAAGGCTGCCTGGCACCAGACGTCTCCTTGTCGAGGAGATGGTGGTTCTTATTTATCAGGTTGCGTTAAGCCACATGTCACAGGGCTGACAAGGAGAAATTAGGCAAGAGATGTCCATTCCTGAATCAGCAGGACAATTAGAGGTTTTGAGACCTTGACTATATCAGTTGAGCATCTCCTGGAATTGAGGGGAGATGATGTTTACTTGCAGCAGGCCGGTGTGGACGTCTGGAGCCCGCAGGAAGGTCAGGTATTCCTGTTCATATGGACACTTTAGCTCTAGAAGCAAAGTCTCCTGTGTGGTCCTGGTCCCCGTTCTCTCCAGAGACAACTTTAGCTTTTGTTTACCTTCAACAAAAATACTTTCAAGTTACAATTTCTGTGGCAAACTGCTCTTTGCGCCCATGCTGGCTCTCCGTGTTTCCTGTGTTTCAGCCGCCCCTCCGACTGTGTGACTATTCTTTCACTTCCTCCCTGGGACAGTCTTCAAATTTTGGCCAAGAGCAAGGTTATAGGCAGGCTTTGAGCTCTCCAGGTTGTTTGCAAGTTCGCGCTGGGTCCCTGAAGGCTCAATGACCGTTGTGTCAGCTGCTGCTGAGCGACTGAGAGCAACACCAGGATCTCCATGTTTTTCTCATGTGTAACCTATGCTAAGCCCAAGGTAATCCCTGCCAAGGCACTGACAGCATGTTAACGAAGAACACATCTTCTTGTCTCTTCTCCCAGGTGGTGGCGAACGCTGTGGCTGCCCTGTCAGAAATCAGTGAATCGCATCCCAACAGCAACCTGCTGGATTTGAACCCTCAGAACATTAACAAGCTGCTGACGGCTTTAAACGAGTGCACGGAGTGGGGCCAGATCTTCATCCTGGACTGCCTGTCCAACTACAACCCCAAGGATGATCGCGAAGCCCAGAGGTATGGTTGTTCCTGCTCTTTCTATGGGCCATGTGGGGTTATTTGGCAGCAGGGCACTTGCAGGCTTCTGACAGTGTCACAGCTCTGCAAAGGGCTGTGATAACAGGGGTCTGGAATGGCACAAATAAGGCTTGAAGTAAAAGAGGTTTAAAAGGGAGGCAGCTTTTGGTACTTTGGGCTGATGCTGGAAACCTGCCCCTTCCCTTTGCAGAACCACTCTCTGCTTATTTTTAGCTTTTTTTTCCCATTACTTTTTTCCATTTAAAAGACAAGTTCTTATGGGAACTGGCTCTGCTAAGAAGGGATCAGCCCAAGACCAAACCTGTAACAATGGAAGCACTGTTTGGAGGATATTCTGTTTTAAAGCAGAGCTTTCAAATCTGATTTTGCTACTTTGAGAGGCAAGAAATCCTTATAGGTTTGGGGGCTTCCAAAGTACTATAGGTCTGAGACCGGAATATTTTTTTCCAACTAAAAACTGGTCTGTGATATGATAGAACTGAAAATAAAGGTAAGAAACAATTTTTTTCTTATCACTCCAAATTCACCTGTTTGCTCTTACCTTTAGCTGCAATGACTAAACCTAAATACAAAGACCTTAGGGTTTGGGTAGTGGAGTGTTAATTCATACACTTCAAGCCTTTGCCTCATCTGTGTCCAGAGTCACAAAAAATCAGATTCTGTGCTCCAGAGAACAAGGAACCAGCAAGAACAATTTATTGGAACAGGGGAATTCTCAGACTTCATATATTTTATGTAGATGATGTAGGGGGAAGGGGCACAAGCCCACATGCAAAATCCTGGGCAGGTGTTTTTCAATTTGATGGGTTTCTTCATTGACTGTTTTTGGAGGCAACACAGATAATCTGCTTTTTTAAAAAAGCCTGCCAGTAGTCTTGCTGCCTTTTTTTTTCTTCCCACCTCCTTCCCCTTTGTGTTCTGTTTCTGTGCCAGAAACAGCTATTAATGAGTGCTAGAAACCTGCAGAGTTCTCCAGGGTGTCAGGCCAGTATTATCCCGGCTTTGGCAGGAAGGGACCACTGGTTTGAGCAACTGTGAACATGTCCCAGTTCTTCATCTGTAATTCCTCTGAAGAGTCCAAACAAGTGGTGGATAAAACTGGATGGGCAGTGACTACTTTTACTGTTTTGTGGGGAGTTTGACTCTGAGCCTGCTTTATAGAAGAATTTGGAGAATAAGAGGTAGGAGAATGACAGCACCTAGTTTTGTACAGTGTTTTCCTTTACAGCAAGGCTGGTGTCGTTACCCCTGTGCCTGGAGAAACTGAGACACAGAGATGAAGCAGTTTGGGCGCACTGGGTGACCATGGGCAGTGACAGCTGAGGACTGGCCCCAGGTTTGGCTTTACAGACTCCTCTGCTCCTCACTTGACCGTGCTGCTTCTCTTCCAGGGTGTCTGAAAGCAAATCTTTCAGGGAAAGAAACTTCAGGAGGCACAGATGGGAAGGAGATTGTTCTGGGTTTGCAATATGCAGGAGGGGGTGGGAAGAGACTCGACAGATGCTTTAAGAAAGACCATATGAACCCAAACTTCCTTTCTGCTTGGGATGGGTTGTTTAGGATGCTGTTGATTATGGTATCCACTGAGACAACTGGTGAAGCTATTTAGGTCACTCTTGCCCTATATCTTCAGAGGAGCAGAAACTTTTTTTTCCTCAGAAACAAATGATTGAAATGGCAGCAAACCTCCCAAAGTAGCCAGAATTGTGTATCACCTCCAAATGGTTATATGGGGGCTAAAGTGTTTTTCTCATAACTATTTTGTTAAAGTTGTGTTTGTGAGTGACAGACAAGACCACAGAAATAGAGAATACCAGCATGCAAAGGCAGAAAGCACTAATAACTCAATATGAGTTTGGACTGTAACGCAGAGAGCTGGAAGAGTTCCTGAGCTGACGGTGGCAGGAGAGAAACTTGAAGCTGTGAGAGAAGTTTTCTTGTTTGCTTCCTGCCGTGTTCAGGAAAGTGGACTTTACCTGCTTTCATGAACAAAACCAGATCAAAGAGGTGTTTGAGAAAGCTGTTTTCAGCTAAATTCCTGAATTCAGATAAGATCCGAAATATTTGACGTTCTGAAATAACTGTGAACCCTCTCTTACTCCTCTGTCTCCAGTATTTGTGAACGGGTGACCCCTCGGCTGTCTCACGCCAACTCAGCAGTGGTGCTGTCAGCGGTGAAAGTCTTGATGAAGTTCCTGGAACTTCTTCCCAAGGACTCTGACTACTACAACATGCTGCTGAAGAAACTTGCCCCTCCGCTGGTGACCCTGCTGTCTGGAGAGCCCGAGGTTCAGTACGTTGCCCTGAGGAACATCAACTTGATTGTGCAGAAAAGGTGAAGCCTCAGGGGGTGTTGTACCTGGTTTGTCACAGGGCATCTGGTTATCTCAGACCTTCAGATATTTCCACGTGCACAGAAATTCATTTAATCCACGTTTACATCCCTTGAGGGGTGGATTAAATAGTCTCATGACTCTGGTAGCCTGAATTAATGTTTTTTGCAGTGTAATTGTGATATGAGTATCATACAGTATTTCTTAACCTGCCTCTCTCTTCACCACCTTTTTAAGAGCAGTAAGAACTGCCCTCTCGTTAGACTATAAATCAGATTGCAAATAGGAAGGAGGGTTAAACTGTGCAGTTCATAGTGACCTGTAGAAACTCAATGTGCCTGGACTGTTTGACATAGAAGAACCAGGCTGGTGACATACTGATGTGCCGTGGGTTGTTTTTTTCACCAGTTTACTCCCACGTGCATGTTTAAATACTCCTGTTCCTTGCTGGAAAGGTGGGGTAGGTTGGAGAGCACTTTGTGATTATATTCAGGGCAGAGTTACTGTGCACTTCCATCTTGCAAGTGAAAGCATAATATGAGTTTGTAGGTGGGTTTTGCATTGAGATGAGGATGTTTTTCTTTCACTGAAAACTCTGACATCCCCTGACTGACTGCAGCTCAGCAGTTCAAATGGAGGAGGTGGAGATGTAGGCATAGAGATACTTGAATTCCACGTTATATATTTGAACCACCTTTTTCTCCAGCCTTCTAACTTTCTTAAAATTGTTGTTCTTGTGTGTGTTTGCATGTCCTGCACACAAAATTACACTATTCTGTTTCTCCGTGAATTTTTGGGTAGATTTCTAAACAAAATGTACCTTTGGTTAGGATAGAGCCTATTATTTGTACCAGTCCTGAGTGATACAATGTTATGTTCCCCCCAGGCCTGAAATCCTGAAGCAGGAAATCAAAGTGTTCTTTGTGAAGTACAATGACCCCATCTATGTCAAACTGGAGAAACTGGACATCATGATCCGCCTGGCTTCTCAGGCAAACATTGCCCAGGTCAGATGAACAAGTTCTGGTGTGTTCTGCGTGTGTTTTGGGGATGGAAAACCCTCTCGTGCTCCTCACACGAGTGTGGACGCAACAAGTGCTGCTGTTGTCCTGGCTCTTAGGATCACTGTTCCTGCTATAGAGATCTTCGCAGCTACTTAATGGAGGAAACTCCAACACCTTCTGTAATTTAAATGTTAATAGCATGGTGTGTCTTGCATCGTGACCGTTAGGTAGATCTTGTTTTACAGATTACAATTCCAGGAGGAGAGCTGATGTCTCCTGTCAAATGAGTCACTGTGAGTGCTCAGGTTGGAATGAGAGGCTTGTTTCAAGTGAGAGAGGTGCCTGTAACAGAGGCATTCAGAAAGGCCAAACATTACTGAAGTGTGAATTTCACATGTATTAGTTAAATTGTTAAACCCTTGAACAGTGACTCTTCAGAGCTAAAATAACCTTTATTTTGCTTAACTGCTGCTTCCAGAGTGGAAATAGCACAAAGCTAAAGCTAAACTGAACTGAGACTGCTTTACAGTTTAGATTCACCTTGGATTTGATGTTGTTTTAATCCAAATTCCATTTCTAAAAGAAGTGTTCTCGAGTGCAACGGCCACAAGGCCTAACGCTAATGCAGAATGATTAGTGCCTCTGGTTAGTGCTATTATTGTCCTATCCTAATTGTCATAGAGCAGTTTAATTTAATGTGACATTTTTAAGCAGCTCTCTTCAGCTCTCTCATCTGTTTTTTGGAACAGAGCAAGGTAGTGCACACCCCTTTTGTTCTGGGGACATGGAAAACATTTTAAAAACCACTTTCCATGTGAAAGTATCCAGAATTTTCTATTTACTCTTTGTAGGCTCCATACCGATTTTAATGCATAATGTTTAGCTGATGCAGGTTGTTTGGATGAAAGGCAGCGGTGTCCGGAGGGCAGAGCCTGCCACTGGGATCTGCAGACTAATGAATGAATTTCTTCCTGGTTGTAAAGAGGCATTCCTAAAAAACAAGCCAGGCTTCATCAGAAATATGCCCTGAAATGAGTCCCAAGGAGACCAGACTTCTGTCCCCATCTTTCCTTTGCCACTTGTTGAGGTTTTTTGTCTCCGTGCCCCTTCCAGACCGAGGCAGGAGACTCCTCGTATCCAGGGCTCTCAGACTCTGTGTTTGAAAAGCATGAGCTACTAACCTGGGGTGTTCTGAGTACTGTGCAACATAGATCATTGAAGGAAATAATAAAACTTCAAAGCACAGATGTCCCGTCTACTCCTTGCAGATTTATTTGTCTGCAGTCTGGCCCTTCAAGGCCTCTTTGTCTTGTCATTGTTCTGAGCAATTGGCATCCACTAGAGATTTTTCAAACTGTCTCACTTTGTGCTGTTCACCTCACCCTTGTGATCTCTTTGTGACATCGCAATGAAATCCCTGATGTCATATTTGACATGAGAAACTGGAATAAATGAGATTTTGAGGGAATGTAAATTGCATAGTCTCTCTTTAAAATTATTTTTTCTAAGCCAAGTGATTTGTTTAAGATCAAGTAGCTTTTTAGTTAATGGTCTGTAAGATCCCAGCAGGTTCTGGTTTAAGCCCTTGTTCAGTTTCCATTAGCAAAAAAACCTGAGACAAAATATCTTAAGAGAGGAAAAACCTTCACACAGTGATTAATCTCTGTATAGGTGTTCCAGGGTGTCCTGAGATGATCTCCTTGTCCTCCTTTGGGATCCAGAGGTTCATCTCTGCAAAGGAGAGATGAAAAATGGTTGTCGCTTAGAGCTTTGCATACAGTGAATGTAGAACACTAAGTACAATAAACCATACATAAGATTTATGTGTATGGGTGTGACCCCTGCTTCACTGAATTTTCAATGTAAGAAGGAATAGCAACGTTTAAGCTTGGCATTGCTAATTTTTGCCCCTAGCTTTTTAGAGGAATTTGAAAATAATCTAGACTAACCCATCTTTTGGCTTTGGCCAGCCTAAACCAAGCCTTGCTGCCTGATCCAAGCCAGTGGGTTTCAGAGGTAGAGATGGATTGCAGAGTCTGACTGTGTTAGCTTTGGATGTGTGTGGCTAGCTGCCAAAAAACACGTTTGGTTCGTGTTCTGGAACACAAGTGCTGTCGCTTGTCAGAGGGGGATATTCTCTTGGTGTGACCCCAGGGGCTCACGTTGGTGCATTTTCTCTGCAGGTCCTGGCGGAGCTCAAGGAATACGCGACTGAGGTGGACGTTGACTTTGTGCGCAAGGCTGTCCGAGCAATTGGGCGATGTGCCATCAAGGTCGAGGCAAGTATCTGAAACTTGAGATTTTCTGTGCTTCTCTATCTTCAAAAACAACAATGGTCTTTGCCATCTTGTTCACACATTACACAAATTTTCTTTGCTTCTGCATTGGCAGTCAAGTGACCTGGATACATCATGCTCATGGGCAAGGCCCCAGCTGAACGGTAGGACTTATGAGTGCCAGCTGAGTATGTGACAGGAGGGTGCTGCGCTCCTCTCAGACCTCAGGAAGAAAAATCATCCCTGATGGAATATTTTACTCTACTGGCTTCAAAGAAACAACAACCATATATCATTGAGGACCTCCTTTAATAGCTATAGACCTGGCATTTTGAAGGGGGAAGAGGAGAATGTGCAGAGGAACTAAGTATTATAAAATGTTTTGTGTACCCCCTGTTTCAGCCTAATAGAACACATGCATAGAATTACAGAGATCTGAGGCATTTAAGTGCAATTTGCACATAGAGTGACTTTATTTGCTTTTCTAGTGTTAAAGGTCCATATAGCTTGTAGCTTTGTTTGGAGTGTGCTCATCTTTAACCTAGATGCTCGTGCAAATAAGTTCCCAAGAACCACTGCAGTTGTCCAGAAAACCACTGTCCTCTGCTAGTTAAACATCCACCAAAATGCTCGTAATAGAATACTTCTTTTTCATGATGTCCCTGTAAGTGAATCTGGTGTGCCTGACAGGACCTCAGCAAGCTGGTGAAGATGCTGTAGTGTTGGTACTCTTCAGTAAACTGGTAACAGTGCAAAATGTCACCTAAGTGGTCTCATTTCAGCTGAGCTCATTTAGCTTTTGCTAAAAGGTGTTCCCATGAGTGTTGCCTGACAGCAGATTTAAATAAAAACCTAATCATGCCTGGCTGAGTGTCAGTGAACAGGTTTTCCTTGTTTCAGCTGAACTACTGTAAGTCTGTAAAGAGGACACCAACTTCTGTCCTCTTGAGAGAATCGCTGCCCATGCAGCCTTCTCTTCCTTCAGCTCTTAAAGGCTTTACCGCAGCCGTGGGCTTGCTTTTAAGCGTGGCCTGGGAGAGCGGGTGATCGCTGCTGCTGTTTCATGTCTGCAGTTCAGAACTCTGCAGCGCTTCCTCAGTGTTGCGTGCAGGCAGGAGGCTGGATGGAGCCACAGCAGTGACAGCAGAAAATGCTTTTGAGCGTGGAAGATGCTACTGAGGAGTACAAAGAAGCTGCTGGCAGCCTTTCTGTGGCAGTGCTTGTGCTGGGGGTGGGAGTTTGCTTTAGTTCTCAGTGTGGACTTTCTCTCCAGGACTTGGCCATGTGTCTGTCCTAGTTTCACATGAAAGGTGATGTGTTCCTGCAGTACCAAGATGTTTTTAGAAGATTTTACCCTTTCCTACTCACATCCCCTACACTCTTCCCATCCCTAGTATCCTGACAGTCACATTTGATGTGCAAGGGACTAATAATAATGTGCCAGCAAATTTGCAGTGACCCTCTGTGTAATTGTGTGTGTGTCTCAATAAGCAGTGTTAACCTTGGTTTTTAGGTCTCCTTTGAAGACACTGCTGCTAAAGATGAGGTCTATTTACTCCTCTGACAAGAGCCAGATTTAAAGAGGGCAAATATAGAACAACTCATTCCAGCATCCTCATCTCTAGGTTAATCCCAGTCCCCAGTGCATCTGTGTTTACTAGAGGCTGTTTGCACTGTGAATTATGACTAATGGAAGAGCATTTTCTCACCCATCAGTGTCCAAGTTCCCAAGGCTTAAAAATCTGCTTTTTGACATAGGGCACAGCCGGCAGGACCTGTTGATGAATGGGTGTTCATGGGGAACCTCAGCTCTGCCTTCAAGGATCTTACCTTTTGTCTAATTGTCTCTCCTAGAAGAGTAAGAGAGTAAATAAATTCGACTGCTGTGCCGTGTGCCATAGAGTGAGTGTGGCGTTACCTTTGCTGCGCAGCAGTGCGCAGTGCTGACAGCAGAGGAAACGCTCATTTTGGAAATGAAAGCAATACCCATGCTGAATAGCAAGGCTGATGGATTTTGCCCAGGCTGAAGTAGTCATATTGCTTTGGGGGATGCCAGAACAACATAATTTTGCATGGATAGACTAGCTAGGCTCAGTGTTAGCTTTGGGTGTGTCTACAGCAAACTGTGTGGTGTAGCTAGACTTGACAGCATGAGGTGAAGGTGTTTGTGGCTTGTGCATCACTTTACTCCACGGGCAGCACTAGATGAAGGGTCCTCTGATGCTTTGATTGTAAGGAAACAAAGCCCCACTCCTATTGGAAAAGGAAATGAAGTGGATGCGGTAAGAACAGTGATTCCTCTGGAGCGAAGGAAAAGCAGAAGGAAACATATTAAAGGCAGATTTGTCTCAGTTCCAGACAATTCTGTTAGCAGCCTGGTTCTTAGAAATCATTGAGGCTGTGAGCCTGGTGTGTGCTACTTCAATAATCTTGTGGGCTTTCATTTGGTTTCTGCAGATAAACAAAACAGGTTTGACATTGGTTGGTTGTCCTTTCTCATGCCAACTTGAGAGCTGTTCTGCTTGGGGCGTTCTTTCATCCGTCTGCAGAGCACTACAGTCCCCAGGGATGTCCACTTTCAAACAGGAGTGTGTTTACAAGGGATGTCGGGAGCTGAAATGTATTTTGTTGCAGGGAAGTTTTGTTACAGGGAAATTTTGCTCTACTGTGCATGTGCCCATACGACTGCTTCCTTTCCAAGCGACTCTTGGGCTAAAAATCAATACTGCATGTTTCAAAGTGGATGTTGTGATCTTATTGGAAAATACACGCTTCAAAATGTGTAAAGAAAAGAAAAATAAGCCTTCATTTTCTTTCCCTTGAATTCTGTGGCTCTTAAAGCTTTGCTAGTTGTAGGCTCTGGCAGGGCTGGACTGCTTGTTGCGAACAGTGATTGATGCTGTAGGTTCTGTAGAGTAGCCTTGGCTTAGGACAGATTCACCCCAAGTGCCCCTTAAGGCCACTTTTTAAAATAACTAGTGAAAGTTGTTGAGAAACTGGTAAGAGACAAAACTGCAGGCTCCAAAGCATCTGCCTTGCAAGGACTTTGCGTGGGAGTCCCACGGTGAGCAGTGCCAGTCGTTGAACTGTGGCCATAGTTGATCTCCATGAAATGGAAGAGTCTTCCAGGTTACAGACTCCAAATCTCTTCTTAAGCAGGAGAAGAGATCAGAGCAGAACATGGTCACATTGCCTCTTCACCGCCTCCATAGTGCCGTAGTACCTGTAAAGCCACGTTCAAGAGGGAGAGGTGTCAATCATATAATCAACCATATAATTTTATACAATACCTCTCCTTACTCTAATGCCAATTATATTGGATTTTTTTCTGTTTGGTGTTAATTTCAGGGGAAAGTCTTGTGGCCCTGAGTGCCAGTTTGCAAAAACAGAGCGAATTCTGGTTTATAGTGTCTCCTCTCTCGGCTGATCCCCACGCCAGCGCTGCCACTGTTGGTGCTTGTGGGCTGTATGTGAGATACCACAGCTCAAGTTGTGAGAGCAAGAAATCAAGAGGTTTTAGTCTCTGCTTGTTTAAATTTAGCTCTACAAGTCTTGAGGTTTGTCCTTGAGATTTTTGCCCATTCTCAAAAAACTGATTCCTGTGACTTAAATGCCATTTCATCCCTCCTCCTGCCCAGCCTTCAAGTGCTCTGAGAGTGAAGGAGACTATTACCTCGGTTGAATTGAAAAATCTACCTATGTTGCTATTGTTTGTGCCCTGTGATGTTTGTCTCCATCCTGAATGCTTTCTGAATGTTCTGATGGTGACTGCCCAGGCAGTGTCGTGAGCAGTCTGCTTCTCACATTAATCACCAGCTGTGTAATGAGGCTTCATATATGCTATGCTAAGAGCCAAATCGCTGTCCTTATTTGAGACTCTCTGGTGCTGGAGTTGGTTGTTTCTGTGTTGTCCTGCCTTACTGGGCTATTTGGGAATAAACCTCCCTGAACTCTTTGCCTCTGACTGCCAGTGTCCGGTCTTTGTTATCTTACAGTGCCTGTGGTGGGGAATTTTGAACTAATGAGTGTGAAACCTGCCTTGGCAACAGCTGGATTTCTGTTTATAGCTGTATCTTCCCATGTTTCTAGTGACCTCACTCCAAAAATACTGAACCTGTTGACAGTGTGAGCTGCTTTTTCCTGCTGTTCTTGCAGTGGGATTGATGAGATGTTTTTCCCCTGCCTTCATTCTGCCCCAGCAGCCCCTGGCAAACTCCCCCAGACCTGGTTGCCACAGCTCGGGCAAGTTTGAGGGGCTCATTCTGTGTCCTGTTTCAGCTGCAAGCCAGCGAAAGGGTGTTATAAGCAGCAATGCTCTTAATGTCTCATGTGGTGATGCAGGTATCTCCTGGCATGTTTGCTTCAGCTGTTATTTATTGCAGGAGCTGGAGTCAACTGGTACCTTGATTGTAATACACAAGCACTTGTCAGCCTGTAGGTTTTTGCTGGGCACACATATTGAGTTGGTAGCTGTTGTCCTTTTGTTTTTCTCCTTTCTCATATGCGTGCCTCGTTCATCAGTGTGTGCTGTGGGCTGGAAGGGGCGTTTCTTCAGCTTGTTTTAATTGTATTATTCTTCTCTCCAGCAATCCGCAGAGCGCTGCGTGAGCACACTGCTGGACCTCATCCAGACCAAGGTCAACTATGTGGTCCAGGAGGCCATTGTTGTCATCAGGGACATCTTCCGCAAGTACCCCAACAAGTATGTGAAAGTAGTACAAAGCGTTTGGAAGCCCTTGTCTGCTAGTGTCAGAACAGAGCAACGTAAACCTCACTTGGTGTAGCGTACCAGGGCTCTGAAGCAAAGATGTCTGTTTTTTGGAAAGCAGTGTCTGTTCTGATTCTAGCTCCCAGTACAGCAGGATTCAGATGTCAGCTCTAGATGAGGTATCAGCCTGACATTATTAGCTTGAACTGAAAGCTTTTCCTTCTCCAGTGCTCCATATTGATGCCTTAATCAAAAGCTATTAAAAACTCTTGTAGAGAATGCCAGAAGGAAAACTTGGTCAAGTTTACAGCATCAAGCTCTTCTGGTTTTGCTCGTCTCCTCTAGAAGGCTTTTATATGAGGCCAAGAAAGTTCGTGGCTCCCATACTGCTGGTTTTCTCCATGGAGCATTCTCTCTGGTTTGAGCCATGCTCGGCCTCTTTTAAGTTGTTTCTGCAATAAGGCTTTGTCTCCTCAGCTACAGCACACCAGCAATGTCTTTCAGAGACCTCATGATCACCTAAAAGTAACATGGGACACAGGCAGGCCTCTCTGGCAATTTCTGCTGCCAGATACAAGATAGATTGCCTGCTTATGACAGGGACGGCTGTGCATGGGAATACGGGAAGCTAAATAATTAGTGTGGGGTATTGTCTGTTTTACAGCAAAGTCTTTGGGGAAGTGTAATATCCGGTTTAGACTTGCCAGTCTGAACATGCCAGTGGGGCTGCAGGATCTGAAAGAGTCGTGGTTTGAACTATTGGATCAAATGTTCCCTTTAGCAAAACAGAGAGGGAGGCAGCTTTGTCTTGAATTCCGCATCTAGGTGGTCTTGCTGATTAACAAAATTACAAAGCTCTTGAGGACCCTGTGAGATCTTAGTGTGCAGCATGAGAAAAGAGCAGCCTAGCTATATTTTCTGTAGTTGAGTGAAAATGCTGCTTGCTGTGTAGAAATACTAGACATTGTGATTCAGTCCAGGATTCTCTGCAGCGTGATGTGGACAGAGATGGAGTAACACAAGTTGAATTCACCTCAGTAATCCACTTGTGCTCTGACAAACTAGGTATGAAAGCATCATTGCCACCCTGTGTGAGAACCTCGATTCCCTGGATGAACCAGATGCCAGAGCTGCCATGATCTGGATAGTGGGTGAATATGCAGAAAGAATTGACAATGCAGATGAGCTGTTGGAGAGCTTTTTGGAGGGCTTCCATGATGAAAGTACTCAGGTAAACTTGTGCATCTTATCTGGAGTGTTTCACGCAGTGTATGTATGGGATGGATGGTAAATATTATTGCAGTGGTCAGAAAATACATCACAATGAAAACTTCAGTATTTGGCTAAAATAAATTTCTTGGGAGTCTGTAGAGTTGCTCTATTGTCTGTATCTCCCAGACTTCTCAGAAGAATAAAACAAGACAGGAAGGATTTCTGTATGTTGCGTACTTCTTAGGGTATAGCCCTACTAGAGACCAGAACACACTGAAGAATAGTGATAAGATGCATGAAATTGTGACATAAATTTCAGTGTGCTGATCAGGGTCTTGTTGCAAAAGTGTTTTGAAACAGGCGAGAGTCTGAGTCTCATTGTACTGGGTTTCTCTGGCAAAGAATAGTGTAATGCTGTTAAAAAGCATAGGCTTGAATTTTGTATCAGAAAAGGATGTCGAGACTTGGGAGAAGTTGCTAAAGCATGGCTGAATTTTCTAATCTGTACTGTGTTCCTTTCTTAGGTGCAGCTCACCCTGCTGACTGCTATAGTGAAGCTGTTCTTAAAAAAGCCTTCTGAAACACAGGAGCTGGTTCAGCAGGTCCTCAGCCTGGCCACACAGGTAAGCCAAGCCACCCAGTGAACCAGAGCCCTCCAGACAGTGCTGGCCTGTGTGTGGTGTCTCCCATCTGCCAGGGTAACCAGCTGTGCAGCAGAGAGGATCCAAGCATGTTCCTCTCTGTCCCAAAGAGGAGGGATTTGACTCCATTTAAGAGCTGACCTGTGCCTGTTACTGTGCCATCTGGCATTTGCTCTCTCCTTCTTAGTTCTTGCTTCATCCTAATTCTTTCCCCATTCTCCGACCAAATTAAAAGCTAAGGGCAGGTTGGAGTTATGCAGAAACCAAAATGCTTTCTCCTTGGAGGTGGCTTACAGTTAAAACACGTGGAACTGTGACAGAGGGAAAGAGCCTGGTAGAGACTTTGTTCTGTGAACAGTGAAGCTTAAGCAGTGCTATGAAAAAGAAAGAACCGAGGTTTGGGTATTTATCATTTGTACCTCGATGCTGCCAACCAATGTGGCAGCTTTGCTGGAGGCTGTAGCAGTGGGTTAAGATCCCGGATTCATAATGCATGAGGTGCTGAGTTACGAGCTCACATCGCTGCAGGCGGGACTGGGCTTGAGCTGCCAGACAGAGGGCTGTAGTTCTGGAGGACAGAAGTGGAGATGTCCTGGTGGTAGAAGTGGCCGAGTCCTCAGCTGATCCTCCTACACTCTCTGGCTGTAGTGACTGGGGCAAATGTGCGATGGCATAGTCCAAAAAGAGCAGCTCCTTTCCAGACTTGCTGTGCCAGGTGATGAAAATAGTCTCCCAGCTCTACTGAATGGGCTGTGATTTTTATTTCTGAGCATAAAACCTTCAGTCAAATAATCTGCTGGACATTTGGTCCTCTTTGCTGCAAGAAAACATGGCTCTGGACTTCTTAGTAGTTAGAACTTCTGTTCATCCTTTTGGGGTTGTTGCATTGGTCAGGGGTGAGAAATCTGTGGCCTGCTTTTCCTGCTTCAAAACTTGCTACTAGTCAGTTTCTCAGCCTCTCTTTGGAGAAGAGTGGGGCAAGGGCATGCTGGATCATTTGTCTAAGCCAACAGAAGAAAAGTACTAAGTGTTAAAACCCACTATGCTGAGTCACAAAACACTTAATGGCACCCAAGGAATATAATAGGCGTCTGTTTTTTCTCTGTTTGTCACAAATGTTGATTCAGTCTGGCTTCTTGTATTTTATATGAGTAGTAAGTCAATGTAGGATAACTGGCTGTAAAATGCTAAAAAGCCTTATGCTTGAAGGTCTCATTTCTAGGTGGAGATACTGTTTTTTACTTGAGTGGGAGAGTAATTACACGTGTGTTTCTTTCCCCAGCTCAGGTATTGTTGCACTTTGAGTGTCTCTTAGGGAATGTCTGCACAGCAAACTGCAGGTGTGACTGTAGTAGGAGCCAGCTTAATCCTGCCAGCTCTGGTAAAAATAGCAATGGAGCAGCTGGGGATGGAAGGGACACAGATGTGTAGCAGCAATGAAGGTCCCTGGCAAGCCCGTAACCTAAAGGATGACACAAAGGCTCTAAATCTCCAGATTGTCTGGCATGGTGGGTAACTAAGCTGGCGTGGGTTCATTGGTATGCACCACAAGTTTGCATGGCAGACCCTGGAGAGCGAAGAAATGGGAGAAATGTGGAAAGGGAAGATCTGAGCCTCTTCTTCCAGTAGATTTATTAAAGCTTGAAGTCTGTTTATGTGGCTGTGAGAAGAGTTGGTCAGTCTTGAGTCTGTATGTGTCTGCAAGTAGGTAGGAGCATGTGGTCTTTCGTGTGTGCCCTTGCAGAAGCCAGGCCTGATCCTGAACTGGCTGCTGCAGGCAGGATGCAGAGAGTCTTGTAGGAATTGTTAAGGGTGAAGGGTATAAAAAGTCCATGACTCCACCATCAAGCTGAAAAATGGCACTGCAGACAAATCTATCAGTTGACCCAGACGTTGTATCTAGGTCCTTATGACCAAAATGAGTTTAGCATGCTCAGTCTCATTACAAATAGAGGTTTTGCTGTGTGGCTGAGAATGTCTTGAGGCAGAGCAGAGGGGCAGGTTATAGCAGGTCAGCCGCAGTGTGAATGAGATCACAAAAAGGAAAATAAATGCCAAGGAGGAAGGCTAATGAGATGTATAATATGTTGCCAAAATTTTATGGGAAAAAAAAACCTCAGAAACATTTACCCTGTTGTTCTCCTGATGTGGGGATTAAAAATCCCAGCTCTTGTTTTCATGAACAGTTCAAACATGTTGCACTGCAACGTAAAACCACACCACCTCCCTCTCCCTAGAACATTAGCAGCGAACTATCACCACTCACTTCGCTGCTCTGGGCAGAACTGTTGGAAAAGGAGAGAACTAATTAGCACTTCACGCAGAGGCAGAAGTATCTGCAGTAAAACAAGGGTATTATTGACAGCTGGAGAACTGATGACGTATCCTAACTGTGTATCATTAGCATCTTTCCATACTTTATTAGAAAACTAAAAGGCAGGATAAGATTGATCTCGTTTGGTATGAACAGTATGGCTTATTAAGATCCATTCTGTAGCTCTGCAGGGTTTTTTTGTTCAGTGGTGCCCTTGGGTAAGTCATATGTTTCCAGGAATCTTGGCTCATTCTATTACAATATGCAGCATTGCATGTCTACTCTTAGTATGCGATAGTAATTTCAACTCACGTTCGTTTCTACACCCCCTTGGAGTTGTCCTAATACTTACTGTTACATGGCAGGAGAGTTTGGAAAGCAGTTGATAGCTCTGTGGGCTGGGGCAATTGTGGGATGTAAATCCTGGGCTTTTTACTCCCTGACCAGCTGAGCAGGAGCTAGGCATTAGTACTTTGGTTCTTGTTTTTCATTTTGGTGTGTTCATCACAACAAGCAGTTCATAACATCATTCTGAAATTGGTGTGACTGTCGCTACGGGGTGGTTGGGTTTTTTTAATCTAACAGAATCACTGCTAGAAAAAGAAAGTGGTTACAGGCGTTAATCCCCTTCAAACCCATGACTGAAGTATTGCTTTGTCTCAGGATTCTGACAACCCCGACCTGCGGGATCGTGGCTACATCTACTGGCGCCTTCTTTCCACGGATCCAGTGACTGCCAAAGAAGTGGTGCTCTCAGAAAAGCCGCTTATTTCTGAAGAGACCGATCTGATTGAACCGACTCTGCTAGATGAGTTGATCTGCCACATTGGGTCTCTGGCTTCTGTGTACCACAAACCACCCAACGCTTTTGTGGAGGG
This sequence comes from Columba livia, assembly GCF_036013475.1. Taxonomy (NCBI): domain Eukaryota; kingdom Metazoa; phylum Chordata; class Aves; order Columbiformes; family Columbidae; genus Columba; species Columba livia. The sequence goes on from NC_088621.1 coordinate 5,990,218, forward strand.
GAGCCATGGGATCCACCGCAAACACTTGCCAATTCACCATGGGAGGTAAGCTGAGGCAGCCCTGGTGAAAATGGGCAGGATTGGCTGTTTCTTTCTAGCAAAGAGTCCAAAAGGTGCAAAGATCTTTTGTAACACTGTAGTGGGATTTTTTAATTGACTGTGTAGGGGCTTGCAGGTCATTTCACTGTAGAATTTAATCCTGGGTGTGTAGTTTCTGAGTTCCTGGGTCAGAAGACGGAGGAAGTATCAACATTCTTGTGTGAGGACGAGCTGTGATGTTTTTTAAGAAGACATGGGCTATAAGCCCTCTTGATATGAGAGTCTGAACAAAAAAGCAGGAGCTTTGGAGACTGGTGCAAGGGCGTTATTCCAGGAGGAAGACAACTGGTAAAAACAAGAATCTTTCGGAAGGATGTGCTACTTTGATTTTGTAAGAGCTTTTGCTTCAGCAACAGCACAGTTTTACCAGCCTCAGTTGTGTAGAATAATACTGGTTTCCTGGAACAGGCTAGTACGGGGATCCTTTGCTGTTGGAATATGAAATGGGTGAAACTGGTGAAACTGCCTTTCTCCTTTGGTGCCTATAAAGGAAGGTGAGTGTAAAAGGCATCTAAGCCCCATCACTGAAAACTGTTTGGAGTTAAAAGAAGATGGCTGTATTGTCATAGTTCTGTCTCACCTTTGGGGCAGAGGAGGGTGAAATGCTTTGGCTTATTGTCTGGAGCTTCAGTGCTTTCCTGTGATCACAGTCCTGGCAGTGGGTCAGATTTGCCAGAGCAGGCAGTGCAGGAGTCCTGGGCTGCGGCGGTTGCTGTTGAGCCTGTTCCCGTGGTTCCTCATTCAGGTAAGCAGTGCTATTTGCACTAATGGTATTAATTACAAACATAAGTGTGCTTTACAGCAGGAGGCAGAATATCCAGGCTTATCCCTTAATAATATTCCCAAAGTGACATTTGGAGTGCTATTTTTCGCTGTTGCACTGATAAATCAGTGTGCGATGCTGCTCCTTTTCTGTTTTCTGACACCACTTCTCTGCTATTCTTAGCAACTAAAGCTATTTCTGTAATGACTAGCTTTAGGAAACAGAGTTGTTTTCTTCCTGCCTATGAAATTAAGTCAAGTTGCATTGACCCAGGACCAGCAAGCACAAGTCCATCAGTCAGACAAGAAAAGCAGCGGCTGCATTCCTTACCTACCTCTCCTAGTCGAAGATTTGCCTCCATAGCAAAATGAGGTGGGATGGGGATAGTCACTCCAGAAACGAACATTTTAGGGGGTTTTAGTCAGCTCAAGGAATTTGGGTTTTGCATGGAGTTGGCTTTTTTACTGCCATCTTTCATATACTGCATATGTGGCTTCACTCTCATAGCTAATGCTCAGAGAGTCTGCTGACCTCAAACTTTTTCTGACAACAGCAGCATTGTGCATTGCCCTGGTGGTGTTTGCTGCTAAATTACCCATTGCTTCCACATAAAACCTTCAGGCCTCCATCAGCAGCAGCGAGCTGAGGAAGCCAGAGCTGGCGCAAGGTCCAAAGGGTGCTCAGCAGAGCATGCTGTGTACTGACACTGTGCTCTAGCCTGTTTGGTGAATTAAGAAAATGGGGATGTTACTTAATGGCACACCAAGCTTCTCCAATGTGAGCTCACCTCATAAAAGAGGCCTGATTATTGTGGTTTTCTGCTTTAGTTTTAGGAAAAGGACAGTAAAACCTTACAAGCTGATGCCAAAGCCTCCTTGTCTCGTGTCACAGCATCGCAAATTGCCACTTTTAAGCCCTGAGAGTCACAGTGAGCAGCTCTGCACGAGTGTGATTGTGGGGAGCCTGAATTTGTGCACCCAGTATCATTTTACTGATTACGAAGAAATGGGTTTGCCCCTTTCTGGTGCTGAATGTGCGTAAAAATATATATGAAAATCTGTTAGTTTAAGGCAAGTTAAGGGTGTCCAGTGGAAGATAAACTCCTGACCTAGCTATTTGGAGCTAACTTCATTACTTCTGCATTCCATTAATGACCATTCTGGTGGCTGACCCACCTGCTAGAGAATGAGGTTTTCCTTCAGGTTGCACAGTGAGATAGAGGTGGAAAGGTGGCAGTGGGGAGAGGTCCCCAATGAATATGGCTTAAGAGAGTCAAGATAGTGTTGCCTTGAGCAGATGGGCAGAAGTAGCTGGTTGAGTGGTGCCTTTCTGGGTATAAACCTGGGAGTTAGCTATAGCTGGCAGAATATACTACATTGCATTTTGATTCATTTCATTTTCATTCAAAGCAGCATAGGACAGGTTCCTTTCAGATCTCAGCGGATGGCAGACCCATTGAACAGCTCACAGATGGTGAGATGTTCCTCCTCTATGAGCCCAAGTGTCATAGAGTTGCAGATGAATCCTAAAGGTGGGGAGAAATCTCCTTATTGCTTGGCAGTATTTCCTCATGCGGCGGCTCCCACCACCCCTGCTCAGCTATGATGCAGCTGGGGAATTTGGGGTGATGTTTCCAGGGCTCCTGGGAGAGGAAGAGACTCTGGCAGGTGTCCCCATTCCTGCACAGGTGGTGGAAGGAGATTTCTGGTTTTGGTTGAAGCTGTGCATCCCTTGTGAGACCCAACATCTGGGAACTGCGGGAGGCTTGACTCATAGGAGGGCCACATCACCAGCTCACGTGGGCAAACCCAGCTGCTAGTCACTGCCCAAGACTATGAGGGAGAAGAAAGCTTATATCAAGTCTTTTTGCCCTTTATAGCTCACATTCTTAATTTTTTTTTTCTTTCAAAGAAAATGTGGTGTTGCTTGCAAATATCTTTAAAGAGGCCCATTCTGTACCGGAAATAGAAGGCTTGATGTTTTGTTTTTTAACACAAACTGACTTAGCTTTGTCCTTTCCTAAATTCTTGTTGGGCTTTGGGGCAACTGCAGTTACGCAAGACCTTGAAGGATCACTTTATCTCCATCAGAAGAAGGATGAGTAAGTGTTGAAGAGGTGTAGTGTTAAAGGGATTATATGCTGGGAACGAACCAAGTGTGTTCACTACCGGCTCGTAATGTGCCTCTGCTCATACATGCTGTTCTTCCCTGTGCTCGGGTTGGGGGTGGGAGTGGATCACAGTAACCACTTGCTCTTCAAAAATGTTTTAGGTAGCTGTTCAGCACACTCAGAAGTCTCCCTGTTAAAGGCAGAAGCAGAAAGGACAACTAATATTAGTGCTATTAGGGGTCTAAAGCTTTTAAATGCAAAGAAGCTTTGAACCCTTTCTGTCACTGCCTGGTAACTAATTCATTCTGCAGTCCTTATGCTACATCTTTTCCTCTTGGCACTGAAGTTGGGAGCAGCTTATACTGTTGCTAAAGCCTTCAGTAACTGAATAAGGATGAGGAGGAGGATCATGGCTATCCAAAATCAGAAGCTGCAATCCTCACAAAAGAGCCCCAGTGTTAAACACCTTGTCAGGACGCTAATTCCCTTGGCATTTGTGTGCAATTACCTGTTGGCTGCAGCTGCAGTAACATGAGCTGGAAATGATTTTGTCAGTTACTGCTGGCAGCAGAACACAAAATAGGTTTTTAGTTATCTAAAATATTAGTGTCTCTGGATTTGAAGAATAAATACATTTTAATGAAATCTCCAGGAGCTACAGTCAGTCTTGCTTCCCCCCCACACACACTTAGGTTGTAAAATGCAGTGGCAAGTGAGTATAAAAGGTAGCTGGGCTGCTTATGATGAGATAATTTGGAAGCTGTATAATGAGCATTTCCAGGCTAGTAACTAGCATGTCTGTTAACTCAGAGAAAGGGGAATTACTGGTAGAAGGCAGGTATCTATTTTAGATTGAGGTCTTTAATTAGGAAAGCATTCTAGAGCTTGGTGCTGGTCAGTAGAAGGTGTTTAATCCAGACCTGTGGGGGGTGGTTGAATTTACAATGGTTAGAGCAGGGGCTCAAGGGTTATATCAGTGTCAGGTCTCTGAGGAAATCTGGATTTTTTTCATGTTTACGTGTCCTCTAGGCCCAACTGGCTGAAAATAATGTCCACGGATTTCTTCTGAACGAGGAAATAATGATTTTCATTGCTGTAGTCCATGTAGTACTCACGGCTCACTCTTTTAGGGAGGGGTCTGTGGTTCTGAAGGTGGGCCGATACCAAACCTTGAAGATTCCCTTCTCTGAACTGAAAACCATGCGCAACCACCTCTTGCTGCGTTTCCCATGCTGGGAATCTGAAGCTGGAGACCAAAGGTGACTAATGTTTCTCTGTGTGACTAATGTTTCTCTCTTCTGCTTCTTGTTCCTCCCACCCACAGCACTGATGCAGGCGACAGCCCCGTGGGCACAACGGCCACCACAAACCTGGAGCAGCCGCAGGTCATCCCATCGCAGGGCGACCTTCTGGGTGACCTTCTGAACCTGGACCTGGGACCCCCAGTGAATGTTCCTCAAGTGTCCTCCATGCAGATGGGTGCTGTGGACCTCCTGGGAGGAGGGCTGGACAGCTTGGTAAGCAGCATCTTCTTGAGCTTCAACTGATGCGAAATAATTGGAGCTATGCTTATCTCTGCAAAGCTTTGATCATTTGTGCTGGTAACACTTTGGATCACTGAGCTCCCAGTGCTGAGTCTGAAAATTATAAGTGAATATACCCAGTGCTATTGTACCAACTGTACCAACTTCCAGCAGGTTTTTCCTGCTATAAAATGGATGTTACTGTGCGCTGTAGAGTCCCCATGGTCAGCGGATATATTTGGTCCGTGCTTTTTCTGTCTACAAAGACAACCAAAAAGTTGTTTTAAGAATGTAAAGTGTCCCACTGCTCTGTAATTGATTCGGGCTCTCTTTCAAGAAGATGTTTTTTCCACCCGGTTCCCAACCCTACTCAATTTCAGTGCGAAACCCAGGGCTGCAGGCCATAGCCCCGTGTCATCCCATTTGTATATTCTTCAGAGTGTGTCATGGTTTAATATCAGTGACATTTTAATTGCAGTTAGGTCAAGAGGGAAGCACTCGATGTCATCGTCCCCATGCTGCAGCTGCTCATGAGGAGGTATTTTAGCATCAACAGGGTCAAGCTCCAGAATATGAGTAATTACACATTGCTTCAGCTCTGGGGAGTGAGCTGGGCAGGAGCTGCAGTGAGAGAATCGCTCAGCAAGGAGACTGCGGCAGGGAGAGGAGCTCGGTGCTGTGGTCTTAACACTGGTGGCAGCCAGGCACTGAAAGTGATGAATGTCACTATCGGTCTGGGAGTTGTTCCCAAGGGATGGAGCGCAGCACACAGATCCCTGACACCCTGTTGACTTGTCCACAGGGGTAAGAAGCAGTTTAGATATATTTGCACCACATAACCTGAGCAAGACTACACCAATGAACATAGTTGAGTGTTTTTCAGCCCTACAGTGGATTTGTTTTGATTTGGTTTAAGGTTTGGCTCGTAGTGAGCCTGGTTTAGGTGCACGTTCAGTTCTGAGTCGAGCTCTGAATAATAGAGGTAGGAGGCAGCTGGATGAACCCCAATGCAACAAATCCTTATTTGTCCAAGATACGTATTTTTTAAGCTGCCATAATCTTATTAAAGCATACACTAAACACGTTTCCAGCACTTCATGAGCTAATGAGCTGGAAACAGTCTAACCCTTAGTGGTGTTGATGTTCACGGAGGTCAGATGTGCTTTAGCATCTCTGCCATCTGAAGAGCAGTTTGCTTGCTTAGCAGGGAGTCTGCTTTCACGCTGGGGAGGCAGGGGATGAGGGAAATGGTTTAAGCTGGAGTTGCTGGGAGCTCAGTGAGCCCTGAGCAGTGACCTTTGCAGCCTTTGCCCTGCATTGCAAGAGCTGCCACTGAGAAACTGGGATTTTTAATTGTGTTAGCGCATTGCAGAAAATTATGCTATCTGTGGTATCTCACAGTGGTTGGAGTTAAATTCCTCTGTCTCTACTGTCTTTCAGGCCACTTACTGTAACCCTTTGTTTCTCATTAATGTCAGAGATGAGTGTACGTGGCAGGAGGACTAAACTTGGTTTTAGAAAAAGAGTTGCCTTGCAGTTGGCATTAATGGGCTCCATTTAGTGACCCGCTTTGGCTGTAGAGCTGTTAGTTGACATGGTACTAGGCTTTTACTTAATATATTTTTATCAAGCCTTAAGTAAATTTGTGGGGCTGTGGAGTGTGATCTAACAAAGTGATCATGTCTGTGCCTGGGGCTGTGTGGGCCAGCACTGTCCCCGCTGAGTTACTAGATGGGGAGAACATTAAAAAAATCTGAATGATGGTTGGTTTGTGGTTTCGTGTTTGGAGTTTTTTTGGTTGTTGTTTGTGATGGGGTTTTTTGGTTGTTTTTTTCCTTTTTTTCCCTCCCCCCAGAATGCTCTTGGAGTGCTGTTGCATCAAATGTCCTGTCTTCTCCTGATCCCTCACAAGTATAAGTGAATCTTTTCGTGATAAATCTCTGTATGTCTCTGCTTTTTCCTTCCCTAATAAGCCTAATTAGTGTATGGATGGATGTGATCTGTGTGTTTGTGGTTGTGGGCATGTGTTTCACAAGCTGATTTAACCCTAACCTGGTATTAGCTAAATTGCTAGGCAGTGTCTCTTGGCTGCATGGCTAACCAAGGGAATTGGCATTTGGGTCTTAGGCTAACGTTAAGCCATGTTTGTGCAGTGCCAAAACCAGTCCCAAACTGCAGGTATGCACCTGCGTCGTTCCTGTATGTGTTGAGGGGGTGAGACGTGTCCCAAGATGCCCCCATGAAGAAGGGCTGAGCTCTTCCCCCTTCCCCAGGAGCCAAAACCAGCCAGGAGCTGGGGCTGGTGGACACTTGAGCTGCTCGTGCAGTCAATTAGTGAGGTTGAGACTGAAATAAAATCTTCCTCTGACCTTATCAGTGTCCTGCCTGTTGATATATTGATAGGTGTCCTGGCTGTCAGTGTAGCAGTCACTTCTTCTTTCTCCTCCAGATATCTTACCCACACACTTTATTTTATACGGTTGCCTGATTTATTCTGCTTCGAAGTTTCCTTTCCCTGAAGCTTTGCTTTAATGCATTTTCTTCCCCTGCTTTGTTGGGAAGACAGAATGAGGCTCCCAGGCCCCTGCATGAAGCACAAAGCGGTGTGAGCCATGTTGCTCTCTCCTCCTCAAACCAGAGTTGGCTTCACTCTGGGCCCTTGTGCTGCCAGGCAGTAACCCTGCTTGGCCGTGAATGCCAGGGCAGGTGTCTTCCTCTGGGTGTGCTGCTTTGGTCTTTCTTCTCCCATCCGTCCTGTTGCCTTAGGAGTCTAAATAAGAGTATGGGAACCAAGCATGGCTGAGGACTGATGAAAGGAAGGATTGAGTCTGTGTTTTCCCACCAGGGCTTCGTCTAGTGTAATTTTTTTAAGGCTCCCAGTGATGGAGTTTGTACCACCTCTACTGTTGATGCCAGTTTTCTGCTCATCACTAGCAGATCCCTTTTGGATCTGAGGTGGGATGAGAGGAGTCAGGGGAACATGAGATATTAGAATGCTGCATATTCTCTGCATCGAACCTCTGGCATCATCTCTCAGCCTGCACAGGAATGTAAGTTGCTCCACTGCCAGAGCAGAGCAACCCAAACCCCACTTCCATTTCCCAAGCAACTGTTTGATATGTAAAAAAGCCTAAATAAGCCTCTCTGTTACAGTTACAGAAAATGGCTTGGGATGTGCTAGAGTTGATGCGTGAAATGATGTTCTATTGCTGTGATGGTGAGATTGCATCAGTAGTGTGAGTGTCACAAAGGCAGCTGAAGGTCTGGAAGAGGCTGCTGGCAGGGTCTCAGCCAGGTTGTCACATTCACTCAGTGTCATGTGTCGATCCCCTCGGATACTTATTGCAGCTTTTATGTATTTGATGATGCCTCCTTTTCTCTGGAGGGGATGTCTGTCCTCAGAGGGATGCTCTTGTGGTGAAAGTCCCAACAGGACAGAAGCATTAACTTCCACAGCAAATGTTGTTCTACATTTTGGCTTCTTAAACAGTGTTTTTTTTTTTTTCTTCCAGGCATTTAAATAGAGACTGCATGGTGTAGGACTGAATAAACACCAAATTAATATTGTTCACTTGAATTTTCCTCAGCATTGCTAGATATTTATTCCTATGATCAGCGAGACTCCAGCTGTTCAATAGGTTAATTTCTTTAGTGAATAACTCCTATTTTGTCTCCATAGAGAGTCCTGTAATTGGTATTAAATGTAACATGCATATTGTGTGTGCACAGATGCTGAGCATGTGTTAACAGTTTAAAAGGGAGGAGAAGGACTTTTAGTACAAGAACAAGGTATACTTTGCTTATAACCACAGCAGACTCGCTGTATGACTTATGGAATGCTGTTCTCTCATGAGCAGAGCCAGCACTGAGTCTGCTCCGGGTTGTGCCTGTTTACCATCCTGGGCTGATCTTATTCTTCTCTGCTTTGCTCTCTTTTCTGTAAAATGGTGACCAAGCCCACTGTTACAAAGCTGTCAGAGATGTCCAGCACCAAAATGTGAAGTGATGATAGCAGTTGCTAACATGGAAGAAGCAAAACTTGCTTGGACAGCAGATCGCCGGATGCAGAGCTGTGCATGCTGAGAGCTGGCGTTTGATGCTTCATCTCCTTAAAGCCAGCTCTAAGTGGCTAAACTTCACACAGGTTATAGGCAGCCCTCCAAGTCCTGGTTTACTGTTGATGCGGCGCTTTGTAGGACGTCTATCCATGCTGTAATGAGCCACAGTCATTTTGCCTTTAAACCTTTTTGTGTCTTCATTCACTCTGATGAAAATCCGTCGGGCACGAGAGCTGCGTGTTGCCTGGCACATCGTGCAGCTCGCTGTGAGCCTGTGCGTTTGGGAGCCGGGCACTGTGGCCGGGAGCCAAGGAGGCTGGCTTTAAACCCAGGGACAGGGCAGTAAATCTGTAGGAATGGACAGGCTTGGATTGTCTGTTATGTAAGGATTTTATTTAATACTCTAGCCTGCTCATCTACAAGAATATTATTGATTCGAGGCTGGCAGCTGGTCAGACTGATTTACGCCCTGGATTGTAAAGCTGTTTGATAAACACTGGATATCCACGTTTTTCTGTAATACCCAGGTGAAGCTGTGTCCCTGTGTGTGATCAGGTGGGATCAGGGGGTCTGACCCCATGGTTTGGGCTGTGTCCCACCACTGCGCTTGCTCTGAAGCGTGATGGAGGGCTGGGAGCTGAGCACGGGCTCACCCTCTACCCTCTCCTGTGAGGTGTCTTGGGCTCTGCAACCTGGGAAGAAATGCCTGCTCCAGCAGTCCTGGGTGCCTGCCTGGTAAAGGCAACTTCATTTACCTTTTCCTAGAAATACGGAGTGGCTACGCTAAGTCAGCCGCAACATCCATTTAGGCAGTGAATGCGATGCTTCCCCAGGGTGCTCCTCCAGCCTATGACATGGAGCTGAGCGTCTCCTTTCATCTTGGCTGTCCTGGTTTGATGAGCTTACAAAGGACATCTGTTAGGACTTCCGACAAAGGGCACGTGTCCAATGCTGATATGGAAAAGGAGCTCTTCTGGTGGGTCGCTCATTCATGTCTGATTAAAGGCTGTTGTTGCTGTAGCAGTAATGGGACTGCTAAAGCATTGTAGAGCTGCTTTTTTACACTTTAGAGGATGAAAATGGTTCGTACTTGGTTTCATTTGCTGATGGAAATCATTCAGCAAGGCAAAGCATTAGTAGTAAGTGCTACTGAAACTGGTGGCTGTGGTATTGGCAGCATGACCTGTCCTCCACCACCTTTGACACAGCTGTCCTTGGTTTGGACCAGAGCCCTTCTGCTCGGCAAGCCTGGCTTGACAGTACGAAAACTGAGAAATCAAACAGGCAGCAAATGAGGTGCTGAAAATGCCTGTGTGTGAGCCACAGCGGAGTCTGCACCGCGATACCTGCAGGAGGTCAGGAGGTACAGACCGTGCGTGATCTGTCCTGCAGCTGAGATGCCTCTGGCAGGATTAGCCCAGACCAAGAGGGCTGTTAGCAGCTACACTCTCAGCAGTTCAGTCAGCCCCATTGCCTGATTCTTGCCCGGTAAATGCCTTGTGTGCCATGCTGCTGTGTTACCGAGTGCCTGCTCTCATCTAGCGCCTTGAGATGTGATGCTTAACTCTTGGTTTGGGGTGTGAAGGAGGGAGGAGGCAGCAAGTGTCTCGCTTTAACCCATGGATTATGGCTTCATGGAGTACATAGCTGCTCTGAAAGCCGTGGCTATGCTATGGACGTAAGGCAAAGGGTTGCTGAGTAGTGGTTGTTGCAGGTCCTGTCCCTGACTCCACCCTCCTTGTTAATTTTTGGAGCTCCAAAATGCCTCACGTCATGTTGCAGAAGTGATTGTAACCCCTTTGGATCACATGAACGCTTCAGCAGAGTCACTTCATTACAAGCTGCTGTTAAGATGCAAATAAACCCTCCTAATGCAGTAACTCCAGCCCTGCTGCACTTCATAAGTCAGCATAACTGCTTACACGGAGCTGAAATTACAGAGCAAATGCTCTTCAACTGCAGAGCAGCCGCAACGCTGTCCGAGCCAACTAATACAAAGTAAAGACACCGATGCAGTTTGGGAAGAGCTGTTAGTGCTGGTTTTGTTGATACAAGGTCAAGCTCAGCCTGTTCATTAAACCCGTGTGGCTGCTTGAGTGCTGTTGTGTCAGGGTGAGTTTGGAGGGAATAAAGAGAATTCCTGTTTGGAGAACTTTACGTGCTTGGCCAAAGGCTCTCTGTTCATCCCCTGCTCATCTCCTGAAGCCGGCAGTTCTTCATCGTGGACAGAGGCTTTGTGCTCCTCAGCAAGAGGCAAGTCTGCCAACCTTGGGCTAAGAGTCAGGACTTTGCAGTGCCACAAGTTCCCCTTGGCCATGGAGTGGCCGCCCTCCTCCACCTCACCCATATAGTGAGTGTTTTGGCTGGGGCAGGGCTGGCAGCTGTATTAACGTGGTTCTCTCCTCCATGGGGCTGTTTCTGGCTCTCATATCAGGCAGGTTCAGGTTGTCCTTCCGACATCAGTGGCTGCCCACCCGTGAGATGAATGGAAAGGGTTAACTGGAGCTGCCAGCCCTGGGGAATTGGTTCAGCAGCACTTTACGCCTGACTAATCTCTGCTGCCTTCCTTCTGCACTCTGCCTGTCACTCCAGATGGGAGAGGACACTCCGTGGGTAATTGGTTCCTGTTCCCTCTGTCTTCCTCCTTCCCTCTTACTCACACACGTCGCTGTTACCGTCTCTTCCGTCATTTTGAGTTTGGAATAAAGTTAGGTCTTGGGCATTTTGCAAGAGGATTGGGTAAACCAGACCTGTAGTTTCTGAATGGGGAAAGCGTTCGTGCAGTAGAAGGGTGACAGGCAAGAAAAACGGAGAAAAGGACTTCTGGGCTGCTGCAAAGCACGTTGCTCCCTGATCTGGTGTGGAACTGATTAGTTCTTTATTAACTTTCCCCCATTTTATTTCTGTTGGAGTAGATCGGTTGTCACTTCTCTTTTGACTATATAGGTAGAGCCAGCTCTGGCTGCAGGGACCTGGGGAAGCTGCCAGCTCCTTGGGGTTTGCTCTGCGCTTTGTAGCACGTGTCTGTAGCACTCGGCCCCACACACAGGAGCCCCGAGAGCAGCAGGCCGCTGTGTGCAGAGCCCTTCTGGGAGTAAAGTCGAGCTTTGGCAGGAGCAGGTCAGACCTTCCCAGCAAAGCAGAGATGTTGGGTGCAACCTAGAAATGTAAGGAGACTCACGGTAAATTCTCTGAGCCAGTGAGTGTTGTTTTTTCTCCTCCTTGTAGGGGGTGAGAGCAGGAATCTTAACTCAAGACAAGCAATAAATCTAAATTCTATTTTTCCCCCAAGGCCTGACAGCTAGGGAAAACGGAAGACTTGGAGACAGCTTGAGGAACCCAAATATGTCATTCCTTTCCTCCTTCACAGTGAGTGCGTGCGGATACCAGTGTATGGGTATCTTTGGGGTTGGATTCCTAGCCTGCAGCTTCTGATGATGAGTGCAGTAGGAAATGGTAGAATAGTTAACATCTGGCTTGATTATGCAGAATTATTCAGTCATTTCCATAATGCCCTTTGTAAAATGCTTGCTGCTTGATAAACCAGTCTTTCTTCTGCTTCAGACAACAGTACCAGAAGTCCTCCGTGCATACAATAATATCTGGAAAAGAACTGGATTCTTTGCCTTTTTGTCTTTTCCTCTGGACTCCACTGTCTGTCAGTATAAAGCGTGAAGTTCATCTGTGTGCAAGACTATGAATAGGAATGAGGTGTAATAGATGCATTTATTACTCCTCAGTGAGCCAGTAACAAGATGTAAATGATCTGATATATTAATCTAAAACATGGCTTGGCTTAAAGAGCAGTCTATAGAACAAAACTCTGCCAGGCTATTTCAATGGGGAAGACCTGACAGTGTAATAAGCCCTATTTTCTAAGCTCAATGTTAATTGGATTTGCATCCACTGGCCGGCTTCCTTCGGTCTTGTGACTGATCCTTCTTTTGACTTTGGAATCATTCACTTTTGTCTGTTATTTCGTAAGTAGTCCAAGAAAAACTGGACTTCGTGGTGCACTGCTGTGGTCAGCCAGAGGATGGGTTGCTGTATGAAGAGGTGGCTGTTGCAGAAGATGAGACTTGTCCTATAAATTTCTGCCATGACCTCAAGTAGGGATAAACTGAGTCTCACACAGGAAAAACGCTCTTAAGGCTTCTTAAGAAAAGGCAAATTGTGTGTGATTTGTACTTCTCTAACACCTACTTATGGTAGCTAATATTGCATCAGGTGGCTCCTGTGGGGACTGGGGGAAGGAGAGATGCCAGGGGATAGAAGGGGGATCCAGAACAGCACAGGGGTTTGTCAAATTTTACAGGTTTTCTTGGTGGCTATTTATCATCTAGTAAGTCACGGCCTTGCAACTTTGCTGCTGTTCTCAAGGCATTTAATCCTTTTTTAATCTGTGCTGTGAGGAAGTATGAAACTTTATTGGTATCTCTTGACCAGCGTAAAATATGTTTGTCATGAGACCTCCCAGGGAACAGGCTGGTGGGGACCAGAACAAAGTTGAGTTTGCAAGTCTTTTGTGCAGAGGGAGAAGGTGGGAGCATTTTGGCTCTAAGCACAGGCACTCCGGGAAGCCTTCAGCTATATGGTGCATTTTTTTGCAATATCTTAACACATCAGCACGTATCTGAAAAACATACCTAGAGCCTTTGTTGACCCAGTTTGTCAAATGCTCTTTTAAAGCAAACAAACTCCCCAAACCCTCATCAAATGGAAGAGCAAAGCCATCTACAAGGCTGTGGTGTTCTGGTCGGTCTGTCCAGCCTTTTCCCCCTGGGGCTGACTCCTATTAATACCTCACCCCTACACTTGCTTCATCCTCTGTGCATGTTGTCAGGGCATGATCCTTGTCTGAGTGTGACCAAAAAAACCCCCGCACCATGCAAAAACCTGCCACGGTCTTCTGAATAAGAACTGAGGACATGGGGGCCTGGAGATGTCTCTGTAGCGAATAACTGCTGCAGATCAGTGCTTGTTTCCTCCTGGCTATCAGTCATCCGTCAAGTGCTGTATAAATATTCACAGGAGTGATGCTGTACTCGCAAACAGAACTTGTAGCCAGCTTTGGAGGCTGTCCTGATCACCAGATTCTCTCAAGCGTGTAGAATGGTGTGGATGTTTAAAAAATGTACTTTATCACCGCGAAAGTGGTTTGGATGCTTCGTAAAGGGAGTTCATGGTAGGACAGCTTTGGGTGGGCTGCAGAAGGGTTTGGCAGAAGAGCTTCAGGGAGCATTTAGTGTTTGCGGAGGGTTGTGCGGGTGGTACACAGTGGCTGTTTTAGTCGCTGTGTAGCTTGGCAGAGATTGTTGCTGAAATATCCTATTGCACTGTAAGGTCTCTTTACTACTGAGTGGCCCATTAGATCATGAAGCTGTTTTTTTCCTGTCTAAGGGAGGGGAGAATCTTCAAAGGGAAGACAAAGCCCCCCTATCTGAGCTGTTGGAATAGCCGGCACGCATCCCCTTCTCTTTCTTCCTTGTTGCTGAAAAGAGCCGCATGTCAGAGGAACGTAGCCAAGGCGCATTGTGTTTTCCCGTAGTTCGTAGCTGTTCCCTAGAAAACTAAAGCTTTCGGGAAGTGAGCTTCCTGGCGGGTTTATTTTTATTCCATTTCACAGTTACCCCACTGGGTTTTGTGGAGCTGCTCAGGACTGTCGGCAGCCAGCGTGGTGGGTTGAAAGGAAAGCGCTGATGCATGAAACATGAAGAATTGTGCAGAGTTTGTGGTACAGATGACAGGCACAAGAGGGCATGAGCTTTTGTTCTTATTAACCTGCAAAACGCTCCTGTCTGCAGTAGGTGTGTGGGGTCGTTCTCTGATTTGCTCTGCTCGCGCAACAGCAAGAAAAAGCCCCTCTGTTCCCTGTGCTTTCCCGTCATTGCGTTTCTGTCTGTCCTGTATGGCAGTGCGGTCAGCTGAGCTCCGCTCCGGCCACCTGACACTTGGCTTAAATGAACTCGGTCTTTCTCTCCTCTCTCTCCTTCTCTCTTTCAGCTTGGCAGTGACCTTGGCGGGGGCATTGGAGGAAGCCCGGCAGTAAGTGCCATTCCATTTTTTTCCCCAATTTAAAAAGCTGCTCAAAGCTCAGGGTTTTTAAGTGCAATTTCACCCATTATGTGCTGGAAGATGCTTAAATCACTGCACATGTTTGAAAGTGGACAACTGCAACTGAAACACACAGCTTCCCACCTGTGTTGCTTTGAGTCCAGCTGTCGCCTGGGCTTTCCGAAGAGCAGCCAGGGCCAGAGCTGTTGACTCTATCCGCTTAGCTCTTCTTTCTCAGAGCTTTCAGTTTGAGCACCAGCATTTACTTTGGCAGTACCCCAGTCCTTGTGCAACTGCTTTGGCAGCTCTCTACTCACAAAGCCTGTTCTGTTGTAACCCTAACCCAGCGTCACCATGGGTTTGTCTGAACTCAGTGCTTTTCTCCTCCCAAATGCCACGTAAGATTTTTTTTCTGGACATCAGGATCAGGTGTTCTGGGCTTTCCTACCATGCATGGTCAGTGCTGAACTCCACCTGCCACCAGCCTCCTTCTCTGTGCCTGAGCTTTGTGAGTGTCTCGGTGCCCAGAGTGCTCGCCAGGACATGAGAGACTTTCAGGCTGCTTCCAAAGCACCCTTGACTTCCAGTGCATACCAGCTTCTTCCAGGAAAACATGGGGAAAGGATGCAAGATGACTTGGACGCTTGGTGGGTAGGAGGAGAGAATGTGCCTCCAACCCACAGCCAAAAGCAATCTCCTGGAGGAAGCCCCAGCCCCTCTGCCCAGGACTGTGTCGCCAGTAATTCAGTGAGGAAAGTGTACTCAGTTCTGGAGGGAGGGCTTTTCAGAGACCCTTGTTATGGCTGCGGTCATTGTCTCTCCTTCTTTCCCTGTGAATCTGGAATTTCTTTCTAGCTTCAGCACGAGGGCAGAGGAGAACCAGTGATACAGGATACCTGTAGCCCACAGGCAGCACATGCCGGGGCGTGGGAGATACGATACTTACTCTGTAGAGATCATACCTGCAAAGCCAGGTCTCTGCCTCTGGGTCAGCATAAACCCCTGAACAGTTCTGTAAAACCACCAGTCCTCCCTGTCCAAAGGATTGGTTGAAACTCCACATCTCAGGTGGGTTCCTGAACACAGAAGAACAGTGAGACTTCAGACCCAGGAGTGTCACCAGTGTTTCCTGTTTGCCTGCCTTGGCCATTCTGCCTGTCTCTGGGCAGCTGACTGTGGCAAATCCTGTTCTCAAGCACATAGTTTCTGCTCACAGTACGGAAGACAAGTTGGGAGCCTAACTTGAGTGTGACCATCCTACTTGGAGCTGGGCACCTAACGGTTAATATTCTGGGTTTGGTGCCCTCGTTTTAAGTCCTGAGAGGGAAAAATTGCCCTTCTTGCAAAAGGTTGTCCTCTGGCAAACAGAGACAACTAGTTCTGCTTCGTGTAATGAGCCTTTTCGACCACAGTGCTGAGAATGCAGAGCTCTGGCTTTGGGTGGGAGTACACAATACAGTCATGACTCCTTCGCTATCTCTGGATATGCAAAATCTTGCAGATTCCTGAAAACTCTTGTAGTTGGGGGAAGATTTGAAGCATTTTTTCTTTTCCCTGGGTTTATATAGGGTAGATTCACAAAGCATGTTGTCTGTATGAGAAAAAGAGATGGAGAAGAAACGTTCCTTTACAGTAAAACTAGATAACTGGAGCTGTAAAAAATGATGTGAAAGCTATTGCATGGTTGAGGTGACAGCCGAGTGTAGGGATTAGTTGCCAAGAGCTTTGGAATTCAAATGCATTATTTAGCACTATTGGTAGTTCACTGGGGAAGCTGCAAACGGCTTTAAAATATTTAGGATATTGCCCAAGTTCATGCTTTATTTAATAAGTAGTGTTCTTCATATGTGATGTTAATTGGCGCCTGTTCTTTCTAACCCCTCCAGGTGGGCCAGACCTACATTCCCTCCTCCGTCCCAGCCACCTTCGCCCCTTCGCCCACCCCAGCAGTGGTGAGCAGTGGACTCAACGATCTCTTCGAGCTCTCGTCTGGTATAGGCATGGCTCCTGGAGGATATGTGGCTCCAAAGTCTGTACGTAAGGAAAAAGAACACCCTCACTATGTTGCCTTACCTTGGGCTACAAGAAATCTGAAATTGCTCACTTGTCTCCTTTATTGTTGGTCTCTGGTTCTATCGGGGCACTGTAGTTCAGCTCAGTCCCATCAGTGATGCCCTGGGCTTTTCCAGGCAGAGAAACATTGTGTAGGAGACCATGTTAGTTGTTAGTTCAGGCTTCTGGTTTTTTAACACTTTCCTAGCTTTTCCTGTAACAATATTATTCTAAAGAACGGCTTACATAAGGTATGAGAATTTCAGTTTTGTCAGAGCAGCTTTCCTGGAGACCTATTTCTTAGCAAGTTTCCCCAGGAAACTGAGGGCAGGATACCATTTGCTGCAACTTTAATAGAAGATTTGTTTACTTGGAAGAATCCAACATGACAGTGAAGATAAAATCATGTGATGGCGATGAGCGTGCAGCAGTATAATGCGGATAAATGCTCCATTAGTGACAGGGATCGCAGATGCTCTGGCTGAAGCGCGCTTAGTCTGAAGGTTCGTGAGATGCAGAGCATGGTTCTGGTAACAGGCTGTGGAGTAGCCACAGGCAGCTCAGGATTAGCCTTTCATGCCTGAAAGGGAATAAACAAAAATTAGCACCATTATTAAATAATCGATGGATGAATAAACTAAAGTCACCCTATGAAATCCAGAATCTCAAGGTACTGCAGAGCTTACTCAAATCTTTTGGTCCTTAGCTGCTTGCCGTTATTACACCATATATAAGACTAAGTACAAAATAACCCGGTGATTTAGAGCTAAGTACTTCATTTTGCACCACTCAAATTTGAGTCTGGGTTTTTCCCACAAAGATGATTTGGGAATCCAGAACCCAAACAGCTAATAGTATCAGCCCTCTGATGTTATTTGGTTCAAACTTTAGCATTGTCCTTCCTCTAATGGCCCAGCAGATCTTTGGAGAAGGCTGTCCATCAGCAAACTTGGTAAGTCTGGTATTAGTATGATGGACACAGGCTTTCACTATTTCTCCTGCACACTAATGTTACAGTATATTTGAATTCTTATGTGAGTGCTGGGAACACTGATTAGGAACAGCAAGCTTGTTTCTCATTGGTGAGCTTGATCCTTTCAACACCCCATGTCTTGTCTTCCTCATAGTGTTTCTTTAGCATTTGTGGACTTGATGTGCCAATGCAGCTGAATTTCCAAACTCAGGACTCTGCTGTTGTTTGGAAAACTCTGCTTGCTTGTTATCCTTAGGCCAGACTTCTAATGCAGAATGGCTTCTCTTGTGTTCAAGGTTTGGTTGCCTGCAGTGAAGGCTAAAGGACTGGAGATCTCAGGCACATTCAGTCACAGGCAGGGACACATCTACATGGAGATGAACTTCACCAATAAGGCTTTGCAGCACATGACCGACTTTGCCATTCAGTTCAATAAGAACAGGTAAGAAATCAATTCACTTTGTCCGCTCTGTTACAAAGATTGTGTGCTCCTGTGAGTTTGTCTGCACTGCTAGAGGTAGGGAGGATTTTCATGTGTAAATGTGATGCAGTCATGGAAACATCTGCATGATGCAGCCTGAACTCTCCATCACACCACAGTTATGTGAAAGAGCTGAAAATACAGACTGATAAATCTGTAAGGAAATGGGCAGCAGACGGTCCCGTTATTCTCCCAGCTCTGAAACAGCATCTGCTCCATTTAATCTCTGCAGAGTTTTTAAGCAGCCTCATGAGTTGTTAGGCAGGTTAGTGGTTTTATAGCCAGTAAGTGCCCTGAGGAAAGCGAGAGCATAAACAGGCAAGCGTTGGAGCTGCACAAGTATCAATCTGTAATGCCTCTGCCTCCTGACTTAATTGCTGTGCTGCCCCTCAGATTGTCTGGAAGTGCGAGTCTCATTAATAAAGCTATTTGTCAATGAAGAAGTTGCAAGGTAAGAGCCTATGGCATGTTTTTTTTTTCCCTGTAATTGGCAGCAGAACAATTTTGTCAAAAGAAGCAGCCGCTTGAATGTTTAGAGCATACGGATCATTCTCAGAATCCCATCTCAGCTGAAAGGCATGTCATGGCAGTACAGCCCCGGTGTCTTCCCGCAAATACCCTTCCCAGTCAGAGAGCTTATCTTATGACAGAAATGTTCCCCATATTTCTTAATATCCCTTCACTGGAAAAGTGTTCTCTATACCAAAGATCCACTGAAACCATCTCTTTTAGTATTGCTGTTAGCCTTGCAAATTTGTGATTTCTTGGGAGGAATAATATTTACTTACAAAAGACATTATGCTAAGTAAGTCTTAGTAAATGTTCTCTCTGGACTGCTATATTTTCTGGAGAGTTTTGCTAAGCTGCTATATGCAAATGTGTCATTGGCCTAAAAAAAAAGCTGTTTTGCTTTGATTTTTCCCTGTACATCAATCTGTATTCTAGCCACACCTACACGGTACTTCTCAAGGATGGAAGAAGTTTAAATACAGTACAGTAAACCAGCAGTTTCTCATTTGGAGCATATCAGCACATGCTCCATGTACAATCTACTACTGTTTACTCTTCTACAAATACTGTTCTCCTGTCACTGCTTTCCACTGTGGCTGGTGCATTGGAAAGAGCTGCAGTGGGCTGGCGCTTTAGGTTTAAATACTGAGGTTTGTGATTGAGAAGTTTCTGTTGCTTTTCCCCCTCTCCTGCTGGTGCTAATCGCATTCACTGCAGTCTTGGGATAAAACATTAAAAAAATAAATGACAGCTAGAGCCGTAGTATTGCAGCCACTTAGTAGCAAAAAGCAACTTTGTTTTCCCTCCGAGTCTTAGGGAAAACACTGGGGCTTATTTCCCCCAAGGTGAAATGGCTGCAGAAGGTAAGTCACAGTGCTGGGCCCTTGCTGAGAATATTCCCATTTCAGCTCCCTAGAGCTGAAAACTAAGGGCAACAAAGAGTGGGGCATCTGTTGGTTTCTGGAAGAGTGACATACCCAATACACATGCAGCTGACTCTGTGCAGAGACAGTATCAGGTTTTTAGTGCGTAAAATAAAAAATAGATGCCTATACATATTTGTTCTGGTAAATATCACCTCTGGGCTAATGTGAATTCTGCTAAAGAGAAATGGGGTCATGAGTGGACACCAAAACTGTCTTATGCATCTACCCTTCCATCTGCTTTCAAAAAGAAGCCAGGACATAGTACGGAAGTGTGATGTTAAATGTTAGCTGCCTTTCCTCTTCCCCACACTAAGAAGAGGTGCCTGTGGAATTAAATGCTTCTTGGACTGAACGGGCAAGTAAACATTCGCTTTGCTACGGTGGTATATGTCCCCAGCTGAAGGAGTCTCAAACCGAGCGACAGAGCCAGACGCTGCCATTCGGGACTAGACAGCTGGCTGTGTTGATTCATTTGTTCTACAGTGCTCTGTTAGAAACCATGTACTCCTCCTTGGCGATGTGTTTGTTCTGCGTTGGCTCCAGTTCTTTCTTTCATGGCTCCCAATGATACAACAGCCGTGCAATGTGTGATATGCTCTACTTCTAGTGCTCTGCAGCTCTGTAAGAGGCAGCCCACAGGCTTGAGTCGAGTCCAGGTGCCACTCCTTGCTGGGCAGGCTGCTGCTCGGCATATAGACCAGTGCTGTGTGGGGAATGGAAGAGTACCCAGATGCTGGTCCCCTGGGCAGGATGGTGCTTGTTGTCAAGGAGACCGATCTGATTGAGTTTCCTGTGTCTTGTCCTGCTTTGAGTGTCTGCTGTGGTGCACATCGAGAGCTGTGTTCCTCCCCAGAGTAATAGCAGGGGCAGCTTGTGGGTAATGGGAACATGAGCCAGCTTGTGCTTGGCAAAAGGAGAACAGGTGTTGGGCAATGCCTTGCTGCTGTCATCACCTCTGGTTTTTCTCTTGCCTAGCTTCGGAGTCATCCCGAGCACCCCCTTGGCCATTCACACACCTCTGATGCCAAACCAAAGTATTGATGTCTCCCTGCCCCTCAACACCCTGGGACCAGTCATGAAAATGGAGCCTCTGAACAACCTCCAGGTAAAGATTGACTTGTTCTGGGTGGGGGGAGATCAGCAGCTGCTCAGCCCAGTTTGGCTCAGTGGAATATTATAAAACTCTAGTAATAAAATACTATGTGTATGGGGTAAACCGTCAGACCTCCTGGATATGGGCCATGAGTCCAGCCAAAACAACTTCCTATTCCTTTTTCTAGTCTCTTCCACTGAAGGCTGAAGCAAGCATTTCTGGAATTTTGTGAGTTTGCCTTTTCAAACACCTCAAACCCACTGTTTGCATCTGTGTAGATGAAGGTCTTTGTCTGCTCCAGTAACACTTTTCAGTAAGCTGGGCGTGAGGTTTGGTTGGGCTCATGAACTGGAGCTGGTCTGAGCAGAGAAAGCACACACTTGTGGTGGAGCTGGCGGCGAGAGCTGTCAGCAAGATTGATGCAATTGAAGGAATTTCGGGAAAGACAGCGACTGCTGAGTGATTAGTATTTCTCTAGTGCTCTTAATTTCCAGGGTGCTTTACAAAGGCATTGGCACACCCCTGCCCCAGATAGCTTAATCCAGTGCAAACAAGTTGTGTTCTGGGAAAGGCAGGAGAGAAGTGACGTGAGCAGATGATATTTCGTTAATGAGGCTGTTGGTGCGTGTCGGAGACAACGTTCCCTAGAAGCAGCTTTTTATCAGATTGGGCTGCCAAGCTGATAAAGACAGGACACATCCAGGGAGGTGTTTACCTCTGGTTTGAACCAGAGACTGCCTCCTTCAGTCCTGGCATGCCTCAGGACATTGCTCTTGAAGTTCTCACCAGGCAGAGAGTCCTCCCTGGAAAGAAGCTCTTCCCCACCGCTGCCGTATGCCCTCTGCCCCTGCTTTGTGGAGATGTTTCTCCAGGATGATTTTCCCAATATCCCAAAAATGTGGTTAATTTGCACTATGGCACGTCTCACTAGCCTGACGTCTCCAGGAGATGGAACTGGGTTGGGTTCCTGTAGTGTAGCCGCGCATAGAGGGGAATATTTTGAAGCATCTCATTCTCTTTTTAGATGAAGAGAATGCAATGGAAGTTACTATTTATTCTGCCTGAGCAACTGTTTTTTTCCTTTCTTTTGACTTCCATTCTGGGGCTTATGACTTATTGATGAGTCTTTGGGCAAACAGCTCGAAATAGCTTCTCTGGCACTCAAACGAGCAGTCCTACACTCCGGCTCCGAGCTCAGTCATGCGATGGGGGAGCGTGCGGACAGTGAATGAATTGCATGTGCTTGTCTTCCACAGAGGGCCCTTCCAGCTTGTGGAAAAGCTGGATTCCCTCTGCATCCAGGTCATGGAGATGAGGTTGCATCACTGCAATGTGGGTCAGCTGTGGTAAAACCTGCCTGCTGCTCTGAGGGAAATTGGGAAGTCTCTAGGAGGTGACAGCACTGATCTGCCTCCTTAACACCAGGGACCCTCTCAAGGCATTCTCAAGTTGCTGCTTCCTTTGATCAGGAGGGAAGTGAAGTATTTGGTTTATTAAATCTCTAAGGGAACTGGAAAACCAGTTTGTTTCTTGTAGCATCTTCTGCTAGAACAAAGCAAAGAGAAAACAAGCTAGGAAACCTCCAGCTACCTTCTATTGAGACAGCGAAGCATTCATTAGTGCCAGACTTAGTTGCTAATTTGCTAGCTCTCTCATTGCCATCGAAGTTGGCTGCCCTTTTACAATTGGGGAAGCTGCCATATGGAGTAATAGTATATTTCTCTGCAAAGAGTTGAATCATGATAGCAGATGCCAAGTTAAAAAGAGCACTCCCCTTACTTTTTTGACAGCAGTGGGTTTGATGGAGATCTGTCATTGCCCTGACAGCCAAGGCTCTGGTTTTGTTTTGTGAGTTCATGTAGAAATAATCTGTCTTGAAACAGTCAGAAATGGTTTTGGTGACCTACTTAGGGAACAATTTATAGCATAATATAGGAGTAGAGAATACAAATGTTCCTGTATTCATTGAAGAACCAAAACACTCATCAAGTTGAATTTGCTTAATGTGGTTTTTCTGAGCTGCAGAACATGGAAATAGATGTAGGGCTGGTTTGAACCTGAGGACCTTATGTTCATCTCCTGTTCTGAATGTTGGTTTTCTGGTGTTTTTTTTTTGTTTAAGTAAGAAGAAAAATAAGTCCTGAAGTAACCAAACTGATAGCTTTCAACCTTTTGTCATGTTAATTAGAAACTTCAAAGACTAGTTGTGCCTTCCTTAGGCAACCATTTCAAAAGTAATGAATTCAGGTCTTGTTCAGGTTATTTTTATTACCGTTCCTAATCTTTCACCCAATAGAGCTGGCTTAATCTTAACTTTTGTAATCATGGAAACAAACTAAAATACTTGAGAAGTTAACAGAAAAAACATTTTTGCAAGAAGATGAGGAAGACTTGAAATATTTTCAGAGGCTTACTTGGGTAAAATATAACTATGGCTTCCAACTGAAAATTCTCCTGTTTGCCAGTCTCCTTGGACCTGTGGTAATGAATAGCAGGCTTCTCCCTCCCATCCCGAAGTTGTACTGATGATCTTCTTGACCTGTTGACTCAGATTCAGCCGCCAGTCAAGCAGAGATTTACTGAAAGCATAAAGCCAAAGTTAGACTGGGCACAGCACTGAAGACTCCAGGCTGGTGACATGTGGGCTGTTACGGTTGTACCTGGTAGAAGAGATGGGGTGGATGGGGTATCCACATGTGAGACCTTGAGCTCTCAAAAAGGAAAATAAATTCTGAAATAGGGATTTGCATTGGTGAGGAATCTTCTTTCCAGATACTTCTTCATCTTCAAGTCAAATTTGGAATAAGAAAATGCCTGGGATGAGAGCCTTTCTATGCTGAAGAGAACCACTGTTCCTATTAAATGCCTTTCAAGGGCTGTGAAAAGCTGTGAGATCAGAATACTCATTTTTTTTTTTCATTTGGGTACATGAGAATTGCTCCCTTAACCCTGGAAACGCATTCTCTTGGGATCCACATTCAGAATTGATGATCAGTGTGTTGCATTCCCCAGTGTTACCTCCTGTCAACTGCCAGGGCTGTTTGTTACAGCCACTGAGCATGCAACTGGAAGAAGCATAGCTTCAGTTTCCCAAAATGCCTGTAAAATGATCTGGTTAGTATTGAAAGGGAAGGATCTGCCAGCTGCTTTTCTTCCTGAAAAGTGACACTTGGAAATGCAGACCTCTCCCTTGCTGCTAAGCAATTTGGGGTGCAGAACGTTGTGTTTTGTTTTATTTTTTTCTTCCAGTGAGTTTGACAAAACATTTCTCTAAAGGCAGACGAAGGTGGAGCTTCCTCATTGAGAAAAGATCAGTCTTGTAAACGCACTAGATCATATTTATCCTTCCATGCTCAGTTCTGCTGTAACTCACCACCTCTGCTCCTCCACTCTTCAGTGTCTCGCTTGCAATGCAGAACCGCTGGAGCTCTCATTCGTCAGAAGTGTTAATGCCTTTTGGGTCACGGATGCAGAGCTTTCGGTACTTGGAAACAGATTTCACACATTCAACTCAAGGCTGAGAATCAGGGTGAGCAGCAAGTCCAGCCAGCAGGTGTTCTCCCTGCAGAGCCTGCTTGGTAAGTTGCACAATATCTGCTTGTGTGTGAGCTGTGTCAAAATTACTGGACCAGCCACCACAGAACAGCCTTGAGTAGCCAGATGTGGAAGGTGCTCTCTTGGGTTTGTTGTCTTGGTTATTTTTTAACATCCTCTACTAGTGAGAGTCTTATTCCAGCAAAGAAGAGAACCCTCCTGGGCGCTCCCTGAATTAAGGACTCAGATCACAGCCTGGCGTCTGCGGCCAGTTCCTCACTCAGCTGCAGAAAGCTGTTGGCTTGACTGCTAAGGGCAGGTCTGCCACATGGTGCAGCACATTTGATAAAAATGTACATTTTGAACTCCAAGTCCAGCCAGGCACACACGAGAGCACAGCCCGCCCCGTAACTCGCTGTTCCCTGACCGTTGACGCACGCGGAGCTGACGGCCGCAGCCAGGACGCGGCGCCCAGCCTGGTTGTCTGGGCTCAGCGCCGCTGCCGGGGCTTCACGCTTGTGCCTGTGGGTAGAGCATCCGCCTGGCAGCGGCTCGTGAGCATCCTTAGGATCCCGAGAACCCTACCTGTCAGACAGAATGAAGGGAGGTAGCTAGCGCTCCCCGGGGGCATCTGACAGCCAGAGCGGCAGACTGTCACAGAACAAACCACGACCTTGTGCTGGCAGAGGTAAAAAAGACTCTGCAGAGGAGAGTTCTTCTCGCCTTAACAGTTTGGCTGTTACCAGACTCTAAAGCAAAACCCAACTTGAAGTAAATCCTTAATTTAGTGTAAGTGCTAATGGGATTCGGAGTGGGTATGTTGTGTGCTTGCTGCTGATGGAAAGCATCTGTGTTGCTTTCAGACTTGACTTTGAAAGTCGGTTCTTATGCTCAAGTCTGGGATTTAAGGCATCAGAAACCTACACTATTGAAGAAAATAACTTAGTGTTGTTCTGATGAGGTGCCTCTTCCCCAAAATACCACATGTTGGCTGTCAGAGGGTTGCATTGTAAGGAAGGACATCAGAAGGGTGCTCATGCTGCAAGGTGAGCCAGTGTGTTCCAGGGGTCGTTTCTAGAGATGCTGCTTCCTCCAGTCAGATCCTGAACAAGACATAAGTAATTGGGAACCCTGTGCCAATTTTTAGCAATCTCACACCTTTTCAGCAGTGAAGCATCAAATGAAAATCTGGCACCTTTTGACTTTTATCCCTTGGAAGTTTTGTGCTCTGCTTGACTAAATTCACAAGGTAGTAATACTTTTTTTTTTGCTCCTTTCAAAACAATCACAAATGGAAAGCCATTTTTATTTAAAATGCTTCTGTTTCCATTCTCAAATGTCTGAAGCTGAAGGTCTTGTTAAAGATTTAGTAGTTCATGTCCAGGTCGACAAGTTAAAGCTGCAAAGCCACAGGCAAAGTTAGTCTATACTAGAGGATTTGTTGGATGCAAATGGAGGTTCCTTTGAAGCATGTCAAACCCAGAGAGACTTCTCCACTACTGGTATCGTCTTAGATGTCGTTGATTGTCTCAGCTCTGTGTTCCCACCTAGGGAGCACTGGATTTTTTTGGCAAGTGGCTGTTGTTAGCTACTCAGTTTCTCACAGGCACTGCTGTGGAGCTGCTTTCTGCCTGCGGTTGCTTTTGTAGCCTGTCTAATGGCATTGGACGCTCCTGATGTGGCAGTGCAAAGGTTGAAGCATGACCTTGGAAAGCTGTTATCAACTGGCAGGGCCTCTTAGCCCCTTCTTGGGACAGGTTTCCCCATCCAGGTATCTGCAGATGCCCTTTCATGGACCAGATGTTGGGGACCACAGTGCTAACAGTTCCTACCTGGCTGTTTTGGGGCAGTATGTGGTGTTGAACGATGCAAGCGAGTCTTGAAAAGCTTACCAGTCTTGTCACAGTGCAATAGGTTTAAGGAGACTGTAGCGTTTTCCTGTTTGCAAAAGTTATCTGTGACAGCTGGTTTCTGCATCATTACAGATACTTGCAAGGTGGCACATGGTGCATTACCGAACCCAATGATGCGGTTGGGAGGAAGGCTGGCGTGTAGTTTGCTTTTATTTGCTGGGAAGAAATTGCACTTCAGAGCATCTTAATTGGGTAGCTCTCCAGAGTATAGCCAAAGCAGCTTACTCAGTATGTTTCTGCAGAGTTGAGAAGCAGGTCAGCATATACCTTTTTATAGCATTCTTATAACTGCAGGAACAGGGTTAGCATATTAATTTGGAGTGTGCCACTAGAACTGTGACTGGCGAGAAGACTCTTCTTTCCAGCCCCTCTTGTAAGAAACTGCTGTTGTATGGCAACAACAATTAGCTACAGAAGCGAAGTAATCTCTGTTGTTCCAAGGCAAGGCAATTAATCATTAAATCAGAGTTGGAAAAGATCTTGGATCACGCAGTGTATTCCCTGCTATGCTTTGTTGTTTTGCTACAGTTCCTTTTATTGAGAGTGTTGTCAAGGCTGATTCTAAATACTCCAACCACTGGAGCTTCTCTCTTCCTCAGGAGAATTTTGTGCTGCTTAATAATTCTCACTATCAAGTTTTTCCAGACGTTTAGCCTAAATTTCTCCTCTTCTGGCTCATCTCCATGACTCACATCCAGGCGTAACATCCAGAATGCTGTCCATTCCCCAGCTCTCCTCTCCCAGCCTCAAAGGTGCATTTCTGGCTCCTCACCCAGTCTGTTCAATCACATTTTGCAGAGGTGAATCACTTAAGTCCATCCACCAACCTGCTTTTTCCCCTCTGCCTCTAGCTCAAACACTGGACACTCCAGCTCCTGAATGTGACGCCAGCAGTCAAAGCATGTGACAGCTCCCTATTACAGAGAACCATTTCTGGTTTTTTCTAGGTTACACCATAATTTACATGGTTTTAGTGGGCTTTATACTAATCCCTTCTTCAGCTGGTTCGCACTGTAGGAATTAAATATAAACTTCTACCTTTAGTGATGGCTGAAAGCCTAAGCCCCACAAGGCTGTCACATCTACCTTTCTGCTGTTCTTTGCACTTCTGGGACCTCCCCAGTTTCTAGAACAGTTCATTCGGGAGCTCAATCTCTACCACTTGTCCTCTGGCTTGCATTCATGTCTAATGAACTGACTTGTGTTTGAATTCTCTGGTTTATTCCCCTCCCTCATCTATCTGCAGCTGTTTTTACCGACATTTGGGAATGTCCTAAACCTGCCACTATGGGATAATAAGTTTTCTCAGCAGAACACTAATGTATGTAATTATGAATGTGAGCGGATTTTGTCTTGGCATAAATCTTTGTAGCAGCAAATTTATTTCTTTGGCTCAGCATTTAGCTTGGTCTGGTTTGTGTTTCAGCTGGGTGACAAACTGGAGAACTCCTCCTGGGGTTTTTCAGTGGAAGTAGGAACTCAGACGGCTCCTGAAATTCAGGGCTCCCCACACAACCTCAATCCTAAGGATAAGTTTCCTTTGTTGCAGCAGGTGTCTGCTGAACTGTGCTCCCATGGCAGGCTATCGATATGCAGGATGATGTGAGGAGAGCATGAGAGGCATGGAAATAAAGCCCAGAGCGACCTTTTTTCCGTGCTTTATTATAACAGTGCTCTTTCTCAGATCTCCGCTTTGCTCCTGCTGTAACATCAGCTCTCTCAGCCTGGGGAACACTGCAAGTGAGGATGCTCTCTGTGTTAGCAGAGATTTGTCGGTTATGTGGCAAGCACGTGTGATAAAAGGCAATCCAGTGCGTCTCCCTGGCTGGTGGAATTTAATGGCACTGAGAATTAAGTCTTTTGTTAAGTGATCTCTTTTTACCTACCCTGATGGATCTGAAACAGGGCTTTCTTCTACCAGGAGTCAGCACCCAGCATGTGTGATTGATTGATAGATAGATGTGACAAAGGTAAAGGCAGAAGACTTGGGAGATGCTGCAAGAAAGGTGCAGGCAGTGGACCAGCTTTTGGCTTTCTGGAAAGTGTCCAGGCTGAGATAGAACCGATCAAGGGGTCTGCGTGTTCAGACATGACCGAGAGCTGGGGGTGAAAATTAAGAATACGCAAGGGTTTGGAGCTGGGGAATTGCAAGAGCGAGATGGCAAAGAGGGGTGATGAAGAAGCTCATGTGCGATATGAGACGTGCTTGTAGCTGTGTGCAGCCAGGGGAGCTGAACATACATCAGAGGTAGAAGAAGCAAGAGAAGGGAGAGGCTGAATGAGAGCAGAAAAGGGCAAGGATGTGACCCCATCAGTGCAGCTGGCTCTCAGGCAGCACCGTGAAATGCTCATAGGAGAAAATTGTGCAGCTTTTAGTGAAAATGGAGTGAGCACAGAGGGGTGGGACTGATCTGCGTCTGAAACTACCCAGAAGCAGTAGTGTCACATTCAGAGCTGACCTCTGCTCGGAGAAAGCACTCTGGGGTACGTGGGCAGGCGATAAGACCATGCTAAATCTTAGGATCCCTTTGGATTTGCAGCTGATAGAGAAAATTTAACCCCCTTGTTTCTTCTATTATAACAGGTGGCTGTGAAAAACAACATTGATGTCTTTTACTTCAGCTGCCTGATTCCTCTTAACGTACTTTTCGTAGAGGATGGAAAAATGGGTGAGTGCTTTTAGGTCTGTGGTCAGCCTCCTTTAGCCAGGCTGTGCTTGCAGCACCCAGCTGGGTGCAGTTGTCCTGTGGCTGAGATTCACGTGGTCTTGACCTTGACCTTCATACCAGCTCATCTCAGCAGCCTAAATTAATCTGTAGGGGTTTGGTATCCTGTCCCTGTTGTCCTGCAACTACAATAGTTATCAGAACCCAAGTTCTCTGCTCTGATTCTCTCTACCAGACAAGAGGTGGATCTGTTTTCTTTGAGGCTGATTTTTGTGGGGTGTTTTTTGGGTTTTTTTTTAAGGTTTGGTTCACTCAATTGGGTCTAGGATTTCCCTCCAGACCACTTTCACTGTTGTTCATGTGTTCCCTGGTCACCTTTATTAACTCTTGTTTCAGCGGTCTGGAAAGTAGCTTGAAAAGCATCTTTCGCTATAACATAATCCTAAATGTGTGGGTCTCCTTGTCAATTCATGCCTGTGTGTGGTTTCTAAACAGCTCATTTGGTAAAGACTCTCTCTGGTTTGGGAACTCCAAAAGACACGAAAGCTTTGCTGCTTTTACAGGAAGATTGAGATTGTTACAGGAGCAAATCCTGGATCTGACCACAGCAGGGCAAAATGTGACCGGAAGATCTTTTGTGTTACTACCTTGTATCATTCTGGTGTCATTTAATTAATACCCTGGTCCTGTGAGGATCTGGGATTGCTGATTGTCTTTCTTGTTTCTAGAGCGCCAGGTCTTCCTTGCAACCTGGAAAGATATTCCAAATGAAAATGAGCTTCAGTTCCAGATTAAAGACTGTCACCTGAATGCCGGTGAGTAGCTTAATTCTACCACACTGAGAGCACTTTTCTTGTACGGTCACTAGACGTCACCTTATTAATAGCATTGTGTATGGCTAACAGGTAGGTGGGTATTGCACTTATGGACAGAAGAGCCTTGGATTCTGAGGCTTGTTACAGTAAAAGCTTTAGCTGGGTCCCTATGAAAGCAGATCTGAAATCCCAGATCCTAAATTTGACCTGTTTCTTCCTTTCATTCTGGACCTTGTATTCGTGTTTTCTCTTTTATACTTTGCTTCTCTGCAAAGCTGCTCTTTTAAATAGAGATGAATGCAATGGTGGGGCTGTTCAGAAATCCTGTCTTTCTACTGTGTATTTCAGGCAAGGTGTTCCAGCCCAAATTTTAACCTGCTTCATAATACTTGGCCAGTATTTCTTTCTGTTGTGAAAGTGCCCTACATACCACTATAAAATGTTTGGACAACTACGAAGGACAGACCATATGGGAAGAGTTTTGTTCTGCTGTTTTTAGCCACTGTATTGATGCATTTTTGACCATATTTCTTCCCATTCAGCTCTGTTTAGTCATCTAGTTGCCTCTGTGATCATCCTACTTGTACATATGACCTTACTACTGCTGAAGGATGAGGGAGTGTTAAAAAAAAAGGTGGAATGGGGCCAGCATAGCAGCTTTGCTCCTGTGCAAGAGGTTCTGGACAGGAGCCAAGTGATTCTGCCGAAAGCTGCTATGTTTCACAGACTAAAAAAGTGTCCCTATTGATTACAAACCCTGTAACCTTTTTATTCTTTCATGTCTGCTATTACACAATGAACACCCTCTTGCTTCAATTGCAGACAGAAACCATGGGTCTCTTTGTGCTCATAATTATTACTATTTTGGAATATAAAAGCTGGAGCATGCAAGAGGGGAGAAAAATAGCAGCTGTTGGACCTTATGACTTGATTTCACTGTGGGGTTTCAAGCAAGAACAACCTCTGCGCCTCCCCCAGTCCTTCCTCTGCTCCCGACGGCACTTGGCATCGCCTCTCCCCTGCACTGCAGTGCTGCTGCTGACGCCTTCTGTCCCGGCCGTGCCCGAGCCGTCCACAGCTCTTTGCATCTCAAATCAGAAGTGTTGGTAGCTTCTCGTGGTCGGCGGTGGGACATAGTGGCGCTGGCTAGCAGAGGATGCAGTTGGGAAGGGTCTGCGCGTGGCTGGGACGGTGAGCGCTGGTGATCCTGCAGCCTGGTCATTAGCCTCTTTTCCCTTTGGAAGAAGTAGTTAGATGCGGGGTGAGAGGTAATGCTCTCCATTCAGGGAGGGTTTGCCAGCTCAAGACCAGCCTGCTCGCCCAGCCGTGCCTGAGTTGGTGATACTCGGTGGAGAACGTGTTTCTCGCTCGCAGGGAGAGCGCAGGAATGTGGGGTGGTTTCTCTGCAGGGGTATCTGCAGCTGTTGCCAGGGCTCAAATGGAAAGAGACTTTCTGCCCTGGATGCGGTGCCTCTCCCGTCCGTCGCTCGGGATGCTGGGGGGTGTGCAGGACCTGCCAGCCTCTTTGGCTTGTGTATGGGAGAAAGTGGGTCATGTCTCATAAACAGATTTCAAACCCAATAGCTCGAGGAGGGAAAACAAGGGAAATCTTGTGTGTTTGTCTTAGCCACTTGGATTTTAACTACCAATGCAACCCTGACTCAGTCTGCTGCTTAGCTTGATTTTATTGGAGCAGTAACCTCCTCTAGTACAGACCATCCTGAGAGCATCAGGCCTGTCTGTACCAGGATCAGCCAAGCCCCAAACCCTGCCGAGGGCTGGGCTTCCAGTATCCCCAGGGATGGAGACTTCTCATAGCCTGGCAAGTGACTGGTGGCACACGTAAAACAAACTGGGTGGGCTCTGACAGCCGAATCCATCTTGCTACTAGTTTATACCAGAGTGTGTGTCTGTCTACATGCTGCAGTAGGGTGATAACCTTTCAAGATTCAGTCTTGATCATTTAAATGCAGTGAAAACAGCCTTGTTTTAAAGCACAAGAATAGCAACTCTGCGTTGGGTATAAAATCTTTAGGAACTTGATCCTTGTGGAGAAAAGGCTGGTTCATGTTCAAAAGACTCTCTCATAGGAGATGCCTAAGCAGAAAAAAGCTCTCAACCTGGGCTGTTGGCAGTTCTGTTGTTCACCGATGCAATACCACCATGTGCAACTCTCATATCACTGTGTAAAATAAGGTACGCAACGGCTGCCGTGGCAGAGCTGCACAGAACAAAGTCTGCATATTTCAGTGGTTCCTAACTAAAATTTAGGAGGTGCTGGGTTTTCACAACCCTTCAGCACAGACAGAAAGCACTGCCGGCTCCGCAGAGGTGTGCAGCCACCGTGTGAATCGTTATCCCTCCTCTCGCATCCGCTCGGATCAGTAATTCATACCGAGCGTGAGCCCACCCACTCGGTGGCAAGCTGCCTCTCAGGCTCGGGGACGCACCGCACCATTCATGCTTCGGTCTCACTGATTCCAGCCCAGCGATGTGAATTTAGCTGTGAGCTAAAAATACCTCTGCTCCCGGCTTATGTGCCCTGATCGTAGCACCACCAGCCACTCAAATCAAGCCGCACAGCTACGGGAAGCGTCAGGGAAAACGGGGCAGAGCATGCTGATCATGAGCCTGGTCCCCGCAGCCCTGGCTTTCCTTCTTGGCTTTTCTTCTCCTCGCCGCAAAGAGCCTTTGCTTTCCTGAGCACTCAGATCCGCGCTGTTTCTGCGCAGCGTGAGAAGCGGGGCTGTAGTTACGTGCAGGAAGCCCCACCAAGCAGCTAAACAGGGGACGCTGATTTTCTTCAAGGGTGAAACTGAAATTTTAATTTCTTTTTCTTTAAACCAAAGTGAAATGGGCTTGGAAGAAGGATTTTTAGGGGGCTGGGTTTTTCTGTCAAGAAAGCAGCTTGTGTATTTCTTGTACATCCAGAGCTGGCTGTCAAAGCGCAACAGTCACCTTACAGCACCTCCTGTGTAAACTACAGGCTTTTCCCTAGGTTATTTCTTTTATTTCTTCAAACATAAAGGAGATAAATCCAGTCTTTTCCATGGAGATGCTTCTGTGTGAGTCTCCCAGGCCTTTGTAGGTAAAAGACCCATCCTGTGCCCATGAGGCAAGCCAAATGGGATTGACTGAAGCTTTGATGGTTTGCAATAGGGATGGCAGAAGAAGCTCCATCCCTGGCAGCTCACCCCGTAATGGGGCACAGAACAGCCAGAAAATCCTGGCTGCTGCAGGAAGCCCACAGCGCCACAAACTGAAGCTGAGGAGAAGGTGCCAGGCTGCAAGGTGAGGAGCAGATACCATCATGGTCAGAGCTTGTTGCTCTGGTCCCTGTCTTCAGCAGCTTTGTTTCCAAAAAGAGGAGCAATACCTTAGAGACCCTCTAAGGTATTCCCACAGTTCCCAGTGACTCAGAGATGAGTGCTTAATTCTGGATGAGGGACCTGGGGCTCAGTTCCCAGTGGTGAGAACTGGAGCTGACCTGAGGCTGCTCTGTAGGGCTGGAGCGAGTATTGTATTGCGGGGCTAAGGTGTACTCGGGATGCACTGCACGTCTTGAATTAATCAGAGCTCTGTTTCATGCATCTGCCTCTTAGGAAGAGGTTGTGATAGTGCCATGGAGAAAACCATATTCAGAAATACAACTTGTAATGAAAACACGAGGTCATGGTTGTACCCCAGTATTCTCATCTCTTACGAAGCCAGCGCTAACCTAATTGATTTTGGTTTTTTTACATGAAAATATAAGAACCTGATGCATCAAAATAGGTTCATAGACTGTTATAGCTCAAATAATGTGGGTGCTGTTGGTGCAGCTGTACCAACCAGGGTTTCCCCTGCAACTGAACATGTGCTAAAGCTAAGTCTGCCTTCTTTACACTGCTTTTTCAACATGCTAAGATTGATTAAATTTTAAAGGACCACCGCATTAAGCTAAGATATGCAAATCAGATTAGCTAAATGTTTTTTAAAAATTCTGCTTACCCAGACCCACAGAGTGAAGGAGGACAGGCTGACTTGCACATGGAGATTCAGTGCCATTAAGCAGGAGGTAATTAGTTGCTGTGCTGCTCAGCAGTTCTAGGCACTTTGGTTTTGCTTGCTTGTTGCTGATCCACAATTTGGTGTGAAAGGACAGCTTTAGTGTTTGGAGTTGAATATGGCTTTATTGGTATGCAGTGGTCACTGTGTTTTTTCCTCCCTGAAGTAATTTGCTAATGCTAGAACAAAGAGAAATTGGATTTTCTTGCTGGAACAACCAGAGGCAAAATCATATGCAAGCTTTCCTGTTTAGGTTGTTGTTTGGGGTTTTTTTTCCTATATGTGCAAATCCAGTATCCTGATCATTTAATAACTTATAGAACCCATGCATATTACATGTCTTGGAAATGAATGTACTGTTGTAATACTGACCAAAATGTCCCCAGACAGGACTGGATCAGAGTTTGCAGATACTCTTGGTATTTGAATTCAGTTCTTGGCTGGATGCTCAGAACCATTCAGGTGTTACCAGAAATGATGCGGGGCGATTTTCAGCTACCACTGCACAAAAGATTGGGATTCAATTTTACTTCCTGATATTTAATGCTTGTTGCAAAATTACATGAAGGTCTAAGTTCAAAAAAGAAATATTGTCGGTGTTGATTCCGAGTTGTGCGTGTCCTTGTTGTTGCCAATTGGTCATCTTGGCTGTTTGAGTTTGGAAGTGAAGTTCTGAAGCTGTATGAGCAGAAGGTTTAAGCATGTCCTTTGCTTACCTAGAAAGAAAGTGCTGTTGGAAAGAACTGGAGGAGACCTTGCTCAGCTGTTCTACCCTGTGTGCCGGTCTTTCCCTGTGTGCTGATTAGTTGTTGGCCTAAGGTAGGGTAGAGAATTCTATTTTAAAGGAAAAAGAAACAAAAAGCCCTGAAAGTTGGACTGATGTCAGTGGCTTCCCTGGTGCTGGTGATGGGGACATCTTTTTGTGTCCTTACAGTGTGCTCCAGAAGGGTTTGGAGAATAAGCGCTGAGCCAAAAGGAAAAGCCCTGCGGAAAGTTCCTTAGCAAGGTCAGATGGAAACGGTTCCATGTTGCAGCAGGACTGGGTGGCTCTGGTTCACAGAGTCACCACATCCCCGTGCGCGGGGAGACGCGTGCCCGGCACCGCGGCTCAGCACAGCCCGGGGCTTCGGTGGGGGCTGCGCTCACTGGGAAGCCAGCAGCTGTGTCAGGACGGGGCTCAGCTCCCTGATCCCAGCAAATATCTCCCTTTTTGGCTTGGTTTTGGTTTTTTTTTGCAAAGGCTGCGCTGTCACATGGCATTAGCCATCCTGCCTTCAGCCAGGCACAGCCTGGCACTGTTGCTTAGCAACTCTGCCCCATCTCCAAAATCTAAAATCCTGACACTCGGGAGCACAGGAGGGATGGGAGCTGCTCCCTGCAGGGAGAGGGGGTGTGTTCCCCAAATCTGTGCTGAGAGAGGGGGCAGGAGGAGCTGGGTGAGCTAAGCATCAGCTTTCCAGCCTGTTTATGGTCATTCCAGATGTCTGGCTGAGACAGGGAACGTTTTGTAGGGTTTCTTGCACTTTTCAGGGGGCAACTGGGGTCAGACAAGGGAGTGGTAAACAGGTATTCCTAGGAGTTTGCCCTGCCTCAGTTTCCCTCCCTACAAGCACTGGAAATCTGCCCCTCAGCAGAGGCAGCAGCTGTTTAAATTGCAAGAGGTGCCATCACATGGTTGAAGGCTTTGCCATAAGAGCAGCTGCTCTGCAGCCCCATCTCACCCACTGTGCCCCCAAAGCAGCAGCTCCCCAGGGGGTGGGAGCACTCCCCTGCATGCCCTCACACCCCCTGATGGTGTAGAAGCCCCACAGCTGCCAAAATTACAGCTTTCCACTTGCAGCCTTGCTTCCGACCCCGCACCTGCGCTCCCTGGGGAATGTCTTTGCTCTGACAGCATCCCACGGTGCAGGGGAAGACTGTTCCTGGCAGAAGTAAAGATTTCTGGGGAATGTCTTGAACCCTTACCAGTATTCCACTTCCAGGACATGTGTCCAGAGGGGCTTCAGACCAGTGAGGTTTAACCTCAGCCTGTTAAAACTGAACAAACATCATCACATTTAATCCCGAGGTCCCTTGGAAACAGCACCGCGCTCTCTCAGCTCTTACGTTGCGCTCTGTGCCTTTGCAATGCCCTGAAGGATGCTCTTGCTGGCGGGGGGGTACAGGGAGGTGGGAGTTTGGGCTTCATTCCTCATGGGGGATGTCCCTGTGAGCAGGGGATGGCTCTGCATGTCCCTAATCTGGGTGAGTTTGTTGTAGAGAGGAGTAGGAGCGGTGGGAGGAGGAGACAGAGGGAATGAGGGTTTTTAAGCAAAGGATCTCATTAGTTACTTATATCTGCCAGTTTCCATAGTAACTGGAGAAGAGAGGAAACCTAAATCCGAGTGCTTCTAGGTAGCTGGATGGCTGAACCCTCCTCGACCTGTGCACAGCTGCTCTGAAGCCTGGAGAGCAAAGAGGTTCAGCCCCACCATGAGTGAAGGGTCTGGGAGCAGCTGGTCGTCAGTCCTTCCCTGGGGAGAGCCAGCGGGTCCGGGTCTCTGCATCAGCCCATGGATTTGTGGAGCACTTTCTTTCCTGCTTTTACCATTCCCTGGTGCATTATCAAACTGTCTTGTCCCTTCTCCAGTCCCTCTGCGCACCAGCACAGACATGTGTCTATTCTCAGATCCAGCACGGGTGCCAGTGGATCTCAGTGTTTGTAGGTGTGGGGATGAATTAGAGCTCCACGGTCACTTTGTGCCGCTTCTCTGTCGCCATCCTGCTCTTCACACTCCTTGAAATGGATTCTGCGTTCCCAGTCTCTTGGCTTTCAGTGCAAATTGGTTTAAGGCCACTTCTCTCCCTTATTTTCTGTCGAAAGTGCCCGACCTGCTGGTAATGAATGGCCCAGCATGGACAGGGTGTTCCTTCCCAGGCCCAGCAAAGAGCTTCAAGGAGTTCAGATTAGATATTAGGAAAAAATTTCTTCACAGGAGGGTTGTGAAGCATTGGAACAGGTTGCCCAGAGAAGCAGTTGAGTCACCATCCCTGGAGGGGTTTAAAAGACACGTAGATGAGGTTCTTAGGGACATGGTTTAGTGCCAAAGTTAAGTTATGGTTGGACTCAAATGATCTTAAGGGTCTCTACCAACCAAAATGATTCTTTAATCCTATGAGATTTTTTTGCTGTGCACCAGGAATGGGAATTTGCCAGTGATGCTTCTCAGGTGCGGAGTCCCCTTCCCTGTGCCTTCCACCCAAAGCGTGAATGTGCCCCTTTTGCTCTGTGTGCTGTGCTGAGAAACCCCTTGGCATCCAGAGGCCGCTGTTCTGCGTCTTCGTGTTCTGCAGATTTGCTTCTGGTCTCGTTTCTCTGAAAGGTCCCTTAGAAATAACGTGTGTCGTGGTTACATCCGCACAGGTCTGCAGTTGAAATCACACATCTCCTGCGAGTGCTAAGGTTGTGCCGTCTGTTAAAACTGTATCACAGCCCTGTGATGTCTAGAGACAGATGTCTATGGGTTTTTACCTTTTCAAGTGATTGCTTTAAAAAAATTTTAAAAAGGCAAGGATTTTTACTACCTTGGTTTGGGCAGAAGTATCTGTGCAGGAGAGAGGGGGAGCAGGATGGAGCTGCTTTGGTTGGGATGAGACCTCAGAACCAGGCACCCAAGTGAGCCTCCTACAGGGATCTTTATTCTTCTCCACCTTCATCTTCTGACTTTTGGCTGCCTCCAGGTTATCCTGCTTGGGGCTTT
This sequence comes from Columba livia, assembly GCF_036013475.1. Taxonomy (NCBI): domain Eukaryota; kingdom Metazoa; phylum Chordata; class Aves; order Columbiformes; family Columbidae; genus Columba; species Columba livia. Next base: position 6,027,575 of record NC_088621.1, read on the forward strand.
TTGGGGGTTTTGGGTAGAGCAGAGACCTCTTACCCTCTGAGCTGCAGACTCGCCTTGATAAAGGCAGCAAATCCAGAGTGACCCAGAGCAGTGAGCAGTAAGTGCAAGATGGGCAAATACTTCACAAGGGATCACAGGCTGGAAGGAAAGAGCTGTGTCCATGGAAGCAAATTAGAATTTTTTCTCCTTGTGTCATGTCTGTTCCTGTCCCCAGGGAAAAATCTGGGACAGAAGTCAGCGTTTCCTTGTGCACTTGCATCTTGGGAATGTTCCTCTGGGCTCTGCTGTCTCTGCAGATGATGAATCTGAATTAACAGATGTTTTTTCTTCTTCCTTCTCTCTGAAGACACCGTCTCCAGCAAACTGCAGAACAACAATGTCTACACCATCGCCAAGAGGAATGTGGAGGGTCAGGACATGCTCTATCAGTCTCTGAAACTCACCAACGGCATCTGGATCTTGGCCGAGCTTCGCATTCAGCCGGGGAACCCGAACTACACGGTGAGGGCTGGGATCCTTGTAACTCTCCTCACATGCAGAGCCCTTTCTCCCTGCTTTGCCTAATTGTGCCTGTTTTGGGGGAAAATCTTGCTAATTTCACTGGGGGTTTAGGAATGCCCACTGAACTGGAAAAGAAAAAGTGAGAAACAACAATTACGCTGCTCTGTTACCAGCGAGCTTGGGATGATGCCCACTCAGCAATGCGCAGTTACTTGCCAAGGTTACCCGGAGATAAAGCCAAGAGACATTAGCGAGAAAGCAGTGCCAGGACGCCTTTCCCCCGCTCATAAACAAGGAGAGATTTATGCCCAGCCGCGTTCCTGCGGTGGAGACCGGCTGTCTGGATGTCAGAGCCTCTTTGGCCTCGTGCTGGCGTCAGTCTGGAGCTGGTGGGAAGGTGCTCTATGTCCTGCATCATGCGCCCATACAGCTGTTCTCTTGGACTTTGCTCCCCTTCTGAGGACCTGTGTGTCTGGTATTAGAGGATTTATCTCCTGGTGGAAACTGTTCCAAGCGTTTAAAGAGAAATCCATGGTGTGGGGACCCACAGGGTGAAAGCAAGCATTGGAAGGTGATTTACAGTGTTTGCACAAGGATTGGTGCCGCAAGCCTAGTGTCAGCCTGACTCTTGCTTTAGAGAGGAGTGACAGCCAAGTTTGTGTCCATCAGGGCTGAGCTGGAAATCATTAGAGGCTCCCAGGTTTAGCGCTGTGATTTACAACATGATGGCAGGCAAGTCCCTGGTCTTCATGCCCGCAGGGGCACCCAGATTTGTTAAAGAGGAATGTGGGAACCCCACCATGGCAGTTTGCTTTCATATACCTCCTCCTGCTTGTAGCAAGCTCTGAAAAGGCAGTTTGGTGACAAAGCAGTACCCAGGAGAAATGCTCCGGGTGAGTGTCATCAGCCACGAGCATGATCTGTCCGGTCCGTGCTGTAGGTCAGAGGTTTCCAGTTGCGTTTGTGGAGATGCCAGAAAGCTCCCGCCTTCCTTTGCACCACCGCTAACCTCTCCTCTCCTCTCCACAGCTCTCCCTGAAGTGCCGAGCTCCCGAAGTGTCCCAGTACATCTACCAGGCCTACGATGCCATCTTGAAAAACTAACAGGACATCAGCCTGTGCCTCACCCTGCAGAAGGAGCGGGGAGAAAGGGGTCCCCAAATCCTCCTTCACCACTGGCGCGGGGAAAAGCACTCTTAACTGGAAGCAGCTGTATTCATGTGTAGGATTTCAGTCAAAGGCACTGATTAAACAAGGTAGCAATTAGTATCCACGTGCTAACGATGATAGGGAACAAAACCCCTTTGATATTTTTAGCGTCCATGGAGTTTGTAACCACTGCTTCAACTACTCTCACGTCCCCCTCTCCCCTCACTCGTCCGTTCTTGTGGGCTTCTCCATTTTGTGCCAATGTTCAGTGTTTTCTAAATGGCTTTAGGCGTAGTTATGATTTTGTAAAATACCGCTCATTGAAAGAAAAAACAAAACAAACCACACGTCAGCTCATTAAAAGAAGGCAAGAGTGTTGAAAACATACACTGCACTTTATTTTATATTTTTATACATTTTTTTTGAGTTTTTCTATTGTAATTGGCTTAAAGGGAAGGTGATTCCAAGGAAGTATTGGGAGCCCTGCAGGGACGTCAGGCTCTAGCAGGGTGAGTGTGGCCTCGGGGAAGCAGGAACAGAGCCATCGCTTCGCTCCGTGGAGGCGGATGGAGCCCTAAAGAGAGGGGTTTTTTTAATTACACTTGTGCTGGCAGACTCAGCTCTGCTTTTGATGGTGTGTTTTCACTCCGACCATCTCCCTGGCTCATTAGCTGCTGATCTGAGAAGCGAAGCTGCTCTTGCGTGGGGAGGAGCAAGGTTGGTAATGGGATGGGAGCGGATGGAACGAAGGAAACAAGCCCCCTCCTAGAGCAGAAGGCTCTTGCCAGAGCTCCAGGTGTGCTCTCTGCATCCTCACCCATCTGCAGCCCCTCTTCTTGTTCTTTCCATGCCTGCTATGGCCAGACTGCCTTCTCAGCCGTCCCCGAGCTGTGCCAGTTCCCCCAGTGCTGTGCTGATCCCCGGGGCTGCTGGTGGTAAATCCGAACATGGCAGTGCCGCTTTTCCGCCGGGGCTGTGGGCATCAGCCGTGTCCTTGTGGAGAGGCACTGCTGCTGGAGTGTCCTGGGGAGCAGGGTGGCTCTCCCTGTTCCACTGCTGCCCCCTAAACCCGTGGCTGTGGCACCATGGGGGATGGTTTGGGTTTGGTGGTGCTTGCACCCTTCCCGGGGACTTCAGGTCCCAGCTGGGCTGAGAGTCGAGCAGGTCGTGGAAGCGTTTTTTCCATTTGCAGCTTGGTGAATGGTAACAGGCCAGTTCTTGCTCTTACCCCCTGTCCCGAGCAGCCCCTGGTCCCTCATTTCCTACCTGTCCTTAGGGCCAGGACCGTTCCCCTGCCAGTCCATGCCTGTGGACTCGCCACATTGCAACCACTAAGTGCTGTGACAGCAGCAGTGAAAGCAAAGCCTCTTGCATGTCCTTGCTCCATCCATAGCTTGTCCTGCTTAAACCAAGCCACTAACCAGAGCAGCTTTGCCCTCCCCAGCATGCTTTGACACCACCTCCTCCCCAGCAAGCAAAGCTCTTCTGCATAGCAACCCCCATGTTGTCTTCTTAGATGCCACATTTAAAGTCAGTAAATGTTTTATGGTGGGAGATGGTTCATCAAGGCTTTGGCGCTGGCTGCAACCAAGAAGCCAGTGCTGGGAAAAGGTCACAGTGCCCTGAGAGAGACTCGAGCAGGGCATGGGAGCTGTGGGACCCTGAGGAAGGTGAGGTCTCTCTGTAGGAACCCCTGTGCTCTGGCTGGGGAAAAGTAGGGCAGAGCTGGAGCAATCCATCCCTTGAGCCCTGCCCATGTGTGCTGGGAGGTGATTTGCCCCAGGAACTTGCAGGGGTCACCACAAAAATCATTAACAGAGCCATTAATGAAGCACTGGCGGCACTGAGTGTGATGCTGTGTTGGGGCAGGGGGAGATGTTAGAGGGTCCGGGAGCAAACACTGAAGCCTCCCTCCACTAAACAGCTGGTGTAGCTTCGATGCAGGGAGGGGATGCTGAGCATCCCCTTCTCTTGCCAAATTCCTTCCCAGCTTTTCGGGCGTGTGGGTGTCTCTGTGCTGCAGGGCAGGGCCAGGGCCCGGTCGGTGGCGTTTCACCCTCCTCTCCCACCATGCCGCTCGTTCGAGTGTTCGCGTATTTGTGTTGCTCTTCAGGCTTTACCTGCCGTCTGTGTCAATAAACTCATTTCCATGACGCTGTGGCTGTGTGTGGCTCTGTGGGGCTGGGGAGGATCCGATTCCCCTGCTTCGGCCCCTGTCTGCCGGAGCAGGGCTGAAGCCTGGGTTTGTTGGACTGTTCACTTTCTGGGAGCCCTTTAGTCCTCCTCTTTTCACCATCCACTTCTCTTCTACAGCAGAGGTCCCCCAAAACAGCTTCTAGGACTTGCATGGTGAGCAGGTAGCAAGTACCCATGGTCCTCTGCCTCAGGCTGCTGCTGTCTTCTCATCTTGAAGGGCGGCAGAAAAAGGACCCTGGTTTGCAGGGGACACTGGTACCTTGGCATGGACAGCCTCTGAGGAGTGGGAGGAAGATGGGTGTTCCCATTTAGCCCATTTTGGGCCCCAGGTGGGCTGTGTGTAATGTGACCTTTCCATATGAGTCAGTGATGCGTTTGGATTGCTCTGGACCAGTGCTGGCATCTTGCAGAGAGCTTTACCCTTGTTTGTCCTGTCTCAGGCAGGATGGGTTTGGCTGCAAAACCTCCACACTGGGCCAGAGCCAAGCTCAAGCAGCACCAAACTCAGCCCTCAAAGTGGCCAGAAATGCATTGACACAAGCAGAAGGTTTGGGAGGTGCTGCTCTCCCACAGAGCAAATCTCCTCCCCTGCCCAGCTCTGGCTTAGCAGCACTTGAAGACTTGATAACGTCTACGGCCTGAGGACCAGGGGTGGCAGGTACTGACTGTATCAACCTTTGGTGCACTGCCCAGGGATGGTTTTGCATTAGAAACTGGTGTATGTGTCAAGTATTAACAGTGACAGGCTGGTCTGGTGTTACTGGTGTTGCTGTGATGTCTGTTCACGCAGCCCTGGTGTGCCTGGGATGGGCTGCACACCCAGCCCCTGGGGATGGGATGGGATGGGATGCCCATTCCCCACTGTGGATCTGCTCACTCCATGGCAGAGCCTGGGGCAGTGTTTGGCCCAGCAGGAACAAATGCTGCTGTGAGATGCTCAGGGCTAGGCCATGTCGGCCACTGCCCCTTTCATGTCTTGTGGCAAAGGGAAAGGTTTATCCCTCCCGTGGTTGTGCCAGGGGCTCCTTGGGGAGAAATCAGTCTGTACTTGCTTATGCCCTGTAAATGGGGACACGGCAACCCCAGGCCCTGCTGTACTAGGCAGACTCTGTTTGCTTCAGTGGCATCGTTAGCCTCTGGTGCTGGGAGCTCAGGGGACACAGTTGATGCTCCGGGCTGGGAGCTGCAGTGGGGCTGGATGGTCCCCATGGCCATCCCTGTTCCTGAGGCTCCAACTGTGGGGCAGGGACCTCCCAGGTTACTCCTTGCTGCTCTGGCTGGAGATGAGGCCAGCCTTGCTGTGCTGGGAGGGCTCCCCAGGACCCCGCTGCTCCTGCCGGCCTCACACACATCCTGCCCCACACCAGTACCAGCAGTGGGAGACAGCAGGTCCCCAAGTCCATGGTGCAGCATGGGGAGAGGCAAGGATTTGCCCAAGGATTTTGGAGGCTGTGGTAGAGGACACAAGAGCGCCTTGACGGATGATTTTAGGTTTGTGTCAGTTGCCTGTCGCTGAGGCTGGGATAAGCCTCCCAGCCAGTAGGAACGTGCCAGGATCCAGCCCCGCTCCCCTCCCCCTTGCCTCGTATATTAAATTTCACAAATAAAACTGCAAGTGAAAAGCATCTCAGAGGGAACTGCTAAAAATAGCCCCGAGGCTGGAGCCTGAATTGTGCAGCAGGGTTCACGTGCAGCCGCGATCCCTACCCTCTCCCAGAAATATTCCAGGGCTCAGGGCTGATTTATGGTGATGCGGGCTAGGGAGCTGTGGAAGAAGAATAGCATCTTGGGCTGGTAATAACCCCCAGGGACACTTAAATATTTCTCTAGCTGTGAGCATCAGGCAGCTCTGCAGGGAAATAAACCCGAAATCTCTGAGAGTCTGGGTGAAAAGTGAGACACAGAAAAGGGGTTTTGGCTCCCATTGCCTGGTACTGAGCTCAGCCCCAGCCTTGGTGCAGATGGCACAGAGACTGTCCCACGTTTTGCCCGCTGCCCTTGTCCCCTGAGCTTTGGGGCTGTGTCTGACATCCCCTTTTCCCCCAGGAAGGACATGGCAATGTGTTTCCACTTATACCCCTGCCTCACCATTGAGATGATGCTTTCCCCAGCCAAAGGTGTGGATGAGGCTGGGGGAGCCTGTCCACGCCATGGCTGGTGTTCGGGCTCAGCCAAGCCTGTGTCATCACAACCAGACCCACGGAGACACCCTGGTGTTCATTGGTTTCATGCTGAGGAGCAGAGAGGCACAGGGAGTCCATCAGCAGCCTGTTGCTGGGACCTGGACCATGCTCCCTGGAGGTGCAACCACCATCTTCCTCACCATCCAGCATGCAGGTAAATGCTTGGTGTGGGGTGTCCCAAAAATGCAGATGCTGCAACAGAAATGTTCCTCCTTTGGTGGGGCCTGGCACCACCCTGAACTGAGAGCACCCTTGGTGACAGTGGGCACAGAGATATCCCGGCCCTGCCAGCTGGTCCGTGGGCTCACACAGCAACGGGGTGAAGGGATGTTCCCAAGACCACACCAAGCAGCGGTGTCGGAGGAGGGAAAGGCTCCCTGGGAGGGGTTCTGCCGTCCTCCACAAAGGGGTCTGGCCCTAGGGGGCTCCACGGGGCGGGTATGAAGGCATAGGTGCTGGTTGGCACCGGGGAGGGAAGAGGTGACAGTGTTGCACCCCGCACACTGCAGGGGGGACATGGGAGGGTCTTTTCCTATCGGCACCTCCCCAGAGCCCCGGGAGAAGCTGGTGTCCCTCCTGGCTTCCTGCGACTCGGTCTGGGCATTCCCTCCCTCTTTTCCCGGGCGCTGCCTGCATCCCTCCCAGGGCACCCCCTGCATCCCTCCCCGGGCATCCCCAGCATCCCTCCCCGGGCGCTGCCTCCATTCCCCCCGGGCGCTGCCTGCCTCGCTGCCTGAGCACCGCCTGCCTCCATCCCCGGCCACCGCCTGCTTTCCCTCCGTGTCCTGCCCGGGCTTCGCTGCCCAGCAGCGGCCGCGCTCCCCGCCCGGCGCCCCCCGCCGCCGCCGCCGTCGTCGCCGCCCGGCCCCTCGGTAGCGCCGCGGCGGGCGGGGGCCGGGCCGGGCCGGCCGGGCCGGGGCTCTGCAGCGGGGCCGCCCGCCCCGCACCGGGCTCGCCGCATGGCTCCGCCGCCCGCCGGGGCGCTGCTGGCCCGGGCCGCCGCTGCAAGGTAGGAGGGGACCCCGATGGGGAGCGGGGGGACGGACGGGGGGTAAAGTTGCCAAGGCGGGGGGGTCGGGGCTGGGGGGTTCCCCAGCGAAAGTTGAGCGTCGGTTGCTCCTCGCTCCTCCCCGCGCCGCCGGCCTAGGGGTGCGTGTGTCCCCTCGGTACCCGCCGACCTCCTCCAGCCGCAGCATCCCCCCGCGGGCCGGTGTCGGGGATGCTGCGCTGCCGCCGCGGCGAGAGCAACCCCCGGGAGGTTCGGGGCGGGATGCGGGGTGCGGGCTGGGGGATGCTGCCACCCCCACCCCGCGGGATCGGGGTTTGTTCCTCCTGCTGCCCTCGGCGTCTCGGGGTGCGGGTGGCAATGGGGTGCCCAAGGTCGCGCCGGGGGCTGGGGCATCCTTGCTGGGAGCAGCCTGCGAGCCTCCACCCGGCCCTGCGACCAGCTGGGCTTGGCCTTGTGCTGAGTATCTGGGGCCCCTGGCTGCTCTCCACTCTGCTACCCCTCCATGGGGCCGCTCTGGCTGCATCCCATCTCTGTGCCTCAGTTTCCCACGGTGGCATGCTGGCGTGAGATGCTCGTGGGCTGGGAGCTGTGAGGTTGGCCTCTGATGCTTTGGGGTGCAAGCCCACTTTCTGGGGCCCGTGAGCCAGCTTGCCCCATGCATAGCCCCTGTGTGCCAGCCAGGAGGGGAACAGGCTTTTTGGGGTGGAGGGGGATGCTCAGCCTGCTCCACAGTTCAGGGCAGCCCCGCAGGTGCTGGGTCTCTGGCTGGGTCACTCCATCACCCTCCAGCCCCGCAGAGGAGCTGGGGTTGCTTCTGCGAGGAGGAAGGTTTGTGGGGACGACATTGTCCCTGCAGCAGAGTGTTCCCCCGGGACCTGCAATGACAGAGCTTTCTGCTGGTGGAGGAAGACCCCAGCAGTGCTGGGTTTGGGGGCTCTTTCCCCCCCACACCCTGTTTCCATGTGTGTAGCTCAGAAATGCTCCTGCTGCCTTGGCTGGGGTGAGTGGGTCCCCAAGGGCAGTCAGCACCGGAGGGGACAGTCCCAGTGGCACAGTGTGCCATGTCCCCTGGCCCTGGGCACACACCCTCCCTGCTGTCCCCAAGGCTGGTCCCCCAGCCCTTGTGTGAGGAGGCTGAGGGTGGTGTGAGCCATGAGCTTGGGGGACCGCAGGGGACCTTGATGGCCGGGCTTTCCCCAGGGCAAATAACCTCCATCAAACAGGCAGGACAGGGCAGTTTGAACCTGCCACTTTCCGCCACCTCATGGACTGCTGCCCTGTGCTTTAAGGATGGTTTTCAGGGAAAACAGACCAAAGTATCTCAAATTGATAAAAGCATCTACACTTTGGGATAAGCACAAGCTTCTTCCTAGTGATGGGAGTGAGCAAAAATGGGACTTGGCCCCACACCTTTGCTGTTTCCACCACAGCTCCTGGTCGCGAACCAGGTGCCAGCAGGTGTTTGTGCTCCTTGGACTTGGGTTATCACACCGTGTCCCCCCCATGCGTGGCCCTGCCTTGGGACCCCTCAGCTCGGCGTGTGTGCCGGCAGCTCGCGGGCTCACCCTGTCAGCTGGCTCGGAAATTAGCCTCCATCAAGTTAATTGCCAAACCGCTCAAAGCCTGAAATTAAACTTTAAAGCTGTCGCTCCCAGGCACAGAGCAATCCCCCCCTCACCCTCCCCGCCCCAGCAAAAGGCAATTCTGTCTGTCTAAGCATAGGGAAGATGGATTTCCCAGATCAGGGCAGCACCAGGATGGAGCAGCTGGTGACAGTCCCCACAGGTGCGATAGGACAAGTCCCCAGCACAGCCCAGGATCCTGCTGCTGCTGGGCTGGGCAAAACCTTGAGCCGCAGATGGTTCTTTTCCCAGACGTTTCGTTCCTCCTGTACCAAAAAGGCTGAATGTGGCCATGAGAACCTTCCTAGGACAAAGGTTACTTAAATCCTCACTCTCTTTGGTAGGAGCCTCTGAGGGGACCCTGGGGTCTTGCAGTGCTGAGTCCTTGGCTGGGGACATCACCCAGCCCTGGGGGATGCTCCTGCTCCCAGAGGACAGACACAACCCTTTTCCATGGCTTCCTGCTTGGAAAAAAATATCACCCGAAGCAACAGCGAGGTCTGCCAGGATGTCTCCAGGGTCTGACTGACTTCTCCTTGGCCTTGCAGTGACAGGCTGTCCCAGAGGGGAGATGCATTCTGAATGGGGCTGAGGCCCCCTGCGCGGGAATATGCAGCCTCGGCGCCAGGGGGGCAGCACCAGGGCAGCGGCCAGCGTGTGGCGGCATGGTGGCAACGTTCAAGATCGCTGTCCTGGGAGCCCAGGGCGTGGGCAAGAGTGCCATAGTCCGGCAGTTCCTCTACAACGAGTTCAGCGAGGTCTGCGTGCCCACCACGGCCCGCCGCGTCTACCTGCCCGCCGTCGTCATGAACGGCCACGTCCACGACCTGCAGATCATGGACTTTCCCCCCATCACCGCCTTCCCCGTCAACACCCTGCAGGTAGGGGTGCACCCAGCTCTGTGCCCGTGGACCCCCATGTTGGGGGGTCTCGAGTGACGGGGTGGTGGGGTTTTGCTGTATAACCCTGTGGGGTCCCAGTTCCTCCTCATCAGGGGATGTTTCTCCTTCTGCTGGTGCAAGGGATTGCATCATCATGGCCACCAGCTGAACTGGCCCAGGATGAAGTGTGTTTTGCAGCTTTTTCGCCTAAAATGATGGCAAATGAAGGAAGGACAGCAACCCACTCTTGTCCAGCTGGGTGGTGGATCCCAGAGCACTGGGATCCAGTTTCATCGCTGTCAGAGTCGGGGCCAGCGAAGGGCTGGGGTAGTGCGGCCAGAGCATTCAAGTGAAAATGTGGCGTTCCTGGAGAGCCCCCAATGCAACCACTGCCTGAGCCAGGTGAAGCAAGGCTGCTTGTCCCCTCCTGGGGTGGCCGTCACCTCCCAACACTGCCTGGGCTTGTCCCTGGGACACCGAACCCACCAGTTCTTCCTCAAACCCCAGTGCTCTCAGGCTCTGCCAAAACAGCCCCAAAAGGCAGCAAGGGGGTTGGAAAGCCTTGCCACTGGTGCTGGCCACTTTGGGGGGCTTTAATGGGGAAAAAGAAGATTTTAAGCTCATGCCATGGCCCCATCCTGGGGACACAAGTTGTGCCACTGCTGCAGGGAAAGGAGCTGTGGTCACAGCCATGCTGGAGGGCAATGCCACCAGTGGTAGCACCTTGCTTGGAGCTGGGCTCTCTTATATTTTTAATTCATATTATATTGCTCCCATGCCCAACAGAGACAGGGTTACAGGGCCCTTGTAGTGCTCCAGGTTTCCCCTGTGCCATCAGACAGGAGGAAAAGTGAGCACTCCGGGGGCGAGGAGGAGGTTTAAAAATTAATCGGCATGTGCAGGGAATTAAAGGTCAGTGCGAGAGACAGCCCAAAATAGCAAAGGGTAATTTATTGACACAGCAGCCGACGCTAACATGCTCGATTAACTCCCTGCCTCGCTGTGCTCAAGAGGAGGCGGTTGGTGGGAACAGATGGAGGTTTCCAGGGTGGTCGGGGGGTTGGCTCCAAGGGGAAAGGAGAGGGCTATGGTGGGGAATGTGGCTCTGCCTGCTGGGAAGCATCACTGGGCTCTGCTCTGTGCCCAGGAGCAGCATCTCTGTGGTGATGTCCTGGGAGAGGAGCCGGAGCTGGTGGCTCCCCAGCATCCTGCTCCTGCACGCGTCCAGGCGGGATGCAGAGCACGAGCCTCCTCCAGCCCCGAGCATCCTGGGAAACCTGCCCTGCAAAGGGAAAACCATCCCAACATCACGGCGCCGGAGCGTGCTGCACCCCAGTGTGCTGGAATAGCTGCAAATTCTTAACCTCTCAGCTGTATCAGGACTCAGAGTAACCTGGGACACTGCCACTTCATTTGCCTGCAGCTCTGACACCGAGGAGCTGCACAGCATCTCCTCCCTGCGGCGAGGGGCTTGTGTCGTGCTGCTCCCTCCCAGCTCCTTCCCGTGCTGTGGGCTGCGATGGACAACAACCTGCCCCCCAAAACTTCCCTTTTCCCACTTTTCTTCAGTCCTACATCTTCCCGTTTTGCCTCATTCTGATGATGAACTCAGAAAGGGCTGATTCACGGTGCTGAAGAGGTTTGCTTGGGGAGAAGCGATTCCTTTCCTCCCTGGTGCATCGTTCTCTCCAGCCGCACTCAGGGTTTGCGGTGCTGCCTGCCATGGGCTGTGATTCCTGGTGTCACTGCAGCTGCAACACCACTGTTGGGGGTGGGAAATGGCCTGAATTGGGGCAGATTTTCACTCCTATAGCATGGAGAAAAAATACTGCTATTCCTGGATACCCAAAGCTTTCCTAACATGTATTTCTTACAGCTCTGAATTTTGGCTGTGGACAGGCCACGCTCAACTGCTTCTGCCCCAGCTCCTGATCTCACCCTTGCAGACTCCCCTCCCGAGCAGCCACAGCTGCCCTCCTGTCCCCATGTCCCCTCCAAATAGCCCTGCTGTCACCTTCCACCTCTGACCCATGGAGCTGCTGGTCCATCACCCTCAGCAATGAGGGTCAGGGCCAGGCTGAGCCCCACTCAGCCCCCAGCACCCTCCTCACCCACCCTGCCCAAAACACAGGGTGCCTCACTAATTAACACACCCAATTAGCAGCTCTGGGGGTGAAGCTTTTACATCCAAGGCAGGCTGGAACCTGGAATTGGGGCTGAGAAATCCCGTTCTCTCTCCTCTGGGTTAACGAGGGGCACAAGGGATCTCTGGAGATGTGGGGGTGGCTGAAGGGGCACGGGGGGCAGATGCAGCCATTGCAGGGATGGGTCGGGTGAGCTGGGTGCTGGGTGTCAGGGCTGGGGGGGATGCAGCCCCCTCACTACCTCCCAGGACAGCAGCCTTCTTGGTGTGCTCGGCCCCACAGCGATGCGGGGCGTCCCCTGGGCACAGCAACGGGGCTGAGTCAGGATTGATCCCTCTCTGCACCTTGCAGGAGTGGGCGGACGTGTGTTGCAGGGGGCTCCGGAGCGTCCATGCCTACATCCTGGTCTATGACATCTGTTGCTTTGACAGCTTCGAGTACATCAAAACCATCCGCCAGCAGATCCTGGAAACGAGGTAGGGACACACTTTGCCAAGGGGGGCATCCCCGCAGGGCTCCACGTGGGTGGTACAGCTCAACCTGGTGCTCCCTGGCTCTTGGCATCAGAGAAGGAGCTGATAAGAAAGATGGGGACAGACTTTTCAGCAGGGCCTGTTACAACAGGACAAGGGGTGATGGTTTTAAACTGAAAGAGGGGACATTCAGGTTAAACATGAGGAAGAAATTGCTGTCCCTGAGGGTGGTGAGAGCCTGGCCCAGGTTGCCCAGAGAGGTGGTGGATGAATCATCCCTGGAGACATCCCAGGCCAGGCTGGACGGGGCTCTGAGCAACCTGAGCTGGTGAAGATGTCCCTGCTCGTGGCACTGGGTGACCTTAGGAAGTCCTTTCCAACTCAAACTATTCTATGATTCTGTGAGATATTAGAGACTGGAATAAAGCCCCTTTGCAGGGCTGGGAGCCCAAAAGCAAAAGTAAATCAGGACCTGAAGGCAGAAGGAGAAGGGTGCTGGGCAGGTATCTCCTGTGGGTGAGAGCAGCCATCCCTGTGTCTGGCATGGTGGATGGCTGGCCACAAAGAGGGACAAGGGACAGGCCAAGAGGAGATATGTGCCTCCCATTAAGCCAAAGCCAAGAGCCAATTTGGGACAGATTGGGGTCCGTGGGCTGGTTGATCATTACTCTGTACCCCATCCCCTTCTGTCCTCCCTTACCGCCTGCCCTCCCCAGGGTCATCGGCACTTCGGAGACGCCCATCATCATCGTGGGCAACAAGCGGGACCTGCAGCGGGGCCGGGTGATCCCACGCTGGAACGTCTCCAACCTGGTGAAGAAGACGTGGAAGTGCGGCTACATCGAGTGCTCGGCCAAGTACAACTGGCACATCCTCCTGCTCTTCAGCGAGCTCCTCAAGAGCGTGGGCTGTGCCCGCTGCAAGCACGTCCACACCACCATCCGCTTCCAGGGGGCCCTGCGCAGGAACCGATGCACCATTATGTGAGCCCCCCTGCCCCAACGGACCATCCCCACACCCTGTCCTGGGGGACCGCATCTCCCCGGCCAGCGCTGGTGTCCCTGCTCGCCAAGAGGGTGATGCTGCAGCTGGGGCTGTGCCAAAGACACCCCGGGGTTTGCTCCCCGACCAGTGCTGGCACCCTGCGGTGACATCTGGGGACAGTGCACCTTGGGTGGTGCAGGGCAGGGTGATGCGGTGGCCACTGGTGGCCTGGAGGTAGTGAGGGTTGAGGGAGGACTCAGCTGAACCCCCAGCCCTCCCTGAGCCTCTGGTGCTTGTGGCCAAAGTTGTCCTGGGGGTTTGTGTCTCTGCCGTGCCTGAATCGCCACATGGCACAGCAGGGTGGAGGAGACACCCCAGACAGTGCCCAGAGCTTGGCTGTCGGCTCCGTCCTCGCCAGCTCCTGCTCCAGCATCGCAGGGGCAATTCTTGCTGCTGCCATCTCCTGTCCCTGGAAGGAAATTGCCCAGCGCCTGTGGCCCGATGCGATTGAGGTGGCTCCATCCCCAGGGCAGAGCAGAGATAAAAGTCCAGTTTTTTTCCCTGCATAGCTGGGATTTCTCCCCTCGGAGGGCAGAGCAGCCTTCAGCAAGAGGCCAGCTTACACGGGCTCTCTTCTGGCTTGGCTCAGTTGGATTTCCAGGCAGAATTTCCGGATAAAAGCAAGAAAGGGGGAAAAAAATAATAAATCAAGCCCCCATCCTGCCCCTTACATCCTCCTGGGGTGCCGAGTGCTGCTTACCCAGGGCTTCGAGTTCCCTGTCTGCTCCGGTGAAGCCAAGGAAGGCTTCTCCTCCCCACCAGCCTGTCGAACACCAAAAAATCCCCAGGCGCTCCTTGCCGGGCAGGTCACCCCTCCACTACCTCGCATCCCGGGCTCCGTGGGCGACCGGCTTTGCACAGCTCCGACCCAAACCCGCGGCATCCCCTGGGCAGGCAGGCAGCCCGCCCCGTGCCATCGCAACCGCCAGCGGTGCCGCGAGGTGGGTCTGACCCACGCCGGGCTGCCCCACGGCCACGCTCACCTCCATGCCCAGGAGACAGTGGCGGTGCCAAGGCAGCCTCCGAAGCAATAGGGAGCTGGAGTTGCATTTCCAGTTGCATTTCCTTTTTTCTTTTATTTTTTTCCTCTGTGCACATCCCTAATAGAAAAGTGAGCCCCCCACCCCCCCGCCTTTTTCTTTTAATCTTTCCGCTTGTTTCTAAACCAGACTTGCAGCTCACCTGTGTCTTGTCCTGCGGGGTGGGTGGCAAAGTGCAGCCCACGTTAGGAAATGGTATCGGGCTGCTGATGGGTGAGCAGGAGACCGAGGGAGTCTTGGTTCCTCCTTCTTGGCTGCTCCCTGCGAGACATGGGCAAACACCATCCTCACCCCCCGAAGCAGGATCTGAGGCTGGTCCATCCCCCAGCAAAACCATCTCAGTGATTTCTGGGCTGCAGGGATTCAGCAGTAAAGCAAAGAGGTGCCAGTCCCATCTCTCCCCCCACGGCTGGGTTTCCATCCAACAGAAGCTCTCGGTAACACTTTCTATCAGGTGTAGGTCCAGCTGAGCTCCATCTCGGAGCATTTCACCGCCCCATCACTGGGGCCATGCGCTGGCCTGCAGTCTAAATGCCACGGGGCTTGGCGGGGGGTCAACCTCACTCTTCCTTTTCCACTCCCAGCAGCCCCTTCAGGAATGGAACCCCATTCCCCTTGCTCGCCCCAAAAATTTTTAAAAAGGAAAAAAAAAGAGAGAGAAAAGACAATGGAGGGACACAGGTGTGTCTCAGAGCCCCGGCAGCAGCACCCATCACCATCCCTCGCCTTCACGGCAAGCCTACCACCCCTCCACCCCAGCCTCATCTCGTGAGGATTTATTAACATGTGTAAGTCCACGTTATTGGTCTCTGGCTAGCTTTCTCCCTCCAAATTGTTTGAGAAGGAAAAACCTTGGTAAATGCTAATAATAAAGCATTTATGAAGTGCTTTGATGTACACATATCAACGACTTAGCCAATACATTGTTTGTTATAACCCTGTAGCCTACAGTTTATAGCACAATTAGTTACAGGTTTTTATAGCATCTATTTAGTATTTTGAAAAAAAAAAGGTTATAAATATAATTGTTATATTCTATTGTACTTTATAGACAGAGAAAGTTATATTAGTAATAATAACTCTCACTGCTTCGACAGCATTTCCCAGCTCCCGAAAAACAGAGGGCTATAAAGAGCTACTTTCCCAAGAGCCCAGGAAGGGGCAGGTGGTGGCACCCGCTGGGTGCAGTAAGGGAAACTGAGGCAGGGAGGTCCAGTGCGTGGCCAGGCTGGCGGGGATCAGAGCAGCCAGGAGCACAGCAGCAGCCTCAAGCAACCCACACCTTGCCCCTACTCACACCCTTACTACACAGTGCTACTACTCACCCAATGCCACCCTGGTCCCGCTAAAAAAGAATGTGTTCCTGAGCTTGGGAGAGGCTGAGGATGTCCCCACTGCTGTCCCCAGGGCAGTGCTGGGTTCCTGCCCCCATGTGCATGGTGCCACAGGAGGTGATGCCTGGGTTGGGTCCAGCCCTGGCAAGGATGTTTCCGTCTCCTCCTCCTCCTCCTCCTGCCCCGATGAGCGTCCCGGTTGCCTGGACTTGGCTTTCCTTTCCCCTCCTTGACTTCTTGTCAGAGATTCCTGAGGTGTGTACACAGCCTGTAATGCCCTGCACCCCTTTATTTGAAATCAAATTAAAAATCAGGTCTGTCCCCCTTTTTCTGTACCCGCCTGGCTGCTCTTTGCCCGTGGTGCCGGATTGCTCACCGCCCCACTGCCGCTCTCACAGTGGGAGGCAATGGGCTGGGTTGGGGGAGTTTGTTTCTTCCCTGCAAAATGAGTGTTTTTACGAGCAGGTTTTGCATCTCCAAGGGCATGGCGCTCACCCTTGCTGCTCCTCTGCAGGGCTGTGGGTCTGGCTTCATCCTCTCTTGGACAATGGAGCACGTCTGGTCCCCGCGGGACTCTCGCAGGGGTGTTTGCTGAGCACACAGACAGCAGACTGGCAATGCTAAGTCTCTTCACCAGCCATCACCCCTCAGCAGGATTATCCTATCCCCCTCCCAACCCACACAGAAATGATTCTGAAACAGAGGAACTTTGGTACATCTCTATTGCATAAACAATATTGCCAGGTCCATGGCTGCAGACCTTGGTGACATCCATCAACCTGACCATCGCCACCAAGGTGACCACCTGCTCCACCCAGGTGTCCCACCTCTGGCCATAAAGAAGCCCGTGGGGCTCAGTAAGTGTCACCTCCGGTGAGTCCTCTGACCTGAGTGACTCAAGCACTCATCAAGGCTTTGGTGCTGTAAGACACATGGATCGTTAGTCCCATTATACAGATGAGGAAGATCAAGGTACAAGATGGTTTGCACGCTTGGATATCAGATAGGGGCCAGCTGCACCCCTCTTCCCTGCAAAAAAGTGCCCCATTCTCTTGATTTGGAGCTGGATTTTTCCACCCAAACCAGTATGAGAATGCCTGTTTATGAAGACAATTACCAGTCCAAAATATAATACCTCTGGAAAGGTGATACAGTTCTGAAGAGCAAAGAGGGGACTCCCAGGTCACCCAGAAGCAAATCTATCATGCTGACCCCAGGCACCACAGCTCCGGCTTCAGCATCGCTCCCACCTTCAGACAAGTGAGGGGTCCATCCCTGCCGAAACTGGGGGTGGGGGTCAGACCCACGCCTCCTCATCATCCTCGGTCAGCCAGGCGCCGCTGTCGACTGGCGAGTCCTTGGCCCCAGAGTGCACACGGCCAGGCTGGGGGTGCCTGGAGGGTCGTGGGGGGCAATGCTGACCATGGTGGATGGCAGGGCGAGGGATGCGCGAGGGGCTCTTTCCCGGTCTGTGGTCC
The DNA here is from genome assembly GCF_036013475.1 of Columba livia. NCBI lineage: Eukaryota > Metazoa > Chordata > Aves > Columbiformes > Columbidae > Columba > Columba livia. The sequence continues at coordinate 6,044,629 of NC_088621.1, forward strand.
CGCCGGGGACGTGCCTTGGGCCGCAGCTTCAGCTTATAGATGGAGGGCACACGCTCGGGTTTCTTCAGGCACCGACGAGGCTTGGGGACGTTGCTGGCCCTGGCTCCCCGCGGGGTCTGACCCCTCACTCCAGACCCCTCAGCCTCCCCTCCGACTAGGGGGGCAGTGGGCTGCGGGATGGTTTGTGGGGGTGTTTTGGGGACCCAGCTGCCCAGCCCCACAGGACGCAGGGGCTGCCACCCATGGGAGAGCTCCTCCACCACCTTGCTGTAGCCAGGGGGCCGCATTTGGCCCCAGCACCCCTGGAGCCTCTCGCACCCCCCACCGGGGCCACAGGCTCCCTCTGGTTCGTCTGCTGGCCCCTTGGAGCCATTGACACCCCCAGTCTGTGGGCTGGTGGCCGGGTGGCATCTCTGGGTCCCCTGGGGAACCCTCCCAGCATCACAGCCCTTGCACCCATTTGCAAAATGGGCCAGAGGGGTGGGGGCCCGGTCGATAGCTGGGCTGGCTTTGGTGGGAGGTTTAATGCTGCTGTTCTGTTTCAGAAGCTGGCTGGAGGAATTTTGGGGTGAGGGCAATTGGCTGCAGCCAAGGGCTCCCTGTCTCCCTTCCTGTGGGCTTTTCCAGTTCTGTGAGTCTCCCCGGGAATCCCGGTGCGGGGAGGGGGCACGGACCTTGATGGGGCTGGGGGCACGGGGTGTTGCTGCAGCAGGGACCTCCCTGTCCTGTGGTTTGGCAGCCACCACCGACAATTTGCCTCCTTGCTGGGTGCTTTTTGGAGGTGCAGAGGTCAGCCGGCTGCTGGGTGCTGGGGACCGTCCCCGCATCGATGCCATAGGAGTTTTCCCTGGGGTGCTCCCACACAGCGCCTTGGGGACCCCCACACTGTCCTGTGTGCGGGGGACCAGCCGGGAAGGGGTGGGTGCCCGGCACATCGCCCTACAGCCGTGGGAGCTGGGTCGAGTGGGTGACACGGACGGTGGCGGCTGCCTCCCTGAAAGGGTGGCTGGTGACTCCTGTGTCCTGCAAGGAGAGAGAACAGAGAGAGGCTGGGGAGCTGCTGTGTGCCCCCTCCATCCTGCCTGGTGCTGGGCAGCTCTGGAAGGGAGGGGAAAACATTCAGGGATGGGAGATAAACTGCTATGAAACTTGGGACCTGAAGCATCTCTGCACTGCTTACCTGCCCAAAGGGACCCTCTGGGGCCGTGCTGGCTCCCGGCGAGGGCTGTCACCCAGCGAGGGGGTGGCAGGGGAGCGGGGGCCAGAGGGGACACGGGACCCCCAGGTGACAGGGGGCAGGGGGCTCTGTGAGCGGCTGACCAGCAGTCGGGGCTGGGGCTGGCCGCAGGTCTGTGGGGCCGAGCACAGATGGATCTCGTGTTGCACTGGCTGCTGGGGGCTCTTGCTTTTCCAGGCTTGTTTATGAGCTGCGGGGAAAACGGGGTGAATCAGCACCCCTATTCATTGCACCCAACCCCACGTGCAGCCCACCCAGCCCATGCTCAGCATCCAGCCCCCTGGGGATACTGGTGCAAACCTGCGCTCCCTGCAAACGGACTTTTGGGGTCTGGCTCCTTCCAAAAGTCTGCTGTGACCTCTAGTGGCCACCAAAGCCAGAGACTCCTCAAATCCAGGCACCTCCCAGCAAAGCAACAAGGCATCGCATTAAGGAAGCCTTCCACACCTGCAAACACCTCCAAAAGTACTGAGACCCAGGAGGGACATCCCCCCCACCCCAGCGATGGGGCAGAGCCACGGGGTTTGGGGACACGGGGACTCACAGAGCGAGGTGCAGCGACACGGGTCGTGCTTGTCCAGGTAGTGCTCCAGCGTGTCCCAGCCGCCCCCGACCCGCACCATGATGTGCTCTCGCAGGATCTGCACGGGATGCCGTGAACTGTAAGAGCTGCACCCATAGGATACCCCCCTTCCTCACTTATTTTAAAGCTGAGCAAGCCGCAGGCTTGCTCTAAGTGCCACCGGGTCTCTCAAAGGACATTTTCATCTGCAGCTCAGTGCCACCGAGACAGGGCACCGAGACAGGCAGCTCTTGCTGCCATCCCAATGGGCATGTTTCATCACCTCAAGGAGGGCAGGGAGCCTTTTGGGAAGACCCCTCTCCACCACGTTGTGCTGAGCCCAGGAAGGCCAGGCTTAGGGACAGATCCAGGCAGAGACAGAGCATCCCTGTGCTCCTATTGCTGTGTAAGGCCTGGCTCTGGTCTGGCGTGGGACAGGGGGCTTTGTCCCATACATGTGGGTGGTTACATCCATGCAAACATGTACTGCAGGGATGAGCTTCCTTGCTTGGGGCATAATGGTCAAAAACCCCACATTGGCCCCATTTTGGGAGCTGGATTATGGAAGAGGCTTCATGGGAGCAGAGAAGGATTCCTGGTGCCTGTGCCCCGAAAGTACAGGGGGAAGCAGACTCACCCGGACAAAGATGAGAGTGTCGGAGTCTCCCACGCGGTACTTCCCTTCTGATATCTTGATCATGGGGAACTGGATGGGGCAGGTACAGCGGCTCACCAGGTGCTGGACCTGCGGGCAGAAGGGATGGGTCCTCACCAGGGTTCCTGGGAAGGCTCCTGGGGCAGCCACCCCCACCTTCATCCCCATCTTCATTCCCATCCCGCTCCATGCCCATTCATACCATCTGGTCGAGGTTGTGGAGGTCCCGTGGTTTTCGGGGGGGACGAGACAGGGGTCTGTCTGCGTGTGGCAGGTCCAGCTCCTGGCGGATCTCCTCCTCGATCTCCTCCTCCATCTGCACGAGGGTCGGAGCGCGCATGCCGAAGCGGGCAGCACGGCGTGCCAGCTCCAGCAGGCACAGCACGAAGTTCTTCTCATTCTTCCTCAGCACCAGGTCCTCTGTCTCGAACATCAGAACGTCTGGGGCAGCAGAGGGGTGGACTGAGCCAGAGTGGACATGTGGGGATGGGAATGAAGGGGACGGGGGGCACAGGTGGCGTTAAAACCCGCCTGAAGGGATGTTATTTCCTGGAGCTATCCTGATAGAAATATGACTGGGTCCAACAAGGGCTGGGATAAATTTGTGGAAGAAGAGCCTTTCCCTTGAGCGTCTACCAGCAAGGGTGTTATGGCTGTTTCATGGCATTCCAAATCACAAACTTCAGCAGCTGGATGCGCTGAGGATGTCACTCCATGCCCATGTTCTTCCCGGGCACACACCAGTGGTGGGGACATGGTGACAGACCCCTTGCTCAGAGCCAGCACCTCTCCTGATGCCCCTACAGCCAAGACGGTGCTGTGCATGGCCATGCTGCAGCGTATACCCTTTCCATTTCCATCGCCCCCAGCGCATATTTGCACCCAAGCAAACACGCCCACCACATGCCAGCACCCTGCAAAGCTGCTGCCGAGCCCAGAGGAGCTTGTGCAAGAAATCCCAGCTCAGGGACGGTGCTGCCCAGCACTGGGGTGGCACTGAATTCGGGGGACACAAGGGAAAGAACCCGGTGTGATGTCAGGAGCAGCTGGAGGGGAATTGAACATGGGGACACAGGGCAGCTGGAGCCCAGTGTCTTACCTTTAATATCCATCTCCTTCCTGCACCACTGGATGAAGTTGGAGACGTTGTCCCTGGCCTGGAAGGTGCCTGGCTGTGCCACGGGGTTGCAGGCGACTCTGGCAGCGGGCAGGCGGAGGTGACGGGCCACGTCGGGGCAGGCACGGGCGAACTCCCCAGCCTCGTGGGTGACGTTGTTGGCATGGGAGCAGAGCACGGCCCCCGTCTCCAGCACCTCCATGAAGGTGCCCACCTCAATGTCCAGGCCATACAGCTCCTTCAGCCACTCGGCCAAGTCCTCCTTCATGGCGTAGAGGTACTGCTCACTGGACCCATAGGGACGGATGCTCCGCACAGTGGCACACGGTGTCCCCCACATTTTGCCATAAGACTGGGAGGAAGTGGAGGAAAAGGGGTGATGGGGACACAGGTGATGTGGTCACGGGGAGCTGCCCCAGGCTGTGTCCCTAGCCCACCCCCCATCAGCCACACTCACCCGGTGCCACTTGCTCTCTGCCACCCAGGACAGTGACACTGGTGACACTGTCCCAGCACTGGAGCCCTTCGCAGTTGAAAAGGAAATCGCCCTCCTGGGCAGTGGGTGTTTTGTTTCCTTCCCAAGTGCTGTTCCCTTCTCCTTGGTGACAAGGGACCGGCTGCAAACACTCCCCATTAACCCTTCAGGGCCCATTCTACTGCCTGCAGCCCTGTTCCTCCTGCCCCAACCCCTCCGAGTGGGTTTTCCCCCAGGGTCCCTGGCTCTGGGGAGGGCGGGGGTAAGAGAGTAGCTCTTCAGCATCCCGAGTTGTTCACAACCCCTACAGAGGGGGAATTTGTCCCCTCTCCACCATCCCTGCACCCAGCTCCACCACAGGTGGGTTGACATGGGGGCCCTACAAGATGCATCTTCAGGGCTTGGTACAACCGAACTCATAGCCCTGGTGCAGCCAGAGGGGTCTTGTCACCTCCAAAGGTTGGGGCCAGAGGGGTCCCTGCAAGGACCCCCTCCCTGGGGTCTCCTTTTGCTGGAGCACTCGTACCACCCCTTGGTGGGAGCTGGGAAGCCCCACAACATGCAATGTGCACAGCACAAATCTATCAGTCCTCTCTCCAAAACCTCCTTCTGGATAAAAACAAAACAAAAACAAAAGCACAAGGGTATTTTATTTGCATACCTGCCTTTTTCTCCGCACTGTGCTCCCTTGCAAACTTCTTCATGAATTGCCCGTGACAGCAATGTCTTCAGCAAAAGGCGAGCTCCTCCATGGGTGGCGTCACTCCAGGAGCTGGGGCTTTAAGCAAATAACTACAGGAGTGTGTGGGCACTGCTGGGAATGTCGGGGACTCCCTCCCTAAGCCAGGCCTTGCAGAGCTGCCCCAGCACCCAGGTACTTCTGCAAAACCTAAATCTACGAGGGATGTTCTCACCCCTTGGGAGTGAAATGGTGTCTCTCATGAGCTGGGGGGGCTTCTTGCTGTGTCAGTGGACCCTGTCACCTCCCTGGCGCCAGCTACTGATGGCAGATGGATCAGCCCGTGTCATTTTGGGGGAGGAAAGGCAAGAATCCCAGCAATTCCGCAGGCTGGCTGGAGGAGTCTGCATCTGGTGTGTCCTGCTGGGCTCCCCCAGAGAAAAGGACCCTTGTGACACAGGATTTTCAGCCAGGGTACCCAGTGAGACTGACTGCATGGCTCAGGGTGTGGATCCATCTTCCCTGGACACCCCCCAGACTCGTGGGGTGCGGGCGATGTGGCACAGTCACCCCATCTCTGCCAGCAACACTGTGCTCAGCCCCAGCCCTGGTGGCACCACTTGTGACGCTCAGGCAGTCCCACAGCACACAGTCCTAGCAAACACACCGTGGCAAGCAAGGGAGGAAAAGAAAAACCCAAAAATGGGAGAGGATTTGAGGTTGTCCTGTCCTCAGCCTCCAGTCCCACAGCAGAAGGGATGCCTGGCTCCCTCCTAAGGGGACACAAACAGGGACAACAATCTGCTGCTTCTCTGCAGAGCTGCAGGTGTGGAGTAGCCCTGGTGTGCAGATGGATCCGTGAATCCTCCTGTCTCCAAAAAGCAGTACATGGAGCAGAAGTCAGGCTGCTCCTCTGACCCTTCTCGAAGGCCAGAGCAGATGTCCTGACAGCAAGACTTCATCCAGCACCAGCCTTCTGCATCCATGTCCCGTCACGCTGCAGAGCCCACAGCTAGCAGCAGCCAAAGGGCTGGTGAGATGCAGCCGGAGGCAGGACCGATCTCTACAAACATTGCGACACCACACACACCAGCCAGCGGGTCCTTCCCCTGCAGGAAAAGCACTCCGGCGTGTCGCGGCATGAAGCAAAGCAAACAGGAGCAGCAGGGAAGGTTTCAGGGTGCTCCCTGAGGTAAGGACCTGCCTTCACACACCACGATGGGCTGGAGCGAAGGTGGAGACCTGGAGGAAGCCCATCAGCATTAATTCATCCTCCATGCTAGGAAAAAAACCCATTAACACATCCCAAGGTGTGGAGAAATTCTCAGTAATTTGGGGTGGAGCAAGGAAGAGCATTTCCATGTTTTCTTCACCATCAGCATCATCACCATCAGCAAATTTGCAGTGGGATCTATCTCCCTGGTTTGATCCAGCAAGTATGAAAGCTGCGGCCACATCCAGCAATGCCCACTCCAGCCTCAAACACACACATGCATCTTAACTACAGCCCTTTCAAGAAACAGGAGACTGACTTGAAAAAAAAATACAAAAGCGTGACATGAAAACAAGCAGAAAGCCCAAAATCACATATTCAGAGGTTCATTTTATTTGCCATCAGGTCTCCAAGCCCTTGGGACCCCCTGCAAGCAGTGTTGCCTTATTATCATTCAATTCAAAATAAAAATGAAACAGCCCCGTTTCTTTGGCAACATTGAAAGTCCCCTGAGATTTTAAGCCATGAGCAGATGAGTCCCCGTGTCTGTGCAGAAAGGGCTCACTCACAAATATTACAGAGAACGGACAGAACTGCCCACGTTAACTCCCATCCTGCCAAATCCACATCTCAGTTGGCACCTGGCAGCACCAAAAGCCCTTTGCAGCCGTGACTTGGTGCACAGGAGCCAGCGGTGTTTCCAGGTGGGGAGTCTGCTTTGAGAAAGGAATGAGGATCATGCAGCTGAGTTGTCCTCATAAGCCTGCATGCACAGACACGTCCGTCTGTCCTGCTCACCCACTCTTCTTCCCCTCCTTCCCCAGTAATATTTCAACCCTGTTCATCCAACTGTGGCAGAGGGGCACAGGACTCAAAAATATGTTGATCCTGCCTCTGGCAGAGGCAGAGCAGAGGACAGACCCTTTCTCTGTACACAATGGCTGTGAGGTGAGCACAACCCTTAGTAGACACTGGAGAATCCCCTGACTCATCGCAAAGCCGAGCTGCAATGCTTCTGCATAGCGACATTGGCAGCAGCTTAGCTCCACCTCCCACCTCGTTTCACCCCAAAGAGCCTCCTACACCAAAACCCTCTGTTTTCTACCCAAAAAATCCTGTGGTGTGGGTGTCTCCAGCAAGCCCAGCAAAGCACCTGTTCCCCACCCAGGTGCGACCTCCATCCCCAGGGCAAGGGATGGGATGAGGCAGGAGTGGGGCTCTGCCAACACAGAGGGGGCAAAGCTCAACATGGACCTGTATTTTTGTCCAAATGTCTCTTTCTTTTTGTTTTAACAAGGAAACATTCTCAGTCTCTTATTTAAAAGCACCCGAGCTCCAAACCAGGCAATGGTGAGGCACTTCTCTGGCTGGTCATGGGAAAACGACAGCTGAAATATCAACAAACCCCAGTCCCAGTTTGAAAATAAATGCGTAACGATATCCTGAACACAAACAGAAATGGTGTGTTTGCAGTCTCCATGGCTTATACCTTCTTTTGTGGTCTTTTTTGATAAGAAAAAGGTCTCCCAAAGCTTTCAGCCCACCTGGCCGTGGCAGACTCGCCTGAGCTGATGGTTGCCCTGTCCTGGCTGCATCCTGGGGCATGGCTCCAATCATCCACAGGCATCCCCGACCTGCCAGCCCCTGCTCAGCCATCCCCAGACAGGAATCCAGAGTCACATAAAGAGGGACCCAGACAGCAGTGAGCAAGGTGGGGGTCAGCCCCCCCCAGTTTTGTCCCAGTACACTCTGCTCAGAAGAGGACCTGCCCACTGTTGGCATCCCAGCAGCCCATCCAGGGTAGCTGGGTGGCCCATTTGCCAGTGGCCACCACTTGTAGCTTCACCCGGTCAAATTGCCAGTACTGGTCATCCCGAAAGAAGTAGATGAAGCCGTCGCGGTGGGTAAGGGCACCCGCTGTGCCGGGGGGCAAACCCTCCCAGTCCCACAGGCTGCGGGGGTAATAAGGCTCCACGCCGAGGGTCTCCTCGCTCACCACGAAGTATTTGGCTCCTTTGAAGAGGACCAGGCGCTGGAGCTGCTGGAAGTAGAGCGCCGTGTCGGGGTGGCGTGGGAGGCCTCGGGTGCTGCATTTCTGGGGGAAACCTGCCTCCAAGGTGGAGCCCACGTAGCGCCAGCACCGGCCACCTGGGAGGAGCCAGGGAGAGGGGTCAGAGTCCCAAGGTAGGACGAGCTCCAGGAGATGTGAAGGACTCAGCCCTGGGGCCAGCTTTCCAGCTCCAGAGACTGATCTGTGACGTTCATCCCGCTGGTGACCCAACTGACACCACCGCAGGGCTGCCCCATAGAGCAGGCTGGCTGGGGAAACTGAGGCACGGTAGCTCAGGGGCTTGAAGGCAGGGAAAGGGACCGCCATGCACAGAGCCAGGTCACCATGCCATCTGTCAGCCCATGCTGCTTCCTTGCAAACATCCCTCTGCTCCTGCACAGTGAGCGGGACAGACGGACACAGACCCCTCCAGGGCTGGGACAACAGAGACCAGAACTGTAGCAGCAGGAATTGCAGTCGGGGCTGAGTGCTCAGCTGTCCCTGCAGAGCCCTGTCCCTGTGAATCAGGCAGACAAAAGCCCTTTTCTGCTCACAAGCCGTGGCCTCACCCAGCCCTGGAGAGGGAGGGAGCAGTCAAGGGCTGTGGAAGGGAAAGGGGCTTTTGGCTCCCACCCAGCCACAGCAACAAAGCCCCTTTCTGACCAGCTGGTGACTGGTTTCCATTAAAAGCTGGGGCTGACCCTGGCAGCCGGGCTGCCTGGTTTGACCTTCCTATACCCATCCGGACGCAGCGTGTCACCGGGCAGCTTGCGGATGGCATTTCAGCTCCCTGTGGCAGCTCAGCCCCTGGCACGGCACAGGGAACCGCATGCAGCGTGAAAGTGCCAGAGTCCTCAGCTCCCCTGCGGCCACATGTCCCCAGGGAGCGTTTTCTCCCAGGGACCCCAAAAGGGTTTGATGCATTTGGTTTTATTTTCAAACACAGGTGAGCACTGCTCTCCTGAATGGGTTAACTGAGGCACAAGGGGGTGATATGCCCAAGGCCATATGGTTAATCTGTGGCAAGCAGTGAGCTCAGGGCTCCTGTGGGTTTCTGCACACTTGGCACCCAGTGATGCCCCAGCTCTGCACTGAGAGGGGACCAGTAGGTGGGGACAGGGGCAAGAGAAGGTGCTCCAGGGCAGACCAGCAGGCTGGAGCTGCTCTCCTGCCCACACCTCACCTACCTTTGAAGAAGTAAAATTTGCCACTGAGCTGGGACCAGGTGCAGGCGTCGATGCTGGGGGGGAGCCCAGGCCAGCGTGGCTGCAGAGGCTGCGGGTTGCTGGCATTGCCGCTTGCTGTCACCACCCAGTAGTGGCTGCCCTTGAAGATGTAGAGGTTGTGATCTGCATCTGTGGGGCAGATGGAGGATTGAGGGGGTCCCAGGTGAGAAACCTCATCCCACCTCCCAGCGATGGCTGCCTGGTCACCTCTCCTCCCCACACAGCTACTCGGTGCTTCAGGGATGCTCTGGTTTTGGAGGTTCCCTTCTGCTCGGCTTTCATAATCCCCTCCGCTCCAGCCTGGAGAGGATAAAGCTGACCACAGCTCCCTCTCAAGGCTTGTCTTCCACATTTGAGCTCCTGCAGCAAATAAGCCTTACCACAGCCCAAGTGTTAGGATGTTTTCCCCTTTCCCAACACACCAAGCCATTGCTGTGTCCTCAAGATGCTGCACTCAGCAACAGCGATGTGCATCAGTAACGCCACCAGCCCCAGGAGCGCATATGGGGCTGTGGACCCGCCAAACCCACCTTTCCCACCGCTGGAGTTTATCAGAGCAGAACAAGGCCTGCAGCACTGGGGTGAGCTGTGAGGTGCATGTTTTGGGGGAGGGCTGCACAAACAGACACCCACCAGTGGTTATGGCATCAAAGAAGGAGTGGCAGTAATAGGCGCTGAGGCTCTTCTGCTGCCGGTCCCCACCGTAAAGGTCCACACTCCAGTCCTGGAAGTGGGTGAAGACCTTTCCCGGGAGCTGGATGGCCGAGCCCTTGGAAGGCTTCCCTGGGATGGAGCAGGGATTGGTGAGTCGTGGAGAAGGAAAACAGCTTTCCCCAGAGCACTGTGTGAGTGCAGGGCTGGGCATCCATCCCAGGGCTCCAAACACTCCTTGTGCCACTGTCTGGTTCCTGTCCTGTTCTATATGGTGCTGGCAAAGACCCCTTGGTACCCCCAAAAACATGCACCAGTATTTCTCTAGTTGCCAACAAGCAGGCAGCAAGTCCAATCGCCCCCATCCTGGAGGACCTGGTACCCATCCCACATGCTCCACCACATTTTCTTCACCAACTGCAACGCAATGGGGCCCATCCCCACCATGGCCCTTGCATGTGGTCCTTTCCCCTTGCAGAGACCTCCTCCTCGCTCCCCACCCCAGCAAACAACACCGGAGAAACCAAGGAATGCTTGGGGAAAACAGACTCACCATACAAGTTCTGGACAGCCAAAATGTCATCCCAGCTGAGGACAAAATCCTTGCTGAGCTTCTTGTAGTAAGGAGACATCAGGGCGCTCTTGACGGGGGAGTGCTCCAGCCCCAGCGTGTGGCCGATCTCATGTGCCACCACGACGAATAGGTTTCGCCCTTTGCCGCTGTGCAGGGACCAGCGCTCAGCACTGTCAAAATGGGCTTCTCCGCGCCGGGGGAAGAAGGCGTGAGCCAGGGCACCTCCTGGGAACACGAGAGCTGTCAGGGACCATGGGGCAGCAGAGAACATCAAAGCCACCACAGTGACACATGCCAGGCAAAGGCTCAAGAAGAGAGAAAACCTAGGCTTGTTTGATGTTAAAAAGGCAAAGCGTATCTGGAAGGAATAAGCTCAGGTTTGGGGGATGCTATCAGGGTGGGGAGAGCTTCTTGAAAGTCAGCAGCCTGATCCTATTATAAGCATCTCAACCGCCTTGCTGGCAGACCCAGGTTGCAGAGTTGGGAGTGAGGACCCCAAATCAGAAAGCAAACTGGTGCAAACTGGGAGGTGTCCTTGGTTAGAGGGACTGCAGGGGCAGAGCTTTGCCTCCGTCACCCCCAGCCCATCACTGCCCCAGCCATCCTCCCTGCCAGGGATGAGCCCACATTGTAAAAGAGAAGCTGACGAGGTGGAAGCGACCAGCACCTGGTCCATCAAAAGCATTGTTGAGTCCATCGTTGTGGTCCCCATGAAAGAAGGTCAGGCGGATGTCGGCTGGGCCGTCCCGTGCTTCCCAGAACACCAGCGAGGACACGTTGCTCCAGAGCTCGAAGGCAGCTTTCACGGCCAGGCGCACCTCGTGCTGTGGCAGGTAGGACGGCCAGTTCACCACCCGGTAGGTCAGGTGCCGTTTGTACCACCTCCCACCTGCAAGAGGGACAATTTCAGCATGACGACGGGCACTTGGGCTTGTTCTTCCACCCCAGGGCTGCTTGTGAGGAAGAGAGCCTCCCAGAGCTGGGAAAAGCCATGGCTTTCCCAAGCTGAAGCTGAAAGTCCATCAGCAGCCTTGGCAGCCTCCACTGGCAGCAGGACCTGAGAAGATGTTGCCTGGATGCCCAGCTGGGGATAACCCAGTGGGGACAAACCACTGATCACCATTCATTGGGACTGAACTAGATGATCTTTCAAGGTCCCTTCCAATCCCTAGCATTCTATGATTCTATGATTTTTAAAGCATCATTTTACCATCACCAAGGATCTTATTGCCCATTATTTCCTCTGTCCTTTCAGGGGAGACACAGCCCCGATGCCACTGGGGCACACAGGGACAGCGATGAAGAGGACAAGCCCATGAGATCCCCTTAGGCTCCTCATCCTCCTCCCGCCATGCAGGGGTGCAAAGATGTGTGTTCCCACAGCCGTCACACAGCATCACAGCTCCCTCCTCCTCCTCCAGCCCCCTCAGCAGCTGTGGAGACCCCGGGGCCCCCCAGTTACATCTGGCTGGGGGTGTCCAGGACCAGGAGAGTAGCCATGGGACCACACTGGGAAGATGCAGGTGCCCGAGCCGCTGCCGAGGCGTGGGAGCGGGGACAGACCTCCAGCGGCTGCATCTGCTCCAGATGTGCAGGGAAACAGGGGGAACAGAGCCGGCAGCACGCCGGGACTTGCTGCTGTGGGTCTGCGCCAAGCCACTCGGCAAAGCTGGCTGACATCCCACCCCAGCTCACCCACCCTGGCCATGGGGACAAGCCCCATCAGCTCTGCTTCCCTCCACACTGGATTCTGAGCAGCCCACGGCAGGGACTGGATGGCTGCAGCCCTGAGAGAAAGCCCCAGCATCCTGCCCTTCCCTGCAAAGAGGCAGAGCATCTCCAGGAGACAAGGACAGATGGCACCCATGGGCAGGGCTGGGCAAAGGGAACTGGCTCCCAGGGAGAGGAAGGCTGGCTGGGTGCCACACGCAGCCGTTGAGCCCAGGACAATTGCAGGCAGGGAGTTCCCTGAGGGGAAACCCAGGACACTGCTGCCCCACAGGCCATCTGCTCCATAAAGCGCAGCAAGGCAGCTAGAAGAAAGTCCTCTTCCCAGTGCCCTTTGCTGCAGACCCTGATTTCCAAACCCAGTCCCTTTCCAGAGGCAAACAGCACCTGTCCCAAAACCCTCCCAGAGAGCAGAAAGACATGGTTTCCAACTGCAGAGTGGCAGTTTGTTTAGAGGCACAGAGAGAGGCAGATACACTGGACCCCATCCCACACAGGGACTCCACCTGCACCGCTAGGCTGGGCCCAATCCCGGGAATAGCACGGGGGACAGATGCCCTCCCCAGCCCCACACTGGCCACTGCTGCCGGGATAACGCAGCCAGGAGGCAAAGCTCAGCCAGGGTTGGCTATTGCCACTCCTCGCACTGGGGTGCAAGTGTTCTCCAAAGCTGGTGGGACGATGGACACGGCGGCTGCCCAGCAAAGATACTGCTGGGTGGATAATAACAAAGCACTTTGCTGGCTCAGCTGCAGCGGCTTCCTGCTTCAAGTAGGAAAAACAGCCAATGTAGCACAAAGGCTCTGGCCTTCCTGGCCGGTGCCACCAGCCCTGCAGGAACCAATATGTCCCTGCTCCCACCCCGGCTGCTCCCCAGCTCACTGCCATGGGGCATCCGCCAGCACCAGCCCAGTGGAGCAACAGCCAGTGCCACACAGAGCCCTTCCGCACCTGGGCTCAGGGCTGCTGGGCATCTCTTGCCACCCACCCACAGACCACAATCCCCAAAAATGAGCCCCACGAGCCGCAGGGCACAGGCTGCTGCTGTTTGCCCATCTCCTGCTGCATGTGCCCCCCTGGCTCTGCCCCCCAACCCGGGACGCATGAGACCCTCTGCCCAGGATGGTGCCTGCAAGGGCAATGATGCACATCAGGGCTTTGGCAGGAAAGCCAGAGGCAGGAGGAGGAGGATGGGGTTGTCTCCTGGGGCCGTCCATTGCCAGCCCTGCCAGATGCAGAGACAGCCTGACACGGCACAGAGCCCTTTCTTAATCTCATCTCTTCATTTTTCCCATGTCCTAAGTGCAGCTGGTCCCAGCCCTCTTGCTCTCTAGGAATCCAGTTACTCATCTGTAAGCCCAGAAGGCAGCTTGTGAGAGACAAGAGGCCCAATCCTGGATACAGAGGAGCAAGAGATGTTGCTCGGAGCAGAGTTAAACCTCTTAACGTGGGTGAAACAACTCCCTGTGGCTGGGCGGTCCAGCATCAGCAGGTTTTGTGGTTAGTGCTGGGTGATTAACACACTTAGAAGACTCAAAGCTCCGCAGAGCCTGGGCATGACTTCACCACATGCCAGCCCCTGCCCTCTAGATCACACCACCACGGCTGTGCCCAGGGCCACAGTGACCTGACAGCCCCTCGGGAGATGTCCCGGCTCCCTTGACAGCAGTAAAACCACCCCGGAGGGCCAAATTTCCCCACGGGTGGGAGTTGAATCTCTCTAATCCTTGCTGACACCAAGCCATGCAGAACAACTAAAAATAAAGAGGTTTAAAAACAAAGTGGTGCAAAGTCCAGGCAGATGGTGGGATGGACGCTATGCCGCCGGGCTGTACCTCTCACCCACAGCGGCATCTCCAGGAGCCAGGGTAGCAGAGCTGGACTCTCAGCACTCCAGAGCCCCAAACCCCATGGGGTTTTGGCGTCAGTGCTCACCATGTGGCGTGGTTTGTCGCCGGCGCCGGGCGGTAGATGCCCGGCGTGCCCAGGCACCGCGGCTCTCCCCATCGCTTGTGCCACACCGTGGCAGGGCCATCTGATGGAGCGTGGGGGCATCCAGGACCCCGCTGAGCGGGAGGTGGGTCACCCGCTGGAAGTCCCTGGAAAAGGAAGGGAGATGTCAGCACCCACACTCAGATCCATCACCCGGGGGTTTTGGTTGCATTTGCGCCGGGTGTTTGAGCTGAGCCAGGGCTTCACCCAGCACGCTTCATGTCCCATCATCAGGAATGCATCTAGGTGATAGAACAAGAAGGATTTGCTTCTGCAACAATATCTGACCAGTGGGCCATCTCTTAGCAGGGCAAAAGCAGACAGGGGAGCCTAAAAAACACCCTTTCTTGTTTTTAACCCCAGTTGTTTGACTTTGCACTTGACTTTGCACCGGGTCAGGCCAGGGATGCTCCCGGAGCCAATTGTGATCTCAACAGAAGTCCGGGCAGCGGCTGTCAGCTCAGCCGCCTGACATCTCCCAGCCATCCCCAACCTTGGCCTCGCTACAGATATTATTATAAGGGGAGCACCGGGCCATAAAAGGCAAATAAAGCAGTGCAGAGAGGAGCTGGGCTGCCAGCAGCTGGCATCCAGCTGCAGGAGCTGGGTATGGACCAGCGTTTCCAAAAAGGATTGGTTGTGCTTTATCATCGGATCATGCAAGAGAGGGCTCCCGGCTGCAAAAATACACCCCAGCTGCGAAAAGACCCGGCATCTCCCCTGCAGCCGGAGCTGCTGCATTTGTGCTGTGGTTTTAAATAAAAGGCTCCTACCTCACCGCCTCCATGAACTCGGCGGGGCTGTGCGTGCCGGGCCCTGGCTCACTGAAGTAGCCGTATTTCTCCAGGAACAGCTGCAAGAAGAGAGATGGGAGAGGTGCAGCTCAGAGCGCAGGCGGACATTTGCACATGTTGGCTTGGGAGCAGGGGGGAAAAAGAGAGATTCGAAGGGAAACAGTGCTGCAAACACTGTGCTGTGCAGAAATGCCCAGTTATTTTTTTTCTGAGACCTCTGCACCCCAAGCAGCTGCCCCTCCTGTGCTCAGACAGGTTTATGTGTCTCCTCCCCATCATTTTTGGCCATGATATGATGCAGGCGTAGGAGGAAACATTGCCATTAACAGATCAAAAAATAACCCCTGCTGCCATGTCATCCGCAGCTAAAGGCTACCAAACCCACAGCTCTAATCCCCTCTGCTCAAAGCAATGATTAAAATAAAGGCTAAACTGCTGTGGACATGAGGAGGGTGGGGTGAGATGGAGTCAGCCTGCAGCCTCCCCCAGCCCCACGCAGGATGTGCTGCTGCAAAGCGAAGAGACTCCGGGGGCAATCCACCCTGCCAAACCATTCTTCTTCTTATCGGCCATTTACATGGACGGAGATTGTTGCTCTGAACTTGCTCCAACATATAAATTGCATGTTAAAAGAAAATAAACCGTTTCCCTCTGCCCAGCCTGCGCTCCCAGCTTTCGAAGAGGTTAATGGCAGAGGTGGCAGGACTGCTCCCCACCCACCTTCCCTGCCGCCGGGGACGTCTGGAGGAGACAAACAAGCCGCCCAGCATCCTGTTAGTGCAACAGAATCCGAGTTAATGGAATGAGGAATAACAAGTGAAAGTGGCTGCTCGGTTTCCCGCATCCCAAAGCCAGGACGGGCTGAGCACCAGGCTGGCCCTGGGGCAGTGCGGCTGCTGCGTGCTGGAAAATGTGTGTTTTAAAAACCTCTTCCCTCCTTGCTCATCTTGGGTGAGGAGAAGAAGGGGGTCAGTGTTAACATGCATGCAATGCTGCTCCTGTCTGCCCACCTTTGTTGGGCAATTCAAGCCCCCCACCATGTCCCGTGGAGGTGACAATGTCCCTTTGTCCCTTCCCAGTGTGGGAGCACCCAGCCGGCTTCACTTTGCCAGTCACCTGGTGGGAGCAGGAGCAGTTTCTGGGTCTGGCAGCCCCAGGATTCGCCAGGGCCTCTCCCTCTCCTCCCACGCAAAGCCTTTGCTTGCTGTGAACAGTCATCTTTACGTCATCCCCAAACACGTCACCCTCTGCACCCACCACCTCCCTGGGGGCAGGGCAGGTACCTCATGCCCTCTGCCTGTTGCTCAGCCCTTTGTGAGCCCTCCATGCCCCTTCCCACCCCTCATCCCCTCCAGTCACAGAGTTATCTCCTCCTTTACGCCCCTTCTACCTGGAAGATCCCCCTCCAGCATGGTTTCCTGCCACGACATGCTCCTCACACAGCCCCAGCCAAAAAATTTGGTGCTGTTTCCCACTGAACACATGGGCTGGAGGGAGCAGCATCTCTATGCAGCATCAGGCTCCGGTCCCCGTGAATCAAGATGAATCGGGTGTAAGAGCAGACAAGAGCATTGGTTTGTCTACCAGGCAAAGCCACAGCATCTCTGCCCCAGGGATGGAATGTATACCCTGGATACATCGTCTCCCCATCCCCACTGGGATAACCCCTCCCTTTACATGGGTACCAGGAGGCAAATTACAGCAGTGACTGGGGATGCTCACACAGGGAAGGATACAGGAATGGGGGGAGATTCCCAGGGACAGGGTGTCAGGGAGACTGGGTGCCCCTGAGGGAGGAGAAGGTATCTGGCCTCTTTCTCAGTTGTTCTGGTTTTATAACATTCTCCTTGAGAATTAGAAAATTCGTCAGCTACATATATGGACACGGGGTGATGATCTCCAGCGCTTACATCAGCGCAGATAAATGTGAGCTACAGAGCACCCAGGCAGAAAGTCCTGGGTCTCAAACCATGGCACAGTTTAAACTTTTTCTACCACCATTTGGTCTTCACTCAGCATCTAAAACATAACAACTTGAAGCTGTTTCCTCTCCTGTAACCTAACACAATCCCATTCTTAAAGCATGAAAATGTTTTTTTCCCCACCATGATCTCACAAAGGCTTGAAACCCCATCTGGACAAGTCAGGGTACATGAAAAAAAGCAACCACTATCACAGCAGCTGCTTTTGACCAGCACCAAAATGTACACACACCACTGGCTTTATGTCTCCTGCCCAGATCCCCTTGAGCTTTGAAAATCCAACCAAAGCAGCACTTTGTGCCCCATGTTGTGTTGAGGTTCTTGCACACAGGCACCAGCTCTCCAGCTGCAAAACCACTCAGAGAAACGTTATGACAGGTTCTAGACACAGTTATTGTGAGTACCAGGTGATGCCAGTCCTGGAAACACAGAGCTGCAGGAGAGGGATGTGCTGATCGCCCATGTGCAAGTTATTTATCAGACAGCAAAGCAGATGAAGTCCCCTGGACTTTTCAGGGTGAGAGAAGAACCCAAGAGCCCTGTGCCACAGTGTCCTGTGCCTGAACCAGACCCCCTGTGCCCTGTATAACCCCCCAGAGACCAGCCAGGCTCTGGCAGGGCTGTGTGGCAGCTGCAACCAGCCCATTAAACCTCTCCAGAGGCTGCAATGCAAAGCCTGGCCCTGCTGGGAAACCCCCCTCCCTCCTACCCCAGATGGGGAAATGCTCTTTTCTATACAATGGGAAAAGAAAAACAGCAGGAAACCAAGAGCTGAGAGTTAATATGAAATATGCCCGGCTCCCTGTCTACACAAGGGAGGGAGAAGAGGAAAGGTCCAGCTGCCCGGGAGCCGGCGCTGGGGCAGAAAAAACCTTTGAGGCTGCAGCAGGGACAGCGGGAGGATGGACTGGGGAGATGGGGGGTCCCTTCCCATCTGAGGGCTCTGGTGGGGAGCTGGTCACAACCCTGGAAATCATATCTTCTGAGAGCTAAAGCCAAAAAAATACCTTTCCCTCGACTGCAGGCATCCCAGGTGGAAGACAGCCAACAGCAAATACAATTAGACCTAGAAAATGGGATAACAATTAGAGAGCAGAGACAGCCGGCTCCAGTCCTGCCTGCCCCCTGCTCCAGACACTCAGCTCCTGGCGTCTTTCCACCAGTTAAATATCAGAGGAGCCTCACGTTGGGCTCCCGTTGACTGTGGTCCCTTCTGCTCTGCCTGGATGCAAACCCCATCTCTCCCCCCCGTCCCACAGCAGCGGAGGGAAGCGATCCCGCCCTGCTGGAGGCTGCACAAGGGTTTCATGCTGCGGTTACAGAGGGTGCCGGCCACAAGCTGCACCTCCAAGGTCTTCTTGTTTTCAATCACGACATGACAGCAGCCCAGCAAGCAAGCCCGGGTGGGTCCTCAGCCCCAGGCTCCATCCTACACCATTTCATCACTGAGATGGACATGGGGGAAACCACAGCTCTGGCTTTTCAGCCTCAGTTTCCCCCCAGAGAACAGACACATGGAGAGTTGACCCCCAAGAACATGTTGGCACAACTGCAGAAGGAGCAGTGGCTCCTCCTGCCCATCACTGCCTTCAGAAGATGTCAAGGCATTTAAAAACATTCATTTATTTCCACTCTCCCAAGCCACATTCCTGCCTGCAGTCACAAGCCCTTAGGCAGAGCCCTTGTGTCTCTTTTGTTTAAGTGTGTGTATAAGCATCTATATAAATATTATATATAGAGACACACAGAGACACACAAGAAGGGAGATTAGCAAGTACAGAGCTTGCTTGTCCTCCCACTGAAAAGACAGAAACCACATCAGCTAATTCTGTATGTTAATGACAGATGCTGATTAAAACCCCAGGCCCTGCCTGGTTGCTGTGACGCTCCCCTGCTCTGACTAATCTGGTCCTAAAGGAACCTCCTCTCCCACCTACCCCCCCTCAAAACCTGCTTTAGCTGGAAATTATCTATTTGCCACTGAAGATGTGGAGCTGGGGAAATACTGTGCCCAGCGTCTTTTAAACTTCTTTAGTTTTCACACAATCTCCTGGAGCTGAGACGGAGGGTCAGACAGCCGGGGCACAGCAGGTCTAGCTAAAACCTCTCCTGGTTTGGGTAACCCAGATCTTTGGGATGCTGAACCGGAGCTGCCTCCCCATCTGCCTGGGCAGGAGAGATGCTACAGAACAGGAATAATAAATATTGCATCACTTGGAGGGAAACAAAAGCCATAAAACGTGCTGGGCTCTGTGTTGCTTGCCTGCAGGGCTGGCAGATCTCTCCGGTTGGTTGTGTGTTAAATACAGGAATATCTCATCAGTAAGTACTACAATTCACCCCTGCACTTGAAACCAGCTCCCAGCTTTGCCCCAGCACCCCAAGCCCTGGGTGGCGCTGAGCTGCAAAACTCCCAGCAGCACCGAAATGCACCAAATCTATCCGAATGTGACCCAAAGCATTTGGGGAAAACAGGGGAAAACACCACGCTTGGCCAGACCTTCCCCTGCGAATACCAGAGCGGCTGACAAACCAGTTTGGTCACGCAGACTGGTTGTGCTTTCACGTCTAAGAAGAGAAAGGAAACAAAACGCTTGGTCTTGGCCCTCCATGGGGATGGGAATGGGGGAAAGCGACGTCCCCACTGGCTGGTGGGCGTTATTGGGTGGAACAAGCGGGGATTGTTTTTGGGGAGAGCATGGAAGAAAGCGGGGCTGTTCGGGCGGCGGTGACTCATGTTAATCACACTGGGGGTTCGCCGGGTGCCTCGGAACCGCCTGCCACATTCTGTGGTGATCTCAGGGGTTTTCCATGCTCTCCCCAGCCACGCAGAGCCCAGCAGTGCCTCACCAGGGTGATGGCACCCGAGAAACTCCTCTTCCTCTCCCCCACTCCTTGAATCACCCTGCTGAGGCTGAACAGCAGGAATTCTTCCCAGGAAGAAGGTTTTTCTTCCTGCTGTTTCAATCAGAGGGGAAATGTGGGGATCCCAGCTGACCCCCAAGCCCCACCATGTGTTGGGTGGTACCCAGAGCTGCTCACTCCGCCCTCAGCATCACAACTGGCTGACCCCTCCATAAAGGGGCTCATCTGGACACGGGAGCATTTCTCAGCATAAATAGAGCCTATGATTAATGCAAGCCCTTGGGTTTCTGATGTGGAAAAGTCAGAGGCCACGTGCCGCTGCAAGAGAGGGAGAAGAAGGGCAGGAGGGAAAAAAATAAACATCAGAAATGAGAATGTCTTGCTCCGCGTTTCCATCTTTGCTTTTCTCAGTTTTTTAACCAATTTTTCTTCAGACCTGTCTGTTCACACGCAAAACACCACAGGGACCTTATTGTCCTTTGTCCTTGGCACGGCCAGCCCTGGGCCACGCTCCTCACTCCCAGCGCAGGGTGAGGTCTCATGTGCCACGGATTTTACACAATTTCCTGGGGATCAGGGGGACTTGGGCATTTCCACACACCCAACTGCTGTCCTGAGCACAGCCCAGCCAGCTCTGCCAAACTACGTGCTATCCAGCATCGAACCTTCTCCTGCCTGGAACTGCAGATAACAAAATGATTTAATGTACAAATGTTTCAAATTAAATATCAAAATTTTTCTTTTTTTTTTTCATGTAGCTGCAATTGATATAAATGCAGTGAAAACAAGGGCACAAGCCAGTAAACAACTCAACTGGGCATTTTCTCAGACTTTCACATCTAAGTTTACACAACCCATTGTCCCTAATGTTGACTGCTTTAAAAGCAATTAAAAAAGCTTTAGGAGCAAAGCCTGGCAGCGCTCTGAAAGCCACAAGTAACTAGAACTATTTGATGTTATGTGAGAATTTCAACTTCATCTTAAAAGCAAAATTAACTCCTCGGTTTATTTAGACAAGTTTTCTTACCCCAGTTTCCAAGCATTTCCATTTTATACATTGTCCCAAAGGCCCTGGCTAGCACAGCACAGGGCACTGGGGAAACTGAGGCAGGAAGACAGGAAAGTCACTTGCCCAGCACCTCTGTGCTGGGATCTGCCACAATCCTGGGATCTGCTCTGAGGCATCACGGGAAAATATCTCGGAAGTCACCAGTAAGGAACCAAAAGCCAGACCAGGCCTTTTGAAGGTCTCACCCCCCAGGAGCTGGTTTTCTTTCTAAACTGAACTTTGAATTTTTGATTTTCTGAGTATTACAAATTTCGGAGATTTTTTTTTCCAGGTGGCATGAGGTTTGTGCACACTGGGGCAAGCGCAAGTATAAATCACCTCTTTGAAACAGCTTCTCCCAGCATAAGAAGCCTGCACATTAAAACAAGCCTCCAAGCACTTATGTGCACTTTCCAACTTCAAGGATGTGAAAAATCCCAGTTAATTCACCAGGACTTGCTGGGATTTTAACATCGAGCATCTGTGCAAACACATGTCAGACCGATACCTAAACAAGAAAAAATCCACAACATGAACCTTTGTTCACCAGCCAAATCTCACACCTTGTCCTCCCAAAACAAACACAAACGGACGGCAGGATGTCGTGACAATAATACGGGGACAAACAGAAGAAACCCAAACAGAGGCGATGGGGACAGCCCTGGTGAGAGGCAGGGGAGGGGCAAGAACGGCTTTTGTCCCATCCTGATTCGCTGTGAGATGGGATGGCTTCCTCGTGTAGGACTTTTATTGTTGTCGGAGATACATAGAAGGGTAGGTTTGTTGATGTACATCGCCTTTAGGGACACATTTCTGTATACAGCATGCATGGGAATGCACACACCTTGGTGCTCCAAGCACAATCCTACAGCACAGGCACATCTCCAGCAGGCATGGCCATACACTTGCACCATCCACACACATCTGTGGCACGGACACACCACCAGCACACACAGTCATGAAGCTGCGGCTCACACACACATGGCAGCAGCACGCAGGGCTCATCCTCGTCATCCATGGGCACACACCTGTGCCGTGCACGTCTGTGCCATGCACACACCTTGAGCACCCATGGCTCACAGCTACAGCATGGGTGCACACACATTGGGCACCCACAGACACACACCTGTGGTGTGAACGTGCCTTGGGCATGCGTGCACACAGCTACGGTGTGGGCACACCTATGGCAGACACACATTTGTGGTACACACACATCTGTGGCACAGGCACAGCTATGGCACACACGCATCTATGGCACGGGAACATCTATGTCACACACACATAGCTATGGTGCGGGCACACTTATGGCACACACACACCTGTGGCATACACACAGCTATGACACATGGACGCCTATTACACACACACCCCTATGGCACACGCATCCCTATAGCAGAGCCACACCGCGGCACACTCACCCCCCGGCCGGGCACAGGACAGCCCGCGGCAGCTCCTGCGCCCCAGCCCGCCCGCTCCCGCTCCCGCTCGTACCTCCGCCTCCCGCCGCTGCCGCGGGGCCGGTCCGGGCTGCGCCGCCGCCAGCAGCCCCAGCGCCAGGGCGGCCCGCAGCGCCATCCCGGCTCCGCTCCGCGCCTAGCGGCACCGGCCGGCGCGGCCCCGGCTCGTCTCAACCCGGCCCGGCCCCGGGGGCGGCCCCGGCCCGGCCCAGCCCCGGCCGAGGGTTGGGCTCCGCCGGCGGCACCCGGGCGGCGGGGGCTCCCCCGGCACCCTCCCCGTGCGAGCACAGCCCCGGTGCCTCCCTCCCCGTCCAGCGCGGGAGGAATGATCCCCTGTGCATCCTCCAGCCCCCTTTCCCAGCAGGGCGATGCCCCTTCCCTGCCACATCCCTCTCTTGCACACACATTTGTGAATGAGGGAAACAGAGCCGAGCTCAGGGCAAGGGGTAGCTGTGCCACTGGGACAAACCCCCTTGGGATCTTCAGGCCACCACAGCCCCATCTCCAGCCCTGGGGAAAGGCTGGGAGAGCTGCCCCACAGACTCACCCTGCACACAGCTCGCTCCAGCGTAGCTCTGAGAATGGATCCCTCTTGTTCTCCCAGGCCTGCTGAGCATCACTAATTCACCCCAGCTATCGCAGAGCGGGACACACACGGTGGCCACGTCAGGATGTATCCTCACTGTGAGTTCCATCTCTCGGGGCTGGATGTGGAGCCAGAGCATGGGTAGGTTCATGTGCTGGGATGAACCTCCAGCTAGCTGCAGCACCTAGGTTTGATCTTTGCCCAATTTGAAGCTGTGGAAGAGAGGAGAAATCAAGTCCAGCTTTTCCTAAACCTGTGTTCATCTGTGGTCCAGACCACGCGGATGCAGAGCAGATGAGGGCTGGGACACAGGGGGTCCCTGTCTGGCAACAGCCAGCACCAGCCACAAGCTCAGCAGAGCAGAAGACTAGGCAAGCAACCTACCCCTCCCCAGGGGTCTGGCAAAAACAACCCCACACCTTAAATCAGCACGCTCCCAAGCTTTACAAAACAACCCCCCACTCAGGGTTGTTGGTTTGCACTCCTTTTGCTTAAATTTTCCTCCTACACAAGGGATTTGGTCACCCATGGACAGCGAGGGGCTGTTTACCACCCAAGGCAACATAATGCACGTGTCAGCATTGCAGCTCTCTTGCAACTTGTACACAGCCCATGATCTTGTGGTTTCCACCGACAAGTTAACAACTCTGTTTACTCCCTGCAGTATTTTGTTTGACTATTTTGTTTTCGTTTGACTAAAGCAAAAGGATGTTTTGATTCTGCTTTGGTTTTTTGGGGAAAAAAAATAGGATGTGACTTATATCTGCTTTTGTTTTTATGCCAGCTTCAACCACACACCTATTTCAAAGCTCACAGGCCTCTTCCTCTTCTTTTTAATCATGCCAAAAGCTGAATTTACAGGAGCATCTGTTGAGTGCAGCTTGGAGAGATCCACAGGGATCCTGTAACACATGGCTTTCAGCTGGACAGGGATTAGCCTGGCAAGCGGGATTCGAAGGAGCACAGGATCTGCATAACATGGCAAAATAAGGAAGCTGCTGAGAGAAAAATACAGATGGGAGAAGTGAAGAAGGTCGCGGCTGGGCCAGTGAGCGCTGATGGACGAGCTGTGGGAGAGCACGGCGGGCGGCTGGCACAGGGAACACTCAGCCTTGCTCCGGAGACCCAAGGGCCGGCCGCCCCTCGCACAGGTCAGCCCCACGCTTCCTTGCAAAACAAGAGCGGCTCTGTCTGCAAACGCATCCGTGTTTGGTTCGTATCTAGGAAGCGACTGATCCATCTGCTCTTCCACTTAAGAATATGGATGATGAGAAAGTGACTGGCCGGGTGCCAGCAGGAGCAGGAAACTCCTTCCCCTGCGCATTGTAATGCGGGGAAGTGGCTGCAAGGGCACCTGCAGCCCCCGGAGCAGTCGGCTTTCCGACCTGGCATTTCCCCGGGGCTGCTGCTTTAGTCCTTTGGGGATTTGGCATTCAGACAGAGAAGAATTCAGCCCAGCCTTGGAGATGCCAAAGCACAGTTCTCTGCAGACTTTTGGCTCGGAGTATAAAGATGTTTATCCAGCTGCTGTAATCAGAATGGTATCGGGAACAGAAAAGCTGTCTTGTGGAAAGGTGAATGGACTTCCACGTCTTTCAGCATTAGGTAAAAGCTCAGAGGTGGGGCAGAAGAAAGAGTTTGAATCCTTGTAACTTCTACCCCAAAACTGAAACCTGAGAAGATAAGCCTATGGCAAATAGCTGATGTTTTACTAAAAAACATTATTGGAAGAGCATGATAAATACATCCATACAAGCCCTGGTTGCCTAAACATTCCCACTTCCTTGGGTTTCTAGACAAAATCCTGTCTCCCTCAAATTTAACGCAAAAGGTGTCAATCCAAGTCAGCTACCTAGATTTCAAACCCCTTTCCTAAGATGCCCCCACAGCTTGGACTGAAGGTTCCTAATTTAGTAACATGAGCATATTCACCTGAGAACCTCACGGAAAACTAAATGCCGTTATCAGAGAGGTGGAGTCTGAATCGGGAAGGTTGTTTGTGGAGCCGTCGGGCAGCGGCAGTGAATCACTGTCTGCTCCCGCAGAGGTGAGCTGCCAGAGCAGTTTATAAACCAACATTATGAAACCGCACTTCAGTGACGTGAAACTTCTCAGAGCAGCTTCTAATGTTTACCACAACCGATAAGCAAATAGCAACACCACTACTCCTCGGTGGCAAGTTTCTCCCCGGGATGCATGCGATGCACAAGAAGTGCCGGTCAAAACATCTTCAATGCCTCGCGCTAAGAACACGTTCAAGTTGTTCCTTTTAATCCACTCGAGATGCCGCCTCTGGAGAACAGTCATTCTTCAGATGTTTGCTGCTCGACACTGGCTGCAGCAGCTGGGGAGCAGTTGGGTTGCTCACTGGGTGCCATGTCAAAAATGCTCATCCTGCTGCTCAAAGGTGGCCAGATCTGGGACCAGTTCAGATCAGATGGGCACAGGCACAGAACCAGCTGCAGGAGTCAAATTCTTCACAAAGAAGCTTCTGTTCCCCTGGCTTTAGCTCCAACACGGGTAAAGGTTTCGTGCTTAGACACAGCTTTCCTGGCTACTTCATCTGTGTAGGGTAAGTTCTGACAAGTCAAAGGACTTTCCCTGTCCTTAATGTGTTAGATAAGAAATCTGTCTAGTCCAGTATCCTGTCTTCAATAGCCTCAGGAAATGATACTCATCAGAAGGGTGTTTAGGAAAAAATGAAATGCAAAATCCATACATACTTTCCTTGGCTCTTTACCTTTTGTGTGCAGAGCTCCCGGGAAGTCAGTGAGGTCTAGAGGCAGCATCCAGCTGGCAAACCCATCAGCAAGAGTTGTGCTGCATTTGCCGGATCAGTTTGACTGAATCTTACCAGTTATTTGCTCAGAGGATGGCTAAAACCATGCTTCCCTCTTTCTAGCATTGCGGTACCACCCAAGTTTCAGCACACGTCATCATGTTAGTATGAAAAATTGACTTTAAGTCCTTTTGAAACTTCAGGTGCATTCTGGCAGCTGTGTTTTAGGACAACAGCTTTACAAGCAATTTCTACAGCAGCATTGGCAACATCATCTGCTGGGGACAACGTCACACGATCTCTTTGTTACCCTGGAAACAGGAATTATCATTTCTAGATGAGGCCAAGCAGCACTGGCTGAACTCTGGCCCCCAAACCCCAAAGGCTCGAGCTGTTGGCTTCGGTCACAGCTTCCATATCTCTCCCTAGGACTGTGGTATTTCAGCCACTCATTAAGTTGCATTACTTCTTAGGGTGAGGTGGGTTTGGCTGTATAGAGTCAGCACAGAAATTATTTGGCTGTTTCTTAAATAGTTTAGCTATTTTTGTTGCATTTCAGCTCTGTAGCGATCACACGCCTCTCCTCCATCGGCATCCCTCCGTTACGCTTTTCTCCATAAAGTCATTGTTGAGCTTGGCAAGTGCTGGATGTGTTCTTATAAATAAACCACCAGCATTCCATACAGGACCGATTTCCAAGACCTCGCCATTTAGAAAATGGCTTGGAGATGACGAAGGAGATGAAGGAAGCAGAGCACAGCTGTTCCCAGCTCAGCCCCAACTCCTCCTGCTGCAATGAGCTCCCTTGGTTTTCCATCTCCAGATGGATCTGCAGCCCTCTCTCCTTAGTTCACAGTTTCGTTATAGGAAGTTCTACCAAATTCTCACAGAGCACCTACTGAAAATAAAAATAAAAGGCAGATCTTATGAATCCTATTTTGAATTTGATTCAGCTGTTGGTCTGTTAAATGATTACTTGTCAACCGGCACCTTCCACACCTGTTAAAAAAAAAAAGCAATTTTAGTATCTATAAATCTCTGAGGCTTCGTATGAACAGTGCTGATCATTTGTAAAACAGCTTATCTGCATACAGTTACAAGTCAGTCTCTAGAAACAGGAGCAGCTAGTCACAGCGCCAGCAATACTGACTCAAATATGCGACCTGCTCAGTTTATTTAACTAAATGCAGGAATACTCCCAGCATGACTGCAAGGCTCAGTATTTAAGAGCAGTCTGCTTAAGCAGAGTGTGAGAAGTTAACAGCAAATGTTACCACAACATCAAATCAACTCAATCCTTAATATACTAGCTACTGATTTTTTTTTTCTTTTAAGCTTTTTACTTTTCTTTTAACCTCAATTAAAGCTTATCCCGATGACTTTAGGCAGTTGCAGAGATACACTGCAGTGCTAAAGGACTACACAGAAACAGCTGGAGGGCAATGACGTAGTTAAACGGTCATCTGGGTTTACATCCTTCACAAAACGCCACTTCCCAGGCCTCTCTAAACTAATTTAACTCTCTCTACACCAAAAGCAACTAAAAACCACACGCGCCATCAAACTAGTACCA
The DNA here is from genome assembly GCF_036013475.1 of Columba livia. Lineage (NCBI taxonomy): Eukaryota > Metazoa > Chordata > Aves > Columbiformes > Columbidae > Columba > Columba livia. Next base: position 6,071,872 of record NC_088621.1, read on the forward strand.
CCCGTTCTCTGACCTGATAGTTTTCCGCAAGACAAAGCAGCTGGTGAGGAAGAGGTCATTGCTCTCTTAAAAACCGTGTTAAGAACATTTGTTGTGTTTTGCCCCAATGCAGAATAGAACAAAACTCGAGGTGCAGGCCAAGGAGGTGTTTGTGCAGCACAATGTCCCAGTGCGGCTCTGGCGGGGATGGAACCTCAGGCAGTGACAGTCCCGCTGTCCTCAGCCGCGTTCACCACTTCCCTCCTTCACCCCATCCAGCAGCCACCACCTTGGACCTGCCAACGCAGCATGTGCGAGAGCATCCTCTAGCCCGCTCCACTCAAAGACATCGCACCGGCTTAAAAAACATAGATACTCAAAACTTTTCTAAGTCTGAATCATTTTTAACAGGACCAAGTTAGGAGGATCAACCCTCAGATCTTAAATAAATTCAGTATCTGTTGTTTTGCTTAAGATTTGTCTACAATTTGCCTTTCTAAAGCCTCACCCACACATTAAGTTCTGTAACATTACTAATACACATGTACCTCAAATTCCACTGTTTTAAGAGGAACAAGCTGCCCAAAATTTGCGACAGATGTGTTTTCTGACAGAGTGGTAACAGCACCCACCCCTTCCAGGAGCACTGCACAGTTATTACATTTAAAACCACACATAATGCCTGATTTGAACTTACCATGACCATAAACGCACACCAAGCTAGGCAGCTGGCTTACAGACATTAACGAAAGCTATTTCTGTTCATTTCTTTGTGAGAGGCCATGGATATTGTGCGGCTGTACACCCAGTTATCAAGATTTTAACTACAGACACTGAGAACTCGCATTTGTAGTATGTTGCCCACCGGAGTGTTGGATGACCAGATGATCTCAAGGACTTGTGATGACAAGGTAGCACTGGACACAGGCTGATGGTGGCAGCGCTCAGTTCTTACAGATTCCCACCAACCCACCTCTGCAGTGTGATTTAGTCCAAGGAGAAATTATAATTAACCTCCCTTGATTCTTCAAACTTTGGTTTCAGTGCTGAATCCCAAACACGATCTGCCTATTGAACCTCTCCTGCATCTTGAAGATGAAACAGTTGCACATACCACTTGTTTGCCATCACCCACTTAACCGCAGGGTTTTGCAGACAGTACCGAGCTCGGGTCAAAGCAGCCGTGCCATTGCAAACTAGACCTTATTTACTACTTAGATCATAGCACAGGAAGACAGGGAATACGTAAGGAAACTCATGCAACTGAAGTCATTGTGAAACAGTAAGATTTCACAAATAAAACAATCAGCATTTATTGTTGTATTACAAAACACTTCATATTTTGGCAATATTTTACAGTTTATCCTTTTCTTTCTTAGGACCTGTTGAAAAGGTATGGAAGGGGAAGAAAAGAGGACCATATTGAAATCAAGATTAAATTGTAATGCCTTGCTTAAAAAAAATCCTCCCAAACCACCCCAGTCCCTCCCACCAAAATAAAAATCTAGTTTCACTCAATTCCACTATCCAAAGAGGGCATGGGTGAAGCGGCAGGCAAAATTCCGGCAATTTCACTATCAAACGCATCAAGAAGACAAACAAAAACATTCACAGTGGTCTTCAGTATGGTCTGTTGCGTTGATCATTTCTGAAATCATTTCTGAAAGGGAAATAGAAAGTTATGAGGCACCTTTTAAGCAACTGACAAACAGTCCCTTCAGTCAAACACCTCTACGCTGACTTTTGTGTATTCTATGTTTAGATTGCCTTATCTAAAAATGCTCACAAAACACACTCAATAGGCAAACTGACTTATTTTTTCCAGAAGCTCCTACTTGTAGTTACTATTTTCATAGCACGATTGTGCACAGACACATAAACAACACTTTTCCCACAGTCCCTATCAACCCCACAGTCTGTATGCTGCACAACCACGCAAAGGCAAAGAAAACACTTACCTTCCTCCCATTTTACCACCGTAGCCACCTCCCCGATCGCCTCCTCTGCCACCACGCCCTCGATACCCTCCTCTTTCTCCTCCATAGCCACCTCTGCCACGAAAATCTGGAGGAAAACACAAACCGACACATCAGCGAGGTTTTTCAGAAAGCTGCAGGTGTCCTTAACACTTTTAAACACTTCAGAAGAGACGCGGTTTGGTTTTACACACCTCCTGACGGACGTGAATCTTCTGGTCTCGGCTCACCACACTGGTTGCAGGAATTCCTGCGAGCGAAGTTCATGTTACCACAGGACCTAGAAAATACAAGGATTCCCCAGACTTAGCTGCTAAGGAATTCAGAGAGCATAAGCGAAACGGCACTGCCCAATTAAAATGACACTTACGGGTTAGGACAAACCCAATCACCATTTTTGGGTTCCCCACTTCTACCCTGGAAGCCCCCACCTCTTCCATATCCACCTCGTGAACCTGTAGACAAAATTATAATCAGAATGAAGGAGAGGAAGTGTCTACGACCTACACATGAGAAACATTTATTAAGGACTGTCATCGGCTTCAAAACCCAAGTGACAGATTTTTCAGGTGGAAGAAAGGGTGCTTAATGCAAATATATCCCTACAAGGCAAGTCTCTGAAACCACATTACGAACTCCGAAAGCAGCAGGTAGTGTCAATGACAAAAAAACTGTACGGCTGTAGAATTCAGCATCTACTGGCCAAGGTACTAAAAAACAGGCAGAAGTCTTGGGAAAACAACAACAGAACTTTCAATCACCACCAAATCTCAACAGCATCTGATGTCCTGAAGTTAATGTATCTGCATAGCTGAAATACATGTTCTCATGGACAGATGTATAACTTACACTAATGGGGAAAAACAGGCAAGGATAGCACATAGTGGCCAGAAAAATTTGCTCCACTATATATTTTTTATAAATTATTTTTCAGCAATAAAAGGAAACTTGGTGGGCTTGAATTGCCGGTGGGTAAATATTAACCCACTACACGCATCAATAAAATTTCATACAGATTTAACAACCTATCGTATCAACCACATATGGCCAGACCTAGTCACAGAACAAACACTTAACAACCAAAGAAAATAATCTCTGGATTAATGCAAGGATGCATCCGACACAAGCACAGGGACAACACAGTTCTTGCTTTCTGCATCAAAAAGATTATGAACTTTTACATCAACTGAAGTTCTTGAAGAATCATTTTTTATCAGCCTACAAAACTGGCTGATTTAAGAACTAAAATTTGTTGACAGCCACCACACAAAGCATGCTTCCTGTAAAATGGTAATTCATATCCAGCGGACTACTGACAAAACTGTATTATGAGGAGAATCAGGAAGAGTAACATCCAACTGCTGCTTTAAATCAGTAGCAGTTGAACAATTTGCCCTGCTTAATACCACCTGGAAACATCACCCCATCACCAGGCTTTCCTGTAATTAGCAAATATTCACTGGGAATTCACACCTATTTATGTGGAACCCGTGTACAGCCTCAACATCACCATTACAGTCTCTCTTTAAAAGCAATGCTGAGACATGATCTGGGGACTTTCCAGCTCAAAAGGAAAGCATAAATTCTGTGTTGTGCAAGAGATTACAGATTTCAGTTTACTTAACTTGGTTCAATCCTTATTACTCCCTTTCATGGCAGAATCCCAAAGGCCCATATACTTCGATGAATCACTGCTTCAAAGTCAACTTCTCTTTTATAAACCAGTAATAGTCAAAAAGCATTTAACTACGCAAACCCAAGGATTCCACAGATTTCAGTCCCACCTCGGCGTCCGCCACCTCCACCTCCTCTCATGAATTCAGGCCTTCTAGTTGCAAAAGTAACTTTGATAACATTGCCATTGAATTCTTTTCCTGTGGAAACACAGAATGGGAAAGATCAATACAGCTGCCAACAACCCAGAAGCAATTTCCAAAGAACAGAAGTGATTTGCACATACAGGCTGAACACAAAGCTCTTGAGACACAGGGAGTCTGGAGTAAATCTCTTCTTTTTGAAAACACTGGTCCAAATGTGAGACGGTAAACACCAAGGTACTTGCTAGGTTCTCCACAGATTTTTCACACCAGATGCAGAGTATGTCATTTCATTTTTACCCAATGTCATTAAAATTCTGTGAACAGGCAAACTCACAGGAGCAGGCATTTCTCCCCTGCTCAAGTATCAATGTATTTCTGGGATCTGCTCTCTTCTTCTTTAAACTTGGTCTTCACTGTATGCATACAAAGTACTTGGCACAAGATTGCCATAAGCTTTACCAAACTCTTAAAAATGTCACCACAACGCTAATAGTATCAACATTAACACTGCAGGAAATCCCACCAGCTGCTAAGAGATTACAGCTCCATTGGTCTGAACAAGAAATGACATGAACAGCATCTCTCACACTTTGTGCATGGATGATTGGGGTGCAGCAAGAAACCCTAACAGTTCATTACATGTTTTTGGTCTTATCACTAGCTGCTGTTCCACTGAATCAGAACACCAGCACACAGGAAATACCATAAAATAAGAGGACTTCATTAAAAAACCCAAACAAACCCCACGCTCAAATACAAAAACAAAAGCCAAACAAAAAGTAGCGTGAGGTCCCCAATGAGGTTATTGATTTGCTTCTTCCACTTGTTAGACTCATAAATAACAAAACGAACAGGTACTCTTACCCACCGTCAAACCAGTCAATTGCGGCTTTAGCAGAAGGAGGGTCATCAAAAGACACCGTTGCTTCTCCCTTTGGTTTGCCAGTATCCTTATCTGTATAAAGATTTATCATGGGTTTGCCAGTCTTTTTGTTGGTCTGAAAAGAAAGGTGGTACACTTGGCATAGGAAAAATACTGTAAAGCCAGTTCAGAACATAAACTGTAACAGCTAAGTGTCATTAGAATGAAGATTCTCTTGGAGCTGGCCTGCAGAAACAGATGCTTTTGACTGAAGGGTACTGGCTGTTCTCCATGAAGTAATGATGGGCCCAGTTTTTACAAAAATTGAGGCCAAGTGCAGGAAGCCCTAATTTAAAATTGCAGGAACAGAAGAAACAGCCATAGAACACAGAAGCATAACTGCTGAAGTACGAGGGTGTTATCACTGATAGTGTCAGTGTTAAGGGTTATAAAGACTAAAGAAGAGATGTGAAGCGATGTAAATGCCACTAGAAAAAAGCTGCTAGTGCTGCCAGCTTGCAAATGAGCTGTCAGCTGTGAACCCAGATAAAAATACTATCTACAACTGCTGGGGAGTCAGAGCGAGCATCTGCCTGGAATGATACCAGCACATTTCCAATGCACTCGCTCCACAAGTTCTCTTCCTTCTAACCACTGATTCCTCATTTCACATACCTTTATAATACCAATTTGTTTGAAATAGTCGGCCACTTGATCTGTTGAAACATCCTCTCCAAGTCCTTGCACGAAGATAGTGTTGTTATCAGAGTTGTCAGACTCTGTATCTATTAAAAAAGCAGCTACATTTACTACGCATCTTTGCAGTAGCAACAGAAGCAACATTTTAAGCTCAGGTCTATACTGCCCTCTGGCAGACCCTTAAATCCCAAAGACATCTTGTGTGAAAAAAAGGATGAGCAGAGAGCACAATTCTGAAGTTAACACCATCAATTCCAAAGGTGCACACACAGCACCTTCAGATGCTGCTGTACATCAGAGACCAAACATCTTCAACAGCTGGCCAGATGTTTGCCGCACACACAACTTGCCCGTGCAGCTAAGGACACCCAAAACTATCAAAGTACTATATGTTTTAAATATGACAAGTTTAGCAGAATTGTTACAGCAGTGAGAGCAGCTGCTTGGCTCAAGTGGATTCAAAGGTCATCAGCAAATTCTTACTTGCTGCATGAAATGACATCCAAAAATTTACATGCACTTTAATAACACACATTGCTGTCAAGCAATACAAGCCTAAGCTAAAATTTCTTTTGAACCATGGGAATTGCAGCCACATCCATCTTTCTAAAAATACATTTTAAAAGCAATGACCTAAGAGCTACAATCCGCTCCCACTCACTGATTGTTTTCTTACCAGCATCTGATCTTGGTCCATAATCCCTTTGACCTATGAAACAGGTTAAGAAACAAACAAAAAAAAAAAAATAGAAAAAGACTATTTTTAGCAAAACACTTTAAATTTACTTTTTTAGATACAAGAAAATATTTAAAGTATATACATAATTCATCTAAGATCTAAAACATTAACCAGGTATTTAGAGGATAGTTAGATTAAAACGTTCGACAGAAGGTGTCTGTAGGACGTTAACATGTTCTTTAACTTGCAGCATGTGGCAGTTGCCACACTGATGCTGTGCTGGTGTTATCTTGCAAATGCTGGTTGTCACATCACCAAGCAGTTTACCACTTTTTTCTCTTTTTTTTACCTCTAAACCTTTCTAAGAGGCATTTGTAACAACAATTAAAAAAAAATAAAAGAAAAAAAAAAAATCCGGTGAACGTCACTGTCTCCACAAATTCTTTCATGCAATTTGACAAAGTAGAAATCCAGTTTATTGCTAAAAGTTTGGCTATTAAAACTCATGAACACACCAGCCTCACCAAAACGCTATAATGCTTCTACTAGATAGTAACAAGATATTGGTGGCTTTTAGATTTATAAAGAATTTCCACTGAAACATTTTTGGATACTCGGCACTTACCACCGTAATTTTTGAAGCCACCACGGTCACCACCACTGCAGAGGAAAAATTGAAGAAATGATTTCTTCCTTAAGTCTCTATGTGCTGAGCCCAAGGCTCAATCTACAGTTAACTGATCACAAGTTGAGAGTTACTGTCTGGCAGCTAAAGCACCATCTCTACCTTCTCCTGACTTCTCATTCATCTTCAAAGTTTAAATTACATGAAAGTGAATAATCTCACAGGGTGCTACACTGGAGAAGAAAAGCCCTACAGAGTATTTTAAACTAACATATACATATTGTTGTTGTTTCAATACTTTCTCCCATCCCATAAGCCGAAATGATTGGCATTAAAAACTGGGTTTTAAACCAGAAACATTATTTTCATGAAGGTTAATGGGCTTTAATTGTAGATGTAATTGCTACTTTGGAATAATTAGTACCCTAGTGCTTTCCTAGAAGTAAGAAGAGCTAAAGTTAATTAACCTCCATTATTATGCATTTATATACGGGGGACAAATTATCAGTATCAGCCATTCTCTGAGAAAGGGTCTGTGGGGATCTACTGCACCATTAGCACTTGACATTACAGAGAAGGTGTGTGTATGTGAGCTTCAAAAGCAGAGGCCGTGAAGTTTTATTTCATTCATTCTGAAACCTGTGGCACAAAATGTAGACCAAGTTAAGAGATTACACACATCAATTTTCAAAGGTTAGAGGGGATTTTAAACAGGATGTTACGCCTCCAATTATGTGCATGAAAATAAACCCTCGCTCTTTCCAATGTAAATGTTCATACCAGTAAGATTTTTCACAACAGCATTTTTAAGTTCATCCATGTTATGAACACAATATAATCAATATTCAAAGCCTTTAGGAAAAAAACACAACCACTGGATTTTTCAGAATGTTGATAACCAAGCGTCAGAAAGACCATCTCACACTGCCATGTACTGCCTGCTCGCACAGGGGACACAGCTGCCACCTGAAAATTAGGCAGGTTCACCTAATCCCAACAGCTTGTGCACCCAGCAGCTGAGATAAACCCAGCCTAAGTTCAAACCCTGATCTTGAGGGCTCTCTCCAGACTCTGGAGCTATTGTGCTGGTTTACAGCCGTTTCACCGATGCACTTCGCAACCAGAAGTCACTGCAGGTTTTAATTCAGTCAACGCATCAGAGTCCAGACATGGGACACAAACACCCCAGAAAAAGGCAATGAAATAAAATGAGGGAGTAATTTCTATGGCACTCTGTGTATCTGCTTACAGCAAATGCAAAGCCACGAATGGGAGATATGGCTTGCTTAACATTGTGACAAAATCTGTCCAAAGCAATGGACAAAAAAGACATAAGGTTTCAACAGATATTATCAAAATTGGATTTAGAGAGACATTCTTTGAAGGGTGACTGACATTGTGACAGTGCATATAAGGACTATCATATGTCTGTCACAACAGACTACGACTTTTACTGGGACTTTTCTTAAAATAAATTTTTGCTGCAGATTTTAAATTGCTTCTCCACAGAAAAAATCCAAATGCAATGTCATTTACTTGTAAGTAACTCATTCTGCTCATGAAAGAGGTAAATTGAATTAATTTTACATGCAACATCAGAGCTGGTCTTTATTCAAAGCTGGCTGTTTTCAAGGACTGATGATGAATACACAACGGTGATTATAAAATTTACTGTGAACCTCTTTCTGTCACCTCCAATTCACCTCAGCTAAAAAAAACCCCACTTCGTTATGACACAACAATTTTCAATCAGATGCCTGCTCTTCTAGGATCTTAACTCAGAAATAACAAGAGTGAATATATCAGCCACAGAAATGTTATCCAAGTTTTCCAACCCTAGATTATGGTCCTAATTCATGAGGACAGCACTATCCAGAACATGTATGTTTTCTGATTTGAAAGTCTACAGCAGCAGAGACACAAATCAGAAAAACCCAACAATCTAAACACACAGCAAATGTGAGCAACACACCCAGGATTTTATAGGGGGTGATGATTTTGCTAAGATGCTGGGGTAAAATGTGGGCACCACAATTCTGAGAAGCGACAGAGTTGGATACATAAAATGTAAAGGAAGTCCTCGTCAAATGCCTAATTTCTACCTTTGTGATACAGTAACTCTGCATCCTACACTAACTAGTGCAACCCACAATTTTTAATCAGTTTTTCAATTAATGTCTGTAGAAATACGGTTTTGCCCAAGTACGCTTCAACGTGTTCTCTTCTTAGTCTCACATGGTCAGCCCAACCAAAACTTGCATTAATTCAGTGGCAGATACCCTTAACAGCAGATTAATGCCTTCCTCCATTTTTAAGTGTGATATCACATGTGATTTATAAAGCTGCAGTGCTTTACCCTCCTGAGACTGCTGGGTAAAGCTACCCCAGATCCCCGCAAGGCACATGGATGTGCTGCAGCAAGCAAAGCCAAACACAGAAACTGGTCGCAAGAAGATGATGCCACAGTCTCAGTTACCCCTCACTGGGACCCAAAATTCAGGCCTCGACCTCAGCAACTGAATGAGTTCTACATTGTCACAGAACATATGGAAAACAGAACTGCATCATTTCACAGTCTATTGCTTTACCAGTCTTGCACCCAGACCAAATAGATGGGTGACCAGATGGAGTCTGCAATTCTAACATCCTATGTTAGAATCACAGGCAACTAAAATTCCGCAATGCCACCACCAAAGATAATAAAAGAGACTGAACTGCAAGCAGACAGACTGTGTATGTGGCACCATCCATAGTGACAAACACTTACTGCTATGAAAGAATGGTCTTCAGATGTTCTTTTCTCCTTATACTCAGTCATATATTTAAATATCACCTACTTGAGTGTAAGTGGAGTTCATCTGAACATTGCTTACTTCAGCTGGGAATAGCTCTTTAAATTAAAGGCACAGTTACATGGAGAGCTCAACACTACAGATACAAGAAATATACTTTAAAAAGTTAGCAGGTATCGGCAAAGGTAGCACCAAGAATTCAGGAACCAAATTTCAGCTTCCAACATGCATCATCCCTTCCCAAGTGTGTGGGAGTTACACATAAGAATGTATTTTTACAAACAAGCGAGGAATGCTTAGTGCACCAATAAAGTCGCTATAATTTTCTTTTTCTGCCTGTATTTATTGCCTCTGTTCATGTTTTTCTAAAGTCTATATCACACTAAGTTCAAGCATATGCAAGTCAAAATATTAATTCTGAACACAAACCACACTGTTGTAAAACACATTTGCACTAAGTTATAGTTTCTTTATATCACAATAAGCTACTCATAGTAGCTATTACAGCAATTAAGCTGCATGGATAACTTTTGTTTATAGTATATCAACATCAAATCTGCACAAGAGGGGAAAAAAAACCAAACAAAAACAACAAGACCAACCTATGCTAAGCAATTAATTCCTTACCTTTCAGATGAAGATTAACAAAAAGGCGACTTATTCTACAAGTAAACTTGGAAGAATAACTTAAGAGTAAAACTCTGCATGCTGTTATTCTAAGAAATCAAAGATCTTCAAATTTAAAAACGCTAATTTGATTTTGCTCCAAGTATTGCAGGGTGATGCACTTACAGGCTGCTCTCAGAGGTCTGACACACAGGCCAGGTCTAAATAGATGCAACTCCCCAAAATCTTGCGGGACAACCAATGTCACAGCCAAAGTCACCATATAATGAGCACAAGAGAGTGGCGAGGCAGAGCTTTAAACTAGACTTGAAGGGGGATGGGGTTGTAGCTGGGCTTGCATCAGTGGGGCATCACTCTAGAGCTGATGAAGGCTGGGAGGCCTCCCATGACCCTGGAGTGAAATCAGTGTGCTCGGCTCACTCTCTGAAATGCCTGTACACCAATGCGTGCAGCATGGGGAATAAGCAGGAGGAGTTAGAAACCTGTGTTAGGGCAGGAGATTATGACCTAGTGGCAATTATGGAGACATGGTGGGACAGCACACGTGACTGGAATGTGGTCATGGGTGGCTGTGTCCTTGTCAGGAAAGACAGGCCAGCCAGGAGTGGTGGTGGAGTTGCTCTTTATGTGAGAGAGCAACTACAATGTATTGAGTATTGTCCGGGCACTGATGAAGAGCGAGCTGAGAGTCTATGGGTGAAAGTTAAGGGGCAGGCTGGCAAGGGTGATAATATTGTGGGTGTCTATTATAGGCCACCAGATCAGAGTGAGGAAGTTGATGAGGCCTCTGCAGACAGCTGAGAGCAGCCTCACAGTCACAGGCCCTGGTTGTGGCGGGGGATTTTAACTTTCCTGATGTTTGCTGGAAGGACTGCTCGGCTGGCCAGCCACAGTCTAGGAGGTTCCTCCAGTGCCTTGACGAGAACTTTCTGATGCAAAGGGTAGAGGAGCTGACTAGAAGAGGTGCACTGCTGGACCTCATCCTCACTAACAAGGAGGGTCTGGTTGAAGCGGTAAAGGTTGAGGGCTGCCTTGGTTGCAGCGACCATGAGAGTTCAGGATCTCATGTGGCAGGATCAGGATAGCAAGCAGAATTGCAACGCTGGATTTCAGCAGGGCAAACTTTGGCCTTTTCAGGCAATTGCTAGGGGAAATCCCATGGACAAGGCTGCTTGAAGGTAAAGGGGCCCAACATAGTTGGTTAGTGTTCAGGGACTATTTCTACCGGGCACAATGTCAGAGCATCCCGACACGTAGGAAGTCAAGGAAGGGAGCCAGGAGACCTGCGTGGTTAAACAGGGAACTGCTGGGTATGCTTGAGTGGAAGAGAAGAGTTTATAGATCATGGAAGGAGGGGCTGGTCACCTGGGGAGAATATAAGGCTGTTGTCAGAGGGTGTAGGGAGGCAACTAGGAAAGCTAAGGCCTCCTTAGAATTAAACCTGGCGAGAGGGGTCAAGGACAACAGGAAGAGCTTTTTCCAATATGTGGCAGATAAAACTAACACCAGAGGTAATGTAGGCTCACTGATGAACGAGGTGGGTGCCCTGGTGACAGAAGATACAGAGAAGGCAGAGTTACTGAATGCCTTCTTTGTCTCTCTCTACTCTGCTGGGGGCTGTCCTGAGGAGCCCTGTACCGCTGAGGCCCCAGAGGAAGGCAGGACAATGGAGGAGTTTGCCTGGGTTGATGAGGACTGGGTTAGGGAGCAGTTAGGCAATCTGGACATCCATAAATCCATGGGTCCAGATGGGATGCACCTGCGGGTGCTGAGGGAGCTGGCTGAGGTCATTGCTGGACCGCTCTCCATCATCTTTGCCAAGTCTTGGGAAACGGGAGAGGTGCCTGAGGACTGTAGGAAAGCAAATGTCACTGCAGTCTTCAAAAAGGGCAAGAAGGAGGATCCGGGTAACTATAGACTGGTCGGGCCTCACCTCCATCCCTGGGAAAATGATGAAACGACTTATCCTTGGTGCCATCTCAAGGTATATCAGGGATAAGAGGGTCATTAGGGGCAGTCAACATGGCTTCACCAAGGGGAAGTCGTGCTTGACCAACCTCATTGACTTTTATGAGGACATAACAAGATGGATGGATGATGGCAGAGCGGTGGACATGATCTACCTTGACTTGAGTAAGGCATTTGACACAGTCTCCCACAGCATCCTCACAGCTAAACTGAGGGAGTGCGGTCTGGATGAGCGGGTAGCGAGGTGGACTGCGAACTGGCTGAAGGGAAGAAGCCAGAGAGTCGTGGTCAATGGGGCAGAGTCCACTTGGAGGCCTGGATCTAGTGCAGTGCCTCAGGGGTCAGTGCTGGGGCCTGTATTATTCAATATATTCATCAATGATTTGGACGAGGGAATAGAGTGCACTATCAGCAAGTTTGCTGATGACACCAAGCTGGGAGGAGTGGCTGACACGCCAGAAGGCTGTGCTGCCATCCAGAGACCTGGATGTGTGAACAAAATTTTCTTATATTTTGGGAAAAAAACAAGGGAAGAGGTTTTATTTTCACAGACATTAATTTATCTTACTTCATCTTGCAAAGACAGAAGTTTGTTTCAAAGTGATAAATTCTGCCTAAAGTATGTTTTTTGAAGCTCACATTCATTCCTTTTTTAGAAAGGGCTCAGCTATAAACAATTTTTTTTAAACTCAGATTTTATCACAGGCATATGGAAAACCTTCATCCACGTGGAAAAGCTAATTTTAAAAAATTGTTCAGTTTTAATTGAAAATGAACTTAGAAATCACTTTGCTAGTTAAGTTATATAATATGAAACCCTGGCAAACTGTAATATAAAATAACTATTAATAGACGTTTGTAATTGTGCTACCACACCTAATTAAGAGAGATAGGGTTCACCTACGTCATCAAAACAACAAGCCATGAAATACAATTTGGGACCACGTTAGGAGCAGGCAAATGTTAAATATGGTTTAAAAAGAAATATTTTAAAAGAGAACCAAGTCTTAACACACTGCTGGATTATTTTATTTAAATTAGATCTGTTTGAACGAACGGTATTGTATAATTAAGAGCTCTTCATTTGGAGTTCTAGCAATAATAACCAAGAACTGTGCAGCCTGTTGAAGGGTAAGTGGCGCTGACAAACAACAATTTAAAGCTCACTGGAATCTTCAACATTCTTACTTTGCATCAATGAGCACCCCACACCCCCAGCCATTGCACATAAAGGAAAGCCAATTGTGATAATTTATTAAAAATAATAATGTCATCTGGCCTAAATCAGTACGATTTAAAGCAAAGGTCCTAGTCTCTCAGACCTATGCATGAAATCTTCTGAAAGCACAAAATTAAATATGTGCACAAATTTTCTTGACAGGAACAGGGCCTAAGGCAATGGCAGAAGGGGTAACAGTATTGTGAGTATTTGAAGTCTACCTAAAATAAGTGTGTTTAGACCAACAGCTAAACCAATAATAAAAATCGTATTTCGATGGAAGTTTAAAACCGCAAAAAAAACAGTTGGGAAGCAATAATATTACTTCTAAATTATTTAGGAAGCAGAAAGGTAATTGGCCCACCTTAGTGTAACGACTTGTCATTGTAAGATCAAAATAATTCCCCACTAAAATGTTAGCTACCTTAGCTATGAATTTTATAACACTTTCTAAATCCCTGGCTGTTGGTTTTCTTGTCATCAAAACCAAATTTTTATACGTTTTAAAATATCTTATTTCAAGGGATAGGCTCAGGCAGTTTTTGTATTGTAACTCATGTAAATAAAATGCAGCGATGTGTCATAACAATCAAATGCTTGGTCTGAATCTATCTGCACCTAAAAGCTTTTCCTAGGCAAAATGCATTTCTGAGCAGTACAGAAAGGTCTAACTTTAGCAACCTTTCATTTTTGGAAATCTAAATCTGAATGATATTAGGAATAGATAGATAGTAAACAAAAATTAAAAACAGCTAAATAAGAAACAACGATAAGGAACTGCAGGCACTGGAATGAGATCACTTACCTGTATCCAGACATATGACCTCTTCCATCCATGTCATATCCCCCTCTACCTCCTCCCTGTGACCCGCCATATCCTCTATTATCTTCTCCATACCTACTCTTTTCACGACGATCATCTGGAGGAATGAGTAAAACAAAACAACACCTGAGTAGATTGTAGTGCAAACTGCAGTGAGGTGAAAAATTCCCATCCTACAGTCTTTTTTTGCCCCTCCAGTCTGCCATTTAAATATGGAAAGTTGGGGAATGACCTATTAGAGAGCAGTGTAAGGGAAAGGGACCTGGGGGTCCTGATGGACAGCAGGATGACCATGAGCCAGCACTGAGCCCTTGTGGCCAGAAAGGCCAATGGTACCTGGGGTGGATTAGAAGGGGGTGGTCAGTAGGTCCAGAGAGGTTCTCCTGCCCCTCTACTCTGCCCTGGTGAGACCACATCTGGAATATTGTGTCCAGTTGTGGCCCCTCAGTTCCAGCAGGACAGGGAACTGCTGGAGAGAGTCCAGCGCAGGGCAACAAAGATGCTGAAGGGATTGGAGCATCTCCCGTGTGAGGAAAGGCTGAGGGAGCTGGGGCTCTGGAGCTGGACAAGAGGAGACTGAGGGGTGACCTCATTAATGGTTACAGATATCTAAAGGGTGAGTGTCAGGAGGATGGAGCCAGGCTCCTCTCGGTGACAACCAATGATAGGACAAAGGGTAATGGGTTCAAACTGGAACACAAAAGGTTCCACTTAAATTTGAGAAGAAACTTCTTCTCAGTGAGGGTGACAGACACTGGAACAGGCTGCCCAGGGAGGTTGTGGAGTCTCCTACTCTGGAGACATTCAAAACCCACCTGGACACCTTCCTGTGTAACCTCATCTGGGTGTTCCTGCTCCGGCAGGGGGATTGGACTGGATGAGCTTTCGAGGTCCCTTCCATACCCTAACATTCTGTGATTCTGTGATTCTATTCCACAGTGTTTCTGCTCTATTTGATTAGCCTATATGGAACTCAACGGTTGAATTTTACCTTGACTGTTGTGGCTGTAGCTTCCCTTCTGAGACTGGTAGGATTGCTGAGAATGGCCGTAGGAGCTTTGGTGCTGGTTGTAGCCTGACTTTTGGTCGTATGAGCTCTGGTGGCCATAGCCCGACTGCTGGTCATATGAGCTCTGGTGGCCATAGCCCGACTGCTGGTCATATGAGCTTGACTGGTGGTCGTAAGAGTCTTGGTTTTGTCCATAACTTGACTGCTGGTCATAAGAGCTTTGGTGCTGACCATAGTTTGACTTTTGTTCGTAAGAGCCTCTTCCACTTAAAATGAACAGAATTTGTAATGATCGCTAAACGTTCACAGAATAGAGAGGAAAATAAGGGCTGAAAATTGATGACATTGCTAAAATTTCCTAGTCACAGTTACCTCCCAGTCATTACTGGCATACGGATATGAAAATACTGCATGTTTCGTATCTGCTGGGATATATCCGGCTTCCAATAAAAGCAAGGCAGAAATCTGTATGTTGACACTGCTTTCAAGACAGCTCTCTTTCCACTGTAAATTAATTTAACAGCAGCACTCCCCTTACATATGCAAGACATTATACAGATTTATGAGAAATAAATTGCATCCAGGAAACACTGGCTGTTACTCACACCTTTGTTTCCCCCCCGGTATTAGTTGTGGCTTAACTGCATTATTTTTTCAGCAATTGAAATTAATCACTGACTTCTGTCACCCTTTTTCTCTTCCTCCTTCCTGATTCCACCCCCTTTTCAAAAGATGAGGACCTATATGTTTGTCATTCTCCAGTTTTTAATGATCTCACTCGCTGGCCAAAATGTCTCAGCAAAACAAACAAAAAAATCTAAGAGCCTAAAGAAAGTTTCCACCAGCTTTTCAAAGCTCTCTAAGATGAAGTCCCTTGGGTCCAACCAATCTCAAAATATCCTCTCCATGTAAATACCATCCCATCTGCTCCCCCTTAGTTCTAGCCTAGATGTTAGCTTAACATAACTAATCCCAGTGGTAAAGATTGCGAACATTTAAGTTTAATAGCTCCACTTCAAAAAAAGTCAGTTCCACTTCAGCCTTTGCAGCATCACCAACGAAGGAAGAACTGGTAAGGGCGTCCACTATTTGCTCTTTTTCCTTCCTTCCCTCAGGATGTGAGAGCTACAATTTTGTAGCCATCCTCTTCAAAGTTGCTATAATTTAATTTCTCACTTTCTCCTCACTTGTTACAACCACACGTTGAAAAGTTCCTTTCCGATGTCTTTTTTTTTTCATTTTCTTGGTAAAAACCAAGTTGGAGAATCTATGCCCTGCTGCATTTTTTCCCCACTAGATGTCTACAGAGTTAAAAGCCACATTATTGCCTAGTCCTGTACCTTTCTACAGCTCTAATAAATGCTCAGAAAACAAAGCAAAACAAAATCTAATACTAATGTACTGCCTTCTTTAGGGATGTGAAACAGAGACTCTGAGTGACAGCACCTACTGGTGGCAGATTAAGCCCTGGCTTGTTTATATTAAGATGTTTTGTAGTAACTACAAAAACAGAAACCACCTACAGGTTTGCTGAAGTCCAGATTGTTTTATCAGTTTGCAAAAAACTACAAAAAATATTCGGACCTTGGACACAAGAATGAAGTTTAGTACATGACAGTGTCTTGTAAAGAGGTCACATCCTCAATAAAGAGCTAATAAGAGCAGTAACCTCGGGGTGCAAAGCTTGTAAATTAGATAATGAAGTGGCCTTATAAGTCACCACAGCTGGGTTGTATTTTCCAACATACTATAAAATATGAATCATTAATCCTCCTGAAACCGATTCAAGTAAGCGATTCTATGATTCTGTCACTTAACAAGTAAAATACATTTGTAATAGCGTAAAGTACTACATCAGAGTATAGTATGGATACACACAATTAAGTTATTGATGAGGATATAAAAACATGATGTTTCAAGAATCCTACTTAGCTGAAAAAAGAAAAGGTATTTCTTAAATGGTATTTCTCAATCCTTACCTCTTTTTTTCACCACAAAAAGGCCTCCTAAGTCAGATAAGAAGTCTGCAAATCTACAAACAGTGAATAATTCCCTTGCTAACAGCTTATTTGAAGTTAATAATAAGTATTGTAAGTTCATACAAAAGAATGTGACTGAAGAGGTTCTCAATCCATCTTTTTCTTAATCAAAATACTCCCTACCAAGCCAATTCTTCTTTGTAGCTACTCTCCAAAGACTTTCTAAAGTTTATCTCCCCACACAGCTTGATTTCAAACCAACTGCATCCATCCTTCCTACATAAAGAAATATGCTTCCCTTAACTCCTGTTCTTTCAGTAATTAAAAATATCTTAAGAAGAGGGATTTTCAGATGTTTGTCTTTTTTTTTAGCAGTGATATCAGGAAATTTGTTACAGCTTCAGCTAAGACTGTACAACTACTAGACAGTACTTTAAATAGAGACTGTTAATCTCAGCATCCTTACCCTCTAGACGACCCTTTCTGCTGCCCCTGACTGCCGTAGGACTGCTGGTTGTACGAGCTCTGATTCTGATTTTCATAACCGGAATCATCATCGTATCCCTGGGAATCTTGTCCATAACCTGGTAATTGAGGAAGAAAATTTTTAGTAAATATTCACCATTTGATTACTGCCAATGAATGTAACAAGCTAGCCAAACCTGTTTGATTTTGTCCATAGTTCCCATGATAGTTTCCATAGTTCTGTCCGTAGGAGGAATTGTCTCCACTCTGCCCATAACCAGAATATCCCTGTAATTTAAAGAACGCACTCAAATAAGTGTAACTTCCATAGCAAGTAATTACAGTTTTCCTTCGTTAGGCACAACTGCAAACACCAAGCACAGCTGAGAATGTATTTCTTCCCAGCACAGATATGGTCACCCAGGAACAATTATTTTTACTCAAGTAACATCTGTTTTGAAAGACAGTATTTTTTTCAACGTACCTGTCCTTGTCCATAA
The DNA here is from genome assembly GCF_036013475.1 of Columba livia. Taxonomy (NCBI): domain Eukaryota; kingdom Metazoa; phylum Chordata; class Aves; order Columbiformes; family Columbidae; genus Columba; species Columba livia. Next base: position 6,089,894 of record NC_088621.1, read on the forward strand.
TTTTGACTGCCCTGATTGCCATAGGACGAATAGCTGTAAGAGAAAAATGCTTTTAGTAAACGCTTAACAGCACCATCCATGTGGGTTGGAAAAAGTAAAGGTATTTTTGGTGTTATTTAAAATTCTTTTCACTCCAAAATAGGTGTTCAATCCCAGTACTGCAGTTGTAGGCATATTAGAAGCTCATCAATAAACTATTGATTACCATAGCTGACTGTCAGAAGAGCTTATTTTAACTTCTGCTGTGTCAAGTGTAAATTTAATGTAGATGAACTTTGAGCTTATTGTAATTTGACCAATTCTTCAGAATCACAGAAAGCTTTATCATATGAAACCATGGCATTTTAAGTTTTTTGGTATATTCTTACAAAGTTAATTTTATTTTAATCAATTACTGTCAATTTGATATTTGCTGGACTATTTGACAATAGCAATATAAAAAACTGGACTAGCTTTAGATTATACTTACTCGTTATTCTGCCACTTTAAGCCTTCGTGAACTGACAGAAAAACCATGTGCTGAAACTCCTGTCGCACTCAGATATAAACTCAAACTCACAGGGTGATATATGCATAAAACCTTCTGACTTTCATTAGCAGAGTCGGTATTAGCCATGATTTTCACACTTTCATAAAAACGCTTTCGTTTCACTGATTAAAATATACCCCCTCCCAAAACTCGTGGCGATTTTATGAACTGGCTTTTAAATTTCACAATTACAATCAGTCACCAGAGGGTTTTAAGAAAAAATTTCCTCCAATGAGAAAATAAAATGGAAAAATAAAATTTTACATCTACATCGGCCCACCGTCTTTACGCTTGTATAACCTTCGACTGAAAACGAACAGCTTAAAGCAGTTGTATGAAAAATATTTCTATACATTCATGACATTTTGAGAGTTCTTACTATCAAAAGATGTCATTCCTATTCAAACATGCTTGCTGTCATCCCTTCAGGAATACAAACTGTTCCCCTCCTGTGTAAGACATCTCAATAAACACCCAGGCAGTAAGCTTTATGCACTCGTGACTCCAAAAACACATCAACACTGTATCACGCCCAAGGATTCAAACACCATGCTGGGAATCCTAAATGGCTTTTTATTTTGCAGACATAATTGCTAACAGCACAAAAAAAAACCCAAACCCACACATACCTCTGCTGGCCCCCAGACTGACTGTAACTTCCAGAATCTAGAAAAAGAAGTAAGTCACATTGAGAATTTCCAATTGACGTTTTATTCCCCTGCTTACTATAAGAGGAAGAAATCTGGGGAGAGGAAGAAAGGCTGAAGTACACTGGATAAGGCAGCTGCTTTTCCTGCAGAACGAGACAGCTCCCTCTTTATTAACAAAAAAGAAACAGCAAAGGCCGGGGGAATGGGAGCAGAGCAGCGCGGGTGTGGGCGACGCAACGCAGGTATAGCCACTCAGAACTTTCCTTTTGAAGGATCCAAATTCCATTTTGAAGGTGGGTCTTCAAATATGCGGGACTGCACAACCATCTCTAATGGCTATTGAATTCAGTGCCATCATCAACGAGCAGAATGCAGCGGCTTAATTACTCAAGCGAAGCTAAATACATCAGTGCCACTGATCCCCTTCTTAAGACCCCATAAGAAAGCTCTGCCTGGCAAAGGGCACGGACACAGGCAGAGTTTGGAGATGTAACATCAGGGATGGACGAACGTGACATGAGGGTATCACCCAAGCTATTTAGACACGAAGCAGCATTTTTAACGGTAAAGTACCTTCTCAAGGCAACAAAACACATCGAATTTTATATTCTGTAAGAGTAACATTTACCAAAAGCTAAGATGAGATGAAAAGATATTTGATTTCACACATCCTATAAATGATTTCACTCAGATGTGAAACATGCTCATGCTTTTGCACTGCTACATAAATATTTCATTGCCTTTTCATAATGAAAAGATTTTTTTTTAAGTGCAACTCAGACACGTCTATTGTTTTAAATGAGACGAAAGTCAACTTTTTACATTAATTCCATTTAAATGATCATAACAATTACTATTGAATAGGTAACAGCATTTTTAAATGATGGTTTCACTCCAAAATTTATATGCCATTAAAGCTGCTAATTAAAACAAAGAATATTAATGGTTGTGTCAGAAAGAACTCGAGTAAGGAGGTAATTAGCTATAAATTGAAGAATTACATTTCATTCTCCTTAGCTTCTCCCCTATGAATTTCTGCCAAACCACAACATTTTAGAAGAAGTTTGAAAGCCACCAGATAAGGAGTCTGCAAGAAATGAACATGTAGAATCAAAGGCATTTCCTTTATTTATACATTTTCCTACATACTTTGTTGGGCTGCTTAGTCTACAGATTTCTGATTCATTTATTTTGGTGGGCTCAAGGGGAAAAAGAGTCTGTAAGTATTTTTGGAAACAACAGATAGTTTATTCTGGAAATTCCTGGATATGCAGACATTTTTTTCTGAATGTTTGAAGCTCATGGAACAATTTTGTGTGAATGAAGCGGGTATAGTAGACCAGCCACCTTGCACACTGCTCAGGAAGTGTATTCCTCTTCAGACAATCTGCTGTGTACATTTGAAAACTGAAGTTCTCATATGAAGCCACTCATATAAAGAAGCAGTATTGCTTCTGTACTACTCTCAAGAGAAAAAATATCTTGTGTTTGACCATCACCATAGAGTAAAAAGAGATGAGACACTCAGGTGCTTGACTGGGAAGTACTTCAGGTCTGGGAAGGGGTTGTCATTTACTGCCCAATTTGACTAATTTAGTAGAAGACTTCACGGTCTGAAGTCATTTCATAGCACCTTCGGACATGTTTTCTTCTCCTGGCAAAGAGCTGTCCTTGCATTAAAGGAGTCCCTTAACATACTTGTTTTTATTCTCTATTGTTCATATATTAATATGTGATGTGAGACAATGCTAAAGTGGCTCAAGCCTAACAAAACACAGCCCTGCATCCTTCTCCCACTCCAGGTACACACCTGTCCATGGCTTCCACGGGGCATCACTGCTGGTGGGACCAAAACATTTCCACCTCAAATGGGATGAAGAAACAGCAACACAATGTGCTCACAGGAGCCCCAGGAGAAGCTGGGCTGTGTCAAGTCACCTGGCACAGCAGACATGATGTCTCCATCCTCAACTAAAAGCCTCCCATGGGAAAGAATTACAGCCAGTGCATTTTTAAGCCTATGCTGGGGGCTGGGGAGTTCTACAGCTGAACGCAGAGCAGATGCAGCAGATCCAGGGACACAAAGGTGGGTCCCCCTAAGGAGGATGAGACCCAAGGGAGGGGGTGTTGGCCCAAAGTGGGAGCACACAAACCTCACTGTGGGGAGCAGCACAACCAAATGGTGGGCCCACATCTCACACTGAGGGGACACATGGAGCCATGACCCAAAAGGGAGAGGCTATATCTCGCAGCAGGAAGAGGGGTAAACGACCCAAAGCGGGGGGCATGAACCAAAAGGGGTGTGGCACAACCCACAGGGGGTGCCAGGCCCCACGCCGGGGGTACCCACATCCCACGCAGGACCCGAGCGGGTGACCCCAAGGGGCTGTTGCCCCATTACAACATGGGGGGCGTGGCCGAACAGGCCCCGCCCCCCGCCACGAAGGGGCGGGTCCGGGCAGCGTCACGAGACTGGCTCCCTGGGGAGGGGGCATGGCCTCGATCAAAGGGGGCGTGGCCAACGGTGCCATCGGCGGGGGCGTGGCCCCCCTCCCCCTCTCCGTCGGCAGGAGCGCGGAGCGGACGGTAAACGGGAGGAGTGGGGGGGTAGGGGATGATAAGGGAGAAGGTGCCGCGTCTCCCCCCTAACATGGCCGCGGCCTTTTCCACCTGCGCCTCATGGCGCTCGCCAACCCTCCCGCGCCCGCCACACCCACACGGGGAAGAAGAGCCGCCGACCACCACCGCCCCCTCAGCCCGCCGGGCCTGGAAGCACCTACCCGAAGCCATGGCGGCGTCGGCCGCTGACCGGGCTGAGGGAAAAGGGGGGAAAGAGACACAGAAACAGAGAGACCAAGCGCCGCGCTGGCCGCGCGCACACTGAAGCACCCGCAGCTCGCGCGGACTGCGGGGCCGGGCAGCCAATCAGCGCGCGGGGCGCCTACCATTCTTTCGGGGAAGTGGGGGGGGAGGGAAGAAGGGCCGTACCAAGTCACGGCGGCCGGAGGGGGGGGGGATTGTGCGAGCGGGAAGGGGGCGGCGGCGGGTGCACGGGGCTGTACGAGGCTGGGAATCGCTGAAAAGATTAAGTTGGTTTAGTTAAGAAACACACAGAGAATGCAAGGTGCCGAGAGGGAAGCGTTTCCCATGTTTCCCTCTCGGCACCCCCAATTGTGCATCGCCATTTGGGCCACAGGGTATTCCAGGGTTTCCAGAAGAGACTTCGCCATGCCAAACTTCACAGCAGCTGGGGGAACAAGTCCTCGCTGTGTGCACAGCCAGGGAAAGAAAGGAGATGCTAAAATGGAGTTAAAGAAAATGTCCAAAATCTGAGTCCGAAGGAATAAAAAGAAAGAAAAAAAGAAAAAGGTTTTCCAGAGTGTCTGACTTTTAACAAAAACAAATATTGGTGGATTGGGCTAAATGATCTTTCGAGGTCCCTTCTAATCCCTAACATTCTGTGATTCTGTGAAATATTGAATTGGAGAATGGCTTTCTAAGAAAAGGGGTTGTGATCTTGGGAAACAAGAATGTGAAACCAGAGACAGTGTTTCAGAAAGGAAAATTAATGAGGAATGAACTGAAATGACGGCAAAAGCAACACTGATTATTTAATGTCTTTTTTTCTTTTTTCCCCCAGTCATATTTCTTGTTTCAGATCGAGCTACCTTCTTGCAAGAGTTGAGAGGGAAAGTTAAGAGTTGCATGCTTTCTGTCTAGTGGCAGCCCGCTGTGGGAAGCTGCAGCGGGTCTGTGGAATCCTTGACAGAAAATATGAGAGTAGAGATCAGCCTTGAGATATTAAGATTTACCCTTGAGAAGGATGGGAGTAAAGGAGTATCCGGAGAGAGGAGAGATGTACCCGTGAGAGAGAAGGGGATAGAAGAATAACATGGATGATAGAAAAATTAACCAATGAGATGTTAGTGCTGTAACTTGTAACCAATAGTGAGGGGACACATGAACTGGTAGAATTGTATAAAAATGCACTTGTAGCAATAAATGGCATCTATTACTTTCATCTTGAAAGAACTTGGTCCTTGTCGTTTGTCCGTCTCAACTGCGACAGCCCGCGCATGCAACAGCCGGGGAAACAGTGAGCGCTGTGAGGTTTAACCTGTATTTTTTTTAATCCAGTAAAGATCATTCTCTGATTTCAGCTGAATCGATTGAGCAGATTTGCAAACTAGTTGAGCTGTTTCTTTCCCCCCTGGGCATAGCAGCAGGAGGCAAATCCCACTGCCACAGCCTAAAATGAGTTTCTGCAAAACAAGCAGTGACTGGAATGATTAATTAAAAAAAGAGGTTGAGCTTTCTCCTGTCTTTTGGTTTCTTCTTGAAAAACTTCATCTCCTCCAGCCTCTTCTCCCACACCATTAACCTTCTTGTGTCTGCCACAACGTTGGGATTAGGGCAGATCCCAAACAATGCTCCGTAGCCAGGGGCAGGGGAGAAGAGGGGATCTCTTGCTCTGTATAGGGCCTCTCGGTGTGTTTATATTTCTCAGAGATAGATTTTCATAAATGGAAAATGGCATTAATTCAGACAGAGAGACAGGCTGACATGCCTGTTTGCCTGCTGATAGATCTGTGCTGTGCTCTCCCGTTGCTCCTAAGCAAAAACTTGGAAGCTGGGGTGGGGAAAGGATGTCAGACGCTCAACTCTGTGCGCATTGTCCTTGACTGAAAGAGATCCCAGCTGCTTCAAACCCTTTCTCCGCTTTGCGCAGTCAGAGAGGGTGGGAGGTGTGTCTCTTCTGCTCCTTCCCATGCAGATGAGACCTCACGGATCTCTTGTCAGCCCTGAGCCAGCAGCCCATGACTGGGGTCATGTCGGGAGGAGGAGCTGGTGGCAGGGGAGCATTTGTGCCACGTGGCCGTTTGTGGCGGGCAGATGCGGGTCTGAGCATCAGGAAGCAGGCTCACTGGGGTGGGCCTCCCGCTGCCCTTTGAGCGAAGCCTCCATTTCTCCCTGCTTCTCACTGTTACCTGCACGTCCCTCTCAGGAGGAGGCCTGTCTTTGGGCAACCCCTCCATTTGCACCGTGGGCAGACACAGCTCTGGTGCAGATGCTCCCTCTCCTCCTGTCACACCTGAAGGGAAATATTTGGCCTTTCCGAGCGGCCCAACCCCGCCACACGTGAGCGGGGAGCAGACGGGGCTGGTCGGGGCCTTTGTGGCTAAGCAGAGCCTCCCGCCACGGGGGAGCTGTGTTGGTGGAGGCTCGGCAGTAACACGGCCTGGGGCGGGCTTCCAGCGACAGCTCACACCTCACCCCATAGGATATATTTCCCTTCTGGAAATGGAAAAAATAATAATAGCAAAAAGAAAATTTTAAAAGGAGGGTAAAACCCTCCCAAACACCTCCCGCCCGTCTCCATGGTAACGGGGGCGCTGCAGAGCCTCGCGTTGCCACGGCAACGGCCCAGGCCTTCCGGCGGCGGCCGGAAGTGGGGCGGTGCGCGGCAGCATGGCGGTGGGGTGGGGGCGCCCGCCGGCCGCTACCGCCCTCATGTTGTTGCTTTCGCTCGTTGCTTCCGCACCGGGGCTGCTGCGGGGAGCGCCCGCCGCCCGCTCCGCCGCCTCGCTGCGGGCCGTCGCCGTGTGGGCGGGGGAAGGTGAGCGGGGGCTGCTGGGGCGGAGCAGCCGCCGCCTCCTTGGCCCCTCCGCTTTCCAGGCCCTTTCCCCCCCTCCTGAATCCCCTACCGCGCCTTTGCTTCCCTCCTCTCCTTGATGCTGGGCACAGTGGGGGTATGCTGCCAGCAGCTTGGGGGGGCGTTGCTTTTCTTGGCCCCTTTTGTATCCCCAGAACAATTTTTGTCAAGCTTTTAATTCCCGTCTTCTGGCTCACCCCCATGCAGTAATTTCTTCTAGCAGTCCAGTACTCTGAGCTGATGGCTGAATTCCACAGTCTCCTCACATGTTTCCAGAGGCACATTCGGGCTGCACTGAGTTAAACACTTAACTGCTGGTTTTCTGGCCATGGGACTGAGACTGATGGGAGGGAGGTGGAGAACTTTCTGTCTCAGTCGTCACTGAGTGCCCGGGAGAACGGCTGACCAGAGGGCTTGAGAACTTCCAGCATTTTTTTGTGAGCAGCTTAACAAGTGTCTGTCTTTTGAGCAAAGTCATAGTTACTATAAGAGTCATTTTTGTGTCTCTTCCTTTCTCCTTTTGAGACTGAAATTTGCTACAGATGCTGTTGCTTTTTTCCAGGCAGCTTCCTGGGACACAGCAAGAGTCAGTTCATATGTCAGTGATACCCCAAATAGCACTTGTTTTAACTCTAACTTGGTTATTTACACATGGTTTTACAGGCCTCAAGTTCCTTCTCTTGTACACCAGGACAGAAATGAAAGCTTTTTATTAATCCTGTAGGCTCACTTTCCCTCAGGCATATCACTGTAGTGATTTAAAACATTCATTGCAGCCTCTGCCTTTGTAACATGCTGGTGTGCTCAGTTCACAGGTTAATTACCTACATCTTTGTCTATGAAGACCTGATATCCTTGACTTGCGGTGCCATTATCATCTGGTATTTTGCTGGAAGCTTTGAGAAGAACGTTGGCACTGTGAAGCACTGTGTCCTCATCGTTGCGTTTGCCGTCCTCTCTGCCCTCCTGTACCTCTTACTGGAGATCATTGTCTCAAGGGTGTCAGAGGTGGAAGATGCCAAAGGATTCATGCCAGTAGCTTTTGCTATGTTGGGTGTGTCCACCACGCGCTCACGGATGAAGAGGACTCTGTTTTTTGGGGTTAGGGTTCCAATGGTGCTGGTGCCATGGTTTATGCTCTGCATAGCGTGGTTCATCCCCCACTCTTCTCTCTTGAGTAACCTGTGTGGGCTCCTAGCTGGGGAAGCCTGTATCCTTTCCAAGTGCAAAGCCCTGAACCAGAGTGGGATCACTTGTTCACGAGGGGGAGGAGGACATGCTGCCTTTCTGGGTGCTGAGATGTAGCAAGTGATAGGACAAGAGGAAACGGCCTCAAGTTGTGCCAGGGGAAGTTCAGATTGGATATTGGGAACAATTTCTTCCCCAAAGTGCTATCGGGCATTGGAACAGTCTGCCCAGGGCAGTGGAGGAGTCACCATCCCTAGAGGGGTTAAATGGACGTGGAGATGAGGTTCTCAGGGACATGGGTTAGTGCCGGTGTTAGGTTAACAGTTAGACTCGGTGAACTTGAGGGTCTTTTCCAACCAAAATGATTCTATGATGCGCTGACCTTACGGTATTTCCTGGGCTTTTGCTTAACTGTGGCTGTTTTAGAAATGAGTGTGTTTTGTCTGCAATCCTCCTTAACGCGCTGCTGACTTCAGATGGTCTTGGCTACTGTTTCTGCTTGGATTTTCCAGAGTCGGTGGGCTCTAAGCTGGACCGGTTGTTCCCTTTCAGCCTGCTAAAGAGGATACCAGGGCTGAAGTATATCCCAGGGTCCTTGGCAGAGAGAAGAGCCTTTGAAAACAGCAAGTGAGTACAGGAGTTCCTGTGAAAGATTTTATGATACAGGGGAATTTGGAGACATAAGTGGAGGCATTAATCATCTTTAAAAGATGTGTTCTGCTTGTCATGTTCATATATTGGGTGTTAGGAGGAACATACTGACCTGTTCTTGTGACATTACTGTAACTAATACGTTATCACACATCAACTCAACCAGGTCTTTCAGTGAAAGCTAAATTGAGGTGAAAACCTCTCATTTGCTGCAAGGACAGCGTGTACACATGCAAAGGTATCGCAGCTCGGCTGACATGAGAGTTAAATTGTGCAGTTCTGCCCTGACATCAGGAGTTATGGCATTTGTTCCCAGCCTTATGGTTCCTTGGGGTGTGATCTTTTATCTTTCTTTGCCACACCTCTCCTCCCAGGAACGCTGTGAAGTGACTCATGTCCAAATCTGTGTATTAGCAGAGCGTTATAAATTAAAGATGTCACTTACAAAGTTCAACGTAGACCTTGCAATGCATGCTTTCGGTGTCGAGGCAAGATTGCTTTACCGAAAAGAAACCTTGGGCCTTTGGCTGACATTCAGGAACGGTTTTAAGCTTGTATATAGCACAAGCCAGGAGAACTCCCTTGTATTCTAAAAAGGCTGGAAATGTAGGTCAATTTTTCTCCTGTTCTAAGATGTTATTTCAGTTTCACAGGGGAAGGATGGTTTTCTATTAAGGGTTACATTCTATGTATTGTTTAAGCCATCAGCTCACTGTAAAGTGTCCTTTGAAGTGGAAACATTCCCATGTGTTTGCATCTGCCCTCATCCTTGGGGAAACCATAAAAGAAACCATTGCCTGTGGCAGGAGCGATGCCCTGAGGGATCTGGGGTCTCAGACCTTGCAGGGGAAGCCAGACACACCCAGCAGCATTTGTTTTTACTGTCTTCCTCTGTGCAAGTGCTGATTTTGGGTGGAGGGACTGTCCTGCTGACCCTGAGTCTGCATCAGTCTGATGCTTCTGTGCTTCTGCTAATAACTGTTGTGTGCAGCGTCTCAGCTCTGTGTCTAAACCTGCATTTAGGTGAGATGACATAAATAGACTGTTCCGGCTCAAAGGTATTTACATAAACATTTGACTATCAAGCAGGGCGTGGGAAGGTGTTTCTAGGATGTCTCAGTTTCTGCAGCTAAATTTGCATGTGTCTGTGTCTTAGGCACAAGATCTATATGTGCTTCTGGGGCTTAACTTTTAGTATTTTTATTCTTATTCCCAAGTAAGAGTTCTTGATGTGTTTTGTTTGGTTTTTGTTGTTTTGGTTTGGGTTTTTTGTGGTTTTTTTTTTCATTGGTGGTTTTTTTGTGTGTGTGGTTTTTGTTCTGTTTTGTTTTCTTGTGGGTATTTTTAATTTAAATTTCCTAAGACTTCAGGCACTAACTCGCCACCACACAGGAGACATTGCTAGGAGATCCAGGCTTCGACAGCATGTTTGTGTCCACAAACAAACAAAAAATAATAATAATAAAAATAAAACCAAACTCACACCCCAAATGAAAAAAAAATAATCCAAGCCTGAAAACCGCGTATTCTTGCTGAGAATCCAGTCATGTTCTTCATGAATATTGTCCTGATTCTCAGCAGTACTCCCGAAGTCCCAGAGGCTTTGGCTCCTGGACAGATTGCCTCTCTCTCTCGATGCGTTTTGGCAGGATGAGTCATACCTTCTGTTGGCAAAGGGAGTTTCTAGACCTAGCTCACAAATTATTCATTATTTTGGTAACTCTCCCCCTCTTCCCTTTTTGCTCTGTACCCTGGGCTCTTACTCGCACCAAAAGCCTTTATGGCTTCTTGATAAATAACACTTGGCAGCCGTGACTTCTCCTGATTAATAACTTAGCAGATGTGTTCGCTCAGTGGGAGGCAGGAAGGATGCGCATGGAAATCTTAAAGCTTGTGTATTCCCTGCACAAAGAGACTCGGGGCCAAGAACCGCTCAGTGGGTGTGGAATTGCTGTGGGTTGGGAGTGGGAACATCTGCCCTGGGAGGCCGGTAAGCCTGTTTTTACTCAAGTGCTGCCTCTCTTGCGGTGAATCTCTCTGATGGATCGCAGTGACCTTTCTGAGCGCTGGTCAGGAGGAAATCCACCTCCAGGGCACTTCCAGCGCTAATTAGGCAATGCCAGCTCATAACACACTGTAACCTTCTGTTTTCTTTCTGCTCAGGATTAACCCCGCACCGGGCGCTTATCCCACCCAAAGCTACTCCTACTCCTCACCTCTGGCTCTTCCCGCTTTCCAGATGCAGCAGCTCAGTGCACAGAGCCAGGGGCTCCATCCCAGCTGCGCTCTGGGACACGAGGGATCTCAGCAGGGCTGTGCTGCAGGACACAACCTCTTTTCTTCCCCCTACAAAGCCAGAGGTGCCTTCAGAGAACATTTCGTGCAGGTCCACACCGGAGCATCACCTGGACAGTGCTGCCAGTCAGTCAAGTTCTCTCCCCCACAGCACGTGTACGCGACCGATCCACAGACACCCACAGGCATGGGCCCCTCGGCTGGGGTGCAGCCAGCAGCAGGCTATCCCGCAGCTGCAGTGGCTCCTGTTTCAGTGGAATTTTCGAGAGTCCAGATGTACTGATCCTCCAGAAAGCAGCAGGACTCTCATACTGCAGCAGGACCGTTGTGTGATGCTCGTGCAGCAGCGCATCGCTGATGTCTTTGCAGTATCTGGAATGGATTGGGAGCTCCAGTGTTGGCCATTCCCCTGCTCCCTGGTGCAGGCTACTTTAATTGTATTTCCTTTATTATTTTTTTTCTACTTTTTGAGACTGTTGGGGGGATGGGGACTTTATCACCTCTGTGCACTTCTCATCCTCTTGGGATGTTTTTTCACTGCTCTGTTTAGCAGCTGCATTCTCCTGCACTGCCACTAGAATTTCAGTGCATCAGCTCCCTGACTCAAGCTAGGAACTTAATTGTCAAAGCACTGGACTAATCTGGGGTTTAACTAGGCTGCAGCAAGAAGGATACGTCTCATCTACGCTGAGGCTCTGAGTCTCCTATCTTGTTTACAGGTATGACATAGCTATGACCCAAAAGAGATTGAAATCTTGGAAACCTTAGTTTATAATTTAATATTTGAGTGGAGAAGGACAGATGTCTGCTTTGCTAGTGACTTCTCCCCTAAGAGTGTGCCTTGAAGGAAGCTTGTTAAACCAGGGCTGGGGCAAGATGGCAGAATACAGAACACCCTTTTCTGCCCCCAAAAACACAGCTCTTAAATGCTGAATGTCCTTCTTAGCTGCACTCTGTACATATGTCACCATGTTTCCTTCATTTTCTGATAGTCCTGCACTAACTCAGCCTGTGTTGTCAGCACTTGTCGATAAGACAACCTCAGCTGCATGCAAAATAGTGAAAGATTCTTCAATAAGGGATTTTGACCATTTGTGGACCAAATCTATATAAATCCAAGGAGCTGGGAGAGACCTTAACAGTGGGTTAGAATAATTAACTAGAATCTAGCAATGCCATTGGGGGTGTTCCCACTGCTCAGCTTTAGATATCTCACCCACCAATATTGGCACAATCTGTCTCTGTTTCCTTCAGAGCTGGTGGGAAGGTGTGTGGGAGAGGGGAGTTTTCAGCCAGGGATTCAGGGCAGGATGCAGCGTTTGGTGCCTGTGGTAGTAACAGAGGAGTTTGGTTGAGTTGGTGGGATTTGAACTTCATTTCCAGCTGTGTAGCTGCTTTACTGTGCCGTAACTAGGAGGAACCTGCTATCTTTGGGTCTGTAAAGCAGCCAGGATCTCAACTATTGACACTGACTCTTTGCTTAGAGTTTTGTTGTGGTTTCCCCCCCAAAAAAGTGCTACATGAAGCCTGAAGTGCCATTACTGCTCTTGGAGATGTTCTTGCAGTGCCTAACCTGAAACCACAATCACCTCGGGGCTTTTCTGTGCTGTCACAGGCAGCATTGGCAGCTGTGTGCTCCAAAGCACGTACGTGGCTCTTTTTTCCCCTTTTCGGTGTCTGAAGAAGCCCTGTGTTGCCATACAGCCGCTGGCCTCTCCAGCAGCCCTTCTGGGTGACAGCCACAGATACATGTGGCTTCCCAGGGACTTGCTTTGGGGCAAGAGCAAAGGGAATGCTGAGGACTTAGACCTCGATTCACCTTGGTAAGAAGCTCTGCTCACAAAGGTAGGCACCCCAGGCAGCACCTTTCTGCAGGAGGATGCAGCAATTTTGGGAACCAGCCCAGAGCTGGTGGGACGTGTGGAGTTGGTGGCTTCTTCGATCTTGTCCCTGATCGTTTCACTCCTCTGTGGGATCACAAATAGACTTGGCCTCGTGGTCCCATCTTTCCTGACCTGCTACACAGCAATTGCATTGTTATGTGTTTAGTGCAGAGCGAGAACAGGATGAGATGCTTCTTTGGAACTTAAAAGTATGTTTTTAATACCAGGAAAGAAATGCTGGAGATAACATTGCAGTGTTGATGCTCCACTCTCATTAGTGCCTTGATTTTCCTCCTTGTGTGATCTTTGTCTGTAAACCCAGGAATTTTATTACTTGTTTTTTTTTTCCCCCGGAAACATGCAGAAGGGTGATGAGAACCGGTAGCAATCGTAATGTTTTATACCCGTATACCAGGCACCTTTCTGTCACTTCCAGTGTGTTGTACCTGTGTTCAGTGGCCTTCGGATGGGCGTTTGTAAAGTTTGTGTTTGTTTGTTTCTAGTGAAGTCTTTTCTCTGCCTTTCCTGAGGGAAATGCTGAAACGCTGTTGTATAAGTCAGCTGTGGACCTTCTGCTTCTCCAGCAGTGGAGTCCAACCAAGTCCCAGTTTCCCAGGGCTGGTAGCAAACCCAGAACTCCTCACCCAGTGAAGGGAAATTGCTGGGAGAGAAGGGGATGGGATGAGGCATTTGCAAACATGTCTGAGGCTGAAAAGAGGAATTAAATTAGTAAGAGAAACCTAAAAATCATCAGCTCGCTGGGCTTTGCTATTTGTCTAATGAAGCTCACAGGTTACTGATGGCATGTTGCAATACCAGGTTCTTTCCTTGGAGGGGAGACAGAGAATTGAAGTTCTAAAGCAGTGGGGGCTGGGGGGGGAATCAATAAACCCTGGTTCAGCCTGGGATGGCTGCTTCTGGGGAACGTGCTGTCTCTGAGGGTTTGTTATTTTATGCCTCTGGTGCGTTGCCAGTAAAGCTGCCAGTTCTTTGAAGGTCAGTGTTGCATCTGCCCCAGAAGCAGAGTGAACAGGGAGCCCAGAAAGCCTCTTGGCTTGTCCCCATGTCCTTGGGGGGACACTGCAGAGTGACAAGAGTCTGGGGATGAGCCCTGGGAGCTGAGCTGGCTGTTACCCTGTGTAGCGGTCCTGCTGTGGGAAGGGTGCTCTGGAAACCCCAGCTCTGTCCCCTTGGCTCTTCTGTTCCCACCACGGTGTGAGAGAAAAGCATTTTGGCACATGAGGAAAGCAGAAACGACTTGGACCTACATCCCTGCCCTGTCTGGGAGCGTGGGGCTCCTGAAGTGTGGGGGGACCTGGCAGGAGGCACTGATGTCAAAAGGAAAATGGATCTGTCCCCAGTCCAGGCAGCCAAAGGGCCTGATGACCCCAAACCACGGACCACCACTGTCCTGCTGTCCCCTTGGGTCGGTGCAGGCACACCGCGGCCACTCTGATCTTTCACCTGCAGGCATTTACGTCACGGGTGACGGTCACAGAGCAGAGTTCCCTCCGGGGAGCTGAGGGGGTGACTGTAGTTCACATGGAACGGGATGTCCCTGCAGCCCTGGGCATCGCTGCCCCAGAGCCCTTGCTTTTTGGGTCAGTGTCCCCTCCTCACACCCTTGCCGGCCCCAGCTCGGCCAGTGCAGACTTTGTACCTTCCTCGGGGTTTTGTTGACTCTGTAGCGAGTGTCAACACAGCGATAGCGGCAGAACCGTCACTTTGGATGTGACAGCAGCTGTGCGGCCACTGGAACCAGCCTTGGGGTGATCCTGCACATGGTGCTGGGGCCCACGACCTGGCCGTGGGGCTGCAGGTGGGGTGCGGGTGTTCTGGTTTTGGCCAGACTGGGCTTGGCAGAGTCGTGACCCAGCTGCACAACAAAAGGAGAAAGAAAGGTGCTGGTCCCTCTGTGGCCCCAAGAGCCGGGATCTGGGGTTCGAGTTGCAAAACCTCCTGCTGGGGATGTTTCCAGAGCTGCTTGTGAAATTGCACAGTGGCGGCTGCACAAGCATTAAGGGAAAAGCTGCCCCAAAACACCCAAATAGTCTGGTTTGTGCCTGAATCAGGCGCGTTCACTCGCTCTGGCTCGGAGCTGGCCAGGCGGAGCACCCCTCGTTTCCCAAGGACGGGTGGGGGTGACCGGCCGCAGGGCGCCGGCTGCGCCCCGGGTCCCCATGGTCCTGCGACCGAGCCTTGACACCTCCTTGACCTTTGACCCATGCCCACAACCCCGACCCTACAGTGCTTCCTGTCCCTTTAAGACGCCTCTACGCATGGCGCGGCGGAGCCGTACCAACCGCGTCGCCGCAGAGGGGGAATCTCCTCCCGCAGGCGCGCTCGCATCCCATTGGCGGGCGGCGAGGGAGGAGCTTTTCCCCCCTTACAGCCGTGCCTCAGTGGTGCGATCCGCCCTACGTGCCGGCCGCGCCGGGGCTGCGGGGTCGCCAGTGTCGGACGGGCCGGGGCGGTGGGTGCACCGGGGACTGGGGCTCGGGGCTGGGACGCGCGGCTCTTGGGGTCGGGGGGCCGAGGCCCTGGGTCGGTCCCCTGTGGCTGAGGGGGGAACCAGGCTCCCGGGTCCCCTGAGGGGGAGGGGAGGGCCGGCAGCTCCTGATGGGGGGGCTGGGATGAGCGGGCCCACTGTTATATGGGGGGACTGGTGCGACTGGCGCCCTGTTACTGGCAGGACTGGGGTGACCAGAGTCCCCTGTGCGGGGGACTGGCTTGAGCGATTCACCTGTTATTTGGCGGGGAGGTTGATGTGGCTGGATGCCCTGTTATTTGGGGGAGATTGTGGTGACCAGAGTCCCTGTTATTGGGGGGTGTGGTGTGACTGGGCCCCCTGTTTTTTGGGAGGGACTGGGGTGGCCAGAACCCCTGTTATTGGGATTCTGGTGCAACTGGGTCCCTTGTATTGGGGGGCTGGCATGAGGGGGCGCCCTGTTATTTGGGTATGTGGGGGGTCTCCCCCATCAAGCTGAGGACTGAGGGAGGTGCAAGGCCTGGCCGTCCCCCCCACACTGGCCCCTGCTGAACCCCACAGTGGGTCCTGGCAGCCCGGAAGGGGGTGCTGGAGGTGCTGTCTGCCCCACTTGGCTTCCAGAATGCTGCAGGGTTGCTTGTAGTTACCCCATTCCTGGCTGCTGCTCGTTAAAAACCTTCAATTAACTTCTTTTCCTGGTATTTCACTGCAGAAAGTTATTCCTGGAGTTATAACTGGCACCTTTGCTGTGCACTGGGCTGGTTTGCTGTAATTCCACCTATTTCTCTTTATAAACTTCAGTGGTGTTGGAAGACTGTTTGCCCCATGTTTTCCTAATGGAATTTCTTTGGAGAGCCAAGTTATTCCCTTGGGGAGTGTGCTCGTGGAAGGAAATTATGCAAAACTCACTTTTTGGAAATAGTAAAGCTGGAGGGGGTGAAGACACCTGGATCATAATATTGGGTGTTAGTCATCAAGGTGGAATTGGTTCTTAGGAAGTTGTTTTACTTGCAGGAGTAAGTGCAGCCGGTGCAGCTCGGAGCGTGCTTTGATCTGCCAGTGTTTAGACCATGGGTCAGCTTAGCTCAGCTTATAGAATGTGAAGAGAAACAGTAACGTCTGGTGGAATGCATATAGGGAATAGGCGTCACTGAGGTTTTCTGCCTAATCTGAATGGATTTGGAAAACTGAAATGGGTTTGTATTTTTACAGCTCTTTTTTAAGAAGCAGGAACATGCATCCACCTGAGAAGCTGGAAAAGCACAAGGAAGGATCAGGTCTCTGTTTCTAAATTCTGAAAGTGAAACAGTGTTGGTCCTTCCTTCCGTAGAGCTTTATGCTTTGTGTGGACTGTAGCGAGGAGCTGCAGGATGTAATTATGTTTTTGTTAGGCCGCAGAGTTGTGCTTAGTGGGGTGCGCTGATGCACTAATTCCTTTGGCTAGATAGAAGGGGCTGTGCTTTCTTTCAGTATTTCTGTAGTTCCTTGGAAATCCTGTTGAGCTGTTGTGCACTTGGAAAGCAAACTTGCAGATTAATCTGCTGCGCATGAGGAAATTGCTGGTTTGTCAGGGAAGGGCTGGTGAGCCAGACCCTTCCTGGAGAACCTGGTGTTTTCTCAGTACAGCTCTTGGTTTTCCTTCAGATGCATCTTGTGATGGTTGATTGCTCTGAAACAGGGTGTGCAGAGTGTCTGGATTCAGAGTCCTCTGTGTTGCGTGTGGACCTGATGGTGCGTGAGAACTATATTTGCAAAACAATTTTCTAAAAACTCAGGGAGGATACCAGTGCTACAGGAAAAAACAAACCAACCAACCTAAACAAACCTGATGCAACTGAGCCCTTTCTTCTAATCTTCTAGTGTAAAAGCCTTGGACAGTAAGGTGGAGAGTGTGCAGGAAGGAGGAGGTAGTGTCACACAGCTGTCTTAACCCTCTGCTAATTAATCCTGCTCTAATTGTGACAGAGTAAAACCTCTTGCTTTGTCATTCTTTGCAGTTGCCTCCTGTTCAGTCAGTAATCTCTGGGGTGGCGCTTTCTGGGTCACCAGGGTTGAGCAAGTCAGTGCATTCTGCAACTTTTATTTCTTTTTCTTCCAAAACAGCTGGAGGAGCTTGACGGGGCCATACGACCAAAACCCCTTGTCCTGAGGGAAACCTCCTCACTGCTCGCCACCCTTCGTGCTGGAGCTCACGGGCCCCATCCGTGCCTGCTTGTAGAGCCGTAGGTGCAAGGTAACCTCTTCCTTTTGGGTGTTGGCGGTTGTGGAGCATGTGTGGGTGCAGTTGGGTTTGGGGAGGGCGGCTGGCAGCAAGATCTGACAGGCTGGGAGTGCCGATTTCTTTACCAGGTTCACCCACGGTAATAGCAGCACGTGGAACTCTGTCCGCACTGAAATCTCATCTGATCTTTACTCTCACCTGTGGCTGTTGCGGTGCAGTCAAGGTAATGTGTTTGCTCAGCCCTGAAAGGCAAGGGAAAAGGCTTCCCTGCTCAGGTCTGTGCTCCTGCCATGTCCTCCTTGTCCCTTTCCTCTGGTACAAAGGAAAAGCCACCTGGCAGTTACCTTTGCTGATACTGAACTTTGTTCTGTTTCCTGACATGGGTTCTCCTGCTTCTAAAAATGTAATTTACCAAACTTACATAAGTTGCTTTCCCAATGCGATCATTTGATCTGAGCGGTGAGATTACTTTATAGGCGCTATTGTTGAGAGTGAGTCACAATCCCTGCAGTGACAGGTGCACCTCTGCCAAGATTGATTTTTTTTATAGAGTTTGTAGTTTCATATATTAGAGCAAATAATTACAGGTTGCTTTTAGTCTCTTGCTGCTTCTCCCAAGTAAACATTAGTCAATGGTGCACTACTGATTGCTCACAGAACCCGGAAAGAGCAGAAGAGGAGCGCGTGTATCTCTGGTGATGTCTCTAGGGCCACAAGTCCAAAGAGTGGCTGAGTTTGACCTATGGTGACGTTATTGTAGTATTCTTGCTTAATTATTAGCTATCTCTGGGCCTCTGGTTATTCCTTTGTGAGGAATAATGAATTATTGACTGATTTTCCTTTCCATTCTCACGGTATGGGGTAGGAGATGAGGATGTTCGGGGTTAAAGATGGGGTTGAATTTTTGTCTTTGGAAAATCTGGCTCTGGCAGCGCATGCGCAAATCTGTGGGCAGGGTTTAGTAACCAGCTTAGGGAGTTGGTGGGTCGGTCTTTGCGGCGCTGGATCTTGCTGCATGGGTGCTTGTGAAATGCATCTCTTGACTTGCTTTCGTGGGTCATCTGGGTTTTAGTGAACTCCAGGCTTTGGAGGAGCAAGCTGATAAAATGCCTGTGAGGATTGTGCAAGCCCTGGTTGTGTAACAGGGCTGTGTGCGTAACCGCTGGAGGTAAGAGGAGCAGCTTGTGTATACATGGGAAAGGAAAAACCCTGGGCCGAGTATCTTCTGTTTATGTCGACTGTACTGGGGTGGGAGTGGAGAGTTGGGGAGCTGCAGTTTGTGCAACTCAGGATCAGCCTTTCAACTTCTGACCCCGGTTATCCCCTGCCTGCCTTGTCTGTTGTTCTGTGGCCTCGTGTCCCTTTTTGGCACGGGGATATCCACTTTGGGCACAGGATTCATTTTTCTGGAGTCTGCTCGTGCATGCAGTTGTGTGTGGTTACAGGGGGCTGGGCTGGGTAGTTTGTATTTCATGAGTGCTCAAATAAAGTAAAATGCAGCTCAGATTGCCGTACCCAGAGCAATAGGGAGGTCGCAGGGCGACTGCACACACTTTGAATAGTCAGATGTGAAGCCTGGCTCTGGGACCAGAAGGGCAGCTCTCCTGCTGAGTTACCATGTGATGTAAGGGTCAGTAATACCTCCTTCCCTTACAGCAACGTAGGAGATGAGCATGTAATGTCCGAAAAGCTCTCGCATCCTCAGAGGAAAGCTACCTGAGAAATACAAAATGTCCCAGTTCCATACAAACAGTGCTTGGTTTTCTTTAAATAAGAAAATGCCCAAAACATACTGTTCTAATCGGTGCTTTTTACACTTTTTAAAACCTTTGCAGGATCTGTTCAACCATGTGCCTCTGTTGCTCTTCCAGCTGTTATTTTTAAAGGAAGACTCTCCAACGATAGCAGCATTAGTGGGCTTTGCTCTGCAAATCTTACCACTGGAAGAGGTCAAAGTCTGTGACTACTAGCCCCATCTGTAGTGGCTGCAGGCAAAATCACAGCTTGTCACACCTACCCGCAAGAAATGCAGGCAGTGGGTACAGAGATGTCCAGAGTTTGGAGGAGGATGGTTTCACTGAATTTCCACCTGTGCCATCATTGGGTACAACACTTGCAGAAGAGGCTGCTGAAAAAGTACCATATTTCCCCCCTTCATCTTAGAAAACAAACATGCAAACCAAACAAACATCTTCAGCAGGACCTGAACCGTGCCAAACACATGCCTGAGTGGGTTGCCCCTGAGCTTTTGCAGCACAGCCCTCTGAGCAATTAGTTTGTCTGAGTAGTGCGCACAATAGCTGGCAAAAGGATGGTCTGAAACTCCTGCAGGCTGAATATTGGTGGTGTTGAGACCCCTGTTCCACTTTCAAATGATGCCTGAAGCATGAGAAACTGATTTTGTCCCTCCCTGTGAAGAGAGTCTGGGGAACAGTATTAGATAGCAGGGGGTTCAGTTTACCTGCTATTCTCAGGTTTTGTTTATCCCGTAATCCTGAAAACTTGTTTTTCTCTGCTGGCTCATGTTAATCAGCATGACAAAAGGTGTTCAGGTGCCTGAGCTGGTGAGATGCCCCACATCCTTGTTTAAAGTTGAGAGAAGGGCTTTTATCTGGTGAAAGGAAGCATATAAATCCAGTAATTCTGGATTGCTTGCTTTTGTGGCAGGTTGGCAAGCTTGAATTCATTTTTCTGTTGGATAATGCTTTAAGTCCTTTGGTTCAGTGTCCTGGGCTCACTGTGTAGCCCCACTTTGATAAACACAGAGGGTAGAGTTGCTTTCTGCCTCAGTAAAACCTTTCCTGTTGTTCTTCTTTCTCTTCCTTGCTTTTACAGCCGTTCTGCTGTCCTTGAATGAAACCTATTGGCCAGAAAAAAATATGCAAGTGTGACAGTGAAAACTCAAATATGCAATATTTCAAGCCCCAGACTGACTGATGCTGCTCTGCATCTGTCTCATGCCTGAAATAGAAGTTCTGCTGCCATCTGAGCTGATGTGTCAAGGTCTGGTTAGAAGAGACCTTGCACAGCGAGAGTAATTTGCTGTTTTTCACCTAAAAAACTCTGCTTTTGAGTTGAGTGCATGTTTCTTACCCCTCATCTGTTTAGATGGGAGTTTGAGTTGCTAGATGTGCGGTTCTCTACTTAATGAGAAGTTGTGGGATGTGCTGGGATTTTTTTTAAATATACAGGAAGAAAGTGATACAGAAGTGCTCAGTGTAGTGAAAGCCAAACTCAAAGCAGCGATCCCGTGTGGACTGGACCAAGTACAGACACTCTCGTGTGACCAGACTAAAGGTCTCTTATTGAGGGGAAATGTGATCCCAGCATGGCAAGAGCTATGGAGAAGTGGTTAATCCAAGGGCTGGTGAAGGCAATGTTAAATAACCTGGCTCTGAGCAGCAACTTCAATGGTCTGCTTTTGTTTTGGAAAGGTCCTTTTTTTCTTTTGTTTCTTGCCAGGTCTCATTTTACTAGAAAAGAATGGAATAAGAGCTAATTTGAGACTTGCTGAGGCCAGTAACTGGCACAGGCTGATGTAGACAGAGTTTCTTATTCTAATCGGTTGTGTTCATACCTGGAGAGGAATAAGAGAAGATCTGGTTTTGCCCTAGGGGTCTCCTGGCCTCATACCACCCACTAACACGCAGGAAAGTCCTCACTGTGGTGGAATTCAGAAGAGATGGGGCAGAGGTACCGTCCCCACTGCAGCCCTGCTCGCTTGCTGCTGACCTTCCTTGTGTTTGTGGGGCTCCTCTTCCTCTTGCTGGTCTTGTGTCTTTAGTGGGTGAAAGAAGAAAACGCTTTGCCGGTCACAAGACCGCATTCCTGTTTGTAAGCAAGTCTCTTCCTTCTCCTCCAGGGCTGTACAGAGTGCTGGGGACTCGCTGCGGCTTCCTTTCGGTGCTGCCGTCGGTGCGAGCTCCCGACAAGCTTTCAGGTGCTGTGGGAACAGGGACCTGCGGGAGGGCTGCTGAGTGGTTTTCTTTTATTCCTCCCAGGTCTTTTAATTGTTTGTTGTATTTTTTAAGTTATATTCTATTTACAGTCTTCCCATTTTGCCATTGTTTCTAAAGCCTGGGCTACAGGTCAGTGCTGTACAAAGAGGAGGAGCTTCCATTTGCTTTGGCTGCTCGTTTCCATGCTGTGTCTCCCCTCAGTCCTAAGGCTGTCTTTTGAAGCTGTGCCGTGATGCTGGTGAAAATAACTAATCTCTGGTTTAAAACTGTGATGTTTGTGTGTGTTGTGGGTTTTTGTTTGTTTTTAAGGCTTCTTGAGGCTGGTCATGTCCCTGATGTGTGTTGTGCCATGGTCAGCATGACAGAAAGGGGGATCCCTGGGTCAGGCCAGGGACGTGATGGTGTCTGGTCACCTGGGAAATCCAGGTTGATCCTTCTCGAACAGAAGCTCTTGCAGACCTCATGATAATGCTGACATCCCCAATTGCTCAGCAACCGTGACAGCTGCTGCCACTTTGTTTGCTAACGCAACGCACGTATTGAGTCAGTGACATGCAGGTCCCCGTCACGTGGCTGCAGGAGCAACAGGAGCTCTCTGCCAGGTCACATCTGCAAGCACTGTCCCTTTGTGCCCTCCCCTGCCGTGTCTGTGGGGCTTTTACTGGGAGTCTGAGCTGGAGAAAGCCACGCTGAAAGAACCAGCGGCTAGAGGTGGTGGTGATTTGCATGGATTCCCGTTTGCAAGAAACCAGAAAGCAATCCTTCGGTGAGTGTCCGTGCTGGAGATGAATGGGGCAGCTGGAATGGAGGAGCTTGGCAGTCTGGGGCTCATGTTGGTGGCGAGGTGTGCGGCCAGCTGGTTCCTGCAGGCGTGGTTTGACTTCACACCCGTGTGCCTGCCAGCACCCAGCTCCCTGCACCCTGCCGAGCTCTCTCTGTGCCGTGCCTGGCACCAGTGCAGGGGTTGGGCGGATGGTCACTCCTGGCATTGCATGCGCATATGTCGCTTGATTCCTCTTTTGACTCACTTGTCACAGATTTTTGCGTGTACACATTGCAAAATAGAGTTCCTGCCTGCAGCTTCTGTGTTTATCCACAGCTGTTCACAGGGTGATGCTGCTGCTTGGTGCCTGTTGGGGAAACTCCAGCTGTTCCAGTAAGCTGGGAGATGGGGGTGCAGCCCCTGTGCCAGGGCAGGCAGAGCCTGTAGGTCACAGCACGATGCATGTGGGTATGTGGGGAGCCCTCTCTGCTTCACTGGGGGGCTTCTTGGTGCTCCAGGCTGTGATCAGCTGCAGGGCTGATCAGGGGGTCGGGTATCGGTGGCATGGGGAGCAGCCCAGGGCTGTGTTGGGTCAGCAGTTTTCCCTTCTCCTTTCCCTCACATGAGCAGGGCTGATGCTGTGGGTCACAGTGTGCTTGTGACGGCACAAGGCAGAGGAGAGCCAAGCACGGCGCTCAGTCACTCATTTTTTGGAGCAAGAGTCGCAGGTTGCAGTCCTGGCACCAGGAGGCCAAACTGTCCTGAAATACATGAAACTTGTCGCAAACATTTAAACAGAAGTCTGCTTCAAGTCGAAAGAGCTGACTTCCTGCCCAAATCACCAACTTAAGTGTCAGAGACAAGGCTTTTTGGTCATTAGAAGGTTCTATAGTGTGGTTTGCAGAAACATCCTTGTATTTGGCAGACAGGGAGACCTCTCAGCCACGTTTCGTGACCGTGACGCTGTTTCTGCCAGCTGGGGTTGAGGGATTCATGGTGCTTGTGCTGCACCATCTCCCAATGCTGTGTGCAAGAGAGGGCAAGAATAGAGCTCTTTGGGTTGCCAACCACTTGGCTTTTAGGGCACTCCCCATCCCTTCTTGCTTGTTGTAATACTATTTTTATTTATATTTTAATATTTTTAACCCTGTGATGTGATAGCACCTTCAGGCCACGTGTAAATCATGGGGGATTTGAGGATGCCTGGCGCTGACGGTGCTTCCAGTCTTTTGCTTCAGAGATGTGCATGAGTATTAAGTGTTTATTTATTTATTTAGTATGAGAAGGAAGTGCAGCTTTTCGGCAGGATGCAGATGTGTGGAGAGGTTCCCTGGTGATGTGAGTGATTGTGAGCTGCTGTGTAGCAGGCAAATTCCCAGGTTTAGGAGCTGCGTTTGGAGGCTGAAAAGCTGTGTTAAAACACAGCATCCCTTGACTGCAATCTTTCAAAATGTTGTGACGTTCCTGTGTGATGTGCACGCCTCACATCTCAGCTGAGACTGACTGCTTTACACCAGATACTCTGTGCATAACCACGATCCAGGAGCTGGAGCCGTGATTTGAAAATAAAAAGAGGAAATGGGAGTCTGCCTTATCTTTATTGAAGGTATAATAAACATTGGAGATACAATAGCTACCCTTGAAACTGGCATCAGGGAACTTTTACTTCTGCATCATAACTTCTTTTTCCCTTTAAAAAAAAAAACCCTGTCTGATTCTGTTGAGGTCCTTCCAGAGACTGCAGGATTTTCATGATAGCTAAATTCTATGTAAGAGTCAGATTTCTTTTCACTGGAAGTTAGAAAAGTACTTGTATTTGAAAATTAATTGCTGTGAACTTCTGGAAAGTAATTATGACAGCCAACCAGGTCAGACTGAGATAACTTGAGGAATAATCTTCCTGTGCTAGGTGAAGTGAGTTCAATAAATAGTTCCTGAGTTATGCAACCCTTTAAAAAAAGAAGTGTGAGCTCTGATTTCACATCCTTTACCTTTCTCTTGCTACATCGAAGCAAACCATTTCCTAGGGGTGGGGATGGTGAAGGGAGAGCAAAAAGAATAATCTGTAGCTAGGCTATAGGACTCAAATAACTAAGTGTCCAGGACCAGATGGGGCCCGTCATCGAAACTTAAAGCAGTTCTTGTGTCTTTGGTTCCATCACTAGAGAACTGTGTTTCCTTCCAGGGTTAGAGGTCAGTATATATATAACTTCATGCTATAGAGACTTGTGAATGAAAAGAGGAGGCCAAACCAAACCCTGTTCCATGCACCAGACCCGTAACCTCCAGAAATGGTTCTGTTCCCTCCAGCTGTGAGGAGTCAGCGGGTGGTCCAGCTGCTGCAGCAGCTGGAGGGTTCCTCTTTGAAGCTCTGGAGAGCTGCAGCATGCTGAAGGCCAGGAGATAATACAGGAGATAGCACGGTATCCTCCCCCACGTCTGCCCACGCTGCCTTCCCGGGAGCTTCCCTCCTGCTAAGGCATCACTGCTGGGGGAGCAGAGAAAGCAGCACCCCACATGGTTCCTGCTTGTCCCTTCTGCTCTGGGAGGCCAGCAGCTCTGCTGCTTTGGGCACAGCAATGAACCACTGCTGGAGGTGTAGCCCGGCTTTGCTGATGGGCCCAGGAGCTTGTGTAGCCTCTGTGTTCCACCCTGGGCTGGCTGCTGCTCACCAAACCCGTGTCTAGCTTGAAACTCCCCTCCACGTGCAGCGTGTTACACGGGATGCTGCTGTGCTCCATGCAAGGGGCTTTCCTTGGGCTTGGCAGCTGCCAGGGCTGGATTTGGTGCTCGGAAGGGAGGGGGTGCAGCTCCTGCCCCAAACCAGCTTAGCATGGTCTCCGTCAGCCATTTTTTTTTCTTCTTTTATGGCTTCCTCTGAGCAAAGGTTTGTTGCTGCCTTATGTGCATGGGAAAGGATTTGTGAAGGCACTAAACCAGTGACGTTTTTCCCCCCACTGGTGCTTTCCCTTTGTGTCAGTTGCTCAACCAGCTCCTCGCTGATTTACTGGGAGCCAACACGGAGCGGGAGAGGGGCCCTGCTGGGAGCTGTGCTGTTGGCAGCTAAGCTCCAGTTGTGGAGGCTTTAACTTAACAGTTTAGTCTACAGTTGTACAGAAATAACACCCAGCGATGGAAAGCCTGTCTGCAGGGGCGGAAGGACAGGGTGACCTGCCTGATGGAGAGAAACAGGCAATTTGCTTGTCTGCAGTCACATCGCTAACATTTTTCTTCGGCCCCTCTGCTTAGTGTTGTCTCTGGGAAGCTTTGCAGTGGTGTTTTAGTGCCTTTCACAGTACAGTCACTTGCCAAATTCTCCACTGAATTAAACTTCTTGTGGGGCTGAGAGCTGGTTGGGTTGCAAAAACATCCAGGAGCCCACTGGTGATTGCTGCCAGGTGGCCATGGACTTTTCCCTGCACCCTGCAGGGCTGGTGGCCCATGGCAGAGAACTTTGTTCCCCAGAGCTGCATTTTTCCTTGGTGGAGTGACAAGGGCTTCTGATTTGCTGAAGACCTTACCTGGTCTCCATGGTTAGCACTCCCAAAGCATCACCTTCCCTTTTCTTCCCAGCTCCTGTACACATTACCATAACCTCAAACTTCAGTCAGTTTTATTTCTCAGTGCAGGTATAACTTGGAGTTTGCTGCTTCTCTCACCCCCCTCCAGGGAAGATGTTTGGGAGCTTTTCTCTGTCAGGCACGGGTTTGCTGAACAGGTCAAGTCTCTGCTCCTGGCTCAGCTACGGGACATGTCCTTTCTCTCCGGTGGCACACCCACGGCTCTGAGTGAAAGTTCAAATGTCCATGGTGTCCTGAGTTTGCAGGGTGCCCAAGTACAAGAAGAGTCACTTTGCCCTTACAAATCAAGTTTCGAGTTTATTATCTGTTTGCTCGGAACACAGTGCATCCTTGTGTGTTGGGAAGATTATCTTGTGATCTGTACGAGGGTCAGGAGTTCAGAGCTTTGGCAGAGCGGAGGGAGGGAAGGAGGGAGCTTCAGGTGCCTCCCCAGGTGAATGACAGGGGCCATAGGGCTAAATGGGGACTTTTGGCTGGGTGCTCATTCTTGTGCTACCACAGACTCTGGGTATGGCCATGGGCAAGTCACAAGTCGCTTAAACTCTGCCTTGGCAAGTGGAAAGGAGTAATTCAAGGAGATGGAAGTTAAACCGGGGAACATAGAGGAGGGGACTGAGAAACCAGAGGCCCAAAAAGAGGTGGGTAGTAAACCCAGTCTGCATGTGGAAGTGGATTGTAAATTGGAAGTGTTCATCATTTGTGTTGTGATGACCTAATGTGGGGATGCTCTACAGAAGCACCATGCCACAGTCCTGCTCTCTGGTTTACAAGCACAACAGTAGGTCTGGGGCATCGTTTCACCTTGTGGAAAGGAGGGAGAAAGCCCCGGATCTGTGGGGTGACTAGAAGAGTGAGATCTTCTCCCACTAACACCACGTGGGCTCGTGGTAAGGGCGTTAATAAAGGTTGGCTGTGAGTCCCTATTGAGTTGTGCTGGGGCGTTAGGAGCCAGGCTGGACTCCCTGGCTGGAATGTGGGGCTGCTGCAATGGTGCTGGCAGAAGAGGAGCAGAAATCACTTCTGGTGGCTCCACATGGATGCAACGAGAAGGGAAAAGCTTGGTGGAGCAGTGAGATACTTTGGGACACAAAAGGATCTTACAGTATTATGGTGCAAAGCCTTTCTCCAAAGAGTTGTTGGACTGCCTTGTGCTCCTGGGAGTAAACACGTAGTGGAAAAGCATGCACTGAATGTCTCTTAATGCTCTTCTGTGGTACTGTGTGACTGCTGGTGTTCATTTGTTTTTCCCTCTTGCAGTGCCTCTGACCGCCATGGGGGACGCCGGCATGGAACTGAATGTCTCCCCTCCTGACAACGCTGTGCAGCAGGACTCTCTCTTCAGCATGACGGATGTGTTTCTCATCTCGCTCATCACCGGGCTTTTTACCTACTGGTTCTTCTTCCGCCAGAAAAAGGAGGAAATCCCAGACCTCCCCAAAATGCAAACAGTGTAAGTAACAACTCTCGGGCAGCATGGGGTGAGTGTAGCTTTCTGTCTTGCTTACGGTGGGTCCTTGGAGGCTGTGTGGGAAGTTCATCTGGATTCTGAGAGGTCCCCAGCTGTGGGGATTTAGTCCCAAAGTGTGGGGTTTCTTCTTGTGTTTCTTCTGAGCTGGTCACCTTGCCATGCAGAAATCCCCACGGAAGAGCCAGGCTACGGTTCTGCCTGACCCCACTCTATGGCCCAAATCCGTAATTTTGTTTTCACAAACAAGGCAAAAAAAGACAAAGCAGAAAAGCCCCTGGCTGTACTTCAAAACTCCTAAGGATTGCTTTGGCTATTCTCTGTGTTTTCTGATAAAAGCCATATTTACATAAATCTGGAGAAAGGTGGACTTGCTTTTAAGCAGGTTTCCTATCAGAAATCTTATCTACCCTTAGCTGTGAAGAGAAGAAATAGTCTTTGGAAGCTGGGTGGTAGTTCCTGGGCATGAACTGCTTGGCAGCTCTTGTGAAACTTGCTTGGCTTTGATGCCAGATTACCGCAGCAGCAGGAGACTGGATTTGGAGAGGGAGAGGTCATTGTTCCACCCCGTCTTCTGCAAAGAGCTTACGGCCAGGAGTGAGCTGCGTTGGTGGAGATCTGGGTGCATTTAGTTCCTTGTCTCAATCACATACCACACTTAACATCGGTTTTCTGCTGGGCTTTTTATCTTGTTCCTTCTCTTTCCTCCTGGAGCATTGGTAAGAGCAGTAAAGAAGTTTGAAACCCTCTGCAGCAGAGACTGTAGGAGTCACCATTGTGCAAAACATTTGCCTTCAGTCTCCCAGGATCTGTTCCCTGCGTGGGTGCAGTTTGCCCCAGAGGGGTGGCCAGCCTCAGCCTTTGCCCAGCTCTGCGCTTTCCGGTATCAGGCCTTTGCAGAACGTAACCACGCAACAAAGGTGAATCCTCTGGGTTTGTAATTCTGGCTACAAACTCACCGTAGGCCCCCAAAGTCATGGTTGTGAGGCTGTGCTGCGAGGAGGGGAGGCGCTGCGGCTGGCTGCTCGCAGTGCGTTCAAGATTTAACACACACAGTTGCACCAGCAACGCGCCCTGCATGAAGTGGGTTTCTCCCCATGGCACTTAGCAGGTGCTGCTCTGACAAGAAATACTTGTCAGTCCTTTATTTTAGAGCGTTACAGCCTGGTGTGGAAAGAAGCTGTGGCAGGACCTGTCTGTAGGCTGTCCAGATGGGGATGTTTGGTGATAAGCGAAGGCACTTCAGCAAGGGATTGATATCCTAGTTATCCTGTGTGTAAAAGCTAAATCAAACACAGCGAGCGGTTGTGGGTCTGTTATCTCAGGCCTTTAGGTCTGCCTTAGCGGGTTATGCTGCTTTCAGCGTTCAGGGCTTGTCACCCAGTGTTTTCTGTTGTAATTCATGTCATAATTGAAAAGGAGCAGGTTTGGTCTCATGGTTTCTGCTTTGGTCAGATCATGACGCTCTTCTCCAGTGACAGAGCTTGCAGGCAAGCCCGGGATGCCAGCTCTGTTCTGAAATCCCCAGGTAAAGGGAAGAGTAGCTTAAAAGAAGAGTAGTTTAGAAGGAAGAAATGTCCCTGGCTGCAGTACTGTGTGCTGGCGTGTGCACATGAGGCTGGCAGCAACCAGCTGTGGGCCTGCTTGGCTGTATCTTGGGAATTTGTTTTGTTGGATGACTCGGATACTTTCCCTCTTGTGCCTGCAAGAGAAGCCGTGTGTGTCAGTGTGTGCGGTTGCTGCCGGAGTGGCTGCATTGCGATGAGCGCGAAGCTGGCTGGAGAAATGGCCCTATCGGTCTGAAATTAGATCCTGACGTGACGCAGATCAACTTGGAGAGCTCTCGTGTTCGCTGTCCTTGTGACTGTTTCCAAGCTTGTTTCCCACCACGTGCAGCTCTTCAGCGGCTGTCGTGACCTTGCGGAGAAGTCATGCCACAGAGAAGCTTTGTGGCTCCTCGCAGGTGCATCCTACCACCTCATTCTGCTGCAGGACCTTTTGCTTTGAGCCGATTCTCGGATATTTTGCCTGTGTTTCCTGCGTGGGGTCCGTGCTGCCTCCTCTGTTGTGTGGGAGATGGTTGGCAGGGAGCACCGTGCAGCTGCTCCTTGCGAGAGCTGGGGAAGAGCAGCACCTCCTGTCACCCGTAACCAGTGGGGAGAGGTGAGGTTGATTCAGACCTTGTCTGACACAATTGTGTTTTGGAGAAGTGACAGGCAGGCAGGTGAGGAATGAGCAGAGGCTTTGAGGTGGTTTTTCTTCCTACATTAAGCCTGGCCCTGAGCCCTGCTGTGGTCATGTAGGAAGCTGGTCTGGAGGCAGTGTGGACCCACAAACAGAGGCTGTGGCTGGATGGAGACGGCAACCTCCCACAGCTTTTGCAGCATTATTTTATAGGACGTTTGGAATCAGGAGGGAAATGAGCGGGGAAAACAAGCTTGTTTAGCCTCGGTCTTCCTTCCCTCCTGTCATTCTTGAGTCTAAAGTGGAGTTTCCTTTCTGATGAACAAGCAAATCAGCAAGATGCAGGATCACACTGTCAGCTGGGTAGCAAACTGGTGTGTGGGCAGGCAGGAACAGCCCGTCTGCAAGCAGGGAAACTGTCCCAGGCCCACAAAGGCAGAGAGCCCTCGGCAGGGCTGTCTCTGGCTGAAGTGCAGAGTCTTGACCTTAAGAGTTGTTGCTTTTCTTCAGCATGTTCTCCACAGCTCTGCATTGAGTCGCCAAACTGTCCTGAGCTGCTTTATCTGATGGTATTGGGTGACTGTTTGTGTGGTGTCACTTTGGTCCTCAACTTCAGTTTCTGCCTCCGAAAGCTGGAGAATGAAAGTGCTGAACAGCAATTCAGACATGTTGCAATGGCTGTGGCTTTGATGGGTTTGCTGGCAACGTGGGAGAACACAAACAGTCTCCAGTCTGAGGGTAACGTCCAGCACCTCGGTGCCCTCCTGGGGTTTTTGGGAGCCATATCACGGAGCAGTGCGCCTCGATCATGCTAGCTCAGCAGTGGTCCAAAGAAAATGGTGGTGCTGCAGCAGCCCTTGATTGTGGAAGAACAGATGCACGGTCAAAATACCCCATTCTGGGTGGCATCTGGGCTGGGTTCACTCTGCCTGGTCTGGGAATGGTCACAATCTTGCCCCAGTGGGCTCAGCCAGAGCTCAGGCACTTGCTGATCCCTGACCCTCACAGCCATCGGGGCTGTTCTCCTGCCCAAAGCGCCCAAGAAGGGCCAGAGCCCTGTGTGCAAGGTGTCCCATACCTGTGTTGCGTAGCACATGTGTGCGTGGGGCAGGCCGGGGTACCACCGACAGAGGCTTCCTTGCATTTTGACCATTTTCAGACTTAATTGAAACCACCGGAGCAGCCTTCCCCACGGCCTGCTCTGCAGATGTCATTAGGAGAATGGCTCTCGATTGCCACACAGCCGTGGCCACCGCGCTTCCTCACGGTGACTTTGCTGGGGAATGCACTCACTTATTTTTATTCTTTGGCTGCGCCTTCTGTGCGTGTTTCTCAATCACAGATTTCTTTCCTTTCTCGTGACCCTGCTCTGGAGTTGTGCAGACTGTCGCTCTGGGGAGAGGCAGGCAAGACATCGATTGGTACACTCGGTGTCCCCTCCTCCCTTCTCCCCCTGTCTTTAACATTGTTTGGGGCAGAAATTGGCTTATCTCTATTCTGCAGCTATAGAGAAATCCATTCCCTGGCGCTTGTAGGGCTTCCTGTGGCAGGAATTGCTCCAGCTCTTTAGCCTGATTAGTGCTCTCCGCTGCCTCCATGTGTGTTAGAGAGAGACCATCTCTAATTTAATTTAATAGGATCCTGAAGAGAACAAACTCCTTTGAGCTGCCTCCGTAATGGCACTGCCATAGTTACCCGTAGCGTTGCTCACACAGTGTCTGGAATCATTTCATTGAGCTACAGCGTCAACTTAAAAAAAAGAAAAAAAAAGTATATATAAAAGCAGCTGTGATATAAACAGTTTCCAAGGTAACAAGGCTGGGGGAGGGTTTTTGTGTCCCGTCCCCTTGCTCCACGCGGATGGGAGAGGGACGTGTGCTGTGGAGGATCCTGGGAGGTTTCATTCTCCGCTCCTAATTCCTTTCTGCCACTGCTGCCAGATGTTGCAGTTTCTCAGGACTCTGCGGATCCACTCGGTAACTTCCAAAGCCCTGCCACGAGGATCTGAGAGGACAGAACCACTCCTGCTATGACCCGTGCCGGGACCTTTTTTGCCGGCTCTCTTCTCTTTAACAAAAGGCTGACGCTTGGCTTTAATGCCCAGGAGGAGCAGAATGGAAAGGCCTGTGTGCGTGTTGCTCCAGAGCTGAGTTAGATCCGTCCCCCCACACCTCCCCTCGCTGCCCTGCAACTCTTTGTCTGCCTCTTCCCTGCCCCGGCCATGGGCTGCACGTACTCGGCCCCGCGAGAAGAGGCGGCTGCAGCAAGGTGAGTTAATCTGGGATTGCTCCGACTTGGAGCATCACCCCAGAGCTGTCTGCATTGGGATGCATCTCACTCCTGGGACGGGAGGAGAAGGAAGGGGAGAGGCTCTGCTCGGAGGCAGGTGGGCGCAGAGGAGACACTGCTGTTGGTGCTGGGTTTCTCTGCAATGTCCAGGATGCGTTTTCTTGCTTTGGGATATACACGTGCTTTCGGGAGGAAAGCCATGGGCATGGGAGCTTTCTGAATGAGAGGTGTTCAGCTGAGACGGAGACTTTGATATCGTTGCTGAGCTGTCGGTGACTTCCTCCCCTTTCCTTTTTTCCTCCTGAAATCAAAGTGACGGAGAGCCCTGGGAGTCACACTGTGGGCTCTCACCAAGGGTGTGCAGTCCGTACAAACTAACGACTTGCTCTGACAATGGAGTTAATTTCATTTCCTCCACCCATCACTTCTTCTAACTCTTAGTCGCTACCCTGAGCTATCTAAGCCATTAGAGCAGTTGTTGCTGAAAACACGCTTTCTCTTCTAAGTTTTCCTGGCTGAGTGATAAAAATGAGGGTCATGTCTGTCTTTGGTGTCTGTTTTTGCAGCTCAGATTTTCAAGCCACCCCGAGGAAGCAATTTCAGGGAGTTGTGTAGCCTTTTTATTTCAAAAGCCAGGCTCGTTATTTCTTCTGTGTCTGAGCCACAGACTGTTCTTCACCATAGCACTTCAGTGCAGGGTTGCCTCCTTTGAAAACGGATGAGCTCCATGTGCTGCACTCTTTTCTCTTCCAAAGAGAGCTTGCTGAAAGGATCTAAAACTTTTTTTCCACCCTCCTTTAAAAGCATTTTGTTTAGCAATTGACCCAACAGCTATTTTAATTGGATTTCATTTTGAGAGGGCAGTAAACCAAAGAGGTTCACAAGGAAAGGGAGACGATTAACTGCTGAGAGAGCAACGTGGGAGTGTGGAGCAGCTCTCTCCTGGGAATGCAGTCACATTTTTTGGGTAGGTTTGCTCGTCTTCTGTGCATGCTATATGAGACTGTGTTGGTGCTCAGAGCTGTCAGGCCAGGTTAAGGAGCTCCTTGATACTTTTGGGCAGAAAAAGGGGTGTTTGAAGGCACGCCTCACTGAGCGTCCCCCACCCTGCCGCGCCGTGTGTGTCTGCTCTCGCAGATGTCTCAGCACGTCCGCAGAGATCCCTCCTTCTGGGCTGCAGAGTTTAGGAAACTGTTAGCGAGCTCTGCACATTCTCACATGGGCCGGAGCCAAAACAGTTTGTTTTTTGCCTGAAGGCTTCTCTCTTCCCACAGGAGACCCAGCCTTGCATTCTTCCATTGTGAAAGAGAAACAGGGTGTGCTTAGGATAGCGAAGCTCTTCTGGCTCCCTGGTGGGGTAGGCATGGTGGTGTGTATCTCTGCCTCGGTGTTTCTGATGCTGGTGCAGTTTGTTCTGCTTTTGAGATAGAGAAAGTAACCTCCCTGTGATAATACAGACTCCCTCTGTGCTGGAGATCTGCTCTGGGGATGGAAACTCCGGCATGGGAATGAGCCCGCGGGACCTTGACAGGCAGCGATCGCCTTGCCGGGGGCTCTGTAGGTCTGATCAGCTGTGTCCATCTGCTCCGTGGGGCTCTCCAGCTCTGGGACTTGTGTCTGGCATGTTGTTTTGAGGTCAGAACAATTGGTATTTAGTCCTGTCTGACTTTAGCTTGGGGAATGTGCCCTGGAGGAAATGGCTCAGGACCAATTCTCCTGTGCTCTCTACGCCCTGTCTGTGTGTGGAAGAGAAGCCCTGCAGCTGAGTGATGGGCATCCCTGGGACAGGACACATCAGAGTGGTTGACGAGGACTCTCACCACTGTGGTGCTGTTTGAGGGTCGCTTTTTCCCCACTTGCTTATTCTTGACCTTAAAGAGTGAACATGCCCACCTGAACAGAGATTCCTCCTGTCTTTCAGAGTAGCTCCAGTGAGGGAGAGCAGCTTCATTGAGAAGATGAAGAAGACGGTAAGCTACATGGGGTGCTGGGAAGGTGTGGAGCTCATGTCCTTGCTGATTTCATCTGGAGACTGTCCAGCTGTCAGTGGGGGGGACTGGTTTGGACACAGATGTGTCTGCTGCAAAGAGCATCCAGGGTAAGGCTGTGTGGGCAGGCAGGAATAGCTCTTTCAACCTATGCCCGAGAGTTGTTCTTAGAGAAAAAAATAAGTTAAAATTTGTTGGGGAAAAAAAAAGGGTAATACGAGAGCAAAGGGAGGGGAGGGAAATGGCAGAGACTTTAAATTCATTGGCTGGCAGTTGTTTGTCTACGTGGTTGGTTCCCAAACTGCCTCACTTTGGAATGGGAATTGTGCGCAGAACTGACGGCTTGTGATTCTGCTGGACTGGGCACAAGAGGAAGCTGAGGAGGAAGCAAGGGCTGGATATATTTTCTGTTTTACTTCAAAGTAGCTGGCTTGGGGCAGAGCAGGAGCTTCGGTGCTTAGGCACTTTCCCAAAGCTTGGACACATTGGCTTTCTCACCCTGGGAGTTCCCTGTTTCCAGGAATCACACTGCAGCCTTGAGGCTGAGATGAGAATAAATCTTGAGGGTTTATTCTTTGCTTTGGGTTTTAGTCTGACTTGAGTCATCCCTCCAAGACTGACAAGAGTCATGTTCTTATTAACAGCTTAGTCTTGAGTTTTCCACTGCAGACCCAGCGTGGAATCCACGTACCAGCACAGACTCCTGGTTGCCTCTATTTCGCAGTCCAGGGCTCCTGATCACAGACGTTTTCTTTATGTTTAACAAGATGTTCTTCCTCCATGCATTTACCAAATGAGTAATCACCATTTAAGAGGGATTTCTTGTTCTCTCCAGGGGCGGAACATCGTGGTTTTCTATGGTTCCCAGACGGGTACAGCAGAGGAGTTTGCCAATCGCCTCTCCAAAGACGCTCATCGCTATGGCCTCCGGGGCATGGCAGCGGATCCAGAGGAGTATGATCTGGTAATTTAGCCATGAACAACCTCAGGATAGGTGACATCATTTAGCGTTCCCTAAAAAAAATGAGAAAGGACCTCGCCAAGGGACAGTTGCCCTTTTAATAAAGTCATTTAGGGGAGAAAATGAAATTGGATTGGCCTGAGAGATGCAAAGGTGGGCTTGGTCCTTGCCAGTCTATGGATTTAGGGTGAACACTGCAATACGACTGAAAGGGGGAGGTAACCTGGAATGTTTGGGAGTCAAAAGTCATCTGTTGTGAGCATGAAACTTGTTCCATTTGCCTTATGTAGTTAGCGTTAAACCCAGACTGCTGCAGTCTTGCACAGAGACATTGGCATTGTGTTGCTCTCCAGACTGAACAGCAATCCTGGTCCCTTAAAGCTTGTATGGAAAAACGTATTGCTTTTTGAGGGAGGGGTAGAAGTATTAACTTGCAGTCCAGTGGGGGCAGTCAGCTTTATTTCCCCTGATGTTTTGGGTGGGTTTGGCCTTTTCCAACCCCTTTTGTAATCAGCTGTTTGACATGATGTGGTGGTGCTCTGCACACCAGAGGTAGCTGTGTTGTACAATAAGCTTGCCCAATAACCACGCTGTGGAATCCTTGAGGTTTTATTATTTGCTTTGGTCGTAGTCGGACCTGAGTCGTCTCTCTGAGATTGACAAGTCCTTAGCCGTGTTCTGCATGGCGACGTACGGCGAGGGCGATCCCACGGACAATGCCCAAGACTTCTATGACTGGCTGCAGGAGGCTGATGTTGACTTGTCGGGTCTCCGGTTTGCAGTAAGTGGCTCAGTTCCAGTTTATGTTGCATTTGGGCAGGAAAGTCAAAAGGCCTCCACTGTGCCTGCACTTGGCTTGGGAAAAGGCACAACATGATGTTTATGCCTATACGCCTGTGTTGGATGCGGTCCCTATTGTCTTCCTCTCCAGGCTTTGTGGATACTTGCAAAAGTATATATATATATTTATATATCTGGGGGCTTTAAATGCAGATGTCAGAGTACTCTCTCCACTCCCTAAATCACAAGGGTTTACTGGTAATGCCTTGCCACAAATGGCCCAGCAGGCATTGAATATAAGGTCTGTAAATGAGTTACAGGCTGCTGCAGTTGTTCAGAAGCTAATTGAGCAGCCCTGGGCCAGATCTTCTCCCACAAATTTAATCACTTGGAGGAGCATGTAGCTCTTTCCTGTGTGAGCTGAATAATTGGCTGAGATACAGCCACCTCGCCTGAACCCCGGCCAAATTCCTTAGGCAGCATCATAATTGCAAATGAGGAGAAAATCCACTGCTGGAGATGTTAAGCTGCTCTGTGTAAAGCAGTGAGCAGATATTTGCTGAGCAGTTTGTGGGAGGGAAGGGACAGTGATTCGTCTCCAAACAGTCCAAGCTCCTGCGGGTCCCTCGAGGAGACTGGGCAGGCGGCTCTTGTACCTGTGTCCGCTGGGAGTACTGAGACCTGGCTCAGGGAGGTGCTGGTGTCCACTTACCACTTTCCAGTGGTAGGATCTTCCTCAGAAGGTCCTCAAATAGCTGATGAGTAGCTGGGAGAGGTCTTGCTGTCCTGTCTGTTTGCAGCATCCTTTGCTGGGTGTTACTGGGCAGAGGATGCTGGTTGAATGGGAAAAATCCAGCCCCTGCTTCTCCACGCTTAACCAGCGTTCTCTTGCAGGTCTTTGGGCTGGGGAACAAGACTTATGAGCACTTCAATGCCATGGGAAAGTATGTGGACAAGAGACTGGAGGAGCTGGGAGCCCAACGCATCTTTGAACTCGGGCTGGGAGATGATGATGGCAAGTGAGTAGCTTGGAGAGGCTGGTCAGAGCTGGCCAAAGGAGCATGGAAGGGACCTTGGCAGGGGGTTGACTCTGCTGCTGAGACAGAAGTAAACTCTGTAGGGCTAACTGTGGGAGCTGACATCTCTCTGCATGTCTGTTCTTTCTCCCATACACAGATCCCTGTGCGCTTAGAGCATCACAGGGAGTCCTGTGCCTAGTGAAATCCCACATCAGCTTTAAACAGCCATAGCTGTGTACCTGGAGAGCTTTGCAGCTTCTGCCTTTGCCCTGCTGCAGCTTCATGGCTAACCCAACCTGTATGGGTGGGCTCATTCGTCCCTCCATCTCCTTGTGAACTGTTTGTTTTATGGTGGAAGGCAGCAATTATCCAACCTGGACAATGATTTTTTGGGGTTTTTCTGTACATCTCTATGCTCACCTGAACACTCTGCCTTTTAAGAAGGTGACCTAATGCCAGGAGTGGGCAAGGGGGGAGCTCAGTTGGTTAAAGACCAAGCCTGAATAACAAAACCTTCCTCTTTTGCCATGGCTAGCCTGGAAGAAGACTTCATCACTTGGAGAGAGCAGTTCTGGCCAGCGGTGTGTGAGCACTTTGGGGTGGAGGCCACAGGAGAGGAGTCCAGGTGGGTGTGGAAACTTGGGTTCCAGGGAGAAGTGCCACCTTCGAGTGGTGGCAGTGCCCTCAGCGCTGAGCTGCTGTCCCCTTTCCTGCACGTTGCCTCACCTGCCAGACCTGAGGGGACACGTGTGGAACAGAACAGCGAGTGGGCTGTTTGCCCTGAGCCTGTCCTGGTGCCAGTTTGAACCCAGCTCTGGATTTCTGTTCCGGATGGGAGACATGATGGGTTTGGTTCCTTTGTGGGTGGCTTTGCTGGGCTGTGATGCTCCCAGTGAAGCTGATGTTTCCTCTTGTTTTGCGCTTTCTGTATGGTTTACCTGCTCCCTAATGTCTTGAGATGGGGAAAGGGGTGGAATGTGCATTTGTTTTTGAACTGCAGCAAATCTAGCAAATCAGGTGATGGTTCCAGCTGTGCCATGTGATTTCTAGTTTGACTTTTTTCTCTTTTTCTATCTCTCTTTCTCTTTCAGCATCCGCCAGTATGAGCTGGTGGTGCACACAGACATGAACATGAACAAAGTCTACACCGGTGAGATGGGTCGTCTCAAGAGCTATGAGAATCAGAAGCCGTAAGTACCAAACGACCCTGGGCAGGGTGTACATGGGCCAGGCTTCTGCTGATGGATCCTTGATGTTTCTGACCCCACCTGCTACGCAGGCAGCGTCATTTCTCTGATGCAGCCATGTAGCAGGTCTCTGCCCAAGAGAAATGTGCTCATATCTTCACTGGGACTCTCGAGGATTTCACAGTTAACAAATCATTAGTGTTTGAGAAGGTGGCAAGTGTTCACATGGGCTGTTTGGCTGGTAAATATGCAGCATCTGTCTTGAGGTCACTTGGAGCCTTTTCTTGCCCAGGGCAATTAATGCCTGATGGCTGTTTGCAATGTTGTGGGGAGATGAGCTGTATACGTTAATTCCAACCTGAAGCATTTCTTTGAGATGGTGCACTCCACCTGGCCCACTTTTGCATCACTTCTTTTTGCGGGACAGAAGCAGTTGACTGCTGGGCTGTGCTTTGAAGGAAAACAACCTGTTTTCTATGCCAGTGTCGGCAGCAGCAGGATCATAATTTGATTTCTGCCTTGGTGTGCTCTGAAATGTGAGCTGGGACAGCCCTGTGTTTGAATCGTGGGAGGCTGCTCTGGAGGCAGAGGGAACACACCTGGCTCAAGCAGCGCTGTGAGCTGCCGGAGAGTCACCCAGAGAGTGCTTATCTTTCCTTCCAGACCATTTGATGCCAAGAACCCCTTCCTGGCCCACGTCACGGAGAACCGCAAGCTGAACGAGGGTGGAGAGCGACACTTGATGCACCTGGAGCTGGATATCTCCAATTCTAAAATCAGGTAGTTTCCCATGGGAGGCTGCTTTGCTGTTTTGGCGGAGCTGTCTCCGTCGGAAGTGAAGAACAAGGATGTGTCACTGGCCTTGTCCAGCACTTCGGAAAGGGGGTCTTGATCTCATAATTACTTAGCATTGCTCCTCTGAGCTTCTGTACCATGTATTGGGTACCCTGTGGCTGGCTGCCCTGTGCCCCTCCAGAGCTGGCCGGACATACCTGTCCTACCTGAGGAGTCCCAGCTGCAGGAATTCTCTAGGAGTCAATAAAAAAATGAGGGGGAGGTGAGCTATGAAAGAGGGGAAAGCTGGGTATAGTTCCTGCCCGGGTTTGCTTGGCTTAGGTGTATGAGCACAGGGGGAATATAGCCCTGTTCTTAAAAATCTGCTTGCTGGCTTAAATTCCTTTGTGTGTGCTTGTGGGAAAGCCACAAATCCAGGTTGCTTGACAGAACAAAATACTGCAGAGGTTTTGAGTGGCTTTGCTCCTTGGCTGTCGGGGAGCTGGCCTGGCCTAAATTGCTGTTATCTTGGAGGTCCCTTGTAAAAGACCTGGTTCTTAAAACCATTATTGCACAATGGTCCTTTCTGCTGTTACTGCCAGTTTGTTGAAGTCTCTGAATGTACAGGCAGTGTGTAGCAGCCTAGATCTCAGTGTTGTCCTACTGCCCCTTGCTCCAGCCCTCTTGTCTTGTGTCTGAGCAGCCCATGCTTGGCGTGGATGAGAAGCTAGTGCTGGTGTTTATCTGCTCTCCTCCTGCTTTTGTGCCAGGTACGAGTCTGGGGACCATGTGGCGGTGTACCCAGCCAACGACTCCTCTCTGGTGAATCAGATTGGCGAGATCCTGGGCACGGATCTGGACACCATCATGTCCCTAAACAATTTGGACGGTGAGTATGGATCAACCCTGAGCACCGGCAGGTCTCCTTCAGCTGTGGCCTCTGTCCTTCCCACCAGAGCAGGAGCCAGATCACCTTCAGGTCCTGTCAGGCAGCTCCAGGCAAACAGAGACATCCCATGGCCTCTGTGCCATTTGAGCAGCAGTGGCACGGAGCCCTGGCTGAGAGCCCGCTGAAATGGGTCACTTGTGAAACGCGCTCGATGTGCCCATTCAACAACAAATTATGTAACAGCACGCTCCTAATTACAGAGCATCAGCCTGCTGGAACATCCCTCTACCGCAGCAGCCCCTGAGCCTGACGGGGGCTGTCGTGTCTGAGATGCTGCTATTCAGTCCCTGGAGGAGGCACAGGCTGGGGAGCTGAACTGCCAGGGGGAAGCACTTGTGCTGACACAAAGAGCTTTTCTTGGGTGATGTTCCCAGCAGAACTGGCCTCTGGCAGGAGGGAGATGGCAGCTGCTGCCCGTCTTACTCCTGAAACAGTGCAGCCTGACGTGGAGCATCAGAGGTGCTGCCCTAGAGGTGCAAGAGCTGGCTCCTGGTTTCAAGAGCACGGGTGGCTTTCATGCACTGCTGGAGCCTGCAGACCTTGTGTGATGTCCCAGCCTTCTCTGGCCTCACGCTGTCATTCGTGTCCCTGTTACTTTGCTGAACGGAACAGCTCCAGCCTCAGCTGCTGGTGCTGATCCTTCCTGAGGGGATCTGAGCAAAACTGTCCATGGCTGCTGGAGACCGAAGATACTTTTGAGGCCAGATCTGAAGGAGGTGTAAGTGCATTAGGCCAAATTAGCCCTCCTGCATGGCCTGGGAGTGTGCTGGGTGCCTCTGTGCATGGATATCTTGGGGTAGAGAACCTCACTGGGAAGTGTGGGGTATTTTATTTTTGCTGATAAGCTGTCAGGCAGCATCTGTGAAACACAAAAAAAAATGAGCTACTGGGAGATGGAGCTGCCCTATAGCAGAGCTCTTTCAGTGCAGGATTGAGGCTCTGGCCAACAGAC
Source organism: Columba livia (assembly GCF_036013475.1). Classification (NCBI taxonomy): domain Eukaryota; kingdom Metazoa; phylum Chordata; class Aves; order Columbiformes; family Columbidae; genus Columba; species Columba livia. Next base: position 6,130,303 of record NC_088621.1, read on the forward strand.
TGTTTCAGCCCTAGGGCTTCTCTCTCCTCCCAGAAGCCCATTCCCCTGCTCTGTCCCCAGCTCATACACAGCACGGAGCTGCTGGCACAGAATCTCTAACGTAACAGCATGCAGTTGCTGACTTTTTTTTTTTTTAATTTTGTTTTCTCCTGCAGAGGAATCCAATAAGAAACATCCCTTCCCCTGCCCCACGTCCTACCGTACAGCCCTGACCTACTACCTGGACATCACCAACCCACCCCGCACCAACGTCCTCTATGAGCTGGCCCAGTACAGCACGGATGCTGGCGAGCAGGAGCGCCTCCGAAAAATGGCATCGTCTGCTGCCGATGGCAAGGTGGGAGCTGTGGCCATCCCAGCAAAGCTGCTGGGTTCAGCTGGGTGCTGGGGTATCCCCAGAAGGGATGCAGGGCTGCTGGGCACCACATGCAGAGAGCTGAGGGTGTTTGCCAGCCGTGTAGGGAAGTCGTCAGTCGTGTGCCCTCTTTGTTCGCAGGCTCTCTACCTCAGCTGGGTGGTGGAGGCCCGGAGGAACATCCTGGCCATCCTGCAGGACATGCCCTCGCTGCGCCCCCCCATCGACCACCTGTGTGAGCTCTTGCCGCGCCTGCAAGCCCGCTACTACTCCATCGCCTCCTCCTCTAAGGTGAGAGTGCTTCTACGGGGACTGAGGCTGCTTACAGGCCACTTCAGCTCCACAGTGCCACTGTCCTCCCTCTTAGCTGGGTACAGGACACAAGGAATTTGCACTGGTGACACTTTCTGTGAGGGCAGCAGCTTTAGTTATCTCCATGCATGAGAAGAGGCCATTATAGAATCACAGAATCATTTTAGTTGGAAGAGACCCTCAAGATCATCAAGTCCAGTTGTTAACCCAACACTGGCACTAACCCATGTCCCTGAGAACCTCATCTCCATGTCCATTCAACCCCTCCAGGGATGGTGACTCCACCACTGCCCTGGGTGGCCTGTTCCAATGCCCGACAGCCCTTTCCAGGAAGAAATTGTTCCTAATACCCAATCTAAACCTCCCCTGGTGCAACTTGAAGCCATTTCCTCTCATCCTGTCACTTGTTCCTCTGGAGCAGAGCCCGACCCCCCTGGCTCCAACCTCCTTTCAGGCAGTTGCAGAGAGCGAGAAGGTCTCTCCTCAGCCTCCTGTTCTCCAGGCTGAACCCCCCAGGTCCCTCAGCTGTTCCTCATTGCATTTGTGCTCCAATTATTCCAGCTTGCACAGCGTCTGCAGAGGGTTCTGCATGGCAGCCAGCTCCTCTTTACCCACAGGGCTTGGGAGCAAGGTGGCATTTTAGGGGGTGGTCAAGATTCACTCTTCACCCTGTGCCTGAAGCCCTGGGGTTGGTGGCAATTCCAAGGGAAGCTCCACGGTCCTGTGAGGAGTTGGGCACCAGCCCCTCATGTGGGGCATGCTTGGAGGCTTGATATGCAAGGGGAGGAATACCTCACCCAAAATTAACATTAGGTTTAACTTCTCCCTAGCCCTGAGCACAAGGGACTGAGCTGTGGGGTTGCCCAGGACCTCATCTGGGGCTCCCTCTCTGCTTGGCGCTCACATCCCTTCTCTGCAGGTTCACCCTGACTCGATCCACATCTGTGCCGTGACGGTGGAGTACGAGACCAAGACGGGACGCGTGAACAAAGGGGTGGCCACCAACTGGCTCAAGAACAAGGTGCCTAACGAGAAAGGGAACAACTCCCTGGTGCCCATGTACGTCAGGAAATCGCAGTTTCGTCTGCCCTTCAAATCCAGCACGCCTGTCATCATGATTGGACCTGGGACTGGCATAGCCCCCTTCATCGGCTTCATCCAGGAGCGGGCCTGGCTGAAGCAGCAAGGTGAGCGCCCAGGAGCTCCCCTGGGGGTGGATGCTGCAGAATGATGCTCTGCGGAGCCTGTCGGTGCCATTGGAGTATGGCTTGTGCTGCTCACATTGCTGACGGTTCTAGCAAAAAGCAGAGACGGTGGAGCAGGGTGAAGAGCAGCTCTGTGTTTGTGCCCAGCATGAGCATGCTCTGTCCTCCTCTCTTGGCCACAGAGGATGTTTTGGGGGGCAGATAAACCTGAGCCTGTTCTCTGACCTCTGCCACTGCGTCTCCAAATAACCACAGTCATGTCACTCAGACTCATTTCTAAAGCTTGTGGGTACTCTGGGAATCGAAGTCTCGAGGGTCCCCTCGCAGTGACCCAGCTTTGCCTCCCCTGGGTTGGCAGGATGAGGGGAGGGCTGTGTTGGGGCTGCAGGGACCCAGCTGACAGGTGCTGTGTGACTCTGCAGGCAAAGAAGTGGGTGAGACGGTGCTTTACTACGGCTGCCGCCGTGAGCATGAGGACTACCTGTACCGTGAGGAGCTGGCCCGCTTCCATCAAGAGGGAGTCCTCACCCAGCTCAATGTTGCCTTCTCCAGGGACCAGGCTGAGAAGGTACTGCTCTAGTCCTGCAGCTGCTTCCCCGTGCTGCCCCCCATCTCTCTGTCCCTCTCAGCTCACCCTACCTTGTTTCCTGCCAGGTTTATGTCCAGCACTTACTGAAGAAGAACAAGGAAAGCATCTGGAAGCTGATTAATGAGAGAAATGCTCATATCTACGTGTGCGGGTAAGCCCTGTGGCACAGATGGGACTTTGGGAAAACATTCCTACTCTTGGGGAAAGGAGTGTGATTTAGTTTACCCACTTGTGTGTTACGAGCCCTGTGAAGGTTACACTGTCCTTTCGCTAGGGGAGGGCAAGTGGCTCGGTAGAGGGGCTGGGGTGGGTGTCCAGAAGTGACCGGGGGTCTGTGGCTTTGACGTGTCACCCCTTTGCTCACACTCCCCTTGTTTCCAGTGATGCTCGCAACATGGCCCGGGATGTGCAGAACACCTTCTACGAGATCGTGGCTGAGTTTGGGAACATGAGCCAGCCCCAGGCCGTGGACTACATAAAGAAACTGATGACAAAGGGCCGGTACTCGCTGGATGTCTGGAGCTAAGAGCGAGGCTGGCGGGGCCAGGGAGAGAACAGACCCCAGGCGTGGGTCTGTGGGAGGTGGAAAGTGCCTGCTGTGGGTGACAGTGTCGTCCCCTGCCCACAGCTACCTCAGTGTCACTCCCAACCCCTCCTGGGCCACATACAGCCCCCCCAGAGCGGGCTGTGTTCCTGAATGGGTGGAAGGGGTTGGGAGAGGCAGGGGTGTGTAGCTCAGGCTCTTGTCCAGGAGCCGCGGTGCCCCTGACACCCCCAGGGAGCACCCAGCGTTTGCCTTGAGGTCAGGGGCTTGACTGATGTGGGGCAGGAGGGACATGTGCCAGGGGGGCTCTGGGCACCTTCCCTGAACATGAGATGTTGCCTTATCCCCGCAGCTGGAGCCCCCCCTGGCCTGCCAGCAGGGACAGTCTGGGGACAGCAGCCCCTGTGACACAGGTTTGGCGTGAGGGCACAGCATGGGGCAGCGATCTGTCCTTGCCCCCCTCCTGCCCTCTGTGGCCATCTCTAGACTAGAGACGTGGGGCTGGCATCTGGCTCTGGGCTCAGAGCTGCCCCAGGACCCCGTAGGCACCTGCTCCTTTCCCCTGCTGCCCCCCAGCACGCAGTAGGGGGGATGGCTCTACTCCCTTCCAGAGGACACCCGGCTTTAGGGGGGTGAGTCTCAGTCTGGGGGGTTTCTGCTCGCTCCCTGGGGTCCTGCAGCCGGCAGCTCCCCCATGCCCAGCCTCTCCGTCATGCTGTACGGTTATTTTTTTAAAATACTGTTTTTATTTCAACATCTTTGTGATTTAATCATGGAAAAAGAAAAACAACAACAACAAAAAACCAACTTTCAGGCTGTCCAATGACTGTAAATTATTTAAATACATTTGCCCTTGGAATAAAAATACTGTTTCCATAGTTTGCTTCCTGCCCTCCCTCTGCTTGGGAAGAAAGAGGTGGAGGAGCGATGGCTGCGAACCAGGAGGAAACCTGGGGTACAGGTGACAACTCAGGGTTTGGGCTGAGCTGGTGGCTGGGGACCGTCCCTGGCAGGGTGCTGGGGCCAGAAGCAGGGGGTGGATGGCTCAGGACCCACACAGAGCTGTGCTGGACCTGCTCTTTGGTTCCCAACACTTGCAGAGGCTCCCAGCAGTGGATGGAGCGTCTCTTCCCTGGTCTCCAAGGTCCCCAAGTCCTGCTGGGTGTCCCCCTGGCTCGTTGGGCAGCTGCAGCCCCTGGCCGGGGCTCGGAGGGTTGTGGGAGGCAGCTGGCAGCTCAGTGCGCTCTCCTCTGTCCCCACCGCACCCCGGGCTCATATGGGGACACCTGGACGTGGCTTTTCTTCCCTCCTGCTGCCACATTGTGCCCAGAAGAGCCAAAACTGCAGCGTACAGAAGCTGTTTTCAGACCACCCCAGTGCCCTGAGGCAGCACCTTCCCTTTATTTTGACATATGCATCCTCCAGAGATGTGAGGCCGGGTGCTGGTCCCAGTTCCAGGCTGCTGCTGGTGCCACACACGGCTCCTCCATCTCAGCCCCTGTGGCTTGAAGTGGGAGAAGAACCGGGGTAAGATGTCTTGTGGAAACCAGCACTTGTGCTGAAGCCAAGGGGGCAGCCAGGGCAGTGATGGCCCACAGCCCATGAGATGTGAGGGATCTTCATCCCCTGGGGCTGCAGGGCTGGGGAGGGAGATGGGGGATCCTGGTGTACCCCAGGAGCTGGGTGGGAGGCAGCTATCAGCCCTGGATCCTTGTCCCTGTCCTGAGCAGAGCTGGGCTCGCCCCAGAAAAACCATCCCAGTAAGTGCCTTCGGGGCAAAGGGAAGGGGAGCAGCTGTCCCAGCTCTGGAGGAGGAAGGTTGGAGGGCGCTCCTGCCTTGGGGTGAGTGACTCAATCAAGCACCACAGTCTATTTGTGAGCTCTGTCCCACACCCAAGCTTCCAAAGAACAGGGTGAAACACTAGAGTCTGGACGGCATCGAGGGGATGGGAGATGGAGCTGGTGGGGGAAGAACAGTCCTGGTCCCCCACGCTGCACCCCCGGCTTCAATTCCGCTTTGTGTCTTTGTTCTTGTTCTGAAACTTCTGGTGGACGACGCGGAGGGTGGTGAAGAAGTTCCCCAGGAAGAGGATGAAGAAGGGGAGGCCGCACATGAGGACCTGCGGGAGCCGCAGAGGGTGGGGGTCAGCAGGAGGGACATGCATTGGGCACCCCCCATTCCAGGGCAGCCCCCGGCACCCCCATACCTGCCACTCCTTGCACTCCGGGTGCTGGAGCATGCGGAAGAGGGTGATGGCATTGTAGAGCTGCCAGAACTGCAGGAGAGAGGAGATTTAGAGAAGTTTCTGCTTTCAAAGGCTCAACCCTCTGCTGATGTTCATCCAGGTGCTCCCTCTGGGCACAAAATCCCCCACAGCCCTTGCCCGAGGCCAGTTTGCCCCAGCACACAGTGAAACCCCCCAAGCTTGGGGCCAGAGGATCACAGCTGGGACACATGCCCCTTTTGTGCCACCTTGGGGAGCCCAACAGCCAGGACGAAGCCTCAGACCAGCCTCCTGCTTTTGGCCGTCAGCCTAAATGATCTGAGCAGGGAAGAACTGGACCTTCAGCAGCAGCTCAAAAGCTGAAGGTCCAAAGGGTTTGGGAAGGGTTCTTGGAGCCAGTCCCTCGGATGTATTTTGCACATTACTTGAGCATTTGACAGAACTACCCCAAGTCCTCCCCATCCCACCAGCTGAGTCGTGGAGGAAAGAAAGGGTTCAGTCTTCACTGAAAGTGTTTCCCTGCCCCTGGCATCTGTGTCACTTGGCTGCAGCAGCCTGCGGGGACCTGTGTGATGTCCAGAACACCAGCGCAGCCGGGAACGTGGCATGACCAGCTCCCACCCGTGGCTCTGGCAGGCCCACAAGGCAAAGGGTGCGCACTCACGTGCCCGAAGAAGAGGAAGGGAAGGAGGAAGGTGAGGCCTCTCCACATCCAGGACTGGAAGCCCTCTGCAAAAGAGGAAGGTTTGCGTGGGGACCCCAGAATGCGGGGGACCCAAGCACGTGGTGTCACAGGCTGGGGAGGTGACAGCCCACAAATAGGTGGGGTGTGGAAGGGAGGTTTTCTGTCTGTGAAGCAGCTTCCTGGAGGAAGCTTGGATGTTGGGAGCCACAGCTGCTGCCACCTCGCATCCCAAGGAGCCACCCATGGGCTGATGGCCCCAGGAGAGCAGGAGGAGGGGACATCCAGCCTACGGGATGCTGCCACCTCACAGGAGGTGCTGCTTTCGGAGCTGTGGCTTTATGTGTAGCTTTTACCATTTCTGCCACTGATAAATGGCAATTAAATTAACTGTGACACAAAAATAACTGTCACCATTGCCTTTAACAGAAACCACAGCTCCCAGTTAGCCTGGCACCAGTGTGGTGCTGGGAGGGAGGCTGCCAGCAGCCACAGGCCCTGCAGCAGGTCCAGTTGGACTAGGATCAACCAGTAAGGGAAAATCCCAGCTTACCCACAGTCAGGTCCATGTTGTGCCTCTCGCCCAGCGCCCGCAGCCGGTACAAGCACCCGCTCTGATAGTAGTACTGGAGGAACTGCACAAAGCCTGCAGGGACAGCGTGGTTGCACTCAGCATCGTCCCCTGGCCACAGCATCAGCCCCGCTCTGAGGTGACACTGTGCACAAGGATCATCCCAGCGCTGGGGTGGTGGGAAGAGGCCAAGGGAAAACCCAGGTGACCAAGGGCTGCAAGCAGCCGCGGTCCTTGTCACACATGGCAGCACTTACTCTGATACATGGAGAAGGAGAGGAACTGGTTCCTGAACATCTGGTACATGAGCCCGTCTGGCCTGGGGAGAGACAATAGTGGCTGGGGGACGTGGGGCTGCGAGGGGACACAGCCAGCCCTGCTGTCACACAGCCAGGGTGAGGACACACTGTCTCATCCCAGCACCACCAAAACAGGGGCTTGAGGAGGCCACAGGAATGCTCAGAGGGCTGGAACACCTCTGGAGACATCCCAGGCCAGGCTGGACGGGGCTCTGAGCAACCTGAGCTGGTGAAGATGTCCCTGCTCACAGCAGGTGTTGCACTGGGTGACCTTTGAAGGTCCCTTCAACCCAAACTGTTCTATGATTCTGTTAGACCACAACACCCACAGAGCAGAACCATGGCTGTTTGCCACAGCCCAAGCAGACAGGCGTCTCTACAGCCAGGGGACAAGGGGACACAGACTCACCAGGTCAGCATGACACCCGAGAGGAAGGTGGAGATGTAGTGATGGAAAACCCACCAGCCTTTGATTCTGGAAGGACAGACACAGGCAAGAGGCATCAGCTCTTGGGCATGAATCATGACCCAAACGTGCACCAGGAGCAGGGCTGGTTATGAAAGGGCTGTGTGAGGAGCAGGAGCTTCCGGTCCGGGCTGCACCCAGGGGCTGGCGCTGCTCTGACCGCCACTCCACCTTTCCACACCACCTCCACACGGAGCTCGTCATCGGGGTTGGCTACACACCCTGAGTAGGAGGGAGCTGCTCCCTTGGGAAGTGTGGAGCTACATGGTGGGTCCCAGCTCCCCAGCCTTGTAGAGAAGGACCAACTCACTGCACAGCCCCCTCCCCGAGCCCAAGGGACTCACTTGGATCCGTTGTTGATCAAGATGCTCTCCCGGATGGTGAGGGTGCAGTAGTACCACACCAGAAGGAAGTTAAAGACAGCGTCTGTCACCCTGGTGGGGAACAAAACGGGGTGTCAAGGGGTGTCACTTCCAGAGCAGTGGCCAGATCCTTTGTCAGGATATTTCAGGATGGCAGAGGAGGACGTGGGGGCCCTGGGAGGAGAACTCTGCCCAGCACTCAAGCCAGACTCACCTGGAGTTGAGGAGGAATCGACAGGAGAAGGACAGGATGAATAAGATGATGGTGAGGTAGAGCTTGAATTTCTCATACTCATCTTTATACGCAAACCTGCAGGAAACAAGGATTGACATGGAGCAAGGTGGCTGCTGGAAGTCTCTGTCCTCCCACCCCACCTGGCGGGACAAAAATGATATTCTGGTGGGAACCTGTGGGACACGCTCAGGAAAAACCCCATCCCTGGGTATTTCTGAGAGGAGAGCACTCCAGGCTGCCTTCACACAGGTATGAGACCTTCAAGACACCCCAAGCCACACCAACCAGGTGGGTTGGCCCAGAGGGCTCTGGGAAGGTGGGCAGGTTGGTGTCTGGTCAGCTCTTCAAGGGGGAGCCTGGGGAGGGGACAGGGGCTCCTAAGTGGCACCTGCGGCATTAGTGTCCCCACGTGTGGGGGGATCTCATGGGTCAAAACAGGCCACTGGTGTTTCCCCACAGGTCTGGCTCTCCAGGGAGTCCCTGACACAGGGGACAGCCAGTCACGGCTTCGGTGCAGGATCCTGTTCAGCTTGTCAGAGCTGATGGTCCATTCCAGCATGGTGGAAGGTGCCTAAGGCGGAATTGAGGCGGTGGCTGGTTCTGGCCAAGGCAGCAGGGGACAGCCCGGGCAGGGAATGTGCACCAGCCGCATCACGGCAGCCACGTGTCTGCACATGCGGCAGCTCAGCCCGGGAGGAGCTGATGTTTCCTGGTGACACGGGGATTCCAAGCCAGGCAAAGCACATGGCGGCGGTGACGAAAGGGACATACTTGGCCTGCTTGCTGAGCAGCGTGACGTTCACGTTCCCGAGCACCAGACTGAGGTACAACCTGTGGAGAGAGCAGAGCTGTCAGGATGGCCGCCTGCCCGGGCAGCGCTGCCGCGGGGCGAGGTGAAACCATCCCCCTGGTGCCACCACTGAGGCGGCGGGGCTGAGAACCAGCCCCCAGCTGTTTTCCACTCGGAGCTGCCAAGTGACATGACTGGCACGAACGCGCTGGCATCTCCTCCCAAGGGCAGGGGGACAGGCGGCCGAGCACCTCCCCAGCTCCCGGGGGCGCTTGCCAGGGCTCCCCTGGCACATGGCCACAGTTCAAGGGCAGGTGAAGGGCAGGAGCAGGTTGGGGAGCGAGGGGGGACCAGGGCAGCGCTGCAGCCTGGCTCCTGCCCAGGCATCCTGCAGGGAGCCTGAGTGTGACACCACGCTGTGACACCGCCGGGAGCAGGGTGACAGCCGGTTTGTGTCTGGTGTCTCACCCAGGGATCAGAATCACAGACTGGTTGGGGCTGAAGGGACCTCTGGAGATCGCCCAGTCCAACCCCTGCTCACACAGCGTCACCAGAGCAGATCACACAGGGTCATGTCCAGGCGGGTTTGAATGTCTCAGAGAAGGAGACTCCACACCCGCTCTGGGCAGCCTGTTCCAGGGCTCTGGCACTTCAAATGAAAGAAGTTTCTCCTCATATTCAGATGGAACCTCCTGTGTTTCAGTCTGTGCCTGTTGCCCCTCATCCTGTTGTTGGGCACCACTGAAAAGAGTCTGGTCCTTCCTCTGACACCCACCCTGGAGACACTGATCATCACTGATAAGATCCCTCTCAGCTTCTCTCCAGGCTGAACAGCCCCAGCTCTCTCATGCACCCCAGGTACCATTGGCCATGGCCACAAGAGCACATTGCTGACTTACCCGTTCTTCTTTGGCAGATAGGCCTCCATCTCAAAGAAAACATTTTGCCTCTCTTTTATGAGGCTCTGGGTCTCTTGGATGGACTCCTGCTGTTCGGGACTCACTTGGGCTTTGCATCTGGGAAGGAAACACAGATGCTGGCATCAGGAGAGACTCCGTAACACAGTCAGCACGTGCTGGCACCCGATACGGGACTGTCTTGGACAAGGACGCCCCAAGGACAGCGAAGATGGGCTGAACGCAAGTCCCCGACTCCAGCTGCAGGGTGAGCTCCTCTGGCAGGCAGGGATGTGGCTCAAGAAAAGGGAGCAGGAGCGAGAACGAGGGGAGGCCAGACAGCTCTTCTCATCCCCGAGGAAGGGTGGAGAGAGCTTTGTGTGGGGCAGGGGCATTCAAGTTACCTGCAAAACCCTTGCAAGCTCTGAGCTGCAAACAAGGCTCAAACCCAGGGCAGATGACAGGGAAGCTGAGGAAGATCCGCCTGGGTGAGTCCAGACCTCCACAGCACTTTGCAGTAACATTTATACTGGAGGCAGAGCTATGCGATGAGTTCAATATTGCTGCTCTCCCACCCCACGCCGTCACAGGACACCAACTCACTTTTTGAGGGCCAACGACAGCTCCTTCAGCCGCTTCTTCTGCCGTGAGATGGAGCTGGAGATTCCATCCTGAAGCTTGGTTAGCTCCTCGAGTTTCTGCTTGTACAGCTTGTGATTATCCTGGGAAGGAAAAACCGACATGCATTACAGCTGCCTGCCCAGCCATCCCTGTCCTCAGGTCCCCTTCGGGGACATCTGTTGATGCTTCTGTTAAAAATTGTCTCTAACTTCACTTGTATGACAGCTGGGTGAGACACGGGGTGGCTGCAGGAGGCCAGGCGTGTTTGGGGACAGCCCGCAGCCGTCCAGGTTTGGGGACAGCCTGCAGCCGTCCCTGCTTCTGTGGGGGCAGAAGAAGCTGCTGGGGGCGTGCATCCCCAATGCCAAGGAAGTTTATCTATGGGCACAAACCACAGCACAGTCTGGTCCTGCCCTCACACACAGATTGTTTCCAGCCCTGCTCCAGCTGTGAAATTCCAGCAACATGGTCTCACTCCAGGGATGCTCCCGTGGCTGGGAAACCATTGACTGTGGGATGGAATGGAAAGACTTGGGGAAAAAGCGGTGGCTTCAGCTGCCGGGACAGGACAAGTGGCTCTCCCTGGCCGGAGGCTCATGCTATCCCGACTGGGGAGCTCCATCCCCAGCCCCCCGGGAGGCTGGAGGAGCCCGTCAATGAGCCGGACAAAGGGGACGGACTTGCGGTGGGGCTGTGGCCAACTGTCCCCGCTGCTCGTGTGGCAGTAACCCAACCGCACCTGGGGACGGCTGGGTGCCATTCTTCGCTATATTTAGAAAGGAGAGGAGAGAGCACGCTGGATCAATGGTCCGTCTTGTTCAGGTCAGCTAGAAAACAGCTTCGCCTCGACCACAGGCAGCCACCTCCAGCAGGGAATTAAATGCTTCTTGCAACAACCCTTGGACTAGACCTTGACGCGCACACATTTTAGCCTCCGTAGCTCTTATCAATCACTTTATCAGCAAATCTCAAAGCTGTTCCCAAAGGAGAAAGGTGAAAACAAGACGCAGAAGAGGGAAGCAACTCGTTCTCCCTCCGGTGACAAGCAGTGGTAGGGTGGGAACAGACCCCAGACAGCCCCAGCTCTCCCACCTGTGATTTATGGCCCCGATCTCCCAAGGGACGTTCCCTGCTCAACCAAGCTTTCCTGCTCCCATCTGGAGTCACCTCCTTCTCTTGCTCTGGAGTTAACAGAGAGCAAGCAGCTTTTGGGACAGCTCCTTTAGCTGTGCTGGGGTCTGAGCGCCACGCTCGGGGACAGCCTGGTTGAGGAGCCACCCCAGGGGAAGGTGCCCAAAGGACAGCACTGTCACCCCGCGGGGTCCAGCACCGCATGGCTGCACGCAGGGTTCAAAGCAGGCAACCCGGGACACCCACACAACCCCTGTGGAGCAAGAGGAGGTTTCTCAAAGCCTCCCTTGCCCCACAGCTGTGGTGTGCCCGCAACAGGATCCGCTCTGCCCCGCTCCCGAGGGAGAACGCAAGGGGAAAGGGAACTGGTGCAGATGCAGCCCGTGGATCTGAACGGCAGCAGACATTGGCCAACCTTTCCCTGGGGTGACCCCGCACTGAGCCGAACCTGCCCACTCCTTCCCCGGCAGCCAGCGCCCGGGGATTACACAAAGCAGGTGGAAATGTCACCGACACCAGTCACCTTCCCGGCACAGAGCCCCCGGCACCGGAGGGAGGGTGCCCAGGGTGGAGGCATCGGGACAAGGTGCCCAGCTGTGGCGTGGCCGGATCCCCGGCTGTCCCACTCCCCTGGGAGCCTGGCTTCGGGTTTGCTAAAGCTGGGCTTAGAAGAGCGATAAGGAGCGTGAAACAGCATCGCTCCCGACCGTGCTGCTCCCCCCTCAAACCCCCGGAGCTCTCCCGTCCCCACGGCCACCCCGGGCTGGGCAATGACACCGACCAGCCCCCGGCTCCAGTCAAACCCGCCCGGCCGTGCCCGGCACAGCCCGGAACCCCCTTTCCCAGGGGCACAAGGGCTCGTTTGTGCGTCGGGACCGGGGGCCGGGTCACCCCGGTCCCCGTTCGGGTGGCAGTAACCCCGCCGTTGAGAGGGATCCCCGCCCCGCCGCAGCTTCACGATCGCCCCCGCGGTGCCTCGGGGGAGCCCTGATGCAACCGCGGCCACGAGCCCGGTGGCCGAGGTGACGGCCCGCGGAGCGTCCCAGGGTGTCCGGTACCTGGATGCGCTGGTAGCCGTCCTGCAGCTCCTCCCACTCCCGCAGGCACTCGGCGGCCGAGGCCACGCAGGCCATGGCGGCGACGGCGGCGTGAGCGGCCCCGGCCCCGGCCCCGGCCCCAGCCGCGGCGCTGGGCTGCGCTGGGCGGCCCCGCCTCCCGCCCCGCTTCCGGGCACGCCCCGCTGGGGGCGGGATAAGGGGCGTGGTCAGGCGTGGGGGGCGTGGTCAGACGTGGGGCCGTGACCACCTTTATTCTGTTTTCTTTATAAATAGCGGTGTGGAATAAGGAGCGATAAAATAAAGCAGCGCGTTCTGCCCGGTGCGCAGGGGGAGTCAAGGGGTCGGTCTGCTGACAGCTCAGGTGGTTTTGGTGTGAATTGAGCCCAGAATGGTAAAGGCAGGTTGGCTCCGTCACTGAGCACATATGTTTGAATTACAAAATTGGGAGCAAGGGGGAAAAATCTAAAATGAAAATGCCCGGTAAATCTTTAGCACAGAGAGCAAGGACGCATTCCTGTGTGATCTGCTCTGGGTGACCCTGCTTTAGCAGGTGGGTTGGACTGGATGATCTCCAGAGGTCCCTCGTCAGGAGGATGGAGCCAGGCTCTTCCTGGTGGCCACCAACCATAGGACAAGGCGCAAAGGATACAAACTGAAACACAGGAGGTTCCACTTAAATATGAGAAGAAACTTACTCTCAGTGAAAGTAACAGAGCACTGGAACAGGCTGCCCAGGGAGGTTGTGGAGTCTCCTTCTCTGCAGACATTCCAACCCGCCTGGACACCTTCCTGTGTAACCTCATCTGGGTGTTCCTGCTCCATGGGGGGATTGCACTGGATGAGCTTTCCAGGGCCCTTCCAATCCCTGACTTTCTATCATTCTGTGATTTCAACCCCAAACATTCTGTGTGAAAGCTTGGGAGTGTTTTCTGTAACGTTTTATTTTGTAATGCCAACATGAAGAATTCACAGTGCAGTAGGACAGAGGACAGTATGAGTTTAGGTTTAACATAAAAGAATTGGTGCATCAAAGTTACCAGCCATGCCAAGTGGTTTGGTTGTTGTATTAGGAGGTGTTAAGTAAACGTGGTCTTGACAGACAACCCAGCCAGCGAGTCTGTGACACGCTGTGTCCGTGGGCAGCTGAGAAGGCACACACAGAGAGGAGGAACTTCTGAAACAGGGAAATTCTGTTTCACCTTCACCAGCACCTTCTGCAGCACAGATAAGTTTCCCAAATGGCTTCAAAACGTGATCCCAAAAAATATGGAGGTAAAAAGGAAAGTATTTCCTTTACGCTAAGATCTGTTTTTCAAACAAGAGTTCAGGTAACTTCCTACCAACACGGTGGCTCAAACAGTAAAAAGCTTTTTCCTGCTGGCTGTTCTCTTTGCTACCTGTCAGTAATTTAGTTCAGAGAAGTCTGTGAGTGTCACCCCATAGACTTTGGTCTCCCAGTCTAAGAGCTGTTTCACAAAGCCCCGGTGTGGTATCACATTCATTTTGCACTCCAGAACATAGTACCAAGCTTTCTGTAAAAAGAAGAAAAGCAAAAGAGTGTTAGGAATTTGAACTGAAAGTGCATTTGGGGTGTTTACACAAAGGAGCTACACTTACGAAAGACACACTTTGTATTTACTCCCTGTGTTGGACAGCAAGAACTTGCAGATAGCACTTTGCTACCAAAGCAGGGACAGACTGGATGAAGATGTGAACTTCAGAGAAGCCTGTCACCTCCACACCCCTCTCCTGGACATGAGGAGAGCTCAGGCTGCTTTCCCTACCTATCTTGCATTATTTTACACTGATGGAGCAATGCAGTCCTGGATTTTCTACCCTAAAATGTTTTTTCTTCTATGGGTGATAAGCAAAGCAGTGAAGCATCAGCTGTTCACAGGTAAGCAGCAAAGGTTATCATGTTTCCCGATTGGTGTGACCTGTTGTGGCAGAGCAGCTATGAAACTCCAGTTATCCCACTGCATTAATTACGGACACCTCAATTATTTGTTAATTCCATGTAATCAGTTAGGAACTCTGCTACACACAGGGCAGATCCACTTGGATTATTCCGCTTTACTCCAGTGGCATCCTTGGGTTTGCCCAGTAGTGCTCATCTTCCTGCCTTTAAAACTGACTGGCCCCCTGCACTTGGGAGGATTGCTTAAGCATCACGAGACCAAAGGTTAGAAGATAGCGTGCCACTGATTTGTTTTTCTAATCTCAGTGATTCTGCAGGTTCCGAGGCTGATCTTCTAATATTTACTCCCCTGGGCCCACGCTGTGGATATCTGTAGTTCCCCTGAACTCAACAGATCTACTCACATATCAGTTACCCATAGAATAAGGGGCTGCACATCCCAAGTCCGCCTTCCTTTTGCAATATCCATGTCTTTCGAAGCTTTCAAAGATCTTTGCCTAGACTGGGTGAAGGATCACACAGCAGCACACGCTGCTGTTGTCTGCAAGAAACAAGCTTGTCTGCCTGGGTAATCCCCTGGGAAAGCTTTGTCCAGCCAGCCACAACACGCCACTGCGCTGTCAACCTTTTCTTCTTCTATTTTTTGGCGCTTAGTAAAATGCTGAGATCAGCCTGTTGATCTCAAGAGAAACTGCAAGGATCAGCCTTTGACTTTTGCACTGCGGTTGCAAGCACCTCCAGTAATTTGGTGTGCGAGGGAACGGTTATCAGCGTGCAGGAGCAATCACACCCAGCATTAGAAGAAGAGAGAATATAGTTTCTGCAGCCCTGTTGGCACGTTCAACCCGAAACTACCCCTTGGCACACAGCAATGGCAAGACATTTCCTCTCATATTGCAAATGTTTGCACAAAATCAATTAAATGATTAGATACAGGCCCAGCTTCAGTGGAGCTGGGATCAATCCTTTCAAGCTCCCAAGGGAGGAAACACTTCCCAGACAAGAACAAGGTTTTTAAGGAGGGACTTTTCAGTTCTCATGCGCTGTGTGAAGCAGGTACCAGGAAATGGTGCCCAGAGCAACGCGATGCTCGTGCGCTGTGTGCAAAGGAAACAAAACCCAGCAGCTGGGGAGAGGCCACCAGGCTATTGCACAGCCCGGCCACTCTCAGCCATCGTTAATTATTTTTCTTACGTTACTCAGAGCTGTGGAACACAGTGTACTGGCCAATTAACCTGTACATCCCTCCTGGGCTATTATTATCCCGTTCCTGATTTCTTTACAGTCCTACCTGTGGGAAGGGATTGCTTCTGGAGAAACAAAATAGGATTTTGGAAGAAGCCAGTGCTGCTGAGCTCAGTGGTAAATCAGAGTCCTGCAAGCACTGCGTTCTGAATTTCCCTGTAATCCCATGGTATTAAGAGATGGGATTAACTCCAGTAGCTTCCAGATACTCAGTTTCTGAGAGCAGAAATTGTAAGATATGTAACCACATCTTTCTTTTTATAGCCCCATAGTTAGGTAGGGAAATGCAAGAGTATCACAGGTGCCAGGGTAAGGACTCACAGATCCAAAATCACACTTAATCTACCTCCTTAATGGTATAAAGAAGATGCAACCTCATATAATCTGCTACATTATCAGATGGATAGTCTCCATGAAAGCACAGATAATGTATTTCTAATTACTACGGTAATGAGGCTTCAGAAACAGAAATAAGCTGCAGACCCAGTCAGTGTCCGTGGGAAATACACCAGTGACATACCTTCAGGGAAAACTGGTGGGAATGGATAAGATAGGCCATGATTGCTGTGCTGCTCCGGCTTATTCCCAGTTTGGAGAACACCAGCACTGCTCCGTGTTCCAGCTGAGCGTCTGAGTAAAGAAATGCCAATCGCAAATTAGTGACCTGGGAAATCAAGCTCCCAACGGTAGAGTCGGGCTGTGGTTCAGTGACAGCTGACAGGCTGGCAGCCTGAGCGACAGGAGCCCTCACGAACCCTGACAGCAGCAGATGGGCACTGCCAGCTACAGTTTCTGTAAGCGTTTGCCTTTCTTATTATAAAAATCCACAGAGTTAAAATGTGGCTTTGAAGACCAGACCCAAATGACAATGACTAGCGAATGCTTCATCACAGATTAGTGTCAGATTTACATCAGATAACTGAAGAAGAGTGGCCTACTGTGCCCTATCAGCTGCACTCAGCATCACTTCAGCCGATCAATCTCCTCCCAGGAAGGTTTAAAGGTACTGAAATTTCTGATGAACACAAACCTGTTTGGGAGGACTCAGATCTCAAACTGGCGACGACTTGGACTTGAAACCCTTGCTACTCCATGGGGGTCACCACTAGGAAACTTGTACCTGCTGATTTTTATCTTTTTTAGGGAACTGATTTTGTCATGTTTTTATGACGGATACTTTGCAGTGAGTTGCTAAGATCAGCAAACTCATCTTCCACAAAAGCCAAGCCCACTTGGCTTTAAGAGGATGCTGTCACACTTACCCACATTGACTCTGCTAACTACGCCTGAAAGATTCTGTATTTCATTAGTAACCTTTTGAATTCTCTCCCTCTCTCTCCAGAGCAGACAGCATGACATGTTTTTGGAATACTCCAGAATTCATAGGGCAAAGCCTCTTCTTTTAGTGCTACCAAGAGGTTGTCGGGTTTTGTGTTTTGGTTTGGTTTGGTTTTTTCTTTTTCTTCAAGCTCTAATGCAGAGTTTTCTGACTTATTTCTATCATGACACATTGATTGGTTCTGTTCTAAAACCTGAGCAGAAATGGCCTCACTCCAACATACACCCAGCACAAGGATTTCCACACTCTGAGAGTATGTGGAGAGCTTTAGTCTGGTGTTCACCCATAACCATTCCAGTTTCAGTAATCGACACTAAACTATCAAGTAAAAGTACACACTTCCACAAGAACTACAGCTAATAAACATTTATAGTTTGTTCTGGAAACTTCTCCCAAAATTATGTGAGAAAGACACTGACTCCTGAAATCATAGTGGGAAAAAAATGGGGCAAAATGAAAGGCAAGTAAGTGGATTTTGATATTTGGGTTTCAATGCAGGCAAATCATCAAATTCAGTTCAGGACTACAAAATTATATCCTCAAATATTGTTTCCTTGTTTCTTTGTTTGTGTCCAGTTGTCATTTCTTATGTTGTACTTAGATTATAAGGTCTGTGGGGATGGGGTGATCTTTTGCTTCTGGGTCTGTATGAGACAGTTCAGCAGGGCCTTGGTCTGTAGCAGGTGTTCTTTCATAAGCGTGATAAAAGATAACGACACGGTTGGACACCCCCACAGAATGGAGCTGCGGGAGCTGTGTCTGCTGTGCTGCTGCAGGCACTGAGCTGGAGACTCTTGTTTTTTTCTTGCCCTCTCTGATGTAATCAGCTGAAGGTGGATTTATGCCGTCCAACCTGAAAGTCCTCCTCAGCTCTATCGTGGTTTTGCACTGCAAATCACAAAGATTAGCAGCATCTTGCGGTGAGTTCTCCAATGCATGTTACACTCGTGTTCAAATAAGGCTCTGGTTGTTAAAGATTTGGGTTGGTAAGAGTCAAAAGGTTGTATTTAAGAACAAAACGAGGGAATTATATGAAGCCCTGGTAGACATCCTACAGCAAAGCCTTCTCAGACCTACTGGAAAGCTCATTATTCTCGGTGAGTGAGGTATTATTTAAAGTGAGTAGGAACATCAGAGTTAGATGCCCTGTAAAATCTCCCTGTCCATCAGGCTGGTTAGTAAGGCAGCTCTGGTATCTATCAGGGTGTGGGCTTGCCTGGGAGTGTGCCGATCTCCACAGATTACGACCCTCCTGCCTGAGCTTCCTGCTGCAGTCACTCCCATCTAATATCCCAGAGTGAGCAAGGTCTCAGGAATTCCAGAACAGGAACAACTCACCTATGAAATGTGAAATGGTGGCGAAAGAAGAAAAAAGATCTGCTTCAATTGCATCTGGAACAGAAATATGGAGGTAATTGTCTCCTTCTGCAAACCTGGAAAAAGAGCAGACAGTGTGACATGGACCAGAGAAGCAGCTTTGAAAAGATGTGTTTGTTGGAGGCAAGCTGATAATCTTGTTTGCTGTTATACGTGTGAGCTTTTCATCATCATCATCATTAACATTATGATAAGGGATTTGTTATGGTAAGACACGGAGGTTCTTGTAATATGGAACCAGGTTAATTACTGATTTACCATTCCACAAGGTATCAGCACCGATGTTTTAACCTACAGCTTCCCTTCCTTCCTCTGGGAGCTAAATAAGAACAGATGAACTGAGAGCAAGAGTGCCTTCACAGCATGTATGCTGGCAGTTTTGTGAACATAGCACCCCAGCTCACTTCATGTGGTTTTCTATGACCTCCTCCTCCCACAAGCTCAGAGAACGCAATTCAGAGAATTAATGGAGCAGAATGTTGGTGAAGAATCTATGAAATGTGAAAGCACGTCATACAGAGGGCATGGGAAGATTACCCATCTGGAGCCAAAGGCATTAGAAATATCTGCTGGTAAACATGCACTTGGGTAGGGAACTGGACTGGTTACTTACTTAGGTTGGGTCACCACCTTGAGAAATGCTGCTGGCATTTCCAGCATGGCCCACAGACTGAGCACGGTGGTCACGGACAGATGTAGGTAAGGAAGGAACACTAACCATGGTGAAACATTGGTGATTTAGCTTAAACACTGTTGTGTTTGTAAGATTTTGCTCTGAAAGCTATTTGGAGATGTAGGTTCTTCCCGAAGGATGGTGAAATACCTCCTAGTCCTCCTCTCACCCAATCCACCCACGCAGAGGTTCTGCAGCACTGCATTGCTGCTGTGCTACTCTGGGGTAGAGATCAGAAAAATGAGCATGAAATAGCACTTGAATCTGCAGAGGTTTCCTTGGAAATTCGCAGGCACTGACTCCTCTGCGAATGGGCTCTGCTGCTGTGCCACGTCCCTTTTTTCACAGGCACAGACACAGGTGAGGATACACCTCGAACTGTTTAACTTACAGTGTGGCAGGCTCTTCAGAGATGTTGACTTGTGCTTTGATCTTCAGATCTTTCTGAATTTTTTTATCACAGGCCTGTTTGAAATTGCCCATATATAACTTTCCCTCCAGTATTTCTACAGGGTACAGCTGGAGGTTGTCTAGTTCCTGCCAGAGAGAAACCACAGGCTCAGTTTAGAGAGTGTATTTGCTCCCATGAGCTTGGTAAGTTCTTAAACAGAAGTCGTGTGAAGAATCAAACACACATTTAGTCAACAGCCCGTAGGACATTCTAGTGTAATGATTAATTTAATTACCTGGACTTTCTCTATATTGAAGTCTTTGCCAGATTTACTGAGAATAATTAACCGTATTGCTGTCATTGTGGCATTACTTGAAACAAATCCCAGCTAACGAGGAGGTAGTATAATATATATTCTTTACATTGTCTGGAGGGACTGCAGCATAACAGATCCATTTGATGTTCTGCCTGGTTACTGTGTGCAAGGCTGAATGAAATCATCTGCTGCCTGCAGAGCTGCAGGTGCCCTGGAGTGGTACAACACAAGCCCGCAGCTGCGTCCGGTGTCAGCAGCGTGAAGGCTGAGAACAAAAATACACAAAGCGCTGACAGCGCCTCTACGTCCTTCACTGATAGCTGGTTAATGGCGTAGCAGAACAAGGCAGCAGCCTAACAATTTAAATTGTCAGAGATTCAGACTTAGACTGAGACAAGGAGGTATTGTGTGTCCAGGTGAATCTGATGGGGAAGTTCAGCAGTTTGCTACGCTGCACGAAGAAGCACAGTGAATTGATTTTCCCTCCAGTGCTGTAGCATCGCACAGGTTAGCGCTGTGTCATGGGCTGTTCAGCCTGGAGAAGGCTCCAGGGAGACCTTATTTTGGCCTTTCTGTAACCAAAAGGGGCTGGTAAGAAAGACTGGGGCAGACTTTTCAGCAGGGCCTGTTGCGATAGGACAAGGGGTGATGGTTTTAAACTAAAGGAGGGGAGATTCAGGCTGGGCATGAGGAAGAAATTGTTGACGCTGAGGGTGGTGAGAGCCTGGCCCAGGTTGGCCAGGGAGGTGGTGGATGAACCATCCCTGGAGACATCCCAGGCCAGGCTGGACGGGGCTCTGAGCAACCTGAGCTGGTGCAGATGTCCCTGCTCATGGCAGGGGGGGCACTGGGGGAGCTGGGAAGGGCCCTTCAACCCAAACCTTTCTGTGATTCTATTTCATGTGAACCAGAAACAACAGAAACAAAAGGCATGGTGTGATGAGATGCTCTCTGCTGTCCATTGCCTCTATATCTGCACTGCCTCAGGTCCTGTCCTAGATGTGAAAAAGGGTAATTTTTTCTCAGAAGCAAAATAGTTCAATATTTGTAAGTGAAACCAAACAATTAGGATACCAGTATTCCACTGGATGGTTTTTTTCTTTCTGGGCCTGTTGAAACCATGCGACAGCACTTGCTTTGTGATCCTTCCTGATGAAAAGCTTTATAGACTTGAAACACAGTGCTTGATAGGAATTGTCCTTCTGTCTGAAAACATTTACTGTGTAACATCCCAGATAACCACGGGTCAGAGAGGAACCTGCTTCTTTTCATCATTTCCTATAGTTTGTTTAGTTATCTGTACTCTTCAGTAGCCAGTTTCAGGGTTATCAGAGAAACCTTCCCAGGTTGTTTTCATGAGCTTGCTTTCACACAACACAAGGAGGATAATAAAGGCAAAGCATGGCTGTAAAAGAGTTAGCGGTGAGACCCAGGGCAAGCACAGTAACTCAAATTACATTTAATTCGTTTGTTTGAAATTGATAGCGGGTTTACACTACAATTTAACTTGAATCATTAGCCACCATCACCTGAATATGAATGCTAATGTCTTCTGCTTGCAAATTAGAGTCATCTCACCTGAGGCATCCAAAATAACTTCTGAGTCCCCAGAAAATGATAGCAAGCTGAAAAATGCTTGTATCCTCCCCTCAGGACAAGCACAGGATTGCGAGTGAACTGCTCCAAGCTTCTGGCGTATCGGACGGCAGTTCCTTCCTCAGCATCTAAGGAGATCAAAAAGCTCTTTGCCAGGGCAGGTTTAGAGCCTCCGTTAGCACTAGGGGTCACATCTGGCCCAGTGACACTAACAGCACATTCCTTTTATTTCATCTAATAGTCTGCAGAAAGCCTTGTTAAAAGCTGGACTTTAATGGTTGCTGCAGGTCAATAACAAGGCACACTGCTTTTCACCTCTTGTCTTGATCTCTCATTCCTCTCCTCATTTCTTTTGGAGGTCTAGATAAAGATTTTTTTTCCCCTCCCCATCATTCTTTGGGAAATGCTTCCAATAAGTTCCCATAATATGAAAGTATTATTAATTTAAATCTGATAATTATAGTTTTATGGAGGCTCTTTTCTTTAGTCTGCTTTAGGCAAAGGGGGAAGTATCTTTGGATAAATTCTTCACAAGTGTTTTAAACGCTCCCCTCTGTGAAGCAAATTATGTGAGACAGCTGCTCCCGCTCCTTCTCTCAAGGGATCCATCCTGCTTGCCTCTGGCTGTGTCTGCTTTTGAAACAGATCAGCACAACAGAAACAAGCGTCTAGTCCTCCACACCTTCCCTTGCTTCTGTCTCATCACTCAGCATTTATGAACATGCTTGCTTTATTAATTTCCCTTACACTCCGGGATTTTTTTTCCTTAAAAAATTATGTAAATCTTTGCTAAAACTATAGTAGCCTCTATAGAGCTAGCGGGAGCCAAACAAATGTACAGAAGTGGTTCTGCACACAGCAGAACTCTTTGCCAAAGGATGTATGAAAACTAAACGTTTTCACGGTTCAAGGAAGATTGAACAATTACATGGAAAACTTTCCAGCTCCCCACATTTCTCAGTGAACTCCATCAAATCACAACCTCATTAAAGTTAAATCTTTTCAAATATGATAATGTGAAATGCTGTTATGACCCTCAGAGAAGGAAATACTCACCCTGTGAACAGGAGGAATCTGAGTCAGTCTTTGCAGCCTCTGAAGCACTGTTCCCTAAAAGGCAATTGTCGAACAAGCCCAATCTCAGTGAAATGTGCAAAAAAAGAATTCTTTCCTCATATGCAACAAGGAACTTCAGAGAGATCAGTCCACACATAAGAAACCAGACCTGCCAGGAAGCTTTGAAATAAAATCTGGATTTTTGAAGCCTAAGAACATACGTAACACAGTGAAAAAACAGAGGCATAGCACAGATATTAGTTATTTTGAACAAAACTGAGTAAATCTGCATCTCTTCCAATAAGCTCATAAAATTAAATGAGAAATGGGAAGAATATCTATCATGCAGTGAGGTCTTGACTGACATGAGTCACGGGTACCTTTTTCCTTCTCCTTTTTCCCATTGTCACAGCAATCCAAAGAGCTGGTGTCGTAGTCATACACCACACAGTATCTGACACACCTCAGCTCCTCGTAGTCCGGTACCAGATACTCCCCCGTAGGACTCTAATAAAATCACAGAGGAATTCTGTCAGGAGCACAGCTCCATGCTTTGCTTGTGGCATCAATGCTACCAAAGTCTTGCAAGTTACTACTCTATAGCTATGGGATGGGTTTGGTGCTATGTCTGTACTTGACCCTGAAAGACCAGGTTAGAATTCAGAAATGATGCAAACTACTCTGGATTGCTTCACTGGCCTCAGTTGTAAAGATGCCAATGCTGTCCTTGGTGAGACAAGGCTACAATATGCTACTTCTTGTGCAATATTTTTCCTGATATTATAGCTCCTATGTGCCAATCCTTTGGGCTACCAAAGCCACTTTGCTTTGTGACAGAATACACCCCTCCAGTGGCAGAAATGGAATGTGCCTGGAACAGGCAGGAGAGGCTGGGACAATTCCTGTGGTTTTAATCCAATTTTGTTTTACTGCTAATTGCTAAGTCCAGGGACGGTTCACACAAACAGTAACCTCCACTTACCTGTTCAATCCTGCGTGCTGTAATGATATGGCTCTCATTGTATTCACGCTGAGTCCGGGCATCTGAAAAAAACAACCAGGACAGAGCCATTGGCTTATTTGATACTTTAAAGGCAGAATCCTGTTCCTAACCCTGCCAGTGGGAATTTAGGCACAGATATCAACCAGATAAAGAGATCTGGTTTCTTAGAAACTGAGACTTTCTAATGTGGATATAACAAATGCCAGTGCTGATGTGAGTCTCTGTGAACAAGTGATGCCAGAAGCTTTATCCCTGACCCAGGTGTGGTACCGCAGCTTTCACAGCACCAGTCCCCTGCTCCGCTCTGCTCTGCCCTGTGCTGTAGCCTGGCCCCACTGGCTGGGCCTCCTCTGACCCCCTGGTGTGCAGCTGCTCTGCCTCTGTGCAGCCCCAGAGATGGGGAGAGGGGCACCAGAGACACATCAGCCCCACTACCGACCTGGCTGACTCTCTCACCAAAACATTCAACAATATCACTACACAATACACCCTTTTTTCAGTAGCGGCACTATGCAAGATGCAAATGCTTATCAGCAATATTTGTGCCATGGTCAAGAAATCCTGTCAATTTCTAAAAACTCCAGAGGGAAAGGGTGGATCCATGGGGTGGATCAGAGCAGGAAGAGCTGGATGTGACAAGAGTCGAGCAGCACTGGGTCACAGCACCTGTGACAGGATGGGAGAAGCGCCCCAACAGCAGGGCCCAGCAGCTACAAGAAGGAAAGTGAGCTCTTGGCTGTACGCTGGAGCCCACAAACCCCGTTTCCCCTGGAAGCCTGCCCAGGCTGGAGCGTGCTGCCTGGATGCAGGCAGAGCAGGCAGCAGGCAGCAGGCAGAGCAGGCAGCAGGCAGAGCAGGCAGCAGGCAGAGCAGGCAGCAGGCAGCAGGCAGCAGGCAGAGCAGGCAGCAGGCAGAGCAGGCAGCAGGCAGAGCAGGCAGCAGGCAGCAGGCAGAGCAGGCAGAGCAGGCAGCAGGCAGAGCAGGCAGCAGGCAGAGCAGGCAGCAGGCAGCAGGCAGCAGGCAGAGCAGGCAGCAGGCAGAGCAGGCAGCAGGCAGAGCAGGCAGCAGGCAGCAGGCAGCAGGCAGAGCAGGCAGCAGGCAGAGCAGGCAGCAGGCAGAGCAGGCAGCAGGCAGCAGGCAGCAGGCAGAGCAGGCAGCAGGCAGAGCAGGCAGCAGGCAGCAGGCAGCAGGCAGAGCAGGCAGCAGGCAGAAGGCACAGGGGGCCCGGCCAGGCGTCCCGCCCCCGGCTCACCCAGCAGGCACAGGTAGTTGGGCTCCGACAGCCGGGGGAAACGCCGGTACTGGTTGAGGATGTTGTAGAGGCGGCGGGGCTGGCACAGCGCTATCCTCGCCATCCCGCACCAACCGTCGGGACGCGCCGATTGTCGTTACAGCCCATCTCGGCGCGGTCCGCTCACCCCGCCCGGTTGCTAGGGAGAGACGCCCGGCGGTTACCACGGCCAGATCTCGCGAGGCTTCCCCGGCGGGGGAGAGCGCAACTCTCGCGAGAGCAGCTGCCGGTCCCGCGCAGCCGCCGCGCCGTGGAGGTCGTTGGAGTCACCGCCGCGCCATGCTGTCCCGCCTTGCCCGCCCCGCTGCCGGCCTGTGCCGCGGCCTCGCCACCACCGCGCAGGTACGGACCGCCGCCGCCATCCCCTCACCTCGGCACGCCCGGGCGGCGGGGGCACCGCGGGGCCGCACCCCCTCGGGGTTGGCCCTGGCCCCGCTCTGAGAGGGGGCTGAGGGGCGGTCGGGCCCGTCGGAGGCCGCGGCCCTAGGGTGTGTGTGCGCGGGGTGTGTGTGCGCGGGGTGTGTGTGCGCGGGGTGTGTGTGCGCGGGGTGTGTGTGCGCGGGGTGTGTGTGCGCGGGGTGTGTGTGTGTGTGTGTGTGTGCGTGTGGTGTGTGTGTGTGTGTGCGCGGGGTGTGTGTGTGTGTGTGCGCGGGGTGTGTGTGTGTGTGTGCGGGTGTGTGTGTGCGTGCGGGGTGTGTGCGGGTGTGTGTGTGCGTGCGGGTGTGTGTGTGCGGGGTGTGCGCGGGGTGTGTGTGTGTGTGTGCGCGGGGTGTGCGCGGGGTGTGTGTGTGTGTGCGCGGGGTGCGTGTGTGTGTGTGTGTGCGCAGGGTGTGTGTGCGTGGGGTGCGTGTGCCGGGTGTATGCGCCTCGGGCAGTGCCGTGGTGTGAGAGGGAAGAGTAGCCCGGTTTGGGGTGACGCTGTGTCTCTCCCTGTGAAACCTCCGTGCTCCTCGCCCAGGAGCTTGGTCCGTTCTCCAGACAGTTGTAAACGTGCTGGCCAAAGCTATTAGTTCTAAATAAACTTCTCTTTTTGACGGTGTGTAATGGACGATACACAAGTTTGCGTGCAGCTTCCTTCCTCTACTGAAATACGCCCCTGCTTACAAAATGTATTAAGAATTAAAGTTGGGGGTTTAACAGTAATCCTGAATACGGTGAAATCCGTTGTGTGTGGCTTTTGATGCCAGGAGAGAACTGCGGCTACATGGTAGGGAGATGCAGATCAACCGCTGTCTTCTAAGATAAACAGTTCCCAGTGGCATGACAGAATTATTATCGCATCTATAAAGCTGTGCTTTACAACATAGGTTTGTGTAATTATTTTTATAGGAATTAAATTCCTTAGCAATGGGATTTTGATCTCTTGGTATCAACTCAAATGATAAGCATGGGGCGTAGCAGTGACTAATGCCAGACTTTGCTTTCCCTTGGAGAGTTTTGTGCTAAATTACATTTGTTGTAGCGGCACGAAAAGCGAGCTGAGGTTAGGCTGATCAAGCTTCTGGGTGGATTATTTCTTGTCATTGCATAATAATTAAGCTGTTCATGCAAGGACTTGGAGCTCTCATGTCTTTATTGGGTAAGACAGTGTGATAGAGAATGTCCTTATCAGTGGTAATTATATTACCGTGTTACATCTCTGCAGTAGCCACTGGTTCTTTGCTTTGGCGGTGTGTTGCATTTTAAAGTTGTTCCGGACTTTTAAAGTAGCTTTACTCTCATCTAGTGACACCTGCTCTACAAAGAGCAGCGCAGGCATTTTTGAGAGAAATAACTTCCTTCCAGAGAGCACATTAGAGTATAATTGGTTCTCCAGGGCAACAAAGCAGGAGTTCATTTCACTTGCTTCTCAGCCACACTCAAAGCTGGAAATTGAAGTCACTTAGTGTTCTGGGGGCTTAATCTTGAGACATCTGCAGGTTCTATTTGAATTTATTTCAGGCATACACATTTTTCTTTACATATGTACAATGTTTTTTACATTTATTGTAGTCCATTAAATGTATTAGTTTGCCAAATGGGGAGGCATATTTTTTTTTATACCAGCAATGAAACTAGAAAAACTGCAAACCAGATTTTACCCTAATTCAGATGTAGGTCCGCAGGGTAGCAGGCCTTAGCTTGAGGCAGACATGGCCATCTGAAGAAAGATTATCCTTTTTGTTTCTTTGCCCAGCCTTCCTTCCCTTTTGAGCTTCAAATCACGAAAGAACGTTTTTTTCTAACTTGTTCTACCAATAAGCCTTGGGAAGCTGTAGGCATGATCACTTTCTGTGGGTTTAGGCAATCAGATTTGCGTAGTGCTTCTTAGAGAAATGGAGAAATAGAAATAAAAGTAAAGGAAGTGTGGTGAAATCCATGAGGTCACTGCTGCAGGAATTACCAAAACATCTCTTCAGTGCGTTTATCTCTTCTTTTTTCCCCAGAACAATGCCAAGGTGGCGGTGCTGGGGGCCTCGGGAGGCATTGGGCAGCCCCTCTCCCTCCTCCTGAAGAACAGCCCACTGGTGAGCAGGCTCAGCCTCTACGATATCGCTCACACTCCGGGCGTTGCCGCCGACCTCAGCCACATCGAGACAAGAGCGAATGTTAAAGGTACCGCGAGCCGCTGGAAACGCTCTGTGTGCAGAAGGGCCCTCTCAGGAGTCTCTGACACATGGAGGTGCCTGTTGCTGTGCTAGTGAAGAGGAATCTTCACATGATCCTGGAGCATCAATTTAAGCAGCTTCTTCTCAAGCAGTGCATGACTAATTAAGGTTTAGATTGATGTGTATGGAGATGAGAATGGTCTGTGGTTGCACAGTGAAAGGGGAGTTCGTAATAACTGGCAGGAAACATTGGGTAAAATCATCTTGGAAAAAAGCTCGAGTGCTGAATTTAAACAGACTTAGCACTCCCTGGGTGTCTACATGAATTATTTTCTGAAGGAACAGCTGTCAAGTTCTGATGAAATCAAAACTAAATCTGCTGATCTTCACTTTCTATGAAGATCAGCAAGAGGTTACCTTTTACTTGACTGTGCCTACCTGCAGTTCTTTGGGGGCACTGACTGTAGTGACCAGCTAGTGTCTTTGGAGAGTAAATACACGTAACAGGAGGAACCAAGGGTTTTCAAAACAGATAAATGTGAGGTTCCCACCACTCTCATTCTGTAGGTTTTGAAACAAGGTTGCAACACCAAATAGAATCCATCCATAATTGTATTGCTTTGCTTTCCAGCATAAGTCTGAATTTAAGGCTAAATTTAAGAAGGAATCAGTGCCGCTGGGTGTAATTTTGTACTCCAAAGTATCAGATATTCAATAACTGGTAAAAACATAATGCCTGAATTATTTCCATTCCAGGATTCCTGGGACCTGAGCAGTTGCCAGAATGTCTGAAGGGCTGCAATGTTGTAGTTATTCCTGCGGGAGTCCCTAGAAAACCAGGTATGTTCTCTTTGTTATAATAAAAAGCCTCGGGACTTCATTGAAGTCTGTCTCTGCAGTCTTGTTACTCAAATAGAGCTGCGTCTGGTGCTTTATTGTGTTCTCAGTGTTGGCTTGGGACGTATGTCATTTGTTGATGACACTCTCGATACATGAAACTAGAAGCTGACATATCTCTCTTCAGAGTGTTGTTTTTTGATGGAGTTGCTTGCCCTTTAATGAGTAGGCTGTGGATAACTGAAAATATTGTACTGGATATGTTTTAGGTATGACCCGTGATGACCTGTTCAACACCAATGCCAGCATTGTTGCTACTTTGACAACTGCCTGTGCAAAGCACTGTCCAGAAGCCATGATCTGTATTATTTCTAACCCGGTAAGTATTTGCTGGAGGCCTTGAAAATGCAGAAGAAAAAAAATCCAGAATTAGTAGAGTAA
This sequence comes from Columba livia, assembly GCF_036013475.1. Taxonomy (NCBI): domain Eukaryota; kingdom Metazoa; phylum Chordata; class Aves; order Columbiformes; family Columbidae; genus Columba; species Columba livia. Next base: position 6,158,715 of record NC_088621.1, read on the forward strand.
TCTGTGAGTTCCTATTAGTTTTGATCAGAATCTTCAAAGTCAGCAAGGTATTTGCAGAAAAGTAAAACTCTGGTTCTACTAAACCATTTTTCTTGGGCTACATTGAAGCCAGAGGTAGCCTGAATATAAAATATCTCAACACCTGTATGACTGTGGTTATAATACATGCTGCTGTATAAGCTGGAATAGAAGTCTTAGCTCGCTAAAGGAGGAGCCTTGGTCATGAGAATGAACAAATTATTGAAAATGCAATATTTTTCTTCCAACCTGACTGTAAATTGCCCTTCAGTTTAGGAAATAAGATAATTGGCTACAGTGGACTTCAAGTTGGAAATATATTTTGGATTGTTTACTGGCCTGTTTGGTTCATGCATTGACTTCATTATTATATTTGTTTTAATGAATACTCACCTGTTCTTCCTTATAGGTAAATTCAACCATCCCGATAACTTCAGAAGTCTTCAAGAAGCATGGTGTGTATAATCCCAACAGAATCTTTGGCGTTACAACACTGGACATTGTCAGAGCAAATACTTTTGTGGCTGAATTAAAGGTAGGTCTTAGGAACAGATACTGGGAGCGGGATATAGCATGCTCTGGTCATTAGATCTATCAAAAACGCTTTTAAAATCACTGCACAGAGCCAGAAGAGCTGGAGGCAAAGGCAACGATTCCCTGTTATCATTCTCTAGAGCAGTATAGGGATAGGGTTTCTTGCAAAATGTGGTTCAAGAGACTTTTATCTTTCCTTTTCATAGCTGTAGCAGGTTACTGCTTGTAAGAGTCCTAGTAGGGTTGGTTGTTGTGCTGTGTAAAATTATCAGCGTAACGTGGAGTTCAGCTGTGCCGATCTGGCTTTGTCCGTGATGTGTAGCTGCCTCTGAAACTTTGACCCTGTGTAGCATTGGGTTATAGATGTGTGCAAAAACCTAGGCAGAAATCGAAGCATAGCGTTTTTAATTGTTTTTCTTGTTCGTGTGCCTCAGAAGGTGGAAATTCTCATGTTTCTCTTAGGGCTTAGATCCAGCTCGAGTCAATGTTCCTGTTATTGGTGGCCATGCTGGGAAGACCATCATCCCTCTGATCTCTCAGGTAAGTCACAGTTACTGCTGTGTGTGGCATCACACTCATCAATATGTTAGAATTGATGTAAAGTGCCTTTGTGATGGTGTGTGATGTGCTGAGACAGTCATCCCTGCTCTTGTGTCTGCTTTCATTTTGTGATGAGATTACAACACACAGGAAGGCAGTGAGATGAACCTGAACTCCGCTAGGTGGTTTAAATAGCTTCACTTTCTCCTCTAAAGGAGTTTTGGAATAAGAACTGAGGTATCGTGTGCGTATCAGGTGTCTTGGCACTGTTTTGGGTTTTATTTTTTCTGACAGATATTTCGTTATGCGAATACCATACTTCAGCAGGAAAATTGAATTGATTTTTGCCGTGGTGGACTGGAAACACCACTTTAACACACAGCATTGAAATGAGGAGGTGTAACTCAGTCTGTGTGGGGAGGCATGTGTCAGTCCTGACTGGCAGTCAGGGAGAGAGTCCCTTCATGCATCTAAGCCAGAATGAAATGCAGTTCTGAAACAGGCTGCAGCTTTGTGAGGAGGTGGCTAGGATACGGCCTAGGAGTAATCTGCAAGAAAGGGGAAAAAGCTTTGCTCTAAGTGGGGAATAAAGAATCCTTTGCAGAAGAATGTTCTTGGGGAACAAGAGCAATAGCTTTGGAGCAGCTGACTGCTGAGAGGGTGATTTTGTTAGTCAACCAGCACAGAGACAGCCGCTCTTTCCATACCTGCGTAGCTGTAGTTGAAGGTTCAATAACTTCCTAAATACTGCTGGCAGTCTGGGGCCTTTGTACGGCTCTTGACTTCCATAATGCCACAGTGACCCAAATATTTACAAGGTGGCTTTTTGGAGTTTCTAGGGCCTGGTGCGTGCTTGGAGGGCAGCTCTAGTACAAAGGACTACCCAGTAACCATGGCAAGACCTGGTTTTGCTGTCCAGCTGTGGTTTGCCCTTGAGCAAGCTCGGCGTGGTTCCCATCGCAGTCTGTGCAGTAACTAGCAGCCTTGGTGAACGCTTGCAGCTGGTCAGTTTGTTACACAGCCTGCGAGCTGAGGTAGCTAATTTTCGTCATTGAGAACCGTTGATAACAACTGTAATGGCACAAAAAGCGTCGTGTGGGTGGCCTTGTGCTGAATCTGGTACTGGTATCTGATAGTAACATTTTTTTTTTCCAATCTAGTGCACACCAAAAGTGGACTTTCCTCAGGATCAACTGGAAAAGCTTACAGGGAGGATTCAAGAAGCTGGCACTGAAGTTGTCAAAGCTAAAGCAGGAGCAGGTTGGTTCTTGACTACAGCTTCCAAGTAATTTTTGTTTGCCAGCTGAATGGATGCAGTAGTCTTCAGTTCAACCTTATTTACAACTGCGGTGCAGAATTATGAACTGCTGATTACAAATCTAGCTGCTTTGCCATGTCAGTGAATGCCTGAATTTGTGGTACCAGAAGCAGCTCAGTATGTAGGTAGGACTAAACATTAACTGATCTCACACCATGTACAGCTTTAAAAAGAATCTCTTTCTGTCAAACCAAGCTCTCTCTTTCTATAAATCAAATCAATAGCACATAGCTGGCCAAAAGTTGCTGCTTATCAAACTGACACTGTAGCTCTGTCAACATATCAGTGTGGAAACCTCTGATGCTAAAGAAAGTATCAAATTTTGCTGTGATCTGTTCTAAAAATGATTTAACTTCTACAGGGTCTGCCACCTTGTCTATGGCCTATGCTGGTGCTCGGTTTGTGTTCTCTCTGGTGGATGCAATGAATGGAAAGGAAGGGGTTATCGAATGTGCCTTTGTTCGATCTGAAGAGACGGAAAGCCCATACTTCTCCACACCTCTGCTGCTGGGAGTATGTATTTGAAATGGTGGCGTTTAGAAAGAGTAGCTACTGATTTAATCTTGTGTTTTACTGACTGGTTCCAGTTAAGTCCAGAGCTGGATATCGCTGAAGTTAACAGCTGAGCGTTCCTTTAAGAGTTCTTGAATATTTAGGTATTGTACTTGGGCATATACCTCATGCTTGACAGGGATGCTGCTGCTTTTATCTGCTCTTAGCCTTCAGGTCGCTGAGTAACCAGAGATTCAGACTTATCTTGTCACGCTGGCCTCAAGTCAGTGCCTGTTTATGAAGGGTTTTCATATGATTAACCAGAGTCTGCAATCCTGTCTCCTCAGCTTGATCTGCTACGAGCAAATCCCTCAGAAATTGAGGCACATGGGGAGCTGCAGCATGGATTAGGATTAATAGATTGCTTTCAGGACCTGTGCTGAACTCTGAAGGAAGCGTTCCTTTTGTCACCCTGTGGGTGGAGTGGAAAACTAGGATGCTGCAGCCCTGACATGGCTGCTGGATTTAAAGGATGGTGTGTGTTGTCTTAGTGGGAGCTGTTGAGGGAACAGAAGTAGAGGGGCGTTAAGGGGGGAAGGGTTTGGATGTAGACATGAAATCTCAAAAACTGGGAGTGCAGCTCTGGAGCAGTTTCAGACTGCGAGCCAGTGGCAAGTGAAGGGCAAACATCAGAGGAGAGAAATTCTGTTGTCAGAGGCTGGGTTTGAAGATAAGAGGAGTGAAGGGGCAGTTGGTATTGGTCTCCTCTTGAAGGAGCCAATGTGAACAGTGAATGAGAAGCTTGTGAAGGCTGTAGAAGTTGCTACAAATAATGTGAGGATTCCAAGCATTGCCAGGAGCACGAGTTTGGCAGACTAGAGATGACAGACGTCCTAGGCTGAGACTGCATCTCAGCTGGGTAATATTTAATTGGAGCTGGTAAGTTACTCTCTAGGCCATTGGATGAATGGTTAATCCTTAAATCTTCTTTCACTCAGAAAAATGGAATTGAGAAGAACCTGGGTATTGGCAAGATCTCCCCCTTCGAAGAGAAGATGGTTGCTGAGGCCATGTCTGAGCTGAAGGCTTCCGTTAAGAAAGGAGAGGAGTTTGCTAAGAACTTCAAGTGAAGAGTCGATGACGGAGAGGAATTACAACTTCCTTAATTTATTAAGGCATCATGTCACTTTACGACTTCTGATTCAAAGCTCATGCTTTGATTGAAGTCTGTCTGTATTAGCTTAATGATTGTTGCCAGTCCAGAATTTAATCACCAATAAAACAGCCTCATTTTTTCAGTGTACCATCCAGAATTGTCCTGATGTGCTTGTCTTTTGAAGGTGGAAGCTGTAGGTCTCTGAAGTTTATCAGTTTCAGCAGGGATGAAATAGCCTCGTAAAAAAAGTGGGTGAACTGATTGCCCTCAACTCTGCTGCTTGGGTTTTAGCTTGGGCTGTTTTTTTGGCGCAGAAACTGGGCATGAGCAAATAAGATCAAGGTGGGGTGAAGAGGCTTTTGTGAGAGGGAGAACTGAATGAAATCATCCAAGAAGTGTCTTTTCGGGAGCTGACATGATCTCTGTTTGTTACCTTGTGTTGCCTTAATCTCTTATGTAATTTGATTTTAAAAGAGTTAGTAAAAGAGCACAGTGGTTGAAACGTCAGTTGTGCTCTAAGAAAAAAATTAAAATGCTGAGAGTGACTTCTTTCTAGTTAGGAACAAAGACCTTGCTTTAACATCTACATAAATTTCTTTTACATTCATTCTCTTGTGAATATAAAAATAAATGTCTGCAAGAAAATGATGATGACGAGTTCTGTCGCTGACTTGTTTGAAGGTAAGCTCTAACGAAGGAAGCTATTAATTCGCTCTTCCTCCGTGCTCTGTGGGCTGCTTCCCCTATTGCTTTGAATTGCTTTAATCCACGTAGGCTGAATTCTAAATTGAACAGACTTTATTTGGATTAGATGAAGGAAACGCCAAAGCCCAGCACCTCCGGAGGAACAGAGTGTTGGTTTGAGAGAGAGAACTTGGTGTAGGAGCTCATCAGGAAGAGACCTAAAGGTTTGGATGCTGTTTGGTCACTACCCTTTTTCTTCCTCCCACTTCTTGTATTCTAACTCTCTTCTGAGTTCTCTGAATTGTTCTTTATTTTTTTAAAAATTTTAATTAGTTCATTGTTCTGAACTGGATCACACAGTTGTGACACTGAAGATGCCTTGAGGATAAAGTGCTTGACATTTCCCTGCCCGGTGGAACATGTAGGCAGAGAGAGGACAGCGAGTGCAGCTCTTGTCACTCCTCTGCAGAAATTCAGTGTGTTAAAGCTTGGGTTCTTTACAGGAATAGTAACGAAATAGAAGCGTCAGCAGTCATTACTCAGCAGGCTTGGAACAAAGTAATTATTAAGTGGTATTAATAGAATTAAAGATTAAAGATGGTGTTGGAGGGGGACAGAGGAGAATGTTGGAGCTGGAGAACGCGGAGGAGCGGTGACTAGCCAGGCCTAGTATATCTATCTGGCTTTGGCTGTTTGAACCAGTACAGGAAAAGCGCTGGGCAGACTGAATGAAGCTGGTTGCTGGACGCAGGGGTCTCGCAGGTCTGTCAGCGCTTTTGTAACCAGAAACAGGCAGTATGGGTTATTTAAAACTGCAGTGTGTCCATCTGCCAGAGCTGTTGGTCTACACCCCTGCTGTGTGTGCCCAGGTGGTCCAGGGGGCTATGACACAGAGCCAGCGGGCTGGCGGCTGCAGGGAAAGCCTGGCCTTGCAACTGGGAGGGGAATAACACACACTTGTTCTAGTCCTGTTATTTTAAATACAGCAGGTAGAGCAGATTTCTGAAGGTTGGAGATTTTTAGAACTTGAGGTTCATGGTGTGGCTTAGGTTATTCTATCTTTGCCTTGTGTCAGCAGTCCAAACCCAGCGAAGTCTGAGGGAACTGCATGGACAAGCAGAAAGCTTTGCTTAGACAGGAGGGACCCAGGGCCAGGATGAGTATGTGGAGCTGAGGTGGAAGGGGATTAGTTTCCAGCACCTGCTGACTGGTAGATTCTTCAGGGTCACCTTCAAATCCCCTTTATGACAACAATGTCCATGCCCTTTCTGCACTGCTTGGTTTTGGGGTTTGTTTTTTCTCCCCCAACCCCCTTGCCTCGTGCTTGGAGTTGCAGCTGTTCCCTGTGCCTGGAAATCCTCTCATTTTTGGGATGGGAAACAAGACACCCTTCCTGTGGCTTTCTGAAGTGAAGGACCAGGAGGATATTAGATGAAGGTGAGAAATGAACTTGTGTAGGTGTCCTCTGCTTGGCCAAATGTGCTGTCTCCCTTACCACACACTGCTGTGAAAACTGATGATGGTTTCCAAACGTGTGGGACCTCCCACCCCTCTTTGCTCCCTGAAGAGAGTTCGCAGAGGAGGAAAGAAGTCGGGATAGCTGGGTGTACCTGGGTAAGCTGGCATTTTGCCTTGGCGGTTGTTTCCTGGTGCTATCTTTCTGATGAGATACACGACCTTCATCCTCTGTCCCGCAAGCTCCTGCGGTGTGGCCGCCTTGCTGAGTCACGGCATGAGCTGCGGTGCTGCAGCCTTTGGTCCTTCCCTCCCGTGGAGGTGAGGAACCAGGCTGCTGGGAACAAAAAACAAAACCTGCCCTGCTCAGAGCTCTTGGGTTTCATCCTGTTCACTGAGCAGACTCCTGTCTCCATGGTCTTTAAGTGTCTGACACCTTTCATTGCAGCATTTATGTGCATGGGGCTACATCCTCAGGCAGCCCAGCTCTGTGCTGGAGCCCAGATGTCAAAATAGAGAGGAGACATGTATTAAGAGTAATAAATTAAGATGCTCCAGATGGCCAGATGTCAGGCCACTTGATCCCACCTGCCAGTCCTGTGCTGCTGGGGCAACGCAGTAAAGTGCAGGGGAGGAGAAAATGAGGAGAAAAACAAAATGTCACCATTGGAGCTTGGGTCATTTATTGTGACTGGCCTCAGTGTCCCAGGGGGACTTCAGGTGGAACGCCCGCAGGAGCAGGGTGCAGCCTGACAGCCACCTGTCCCTCATTCCCAGGAAAACTGTTGTCCCTTCACAGCCAGGCTGGACGGGGCTCTGAGCAACCTGAGCTGGTGAAGATGTCCCTGCTCATGGCAGGGGTGGCACTGGGTGACTTTTGAAGGTGCCTTCCAACCCAAACTGTTCTATGATAATGCACCCTGAGGTGGGTTGGGCACAGGTGGGGGAATGGTCAGATTCCCCCCTGTAGCCATCTCAGCTTCCCCCTCCCTTCACAGGGCGATGGCAAGAGGTTTTAATGTGAGCAGGAGGATCAGAGACCATCTGATCTGTGGTTTCAGCTTTGCAGGGGCTTCTCCTCTCCCCTGTCTCTTCCGCCTGGCCACAGTCTGTGTTAAATCACCACCTTTGCATTCGCTGCTCTTGATTTACTAAAACACCCACTAGCTCTTGCTTCCCTCCCGGGTGCCTCAAACCAGATCTGGAGCGCGGTGCTGAGCCGGGAGGGTTTGTTTGCATTTACAGGGAAACCTGTTAATAAAGGAGACCAAAGGGACTGCTCTTTTCCTGGCTGTGGGAACAGATGGCTGGATAACGCAGTGCAGTTAATATGCAGGGACTCCTGCCGGGGTGGGGATTTGATTGCCTGTTTGGAGAGGGTAGTGCACCCGAGCTGAGCTCTGTCCCCGCTCTGCCTGGCCCTGGCACCTGCTGCCCACGGGGGGTCCTTGGGGACGTGGGGACAGAGTGGATGGTGTCACGAAGGAGATTGTGGGAGCTGGTGGTGGGGAAAGATGCAGTGGGGCTCTTGTGGCCAGCAGCTGGTCTCTGCTTCTCCTGCGCTGGGTGATGCTCTGTGAGGGCAGCCTTTTGGGTGTGTGAAAGCAAAAGCTGGCTCTGGTGATGAACAACGGCTTGGAGGTACTTTTGGGCTAGAAGGGAAGCAGTGGCTTCTTTGCTCCTGTGCTTTTTTTCTCCTCTGATTCAGGAGGTGCCAAAGGAGAGGGGGGCGGGTGCCAGGACACAGGGGTCATCCCACTGTGACATGGTGTGGGTGCAAAATGTTTATCAGCACTTCAAAATGTGGCCAGAAAAATCCACAGGGAAGAAAAATCCCTGTCGAGGGCCAGGAGGCTTAGGGAGCCCTGGGAGAGGAGGAGGAGTCCCAGCAACCACCCCCAGCACTGAGTGGGGGTTGAGCCCCAATTCATGGGAGCCTCCAGCCACCAGGCCACGACTGAATGGCCCAAGGTCACCCTGATCCCCATCACACCCCCTGCTCCTGCAGGATAATGGTGCCCCCAGCCCATTCCTCGTCATGCCTTTGCTTTCCTCCCTGTTTGCTGGTGTTTCCTCCCTCCCCGCTCCCTTGCCAGCTTAGGCGGGGCTGCTGCGCATCAGGAACGTCAGCACTGGGCTTTGATCAGGGTTATTGCCAGTGCCCCCCTGGCAGCACAGCAGACCCGCTCCCGGCCACCCTTTCTTCTGCGTCAGGAGGCGGCTGGTGGAGATGTCAAACCTCAGTACGAATCCTTGCAATTAGGCCTGTTCTGCTGCCTGCCTCGTTTGATCTCCTTTAATTATTTATCTCCTTTCTGTTTTTTATTCTTTTTTTCTCCTTCCCAAATCCTCGGTTTCTTTCATGTGATTATTTTCTTCCTCTCCCCCCAGCTGCGCCTGGCTCTGCCTGTTTGCAATTACCGTCCCTTTTCCCGGTCCTTCCATCTCTCCCCTTTTGTTCTCCACCAGATCATCCCTTCACGCCGCTCTCCCGGCAGCAGCCACAAGCTCCCTGCCTGCCTGCCAGGTCCCACTTCCCCCCTGTGCCAGGGTCTCCCTGTGCTGCTTTTGCTGCTGTTGAGGGGGCCTGACCGCATCCCCCCCACCCTCTTTGTTTCCCAGGGCCTGATGCATTATTCAGCGCTGTGGATGCTGCAGGTGTTGGAAAGATAACAGTGGTGCAAAGGGCACAGACTCACCCTGGGGATGCTGGATTTTCCCTGTCATGGGCTGTTTTCCTCTCCCCAGCATTAAACCAGGAGAGGCCCTGACCACGCAGGAGGCTTCTCCTAGGAGGTGACATCTGCTCTTGCTCGGGGCGGGGACATGGCAGGGACAAAGGCAGGGGGAGGCAACACCTGCCCTGGGGATGCTCCAGGGGCTGCGCCACAGCAGAGCGGGTCCAATGCGCGGCCAAGCCCTTTGTTTATGTAGTCCCTACAACATCCTGGTGAGGCTGCAGTCTGTGCTTAGTCCCTCTCCCACCCCCTGGGGCTGGTTTAGGTGGGGCTAGGACAGGCTACCCTGGAGCTGGGGTGGCAGACTGGGTGGGGTACACACGTGTGTGAGCGTGTGCATATGTGCACACTCAGGCAGCCCTGCCAGGGGAGGACAGGGACACCTTGCACCCGTGGGTGGCTGCAGGCGGGGGGTGGATGGTGCCGGCATGGAGCAGCTCTCTGGGAAGTCTCTGTGTCCCCAGGGCACTGGCTGCTGGTGGGTGTCCCCAGTTGCCTGAAGGTGTTGTGGCTGCAGAAAGTCCCACGCGTGGCTTTGATCCACCCATGGCTTCCATCTGCTCGCTCCCCTCCATACTGGCTGCTTGGGGGGGCATCCTGGGGAGCAGAGTGTCACCCACCTGCCACCCACTGTGAGGACATCCACACCCGAACAAGTGTCTCCAGCCTGGGCTTCCCTCAGTAGCCCCCCTTAGACCCTAGCTCTGGCTCCCCATCTCCATTCTTGCTGCAGCTTGGAAAATGAGAATTAATTATGGGCTTGTTAACAGCAACTCATCACCTGTGCTACAGTGCTGGGAAACATACCTGGTGGGGACTTGGCATGTCCCACATCACCCTGCCCCCTCCGGCCAGCCTGAATCCCCCTGCACCTGCTGGGATGGGGGTGCCCAGGTGGTCCCAGGCGGCTCTGGTGAATCAGCTGGGAACTGGAAGGAGTGGGCAACACTGGGCGAGGTGGGACATCATGGTGAGGAGGTAGTTGTGGGATGGGATATACAGTGGGACGTGGGATGGGGTGAGATTCAGAGTGGGATATGGGACAGGATTAGGGTGGGATGGGATAAAGGATGCGGTACAGGATGGGTGGTTTCTGGCAATTGCATCCCCCAGGTGTGAGCAACTTGGCTGGGACAGGGGTCTCAGTGGCTGGTGTTTAGCACTGTTCCCCCAAGGTGAAGCTTTGTGGTTCGGGGTGGTGGGTTGTTTGTGGGGGATTCAGGGGCTTGGAGATGCAGGTGCATGTTGAGATGTGGTGAGGAGAGTGGAGGGTCACTGAGTAGAGTTACGAGGTGCTGGGGGTGTGTGGGGCAGAGGTTTGTGTGATAAGATATGGGGTGTGGGTGACCATCGCGGGGGGCTCTGAACGGGAGGGGAACTCAGGGGGTGCGGGTAGCTCCGCGGGTGCAGACGCACCCTCCGCTCGGCAGGCGGCGCTGCGCGGCGCGGGCGGCGCTCTGTCGCGGCGGGGCGGCTCTGTGTCGTGGAGCTGTCCAGCACTTCAGGAGGGGCCGCACTCGCCGCGCCGGGAGCCGCGCCGGGAGGGGCCGGGCCCGACCGGGCCGAGCGGGGCCGGGCCCAGCGGGGCCCAGCGGAGTGGCGCAGGCGGTGGCCGGTGACACCGGGCCGGGCCCGGCGGGGCAGCGGGGACAGGTGAGGAGCGGAGCGGCTGGGCCCGGGCCTGGCTGGCGGGCCGGCACCAGGCGGGGGGGGCGGGCAGGGCCCGGCGTAGCGGCGAGAGGGTGTCTTGGGGGGGCAGTGGGACCCCCCAGGACACGGGTGACGGGACCCCCAGGACACGGGTGACGGGGTGCGGGGGCTGAGAGGTGCGGGGGGCTGGGGAATCCCGAGGTACAGGGGCGGGGGGGCGGCTGGGGTGTTGCCTGGGGGCAGGGCGGGCTTGAGACCCCGCAGGGATGGGGATTGGGGTTATGGTGCCCCTCGCGGGGGACAGGGGATTGGGGTCCCCAAAGGGATTCGGGCAGCCGGGCTGAGCAAGCGGTGCAGCGCTTGGTGGGTACTGGGGGGCTGGTGTGATGGGTGGTAGGGGGATGCCCGGGGTGTGATGCTGCTGTGGGGTGAGATGCTTTTGGGAGTGTGGGGTGTCCCTCGGGGGACGTGGATGTGTCAGGCACTCTCAGGTGCAGGGGGGCTGGCTGGGGGGGCTCCTCATGTCCCTCTGCCCCATGCTGTGGGGTGGACAGGCTGGGACAGGGCAGCGAGTGGCCCCCCAGCAGTGGGTTTTCAGCTCCTGGGAAGGATGGGCCAGTGATGAACCCCCAGTAGATGCTGATGCCTTGTGGGGTGCGAATGGGGGACGAGGCTGAGATAATAGCCCCAAAGCCCCTCTCTTTGCTGCGCCGACCCCCAGGCTGTGCCAGGGAGGAATCCTTCAGCACTGGGTTTGTCTGGTGGGATTTCAAACCCTACGGGTGTTGTGGGGGGAAGGAGAGGTGCAAGGCTTGGTGCCCGAGCTCAATGGCTGGTCTTTCAGGAGCGTTTTATACTTCTCCTTCCCCGACTCGGCAGGTTTGTCCCCAGGGACAGCCGGGCTGTGCCACAGGTGCAAGCTGGGGACAAGAGGTCAGGTCCTGGCTGGGGGGAGCAGGTGGCTTTCAGGGGACATGCGGTTCGTTCGTCCCCTCTGGAGCAGAGATTTCAGGCTGTGGGTGTTTCTTGGCTTTCCTGTGCTCCTGCTGCTGCAAGGGGGTCACCTGGGGGCAGCCAGAATTTGGGGGTGTCTCAGGTGGATGGCAAATGCCAAGAACCATCTCACAGGATGCAGGTGCTCACGTCCCAGCTGGTCTCCCTGCCGTGGCATCCAAGTTTCTCTCTGGCAGAAGCATAGTGACACCCCCCATAGGAGCAATTCTGGGGACAGGAGCGTGTAGTGCTTGTGTTCAAACACACAAAATGCTCACCCCATCCCCATCTGTTCGTGTAGCCTCACACGATGCCTCCCCCTGCATTCTCCCACACGCCCCCTTCATCCCCCTGCGTCGCACCTTCGCCCCTCTGCCCCAGGGACTTGTCCTGGCAACACATGCAGGGAGGAGCAGGGGCTTTTGGAGCCAGAATTTGGGCAGTTTTAGGGGACCTTTTGGTCCTTGGTGGCTGCTGGGGATAGCAAGCGGGAGCTTTACCGGGCAGGTTGAGGGTCATGGGGGTCTTGGTTGGTTTTGTCCCTGGTACCAAGGAAATGGTGCTTCCCCCCTGGGCACAGGGTTTCCTGCCCCGGGTGTTGGATCTGTCTGCGGGTGAATGTGTGGCAGTGGATCCCAGGGGCTGCTGAAGGGGGAGCAGAGGCTGCTCACCCCACATCTCTGGGCAGGGGGGACCTGCAGGGTGCAGGTCACCCCATGGGTTTAGTCAGGCTGCTGGGCGGTCCTCGATCCCAAAACCCCTTCATCCTCCTCCTCCTCTCTGCCTCCGAGATCCCGTTTTCCTCGGCCAGGTGGCCCGTGGCTTATATAATGTGCTCAAACCCCGGAATAGCTCCTCCCGTTACACAACCGCACAGCCAGCCACACTGAGGGGGGAGATCCCCGGCTGGACGCTCACCCTACACTGGCCATGACCCCCCCAAGACCTGCAGCACTTGGCCATGGGGGCCATTCACTGGGTCTGTGTCCCTTTTGGGGAAGGTGACCCCATTGTGACAGTCATCTCTGCTGCTCCTCCGTGTGCTCAAAACTTGCTTTTATTATTATTATTTGTCCCCCTCAGAAGTGATGAAGGGCTGGGGGGCTGCCTGTGCCTCCTTCTGACTCCTTGCCCAACAAAGCAAATGGCCCCAAGGATGCAAAACTAGGGGGGCTGCCACTCTGCCCCCCCGTCCTCACCTGTTATTTAAACACCTCGTGGCTGGGGAAGGTCTGTCAGGGCCCCGAGTGCCCAGCCCTGCTCCTGGGGCTGCCCATGGGTTCCTTGGCCACCAGCGAGAGCTGCTGGTGGCCCCAAGGGGTTGGGGAGAGTGTGGCTGGGGGGACACAGGGCTGGGGGTCCCTGTCACCTGGACTTGCTGCCTCTCTGCCCAGCACAGGAGGGTTTACTGCAATCACTTGGGTCTGTTTCTCCTCCTTTCCCTCATCCCTGACTGGGGAGTGGGATCACTGGGGGTCCTGGGCTGGTCCCCATCATGGTGTGACCCCCTTCCCATCAGCTCTCCTCCAGCCGGAGCTGGGAATGGTGCTTGCTCGGTGTTCCCCAGCAGCCCAAGGGGTTTAAACTGAGGGGGTTTTGACCACGGCATTTTGGGGACAGGAGCAAAGCCGGCTCCTCACCCTCCATCCGGCCCTTTTCTCTGGAGCATCTCCCAGGGGATCCCATGGATCTCCACTGCCCACAGCCCTGTGTGGTGCCCGTCCAGCAGGGGGGACCCGTCCCCACCCCTGGTTCCCCCATCCCTGCATCCCCAAGCCAGGAAGGAGCTCTGTTGCTTAGCAACTGTTTAGCTTCTCCACCAACCTCCTCATCTATTTAAAAAAAAAAAAAAAAGATATATATATATGTGTATATATATATATATGCACAGACGTAGGTACACACAAGCAGCAGCGAGCCCTCACCCAGCTCATGACCCACCCCAGCCAGCGTCTGTATATTCTTTATTAATTGCATTAAAATCTGCGAAGCGTCAAATTTTGGTGGGGCAGCTTGAGCAAAGGATGTTCTGGGAAATCGGGATGGAGGGGCTGGGATGGGTGTAACCAGCCCCTTCCCGCGGGCAGGATCCCTGCCTGCTTGGGGCTGGGGGGCAGAGCTAACGAGCCACGGACCGGTTACACTTCTAAAGACAGATTTGCCTTTTTTTTCTCATTCTCGGAGGTCTGACTCATGGTTCTTGGCACCCAGAGGCTGGTGGAAAGCAGCTCCAGAGAAGGTTGGCCCAATTAACGGCAGCAACCCCGGACCCTTCCTCCTCGTAATGCTGGCCAGGTGTTGAGAGGAGGCTGGCTGTGATGTTCTGGCATTTTTTTGTGTTGTGAAAAAAAGCCCTTTTCCCAGCTGTCCCCCCCAGCACAGGCTGGGAGCATCCTGGATGGGGCTGTAAATGCTTCAGAGACAGGGTTATGATTTCAGTAGGTGGTTATGTGCCCTGATGAGACCACAGTGGGCAGGGGAACCGCAAGGGCCACCTCTCTCACCCATTCTGCTGGGGATGGAGGGTCCTGGCCTGAGCTGGCTTGTCCCCAGAATGTTGGGACTGAGCTCTGGCATGCTCGGCGCACGAGTGGTCCAGGGAGCCACCGTCCTGGGCTCGCCGCCTGCATCCCGTGCCTGCATCCCCAGCGCACAGGCACTCGCCGTCACCCTGGCTGGTGCAGCTGGATGTGGCGAGAATTAATTGAGCACTGGCCGGAGGCGGCTTTAATTAGCGCCGAGGCAGTGGGGGGAGGATGCCCGAGCGCCGCTGTCGCCTCTCCCCACCGAGGGGGAGATGCCAGGAGAGCATCCAGGCACTGCAGCCCCCGCTGTCGTCCCCACTCCCACCAGGAAAGCGGCTCCATCTGCATTACAGTGCAGCTGGGCCCTGCGGCGGCCGCGGACAGGAGCGATGAGCAGGGGTGACGGGCAGGAGTGACAGGCAGCTGCCTGCAGCGCAGCCCCGTTGCCCAGAGTGCTGCGGACACAGCCAGGGCATGAGCGGCACCCGCGGGCGGATTTGAAAAAAATGGGGAAAAAAAAGCCTTGTAATTAAGCAGTCAGCTGCCGTCCTCCCCAGGCAGGCTCGTCAGGAGATAAATGAGTGTGTGGGGCAGCCACTGTCAATGGGAAAGCCGGGGACGTCCCTTGGGGATGCCATGGGGTGGGAGATGTCTTCCCACCGGGCTGGGACCCCCGCCAACCCAGAGAGGGCTCCAACGCTTTTTCTGGCGTTGCCAAGATGGGGTTGTGTCTGGGTGATCCAGAAGATTTGGGAGCATCTCCTCTCCCAGGCTCGGGGAGCATCAATGCGGCAGTGCCGCCCGGGGAAGGTTGTCCTCTGCCAAGGGGTTATTTTTGGAGCTAAGCGGGGACACATTGGCTGTGGTGGCAGGAGAAGGAGACAGGGACACGTGAAGGTGCAAGAGCAGGGAGAAGGCAGGCGGGCAGCTGCTGGTGGGGAGCCTCATGTTGCCTTGCAGCCAGCACTGGGACATTGACAGGGGGTACAAGACCATGGCCAAAGGATGCCAGACCATGGCCAGACGGTGCCATGCCATTGCTGGAGGGTGCCAGGCCACAGCCACCCAGATGTCTCAGTTGTCATCCCCACCAACCTGTGTGCCCACACCTCTATTGAAACAAATTTTGCCTTCAGGTCCTGGCGGGGTCCCCTTGCTGTCACAGGGTGAGAGGGAAACCAGGATAGGAACTGACCCCTGACTCTTTCCTTCCCTGGCAGGTGCTGCCGGTGGTGAGGCCACCCACGCCAGCATGGCTCTCTACAACAACGGGGCCGACGTACCTTCATCCCAGGAAGCCTCCAATGGCCTCTCGCAGCCCGGTGCCTCGGGGACGTGGCACAAAGGCGAGGAGGAGGCACGTCTGGTGGAGCCCAGCCTGGTGAAGAAGGCTCACCGGGAAATCCTGGACCATGAGCGCAAGCGGCGGGTGGAGCTGAAGTGCATGGAGCTGCAGGAGATGATGGAGGAGCAGGGGTGAGTGGCAGGGTCTTGGGGCTGGGTTGGACATGGACCCCATGGCTTGGGATCCTTTTGACCCACTTGCATCTTGTTCCCACATTTTTCTGCTCTAAAAAAGTGCCTTGATGTGGCAAATGTCCCCGCTGGAAGTAAATTCACTCTTGGGTGTATTGGGCAGCTTTGGGGTGTACTGGTGGGTTGGTTTATGAAGCTAAGTGCCTCCAAGAAATGCAAATCTGGGAGTGCACACACACACACTCTGGGAACTCATTCTGGCCCTTCTGCTTGGAAACTGGGGCTCCAGCTCAATGTGATAGGACAACCGATGCTGAACAAAGCAGCTGTCAGTGCTGCTTGGCCCATGCCTATGTGCCTGGAATGGGAGATGGTTCTTCTCTGGCTCTCATGTTGGGGAGATGAAGGAGAGCTGGGATTTAACCCCACGTGATGCTGTTTTTGTTCTTCAGTTTGTCCCATCCTCCTTCTCTCTCTCCAGTTTTGGGGTGCGAGAATCCACCCCATCCTACCATGCCCCCTGTCATGCACTATGAGCAGCCCCTCAGCCTTTGCTGTGCCCTGGGGAAGCCAAGGGCTGGGGAAAAACCTGAGAACATCCCTTCCTGGGGGTCAGAGGGGCTGGGACCCCATGAGGAGACCCCCATCCCCTCCCCATAGCTCCAGCACCAGCTGAACAGCCTGATCCCCCTGACAGCTCACTAAAACCTGATGGATGGAGCGCATTCTTTGGCACACGTGAGTAGACGGGGACTGGTATCAGCTGGGGAGAAGGAAAATGGATTGAGGGAAGGCTTCGCCAAGGCTTTCATTAAGAGCGCAAACGTGACCCAGAATTAAATTGTCTCACACAGACTGGAATAATGATTATGCCTAATTTGTCGTTATGGAAATAAATAAGGCTGACCTGGTGCCTTGGGGAGCCCAGAGCCTCCTGTTGGGTTCCCGCACACTACTAGGGATCTTACTACTAGTAGTACCTTTACTGCAATGGGTAATAGCAATATTACAACCGGTATTGTTGTTATTGCTATAATTGCCTTTGCTATTATTAAGTCTGTTAATAACGATGATGATAGTGATACACCAAAATGATAATATAATTACAGTCATGATCTTGGTCAACCTGCTTAATCCTCCACCAGCTCTTCCCCTCCACACAGGGGCTCTCTGGGGAGGTGACACACAAACAGCTTTGCACCCCTGAGGTTTCTACCATGGTCTTGGGGGCATCATTGCCAAGGGTGACAGCAGAGGGGGGTTTGTGGGATTTAGGGGTTCCCTTAAACACGAATGGTTTCTCCTGCTCATGCTGCACCCTCCTGCTGCTCACTCTGGGCTGCCTGTGTCGCTATTCCCTGCCTGCAGGCTGGATTTCTTGGCTGGAAAAGAAGCATCAGCATATATTTTTTTTTTGCTTTCCCAAACCCATTCTGTGTGTTAAATGCAAAACCAAAATCCCTCCAGCGGGGTTATGAGCAGCGCCAGGGGGGCAGGAGGGAAGGAGCTGGCGGGTGCTCCTGTCCCCATCACAGGGTTCCTTGCCTTGGTCTTGCCCCTCACAGATTTGCTAATGGCCCAGCCACAGTGACCCATCTGTCACCTCCCGTTTGGCCTCATGTCCCCTCTCCAAGAGCATCAGCCACATTCATAATACGCTGCAGCAGGGCCGGCCAGGCTGTGACACCCAGATCTCTGGGCTCGTTAGCAGCAATGCTGATGGGAGGTGACGGCAAGGAGGGGCTGCAAGCAGCCCCAGGAGATGGTGTGGGTGAGGACAGGGTCACACACAGAGACCGGCCACTTCTCTCCCAGGGTGCGGGAGACATGGGGTCCCTCTCCCTTCACCCTGTCCCCAGGGACAGTGTGTGACTCCATCGTGGGTCTCTCAGCCGCATCCTTCTGTTGGGAGGTTTTTGGGCGAGGGGGATGCTTGGGTGTCCTTGTGCCACCTGCCTGGGGCTGTCACCCATCCCTCTCCGGGGATGGCTGGAGCACTGTGGTTTACCGCGGCTGTTCTCAGATGCCAGGGACAAAGTGATTAGTGTCTCTCATTAATAACCCTGCAGCGGCCTGAGTCAGCGTTCGGCGTTAGTGCAGAGCTGGCTCGGCTGCCGGGCCCCAGCGCAGGGCAATGCTCACGCTGGGATTGAGGAGCCGGTGCTGCCTCGGCGCTGCCAAGGGGATTTGGCAGAGATCTGCCCCAAAACCTGGGGCAGGGGTGGGGAATGGCAACTTCATGGTCATGCTCTTCTTTTACCCCTCTCCGATGTTCCTTCCTCTGCTGGGAGGGGCAGGCAGGAGAGAGGAGGGATGGAGGATAGTGGCAGGGGACCAAGCAGATGGACCTCCTCTCCTCTGGTCCCTGACAACCATCACCATGCCACCTCCCCTTCTGACCGGCCCCTCAGGCTACCTGTCACTCCTGAAGGTACGGAGGTCCTCAGGAGGTACCCGGGAGTCCACGCTCCAGCCGTGGCAGCCCTGACCATGTCTTTGCCCATCCAGGTACTCTGAAGAGGAGATCCGGCAGAAAGTGGGGACCTTTCGGCAAATGCTGATGGAGAAGGAAGGCGTGCTCACCAGGGAGGACCAGCATGGGCGCCAAATGTAAGTGAGGCAGCTCTGTGTCGGCCCATCTGTGTGTCTGTCCCTCATCCCTGAGAAACACATCCCAGATTGCTTTTGAGTATCAATGGATGGATGGGTTGATATGGAGAGGGCGTGTAGGGGTGGTTGGATAGATGGATGGATGTAGAGAGGGCATATGGAGATGGATGGATGGATGGATGGATGGATGGATGGATGGATGGATTGGTTGTTTGGTTGGTTGGATGGTAGTATGGGTCTAGAGAACAAGTCCTGTGTGACCTGATCATCTGGGGTTGTTCAGCCTGGGGAAGGGGAAGCTGAGGGGAGACCTTCTCATTCTCTACAACTACCTGAAAGGAGGTTGTAGCATGGAGGGTGTTGGTTTCTTCTCCCAAGTATCAAGTGATAGGATGAGAGGGAATGCCCTCAAGTTGTGCCAGGGGAGGTTCAGATTGGATATTAGGAAAAATCAGACTGGATATTAGGAAAAATTTCTTCCTGGAAAGGGCTGTCAGGCATTGGAACAGGCTGCCCAGGGCAGTGGTGGAGTCACCATCCCTGGAGGGGTTGAACAGACACAAAGATGAGGCTCTCAGGGACTTGGTTTAGAAGAAGACTTGGCAGTGCTCGGTTAACAGTTGGACTCAATGATCTTAAAAGTCTTTTCCAACCAAAATGATTTTATGATTCTGTGGTTGGATGATTGGTTGGTTGTCTGGTTAGTTGGGTTGTTAGTTGGCTGGTTGGTTGATTGGAGGCAAGATTTGCCTCTCTGAGGCAGGATCCTACCTCTGGAGAGGTTAGATGTTATCCTGCACTGGTCTTTTGGAGATCTTAGAGTGCTGTATAGAGAGGCCAGCGTTGCAATGTTGCTGTCACAGGTGATGAAACCGAAGCACAGAATGTCTCCATGTCTGGCTCACCCCACCAGCCAGTGGCTGAGATCGAGCTGCAGGTTTGCTGTGTCTCATCTCCACCTGCCCCTACCACTCTGGGTCACCTCTCCTGCTCTCTCCAGGGCTGAAATCACAACTTCTGCCTCCAGACAGGCAAGGACACCAAGTTACAGCCCTTGCTCTTAATTTTGTAATGCAGAAATGTCCTCCTGTCTCTGGGTGTGAAGCTGGGGCAACTCAACTCGGCTGGCAATGGTTTGGCAGGTTGGCTGCTGTTCTGCAACCCTAGTAATATTAAGATTAGCAAGAATAATCATTAATAATAGTAATAAGAAGTTCTGTTGCAAGGGGCCCAGGTTGGATAGGCAGGGTTTGAGCTACTTTTCACCTGGGTAGACTCAGGGCTTGTGTCTCTGTCAGTCTGGTGTAACCTTGAGGAGCTCCATGGAAGAAGCTTCTCCAGGGAGCTCCAGCCCCATGCATCTCCTGTCTGGTCCCTGGGGTCTGCTTCTGCCCCAAAACTGGGGTCGTGGCTCAGGCTGGGTGTCCAAAGCAGCCCAGCTCCTGCTGGTGACGTGCCACTCACTCCTCCTGCCCTGCACAGGACTGTCCCCAGCCTGGCGATGGTTCGCCCTGGCTCGGTGATGATTTATCTGCACGATGCTTAATGGTGCGGGTGGTGTGGCTGGCCCGGCGTGCACCATCCATCAGCCTGGAAACCAGGTCACTTGGGACAGGAATAGATGCCGCAGGTTCACTGAATATTAATGCTTCATTAGGGGCAGGAAATCAGGGCGACGGGGGAGGCAGGGAAGCCGCAGCAGCAGGGACAGCCTTCCTGCTGGCACCCCAGGCAGGGGGACACGGCTCGGCTGTCCCCAGCCTGGGTAGGGTAAGTGGCCCTGGGACAGCCCGGAGCATCCAGGGTGCAGGAAAAAACAAGGCATGAGGGAAAAAAATCCCAGCCTACCCAGGTCACCGAGCATCAGGGCAAGTTGTTAACAAGTGGCCTTTGCCCGTGGGGACATGAGGCATCTCCAGGGCATCTTCCCAGGCAGGCTTGTTAGAGCTGGTGCTGTAACGAGCACAGAGGGAAGGCGATGGTGTGTTCAGGTTACCCAAGTAGCCCTAGCTGTCACCTCTGCAGGCTTGCTTTTGCAATCTGAAGGGTAATCATTAAAGATTAGCCCTGGGGGCTATAAATAATAATGCTGAGCTGGAAGGAGCAGGCTCAAAGCGAAGGATTGTGTGTAGAACAAAGCCAGAGGCACCTGGAGGAGGCTGGTGGGAGCCAGGGCCAAAGGAGGTTGTTCTTTATGCAGTGGGGACCTGAGCTACTGAAATCCCTGCCAAAGGATGTCCTGGGTGCAATAGGTCCATGCTGGTTGAAGAGGCTGGACAAGGGAGTTAAATAAATTTTAAATCAAGGTCCCCAGTGCTTGCAGTGGCTGGGAGAGGGCTCAGTGAAACATCGCCTGGGCTGGTCCTGCTCCAGCATCTCTCTGGACTTTTCCAGCTCTGTCTATGACTGCCCAGACCGTGAGCCTGAACCGGCTGCTCTTGTTTCAAAGCAGATGCAAAAGCTCAGCATTGTCTGCAAAGCTCCCCAGGGGACACTGAGGCACCGAGCAGAGCCGTGACCACCTGAGTCCCTGCTTTGCTCTCTGTGCGTGCACAGCCTGGCAATGCAGCCGGGTCTCCAAGGAGTAACTGCTTGATGGACAGGCTGGTGGGATGGAAAACAAGCGTGAGCATGAGGGATAATTGGGGCAGCACAAGCCTGTCCTGAGCTGCTGAGTGCGGCTAAAGGGAGAGACACTGGTAGTGGCAGATTCCAACGGGGAATTATCCCTCCTCGCTCCTCTCCCTCCTTCTTTTCTCCCCCTTCTCGTGGTTCGGTGGGTGGTGGAATGGCCATTCTTGCCCTTGGCATGTCCAGAACCCAGAAAGCCGTGACTGCGGTGCAGAAGGTAGCCTGAGACCCTCTTGAGTGATTGTACGTGCTCAGAAGGAGGATGCCTCACTTGTCATTTTGTTCCAAACCATTTTTAATTGGGTTAAACAGCCCAGGGCCTTCCTGCGGCCAGAGATGCCAACACGTGTGGCTCTTGGATCTGCTATCTGAGGCTGGAGCATCCCTGTGCGTGGCCAGAGGTGCTGGCAGGGCTGCCGAGGGACCGGTCCTATGGGTGCTGCACTTCACTGGCATCCCTGCCATGCATCTTTTGGCTGGGGAGCCCACACTAGGTTTCTGAGGGCGAATCTCCCTTCGGAAGGAAACGCCAGAGCTGGTGTGACACCAGGCGCCCTCCTGGCATGGCCACATCCACCACGGTCCCCTCCAGGTCATCTGGGTGGCCACGTCGATCCCAGGGTGAGATGTCCTACATCCCTCAAGAACAAATGAGAGGCTCCTGGGGTGGGGTTGATGTTGCTCCTGGTGCTGATGGCAGAGGAGGATTGGGGAGGTGGGGGCTCTGGGGTCCCTCCTGCCCCCTCAGTCCAGCCGCCCGGCCTCTGCCCAGCCTTGCCCGCAGCCTCCGTAGTCAATGGCAACCTCCCACTGGTTTCCATGGCAGCGGGAAAAATTAATGCTGACAAAGTCACTCAGGAGGGAGAGGAGACCCTGGTGGCCTCAGGCTTGATGTTCCCCCTACCCCATCTCACCTGGCCTGGGGGGAACTTCACCCATCACCTGCCCAGAGCTCCAGCACACTGGTGTGCCAGCTCTTCTGGTGGGAGATGGGAAGCCCCAAATTAATCCTGAGATTCTTCTTTCGGCAGTGTGATAGAAAACCACCACGGTGAGGACGGGGAGGAGTATGCGGTGGAGTACCCTGAGTACGGCGAGGGCTGCCTGTTGCAGTGTGACTGCTCGGCCGAGTGCTACCGCGAGGACAGGTCTGTCCGGCAGCACTGCGGGGATTTTGGGGAGTGGGTGTGCACAGGGCTGGACACCGAGGCCAGGAGAGCCCTGGGTGGCTGTCCCCTCTACCCCTGACCCTGCCTGCCCTCTCCTTGCAGGCTGAAGAGACGCTCAAGCAGCTCCACTTCTCCTCCTCCCAAGAAGAAAAAGAAAAAGAAATCAGGTCACCGCCGGAGCCGGTGAGTCCCCTGTTGTCCCCGTGCTGTCCTGAGAGGGCAGCTCTCCTCACCACTCATCCCTTCCCCAGGTGCTGGTGGGGCAAGTTCCCCTATTTTGAAGGGCAGTGGACCCCCAATTGTGCATCCTCATGATGCACCAATGGTGCAGCACACACATGTGTGTGCACATGCAGACACACGCATGGCACTGGGGGACATGCCAACAGCCCACCCAAACGGTGGGACCTTGTCCCATCTGTGCTGGGAAGGACCAGGCAGGATTTGGATCCCTGTAGGGTCTGGCTGCATCTACCCACTGGTCCCCTCTCTGGTTAGCACTGGCTGGGCAGACTGGTGTCCCTAATGTCTCTTTCTTCTCTACCTTCCCCACGGCAGCAAAAAGAGGAAACCCGGCTCAGAGCGCAGGTGAGTGCCTCTCGGGCTTGGGGGGCTGCGGGGTCCCCACCAGACATGGGCAGAGCTCTGCCACCCACTGTCCCCCTCCCAAATCCCAGCAGGACCTGGCAGCTCATGCTGGTGGCTGCAGAGCCCACGAGGTGGCAATGGGACACAGCAGGATCCAGGTGTCCCAGCATCAAAGGCAGCCAGAGCCCTTCTGCTAAAAGCCCCTTTCTATCCCACTCCCTGCTCCCTCCGCCCCGCCAAATCCTCCCAGGAAATAACCTCTGTGCAATGTTCATGGAGAGAAATTGGGGTGCTGGGGGCGGTGGAACGGTGTTATCCTGGGCCACAGGGATGGGGCTGGGAGGTCCCTTGCCCCCTGCTCAAGGGCACCCACTGTCCCCTGCTCCCTGCAGCTGCGACAGCTCTTCACCCATCCGCAAGGAGAAGAAAAAGAAGACTGGAAAGAAACACAGACGCGACAGGTAAGATGGACAGCAGGGCTGGTTGGGGACAGTGGGGCTTGTTGGGGACAGCAGGACTTGTTGGGGTCAGCAGGGCTGATTGGGGACAGTGAGGCTGGTTGGGGACAGTGGGGCTGGTTGGCGACTGCTCAGGCCCTTGTGCTGGGATGGGATGGAGGTGAGGACAGGAATGGATGCTGATGGCTCTTCCTGGGGCCGTCACCTCCTCACAGCAGCTGTCACCTGCCCCATCCAGCAGCCCGTCTCAGGGCCACCTCACTGTCCTTGTCCCCACACCCTGGGGCTGTCCAGCCTTCACTCCCTACTGGCAGCTCAGCTTGTTGCCTTCATCTCTGCCTCCTCTTCCTCCCTCAGGTCTGAGTCCGGGTCACGGAAGAAGAGAAGACACAGGTGAGAGTGACAGCTTCTGGGAGCCACCCCACTGCCACCAGCGCTGGCTTGCCCTGCCAGGGCTCCCCTGTCCCCTGTGCTTCCACTCACCATCCCCTCTGCCCATGGGGACAGACCCTGTGCCACCACATGGGGAAAGACCTGTTTGGCACAGTGGGTGAGCGTGGGTTCCATCTGTCCCTTGCCTTGTGAGTGTCCCCCTCACCCCACATCCAGGCACCCCTGGGTGTCCCCCACCGTTGGAAGTGGCACAGGGCCACTCTGGACATGTGACCCCCACGGTCCCCCCAAAGCCAACCAGGACCCCCAGCATGGTTTGCAGCTCGGCAGAGCCCAGCTCCAGGCAGGCCCTCCCCATTGCTCCTCCTGCAGCATCAGTGGCTCTGGGGTGGCCAGAGAAGCCCCTCGGGGTGCTCCCACCACTCCCATCCCTGCAGCTTTCTGCTCTTCCTACAGGTCCCGTAGCCCCAAGAACAAACGGAAAGAGAAAAACAAAGAGCGCAAGAGGTGAGGGGCCAGGATGGTGGGGGGAGCAGGGCACTGTGTGCCCTGTGTGCCCCCCCCAGCAGCTCACCCTCCCCCTTGGCCCCCTGGCCGCCTTCTCCGCAGGTCTCGCAGCGAGTCCCCGGCCTGGCGCTCTCACCGGCGCAGCTCCTGCAGCTCCCACAGCGCTTCGCTCTCCTCTGACAACAGTGGCTCCAAATCCCCCGGCAGGTAGGAGCAGCCCAGGACCCACAACCCCACCACCAGTGTTCACCCCACTCCATCTTCCATGATGGGGACTATTGAGGACAGAGAGGCAGGTGGCACAGATGTCCCTGTGATGGGGACCCTTATGGGATGGAGGGTGGGATGGCAGAGGTGTCCCTGTGATGGGGACCTTTATGGGATGGAGGGCAAGAAGGCAAGCGGCAGAGGTGTCCCCAGGGTTAGGAACCCTTGGAGAAAGCAGGATGTGGAGGCAGGTGGCAGAAATGTCCCTGTGATGGGGACCTTTATGGAATGGAGGGCAGGAAAGTGGGTGGCAGAGGTGTCCCCGTGATGGGAATCCTTTGCATGGCAGGAGAGGAGTGGGACAGTGCTGCAGCACCTCTGGGGAGTTTGAGAACACAATGCCCAGATGGGGTTTCAATTTTGAACTAGAGAGAGCACAAAGCGCCACTTTTCTCCCCATTTCTTGCACTGGCAAAACCTACCTGGTTATCTCCTCCCAGGCCCATGGCCACCAACCCTGCTGGAGCCAAGCAAAGGGCAATGTCATGCTGGGCTCAGGGCTGGGAGGTGCTGGTTTCTGACAGTGTGATATCCCCCAGGTTAAGCCCCAAGCGCCGGCAGGACGGTCCCAAGGGCAGCAGCGCCCGCTCCAGCCGCAGCCCGTCCTCCCCTTCGCCCTCCCGCTCAGCCTCGCCGCACCAGAACGGGCACAAGGGCAGCGCCCAGAACGGCCGGCACAGCCACGGCACCCCGCTGCCGGAGCCCGTGGATGTACGTAGGCTTTTCTTGGATCACCCTTCGCTTCCCTCCCCTCCTCCCTCTGCAGGACCCCCCCACCCCAGCTCTCCTCTCCCCTCCTTCCCCGCTCGCTCGGCTGTCCCCTCGCCCAGCCAGGGCATGGGGGGAATATGGGGTACAGGCTGCACCCCCCAGCACCCACCAACCTTCCACTGGGTGCCAGCCCATTACCTCAGGGCAGCCAACAGGTCACCCCCCCTCCAAAAGCCACACATCGCTCTGCAGATGTCACCTCCCAGGGATGATGGCTCGGCAGGCCAGTGTCACCTGCCAGGGTCACCACCAGGCTCAGCACCTCCCTGGGAGTGGGTTTGAGCTCAAACAGCTAAGAAATGGGTAAAGCTGGAAAATTCTTGTTTCCCTGCAAGCCCCAACCCTCCCCAGCACCAAGGTGCCAGCACCAGCGCTCAGGACCCCAGCACCCAGTTTGGGGACTGGGGTGAGGTCAGGCTGGGGTTTGGAGGGGGTTTGGTGCTGGTGCTCAGATTTTAGGAACTCGGGGTCCCCGTGTTGGGTGACATCGGAGACAAGCGTCCCCAGCTCTGCCTCAGTGCCCCAGGGGGCTGATGCTGCACTGAGTGGGGCAAAGCCCCAATCCAACGGGACCAGGGGCCCAGCCCCAGTTTAACCAGTGCTGGGGTGGTGAGGAGCATGCTTCGGCTACTGGAGGCAGGGCTGAATGAGGGTAGCGCACTGGGGGACCCTACTTTTGGGGGGCACACAGGTCCCTGCTCACCCAGGGGACCTTATTCCCGCAGGTGAGGTGCTGTGGGGACGCTCCCAGGCTGGCAGCACCCGGCGCTGCCCCCCCAATGCCTGTGGGGCTGGGGGCACCCCAGAAAATGCTGCCAGGGGCGCCTCAGAAAATGAGGACCCCTCCCACCCCAAACACATCCCCAGCCCAGCACCCTGCCCGTCTCTCAGGGCACCTCTCTTGCTTTCTTCTTTCCTGTGGTTTTGGGCGCGGGGGGGTTTGGGTGCCGAGCACCCACCCAGGCGCCCGGCTCACCCCGCTCCCCCTGCCCAGCACCCCCAGCATCGCCCAGGCCACCGAGCTCCTTGGTACCAGCGGGACTTTGCTCCGACAACTTTCTCTCTCTTTCTCTCTCTCTCTCTCTTCTTTTTCTCTCTGGTTTCTATTTTGTTTTTTTCTTTTTAATCCCATCTGTGTTTTTCTTTAGCCTCCCATTTGAAAAAAACCCAAACGGTAATATACACTTCCATTTCTTGCTCAGCAGAAGCAGGGACGAGGGGGAGGGAAGGGCAATGAAACGTGCTTTTTTTCCCCCATCCCTCTTGTTTTAGTTTCCTTTCTCATGGTTTCTTTTCTTTTCCCTCGTGATGTACAGAAATGCAAACGATATATATATCTCTCGCATTTTTTTCCACCCCCCCTGTCATCGTCGTGTTGTTCTAGAATTTTTTTGCTTTTGTGTGGTGTGTTAATGTGGAGAAGAAAAAAAAAAAGGGCAAGCAGATGTGTTTTCTGAATATTTATCATCACTGAACATTGTATTTCGATTTTCTATATTTTGAAGAAGGAATTTAAAAGGGAAGATAACCGAGCAGCTCTCCACCGTAGAGGTAGCGGGCTCGCTTCGATATGGCCCTTTTCCTCCTCAAATTGACTACTGGCCCATTGCCTGAGCCAGTGGCCACATCCTGCTTCTGGGGGGATGATTTTTGCCTCCCGGTTGCAGGATGAGGCCGCTGGGTGCTGGGTTACTCACCCCCCACAAGCCGAGCACCATGCGACCATCCTGTACCTGGGTACCCGCATCCTGCATCCTGGCACAGTGGGCACTGAGCATCCTTGGTACCCGGCCTCCCCCATCTCCTCCAGCCCCCCCAAAAGTGCTGGATTCAGTCCCTGTCCCCCCCCGAGCACCCCCAGAGCCACTGGGAGGACAGGGCACTGCATGGCGTTGCCTTCCCTTTTAAATACCCAGTCCCGTCTCCATCCATTCTTGCTGCCTCCCCCAGCCTTCCTCCCGGGTCTCTCCTCCTCCTCCTCGCCCACACGCACACCCCGGCCCTTCTTTCTCTCCGGTTTTCTTTGGGCCGACACAACCCACCCACCCTCGCCGTGTCCCACCTCCATCCATCACCTTCCCTGCATGTTATCCGGGACTTTGCCATGGGATATAGTGACTTTTTCTAAGACGCCAGCCAGCCAAACCCCGCCGCAGCCGCCCCGCTCCGTGGCCGCAGCCTTTCCTTTAAAAAAGAGAAAAATTTTGAATAAAAAAGCGCTAATGACACCAGTTTTTAAAATAATTTAAAAAAAAAAATCTGAGCAAAGCAAACGGGATTAGCCGAGGGGTCTGGATCGCCGTACTAAAGAGTCCTTGTCTTTTTCCCATTCTGCCCTCCAAATGTGGAGATTATTGTTTTCTTTTTTTATTATCGCATTCCTGTCACTGCCAATTTGAAGGTAGGTATTTTGTCCACCTCTGCACGTTCACTTCTGCAGATGAGCCTGTTGAAAAGCACCGTAGCTTGATTTAATGTTATTTTCTCTTTCTTTCTGACTTTCTTTCTCTTTCTTCCTCGCTCTCCTTCTCTGTCTCTTTTTCATTTTGTCTCTTTTTGGTGGCTATACATATATATATATATATATTTATTATTTGTATGGTTTTCCCCAGTTAGCTGCAAAGCCATGCTCTTCTCTTACGTTCTTTATTTTATTTTATATTATTTTTGCCCTGTCCACATAAGATTTCTTTTCTTTCTCCCCCTTTTTTCTCTCCCCCATCTCCTCGTGCCGTCGGTAGAATGCATTTCTGTGTCTTTCAGCCCTTCGACTTTGTGTTCGTTTCCATCCAGGCGCCGACTACGGCTGCTCCCCCTTTTGAGTCCCTCGTTAGGGGTAATGAAGGCGATCATAATTAGTGAGATTAGGAGCCTGCGGGTGGGAGTGGCAGCAGATTCTGGGCACAGGGGGATTTTGGGGTGGAAATGAGAGATTTGGGGAGATCAGTGGGTTTAGCCCCTCCTTGGGCTGAGGCGGATGAAAATACCCAAGCCAGGGAAAATATTGGGGGGCTGCAGCAGGGAAAGGTTGGAACCTTCCTCCGTGGAGAGAGGCAGGTCTGGGACATCTCTGTCCCCAAGGGGCAGGAGACAATGCCACAACCCCAGGCATCCCATCCCCGCAACCCCCTGGAGTGTGTTTTCCCTGCTGGGTCGGGCTGATTTGGGTCTATTTGGGATGTTTTTCCTTTTGTTACCTTCCTGCATGCCTGGGCAGGATACCCCTGCACCCTGGCTTTGGGTGGAAACCCCAAATCCTGAGCCCATGGTGTGGTCAGCCCCCCGAAATGCCGCCCTGGGAGAGAGAGGAAACCCCTCTCTTTCTCTCTTCTTCCTCCTCTTCTTCTTCTTCATTTCTACTTTTATTTTTCCCTCCCTGGGCGTTGCTCAGCTGAACCGAAGGCTGTTGTCACTGTGTCCCCCATGGGCACATCGCCGCCAGCTCCCCCCTCCCTGCAGTGATTGCAATAGCAGCAGGTTGTTCATAAAGACACCCCAAAATCCCCCTATTTTGGCTCCAGCGGACTGGTGCGCGGCTGGAGGGGTTGGCGTATCCACGGGGACAAGGAGGTGACAGGGGACGTGCCACCAGTGGGGTGTGGAGCGGCTTGTGCAACCCCCCGTCTGCGTCGGGATGCTCAGGGATGCGGTGGCCTCGCGTCCTTTTTGCAGCATCTTCGGGGTGGTCCCCAGGCTCTCACCCCCACATCTCACCCACTTCTCTTTTAGGAGGTGGCAGGGTGGGCAGAGAGAACCTTGTCCTCGGGGATTAACTGAGTGTATTTCGGCTGAAGGGTCGGTGGGAAATTGGGGTCACTGACCACCAGTTTAACCCTGGGTGCGGTGACACAATCCCGGATTCCCCTGCACCCCCTTAGATCCCTCAGCACAGATTTACCCCCCAGGGATGCTCAGGGACCCACGCAGAGGGAAGGATCCCCCAAAACCCCTCCGAAATGGCATTTTTCCAGCTCAGTCGTGGCCGGCAGTGCAAGAGCCATTTCCACCCATCCTTTTGGTCCAGTGATATTTGCAAAGATAAGGGAAAATAACCCAGGCAGCGACTGCAGCTCAGAGATTTGGGGACCGCTTCGTGCTGGACCCCAGGGCCAGAAAACACCCCCAATGGTGGCCCAGAGTTTGTGTCCCCCCATAGGAGAAGTGAGTTGGTTTGTTTTATTTCTCCTCTCTCTGGCTCTGTCTCTGTCTCTCTCTCTCTCCTCCTTCTCTCGCTCTTTCTTTTTCTCTCTTGCATTTTTGTGAATCTAATGATGCACTTATATTGCCCCGCTTTTCCCTTCTCTTCATACCTTACCTACTAAAGGAGGAAATGCCACTTTTTTGGTAAGTGGATGTTAACCAAGAGGGACTTAAAAAAAAAATAAAAAGCATATAATGGAAAAAAAAAACATAAAAAAAGGAAGCAGAAAGCAAAGTCTGTGTTGAGTGCTGAGGAGGACTCAGCAGTTCCCTGCAGAGTCACAGCTCCATGCGTGTCCCAGGACGAGCTCAGAGACATTCGTTTAATCTCAGTAACGAGGACATTTGTGAAGTTTCGCTTTGTTTTTTGATTTTGTTTCTCGTTTCTAATTTTTTTATTTTATTTTTATTTTATTTTATTTTATTTGGATGGTTTTTCTTGTTTTCTTTATTTTAAATTTCTTTTGGCCGTCTCGCCCCGGCCCCCCCGCCCCCCTGCCTTGCCCTCCATTGTCGCTCTGTGCCGTCCTCCTCGTTTCTTGGTTTAAGTCGAAAGCCAAACTATCTATAAGAAAATGACACATATCTGAACATATATCTCTATATATGTGCATGCCTCTGTGTGAGCAGACCCCCCATCACCTCCAACCCTCTTTAGTTCGACCCCTTCCCCTCGGCTCAGTCTGATTTACTCCCTTCCCCATGCTTCCCTCCTCTCATATTTTCTTTTTTCCCCCATTTTCTTCCCTTCGTTTGGGTTTTACCCCCTTTTCCCTTCCCCTTTCTTGGTTGGGATGGGTGGGTGCTGGGATTTGCTTTCTCTCCGCTCCAGGTGTTTCTTTTGGGGGTGGGTTATTTCTTTCCCTTTGAGCTCTCCCTCCCTGACAACTTGGGGATTTCTTGGATTTGTTTACATCTTTATTTTTTTCTCCCATCCCACCCCCTTCCTTTGGGTTTAAAAAAAAACACCACAAACAACGTTATTTTCATTCCTTTTTTTTGGCGTTTTGCATGCAGAGGTTTGCATGACCCACGTTGTTGAGGGTGAGAGGAAGGTGCAGGGTAGCGTCTGTGTAGCCTGCCTTATGCAATGTGCGTTGACGTTGTGAACCGTGCCCCCCCCCGGCGCCCCCCGTTAAAATCCCCTTTCTCCTTCTTTCTTCTCTTCTTCCCCCCCCTCCTCTGCCTTTTCCCCCCATTCTCTCTCTCTCTCCCCCCTTGCCAGAGGCCGGCCTCGGTGTCCCCCTCTCCACGGGCTCACAGGACAGACCCGCCGTCCCCCCGTGCCCGGGGGGGCCGACACACTGCCCGCAGCCCCCGCTCGCCCACGCCGGAGCGAGCCAAGCACGGCCACCGGCATCGCTCCCGCAGCGCCTCGCCGCCACCCCGACACCGTGGCCAGGGCAAGGGGGGCGCCCCGGCACCCCGGGAACCCCCGCCGGCACCGCTCAGCCCCCCCGGCTACAGCAGCGACTCGGAGGGCTCGGGGGGGTCCCACCCGCCGCTCAGCACCGATAGGAACCACGGTGCCCACGCCAAGAAGTGAGTCCCCGGGATGGGGTCATGTTGTGCTGGCTGCTCGGTGGTATTTGGGGTGCAGACCCACACGGGCACCCTCGTTCTGTGTGGGAAAAGCTCTGGGGGCCGAGCTGGGGACTGGGGTGGGGTTGGGATGGAGATGGGGTTGGAAATGGAGATGGGGATGGGGATGGATGGGGACGGAAATGGGGATGGGGATGGTTTTGGGGACAGGGAGAGGGATAGGAATGGAGATGGATGGGAATGGGTTTGAGGACAAGGTGGGGAATGGGGATGGAGATGGCAATGGATTTTGGGAAAGGGATGAGGGTGGTTTTGAGGACAGGGATGGGGATGGAGATGGATGGGGATGGCTCTGAGGACAGGGACAGGGATGGAGATGGGAATGGGAATGGAGCTGGGGATGGGTTTTGGGACAGGAATGGGGATAGGAATGGGGATGGGGATGGAGACGGCGAGAGGGATAGAGATGGGGATGATTTTGGGGACAGGAATGGGGATGAGGGTAGGGATGGGGATGGAGATGGGTCTGGGGAATGGCCGCAGCAGGTCAATGCCAGCACACTGTGGGAAGGATCATCCCTACAAGGGGTTATCCCAGGGTGAAGCACAGGGCCTGGGTGGCTGCATGGGGTCACAGCATCCCACGGGGTGCAGGGTCCCAAGCGGGGCAGCACCCCATACTTTATAATCGAGAACGCAGCCCAGCCGATAATCAGGGTCATGTTGGTGAGCCCGCTGCTCCCCCATGGGAACCTGGGTTCCCTGCTCCCATGGGGACACCCTGCCAGCCCTGGTGGGCGAGATGCGAGGGGTGCCGGGCTCTGTCTTCACAGAGTGAAGGAGAAGCACCAGCGGGGCCGGCCCAACAGCAGCTCGGAGTCGTCGGCCAAGCACTCCCGGCACACCTCGGAGCGGAGGAAGAGCCGGTCGCCCAGCCCCGGCCAGCGCAGCAGCTCCTGGAGCTCCAGCGCGTCCCTCTCCAAATCCCGCTCCCGCTCCCGGGAGAAGAGAGCGGGACGCAGCTGCTCCCGCTCACCCTCACCCAAAAAAACAGCCAGCAGGTCAGTCCCTGGGGAGCTTCATCACGGGGGGACAGGCACCGGAGACCATCCGCCACTCAGGGTGGTCCTGGCTCCCCTGAGGCTTGGGGATGCAGCCGGGACCCTGGCCCGCAGCCCTGACCCTCCTCCTCCTCCTCGTGGTGCAGAGAGAAGGACAATGAGCCCCGAACACGCCACGGTGACCCCGATCCCGCCCGTGCCCGGCGCCGCTCCCGGAGCTACTCCCCCATCAGGAAGAGGAGACGCGACTCCCCCAGCTTCATGGAGCCCAGGAGGATCACCAGGTGGGTCCCAGCACGCGGTGACACCTCTGCCACGGACAATGGCACAGCCCGGGGTGAGCTCTGCCACCAGCCAGCCCTGATGGGTGGACGGACAGATGGACAGATGGATGGACAGATGGATGGATGGGGAGATGGATGGACGAGTGGATGGATGGACAAATGGATGGATGTGTGGATGGATGGATGAATGGATGGTTGGATGGATGGACAGACAAACAGATGAGCAGCTCTGTGGACAGATAGATAACCCTGAAGATGACAAACTGGACAAATCAGCTGACTCAGGCAGATAACTGGACCACACTTTGTTGAAACCAATATTACAATGTTCTCATCTCTTTGCGTTTTGAGGCATGAAAACAGGAATTCATTTTCATCCCAGGGCATATCCTGGCAAGACATACGGCCACCAGCCTGTATCTCCCCTGCCCTCCAAAAGCCGGTTTCTCCTCCTTGGGATCCTCTTGCCTCAGGATTCCGGGCTGTACGACAGGCAATATTAGTGCCAGCTGAAACGTCAGGTGCATGCACAGCACCTCGTTAGCACACAGGGCTGGCGCCAGCACCGCTGCCAAACTCAGATCACCCTGACCTGTCCATCTCTCCTGCTATCGGCTGGGAGATTGGTGCTGGGGGTGTGGAGGGGCTGGATTTTTAGAAATCAGTTCTGGGTCGCTGCTGGTAAGGTTTTCATTGTGCCTGGGCTGGGCTGAAGCTGTAAGGAGGGAGGACAGGAGACATCCTGCCCAGCCGGGGTTCTGTGAACAACAGGGGCTGGGAAAGCTGCTCCCAGCCCAGAGGGAGGTTGCGCAGCCCAGGTACCACCAGCTGGTTTTGCATCCCTCCTGCTCCATCCCCGACCTGGGTTTTGCTGGGATGTCCTCAGGAAGGTGGCAGGAAGGCTCAGCTGGAGGACACAGCCCTGTGGGGACAGTCCCCCATCCCTGTCACCTCCTTGGGTTGGATGGGGATGCAGACCTAGCTCTGCTTGAGGTTCAGGGCAGGCAGAGCTGTTTCTGTGAGGCTTGGAGGACTCTGTGGGGAAGGAAACACCTCTAGCTCCCCCTCACCTGCCCTGTAGCCCAGCCAGAAACCCCAGGGCTTTTCCTTGTCCCCCTGCCCTGTCCCTGTCACCCCACCCTGTCACCACACCGTGTGGTCCTGCCTCAGTGATACCAACTTTTCCTTTTCCATTTCATCCCAAGGTCCCTCTCGGAGAGCATCGCCGCCAGCCTGGCTCCCAGGGTAACCTCCTCCCTTCCTCCTCCTCTTCCTCCCGGACCCCTCTGTGTTCCCTCACCCCCCAGGATGCCCTTGGCACCCCCTGCCCCTGGGCCAGGCCTGGGTCTCTCTCCAGTCCCACTAACACCAGCTGGGAGAAGGGGGCAATGGCACCAAATGTCGTTGCCCCCCGTGTCCCCCCATCCCCATGTCCCTCCTCATCCTCAGGCGCCGGCGGGCCGCAGCTCGCCTCCCACTAATCCTTAACGTCTCTTTTTTTTTCAGCAGCTTTCAATCTTTGGTGTCTGGGCAACACAAAAGCCACATTAACCTGCTCACTTTCTGCCCTTCGTTGCTGCCTAATCCAGGACTAACACCCTGGGGGGGGCTGGGGAGGAGGAACAGGAGGCGGGGGGGTGATGCCGGGCGGCCGCATCCTGACACCCAGCAGTGGCTCTGAGCCCTGCGGGGATGCTCGGCCAGACCCCCACCCCATCCCTGAGCTGCCACTGAGGTCCTGACTCAGTTTCCCTTTTCCATTTACAGCGCTCGCAAGCGTCCCATCCCCTACTACCGCCCCAGCCCCTCGTCCTCCAGCTCGCTGAGCACCTACTCCTACAGCCGCAGCCGCAGCCGCAGCTACGACAGCTACAGCACCAGCCGCAGCCGCAGCCGGACTCGCAGCCCCCCCAGCCGCTCCCGCAGCCCCCCCAGCCGCAGCCCCAGCTACAACAGCCGCAGCAGCTCAGAGAGTGCCGGCTTCTGAGCCGTCCCCCACCGCCCAGCACCCGGCCACAGCCCCCCAGCATCCCGGCGGTGTGTCCCCAACACCCGGTGCCACCTGCACCCCCAGGAGGGAGGGGTGGAAAAGAGTCGGGGGCTGCTGAGGATGGACGTGGTGGTGGGGGAAAGCAGGAGCCGAAAATTCAAATGGATCCTTGCATCGTGCTGGGAGGGGGGCGATCCGCCCCTGGGGTGTTTTGGGGGTCGGGATGGGGTAGGGGGAAGATTTCTTCTTATTTCCACGAGTGCCGGGTGGGTGGGATGGGGTGGGCAAGCACAGAGCAAGGGAACAAATTACTCAGCAGAGACCTTGGGGAGAGCAGCTGGGGACCCCCCAGGAGTGCCCCATGTTTTTTTGGGTTGGTTTGACTATTTTAGCACAAGCGTATCCTTGGGGGTGGGGACAGGAGGGGGCTTCTCCAGCCTGTGCTTAGCCGGAGAACACAATGGCTCCAGCAGAGGAGTCACCACATCCCCACGGTGTCCTGGGGGACAGGAGCAACACAAACCATTTTGAGCCACCCCCAGACCCAAGCACACACCGAGCCATGGATGAACAAAACCTGGCACCCAGCAACCCATCCCAAATCTCTTCCTGAGCAGGGACATCTCGGGGGCCACCCCTGCAGGTTAACACTGCTCATCCCAGCTCAAGAGCCAGCACTGGCTCCCAGCAACCTCACCCAATTTGGAGGGGACCAAGCTGTCACCCCCAGGACAAGGGAGCTGCAGTGATGAGGGGTGGGTTGGGGATTTTCCACCCGTGTGGCTGCATCCAGCCATCCTCTGGCTTTGGCATGTCATACCCCACTTTTGGAAGGTCGTACCCCACCTTTGGGAGGTCATACGCCATATTTGGGATGTACTACCCCACCTTTGGGCTCACAGCCCTCAGCCACCTCCTGTTATGGGGCTGAGCAGTGACTTTTAAAACTTAATTACAGAAAGAGAGAGGCAGGAGGGTCCCCGGCTTTTCCGGCAGCCCCACTTTTGTAGGACTTCGCTGATTTAAAAAAGCAAACCTCCTCCCTGGACACCGATGACAGTCCTGACCCTGGGGCTGTTGGTGTTTAATCCTCTCGGGCCCCATGTTCTCCGTTTGGCTGGAGCAGGACGATGGGGATGAGCCTCCTGGGCTGGGACAGCAGCTGCCTGGATTAACGCGCTGCCCCTGGATGAAAAGCCGGGCTTTGGCAGTCGCGCTTGACACTGGTTTCCAGCCAGCTGGGACTGGGGAGGGTCCTTTGGACCCCAGCTTGGCTGGTAACGCGACAGCCTCATCAGTTATTGGCCTGGTGAGGTCCTGGGAGGGCAGAGATGTGGGGCACTGTGGGGTCGTCACCCAAACCCAGCACGTCAAGAAACCAGGCTGAGGAGTCACCAGCCCTTGGAGAAACATCTCCAGGAGCTGGGTCATGCTGGGTGCCAGCCCCTGGGTATCCTGCTGGCAAAAACAACCCTGCTCTGCTGGCAAAACCGCCAGGACAAGCTGATCTGTTAGAAACAGGGTGACCAGGTAAGCAGGGGACATGCTGGTGGCTCTTCGTGGCTCAACTTGTCCCCACGTGCCAGCCCTGGGCAGGGTGGCAGCTCTGGATGTGACCATGGCAGGAGGAGGAGATGAAGGTGCTCCCCTGAACCTGGGGAGATGAAGGGCATAAGTGTCCCCAGTGTCCCTACAAACCCCTGAGCCACACGTTCCAAAAACCATCCCTCAACTCCAGCAGCATCCCCATGGTCCCCGGCCCCCCCATCACCCCCTGGAGAAGCTCAGACTGGCCGTGGGAGCCCCAAAACCCTGCTGGGAGAGGGGCTGGTTCCCTGAAAACATCCCCATTCAAGCCACCAGCTGGTGGGGGGTATTTTGCCAGTGGCCCCAGCCCTGCAGCCCCCCCGGGGCTGTGGCTCCTGAAATCTCGAGACCCGACTGCAGCGCGGACCAGCCAGCACATCAGGGAAAATGTCCAGTCTTCCTCTTTTACAGTCTCTGTCTCCTGCCGCGGAGGGAGCCAACTGGAACAAATACTCTGTAGAAATACTTCAGTATTTTCCTGTCGCGCGTGCGCCCTCTCTTTTTTTCTTTTTTTCTTTTTTTTTTTCTTTTTCTTTTTTTTCCTGGGTTGTGAGTACAGCTGTAGATTCAGTGAGCTGGTTCAATTATAATAAAATATACAGTATATATTGTAAATGACTCTGCTGGGCACAGAGCGGTTTCTTCACGGTGGTGTTAACCTGCTCCCTCAATGCAGGTTGGGTGTCTCGCCAGCTCCCCACGGACCCATCCTGCTCCCCCCACCACCCCCAGCTCGCTCCTCAGTGCATCAGCCTCTGGCTCGGTGCAGGGCAGTGCTGGGCACTGGTTGTGTGCCTGACCCCCAGTATCCTGCTACGGGGTGCAGGAAACCCTATGGGGACGCCCCACTGCTGGGGCAGAGAACTCCCCTTGCATCCTTTCCATCTCCCTGCAGCCCTCCCTTCATTCTTCCTGTTTGCCTCCATCCCTCCCTGCATCCCTCCCTGCATCCTTGTATCCCTCCCATCCCTCCCTGCATCCCAGCAATCCCTACCTGCATCCCTGCATCCCTCCCATCCCTACATGCACCCTCCCATCCCTACATGCATCCCTCCCATCCCTCCCTGCATCTCTGCATCCCTCCCATCCCTACCTGCATCCTTCTCATCCCTCCGTGCATCCCTCCCATCCCTACCTGAATCCCTGCATCCCTCCCTGCATCCCTTCATGGACATGAGGTCAAAGGATTGGGGGAGGGAGCTGTCTCCCCTGCCCCAGAGGGGTCCAGGCCCCTCCAGCCCCATCAGCTCGATTCAGACCCCCCAGCCCCATCAGCCCCCACAGGGTCCCATCAGCCTCATCTGCCTCCCAGGGGCTGGAGCAGCTTCTTCCCAACTTCACACTGGGGGGTCCCCACCGTGATGTGGAGCCCACAGGGTGCCAGGCGGTTCTAGAAGCTTCTGGCTGGTGGGTGAGGCAGCAGCAGAGGCTCCTCCACTGACTCACCCCCCAGGCGCTGGCCTGGCCCCAGCCCCCTCCCCACGGCTGCGCATCCCTGGGATGGTTTTACGGGTGAGGATTGCAGGCGGGGGGGTGAGGCCGGGAGCTGGTCCAGGGAACATCCATCACTCCCAACAAGCCAAACCTCCCGCAGCGAGAGGCAGGCAGACATTTCCCTGGCAGGGGGCTCGGAGGGGCTGCCAGACCCCTCCCCACACCACCCACCCAATGCGGCTGCGTGCGGCCGCCCCAGTGCTGGGAAAGTTTCTCGGCCCTTCTCAGCCCTGCTGCAATTTCCATTAATAGCCAGCTGAGCCGCCCAGCTAAAAATAACCACCGGCCCTCTTCATAAGTCCCTGGCGGCCGCCCCCCCAGCAGCACCACGGACCATGGCCGAGCGCCGCGTCCCCTTCACCTTCCTGCGCAGCCCCAGCTGGGACCCCTTCCGCGACTGGTACCATGGCAGCCGCCTCTTCGACCAGTCCTTCGGGATGCCCCACATCCCCGAGGACTGGTACAAATGGCCGAGCGGCAGCTCCTGGCCGGGGTATTTCCGACTTTTGCCTCGGGAAAGCGCGTTGATGCCCTACGGGCAGGCGCTGAGCCGCCAGCTCAGCAGCGGCATCTCCGAGATCCGCCAGACCCCCGACAGCTGGAAGGTCACCTTGGACGTCAACCACTTTGCACCTGAGGAGCTGGTGGTCAAGACCAAGGATAATATCGTGGAGATCACCGGTGGGTGATGGGGACGGGGTTTTGTTGGGGGTTTCTGGGTTGGGGTAGCTGCCCCTGGTGTTTGCTGGGGGAAAAAAGGGTGGAAAGGGAAAGCTGAGTGGGTAAGTGATGGGGAGCAAGAGGAGGAAAAGCAAGAGGAGGAGATGGTGGGGGAGGGAGGAGAGGAAAAGGGAAGATCAAGTCAAAAAGGGAAGGGAAAATCAAGGCAAAGAGGAGCGTCCAGCATTACAGGCTCGGTCTGGGGGTGCATTCACACCGCAGGGGTTGCACAGGGTGCAGAGAGTCCCCCAGCCCCATATATTGACCCCTTGCTGCTGTCCCAGGTGGGACGCGGGGAGGGACCCCTGGCTGTGAGCCACAGGGAGGCTTGGGGGGTGACAGTGCCATAGGGAGGGACGTCCTGGCCCGTGAGGGGATAGTGGGTGTCACGAGCCCCGTAGCCCCCCCGCAGCGCCCTGGGAGGCTCCGGCAGGCCCGCGGTGACGAAGGCCAGGGACGTGGTGACGAAGGCCAGGGACACGGTGACGAAGGCCAGGGATGCGGCATGGGGCCCAGCAGCACCCAGTGCTGAGGAGGGGCTGCTGGCAGCGTCCTAGGGGGGTCTGAATGGGGTGGGGGCAATTCTCCAGCCAGCAGGATTTGGGGGTGCAGCCCCAGGGAGTTGCGGGTGCTCCATCTCCAGCCCTGCAGGGTCAGGGATACAAAATTATATTAAGGGAACAGAAACCAGGATGGGGGGTTCAGCTCCCCCGGTGTGGGGTGATCTTGGGGTATGGGGGGCAGGGTAGGGTGGATCCCAGGCATGGAGACACCCCACCCCAGCCCCCCCCCCCCCCCCCCCCCCCCCAGCTCCCTGCCCACCCAGATCTCCCTGTCCAACCAACCCATGGATGTTTTTCCTTCCAGGCAAACACGAGGAGAAGCAGGATGAACACGGCTTCATCTCCAGGTGCTTCACCCGAAAATACACGTAAGTACCAGGGA
Source organism: Columba livia (assembly GCF_036013475.1). Classification (NCBI taxonomy): domain Eukaryota; kingdom Metazoa; phylum Chordata; class Aves; order Columbiformes; family Columbidae; genus Columba; species Columba livia. The sequence continues at coordinate 6,197,511 of NC_088621.1, forward strand.
GTAGGGGAGACCAGATCCTGGCAGCCCCACCCGATGTCTTTGGGGTCCTCTGCCCACCCACCCATCCCCTCCAGTGCCCACTGGGCAAACTGGGGATGCCGCTTGCCCAAACTGGGAGCGGGGAGGGGCAGCAGTTTGGGGCTGAGCATCTGTCACCGCTCACAGCATCACACCTGCTGGGCCACAGGTTGGGACAGGCGGTGTCACAGCCCTGACCCCCCCTCTTCCCCTGCAGCCTCCCCCCCGGTGTCGAAGCCACAGCCGTGCGGTCCTCGCTGTCCCCTGACGGCATGCTGACGGTGGAGGCCCCCCTGCCCAAACCGGCCATCCAGTCTGCCGAAATCACCATCCCCGTCACCGTCGAGAGCCAAGCCAAGGAGCCGGCCAAGAAGTAGGCGGCAGCGAGGAGGAGGAGGAGGAGGAAGAGGAGAAGCTGTTGCCAAAGTCACCCCCCGCCTAAAGTGCATCCTCACCCCCAGCCCCATCTCGCATCCCCCTTTTTATTGTTCGTTTTCTACTTGCTCCGTCACCGAGTGCCTTGAATAAATGTGAAGGAACCGATAGGATCAGCCGGAATAAAAAGCGGTGAAAGAAGCGCGTCCCTGTGCCCTGTGTCTGTGCCCAGGGCCCCCGGCAGCGCCGGTGCACCCTGGCTGTGCCGTGCCGGGGGAACCATGTCACGGGCATCGGTTCCTGGCTGGACCACTCTGACAGGGCTGGCTGGGGCCAGCGTGGCCAGCGGGAGGGCCACCAAGCCCTGCGCAACATCCTGGGCTCAGCATCCCAGGTCTTAACATCCCCGGTCTCCCTATCCTGGATATCCCACACCCCAGGTCTCCTAAATCCCAGCCTCCAGCATCCTGTGTCTTGACATCCCAGGTCTCCAAAAACTCTGGTCTCCATACACTGGGTCTCCAACACCTCAGGATCAATATCCCAGTTTTCCACATCCCAGGTCTCCAAAGTTATGGATCTCAACAGCCCAGGTCTCCTACATCTCAGTTCTCAACATCCCAGGCCTCCAACATCCCCTGTGTCTGATGACCCAGGTCTCTGACATGCCTGGCCTCCAAAGTTCTGGGTTTTCCACATCTTGGGTCTCAGTATTCTGGGTTTCCTACATCCCAGGTCTCCAAAATCCCAGATCTCAGCACCATCCCTGGGTCTCAACATTCTGGATCTGAACAGTTTGGGTCTCAACACCCTGGTGTCACCCCCATACGTCCCTACATCCCTGAAAAACAAGCACAATCCACAGGTCACAGGGCGAACAGGGGCTTCAAGGGCAGAAGTTCTGGCCAGGAACCACCCCAATCCCCAGCATATGGCCCCTCCAGACCCAACCCAGCCCCCTCAGCATGCCCCCTTCCTTTTACCCCATTGCTGTGGGCCAGGCAGGTTTTGGGGGTCAGCTTGGTGGCTGCAGCCATGCTGGGGGGCTGGATGCAGTGTGGGGGTTGTGGTCCTGATGCCTTTCAGCCCCAGCCAGCCCCATGCCCCCCCCACACCTCCATTCCTCCAGGCAGGACTGGCCCTACATGGCCGGGTCCCGGCTGCCGTGTTCCCGCTCTGACAAATCCCACTAATCCCCCCTGAGTCATCCCAGAGGCAGACGGTGACCTGGGAGGAATCCTGCAGCTGTGAGGCCCCTTTTCTGAGCCTGGGGGGCTCTGTGTGCCCCCCAAACCCTCCTCCCTGAGCCCCAAACCACCCGCCCCAGCAACCTCAGGTGCGATGAGTTTGGTGGATCCCAGGCATGACGCCTGGAGTGGGGTTGGGGTTGGCGCGTGATGCTGGGGGTCACGCTTGTGCGTGGGGAACCCCCCCAATGTGTGCGATTTTGGGGATGGGTGCCCATGGCAACCAGAGTGATGGAACGGTTGCCATGGCGAGCAGCAGCTGCTGGCAGCCCAGCCTGGTGGTGGGGAGGGTTGAACACCAACACCCCCACCCCAGGCCCTGTAGAGCTGGAGTGGAGCTCAGTGTAATGAGTTTGCCAGGTCTCGTGTGCCCTGGGGACATCCATCTGTCCGGCTGCAGCGTCAGAGAGGGGGCGAGCAGGATGTCCCACCCCCCCAGCCCCTCTGCCTGTGGCTGTGCTGCCACGGGCACACCCAACACCCCATTTAGGGCTAAATTCTGCCCGGCAAGCAGTGAGGAGGCCCCTGCCCGCCAGCCCATGCTGTTTTGATCTCTCTCTGCTCCTCCAGCGCATCCCTGGGGGGCAAGGACCCACAGACACTGCCACTGCCCTAGAGATCCATTTCCCCCTCCAGGTGAGAAAACTGAGGCCCAACCAGCGAGGGATGGGGGGTCAGGATGGGGGTGATGTGGGGATAAACCAGGCTCAGTAAGGTGCTAGGCCAGGATTAGCTGGGCAGGATTAGGTCCTGCTCCCGCCTGGGCAGCCCAGGACTATTGGCCAGATTTATCAACCCCATTGTGTCCCCAGGCCCCCTTCCCCTGGGGCCGTGCCAGAGGGGGACACAGGTGCCTCCCAAATGCCCCCCCAGCCTCAGCAAGAGGGGGTTGTCAGTGAGTGATGGTGGGGGGTGTCCCTCCCTGTGCAGGGTGGCTCGGTGACCCCCTGGCCCCTCTTTGCCATCACTTGGGGGTGTCTGCAGCCCCTTCCCGGGGGTGTCTGTGCCACCCCCCCAGGTCCCTCGCAGGGCGCATGAGTCAAGACACATTTTGAGTTTAGGGTTTCCGAGGGAGGGGAGTATTTTTACAGTGTGAGTCACCATGAGCAGCTTCGAATGGAAAAACCATGTGGGATGGAGGCGGGGGGGGCACCCACCTCACACCTCTTTTCTCCCTGGGAGCACCCAGTGACCATCCCCACAGCCCCCCAACCCCACGCGGGGGTTCGCCTCTGCCCCAGGTACTGGTGAACCATCACCCCACAGCAGCTCTGCTACCCCCTCGGTGGGATGGACATGCCCCCCTAAGAGCAAAACTAAGACTGGTCACCCCCTCCCCCTGCTCCCAAACCCAATGAGGGGGACCCCCAAAATCCCACAGAGCCCCCCCAGAAACTCGACAGAGGTGACAACAATTAAGCAGCGCTGACGTCAGATCTGTAAGTTTATTTGCTCAAATGTACAACGGCTACATAATGACTCACATTCATGATATTCCATCACTGAGGAAAAACTGCTAAGAATGGTCCGTGTGTGAAATAATTCCTTACAGAAACACGGAGTTGGAAAAATAATCACTGATTAGACCTTAAAAATAGTTCACTGCATAACATGACAAAAAGCACAAACAAAGGCTCATTCAAAGAACACAGTCATTGTTCTCCTACACTGTAATAGTTATAATTTCACCATGACGAACACCAGACATTAAGATTAAGCTAACACTGGTGTTTTCTTTTGCTTTTTTTTTCCTTTTTAAAAACAAAATCATATATAATTGCATGTCACTATAGCAACATCCATAACAGATCAGTTTGTTACGATCACTATTTGGTAGAGCAAACTTTACCCCCAAAAGAAAACGAAAAATAAATTAAAAAACCTTAAAAAATTTTTGAAGACTATTTTGTCATAGGAATACATAACATCTACAGTATAAGTTAATAAATTTCAAGCTACTGTATAGAAATACGACACTAGCATGCACAATATTGTATCAATAGAGTAATGGAGCAGTAATCATTTCACTGGAGAGACAGTATCATAGGCAAGTGCATCTCTTAGAAAACAAAAGAAACCATTCAAGCTGCTTAAAAATCACATCCCTGACCCCCACTCCGTTTTTAGCCCTCTCGTGCCATCTCTCCCTCTTAAGTTTCCTAAAGCAGCCAGAGCAAAAGCCGAAAAGGAAGGGAGGAAAAGGAAGGGAGGAAAAGGAAGGGAGGAAAAGGAAGGGAGGAAAAGGAAGGGAGGAAAAGGAAGGGAGGAAAAGGAAGGGAGGAAAAGGAAGGGAGGAAAAGGAAGGGAGGAAAAGGAAGGGAGGAAAAGACAGGTTTTGTAATTCCAGTAAATCGCTTCCAAATTCTACAGCTGGGCCAGCACTGCTCACGGGACACGAGGGTCGGTCGGAGGAAGGTGAGAAGCCTAAAGCGATTTCACGGCACGTACCGGCACCGGCGGATGCGCCGGCGAGTGAGGCTGGGCAGGACTCTGCGTGCGAAGGCATCCCGGTCAAAAAATAAAACCAATAAAAGCTTTGCCGGCGTCGCCGGGGCAATATGTGGAGGGCGAGCACCGGCCTGGGCTCCACTCGCTCCCCGAGGAGTCGGGGTAGCGGATTTTTGGACCGCGGGAAGGGAGCTGGAGCAACGTCCCCCCGTGCGACCCGGCCGTACCGTGTGTGCAACACCACGACGCGCTGCTTGCGGACTGACTCTCGAAAGGGACAATGAAAGCCTGTTTCCAAAAAAAACCAACCAAAACCAACAAAAAAAAATAATGCAAGAGAGCGATATTTCGTTACTGCGCAGCTTGAGGTGGAAAGCTACGTGGCACGGCACTCCGTGAGCCAGAGAACAGCAGTGAACTTCCAACAACGATGGAAAAACAAAAATTAAAGAGAAATTTACTCAAAATGGGGTAAATATTACCTGCTAAGCAACTCAGATGCCCCGTCTCCCACCCCCAGCCGGATCAGACGGACTCGGAAAAGATTTCGCTAAGAAGAGAACTAAGTTCCTGGGCTCCCGATGGTCGATAGAAATGTTCTATGATTGTAGCTCTTCCCTTGAGGATTTCTCTACCAAATGAAGTTTCTAAGCTCCTGAAGTTCACTCATTACACCACAAGCTTCCCCAGGAGAAAGGAAAAAACCGCACCCGGCGTCCCTGGTGACAAACAAGGGAGCCTGGGTGGCAGAGATCTGCTGACAAACCTCATGGTACAGTGGGAGAAAGTCAGGCAGAGTGAAATGGCAGTGCAATCCCTGAGGAAGCAGCTGTGGCACCTTAAATCAGGATGGTCTTTTGAAATACCAAACACAGTACATGACATACAGACCTGAATGCTCTTTTTTTAATTTTTTTTTTTTAATTTTTATTTTTTATTTAAGTGGCATTTTAAGTTTAAACACTTCCCCCTTGTCTAATTAAGTTCTTAAACCTTTTGCTGTGGACTTAAAATAGTTGAAACAGCCGCTAGCCAAGCACCTGTTAAGCTGTTGACCAAAAAACTAGAGCAGCTTTGATGTTCCTCGGGCGGGCAGTCTTCTTGCCTTGGGCGACACAGAATAGCTAAAGCCAGTCCACAGGCGAGGACTGATCAGGAAGGCAAGCCAAAAGAACTAGCAAAAGAAAACAAAACAAAAACTGACAATCAAAGGCTTGATGTCATCATATGGCTGTAATGTAGAAAGACTGTAAACTGCAATTTAGTGTTAATACTGTAAGCTACCCTAATAAATACCTTAACAACAACAACAAAAGATTGGATGGCCTAAATCCCAGGGCTGTGTAAGCCCTGAATTATATATTTTTTTTAATTCCTTCTCAATTTGGGGATTGTAAGCTACGCGCTGCCGGGCAGAGCGCTGCAGAGAGACGCCCCGCGACGTGGTACGGACACACGGCACTCGGACCGAAGAAACAAACGCACGAAGCCTTACTGGAACCACAGAACTCCCTTTTTTTTTGCCTTGCTTTCCTTGAAAACGAGGGCCATTCCATCCACGCAAATTCATCTTAAAACCCTTTTATTTCTAGCGATAAAGTTAAATTAAAGACAGCTCCACTTGTATTAATGATCTACAGAACAGTCCATATGCCAGTGAGGCTGCTATTCCATACCAGCACAGCCAGCCTGACTTCCACTAGTGGTATTTTGGCAAAAATGTCAACGAGGCAATCAAAGACAGGTTGTGGGGGGCCTCCCTGGGAAGGTGTCCCCTCCCTTTCCCTCCCCCACCCCTGACCCCCCCCCCACTCGTGGGAAAAAAATAAAGACTGCAGTAGTTAGCATCAGCGTGCGGCTGCCAGTCCATCGAGGGGGGTCTAGTTGTTGCCTTCTCCGCCGTCGTCGTCTTGCTGATCGCTCGTCCAGAGCGTTAGGTTGTCGCGGAGGAGCTGCATGATGAGCGTTGAGTCCTTGTAGGAGTCCTCGTTGAGGGTGTCGAGCTCGGCGATGGCGTCGTCGAAGGCCGTCTTGGCCAGGTGGCAGGCCTGCTCCGGCGCGTTCTGGATCTCGTAGTAGAAAACCGAGTAGTTAAGCGCCAGCCCGAGCCGGATGGGGTGGGTGGGCTGCATGTGCTCCTTGCTGATCTCATGGGCTTCGCTATAGGCCTTCTCCGAGGATTCCACCACGGTCGCCCTCTTCTCACCGGTGGCCACTTCGGCCAGGTAGCGGTAATAGTCCCCTTTCATCTTCAGGTAGAAGACTTTGCTCTCGTACTGTGTCTCGCTGCAGTTCTTGATCAGGTAGTTGTCCAGCAGGCTCAGCACATCCTGGCACACGGCTTCCAGCTCCTTCTCGATCTTCTCACGGTAAGCCCGGACCATTTCTATCTTCTTTTCGTTTCCATCAGCAGAGGTCTTCTGCTCAATGCTGCTAATGACTCGCCAAGAGGAGCGCCGCGCCCCCACCACATTTTTGTAGGCGACGGACAACAGGTTCCTCTCTTCGTTGGAAAGAGGCTCATTCAGCTCTGTCACCTGCATTGAGAGAGGGAGAGAGAAAAGAGAGATACTTGGGTTAAACCCCAGTCACTTGGCGTTCCCATCACACGTTCAGGTGTTCCCACGCATCTCTAGCGAGGCAAGAGAAGGCAGCCGGCTCACAAAGTCCTTCTCCACCATCCAGCATCTGCTCCCATCCCTGAAGGAGCCAGGTGGGACATCACACTGTGGTCCAGTCCCTCAGCAAAAGGGGCAGGTTGTTTTTTATTCAAGTTATTATCCAGCTCTTAAAAGCTCAGTGGTTTCCAGAATGAGAAAAACCTTCTAGGAGAGAGATGCCTTTAACCTGCGGGATGAGAGTGGGACTTTGTGCTGCAGGCGAGAGGGACAGTCGAAGCAAGAGGGTGGGGATGTCTGGGGTTACGTGCCAGCCACACAGATTAACAACGCCACAGCTACGGCGTGCTCCTCTTTTCCGTTTCCCATAAGCACAACTCGTGCTTCTGAAAGGCCTGAAGTACACATTAGACATTAAAATTACAGCTGCCTAAGGCATCTGCACAGATAAGGACTTAAAAGCTCACATGGTAAGAGTATGTTCTTCCCACACAGGATTTTCTTCATTGAGGATAAGTGTGTTAATGCACAGCACCGCTTCCACCTGCCTCAGACGCCGCCACAACAGAGGGATTAAAGAGACAACGGAGCAGAGACCCATCTCGCAAGTGAGCTGCCCAATGCTGCCTCAGCCGGTTCAGTGACTGGGAAACATCACACTGGATATTGCAATAATCCTAGTTCCAGCTCCCGGGCAGCCTGGGAAGGGCTTGCACCCCCTTGACCCCATGCTGTGCCCCATAGGTGGGTCTCTGCACCCTTGGAGCGGGCGCAGCAGCCCAGGACGCTGCCAAAGAGGCTGCTCCATATAGCAGGGGTAGTCACAGCCGCCAAGCGGCACATGGAGCCCGGTTGTCCCCTTCCCCAGGGTCACACTGCCACATACACACCCTGGGTTTGGCTCAGCAGAGCAGGAACCCATAAGCCTCCTCTCGGCAGTCACAAACCATTAGTTTTAAATAATGGTTCAGATGTGAAAAGCTTCTGCAAATACTGAGTCATTTTCACAAGCGTTTGCAAGGACAAGGTTTGTTCTGGGCCTAAATAACCACGTTTATAGTGGGGATGAGGAGGACAGGGGCTCATGCTGGAAGGTGTAGGATGGTCCAGCCCAGGACCTCATTTGTGTGGCCTGGAATGACTCATCCTAGCTAATACCACATTGACCTGCTTGTTCCAGCACCATTACCCCTGCCTGCAGCTCTCCTTGCTGTCCTGGCCGCACTCTGGCTAATGCCCTCTCCCAAAACCCAGCTACAGCTAAGCCTTAGTTACCCACACAGCAAAAAAAGCACTGTGGTCTCTGGTCCAGACCCCTCTACCCCTTCCCTCAAGGCAGAGGCATCCTTGGAGATATTCAAAACCTGATAAGGTAACTCAGGGTCTTGTCCCATCTAAGTCACCCTGCTTTAAGTAAAGGAATTGGGACTAGAAACATCCAGAAACCCCAGCCTGACCTATTCTCTTAACCTTCCAGCTGCAAATGGAATGTCCAACATCGACAGCCACCCCACCAACTCTCACAGTTTCCGTCCAGGCCCTCGTTATGAAGGTTGAAAACCACATGAGGTCTCGCTTTTAGCAGGGCACTCCCTGAGCAGAGATACCAGTTCCAAGTGTGGACCAGGCAGGTGACTTTAAAGCTGCCCCACAGCCGCGTCTGCAGATATTTATCACTACAGAAAGCAGATTTACCTCCTCTCACCAGAAGAGTCTTGCTGGAGGACAGATTTATTAAAACTACAGGGAGTTTCATAGGATTAGCTTTGCCATAAACATTTTAAATTCAAAGCTATTAAGGATTACAGAAGAAAGTTGCCTGTCAAAAATCCTTTCAACAAACTCGCTGACAGATGGAAGGTACCACCTGTGGAGAGAGCAGATTCCCCCAGGGAGCTGGCGGGGAAGCTAACAAGGCTCCATTTCTGCTTTGATAACCACGTAACTCCTTTCTAGCAGCAGCTGGGCTCCAATAAGAGAACACTGGAGAGAAACACAAGAGTGCAACACGGCCTGAGATGGGGACCGTGTCCCCCAGCACTGGGAGCAGGGTGGGAAGAGGCTGCAGCCCCATACATGTTTCAGTTTGCAACTGAACTGAGAGAAGAAGAAAGGGAAAACCACCTGGCACTTGCATTCCCAGTGGGAAGAAAACGCAGGATGCCCATGACACCAGATATTGGACAGTAAGGGTGCGTTTAGCTGTGCCTTCACTGATTTTTCCTTGCACTGCAAGATATCAACCCAAAGTTGGTATCAGTCAAGCCAGAGGCTAAACAGCAAGCTCTGATATACTTAATGTATAGCATTTCACTGAATGCCTCTGATGCAACATCAATAAGGCAATATCCAGCATCAGGCCTGGATTAGATTGCAGCAGACATGTTACAAGCCCTTTTGAAGAATTTTTGCTAATGTTTGTTTTAGAGACTTCAAATACCCAAAGAAAATTTGGTATTAAGAGGGCTTGGCAGGAACACAAAGGCATGAGCCTCTGGCTGGAAGACAACCTGCTCTCTGGGAAGCTCAGTCATTTTGGAGCTTTACTTCCCTGGTTGACAAAAACAAGAAAAGCAGAACTTGCATCACAAATCCCAGTATCTGTCAAGCCTCGTTTCACCCTTGTGCCCCTGTAGATCAGAGCTGGGAGGAAGGTGGGCAGGAGACGCTGAAATGGAGTCAAACCTTGCATGTGGCATAAGAACCCAAGTGCAGGGAGCTAGTCCACATGCTCACATAGCTGGAAACTTGAGAGATGCAAGTCTTCTAGCTAGGCTAGAAAAAAAAGCCCTTTTCACCACCCTTTTTGCTTCTTCCCCTTAAAGAAGCCCAGCCTGCAAGCCCAGCTCTTTACTGATGCAGAGCAGCAGGAGATCTCAGCTGTGGAACCTCTCATCTCCCCACCAGTCTGCAGGCAACGCTCTTGCTTGCAAGAGCTTCCCCTGTCCCAGCAGGTGACACATGTGCCAGGAGCGAGACCCTTGGTTGCTGCAGGCAGCCCTGTGCTGGGCAGAAGCCCTGCCTGAGGGCAGGAGCACAGGAGAAGACACCTGGCCACAGAATGCAGGTGTACATGGGCTCGGCATGGAGCAGGCTTTGCCTTGGAGGCTCAATCCATCACCAGGCTTGAGGACGCTGTCAAATTCCAGTCTCACCAGTTCCTGCAGCCTTTGAGGGTGCAGTGTCTGAGCCACCAAGACTCAAGTGCCCTAAAGCCACAGGGAGAGTCCAACAGTTCCCGTTGGACAAAAACTACTGGAAGTTTAGGGTTTCTACTGCTTCAGAGACCAGAGGTTTGTACAAATCAAAGCCCTCTGATTTGCAACAAAGCCCTTCAGAGGCAGCACCATCTTGGAGAAGGTCCCCCCGATTTCTCTGCTACAGCTGCGAGCTCTGGCTCAGCACCCCGTCCAAAACCTGGCAGGCTCACAGTGTGCCTGAGTATCACATTGCAGGGGAAGGTTCAGCCACACACACACAAGCCAGGCAGCATGAAAAGCTTTACCTTGCCCCTCTCCATAAGCTCAAGGGTTGGTCCTACTTCATCTTCTTTCCAGAAGCCTCCTAATTAGCAAGGGTTTTTTTGAGACTCACAGGGGACATTTGCTTCCAGCCAGCAGCGGGTTTGTTTGCTTACAGGGCTTATTCCAGGACTCTTATTTTCCACTTCTCACCTTGCACTAGTAGGTCTGAAGTCATCACTTCTGAGTACATAACGAAATAATCATTATGAGGACTCTCCAGTAGCTGCAATGGAGATCCATCACAGGATTTAGTTTTACCTGTTTATCCTTATACACATGATTTTCACTTAGTTTTATAACCAAGTGCCCACCCATTTATGGCTCCTATCTAGCTGTGATATCTTTTCTTAAAGTATACAGCAGAGGAAGCTGAGCAGACCCAGAGATTCTCCCCTGGGGAACAGCATCAGCATTTGACAGCTTAATCCACACTATAAGCCTCAACACTTTTTCTTTTCTTATTGCCTAGAAGAGATCCTGAGCCCCTTAAGATGTATCCACAAAGGAGCCAAGCTTTCCTGGAGAGAGACAACCATGAGAACATCAAACTGTCCACTGAGAACAGGTTCTGAACATCCCCAGAGCTCTTCCACCAGGACACACAACAGCCATCTCCTCCTCAGCACTTGTGTTTCCTCTGTTCTATCTACAGCTCCTCCACCATGTAATTACGTTATCTCACAACAGAAACCTTAGCAATCGCCTTGTTTTCCTCCACACACAGCTTGTTAGTCACGCTGAGGTCTGGCCTTTTCTGTTCCATTTTTTTAAAAGGCAAATGTGCTTTTGGAACAACGTTCTGGCCAGAAGTCCCACCGCTGAAATTCTTTCTTGGTCTGAAGCCACCGGTGAGGGGAGCAACCAGCACAAAACCACTTTGGGCTCAAGGAGCTGATAAATGCTCAGGACCACCTGCAGCCAGGCCACCTTCTCTCCTCCATCTCCAACAGCTGTCCTGTGGTGGGACCCCATCACCCCTGGGCAAGCACCAAATCATCTTCAGCAGCCCAAGAGCTGTCATTCTGGAGGTGACATGCCAGAGGGACCGCCTGTTTCTTCTGTCCCCAGCTCACTCTATATCTAGCTTCTGAAGAACTGGATGCCCTCAAGCACGTTAAATTGTCACCAGTGGCTTGACTACAGGTCTGACTAGATGTCATACAACCCAGTCAAGAACAGCTTCTCCTTGCATCCTCCAGAGCAAGCTGTCCTATGACACCATCACAGCAGTCAGAAAGATGCTTTTCTTAAGCACTGTCCTACTTCAACACAGAGTAGGCGTGTGTTAAACTAGACCTAGATCTAAAATCTTACCAGATTTCGCTGGTTCATGTGTTTTTTCCCTGTACTCTTCCCCTTAGCTAGTGTGACCCCGCTTATGTGCTGGAGTCCCTGAAGTCTGTCTCTCTTGGTTTTGTTTTGCCATAAATTGGAGGTAGGGAGGAAAAAAGGTCTTTAGTGTTCTCCCCCATGTCATACTTCCAAAACGGAAACCACACCACAGCTACTTCCCTCCTTACCCTCTCTGCTCATTTCTTACCTCAGCATGGCCAGGGGGATTTTCAGCTGCAGGTCGAGCCCTTCCTCTCATCTCAGACAAGACCAGAAAAGCTCCTGCAGGCTGTGGGCAGAAATTGGTTCCCCCTGCTGCATCCTTTGACTGTTTCAGTATGAATAACTGTATGCGAGTTCCCATTTTTAAGCTGGCGGGGCCGGCACTCATCGCAGGACAGCGGCTGAAGGAACATGGGATGGTTCTGCCATTACATTTCAAACTGCTCTGACTGCATCAAGGACCGGTGTCTAAAAAGTAAGATCATTTATTGCTTGCAGAACAACTGGATCTCGGAGGCTGCTTAGGCACTCCAGACACTGATTAGGATTTCAGCATGCTCCTAGAGTTAACAGCGGCTTTCATCCCACTCTGCAGCCTTTATTATTTGAGGCAACTTTGAACCACCCAAGACAGTCTTCAAATTGGGAGATGGGAAAACCAAGAGTTCATTTATTTAACTGGCCTCTGTTGCTTAACAACTCCTTAAGCCGAAGTGAATTTCATCGCAGCACATGCAGGTTTGATCAGTCCTCAGAGCCTGCAGTTTCAGTCTGGCTCTGATGGGTTTCAGCAAGAGAAAAAGCAAGTTTCAACTGCTTGGGTCATTCCTGCATGTAAAAGGTCATAAGGGAGCCAAGGTGAGAAAACCAGTGACAACAGCACAGCTCTGAGCTGCTCGTATTCTGCATTTGGTAGCAACGTTTCATGTACCGCCTCTTATCTGCAATGCTGCAGTCCCAGCGTTTGGTCTAACGGCTCAAGTGTTTCCTGCTGCAGAACACCCGGGGTGCCATTGATTTGCTCTACCAGCTCCTTCTGTGGCATTTGAGATAAGGCAAGTATAGGAGAGCATCCGTCTGCCTCCCATACGAGACTTCCAGGCACGTTATTAACCCTTGCAACCTGCCACAGCCATGGAGCTGAGAGAGGGCAGCCCAGACGCATCACAATAACCAGCTGGAAGGAACAATCCCAGCTTCCCAGCATGGGCATCGTGTTTGCTCTTCGAGTGCATCAGTGTAGAGCTACAAACCACTTTTGAATCAGCATTGCATAGTCTTGTAGCAGGGAGCTGCTCATACAGCTCATATATGCTTTCTGAGTCATTAAGGATTTATGCCCAAGTTCTTCTTGTGTTCCTTATTAACACTCTGATTCTTGTTAGCCTTACCAAAGAACAGGCTATTAAACAAGATAAAAACTGGTCATAGGACAACTTGTTTCACTGTCTTGCTGCCACTAACTGCTTCATCCCTATTAACAAACTCTTGGGGGGAGAAATAATAAGTCTCTGTTGGTCTAGTGCCTTCCTTCCACCAGATGGAGAAAGCAGCGAGTCAAACCACATCAGCCCCAGCATTTAAGAGGACTGTCACTCAGGGCTCATCACACCAACTCTGGCAGATGGGATACCAGCACCTTTGCCTGCTAACGGCAAAGCAACAGAAGGGACGCCAAGCTATTCCCTTCCCGAGACACGGCAGGCTGGCGAGCATCATCTGCCCACTTTTCGCATTTTTGCAGCTCAAGATCAGCACCCTGCTCTGCCAACCACCAGCTTGGGGAGCTCTCCTTGCATTAGCTGCTCTGTTCCCTGCTGATACAGAATCACAAAATAACTTAGGTTGGACATGCCTCTTCTCCAGGCTTTCTGGAAAGCGCGCGGAAGACCAGTGCCACAGCACGGCACTGCCGTGGGAGCTCAGATGTGCTCCTGGCGCACGCCAAAAGGTTTAGGAACTCAAAGTAGATCCTTTTGAAAGGAGGATGCAAATTCAGTGGTTTCTATAGGCTCTTCTAGGCTGTATTAAACTTCTTCGGATGTGAATTTAAAAGCTCTTGAAGAGAAACTGCAGCTCTTTCCTCAGCAGCATTTCTGTATGAGTTTAAAGACTTGATTTTCTTTTTTTTCCTATTTGAGCATTACTCTTCTTCAGAGAAGTGCATCCACTCACAGACTTTTTAGCTGAAGCAGCCATCCATGGGATGACCACTGGTCATTTCTCTAGACAGTCCTAAGACTTGGTCACCATAAGGGAAGAAAGACTTTTTTTCCTCCCTACCTCCAATTTATGGCAAAAGAAAACCAAGAGAGACAGACTTCAGTGACTCCAGCACATAAGCAGGGACACACTAGCTAAACTAACCAAGTTTCACATTAGGATGGTGTTTGGTGCTGCCAGGAACATTAGCTGCTTAAAGACTTACCTCACAGCTTCTAAGACTACTAATCTGGCTCAGATATTAGTGCTTCCCTGCTCACCTCCAGCAGATCATCAAATCCTCCTGGAGCTTCAAGTGCCAGGCCAACAAGAGACACTCATCCTTAATCAGGGGCTCAAAAAACAACGTTATGCTGTACCCATGACCTTTACTCAGTTAAACCAAGTAGAGAGAGGAGGGACGATGTGCCACGGGCAGGACAACCGAGGAAAGGCTGAGAGCAAGTTCTGGCTGCTGCACGAGCCTGCTCCTGGGTCTGGAGCAGGATGAACCGGGCAATTCTTGGCTTCTTGCACAGCAGAGCCATCGCTGCCCGGCAGCTGGCGGGCTGCTGCCCCAGCGGGGTGAAACAGGAGAAGCTGCAACCATGCAAACAACTCCCCACAGCCGGCATGTAAGTTTTTAACCACTTCTTGTCATTATCCCAAACGCTTTGGGAAAGCCTGCTCCTTACACATCAAGGCAAGGTTCTGGAAATATTAAAAAAAAAAAAAACAAAACAAAAGAACTAACCCAAGATTTTTGCTCTAGGTCTTTTGGTCTGCAGAACCAGCAGGTCCTTGCAATGTCTGAAACATGTTTTGCTAGATTAAGCAAGAGACTTTCCAGAACACCCAGGTGGACTCCAGCATGCCAGCTCCGTGATAGGTTTAATTTCCACATCAGCGAGTAAGGTGATTATCCCTCCAGATGTACTTTACCCTCCCACTGCTTCAGGGATTTCAGGCTTGATCTTACACACCTCTAGCAAAGCCAATTTTATTTAATTTCTTAAATGAACTTGCAGAACAGAAAGTCAAGTTTTTGCTCTGGCAGCTTTCTGGAGCACTGCAGCCAATTTTACATTACAAGGAGGGTCACTTTACTGTTCTAGCTATGACTGGATTTAACCACCCTCGCCTGGCTCCAGCTATCTCCTCCCAGCCCTCTTTTGAAGCCCAAGGGACTTCTACCAGATTTGATTTCGGCCCATCAGAAGTGACAGGGCCCCTCAGGCACCGACGTCTTGACACCACCAAACACAAGAACCCAAGTACCCAACTCCGAGGTAATGAAATATTCATCCCACGTTAACAAAGCCCAACAGCATAAACAGGCAAAGCTCCAGCGCCTTCCTCAGCCGGGTGTTAATCAAAGGTTGTTAATCTTCCCCAAGTTTTCGTTCGCCGCTGAATACTCAGCATTAGTGGTTTACAGGTGCAGATCTCCTACAGCCGTTCTCGAGCATATCTGTTAGCGTACAGGACGGCAACAGCTTCTCCAACTACTATTAATAAACCTTATGCTGCAGAGCACCACAACTGTCCAAACAACATGTCCATCAGCAGCCTTGTTAAGGCTGAAGCTGGGACTTCTTGCTGGTGTTTTTCTACAGCCTCGCTGAAACCATCTTAGAGAGGAATCAGAAGCCAAGTAGTTTGGCCTGGTATGTAAGCAAAGATCCATCCCAAGCAAGGCAACACATCCAGTAAGATCAGAGGGAATTTGCAAACAATTAAGGAACGTTTTGTACTTAAGAGTCCCTTGTGTACATCCAAGTGCAGCTGCCTCAAACACCCATAGCCTGACTCAATTCTAACATCTCCTTTATGGAAGAAAAACATTAAGTACTTTAATCCCTAATCTGGGGATCGCTTTAAGGGAATCTCATGCCATCATCACTGACTTGTTCTCTAGTTACTCTCCTACTGCTATTAACTAATGCAATGCCCTTGGTCACTAAACCACTAGTTTTGGGCCAAAAATCAGGTTTGTTTAATACCTAACTGAGCACGTGCTGGGTCATTCCTGAGATGTGACTAAATCTGGTTTAGCACAGAAAAACCTGAGACTGGGGAACATTTGTACTTAAGCAGGCAAAGGCTTTTTTTTCCACCAGCTACACAAAGGTGTTGCTTTTGAGAAACAGCCTTGTCAGTGTTTCCTGCAGCCCAAGGATTGCTGCCTCATCACTTCAGCTCCATTTTCCAGAATTTACCATTTCTGAGCATTTCCAGACCGCACTAGTGAAAGCAGCACTGTGACCAGGGTGAGACTCCGGGGTAAATGTAAAGCTCCGTGCTCTACCAGCTCCAGGGTCTCTGGCCCACCAAAGGGGCTGGAGAAATGCAGCAGCTCGGGCTCACCATCGTTGTGCACTTGAAGAAGCCAGACAAAGCCACTGCCGATCTCCACCAAGGCAGGCTTCTCACCTAGAGTCACAGGTAGGAATCCAACGCGTGGACATCTGGACTATGGAGAGACAGGTCAGGCCTCTTGCTTCACAAATTTAAAAAAAAAAAAAGTGGAATGAAAGTCCTTTTGTTACCACAAAGCCATTTTGTTTCCCCAGGGAAAGAACAGTTCCCCCATCTGCAAAGACACAGAGCCTGGCAGCCATGGCAGAGCATTTTATCTAACTACCAGCAACATAAAACCAGCTGGTGGCTATTTATCTGAACAGCATCCTGATGTCAAGCTGAAGGTTTCAGAGATCGAAAGACAAAACCACCATATCTTCACCAGTACAGTGACAAATTCACAGCTACCTCCTCCCCTTCGTTTTGGCAGGTGCTAAAACGGTTTTCCAAGCTATTGCTTTCCAGGGGCAACCATCGCTTGCAGAAACTAATCGAGTAAATACTTGCTACCATTTTAATGAAATTTTTGCTTTGCAGACCCCAGGTTGCCACTTCTCTGCAGTCACAAATACACTCAAACAGCATGAGCTTTGGAAAAAGCTATCCTGAGCTGCAGAGCACCAAGGCGCAGAAGAGTGCCTGGAAGCATCAAGGGTGCACCAGCTATCCAGAGACAACCAAAGCCCTGCATCACAGATTTGCCATGGTGAAGTGGAAGATGATGCCTTTATCCTATAAAGACTGTCAATAGAGAAATGCTTGGGAAGCCAGTCAAATCCTGTTTCACTGTGCTTTGTACCACAGTTATTCCAGTATGCGTTCACGTTTCGCTGTCAGACACAGGTCAGGAGGTAGAACTGGGCAGAAAAGCAGAAGGCAGTTTCAGATCTGCAGAGTCCTAAATGACCCAGACACCAATCCTACTGAGGAAAGGCTCCCTCGGGTCAGACCATGGGCATTTTCCAGCCCCCTCTTCCCCTGTACCCGCCTGTGAGCTGTTGGTGCGTCTGGCTGGGACACACTGAGCAGGTAGCTCCAGTCTGAACTGGTCTGACAGCCCTTTTCACTCTTCCCTGCCAGACTGGTATTGAGCTCCCAACACACCACTCACCTCTGCCAAGGGAGAGAAGCAGCACCAGCGAGTGCAGCAGTGCTCCACATCCAAGGACACGTCTGAGCACAAAGCCACTTCCCAAGAAGCAGCTGGTTACCCAAGCATTGGCAGTTGGACACACAAAAGCTTGGATTGTTTATTTTTCCTAAATACACATGCTTGCACACGACTTTCTAGGTATTTGTTTGCTTATTTGGCATGAAGCTGCTCAAAATGGAAGACGAAGAGTTCAGCTGTAGAATTTGAGCATTATACGCTGCCAGATGCGTCACTGTCTGTGGAGGTTTCTCCAGATGTAGAGTCAGGGCTACCACCCTTGTCTCCCAGCCCCTGCTCCACCAGCTGCACCCTGAGACATGTTTCTTCTTGTGTCCTTAAGAGTCACTGCTAGTAGGGGATTGATCCCTAACTACAGGTATGCATCCCATCCAAATGATAGACCTGAGAAGCATGTCTCATCTTCCCTGATGAAGATCTGCACACTCAATGGCTCACCCTGCCCAAATCTGCAGTTCCACAATGCCCAGACAGGCCAACTGGCACATGCTCACTCCCGTTGTCCCAGAGCAGTCGCTGAACCCAAGGGAACACACATTTTTTTAGAGGTTTAAAGCATTTTGCCCCTGACGAATCCTTCCATCAGCATGGCTTAAACCCCGTCAAATGGCACAAACCATCCCATCCCTGCACTTCAGCAGGAGGCAGAAGAGCAGCTTGCTGGTACAGCTGGAGTCCTCCACCTACGTACCATCATGTGCACACTGATGTCTTTCTCCTTCTCAGCCCTGTCTTTGCTTCTTCCAGGCATGTCATGCCCCAATATAGAGTGGTGCAGTCAAATATCAGGCTCTGAAAATCCTTGTCCCTATAACTGTGAAGGGCTTTGGGATCATCCATCAGCCTGGAAACAAAATCCTGGTCCAGCCCAGGCCTCCCCATGGGCTACTGGGGACCATCAAGCTGCTTTTACTCCATCTCCCTGATCTGACGCTCAGACCTTTAATTCCTTCCCAGAAGGCCAAGCTGACTATGCTCCTGACCAGCTCTAATGCTGTTGGCTCAGACACAAGAATGAAAACAGCTTAAAATGAAGTGGTCCAGCAATACACAGTGCAGAAGAGATGGGACGGAGGAACAAAAAAAGATGATGGGGATCCTCAAATTAAGGAAAATCTTCCTGCTACCAGCTGTAGAAAGCAAGGAAGAAGCATGTTTCCTCATCTCCCTTGATCACAATCCATATCCCAAGGAATGCCCATGGGTAGGAAGCAAAAGAGCCACAAGGATACAACACAATTATCTGGATAGCGCTCACTTCTCTTACAAGTGCCACCCAGCACACTCACAAGAACTGGTAAGAGGATGCCAAGCCAGATAATCCAGTTCAAATGAGACAAGCCAAGACCAGAGTGCACACGCTCCAGAGGTGCAGGAGTTTTCAATCTGGAAAACACTTCTGGAGCTGAACTGCTGTGGTTGCCCTGAAATGGCTGTTCCTGTAGCTTCTATTATAGCAAACCTGAGTTCACATCATCAGTGGCCAAAGAGTTTCTTCCAGAGAGCAGCTCTGGGATCAGCTGGTGAACAAAGGTTGGGTAGATAGGGCTCATATGTACGTATTATGAAGCTTATTTGGTGTTCCAAAAAAAAAAAAAAAGTCTCCTGTGAGCCAACTATCTTTAACCACAAAAAGCAGCGTAAGAAAGAAGAAAAAGCAAGACAACTCCCACCAGCCTTCCTACACTTCCAGGGATAGCCACCATCCAAAAGATCTACTTGGCTAAGCTCCAGTCATCTAAGGGCTCTTGGAGAAGCCTTGCCCAAGAGCCTTGCTGTTTCCATGTACCCCAGACATCTGCAGAGGATTCGACAGCTATATTCTCCACCATAGCCTCAATATCACTTTTGTTTAGTTCAAAAAGAGCTATTTCTAAACAAATCCCCACCTGGCTGTTACACTTGGCCAACTGAAAGCAACCCAGCATGGTCCCACAAGTCAGTGGCTTTTCCTCAAGCTCATAAAGACTTATCAGTAGCTTAAAGGGACATTCTTAAGAGCTTGAGCTGCTGAAGCCTCACCAGTTAATATAGTTAATGTGCGCAGCGGGCACAGTGCTACCTGCCTGTGGCTTAAGTGCAGATGTGCAACCCAGGCTACAAGGTCCTGAGGCTGATTTGGGCTGAGATAACCCACAGCATGATCCATTACAAGGTCGGAAGCGCGGCAGGACCCTGCAGACCTCCAGGAAGGAAGTCCTGCTCCCTGCTCTAGAGTCACGCATTCTCAGACTCCCATCACCATCCATAAGGGCTGAGCAAGTCCCTGCTACTGAAGGGTGAGAGGACCACTCTACATGTAAGAGCGGTCAGGACGCACAGTGACAGCCGTGCAGTCCCACACTGCAGTGGTCCAGGAGGCGCCACGAGGCTGAGCAGCGTTCAAGACATCTGGACAAGGGCAGCAGCAAGAGCATCAACACAGTCATTAGATGCCAACGTACCCTCTCCACCCTGGCACGGAGAACGGTTTCTTCAAAGCCTTCCCCAGCCCCCTGGGAAGTGCTATTACAGCAGCTCACATTCCTTGCTCCCTTCCCACCATCACAGATGGCCTGCCCAGCACTCCTCCAGGAGAAGCCTTTCCACCTCACCCTTTTGTCTCGTCTACACCACAAAACAGAAAGCAGACAATCATCCCTGCTCTGCTCCCCTGGGACTCCTCAAATAGCAGGGATTTATATTTGTGTTACTCCCTTTCCAAGGGTGGGTCTGCTGTCTGTGTGAAGCCCCACTATTGGCACTAACCTGGTCACAGAATGTGGAGGACAACAACCTGCCAGGCTGGTCACCAACATGGCAAAACCCACATACCCTGTGCCAGGGAAGGCCTGCAGCTCCCCACACTTACTTTTTTCCTCCACCCACAATGGCCATTTACTGCACCAAGAGCCAGCTGTGTCTCAAGCTTGGGCGGCAGCCATTGGCTTTCCAGCATCTCCAACGTTCACCCCTCTGCACCCACCACCATCACAGCTGATGGTTCTCATATTGCACAGCCACCAAAGGTGTGCACACCCAAAGGTGTTCCCCTCACAGGGAACCTTCAGGTAGGCTCAAGGACTCTGCCATATGGTCTCATAGGTACATGGTATGTAGGTACAATGTAATAATCACGTCTCACCCTCTTTAGACAACTTATTTCCTATAAATGTTAACGCAATCATCTCGTTTCTTCCCCTGTGCATCCCCCCAACACAAAAGGTCTACAGGAAGGCATGTGCTCTGCTTCCCAGGCAGCACCCACAGGGGCCTCAGCAGGGATCCACCTCCAAAAACCCTCCAGTGGCACCGCCGCTCCTCAGCTAATGGATATTGATCACAGCCCTGGTGCTGGGTTGGGCAGTAAACTCTTCGTGGAGCTGCACCAGACAAAAAGGCGACTCACTTCAACCACGAGCAGCAAAACCCAGCGAGGGCAGCGAGCCAGTAAGTAAAATGGTGATGCTGCGTGGGCGCAGCACTGGGTGGGATAGCTAGGCCAAGGCCACCACCCTGGGGACCTGCAAGGAGCTTTCTTGCTCTTCAACACATTTTAGGGCTGTCTGTGACCCCAGACAGTGCTGGGGTGACAAGGGACACAACCAGGATTACACAGCCATACACTGGACTGACTGGCCTGGTCCCATCACCCTTCCTGGGTGGTGCATCACCTTCTGCTCCGTCCAGCAGAGGAGGGGACCATCTGCTGTGTTCTACCAGGACATCCAAGTAAATGTCACATTCAGGGCTGAAGGAGCATTCCTGCTCCTGCAGCAACAATGCGACTGCACGTACCAATTAGGGGCACCGGCGGCTGGCACTTGCAGCATGGAAAGAGCTAGAATTCACATTATTTGGAAGAAATTATTGTGATCCAGTACATCCCTGTGGCAAACAGCACTGGGTGAATCAGCATTCAGAGCCCTAGTACACAGTTTCTGTTTTAGACTATTAAAATGGCCATTCAGCACACGCTCCCAAGCAGGCAGGGTCTGGCTGCCATGTCACCACCCATGGAGTGACCACCAAAAAAAAGCAATGGTGAGATCAACCTGCAAGAAAACAAACCTGTTTTATGCACATCATCGCCACACCAGGTTTTAAAGACATTTTTCGGCACGGTGTTAAGGAAGCCAGCAGACAGCCAGCTTTAGAGGGCAGGAGACAAAACGGTGATGAGCACAGGAACGCTTCTGCATCACCTTAGCTAGACACAGCCTGCATGCTCTCTGCTACCACCTGGGTGCATTGCAGCTTGGACCATTGCATATGACATCACTAGGCGTTGCTACAGAAATGAGTGCGAGGTCATCAGCCTCCCGCACAACCCGGGCTGGGGGATGGGCGGCACACAGGACGGTGACAGGGATAACCGAGTGTGACATGCCCATCACCGCCAGACCGGCCGCGCCGGAGTTTGGGCAGTATCGCCCAGAATAAAGAACAAAGCTCTGCCTTTTGTTTGCTGTCGCAGGAGGCGTCAGCACTCCCACTGTGAATCATTTTCGTACGGCCAAACTACACAGCAACTGATAAGCGGCATTAGCCCGGGTTACTGTTTCACCAGGACTAAAAGAAAAAAAAAAAAAAAAAGAACGTATATATAATCTCTAACACCTTTGGTTTAAACACCGAGTGTGAGTAAGCAGGCTAGGGAAATTCACTGCAACACAGCTGAGCATCCCAGGCATATCCCTGTCGGCTTTGTCACAGAGGCTGTATTATCCGTAGGAAATGAGCTGTAGGATCTGCTCACGCAGCAGACTTTGCTTTAAAATGAATAGATGCCGTTATCAGAAAATGGTATAAAAGCCACAGTGCAGCAGAGGAATAGCCCGGTTGGTTTAATATGATAATATCTTGTTCTGATCATCCGTATTTCATTTCTTGATAAGACATCTCCTCCCTCCCTCTGTTCTTGGGCTGTGACAGTTTTGTCTGTTTGATAAATGCAAGGTTATTGACAAAATGGTGCAATATGGGCAAACAGAGCTGCACCCACGGCAGACTGCGACATTCCTAGATCAGCATTCACTTTTCATCAGCCAGGGAGGACACCCCAGCTGCTCGCAAAGGTTCAGACCTGACTAAGAAGACAAACATAAAGAACAGTTTTCCCCTTTAAAGCACCCCCTCCCTCCCTCCACCCAGTCTAGCCTCTCTGCAATATGACAAATGCAGAATCTTCTGGAATGACTTGATCCTGCCTCCCACGATTGCTTTGTTTGCAAGATCAGATCAGAGATATGTTTTTTTTTCCCTTCTTATATTGTCAAAATGTCAGTATTGAAGGGGAGCGTTCAGTGTCACAAATCAGATCAGCCTGCTATATGCAGAGTCTTTATTTTAAGAGCGTGAAATGAATACAACATGACTCAATTCATAAATCTCCAACCAAGTGCAGTAAAAATAAGAGCTTTGGCAGTGAAAGGGCTCCTGATCTTTGGGGTCACGAGCACACACCAGCTTCACCGATCGCACGAGGGAAGGGATGCACAGGAGCGATGGATGGGGGGGTATTTCAGCAGCGGGGAGAGGGGTGCATGCAAATGCCGCCAACCCGCAGGGTTCCCCACGGGTCTGGGCAGCCCCCCAAGCCAGCGTGACCCCCAGGGAGTGCCGCACCCCAGGGCTGGCTCCTGTGTCCCCCAGGCTGGGGAGCAGCAGTGGGGACATGGCAGAGAATGTGTGGGGCAGGCAGGGGGGCCTTGTGTGGGGGGAGAGAAGGGATGGGAAGAGGATGTGATGCAGGGGGAGAGGGTGTGAGGGGCAGCAAGGTATGGGAGAGGGTGGGGGGGCAGCAGAGGCAACGTGTCGGGGCTCTAAGGGAGGGGAGAAGGTGCGTGGGGCTCGCTGGAGGCTCCAGAACGAGGGAGAGGATGCGTGGGGGGCTCCGAGACAGGGGATGGGGGTCGGGAGAGAGCGGGGTGTCCCCAGGCGAAGGGAACAGGACCCGGCGGGGGGTGTCGCGGGCAGCACAAGGATCGGAGCCGCACGAAGGAACGGCGACAGGCTGATAAGGGCGAGGGGCCGGGGCCCCCACGCCCCCTGGCGCAGCTCCCCCACCCCAGCCCGGCCGAGCCCACCACCCACCGATAGCAGATCACGGGAAGGGCGAGGGGAGCGCGGACCCGAACCCCCGGGTGTGTGTGGGGCGGAGGGGGGGAGGACGGCGGACACGGGCCGGCACTCACGTTCTTCATGGCGGCCGCCATGTCGTCGTATCGCTCGGCTTGTTCGGCCAGCCGGGCCTTCTGCACCAGCTGCTCGCGGTCCACCATCTTCGCGGGGCCGGGGGAAAGGGCGAGGAGGCTCCGGGAGGAGGAGAAGGAGGAGGATGAGAAGGAAGGGCGGCGACGGGAGGAGGAGAAGGAGGAAGGCGAGCGGGCGGGCGGCGGCTCCTGGCGCTGCTGAGGCGACGGCGGCGGCTGCACCCGGTGCTGTGCGCGCGCCGCGGGCCACCACAACCCCCCTGCGCCCGCCCCGCCCCGCCCCGCCCCGCCGCCCGACACCCCCGCGCGGGGCACGACGGGAGATGGAGTCCTCGGGGGGGTGCGGCGGGAGCCTTTGGCTCCCGCCGCACCCCCCCGAGGACTCCATCTCCCGTCGTGCCCCGCGCGTCGGCGCCGCAACGCCATCCCCCGGCCCCGCCCCCGGCCTCTGCCCCGCCGGGGTCCCGCCCCGCCCCGCCCGCGGGGTCCCGCCGGCTGCCCGTGCTGATTCACCGGGGGGGCACGAAGCCCTGGTGTGGGCACACTGAGCCTAACGGAATCAATGTCAGGGGCCTCGAAAGCTCATCCAGTGCAATCCCCCCATGGAGCAGGAACACCCAGATGAGGTTACACAGGAAGGTGTCCAGGCGGGTTGGAATGTCTGCACAGAAGGAGACTCCACAACCCCCTGGGCAGCCTTGGCCAGGCTCTGGCACCCTCACCATGAAGAACTTTCTTCTCAAATTTAAATGGAACCTCCTGTGTTCCAGTTTGAACCCATTGCCCCTTGTCCTATCATTGGTTGTCACCGAGAAGAGCCTGGCTCCATCCTCCTGACACTCACCCTTTAGATATTGATAACCATTAATGAGGTCACCCCTCAGTCTCCTCTTGTCCAGCTCCAGAGCCCCAGCTCCCTCAGCCTTTCCTCACACGGGAGATGCTCCACTCCCTTCAGCATCTTTGTTGCCCTATGCTGGACTCTCTCCAGCAGTTCCCTGTCCTGCTGGAACTGAGGGGCCACAACTGGACACAATATTCCAGATGTGGTCTCCCCAGGGCAGAGCAGAGGGGCAGGAGAACCTCTCTGACCAACTGACCACCCCCCTTCTAATCCACCCCAGGTACCATTGGCCTTCCTGGCCACAAGGGCCCAGTGCTGGCTCATGGTCACCCACTCATGTCCCAGAACCACTCTCAGACCAGGCAGGTAAATGTTTATTCCCAGAAAGGGCTGTTGGGAATTGGAACAGGCTGCCCAGGGCAGTGGTGGAGTCGCCATCACTGGAGAGGTTTAAAAGATGCGTAAATTAGGCTCTTATGGTCTTGTGCCAGATTTAGGTTCTGGTTAGACTCAATCTTAAGGGTCTCTTCCAACCAAAATGATTCTATGAGTCAGGCCCCACAGCCCGACTGGGTGGTTTCCCTGGGTCTGTGACACCGTGATGGTTCCAGGCCAGGCTGTGGTGACATATCTTGGAACAAACACCCCCATTTTGCCCCCATCCCCTTTCCCACCCCATGGGAGGTGGCTTCCCCAGCCAACCCATGGAGGGGAGCAGCCCCAGGCGAGAGCGACGCTGGATAATTTATGAGTGGGCAGCTTGGGAGCGCGGTGTCCTCGCTCATCAATAACACATGAAATAAAAGTGCATGTCCGCTCACGCTTCTGCTGCACATTAGGAACTTCATTAGGAGCCATCAGAGATCCCGTCTTCCTAAAAAGCCCGTGGATAAAGCGGAGCTGGGAGGACTCTCCAGCATTGGGAGAAAGGAAAGGTCTAATGAACGGACAGAAGCACTTTATCCTGGTTGGTGCTGACACACAGCTCTGCATGGGCAAATGCCATCGTCCCCCTCGGGCTGTGCTCCGGTGCACAGGCCACATGTCCCCAGCCCTTCCCGGTGCCACCGACCCCACGCAGGCGCTTTGGGAGGCATGAGGATAATCTTGGAGGACGTGGCTGCCCTGCTTGCCGATCCCCCTGCCCTGTGGTTTTCTTCTGAAACACCCCAGGAAACCTCGGTGGCACCGGGACGTGCCGGTTTCCGCAGGGCAACACCATGGCCACAGCCCGCTGCGGCTCTTCAAAGCCTGTGGCCGTGGTGTCACCCACGTGGGTGGGGACAAATTGGTTTGGAAACGCTGACAGTGCTTTCCGACAGCAAGCAACACCATTTTGGGCTGAGATCTCCATCTTTATTGTGGTTTTCGCACTGCTTTAGATGTAACAAAGAACTGGATTGAATGGATTTGTTTTACACAAAATACTTCTTTGTTTCCAGCTTCCGAAAGCGGCAGAAATCATGCCCTCTGAGGAATAAAACTAGGAGTATGCCCAGATCCTCTCCTTTTCCTCCATAAAACAAACCGCTGTCCCCTTGCTCGTGTCCCCAGCCTCACACACGTGGTACCGACGTGAGAACGGCCTTTGTGCCCGGGCGGTGTTTACCGCCCGAGGAGAGCACCCGCAGACAAGGGCAGTTTATTCCTCTTTTCGGATAACGGCTCATTCATTCTGCTGAGGAGGCTCATCCTCAGCTCTGGAGAGCTCAGCGGCGGGTTTTTGCATTGTTTTCTGTATGACGCCAGCTTGGGGGAGAGAATTTGAGTTTAAAAAGCGCAAAATGCAGAATGGCCAAGTATGTTGTGGCTCCCAAAGTGTTTTTTTTGGCTATTGCTACCATTTATTATCAACAGTCTGGAAAATCACCCAAGCCAAGCAGGACCATCAGATCTCGAGGTACACACCGGAGCGGAGCTGCCTGCTCTTCCCAGTCACCTTTTGAGTGATGCTCCTACATTTGGGTTGGATGTGCATTTTCTCTAACTTGGAAAAAAAGAATATTATCCCTTGGGTACGACTCTGGGATTCTCACAGGCAATATTGAACACAAGCCTGGACCTGAGGAATTGCTCATCTGCCTGGGAACTCATTTGGTTTCTGCAAATATATCAGCTGGCCTAATAAAAAATATCACCTCTCCATACAAACTTTATGACACTTATTGAGTAATTTACATAAATATGGCAGGTTCTCGGCTCGTCCAAATCACCGCAGCTCTGCCGATTTATAGTGACCATGCATTTGCCCCAGACTGAGCAAATACTGATTTATTTCTGTCAAAGCACCATAGCAATAAATACATTTCACAACACAGATGATTTCCTTCCCCATCACAGGTCAGAACATGACATTCATAATGCTGTAAATTCTTCAGAGTAGCGATCTGGCTGTAATATTTATCTGCAGTGTAACCAGCCCCCTCTTTGGGTTCCTATGTTCCTTCTGTTCTACGGACCAGGAAGCTGTGGGATGGAGGTTACATGGGAAATGGCTGGAGTTAGAAGCTGAGTGTGGTTGTGGTGGGCAGCCCAGGCAGCCAGAGGTGTCACCTGGCCACCTGTCACTAAATGTCCTCCTGCCATCTCTGCCTGGGACCTACAGACACCCCAGAGTGAGAGCTGGATGGCTGCTGGGTTGGGAAATCACAAAGACCCAAAGGATGCAGGTTTGTTCTGCAGATGTCCCAGAAAAACCTAATAACCCCAATTCCGCCTACAGTATTAAAAATACTCCAATGCGTTCAAATGTGCCACTTTGTTAATTCCTGTGGCCTGGAAGATGAGTCCTTCTCTTCGCATTTTCTTGCATTCCCCAGTACCTCTTGTCAATGCCTTGTGACACCGCAAGGGACGGCAGTAAATTCTCTTTGACTGGGAGGCTTGCTTGGCTTTGCTGCTGACTGCTCCGAAAACACAGCCAGAAATCCTCCCCCCTCGCTTGCTGCGGATAGTTGGGCGCTCCTTTCGTCTGTGTTTGTGGAGTTTGGGGGGGATGCAGGGTGAGGGGTTGCGTGGTGCAGGTGTCCCAGCCTGTCCCCATGCCAAGGACGAGGGAGGCAACCACTGGTATGGAGGGATGCCTGTGACACCTCAGTGTCCCCAGCCACCAGGTGCTTGGGGTCCTGTGTGTCCCCAGCTGGCAGTTGGTGGAGATGGGGCTGGTGAAGCCGGACAGAGCAGGGGACACGGTGGCTCCCCAGGGCGGGTGCGTGGAGCTGGGCGGGGTGACATCCCTGGGACACTGCCCTGAGTGACATCCCTGGGACACTGCCCTGGCTCCAGCCCCACTGCCCAGGCACCTGCTGCTCCAGTTGCCCTGAGGAAGGTGCTGCCTGCCCAGGGGAGCAGTTTTCAGCTTTTGCAGTTGGGCTGGTGAAAAACAAGCTGAGGTTCCATCTGTTTTCATGACCCCTTCCCCTCAGGCTGCAGGACAGCAGCATCCCCGTGTTCTCCCCTTGCTGGGCCAGACTGCCTAGCCCCAGAACCCCAAAATTCCAGCACCCCGGACCCTTTTCCACCCAACTGCCCCAAGCCTGACTGCAACACAGCAAGAGAAGCATCCCAGGAGCAGGCCAAGGGTGTCCCTCCCCGCACCCACCAGCAGTGCTCCCCAGCCTGCCATGGTGCAGACTGGAAGTCGCAGCACCCACCACCTGAAGCTGGGGGATCCCACCAGCCCCAAGGAAGGACCATGCACGCAACACCTGAGCGAGCCTGGGGGTTCACCAACCCTCCCCAAAACACCCCATAGCCAGGACACTGCCTCACCTGTGGCAGGAGGTGATGGAGGGGCCGCAACCAATGGGGCAGCCGGCGATGAGCCCAGCAGACGAGCGGTGTTTTGGGGTAGAATTTCCTTCCACCCGTCTGTGGATTCACAGCGCTTTGTGCTCAGCCCTGGCCTTTCATCTCAGACTCCCCAGGCACTTCCCAAGCCCAAATTAATTCTGCTGCAGCAGCTGTTTAGGATCAGCCCTGCATTATGGTCCGTACCACTCGGGGTATGCAACCCCCAGGGATGGTTTTCCCTGGGACCACCTCAAGCAACCAAAATGGAATGGGGGCTCAGCTGGCCGAGCCTCCCGCCCTCCCTGTACCCCTAATTCCCACACAAGTTGCAAAATGCAGTGATGCCCATGCACCTTCCACTCAGAAAATCCCCCCCAGCATTTCTCCCAGCCCCAGGGAGATGCTCCCATGCAGGACAGATGCCCATGGCGAGCCAGGGTGTCATGGGGTGGCCAGAGTGGCTGTCGGGAAGCTGGGGGGAGCCGGGGTGTGGGTCCCCACAAGGGACCCAGCAGGAGGGTGGGCCATAGCCAGCCAGGCAGGCCACCTCCCTGCGGGGCGTTAATAATTAAGCAGGCGTGTCGGGCTCAGATGGCGGCTCTTATTTAAGGAGCCGATATAAATACCGCCCAGATGGCACTTATGGAGCACCTAAAAAAAGCCCTGGCTGTCTCAGTCCCTCCAGAAGCAGCTCTGAGCTCTGTGGGGCTGGTGGGCAGCACTGGACAGGGTGGTCACCAGTGTCCTGTGGGGCCGAGGCTGCCCTGGGCTCTGAGCCTGAGAGGGGGCAGCATCTGGGGACAACCCTCCAGGCACCTGCTTGTGCCTCAGTTTCCCTCTGCAGCGGGGACCTGCCTCGGCCCTTTGTCTCACACGGTGGCAGGGGTGTTAGGGACCCGGAGTAGGGCTGGGTGCTCAGCCCCATGCTCTGGGTTGCTGGCACTGGGGTAGAGCTCTGGGGATCTCTGCCAACCCGCCCCCCAAGTGCCAGGGGAAAGCTTCCCTGTGTTCCAGTGGCTGCCAAGGGCCTTTTTGTGTCTGTGTTGGCAGCCCCACTGTCCCCTTGCTCACATCTACCCGAGGATACCCCTCCCACACTGGGCTTGGGGACACTCATCCTCCAAACAGAGCTCAGCCCTCCCCACTCCCTGCCTGGGGTCCTGGGATCCCCAATCCATCCCCATTGAAGAGGAGGGGGCCAGGGGGGCACAAGAAGGACCAGGAGCACCGAGACAGCCACAAGCTGGGGTGCAGTGTGAACCCCCCCAACCCGAGCATCACCCCCCATCAGCACCCCGGACCCCCAGGAGCAGGCGAGGAGCTGGAGCAGGCAGCAAGCAGGGGGGACGGGGCTGTCACATCGTCCCCATTGCGGGCGGGCGGCAGTGAGCCGCTTGCTGCAGTCCTGCTCGCCAGCGCTGCAGCGTGACTCAGCACAGCTTCACCCAGCTCCCAGCCCCCCCTGCCCCGGCCCCGGGCGGAGACACACGCTCCCCACTTTGTCACTGCCCTCCCATGGCCCCTGTCACCCCCAGAGGCCCCCCATGCACCCCTGTTCCCACCCAGCCCCGGCCATCCCCACTCCAGGACCACCGCTGCTCCTCCAGCCTCAGTGCAGGCAGGGACCCCCACCCAAGGCAAAACTGGGGCTCCAAGTGATAGGAGAGGGGGTGCCAGTCTGTCTGCACCCCAACAACTCTGCCCAGCCCTGGGCAGGGGATGAGCAGCGTGTTGGATCAGGCCCCAGGGGTCACCCTGCCCAAAGCTCAGGGTTTGGGGAGCTAAGCACCAACTGCTATGGCACCTCCACAGGTAGAAAAGATTTGGGGTTTTGTTCCTGGGGAATGGAACTGAACGCGCTGCCGGGGTCACACAGGAAAGTCTTGGGATTTTAAAGGGATTTTTTGAGCCTTATTTTTGGGGCGTTTGTAGCCTGCCAGGATCAGCTTCTTACAGCGTTTCTGTGCACATCCCCTCTGGCCGTGACCTGGAGGTTACTGGGAGGAAAGGCGGGAGGCCAGAGAAACCCACCAGCACTTGGGGACGAGAGCTGAGCACCCCAACTGTCCCTTCAAACTGGCCACTTATCCCCAGCCATGAAGCCACTTGCAGGGCAGGACCCCGCTGTCTGCTTGTGCTGTGCCCCATGGGGGACAGTCATCCCTCCACAGTGACAGCAGCATGTGGCACGTCCCCATCCCCAGGACGGGTGACAACAGGGCAGTCGGGGACATGGAGCCAGGAGCACCCATCCTGCACCCTGATGACTGCATCTGAAAAGATATGAACTGGGTTAAACCAAAGGCAGAGCCAGAGGCAGAACGCATGGAAATGGCCGGATCCCAAGTGCCCCCCCAGGCACCCCATTACCCGTGGGGCTATCGGTGGCATTGCCATGGGGAGCACGTTGCTGGTTTTGCTGCCAGCTAATTGCTTTCCTACCTCTCTGGAAATGCAGGCGCAGGCAGCAAGGCGGCTTTTGCCAGCGCTCGGCAGCCCACGTGGGGCGGCGCCTGCCGGGGGAGTGAAATAAAATTAAAAAAAGAAAAAGAAGCCAGAGAGAAGAAGATGATGGATGGGAGGATTTGCAACCGTGGCCGTTTACCCAGGCTCAAGGAGCCCCTGACCTGCGGGCGCAAGCGGAGGCACAGACCTGCCGATGCCTGTGGGCCACTGCCACCAGCCCATGGCATGGTGGGGTCACGGCGGGGAGAGCAGCGTCCCCACAGCCCCCCTTGCCGCCCCGCTCCTGTTGCCAGCAGACTAATTGTGCCAGTGACTTTGCAGTTCCCAAAATAGCTGCTGGCTCCGGCAGGGTGACGTCAGCCGCAGCCGCGGTGGCAGGAGCGGGGAAGGACGATGCTGCCTGGGGTGGGGTGCGACGAACGGCTCCTGCACCCCACCATGGGTGACCTTGGCACGCTGGGCCACACTCCCGAGGGATCAAGAGCTGCTGTGGAAGCTGCAGGGAGACCTTGTCCTCATCCAGCCCATGGGAGGAGGAGCTGGT
This sequence comes from Columba livia, assembly GCF_036013475.1. Lineage (NCBI taxonomy): Eukaryota > Metazoa > Chordata > Aves > Columbiformes > Columbidae > Columba > Columba livia. The sequence goes on from NC_088621.1 coordinate 6,228,650, forward strand.
CCAAGGCTGTCTGTGTCCTGTGTCTGCAAGACTCCCCCCCACCGGCTGCCCTGGTGGGGATGAATCTGCCACTCAGTGTCTCCCACAGGGAAAGTCATGCCCCCTGCTCCCAGCTGGGTCCCTGCAGCCTCCTGAGAGTGCCAAAGGGTGAGTCAGGGCCACTATCTTGGGTACCCCCAGGGAAACTGAGGCACGCAGGGGGGATGCAGGGGCAGCGCGGGGAGTGGAACACAGCCCAAGGTCACCCAGGTGGTGCTGGGCACAGCAGAGCCAGGGATGCTCTCCGGGCCAGGGCTGCCTCCGGCAGTGACTCACCCTGTGCCCATGCCCAGCTCCTCCAGTTACAGCAGGGACGGGATCGCCTTAGCGGAGCACAATGGGGATGGCCAGCCCAGGAAGGGGACCCCTGGGACCAGGGACCGACCCGTGCACCCCTCCAGTGCCCTGCAGCCTGCGCCCACAAGCTGTGCATCCTCTATACCATGTCCCAGCCAGCAATGCTGCTTGCACTGGTCTCATACTGATTCCAGAATGGGACCCCATCCCTCCCAGCACAGCTGGGGGGATATTCAACTGCAAGTGGCCCCTCGCATGCCTCAGTTCCCGGGGATCAAAGCTTCCCAGCCCCACACTGGCGCTAGGCCAGAAGGCTGGCTTATTATTCTGGAACACAGCGAAATAATTAAAGCCTCCTCCATTTCCCCTTGCTCATTTGTGCTCCTTCAGTCTGGATTAATGGGTCTCCTCTCCCCAGCACAGACTCATTCCTTATTCCTAATAGCCCATAAATCCCATCCCCAAAATAACCCCAGCTTTTGCCTGGACCTGCTGAAATATTTATCCTCTCCCCCTGCTGCCCACCACGCCATACCCTCTCTAGGGATGAGGAGAGGAACTAATCGATGGCATCGACTGGTGAGGAGCTGCAGCTGCTCCGGATGCAGGGAAACAGCTGACGTCGGCAAGAGAAGAGCTGGGTGGGCATCGTGGCTTCTCCTGGCTCCCACACAGCTGCCACAGCCTGGCTATTGTCCCACAGTGGGATGCTGTTATGTCACCAGCATCGCCTGTGCTGGTACCCTGCTCCAGAGCATCCCCCGTGCTGGGACCCTGCTCCCACCCTGTCACCCTCTTCTCCCATGGAGATGATTCCCAGCTTGGGCATGGGGTGTCTGGGAGGATCCCTGTGGACCCTAGAGCATCCCAAGCTGGCTGAGGAAGAAAAGGCTGGAAGCCAGGGGAGGAGGCTGCTGGCTCTCCTGGCTGGAAACCCTTTGCTTGCTGGATTGCAGGTTGTGGAAGGGAGAAGCCCAGGGGGAGCAGAAAAGGAGCAGGGTCGGGGGTAGCACTGAAAACCAGCCTGGCTTTGCCATCTTGAGGCACAGTCCCCAAGGAAAACAGGGAAAACCCAACGAGCTTTTCACATCACCCCCACCAGGACACCCCAAGACGCAGCAGCCTCCAGAGCAACACCTGGTCACCAGCCCTCTCCCCACCTTCTATAGCCATGGGGACAGAGTGGGGGACAAAGCTGGAGGAGCCCACAGCACCTTCTGACCCATCCCCAGCTGGTGTGGGCTGTGGGGGAGCCATGGGGCTGCTGGGGACAGCCCTGTCCCCCTCCCACTCCCAGCAGGACACAGGCATCACCCAGCTGTCACAGTGGCAAGGTGGGAGGTGGTGGTGGCAGCAGGGGGACAAGGGGGGCAGTGGGGGGAAAAGCTGAATGTGCAGGACCTGGGAATCCAGGAGAAGGAGAGGTTTTATTCACACACCACCTCCCTGCCCTCTCCCAGGGTCCCAGCAAGCTCACAGCCTGTCTGGAAGATGCTTCTGTGCCTCAGTTTCCCCACTGGTGGAAGCTGAACTGCAGCAAAGTGCTAGCTTCCCCGTGGGAAGGGGTGACAAGTGGCCAATGGCAACCTGGTGCTGGCTGCCAAAGCATGAGGCCAAGGCCACCCCAGAGGACCCGCAGCAATCTGGGACCTGCTTGGGGACATGTCCCTGATGTCCACAGAGGTCTGGCAGCTGGGACATATCATCTGACAGCATTTCGCTGCCCAGGCCACTGGCGATGGGGAATGGAAAAGCCTCGTCATGTCAGGGAGCCCTCTCTTGCGATCCCCATGGTGACAGCCCCTGCCTGCAGGCAGCAGCAGGGGCTGCAGCTCCCAGGGTGGTCTCTCTTCCCATCTGCTCCATCCATCATCAGCCAGCAGCAACAAATTCACTGCTGTCAGAACTGCAGAGCCCGTGCAGCCACACAGTGGCATCGCACCCGCTCCAGCAGCACCTGGGGCTGCCAAATCCCAACGGGAACGAACCCAGAACTGGAGACAACCTCACCCCCCGAGCCAGGTGGGGGTCAGGGCTGTACCCCAGGGCTGGGCTGGGGAAGGGTCCAGGCTCCTAGCAGGACACAAATCAAGGGTTGCTCAGGGGCCACTGAGGGATTTGCTCCAAATTTTGGCATCAAGAGCTGAGCCCTCACCCCTGAGCTTGTTGCATCGCCTGTTCCCCAGCTCCTGCCTGGGCTTCAAGGGGGTGGCAGGGAAGCAAGTCAGGTCTCAGCACACTTTCAAAGGCTTTTCTTTATTCACAAAACAACCCCAAACACATATAAGAAAAAATGAGGGGAAGAAAAACAAACACCCAGGAATGTGCACAATCTATTATTAACAGAAGAATTGCACAAATAGAGGAGTGTGTGTGGTGGAGGGAGCAGCCGGGACCTGCTCTGCATCTCTCCACGGGCACTGTCGCCCGCTGTCCCCCTGTACCTGCGCGAGGGTCCCAGCAGGTGGGCGGTCATAGGATGCCACAGGCAGCACCAGCATCCTCGGAGTGGTCACAGTTGTGGACATCCCAGCGGATGTGGGAGCAGCGCAGCAGCGAGGGCTCGTTGCCCTTGCACTTGAGGTTGTCGAGGAAGATGTATCCTGTGCCCCGGCCGTACCGTGCCTCCCCCCAGGCCGCCATGGCGTGCCCGCAGCCCAGCTGCCTGCACACCACCTTGGCGTCCCGCAGGTCCCAGGCGTCGTCACACACGGTCCCCCACTGAGACAGGTAGAACATCTCCACGCGCCCCTCGCAGCGGTGGCTGCCGTTCACCAGCCGCAGGGACCCTGCAGAGGGGACGGGGTGAGGCAGAACCTGCCCGTGCCCACCCCAGCGCTGCATCTCTGCTCCCTACCTGCATCATCAAATCACACGATGGTTTAGGTTGGAAGAACCTTCCCAGCTCCCCCAGTGCCACCCCTGCCATGAGCAGCGACGTCTTCACCAGCTCAGGTTGTTCAGAGCCCCGTCCAGCCTGGCCTGGGATGTCTCCAGGGATGGTTCATCCACCACCTCTCTGGCCAACCTGGGACAGGCTCTCACCACCCTCAGTATAAAAATTTCTTCCTCATGTGCAGCCTGAATCTTCCCTCTTCCAGTTTAAAACCATTACCCCTTGTCCCTGCTCAAAAGTCTGTCCCCATCTTTCTTACCGGCTCCTTTTCAGTACAGAGAGGCTGCAATAATGTCTCCCCAGAGCCTTCTCTTCTCCAGGGTGAACAACCTCAACTCTCAGCCTGTCCTTCCAGCGGAGCTGTTCCAGCCTCTGAGCATTTCTATGGCTCCCTGTTTCCACCCTGCACCGGTGCAGAGTGTCCCCAGGGCTGGCACCACGTCCCCGGTGACACCTCAGTACCTACCGTCCTTGGGACGGGTCAGGGTTAACGTGGTGGTTGTAGTGGTGGCTTCCTGGAAATGGTCTCCTGAGTCATCAGCACCTGGTGGGACAAGCGATTCTCAGGGGACACCTCTGCCCCCCATGGCCATTGCAGAGCCCCCAAGCAGCAGCATGGGGGTAGATACAGGGATGTGTGGGCTGGGATGTGCAGCCACATACACAACTGAAGACCAGAGGTGGTACCCAAGCTCTGGTCATCACCAGACACCATGGCACCTGACCATCGCTGCTGTCCCCCTATAGGCAGAGGAAGCCCAGGGTTTTGGGGCTCATATTCACCACCTCCCATTTCAGGGACGCCCTTTTCTACAGTCAGCCTGCACGTGGTCAAAATCCTCCCTATGCCTGTTACGTGGTGGGATCCCCATGCTCCTGAGCCAGGCTTCAGCAGGGATCTGGGTACCACTGAAAAGAGTCTGGTCCATCCTCTTGACACCCTTAAGATATCTATCAGCATAAATAAGATCCCTCTCAGCCTTCTCCAGGCATCCATTCTCCCAATCCTGCCCAACCAGTGACAGCAGACCCTCAGGTGGGACCTGGTGGCCACTGGGTTCGCTCCTGCTCTCACCTCGACAAATGACCCCGGCGTCCTCATGGTGGCCGCAGTTGTGCTGTCCCCAGCCCAGGTGGAAGCAATCGGCCAGGCGAGCCTCGCCACCGCCACAGCCCACGTTATCCAGCAGGACGGGCCCACGGCCGTAGCCGAAGGAGCCCAGGATGGTGGCGGCGAGGGCGGCACCGCAGCCCAGCTGCCGACACACCACCTGGGCGTCGGGGAAGTCCCAGTCGTCGTCGCAGACGGTGCCCCAGGTGCCGCGGTGCTGCACCTCCACCCGCCCGCGGCAGCTCCCGTTCCCGTTTGCCAGCCTCACGTCGCCACCTGCGTGGGGAAGACCCCGGCACAGGCACGATGCTGGGGATACTGGGGCTCTGCAGGGGTCTGATGTCCCCTGCTGACCATCTCGGGGCAGGGGGTGAGTCCCAGGGAGCATAGGATGAGCCCTGGGGACATGCAGTGAGCCCCTGGGGATGTGAGGTGAGACCCTGGGGATGTGGGATGAGCCCCGGGGACATGGGGTGAATCCTGGGGACATGGGCTGAGTCCCTGGGGATGTGGGGTGAGACCTTGAGACATGGGGTGAGACCTCGGGACACAGGGTAACTCTTGGGGACATAGGTGAACCTTGGGGATGGGGGGTAACTCCATGGGTATGGGGTGAGTACTGGGAACATGGGGTAACATGTGGGGATATGAAATAAGCCCTGGGGGCATGGGGTGAGTCCTGGGGATATGGGGTAACCTCCAGGGATAGAGGGTGACCCCCAGGGATGTGGAGCCCAGGGGGCACTGTGTCGGACCCCGTGTGGGACAAGCAGCAGCCGTACACTTACTTTCCTGCTCGACGGTGGGGAGAGCAGTGGTGACCACCTCGGTGGCCTGGGAGGGCTGGTCCCTGATGTCTGTCACTGCTGGGACAAGCATGGGGACATGTTGGCATTGGGGGGGTCCAGCTCCACCACCCACTGCCCCTGATCCAGTCTATGCCAGGGGCCTCTAGCACCATGGTGGCCCCATGGCAAGATTTTACCATGGGCCATGTCCCCCCCAAGCCTCACCTACATGTGGTAGGACCCCAGGGTGACCATGCTGGGGTCACAGGATGACACAGAGGACACGGTCTCCCCCATTGAGCCCCCAGCCCTGGCTATGGCACAAGATGAGCCCTCCTACCTGTGGCCGTGGCAGTGAGTGTCTCTTCATAGTCCAGGGACACTGAGGTGGTGAAAGATGTGATGGTGGATGTGTCCAGCCCTGTGAGGTGACGTGACAGAGGTGACATGTGGGAAGAAGCCCCAAAGCCATGAATTTACTAACACTGGGCAGCAGCCTGTGATCATCTGGGTGTTCCAGCGTGATGAGGATGGAGGTCCATGTGCACCTGCACATCCCTGCTGCCCACGTGCTGGAGATGGTGCTGCTCCACCCCAACCCAAGCACCAAGGTCCCACCTGCAGCGCTGAGGGGTCCCTGGCTTCTGTGTGTACCTGGGAGGTTTATCAGGCAGGGTTCGTTAGCTCTTCAGCTTCATTTTTACCCCTGTCCCACCAAGCAAGGGCTGTGTGTAGTGGTGCCATCAGCTCAGAGACTGGCGAAGGTGCCAGAGGGGACAGGGACATTTAGGGAGGAAAGGACCAGCCTGAGAAAATTGTCCCTTTTCTCCTACATCAACTTCTTTGTTCATTCATAGTGGGAAAGGGAAAACACCGGCACTTAGTGCTCCCACCATTAGCCATGATAACGAGGGAATTCAGGGGGTTTATTAACATTATAAATGGTAATCAGTGGAGAACGGCAGAAATCCATCATTTAGGGAGCTGAAGGAGAGGCAGGATGGACCTGGCATCCTGCCCAGCCGCTGGCAGCCACTTGCTCCTCTGGGACACAGGCAGCTAAATTTCCAGCCAGCAGAGCAGGGACATGGCCGAGCAGCAGCTGCATTTCCCTTGCCAATTGCTGCTCTAGCTGTGTCCCTGCTCTGGAGCACCAGGATCAGAGTGGATGAGGAGAAATACTGTTCCTGCAGCGCATTGCCCGGATCTCTGCCTGACACTGGGCACATCAGCATCTCTCTGAGGTCATTTCATGGAATCACAGAATCACAGAACAGTTTGGGTTGCAAGAGACCTTCCAGGCTCATTCAGTACCACCCCTGCCATGAGCAGGGACATCTTCACCAGCTCAGGTTGCTCAGAGCCCCATCCAGCCTGGCCTGAGATGTCTCCAGGGATGGTTCATCCACCACCTCTCTGGACAACCTGGGACAGGGTTTCACCTCAGCTTTAAAAATTTCTTCCCCATGTCCAGCCTGAATCTCCCTCCTATCACCCCTTGTCCTATCACAACAGGCCCTGCTCAAAAGTCTGTCCCCATATTTCTTATCAGCCCCTTTTATAGTACAGAAAGGCCACAATAAGGTCTCCCTGGAGCTTCTCTTCTCCAGCTGAACACCCCAACTCTCTCAGCCTGTCCTCCCAGCAGAGCTGTCCCAGCTTCGGATCATTTCTGTGGCTCCTCTGCCCTCTCTCCAGCAGGTCCATGTGTGTCCTGTGCTGAGAACCCCGGAGCTGGACCAGCACTGCAGGGGGATCTCACCAGAGTGGAATCCCCTCCCTCCACCTGCTGCCCACGCTCCTTTTGACACAGCACAAGATACAGTTTTTGTTCCCTAGGGGACAGCCCCGCAGGTGATGCTCTCTCCTGGTACCTGTGCAGATGACCCCAGCGTCCTCGTGGTGGCCACAGTTGTGGATACCCCAGCCGAGACTGTAGCAGGCAGCGAGGAAGGGCTCGCTGCCCTCGCAGTTGACGTTGTCCAGGAGGATGCGCCCCGTGCCGTAGCCGAAATAGGCATTGCTCTTGTAATCCAGGGCTTGGCCGCAGCCCACCTGCTTGCAGACCACACTGGCGTCACTCAGCCCCCAGTCATCATCACAGACGGTGCCCCAGCTCCCGCGGTAGAAGATCTCCACACGGCCTTGGCAGGTGTCGCTCCCGCTCACAAGACGGATGCTGCCGTCACCTGGCGGGTGACAACACATGGTGAGAAGGATGTTGCTTCCCTCCAGGACGTCAACACATGCACCATGGCTCAGCGATGCCATGGAGACTGGATACAGCAGTGCCCATGATGACAAAGGAACTGCGGGGAAGGGGCGATGCTGTAGGGCAGCACAGCTGATGGGAGCTCTGGTGAACCTCTGGGATGGGGTTTGGCCATGGCCAGGACAACAACAGGGTTCCTGGGGCTCTGCCCCTTGGAACTGGAGACTTGAGGTGATTCGTAAAGGGGGAATGGGTGATGGCGGGGCAGCTGGGAGGGTAGGGGACGCTGGTCTCTACCAGCCCCCAGCCAGGACAGGCCCCCTGCAAGTGACAGCCGAGCATCTTACTTTCCCCATCCTGTACCGAGGCTGTGAGGGTCCTGCTGGTCGGTCCTTCACTGGCTTGCGTGGGCGAGAGCTCTGCAAAGGGAAGCAGAGATGTGGCACCCATGCTGCCCACAGCAAGAGAGAGGTGACACCCCCAGCAAGCTGTCCAGCAGCCGGCTGTGAGTGATATCCCTGCTCTAAATCATAGAATCATAGAATTATTTTGGTTGGAAGAGACCTTCAAGATCATTGAGTCCAATCATAACCTAACTCTGGCACTAACCCATGTCCCTAAGAGCCTCATCTATACATCTTTTAAAACCCTCCAAGGATGGTGACTCCATCACTGTCCTCAGCAACTTATTCCAATGTCCAACAACCCTTCTCGGAAAGAAATTTTCTCCTTTAGTCCTTCCCCATCTCCTCTGCAGCAGCTCCTTGAATTGGGGTTCCGGCTCAATCCACGACCTCTTTCCTCTGGTTGCTGCTGGTCCAACCCACCAGCCAGCCCAGCATCCTGCCCTTTCCAAGCCCCACTTCTGCAGGACACAGGGATTCACTGTGTCCAAGCTCTGGGTTGGCACAGCCTCACATTTACTGGTTGTCAATGCACAGCTGGTGAGCAAACCCTGCGTAGTGAGGCAGGAGGAACGCATAGGGTACACAGTGGTAAGCATGGAACTGCTCCACTTTGACATGCCAAGTTCAAACGCTTTCCACTGCTTTTCTTGCCCTTAGGAACATTGACTGCTGAAAAGCTCAGCGGTTTAAAGAAAGGCAAGTCAAAAGGGGAAAGAACAGTTGGGCAGCAGCTGACTCAGAGGTGGGAGTGTGGGTGGGATTGTGCTCTTTCCCCAGGGAGCGAGCTGGAGAAGTTGCAAAGTCCCTTAGTTGGGAGTGATGGGGAACACAAACCAGGCTGGTCACCCTATCGAGCACCAGCACACTGAGCTGGGAGGTGACCTGGATTGAGGAAAAGGATTGAGGAAGGAGGCAGCGGAGGTTTGGTTGAGCCAGGCTCAGAGGAATAGGCTCTGGTATACAGCTCTTGCGCTCCACCAGGGTGTCTGCAGACACCAGGGCTTCCAGCTCTTCAGTAACCTCCCTGCTCTCCTTGTCCCCGAGGAACCCAGCCTTATTACCATTGCACACAACAGCCACGTCCTCATAGTGATAGCAGTTGTGGATGCCCCAGCCATGGCTCCAGCACTCGCTCAAGGCCGCCTCCCAGCCCTTGCAGTCCACATTGTCCAAGAAGATGGGTCCGCTCCCTTGGCCGAAGGTCATGGCGGCTGGGAGGGTGATGGCGTGGCCGCAGCCCAGCTGGCGACACACCACGTTGGCGTCCACGATGTCCCAGTCGTCATCGCAGACTGTCCCCCAGGAGCCATTGTAGAGGATTTCCACGCGCCCCTGGCACCGGCTGGGCCCATTGGCAAGTCGAATCTCTGGAAGGATGGACACAGATAAGTCCCTCAGCAGGCAATGAGCCCACTCTGGGGCCAAGGAGGTGACAAACACTTGGTGGGTGTCACAGAGAGGGCGGGAGCCCTCTCTGCACCAAATCTCTGCTCTTAAAAGAAAAGCCCACCCTTTGCTGTGGGACAAGGCAGCTGTTGGCTTGCTGCTGCCCACCTCATGGTGGGACATGGGCTTCTCTTCATCTGCTGGAAGCAGTGAACATGAAGACTCAACACATCTCAGTACATAACTAAGGTGGGCAATCACCCCGTCATCTTGCCTACTGACGGCCTGGGCAAGAACGCAATGTGAGAAGAGGAAAGCGGACACATGGCATCGCATGGCGACATATGATGGGTGACAAGTGACAAGATGCAATTAGCAAATTCTTATCAGTCTCAATGAACGTGTCCGGAACTGGTCCCACGTGGGAGCTGGTGGGATGGAGATGATCTCAAGCTGCCGGTGATGGGGACGGGCATGTAAGAGCCCATGGCCTGTCATGTCAAGGGAATTACTCGCTCGGGTGTGACGAGTGGCGCAGGGACAGGGACTCAGCAGTAGGTGGCAAAATTCCCCTCCCGGGATAATAATCAAAATAGGGATAATAAAGAATCTCTATTTCCTTTCTGTAAAAGAAGTTTAGCTTTTTGTTCCTGCTTTTGGTTTCAAACCAAAATGCTTCATTTTTTAAATTCCCCAAGCCCCGTTTTCAACCAAAGCAATGGATTTTTCAACTACAAAGCTTCCTAGAGAAAAGCAACTTTAAGAGAAGGATCTCACCTGGGAATGGCAACAGCGAGGACTCAGAAATGGCGCCTACAAGGGAGAAGAAAAGAGATCAGATCTCCCCAGGGTCCTCGCAGCGAGCAGAGGAGGGATGCAGCTCAAAGGATGATGGCAGCGGGGATGTGGGCAGACATGGCTGGGACCAGCAGGACCCAGCAAAGCCCCGGACCCTTCCCTTTCCTGCAAGGACCTGAGGTTCGTAGGGAAAAAGAAAACACCCTAACCAAGGGCATCATTTCCTCTGCTTCACAGGTGGGGAAACTGAGGCAGCAGCATGTGGTGTGAGTGATTTGGCTCTGTGGTGGGACTGTGCTTTAAGGACCACGTCTCAGGGATTAAATAAGCAACACCAAGGGAAGACAGAGGCTGGCTTGCTGATGGAGAGGACAAGGAAGGACATGGCAGCGCCGTGGGCTGGGCCAACAGGAGAGAAGTGGTTCAGATCACCTCTATACCAAAATCGTGGAGACGCGAGGCTTTTAAGGAAGAGCTTTTGATCCTGTTTTGTGTTGATTTTTAACACCTAGTCCACTCCAGTGCTGAAAAAGCGGCAGATAAAAAGGACATTGTTAAATATTCAATATTCATCTCCCTTTAAGTCAAAATCAAAACTCTGAAATATTCATTTGAGAGCATCCTCCGGCAAAGTCAAGAGAGACCTAAAAAAATATGCCTGGTGTGTCTACATTAATGAGGAATGGGTAAACCGGCAGTTTTGGAGAAGAGAGTGAGCCCTCCACGTTCCTCTGATCCAGCTTCACAAAGCCAAGAGAAAAGCAGGAACTAGCTCAGAGTAAACACCATCCCTTTCAGGTCATAGTGCTAAATTAAACCACCAAATGGGAGGATAAATTACCCTTCATTTGTAACTTAGCCTTGCCCATTAATGAAGAGAACTGGGAGAGCCCAGTGGTTCAGGGGACAGTGGCAGAGCCATCAGGGTCCTCCTGGGGTCCCCATGCCCTGGAGGTCACCAGCAGGTCGGGGGTATGGGAAGCACCACTTGAGAGGGTAGAAACTGTAAAAATTGATTTAATCCAATTACGGTGTCTGACTACACCTTAGTTGCCTGTTTTGGGGCTGGCTTTGTCTTGACAGGGCTTTGCTGAGGCAGTGAGGTTTTACCAACCACCTGGTTGTAATTACTCTAATAAAGTCATGCCAGGATAATTATGCTGTGCTTGTGTGGACCCTCATTTGAGAGCAAATGGCTTTTTCCAGTTTGGATTTACACATTTCCCAGCCAAGCCAGACAGTTCCTACCAGTAGTGACTCGGGACCGATGTAACAGAATCAGAGAATCACAGAAAGGTTTGGGTTGCAGGGACCTTCAAAGCTCCCCCAGTGCCACCCCTGCCATGGGCAGGGACATCTTCACCAGCTCAGGTTGCTCAGAGCCCCATCCAGCCTGGCCTGGGATGTCTCCAGGGATGGTTCATCCACCACCTCTCTGGCCAACCTGGGCCAGGCTCTCACCAACCTCAGTGTCAACAATTTCTTCCTCATGTCTGGCCTGAATCTCCCCTCCTTTAATTTAAAACCATCAACCCTTGTCCTACCAAACAAGATAGGAGCTGAACTTGCTCCCTCCATCCCTATGCATGTTCAGTGCTGTTGGAGATGTCAAGACACTCCTCATTTCCCGCTGCCCACCACACCATACAGGAGCTCACCGGTGGGGCCAAGGAGGAGGAAGAGGAGAAGCGCGACTGGCGTCAGGGAGAGGGGCAGCACCCCAATGTCTGGTGTCCCCGCGCTGTGCCGGCTGGCCGGGTGGGGACCGAGTCCCATCGCTGTTCCCACAGATGGGTGTCCAGAGGAGGTTGTCCCTGAAACACGCAGACAGCAGTGTTGGTGAGGGCCAGGAGAGCCTTTGCCCCATGACAGGCCATGCAGGACCTGCAGAGAAGTCCCTCCTTGACACTTGCTGGAGCAGTGGCCAGGAACAACATGAAAAATAGCCCAGGTTGTATTTATTGAGAACAAGAGATGTTTTTTTGAGTGGTAAGAGAAAGCTGCAGGGCCACATCCCAGCCATGAGACAAAACTGGAAGCAGCAAGAACCTCAGGGCTGGGCTACTGTATAGGCAGAAGTTTGGACCCCAGACCCACCAGGACACCTGGATGCTGGGCCTTGGTGGTCTCACCCAGGGTCTTCAGCCCTCAGGATGTTCAGGGAACCATCCTGTTTGCATCCAAATGGAGGTTGTCCTCCTGTTACACCTGCACGAGGTTACAAGCCAACCCCACAGCACAAACATGCCATATACCCCCTACTACACATGGGCAAAGTGGGACACGCATTAAATCCAGGCAGCATTGGGAAGGAGCAGAAACGTGAAAGGCACTTCCTAAACCATCCTGGGGGCTTTACCCAGACACCCCCCTTGTCTCCACTCTCTCATCCTGAGGGAAAAAGCAGGGAAAGGCATTTCTGCAGGAAGACAGAAATTTCTGGGGTCTGCTGGGACAACCTCATTCACCTGGGAGATGGAGATGCAAATGCCATGGGGACAAGATGGAAAGCAATTGGGAATGTCAGGCAGAAAGTGAGGAGGAGATTAAATATCACAAGATGCCATTTCCCCTTAGTTTACTGTTCCCTTCAGGAATTACTGCCAAAGCAGTGGATTTCCAGCTCTGTTCTCCTGCCCTGTTGTGGAGTGGGATGGGGGCTGATCCTGCTCCCCGTTACACCTCTGAGAACCCAGAGCAGCACCCCAGTGCTCCCAGCAGCCGACCTGCCAGCAGCACTGGGATGGCAGTGTGTGCTGGGGAGGAGTGCCATCGTGAGGATGCTTTCACACGCTGGCTCTAAAGCCAGGCTGTAAATCTCAGCTAAGCAGAGCCCTAAAATTAATCCGTCCAGCCTACACCAGGCACATGTCTTGGAGGGATGGGCACCATCTGCTGCTGCTTGAGGCACCTCCTGATGGTGAGAAACTGGGGAAAGGACAGTGAACTATGGGGTATTGGTGACCAAACACCCCATCGAGGAAATGCCTCATCCAGTTTTTCGTTCCTCCTGGTTTTCTGATGCAGAGGCACAGGGTGGGAACAGCACCCAGGTGGGGCCATGTGCCAGTGCTGTGTCCACCCAGTCCCTCAAGACCATTGACTGGGTGGGCTCCCAAGCCCCCAGACAAAGCTTTTGATTTTTATAGAATCATTGAATGGTTTGGGTTGGAAGGGACATTCCCAGCTCCCCCAGTGCCACCCCTGCCATGAGCAGGCACATCTTCACCAGCTCAGGTTGCTCAGAGCCCCATCCAGCCTGGCCTGGGATGTCTTCAGGGATGGTTCATCCACCACCTCTCTGGCCAACCTGGGCCAGGCTTTCACCACCCTCAGTGTCAAAAATTTCTTCCTCGTGTCTAGCGTTTGTTGCCTGAACCAGCAAGAGATGATGGTAGACCGATGCTTTTTGTGTGCACCAGCAAGACAGCAGTAGCACAGCACTGCAGGTGCAGGATGGAACCACCCTGGATGGGACACAGCCCTGTCACACCTCCTGCTCTCCCCGCTCAGCTCCTGCTGCCAGACAGCTCAGTGACAGGGCATGAAAACCAATCTACTCTCTGAGGTGGTGGTTTTCAATACTCCATTCATCCCTCCTGCAGCACCGAATAAAGTCGCCTTTTGTCCCCCTCGTCCCTCCTGCTCTCCGGTGGGGCAGGGCTGACAGACGGCCCCTCCACTGCCCTGCCCCGGCCAAGCCCCCGCACCGTGTCCTGCTCTCAGGGATATTGTCATCGCAGGCCACTTTTGTGCTGGAGCCAGCGCGTTCCTGTAGCCTGGCAGAGTGGCAGCGAGCATTAACCACTGCAGTGCTGTCCACAAAGAGGTAAAACAACAATTTTCCTTCTCGTTCGCTGCCTTTCCACCTGGTCCTCCATCCACGTCTAAACGCTTGGGGTTTGGCAGCAAACTGACCCCCCCTTTCCTTGCACCCAGGGGGATTTGGGCCGTTTCAGAATGCCTGTAGATTAAAAACTGGTTTTAAGCCGTTGTGGCACGATAGCAAAGCACAGCACCCCATTTAGGGGATTGCAGAATGTGAGTTTCTGCAAGTGCCTTCAAACAAAGGTCTTTCAAGCTGTGCAACACACACAGGGCAGGAGCAGGGTGCTAACAGGGGCACAGAAAGCCCCTGCTTTCACTCCAAAAAACACACACCACAGCAGACACACTGTGCCCAACCAGTACCCTTGGTGATAACTCCCTCCTCCCACCTGGACACGAGACCCCACAGGTCCTTTGGTCCTCCTCAGTCCCCTTTTGGTCCCCCTTGGTCCCCTTTGGTCCCCCTTGGCCACAGCTGGACCGCTTTTTAACCATTCAAGCAACTTAATGAGAAAATACAGTCTTTCAGCCGCCACCATCCCATCAGATTGCTATTTGTAATTGCCACGCTGACCTAAAAAAAAGCACCATAAATCCACATACCTGCTTGGTATTTTCTTTCCTGTATAAAGATGGGTATATTGAATTCCAGAAATAAATATTCTCTTTTGAAGTAAAGAGCTGGCTAGTTAGTTACAAAAATTTAAAAATCATTGTTGAAATGAATATTCCCAGGAGAGAGGTGATGGGGATAAGGCAGGAATTTTTAATTTAGGTGAGGTTTTGTTTAGTAAAGTAGGAAGAAAAAAAAAAGGAAGGAAGGAAGAGAAAAAGGATCTCATCCATCAACTGAACAGCTCCAGCCCATCATCTCTTTGCACCTTTGGGGCTGGGAGATGGGTGCTGTCAGCTGGGTCACAGCTCTAGCGCCGGATTGCAGCCCTGCATCCCATCCTGGGGCAGATCATCCTGAACGCGAAGGAGAAAGAAAGGGAGAAGGAGGAGAAGGAGGGGGGAAGAAGAAGAAGGAGGGATGGGAGGAAGAGAGGGAAGACCTCTAAGGGGACATGGCGTGGAGGGAATGGCTCGGGTTTCAGGAAGGCAGGCAGGGACACATCTTTAAATTGGTGCCTGCAGAGCCTGGGTTACGCCTCGGGGGAAGGCAGAGAAGCTATTTCAGAGGATTTGGGCTTTTCAGCTCCTTCTCACCTCCCTCCCCGGCTCTCCCAGTGCCCACCTGGTGAGGAAGGCAGCAACAACCACCTGCTGGGAAATATTCTGTCCATACCTGAGCCATCACCGGGATGCAGCAGGAGGGGATGGTCCCAAGCATCCTGCCCTGCCCAGGGGTCTTGGGGACCGTAGTCCTCCCTGCCTGTTCCTGGGCAAGAAACTGCTTTCAGAGGTAAATTTTTTGCAGGATTTTTCCTGCCCAGCCATACAAGGCAGCTCTGCTAAAGACATCAGAGAGACCCATGGTGAGGGATGCCCGTACACCAGGGCTGGAAACCTTCCCCATTTACCTCCACCACCTCGTGTGTCCTTCAGCACCCAACCGGGGCATCACTTTTTATTTTAAAAGGAAGTGTGTATTTAACCATTCTTAACCATTAGAGCCTTTTAACCATTTTAACCATCACTGCAAGTTAAAGCCTGACAATACGTGATTCTTGGTTCTCAGCAGCCTTGGCAGCTACAGAACAAGGACCTCCAAACACACCCGGTTTCCTAGTTTTGTGAATTCTTAAGCTCCCTGGCAATTTTAAGAGTCTGGCATGCTTTTGGCTTTGAAGAAGTCAGTCCTATGATGAAGAGGATTCCTGTCCTTGTGTTCATAGGAGGCAGCAGTTCCCTGGTTGCTCTTGCTGCTGCATTGTTAATTTGCTCCTACACAAATCCCAGACCCTCAGATGCCCTTAAATGCCTGAGCTTCATGTTTTAACTCAGTACAAAGAAGGGTCCGGCTACAATTGTCACTAACTGCATGGTTACCCATCTGCCATTACTTTATGTAGGGATTCAGCAACTAGCAATTAGACATTGGCTTTTTATTTCCCAGTAGCAGCAAAGTTCTAATTAGCCAGTTTGCAAATGCAAGTTTCAAAGGTGCCTTTTAAGTCTGTTTTGCCTAAACTTTGACAAACTCTCCATCGTCCTGGCTAGCTGCCAGGCTGGAAATCATCAGCTCGAGCATCAATCCATATCGACTTTGAACACTAGGGATGCAAACCTCCTTAAATGCAAACACATAGGGGTAAGCTCAGCAGCCTGAAGATGCTCTCCCCCAGTTAACGATTTCTTGGGCCATTTGAGCAGCATCACAGATGTTTTTTGTGTCTACATCATTACTGCATGTTCTTTGAGTGGCTTAGCAGTATCAGGCTACGGGCTTATGCTGCTCTGAGGAAGAGAAAACACAGCCAGCCTTATTCAGGGAAGAGCCACAACATAAGAAAGGCTAATTATAAAATTCCACAGGGCAGCAAAGCTGTTCTCTTGTTCGCCAGGAAGAAAAGCTCTTTCTGTCCTTCGTGATGGTCCTGCTGCCTCGTCACTTGGGGACATCAGTGATGCTCTGGGGAGAGCGGATTTTGGGGGGTCAGGGCTGAGTAGGGCCATGCCCACGTCCATGCAGCATCTGCCACGTGCCACCAGCAGCATCTGCTACAGGTTCTTATGGCAGCGGGTGGATGGCAGCTACAGCAGCTGTCACCAAATCTTTATGGCAACAGCTCGGTCATGGGTGGGAGCTGGGGAAAACTAGCAGCTCAAAAATCTGCAGGGAAAAAAGAATAAAAAAATAAGGCTTCCCTTTTCAATTAGCTGGGAAAATACAGCAAGGAGACATGAACTCATTTGTATGTACTACACCATTGCTAGGAAATACATCGGTGATTTAGAGGAAGAGCCTGGTGAGATATAAAAAAGCCACAAGCTAAAACAAAAGGCACCTTTTTGCTGTGAGGAGGAAAGGACGGGGCTGAGCTGTTCCTCAAGACATTGGTTGCTGTTGTGAGCTTATAATGAATGATAGGTTTCCCTTGCTGATTGCTGATCTGAATCACTGAGTATTTAGGGGTTTCCTTCCCACTACCACCTGTGCTTTGGGGAACACCGGCACAAAGGATGCTGTGCCTGCTGGGGATGGAGCCTCCATCCATCCGTGCCTTCCTCCGCTCCTTCTGCTGCTCCAGGACACAGGCAGTGGGGAACCCTGCAATGTGGGGTCCCAGGAGAGGAGTCTCACAGCCCAAACCAGCCGGTGTCCAGCAGCCTTGGGAAAGGGAAAGAGATATGTGCAGGACAAGAGCATTTGGATCTCCTGTCCTGGCATCAAGCCCTGCCTTAGTGCAGCTGGAGCTGTGGTCCCAGCACACCTCTGGGCTATTTGGTAACCCAAGAGCTAATTTTAACGTATTTTCTGGCAGCTGGTAAGTGCTGAAGTAAGGGCAGGGCTGCAGAAAGGGCGGCTGCACCCCCGGAAAGGCTCAGCATTGCCCTCAGCTACAGCACGCTGGAACTGGGAGAGAGGTACCCATCCCCTTCCCGGACAAAATCACCTTTGTTCCTCCCGATAATCCGCTTCCTGACCAACGTGCTGCAGAAACCACCCCAGCCAGGTGAGAAGGAGCAGCCCAAGGACACGGCGCTGACAGGCAGCTCTGCAGAGGGCAACCGGCCCGTGCTACAGGCTCTGACCAGCACCCAGAGCTGTGGAGGAGCAGCCGTGGTCTGTAGGGTGGGAGAGGGGATGGGGAAAGGGGAGCTGAGTCCTCTTGGTTACAGCAAAGGCACTTGCAGTGGACCCTTAGCTATGGGGTGTGCCTGTAACTTCCTCCTTTTTCCATGTTCCTTCTCATGACATGGGGTAAAACCTCACCCTTCACTGGGGTCCTATGGGACAACAACCCATAAATGATGTGCCCGTTGGGACTAGCGCTCGCTGGCTTCTCAGCCCGTATCTGCTCAAGCAGAAATCACCGGCGTTAGACGCGACTGCTGCAGCTACAGCTTAAGTGCTCTTAAATGAATTCCAGAGAGCTTGAACCATGCCGAAGCGTGTGATTGAGAAGTGGTGACGGGCATGGGGACAGACAAACGAGGGGGACACCACTGCCTGCCGGTGCAGGAACCTGCGTGGGATGGAGATGCCGCATCCAAGCCTGACACTTAAAATCACAGCAGAGTTCAGGTTGTAAGGGACCTTTAAGGGTCTGGCTAGTCCAGGATGACACAGAAAACCCCCGGAGGACTGGATGACATTCTCGGCTGCCACACGGCCGGGTGGGCACTAGGTGGCACGCATTTTCAGGAAGAATCGCTGGAAGCAGCTGGGAGCCGGGCTGGGTTCAGGCAAGGAGCTTCGCCAGTGTCACCCCCGGGGAACCAGCCGCTCTGGGGGACATGGCGAAGGGCACAGCGAGAAGAGCACGCAGGGGCCGGACAGGGAAACTGCGTTGTAATTAGCACTTATGGGAAGGTGAGGATGGCCAGAGTGGGCAAGACAAGCACATGGCCCAGAGGAGCCATCACTGGTGGTTTCTTGGCTGGATTTTGCAAAGGCAGTGATCATAGAATCAGAGAATCATAGAACAGTGTGGGTTGGAAGGGGCCTTCAAGGCTCATCCAGTGCCACCCCTGCCATGAGCAGGGACATCTTCGCCAGCTCAGGTTGCTCAGAGCCCCGTCCAGCCTGGCCTGGGATGTCTCCAGGGATGGTTCATCCACCACCTCTCTGGCCAACCTGGGCCAGGCTCTCACCACCCTCATTTACAGGGGTTTTAAACTGAAACAGGGTAAATTTAAGTTGGACATGAGTAAGAAATGCTTTACGCTGGGGGTGGTGAGACCCTGGTTCTGGTTGCCCAGAGAATCTGTGGATGCACCATCACTGGAGGTTTTCAAGGTCAGGTTGGACGGAGCTATGAGCAACCTGAACAGGGTAGGACTAGATGGTCTTCAAAGGTCCCTTCCAACACAAACCATGCATGATTCCATGGTTTCCCTGGAGACCAGGGAGGTTAGCAGAGGTCACAGAGCATCTCCCATCATCAGTAGGGACTGAGGACATGTCCGCTTCAGCAGCCAAATCCCAGGTGTCAGAGACCAAGCTCACCCAATAAGAGCGAGATGGCCTTAACAGATCCCATCTCTGCTTTGTCTCATCAGTCCCTGGCAGGGACCAGCAGCAGCTGCTGCAGAGGAAAATGAAACAAAATTTCACCTATTATCTTCTGACTGCAGAGGAATTTCTTCCTAATTCCTGTCACTTCAGGTTTGTCTGCTCGGGGAAATTAATCTGAAATCAAGCGGGCTGTGAATTCAGAGCCCTGCAGTGATCCCAGCAGAGCTTGGACAGGGAGTTTGATAAGTGTCCGGGCTATTCCCCAGAGCATCAGGCTAACGCTGGCAATTTAACAGTGCCTGGAGCTGCAGGTTTTCTGTACACTAGTGCAGAACCTTGAATCAGAAACACATGAGATGGAGCAGCCATGGGGAAATTAATTCAACTGCCTTCCAGCCTCACTGCAAGAAAAGAAACCGGGAGAAGACAAATATTTGGCTAGGTACGCCGGTGTGGGGATGGCCCAGACAGAAGGTGACCCTGTGCTGGAGGACTCGCTGCTTTGCATGAGGATTCAGGGACCATGCAGAGAAGGTTGTTTCAGTGTGTGAGTGCAGGAAACAGGGATTCTGCTGGAAAACAAACAAACAACAACAACAAAAGCCAACCAAGCATAAGGGACTGTGTTAAACTCTGTGGATTGTTAGGGTAAAAACAGTGTCACACTCACAGTGTCACACACACACAGTGTCACACCACAGTGTCACACAGTGCCACACACTCAGTGCCACACACAGTGTCACACACACAGTGTCACATACTCAGTGCCACGCACAGTGTCACACACTCACAGTGTCACAGTGTCACACTCACAGTGCCACACACTCAGTGCCACACACAGTGTCACACACACAGTGTCACATACGCACACAGTGTCACACACGCAGTGTCACACCCGGTATCACGCGCACCTCCGTGTCACACACGCACTGTCACGCCCACTCGCACGCACTCGCCCCGTCCCCGCCCCCGCACTACATCCCCCAGGCGGCCGCGCGCGCGCATGCGCAGTGTCCGTCGTGGTGTCTCATGGCGGCGCCGGGACGCGCCCGCCCCGCAGAAACCGCCGCCGGGACTCGGGTGAGGGGCCGGGGCCGGGGCCGGGGTCGGGGTCGGGCGGGGCGGGGCGGGGCGGGCAGCGCCGCGCCGGCAACTCCTCCCCTGTGGTTCGGGGGGTCCGGGCCGTCCGTGAGTGTTCCCCCTCCGTGGCCATCACGGCTACGAGCGACCGGTACCGACGCGCGGCCGCCGCGGGCTCGACCTGCCGCTGCCCGGGACACTCCAGCCCGCTTGGAGCCGGCGGTGGGCGGCCGGGGGTAACCGAGCCTTCCCCTGTGGGCCCGGGGGGTCGTTCCCCCCTCGGCCTGCGCACGGTTCCCCCGCACCAGGCCGCAGCCCCCCGGGGGAGTCGGTGCCGCCGGGACACCCCACAGCCCCTGCGGAGCCTGGGGCGGGTTTTGCCCGCGGTGCCCGGGTGTCGGGAGCGGAGGTGCCGTGCTGAAGCCGGGGGGCGGCTGCCTGGGCTGCAGTGGGGCTGTGGGTGCTGCCGGGGGTCCCGGGCGGAGCTGAGCTCCAGTGGCCCCGGTTCCACGGTTGCCCTGGGCAGGACGTGGCTTTGCCCTTCCCGGCGCTGCCGTCCTAGTGGGAGCCGAAGCTTTCAGGAAGCTGGAGGAGCCCTCCAGACTTTGTCAGGTTTGCAGCCTCACGCGTGAACAGTTTCCCCACAAATAAATAACCTGTTCCAGTGCACAGAAGGGCCCTGGAGCGAGGTATTGGGGGTTCGGGGTGACCCTGTGTTCAGGTGTATGTACCTGCCCTCCTCTCACTGCCTCTGCTTTGCTATTCACTTGTGCCTGAAATAAGCTGAAATAAGCCTAGCTGTGAGGCAAACGCTTCGTTCTGTTTCAGTTGCAGTCTTTATTTTCTCCTCCCAAGGGAACCCTCTTGAAGCTTGTTTTGAATGGAAGACGCCCAGGTTTGGAGCGGTCGGGGGTTTTATTTCTTCTGTTCTTTTGGCTGTCAACCCAGCCACCTTGTGCTGTGAGGATCAGCAAAGGCAGGACTGTGTTGAGGACAGATCGATCTGCGCCGCTGGTGTTATTGATTCGACCTCCCGTCTTCCACCTTGCTCAGTTCTTGCTCCTGGGTTGCTGCTGGCTGTGCGCTGGTCAGCACTGGGTGCTCATGTACGCAAAGGTGTGCTCGGATACCAGTTACCTGGCGAGAGTTTCAAACCCTGTTGCGTGGCTGTGTTCACAGCTCAGGTTGCACAGAAGTGCAGGTCAGATGATTGGGCGGGCCCTGGCTGGGTGGTTTGGGGTCAAGGTCGCCCAGGGCCCCTGTAATGCTGCTCTGGTCTCGCACCCTGTGTAGGGTCATGGGCTTATTACAGCCCCCCCTGCCTCCCTGAGCTTCATGTGCTCTCCTAATCCATGTGTTAATCTTCTACACGGGCTCTTTGTAGCACTTCCAGTCCCATCTCTCATGTGGTGCTTAACAAATCCCTCTTGGATACCCTCTTTTTTCAGCAACCTGCTGAAAAGTCTCTGTTTTGCCAACCTGGTGATTTTTACTTTTTAAATGCAGCCCAGTTCAAGGGCTCCTGAGGGCCCTTTCTTTGCCAGGTGCAAACTGGCATATCGTTGAAACTTTTATCAGCGCTGGCAATTTCAGTTCAAAAACTTAAAAAGGGACTTGGCGTTTTGAGAAATCATCTCAGACCCGTGGATTTTAAGATCGTACATTTAAAATGAAAGAAAATTCTGCTTCCTGGAAGTAGAACAGGTTTGACAATTAAACATGTCTTTCAAATGCCATAATTCCCACCTGCCCCTCTGCAGCTTTCTGACCACCACTCACTGGAGCTTGAGGAGCAGGGAGTGAATCTGCTGGGAAACACAACTGACATGCACCAAATTCCCTTCCTGTCCAAGTCTTTGATTAAAGCCATGTGGGCAAATGTTCCTGGAGTCGTGCTGAGGCATAAAGGGCCAGCCAGACAAATCCAAATTCAAGATCTGAGCCCAAGTTACGAATTACCTTTGGAGTAGAGAGCAGCTGGATGGAAAGTTGAAGTTTGTACTTCAAGTAGTCAGAAGCTTTGTTTTCATTTGGGGCAAGGTGGTCCACAGGATTACTAATTGAAGCCAGGACTGGATAAACATAGTTTTTAGGGATTGGTACGACTTTGAGCTTCTCAGGGCACTTTTAAAGCTCAAGGTGAAGTGTTAGAGTCTGTGGGATTTTAGCAAAGACATGTAGTTACTCTCTCCGCACTGCTGATCTTCCCAGGATGGAATCAGCATGAAGGAGCTGCTGCAGCTGGACTGCTCTGGCGTCTGTAACACAGTGGGATGTATAACACATCCTGAGCCACAGCCAGACATCTCTGCTCAGCTCTGCTGCCCCAAACCCTCTCTGCATTGCTGTGACACATGGCAGCCCATGGGGGGTAGGCTGAAAACTGCACCAGCAGTTCTGCTATGTAATTTCACAGCTTTTAGTATTTGTGTGCTGCTGAATTCATGGAGCAGGGAAAGAACTGCAACTTCAGGACTTTTTTTTTCCCCCTCCTGTTTGCCTTAACTCAGGGACTCACGTAATTTTGGCTTACTGAAGCATTCCCGCATTCCTCGCTTCCCAATCCCTGCAAACAGCTGCTGGCTCAAGCAGCGTTTAGCAGCGAGAACTGCCAGGAGGCTGAAATCCGCCCCTCGCTGCTCCTTTGGACCAGCAGTCCCAGCGCAGGAAATGTTTTTCCATTCTGATGGAGAAGCGAATGTCAGAGCACGCGGCACTCGCGTGCGGCCGCTCCGGGTACCTTTGCTTGCATGTGGTCCAGGATTCAGCCACCGCTGCCATCCAAGGGGCTTTTGTCACCTGGCCAGTGTCACAGCAAATGCAAAGTTGTACGTGAAGGAGGCAGCTTTTCTGCTGGGATATATCCTATTTTTTTTCCATTTCCTGCTGCTGTGTTTCGAGAAGGAAGGAACACAAATCACCAACTCTCTCCAGACAGCCTCCCTCTGCTCTCCTGCTCTGCTCGTGGCTGTAGGATGTGCCAGTGAATATTTGGTAACAACTTTGGAAGGTGAAAGGTGTTGGCTCTCAATTTGGGGTTCAGAGCTTGCGCTGGTCCAAGGTGAGCGTGGAGGTGCTGGTGGTCCCTGAGGAGCAGACGTGTTGGTGTGAAACCTCCCATAAAAAGAGCTGGCAGAGGCAGGTGTCGGGTTTGATACCTCAAATTTTAAGTTGCTGTGTTGAGCAGTAAAAGAGCCATCCTTGGTGCATTAGGGAAGAAGGAATTGGATCGAAAGATCGTTTGCTGAGACCGGGGTCTTCTGTTGGTGATCTAGAGTGGTTTGTCACTGACAGCAGTTGAGCTGGGGGTGTTCTGTAAAAATCTCAGAGCAGCCCATAAGCTAATTTACAATGAAGTCGTGGAGAAAGCGTTGCTTTCCTCTTATAAATGCAGACGTGTGGGTGTGTCTGTTCTTTGCTCTCTTTCGATTTCTTTTTTTAAGCTAGCAAGGCACACGAGCATGATGGATGGGACACTCTATGGAGCGTGGGCTCTTCCCCCCTCCATCAGGGATGTCATTCTCCGCGCAGATGGCATCCTCCAGTGGAAGCCACCCACTGCTGCTCTGCCTCTTGGGAGAGATGAACTTTTCCATTTGACGGGAAGGAAGCTCACAGCTCCCTGCTGACGGCTAGGAGTTAAGCGAGCAATCAATGACGTGAGACCTTAGGAGGGAGAAGGCGACTTTATTTTACAACAAAACGAATTTAACTCATTCACAGTCATACCCACCTGCTCATGAGCACCAACATGGGGATCTCCAAGTGGTGTGTCTGGCATTTGGGCATCAAGACACATGTGTCCACATGGTCTGGACAGGATTCCTTGCGATGACACAGCAGATAAGGAAATGCCAGATTTCAGACCTCTGGTGTCTCTTGAACGGCTTGGTGACCATATGATGGCTTTGAGTCTGCTTTTTTACATCCCTTGTGGGCTAAGAGTGGTGGTGATCTTATGTCTCTGCTTTCTGTGAGGATTTACTCACTGCCCTTTGTGTCTTTATCTGGATGTCTTAAGGCTCCTACCCCATTCTCTCTGTTCTTCCCCAAGTCATCTTTTAATGGCTTGAGTCTTTGTTGATGCAGATTGTCCTTTGTTTCAAGATGTTCCTTGTTTTCCAACCCGAGAAGCTGCAGCCAGGTGTGCCACAAACCACAGGAAGTAGAGTCTCTATTCTACTTGTTGCTCTAAATTAGGAAGAAAAGGTCATAGCATTGGCAAGGTGTGAGTGCTGGTACCTCATTTGCCCTTGACCAGAAGTTTTGAGGCCAATCCACTTCTCTCTAGTCTTCTAAATGCACAGTGAGCATCTCCTGTGAAATACCAAGCTTGTTTCCCTCTCTTAAATGGCTTGTGTGGGATGGATGTGGGGTGGGCTGGATTTGGGGCATCATTCTCAGCTCCGTGTGCTCTCTTTCTTGCTGCAGGTCCCCCAGAAGAAAATGGTGTAAGGCCAGCCAGCGCAGCTGCCACTTGGATCCGCGCTGTGCCCAGACCTCAGGGAGGAACATGGCAGCAGCTCAGGGAGCGGGAAGCAGTTTGGCCGGGCCATCCGGACTCCCCAGTTCTTCCCCAGGGCACAGCAGCAACTCCACGGCAGTGGCGGTGTGGGAATGGCAGGACGAATTTGGCAGGTGGAGGCCTTACCGAGGGAACGTCTGCAGCTACATCGAACAGGTTTTTCAGGCCTCGCAGCAGAAGGGCCGGCGTTCAGGGTCAGGGCTTGTCAGCAGCATCGCTTTGGGACATGCGGATCCTGTCTTGGCGCCCTACGTCATTGACATCCCAAGCTTGACGCAATTTCGACAGGACACAGGTAAGGAAGCTTCCCCGCCCGTGCTGGGGTTTTGGTGGGATAAGCAGGACCTTGTTCCGCACAGGAGAGCCCTACAAAGCTCTGCTGGGCAGTTCTTTGATGGGTGGCAAGTCTGTGTCTCTGCTGATGCTGTCTGCTGTCCAGCATATTAGCATGTGAGCAAATTGACGTTGGCTGCTGTGAATCTGCAGTGATCTCTTGAGGTGCCTCATCATGGGACCTCTGGAGCTCAGAGCTTGTGAGCCAGAGCCCTCAGAGCTGGAAACCCACAACCATTCAAGACCACTCGCATAAAAAGGCCTTTTTATGATTCGGACCCTCCCGTTTGAATCCCTTGTTCCCTCCGCGACTGGAGTGCCAGCTGCTTTACCTTGGCATGCAGCCCCGCGCAATCTGCTTTGTGAGAGCCTGCAGCCCCCGCAGAACACCGTAACACTGCAGCAGAATATTCCCTGCGCTTGTGCTGCACGAGGCTGGCTTGCTTCCTCCCAGGGAGGAAGGGTGGGCTGGTCTTCATAGCAGGATTGAGACCTAATTTTCATTCTCATCTTGTTTCTGTTTGGGGTCACTGAGGCTAGCAGCTCAGAATTTGCTGAGGTGACTCCTACCCTCTTTTGTTCCAGATGTGCTGAGCAGCTGTAGCTTAGAAAGGGGGCAGGGCTGGAATGCATGCTCTTCATCTCCGGAAAATCCAGGGACATCCCAAATTATACACCCCAAATGAATGGCTGCTTTGGAAAATTCTCTGTGCATCAGTTTCCTCTTTGCCAACATCTCTCCCATCACCCTGGGATGCAGTCAAGCATCACCCCAAGCTTTAGAGATGGGCAGCATGCTGGTTTCTTGCCAATTGAAGCAATAACTGAGCAATATCTTGTATCAACTGCACGATTGGGTAATTCCTACAGGAAATGGAAGTGGTTAGAGCAAATGTGAGTGGTTATCACAGCTGCATCCGTGTTTTTGTTCTGACTTGATGACTTTAGGATTAGTTTTTCTAGTGGTGTCCTGAGCGAGGAGCTTTCTTAGCTGGATGCCTTGGCAGGGCTGCTTATGCTCAACGTGGCCTGTTTGAGCTCTGGGAAGCACTGCTGAGGCTTCAAGAAATACCGCACGGTCCCTCAGAGATGGCACCAGCAGCTGTTTCTTTCTTGTTTTCTTCACACCAAACTTGTGAAGGAGCCTTCCAGCCTCTTGTCCTTTTGGGCTGTGCTCCAACACATGGACAAGAGTCCTTGTCAGGCAATGGCCTGGTTTGGTGAGAGTGGGGAGGGTGAAAGATGTGTCCCAGTGTGAATGGGACATACTTCTCCATGAGTGGAGCTGTCACTCTGCGAAGGTCTGTATCTCTTTAGACCCTTGGGAGAGATCTCAAAGCACCTAGTGAATGTCGTCCACCTCAGGGTCATTTGGAGTTGGTCGCCTCTGGGGAACAGCCCGACACAATTTTGGAAATGACACTGGCTGACGTGATCTCAGCTTTCCTCGGATGAGATCTGTGGTTGAGTCGTTAATAACCAAAAAGCTGATTCCGCTTCACAGCTCTCCTGCTGCGTTTCCCATTGATTTGGAGGGATGCTGAGCAGAACAACCAGGTCTGTGAGCCTCCCTCCGCAAGTACCTGTATGCTCTACAACGTGGCGATTGGAAACACTCTCATATCCCCTTTTCAACGACCCAGTTATAAGCAAAGCTTTTTCTCTCTACAAGGCTCTGCCTTAAAACGTGAACCTTTCTGAGCGAGCAGCCAGCTGACCTTTGTCATGTGCTGGAGAAAAGAATCTCCGCAGGAAACATCCCCATGAAAAATCTTTAAACAGAGCAAAAAATAGGCTGTTGTATTCTGCTCATTAGCTATTAGACAGACAAATAGGCTCTTCAAAGGAAGCCAGGGAGAATAACAGGAAGCCAGTGTTAACGGGACCAGTATCCCCACCAACGGGGAATGACAGCTGTGCTGGGGGATCTTGTGGGCAGGATTAGCTGTGGGTTTCAGCTGCTGGTCGAGGCAGATTAGCTGGGAGCGAATGTGAGGGAGCAGCAGGAGTTGTCCTCTCGCCACAGCTGTTTGCCCACCCGGGGAGGAATGGATGTTTCTCTGCCAGCCTGGGGGAAGGGGAATGTTTTCCAAGTGCGTAGCTTTGGTCTTGTTATTGACTCCTAAAAGCTCTTCTCTCTGATGCTGTTTTGGGATGTTAAACATACAGGTTGCTTACAGACTCCTCGAATCCTTTCTCTGGTGCTTTTAGCTTCAGACCTGCCAATGGGTATCCTGGGACAGTTCTCCACAGGCTTTAGGTGCAAATACTTGTAAGTGTGCCTGTTTTCACCTGGGGTCCTAAAGCACAGTGTCATAACTCTCATGACCTCTTAGGTGGCTTTATCTTGATTTTTTTTTTTCTCTTCTTGGTGCTGTTATTCTCTGAACTCCTCCTGCATCCCCAGACTTGCTTGCCCTGTGGCATTTCCTGCTCCTCGTTCTCAGTGCAGAGTGTTGCTGAGGATTTTCCCAACACCAGCAGTTTTGACCCTGCTGCAAGAACCTGTTTTTGCAGAGGTTGCAGAGCTTCTGTCCTGTAGGGTGGCTTACCTCCCTCTCATTAGGCTTTTTCTTTTATAAAGAAAGGAATAAATTCACCAGGAGTGAAGTCACGCCGGAGAGCCAGGCTGCCGGGGGGTTTTGAGCTCCCGCTGTTGCTGTCGAGCAGCCTTGCAAGAGCAGCATCTCTGCTTTCATTTGTCTTTCTTTGTCTGAACAGCTGCTCTTTCCGGTTTCCAAATTACTTCATTTTCTTCTCCTCTCTAGTCTTGCTGTGTCTCCCAGCAGCCAGGAGACGCTGACCCTGTCCGTCCCCTCTCCAAAGTCATCCTCCTCCTTGTGGCACTTCACCTGCTCCCCCAAGAGAAAAGTTGCCCAGACCCCCTGTAGCAAAGTGGGTGTTAAGCCCCATAAGTGCTTCTGCAAAGCACTTCCCGATGGTGTCATGTCTCTATAGTTACTCTGTTGTCAAGGCTGTGGGAGTTGTTTCTTTTCTTTAACCAGATCTGTGCCTCAGCCTGACATATTTTTTTTTAACTTATTTTAGCGTCAGGGAGGCATATGTGATCGCTGTGCCTTTGTGCTCGGGTGTGTCTGTCCTCCGCATCCTCTCTCCTTCCCTTCTTTCCCACCCTTCCTCCCAGCAGCTTTTGAACCTGCTGCCAGCTCACTATCAGATTTGGCAAAGGGACGGGGATCTTGGGGGTATTACATTTCTCTGAGCTTCATAACCAATCCCAGCCCTGTCGGGAAGAGAAAGTCTGTTAGTGCCCCTGCTGAGGAAGAGGTGAGGAAGACCACTGTGATGTAGACACTGTGGATCTGTGCAGAAGCAAGTTCCTGAGACCAGATCCCACTTATTTCGCTGCTCACAAGATGATTTCATGTTTTTTCCCCTCTCCCCATGCAGGGACGATGCGGGCTGTCCGCAGGCACCTCTTCCCCGGGGACTCTGCCGCTGGCCAGGGCATCGTCTGGGAGTGGCAGAACGATGAAGGCGGGTGGTCCCCCTACGAGATGAACGTCTGCGTGTTCCTGGAGCAAGCCCATGCCATGAACCAGCACCAAGTAGATCTCGGACCCTTGGGCTACAACTACGAAGTGGACCTTGTGGCTCAAGTCCAGACCAACAAGACCACGAGGTTCCGCCGCAGCGTTCAGAGACGTTTGGATGCCCCGTACCCGGTGATGGCCTCCCCGGCACCTCTTCACACGGGGGTGGCTTGTTCTTGCCAGCAGTGCTGGCTGAACAGTGGGACTGGTCCCATCACAACACGCTACCCGCCACTCCATGACAAACTTTCCCAACTCTTCCACTTCTCATCAGGTTCCTGGTAGGACAGCGTCAGTAAGTTCTTCCAGCGTTGGCTTCGTGCCCTATAACAAACCGACTTTGTCTGGAGCAAGGTCAACACCGAGACTCAATGCACAGAGCACCTGGGCTTTGCCTCAAGCTGGGGGCCCCAGCACAGGACTGTCTGCGTCTAACGGAGTCAGGTACAGACCCAAATTCACCTTTAATACTGTACGTGTGTCCAAGAGACCTGCTGTGCTCAGGTCTTTGTTATCTAGGAGCCTCTCTGTCCCAGAGGACTTTACAAGGGTCTTCTCCCTAGAAGAAGAGAGAGGTTTGTGCCTTTGTGTCCAGTACAGTGGATGAAAAGGCTTCTCCTCTGCTTTCCTCTTCTTTTCTCCCACTTGAAATACAGTCCTGGTCTACTGATCTTCCTGAACCACTGGAGAAAGCAGTCAGGTTGAAATTCTGCAGGCCTGAGAAAATGAATAGGGATTGATGATATTTTGGGTTACACTTAAAAACAACTTTGAGAGGGACCAACCTTTAGTTAATTCAAAATACATGGGAAACATAGAGTGGAAGATTCAAAGCTCTTCCCATGCAAGGAGGGACCACAGGACTCACTGCATGTGGCTGAGACCTTGTGAATTCTCTGATGAAATCAGGAAGTTCATGTTGAATGTTTTTAAGGTGAACAAGCAGGGGAAGAAAAAAAAAGAAACCCCACAAAGACATAGATTTAATCAAGGATTTTTTTAAAATCCACTTTGAAGATGTTAAGAAAACCAAATCAGTAATTTACTCCCCCTTCCTTTGACACCTGGAAGCATATTGGTCCCTCTCTATCCAAGATCAATGGGGTGACACTAACACTCTGAGTGGTGTCCAGGCTATTCGTTAGGGTAGATGCTGATGCAGAGCAGAGGTGCTACTGGATAATCGCTGAAGAGGTTTGTTTCACACATGTTGAGGTGTCGTGGTGCTTCACTGTTACGATGTTGGGGGACTGGAAGCACAAGCAGGACTCTAAATGATTTCAAATCCAGCTGGGTCTTGCCTTGCAAGGTTCATTTGCCATGTCCTTGCCTTCATCTTTCCTCAGTGACCCTCTCCTGGCTGGGTGACAATACTTGCACTGTCTGTCACCATAAATCGAGGACCAAGCAAGGGCTGTCTGACTGCTCCCTCTGTAAAGGGCTGGAGCTGTACAGGGCAGTACATGCATTTCACCATAAATAATCCAGGTGCTGAACCACTGTGTGAGCACCCAAAAAACTAAAGGAGAACTTGCCAGGGCTGATTTACCTGTCCAAGCTCCCCTGAGTAAATACAGAGATAAGAGATCTAGAAGAGTGTTGAAAGCACACTCTGCTAATTACACAAGGCACAGGGGTTTGAGGTTTATTTTGAATCTCATTTGTATTTTAAGCAAGATGGTGAATCTTGAGATATTTTCTGTGTTGTCATATCAGGACTTTCCCTCTTTGAGGTCACCTGAGTGAAGTAACTTCCTGCATCCTGTTCTTCTTTCTCACGGTCTTTTTCTGGTGCTTTCTTTGCACTTGCTGATTTTTTTTTCGTGACATCTTAAGCATCCGCAATGCTTCTCTGTTCCAGTCACCTTCAAATAGGGCTGAAACACCCAGATGGACCCCAGAAAAGGGCACAACAAAGATGTGCGTTGGTGGCTTTTCACAGGTGGTGCACAATGTCTGGATCTCCAGCCCTTTGGGATTAGTTTTGCCAGGGGTGCTCCCTTTCCTCCCTGCCAGACAGACAAATGCACGCAAGGGGACAATCTCCACCTTCCAGTATTAGTGCTGTATGTGAAAGGGAGTTTTTCAGCACCGGCTGACAGCTCAATGGCTTTTCCCCTGTCGCCCTGTGCTGGGTTTGAGTTGGAAATGCTGCTATGCGGGTGTAATTGCTGCTGGCTGGGGTTACAGCCTCAGGCTCCCGAAACCCATGTTCCAGCAAAAATTACTCTAATTTCTGTGAATTAGGGGAAACCCGAGTAGCAAACTCTAACAATATGTTTCATTTAATTCCTAAGCCCGGAACATTCCTGGCTTATTTTATCCCATAGGTTCCCCATCTTTCCCACTTGGTGTTTGTTCCCCTTCCCTTGCAATCGCTGCCCTCTCTCCTCCTGCATCACTGAATAGCTTGGCCTTTGTGAAGGTGAAGTTCTAATTATCCTGCACTAATTATCCCACCAAGTTTTTCTGTCTGTATGTAGCATTGCTCATTTCTCTAAGCTGTGCTGTGCAGTTCCTGTGCTGGCCCGTGCTTGGAGGCTGAAGGGAGCAGCGGGCCACGGTGGATCCTCTGATGTCTAATAAAAGTTGTGTTCACCCCACAGCCTTTAGCTCCCAAGCAGCCCTGGCAGATTACTTGCATGTACAAAACTGCTTATCTTCACAAAGCTTACAGGGATGACCCAGCTCTTTCCTCTCGGAGCTGAGCTGCAACTGGCAGAAGGGCTCAAAAGCTATTAGGGAGAGGCTGAAAGACGATGTGGTTGTGTACACCTAGTTTCACTAGGAAACGCAGCTAAAAATGGGAGCACGGAAGCAAACAGCTCTCCTGCAGGGCTAAGAAAGAGGTGCAGCTCATCCTGGAAAGCTGCCTAAGTCCCTGTGTGGCTGTGACATTTATTTCTTCCTTCACATCTAATACATGGGCAGGAATACCCCCCAGTGCGGGCTGTTAGTAGCACAGGCATGCCTGAGTGTTTGTGGCATTGGTGGTGATTAAATATATTTCCTGCTTGCTGGGTGAGAGAGGGTGGAGCTCAGGCACTTCAAAACACAGGTTTAATTTCCCTGTGCTCTCAAGAGGGTCAAAGTCTCTGGAAAATCCAGAGAGGAGTGCCAAGGCTTAAACAGACACTAATATCCTTGGCTCTGCTGCTAATGTATTAAATACATGTGGGCAAGTTATTTTACTTCTTGGTGCATTCGTTTCCTCCTCTGTATTAAGCATAGTTAACAAATCCGGCCTCTCTCACAGAACTGAAATCTGCAGATTGAATGTGCCACAGCAAGGGCAGTGTCCTTCTCTCAGCGCTGTTACCCGGATCTGTGAAGTGGGGACCAACTCCCCCAGTTCCCAGCCACCTCCTGGCATCGTCCTTCTGCCCCTGGTGGTAAAGCACCCATCCCTGGGGCAAGAGCTGCCCCGCTCCCTGCGCTGTGCGGGATAATTACAGAGACAGGCACTCCTGAAATGCAGTAAGGAGTGCCTGGTTGTAATATGAGCAAGTAAAGCTGCGGGAAGCAATCTGCCAGGGGATGTATTAATTGGTGCCCCAGGCAGGTAGATCCCTGCTGTGGCTCCACTGGCCTCTCTGGGATTGTGTGGCTCTGGGTGCTGGTCTAGGTGGTGCCTACAAATAAAGCAGGTAGCTTGGGGGGGGAAATTTTGTTTAAAAGCATGGGGAATGGGGGCCTTGGGGACTGAGGAAGGATGTTTATAGTATCATGGTATTCCTTGGAAGGGTTTGGTGCTGTGTCCCCCAGATCTCCCATGGGGAATGCCTGTGCTTTGTAGGAGCAGTAGGTATAACCAAGGGACTAGAACCTGGGCAGGGCCTTTCCCTTTTCCCTCCTCTTTGGCATCTTTCAGCTGCTTTGTCCGTAGGCACAGCCACGAATTCCCTCGGGTGGCAAGAAGGGGTTCTGCTCAGTTCTGCTTCTGCTGACCCCATTGTGGCTGGTTCCACATCCCTCATAGCCAGTGTGGTTCTGCTGCCAGTGCTCTTCCCAAGGAGCACCAGGGGAATCTCCTCTGGCTGGTGCCAGGAGCAAAACCACAGATCCATGTGGCTGTGTGCAGCGCACCAAAAAGCCCTCCTTTAGAGAGATTTGGTTTGGGTTTTGGCATCATCTTGAGAAGAAAGGTAGGGGAGCAACTGCTGGATGGTCATTAGTGTCACCATGTACTCAGTTGGCCCTGGGAGCAGGGTTAGACCTTTGTGTACATGCAACTTAGGTGATGTTCAGCTCAAACTCATCCGCCCAGTGTTTGAAGCGGCAGCATCACAGGCAGCACGCTTCCTCTCCAGTCTTGTGCTTTGCTGTCTCACCCGTGTTGCAGTATCTTGAAATTCTGGAGAAGCGACTGATTTTGTCATGCTGAAATATCAGTCTGCCCTATCTGCCTCTTGGAGTGGATTTCTGTGCTCTGCTTAGGGAACCGAGGATGGCAGATCTGATCAGGATCTTCTTCCTGACTCTTAGAGGACAGGGTCTTATTTTGTGTCCCTTTCTTCACAACCCGGTGACCCCTGCTGCACTCGGTCACCTCTGTGTATGGAGCAGCAGGAGAGCAGGAGCTGCAGAGAACGGCAGGACAGAATTGAAGGACCCTGCTCCAGCCTGGCTCTGGCTCTGGCTCTGTCCCAGAAGCCAGCACCAATACAGCGATACTGAAGTAGCTCAAATCTGATCTGATAAACTAAATACATCCGTTCTGCTGCCGGCAACCCTGCTTTCGAGCACAGCCCATCTTATACTACAATAGCAACACTCTTCCT
This sequence comes from Columba livia, assembly GCF_036013475.1. Classification (NCBI taxonomy): domain Eukaryota; kingdom Metazoa; phylum Chordata; class Aves; order Columbiformes; family Columbidae; genus Columba; species Columba livia. Next base: position 6,261,810 of record NC_088621.1, read on the forward strand.
TGTTACCTCTTCATCTTATTCCTCCAAATAAACCCACCTCAGACCCAGGATAGGCTCCAAGTAGCATTTTTGCACCCTTTTTGGTGTGGCAACACATCCTCCCATGTTCTGTGGCTAAAAATCTACCCAGGCAGTGTTGTGGCAGAGCTGCCTTAAAGCAGCATGAGTTGCCCTTGATTTCATGAGTTGCAGCTCTGGGGCTTTCTGCAGATGTAGAAGAAATCACTCTACAAGCACATCCTACAACGTTGTTAGCTGAGATGCTGCTAACAGAATGTGCCTGTGTTTAGCCCTTGTGAAATAAGAAGTATTTGATTCCTCCATCATCACATCAGTTGGTATAAAGCCTCCCAGCAGTCAAAGCCAGCACACTTTGCCTTTACACCAGGGGTGCAGCTGATCAGCAACTGTTTCCTGATGGGCAGTGATCTATCTGCGGTGCACTCACAGCTTCCAAAACTTGATTGCTTGCAAAATGCATCAATTGCTCATCCATTTCCCTCTGCAAATCTAAGGGCTCTTCTCACTGCATAGAAGCTCTAGCTCCTGGGTCACTTGGGCTTGAGCCTTGCAATGCAGAGTGAGGAATTTCTCTGCCGGTTGTCTCAAAGCGTTGTTACCAGTGGTTCCTTCCCAGAACAGCTCTGGGTTTGCTTTCTTCAGCCTCAGGTGTAATGACTCTGGGATCTCCTGGATGCTTTTCTGGCAGAGCAGAAGGTTCCACTTTGTGGCCTGTTGTATTTTTACCTTCGACGGGGAAGTGAAAGTACCCAAGGTGGCTGCTGCCCTTCATGGTATGACGATGAAGCACAAGCTCTTCAGTGTCACTCACCAGCAGGGTCACAGACCAGGCTGGAGAGGGTGCCAGGCACCATGTTGCCTTCGGAGGAGACCTCACTGATTTTTGGGAGCAGTTCTCTCAAGTTCTGTGTCATTATCTGGTCCTCAAATACCCTCCCTGTCTGCAGCTGGAGGGGAAGCAGCCCTGCTACTGCCTATCATCTGAAGAGCATCATAGCTGGAGCAGAATCGAAGCAAAGACATGAGACAGAGGAGGGAAATACCTGAGAAAGAGTTGTGACGAAGAGGCTGAATCAGGAAAGAAAAAAAAGTCATAAAATGAAGTCATAGCATCTGATTCAAACAAAGCCCTTTGAAACTCCAGGGAGGATTTCCACTGTGGTCAATGAGTTTGAATTGGGCTGTAGCAAGAACAGTCTGTTGCATCATTTGAAAACATTGCAAAATCAGGGGCAGCGGAGGGGAAAACACAGTCTTTGAAAGAGGCAGAAGGGAAACCTCTGCAGTCTGGAGAGCTTTTTAAGGGTCTGGAAGAGCCGGTCTCGCTTGTCCAGGCTGTCAGCACAGCACCAAGCCCTGGGTCTTGCCTGGGGGATTCTCCGGGGAGCTCAGCACATGTGTGGGAACCTATTTCAAACTGTGACAGGTAGGAGAAGAGGGTGGTGGGTGTGTGTCCCTGTCTTCAGGGTGAAAGACGTGTCACTGACACATCTGTTTGGCTCTGGTCATTGTCATGGAAACGTGGACAAAGATTTTAGCAAGGCTGAAAAGGGTGCCCTCTGTCTGTGATGCTATTTTGGGTGCAGTGACAGCTTTTGCATCCAGGCTGGAAGGAATTAGGTTCCCTCCCTAGAATAGCAGGTGGCATTTGGGCACTTGGCTGCCTTAGTCTGCCCCATGAATACCCAAGTAGCTGGCCAGGTTTGATGGAATTTGGGGTGTTTTGGGCAGTTCTTTGAGACAAAGTCCGTGGGTGACATCTGTGCCAGCACATTGGATGTCAAATGTTCCTGCTCTGCTCGTGTGCATCCAGCTTGCTTTCTCCTCTCGTGACCCCATCGTATTGCTGCTCACCATTTCCTTCCTAACTGCTGCCATCAGCTCATTGCATGACCCTGGCTGCCCCTGTGTCCCAAACGAGCTTGAGGTGCAGCTGCCAGTGCTGGGGAACAATGCCAAAACAAGTAGGTTACAAATCTGAAAGCGATGCTTGGTGTCCAGATCCTCTTGGTTTCCAAGGGCAGGTGGGTGCCAAACTCAGTTCTAAGTCTCCTTCAGCCTTTCGTCCTTTGTTCCCACATCTTGCAGTAACTCTTGGGATGAACAGGTAGAGTCAAGGCTTGATTCTGTTCAACCCAGGGCTGCAGCTGTTTGTGCTCAAGTACTCGTCTTGCCCTTTCCCTGCCTCAGTTTCCCCATTGGGAAAGCAGCAGGGGCTGATAATGCTTCCTTTGATCTGTACAGCTGCAACTTCTCATAAGCATGGGGGTTCACGCTCTGGTGAGTTTGTTTCTCTGTCTAGAGACCAAGTCACCTGGAAGTATTAAGATGAACTTTGCCACATCCCAGTGGTTCCTGGCTGCATGTTGGTGCCATGGACCTGCTGGTGCAGCAGTCTGTTGTAACACAGGTCAGCTGCTCATGGGAGGCTCTGTGGTGGAGCAGCAAGAGCAGGGATGCATCCCAGGATCAGAGGAGGGGGATGACAACAGGGTCCACCAGCAGGTACCAGCAAGAGGGAAGCATGAGTCAGGCCCAGCAGCCAGCCAGGAAAAGATGGAACTGGAAACAGCTACCTACAACATAGATCTGAGGTCCACCTTGGAGATAAATAAACCTACTAGATTACTCTGGCAAGGACTGGGCTTCTTAAATGCAGCTGCTGAACCATTGGGCAGAGGGTGCTTGGGTAGGGGTTGCAGGTGGGACTTGTTGGGACAATTAATCCCTGTTAATATATTCAGGCCCTTGGCACTCAAGAGAGAACAGTGTGTTGCTGAATTGTCTTTTCTGTTAGTGATTATCTATGCTGTTGAATTGGTCCCTTTTTTCTTTTCTCTCTTTAGTGCCCCAAACCTGCCGGTCAAGATGTCCAAACCCAGCAAGGTGAACCAGGCACTGGCAGGTAAGGATCCCACTCTGTCCCCAGGTTTACAGGAGCACACACTTCACCTTTTACACTTATTTTCCATTGTTAGTTTTCAGTAAGAGTCTGAAATGTTGCTGGCATTTAGATTTTAGGCCCAAAGATTTTTCAGAAAGGGCCAATTTGGGAGAGAATGGGATGGTCAAATCTTAGGAACTGGTTTTCTCATCAGTCCTGTCCTGAGGCTCTCAAAATGAGTGGGTTTATTTGGGATTTGGGTATTCATCTTCCCTGTATGTGTGGATGAGCAAGTAGCGGTGGGGAAGCACACAGATCAAGCTCAGTGCTTGCTGTTACTTGCTATTTCAAGTCAAGGGGGAAAAGTGGTGTAAGATGACTTTTTTTAATCTGTTTTTTAAAGTGATTTTTTTAATGTGGTTTTATTATAAAAGCTTAGGTGGTCTTTAGCTTAAAAAATGATTGTGCTGCTTTGTCATGAGGAAAGGAGGAGACAGAAGTTGAATCAGACGTTGTCTCCTGTGGCAGCAGAATATAGGCTTGCTTGTTATCATCTAGACCTGTGAATACAAAACCAAATATACCCAAGGAGTGTGTCTGGGAGGGATGAAAGTGCCAATTTTCAATGCTCCTTTTCAGAGTAGATTTGCCTGTAAAACACGAAATGCTGTTGCCTTGAAAACGACAACTCGTGCATGCAGCTTTCAGTGGCAGCGTTTCCTTGCCAAAAACCATCAGCGCGTTTGCTCTGGTTTGTCTCAGCCAGCACCAAACCGCGGGCCCCGGTGTGGTGGTACCTGGGGAGATGGGGGTTCTGCTGAGAGCAGGTGTCCTCTCCGTACCAACACTGACTCAAAATTGTATCATAACATGGTAACCTAGGGGCAGAAAAGTGGAAAAGACCTGGTGTGTGATATTTTCTGAGGTTTTCTGTACCTATTTCAGGCATTACAGAATAACTATTAACCCTCTCCTTCCTCTGGCCCTTGTCCATGCATGGTCTGTTGAGGTTAGTAGCTTCTTGGACACCAAACGTTGCTCCTGAGCATGTACAGACGGTTGTGTTCTTGCTTTTAAAGACAATGGTTACCAGCTCATCCCAGGAAGGGTGATGCTGTTTGGTCTTCTCTTGCATATCAGATCTTACCCTTCCCAAAATTGATCTCCAGGATTTATGTTTCTGGTTGTGTACTGTTAATACCATTGTGTAAACCATGCCTTGTGTGTCTCTATAGCCAAACTATTTTTAAAAAAAACTCTAATACTGGCAGTCCCCTGCTGGTGAGCAGCCCATCTGTCTGCCCGTCAGCAAATCGATCTTTGTGGAAATGAGGTATAAAGTCAAGCTCAGACCTCACCTAGGTGGATGACCTGAGTAGAAGAACTCCCTTTGCTTATAAAAGCTCTGAATTTCATCCCCTGGCTATTAGCACTGTCTGTGTAATTAGGTACTTAATCACATGAAGGTAAATACAGCAAAGAACTGAAGAGCCCTGGTGAATCCAGGCTGTGTTAACGCTGATCTCATCCTACATGTGCAAGTCATCCCCAGTTAGTCTGGAAGAGGTGAATTCACATGCTCCGTTTATACCTTGTATTGCAATACTTAGATATAAAAGGCTGCAGGAGAGCTCAGTAGAATTAAGCTGTTTACCACCATTTAATAAACTAAAATGGTTACATTTTTAATTGGTATCTCTGTTGTTGGAGACTGAGAGTTCAAAAGAGTGAATAATTATTCATTTCTAAAAGCTTTAGCTCTCCACGAGGCAGCTAATGAGAAGCGTACTGAGTTGTATGGGCTGGGCTGAGCGTGGTCAGTGCAGAAGCAATTCCTGGGGCCAGTGTCTCCATCAAATCCAGGTCTTGGTAGGACACGGCTCTGATCAGTGCTGCCTTGTGGCAAGTGTGACGAGCCCCAGAGGTGCAAGGGGGCAGAAAAATCTGAATTTGAATCCTTAAAAATTTTGTCGAAAGGTTAATTGGCTGTGTCTGTCGGGAGATCTTCTTCCCCTCTGTGCTCTGCTCTCTGTTTTTAGGACCTCTTCTGGGAAGTGGTATTTTGTTCATATTTAAGGTGCATGCGGAAACTTGTATTTTAAGCTTTTTCTTTCCCCCTGAGTATTTGTCTAGTGCAATGAAATGCCACAACAGAGGCTTGAGCAAAACGTTGAACCGCGGCGTTGGTGTTTAAGGATCAGCTGGACTAACATCTCTTGGGAATAAAGGAGTTTAGGTGCTGTGCCTTGGGGCTGGGAAGGACTAGGTGGTTATGTGAAGGCCCTTTTAGTGCTTTTTTTTAAGATGAAGGCTGGAAATGAGCTTTTTGTTAAGTGAAACCAAATGTTTCTCATTTGCATGATTCCTAGAGCTGGGGTGGTTGGGAACACACTAACCATGATAATTTTGCTGGTGGATATAATTATACAGATGAGCAGTGTTTTTTCTGAGGTCTCATGTTATTTGAAGGCAAGTTCTGCCCTTTCTCCTCTACCTGCTGAAGTCCAGGACTGGAACCCATCCCGGTCTAAACTGTACAAATCCAGAGCAGTACCAGAGCAGAATGTTAGGCTGGGTTTGTGAAGGAAGCGTGTGGTCAGCGCTTATTACATTATGTAGGGTGTTTTTCCCATGCTCAGCTTTTGCACAGGATGTTATGAAAGTCCTTTATTTGCATGGCAGGCTGAGGAAAGTTGGTGGATGTTGTCATAGCTCTAGTGAAAATTATTCTACCCCAAGGAGTCAGTAATATTGTACTTTTAGCCAAATAGATGCTTTGAGCAAGAGAGAAGAGGCAGTTCTCATGGAAAGCTGTGAACATACTAATATTATTCCAGCTGGGGAGCAGCAGGAACACAAGAGCATCCAAAAGCAGTTTTGGTCTGGGCAAGCTTATCTTGTTGCACCTTGGCCCTTGCATCTTCAGGTCCCTGGGTCCCATTTGCTCCTGATGTAACTCCACAGATGTCTATGACGAGTTTGGGATGGAAACAGTTGTGTCCGCGGGTCAGAATTGCTCTGCAGATGTGCTGTGTGTCTCCGTGTTGTTTTGGCACTTTTTGTGAACGCACGCTCCCACGTAAGGCTTGGATCAGAGGAGATCCCTCACTGGGGACTTGTCACCAAACTTGTGGGAGGATTGTTAGATGCTGAGATTTCCAGTATTGTATTAGAGCTTTAGAGGAGGTATTGCTGCTGGGGTTTGAGATGAGCCAGAAGAGCAACGTAACACCAGAATAGCTCCTTTTTGAATGCTCTCTTGATTTGAATCTGCAGAAGGTGATTCTTTGTGTGTCTCTCCAAAGGCAGCACAAGGTAAAAGTGGAAAATTACCTTTGTTTGGATGGCTTAAGATTGTCTGTGGGAGAACATTTGGTTGGGGGTAGTTGTCCCGGTTCCACGATTGCCCTGTGCTGTATGTCTGTGTGGAGTTGTAGATACATTTGCAGCTCATAAAACCAAAGAGAGAAGGTTCCTGGAATAAACGTTTATTTTCTTTGCGATGATTCATGATGCTGGCAGGCAGTTTTGGACGTGTTGTTCCAGGTACGAGGCGGGGGCTGTGTTAGAGGGTAACTGAACTCAGCTGAGGTCCTGTGGTCTTCACTGGGTCTGAATTTTTGAAGCAACATTTTGTCCTCTGACATTAAGAGTCTGAAGCTGGTTGTTCAGACTCCGTTATGTTCTTTTATTTTAAATGGGCTCTGCATTTTAATGTTAGCAAGACAGTATTGATCTCTTAAGAAGAAAGCATTAATTTTGCATTTGCCTATCAGTCAGCTGTGCGTAGGTGGTGATAATCCACGTTAGTCTTTGGACTTGCTTTTCAAATGTCAGTCTCTGCAATCAGTGTGATCGCGTCGCTTAGAAGCAGGTTTTTTTGGAGACGACTTTACGGTTTCCTTTTCTGCACCATTTCTGGGGAATTGCATTTTGCAACCTCGGTGGGTTTGGGCTGTGTGAGACATCAAATCTAGATTGACAGTGGTGCTACCTGGTGAGAGTGATGCAGGGCTGCCTGGTTTGCTGTTACCCGCTTCCATCTGGAAGCGTGCGGTTTCACCACGAATCAGGCAACGTGGTCTTCTGGCCAGACCAGCTCTGCCAAAGGTTCTTGGGTAACCCTGGGTAAAATACTTCATCCATCTGTGCCCATTTACCTATCTTGTGAAACCCCTACTGTCTGCCTTTGGTCCTTTGCTGAGAAAGTCTTGGTGAGAGCATCCAACTTTGTGTGTCCAGAAAGGACTTGGACAAGTTCTGGAATATTTATTGTGCTTGGACCTTAAGGAGGTGTAAATCACGGTCAGTGCTGCGTAGGGTTAGTTCTGCTTGTCGGGCACTGACACAGGGTTTGTGCAGGGGATTTCTAGTCACAAGGTGCAGGTGCTTGACTAGTTGCATGTTTGAGGCAGAAAATAGTCATATCACTTGCACGCAAAGCTGGTTGATGCTTCCCGTCATAACTTGATTTTTCAGTCACATGTGGGCAAGTTACCTCCCTTCTGTCCTGAACAAACATGCTCTTCTATCTTCCTTTCCCAACCTGACTGAATAGAAGCCCGAAAAAAAAGAAAATCCTTGGAAATATCTGCTTTGGCCATGAACCATTGCGCAGGATACGGCAGGAATTTCCATAGTGTTAGGATGTGGGTTTGCATGGTCTACTGTAAGAGGTAAACTTTGGGGAAATAATGGCGCTTAGGTTGTCTGCTGTCATTCTGCACCCATGAGCTTTTCTTTTCCCAGTTTTGGCGATGGCCGCAGCAGGTGGGGAAGTCATTTCTTGGGAAAGCAAAGGCAGGTGTTGTCTCAAATAGAAGTTTAACAGCAATATGCTGCCTTAGAAATGTTATGACTTGTAACCGGCCTGTATTTCATGGGCAAACATCGTATTAGATCAGCATGATCAGTCCTGTAGCTCTCTGTGTGCCAATTTTACCTTCAGGGAATGGTTGTCCTTTTGAATGATTCATGAGCTTGAGCAAACTGCGTCCCATGAATATAGCTGGCTGGGGGGGGGCAGGGTGAGAACGGTATTTTAGCTGGGAGTGGTAAGAAAAGCTGGGGTGCCAAGGAGGGGATGGTGGGGGTGAGTGGGACGCCACCACCATGGGGCTCGTCTGGTGGGGGATTGAGTAGAGCAGCTCCAGTTTGTGGTCAGTTCTGCACTTGGACACAGTCTGCGGGCAGTTAAGCTACTCTCTGGGGATCAATTTGCTGCGATGTCTTTGAAATACGTAACTTTAGGGGGGCCAGTAGCTGAGTGTGATGTTTAGGGGTTACAGGTGATGCTTCCAGGGCTCCAAGAGCTGGAGGACTTTGAACCACAGCAGATGCAAAGTGCCCAAGGAGCCCTAAAGACAAGATGAAGAGGAAGGTCCTGTTCCCACACTGGCTCAGGGGCTCACAGCCAAGACTTGTGCCTGTATTTCCCTGCTTAAATTCGTTTCCTGGGCTCCCCCCTCAGAAAGCCTCTGGATCCTGCCCTTGTGCTGACTGCAACCCTCTTGGATGTTGTATTTCCTCTGAATCAAGGGTTTGGGTTTTGTTTTATTTTATCTTTTTTAAAATTTTTCTTTGAAAGTTTTTTTTTTTTTTAATGAATATGTTTCCCCATTGTTTCCTTCCTGCATGTTGATCTCGTACCCGCTGTAGGCATGACGGCTATTCTGATGTCAGCCGCTGGACTCCCCGTGCACCTCACCTGTGTGCCGCAAGCTGCCAGCACCCATAAAGCCACTAAAAAACACAGCTCAGTTAAGGAGGGGAGGAAAGTGTCCAAGAAAGGTAGTTCCTGCTCAAACTCTGATATTTGCTTCCATCTCCTTCTCTTTATCTCTTTGCAATTGTTCTGCCTCTTTCCCTCTTGTCTCTCCCCACCACCCTCTTGGCTCTTCTGGTTTGACTGATGATGTTTGTCCCACCAAGGGGAGAAGCCAGGCACGTCTCCTGGCCTGCACAGTCCCTGACAAGCTGTAAAATATGATGATAAAGTAGAACCTGTCCTGTGGTAGCTCTGCTTGTTGCCATTGAGCTGGAGCAGCCCAGTTGTTCTCTGTGCATGTCAGAGACTCCTTCAGCATCCCACATGGTCCCTCTACACCCTCTTGGGCACCCGCCTACCAGGGCCTGCTTTGACGCATTGGTGGGACAAGTCTGGGTGCTGAGGGACCATCAAGGAGAGCATTTAATCCATACACGCTCTCAAGAGAAGGTTTTCTTGTGAGCCATTCTTGTCATCGTTGAGTCATGGAGTGAGAAGGATCTTCCAGACAAGCAGGCCCCTGAGTCATAATAGGGCTTTCAGGGTCAAACTGCAGAGGATTTGTTCTCTCTGTCTGGAGCAGAAGGAGCTAAGCCACCTCCAAGGCAGGGCCTTCATTTCTCCTCTTTGTGTCTCACTGGATATCCCTCACCCTTGCAGAGCTGGTGGGCTCCCAGTTTAGAGCCTGGGTCCCACCTGTGTGGGGGTAGGTGGGAATCCAGGCTGGTGTAGCTGTAGAGGTTGTTCATCAACCCCAGCACAGATGTCCTGGTGTGCTCAACCACCACCAAACCTAAGATACATGAAGAGGGGACTGGAAGTGAGTGGTTGTTTAACATGAGGATGCTTGTGTTTAAGAAGGAGGGAAGAGCCCTGAGGTTGAGGGGAAGAGGTATCTGGCTGTCTTGAGGAGTTTTTTGGTATCAGTGTCTCTATCCTCAAAGTCTGTGCATGCAGTGAGGAGGTTTGATGGGGAAGTGAGGTCCAAACCTGGCTGAAGGAGACAGGAAGGGTGGTAGAAGGAAAATATAAATTAAACGTGGAGGAGGCATCTTGCGGAAATGCGTTATGAGAGGAGGAGATGTGAAAGGGAGAGAGCAAATGTGGAGTAGGATGTGTGATAGAGGGGGAGGAGAAAGCAGGGGGTGGTGGGAAAAGCAGCAGAGAACAGGAGGAGCAATGGAAAATGGGAGGTGAAGGAGAAGAGCAGAGCAGAGTAGAGGTGGGTGGCAGAGGGGCTGGATGAGGATCTTGATCCGCAGCCAGCTGGTGAGGTGCTGGGGTGACACTGGCTCCTGGTGCAGCATCCGTGCAACCCTCTGTGGCCAGGGGTGTGGGCTGGGTGCTGGGGACACCCTGGAAATGGGACTGCAGAGCAACTGGGACCTCCTGCAGCGGCATCACCTTGCTCTAGTCACTGGAGGAGCCTGAAAAACAGAGAGCCAGGCCTGCTGCTGGTGTTGGTCACCTACTGCTGGTTAGTGACACAAAACTGGGCGTATTTAGGGCAAAGTGTGGCCTCACATGCATAGCTCCGCTCCTCTGCAGTCCCTCACGCTGCAGTGCCGCTGGCTGCTCCTCAGTGGGGTCTCTTGGTAGCAGCACATTTGCAGCATCCACCCCCTCCCCAGTGTGGAGGAGATTCAGATGCAGGTGCCCAGGATGCTTGCAAGAGTGTAATGCTAATAGGAGAAACACGTCTTGTAACTTTTGAGCAGGGTGGGGAGAGCAGCCACGCAGAGTGTGAAATGGGGCAGGTGGGGAGGATGGGATGCGGGCTGGGGGTGTCTGAGCAGCCGGCTCAGCCCAGGGCTGTGCACACTGCCAGGCCTGGGGACCTGCCTGATGCCACCTCCCTGCCAGCCCACCAATGCCACCTGCTGGGCCTGGACACCTACAGCTCAGGGAGGGGACACCAGCCTGAGGGGTGGGACGGGGCACTGAGCAGCTCCTTCTCCCTTCTGCTACAACATCTGTCCCAGATGTCCTTGTTGTGCTCAGGATGTGCTGCAGAGGAGATGCTTTGCCAGTTCTGTTGTTCCCAATGCTGAGCTGTGGGAAAGGGTGCCTTCCTCTGGTTTAGAAAATGAGATTCCACTTTGCTGGGACAGGACGGCTAGTCCTGCAGAGTGCATGACTCCGGGATTAAGAGCGGGCTCAGTCCCTCTTAAGAAAAAGCTGCATTTATACAACACCCCCCCCCGGCTTAGAACGCTGTTCTGCAGTGGCAGTCATGATCCTGACTTTCAGCCACAGACTGTTCTTTTTGCCTTTACAGACCCTGCAGCTGCCAACAGGCAGAGATGGGCCTGTTTTGTGCCCTGAATTTCTGCATCGTGTGCCCTTTCCCTTCCCACACTCCTCCGGGTTTTTCCATCACAGTTCTAGCAAGAGCTGTGAGCCCAGGAGGCCACCAGTGAGCTGCCTACACCAGACTGGTGCTGAAATAGCTGGTGGTGGGTGCAGTGTACCCCTGCTTGCTCCTTTCTGCCACTGCGAACGCTGACCGCAGGCAGGTCGAGGCGGCATTGTTGGAATTGCAGCCAGCATGGTGACTAGCTGGGTTATATTAAATAAAGGCACTAATTAGTCAGGACTCATTACCGTTGTTGCTGTTCTGGCAGTGATGTCTGTGGTGCAGATCAGTATGCAGTTTTCCCCTGGCTTGGAGGTTTCCCTGCGTGTGTTCTCTGGGGTGGGCAGTCATGTGTGGAATGCTGTGGTCGTGGAGGTGAGGATGCTTGTCCAGGATGGGATCTGGCTGGATGGGGGGTGTAATCCCAGCTGATTCTGATTGCTCCTCTTATGTTCTGTCCATCTGCAGACCCATGGGATGGGTGGGACTGGGGAACCCCATGGAATTGGGGGGAACTCTCTGTTCCCATGGGGGACGGCTGCTGAAGGAGACAGGCTGTAATAACTGGGATGCTCTTTAATGCTAAAAGTGAAGAAACCTGGTTTTAACACCAAATCTCCTCTCACCTTCCTAATCTCTGGACAGCCCTCTTGGGGACTGAGGCCAGGAGGTCCAACCTTTGCGGGTCCAGAGGTGATGAGACATGGGTGCCCGTAGCAATAACTAGAAACAACCTGTGTCTGGTATGCATAGGGTATCAAAAAAAGAGTCTGCTGCGAACCATATGGCTCATTTTGGGATACAGAAGGAGGCATGTTGCTGCTGCAAGGATTTGAAACACATCTGTCAGATGTTGCCCGTGGAAAGCCCTTGCTTCAGCAAGCAACTTATTATGTACAGGGAGGAAGGGGAAGCATTAAAAAAATCGTTATTCCTCTCTTTGTAAATGAAAGAATGGTAAACATTCCTTCACATCCCAGATAAATCAATAGCACAGCATTCGGCCAGCCGGTGATAAAAAGCATCAGTCGATTCTGCTGTTGCATTTTCAATTCACTATTGAATCCTGAAAACTGTTGGATCATCAAAACAGGCTTTGATCCCAAGGGATGGCTAGAACAAAGATTTGGAGGCAAACACTTTTAGGGAGCGAATGGTCCGGTAAGGAAGCGATTAATGTGCTGGAGCAGATGTGGCTGGTGGTGGGTGCCGTGTCTCCCAGCTGCCTTCCAGCTGTGGTCTGGCCTGCCAGATGTGCTGTTCTGCCCGCAGAAGAGCCTCCCTTCAGAGGCAAGGAAGGCTGTGTGGGCTTGCTGCCATTGCTGAAACCAAGTTCTGTGCATCAAAAGGCTTCCTTGGGACTGGACAATGAAGCACTTGCAGCTGGGGACAGATTTGCTAAGGTGTCTGGGCTCCCCCAGACAGCTTGGTGGATATAAGTGCATCAGAGCGTTATCACAGCAAAGTGACAGGAACAGACCAGAGATGCCACAATGCAAACCCATCAGGCCTGGGTTTCCTAAGGATGGCTGAGAGCTGCATCGCCCTTTTCTGCCTGATTGTCCGCAGCTCCGGCCCAATGCCAGCTGCTGAGGTGGTGTAATGCCATTTGCTTTGCTTGAAATCCCTGCTGTACCCCACAGACCTTGCGAGAGCTTTCTCATTCTCACTCTTACCCAGCTCTGCACTGGGTTTTTTGTCTCCCTTCATTGATTTGATTCAAATGAGCCTGGCCAGTTCTTGGGCAAGTCATCTCTTTGTTCCTCTGAGCTGCTACAAAGGAAAGTCAACAGCAAGAGAAATGAAGGAGCGTCCTCTGCTGTCCCAAACAAGGCAAATTTCTCTAAAGCCGCTCAGATTTGCAGTGCAGGTGAACCGGGATGTTCTGTCGAGTCCCGGGCGGGTGTTGCTGCTGGTGTAACACACCTTCTCGCTTCTCTCACTTGTCTTCACCACCTTGTCTGTGCATCTTTTTGGCATTGCTTTCTCCAGCCCGTAGCCAGAGGAGACAAGAAGGTCGCTTCAAAAAGAGCCACCTGGAAAACACGGTCTAGAAGGACTTGGTGCTCAGTCTGGCAGGCAGCACGAGATCCTCAGGAGTGAGAACGTGGTGGCCATCACAGTCAGGTACTTGTGGAAGTGGATGGAGTCACGGCGGGTAACAGAAAGTCCTGCTCACATGGGGCTTCCCAAAACCTGCAGAGCAGAAGCAGCTGAAGCCTCTTTCTCCTGTGTGACTGCGTAGGTCTTTGGTGGTTGCAAGCCAGAGCCTGGTTCCAACTGTCCTGCATGGGAAGTGCCAGGCTGGAGTAGGGACATCATGGAGCACACAGCCAGCAGACCTTTGGGTGCAGTGAGCACTGAGCTGAGACAGTTCAGACCCATTGCGTCCCCTTGCAGGTCTGTGCTGGCGGCAGATTGTGATCCGCTGCGTAGGAGCAAGGTCCCAGCTGAGGATTCCCACCTCTCACCTCTGGAAAAGGCAAAGAGCTGCATCCCCAGTGGTGTCTGCCGATGAGCCCCTGAAGCAGCTCCTGAGCTCCTGGCCTGGGAGCTGGAAGGCTGGGGCTTGCCCAGGCTCCTGTTTGTCTCCTGCTCCTCTTGTGGCAGTTCTTGGAAATGCTTTTCCAGGGGATTTTGACACACCCCTGATGTGGAAAACGCCTACTTTCGTGTTGCTCTTTGGCCTAATGCTTATTTTATCCTGTTACCTTCCTGGTTAATGGTCTACAGAGGGTGATCCTCACAGCCCTGCTCTGCCTGAGAGGTTGGGCATCTCTCCTCCTGCCCACACTGGCACTCAGAGAGCATCACTGGTCTGTGTGCTCAGCTTACCCGTTCCTCCTGCTGCCAGAAATCATGTGTTTCAGGATGGCCAGGAGTCCTCTTCTGAAAATAACTCATCTTAATGACTGTGTCTTCAGTCAGGAGAGTCCAACTCCCAGTTCAGGGATCTCCTCCCTGTCCAGGTGCCCCCATAGCCCAAGCAGCCCACGGAGCTGGTGTTTGTGGGAACGAGGGGCTCCTATGTGGTACAGGGCCTGTGCCATCCGGGCCTGTGCCATCCAGGCCTTTGCCTGTTCAACAACACCTGCGGTGTGTGAGCAGTCCTTCCCTTCCACTTCACATTTGCCTCTCCTGTGACAAGTGGTTCTCCAGAAAACAGCACCTGCCACTTCATCCTGATGACAGAAACTGTGTTTTGGGGTGGCAGAACAGTTCGGTGCTGCCTCCAGTGTGACTGTCTCTTGATGCGCAGCTTTTTCAAGCACAGAGCCAACACTTGTGAACCCTTCATCTTCCTGGAAGGCACCGAAGCGGACAGGAAGAGCTGAAGATGTGCTGTACAGGTGCCCCCATGGCTCTGATGCCCAGGTGTTGCACATGGCGATGTCCTGTGTCCACCTGGGTGTGTGGAGTTTGGAGCAGCAGTACTCTCTGCTGAAATACAGCTCATGTCCTACAGTGGCTCAGAAATGAGCTCAGGAGTGGAGCTCTTTGGAGCACAACTCCCTTGTGAGGCCCTGGGCTGTTGGGCATGGATGCTTGTGGCCTCTCCAGCTGTTGCTGGTGTTTCCCTTGCTCCCTGAACCACTGGCAGCTTGGCTGGCCAGGATGGAGGAGAACAGAGAAGAAAGAGCTATGGTTTCACTGGCCTGTTCATCACAGCACTGCTTTCCCCCAAAAAGTAGATTCAGGAAGGAAAGGCGAGGTTTCCCCCAAGCCAAGTGACAGGTCTTTCTTTTGCCTCGTGCCAGGTGGGGTCATAATGTCACTTGTGCAAATGTTTCCTTTCCTAGGCTGGTGGAAGAGCCTGGCAGCCTCGGTGACGGGCCTGATGACCGGTAAGGAGCTCATCTCCTCTAGCCGGGAGCTGGGTGCCCTGCAGACACATACAATGCTTGTGGGCTTAAGCCAAGCCTTGTTGGGCTGGGAGTTAAGGTGACTGCTGATGCTACGGGCAGTAACTTGCTTCGGATGTTGTGTGATGTTTGTTGCTTTGTGCCGTGACACCTCTGAGGGGACCAGGCTGCCAGTGGGCTGTTGGGGTGCCCGTGCCTGGGTGGATGGGGAGCAGGGACTATATTTAGGAAAATGCAAAAATATCACTGTCTTGTGCTGCAAATAATGTGTACCTGTTGGAAAGCTGGTTTGTTTTGTATACCCTGTGACTTGTGTTTTGTCTTGCTGGATTTGAGTATGTGGAAGCTCAGGAGAAAGGCTGCTGTTTCATGCTAGGGATGTGAGGCTCGTGCTGCCGTACTTGAAATGGGGTCTGAAGCTTCATGCATTGCTGGGTCTCCTGGTCAGGTGCCAGCTGGGGCAAAGGGGGGATGCCTCTTCTCTTTTGACAACACAGATGTAATCCTCTATCCCACTGAGGCCATAGCATCCTTGGGTTGGTTTGATCCTGGCTGGCCTCTGGTCTGCACAAAGTCCAGCTGGGACCTGGCTGCTGTCAATGGGGTATGTGGGGAGGACAGGAGCCCAGCAGGTACAGGCAGAGCCCTGGGTGCACAACACAGGGCACTCACATCTGCCAGTGGGTTTTCATGTCTGCAGTGTTCACGGTGTTCCTGGCAGCCCTTTCTGACAGCAAAGCCTCTGAGGGGCTTGTAGGGATGAGTTGGAGCAGCCTCTTCTCCCCCTCTGACCCTGCCCTGTCTCCTTGGCGTCCTGGCCAGTGACTTGCTTGTCTCCCTTCTCTCTGGCTCACCTGCACATGTCCATCATGTCTCGCAGTGTGTCTGATTCCTTCTCCTCTCTTTTTCTCGCCTCTCTCCTTGTGCAGCGACGCCAACCGAGCCCGAAGCCGTGGTGAGAAAGTACCTGGAAGAGGTGAAGGGCTCTTCTGCTGACGAGGTGAGAGGACAGTGAAGTGACTCCAGATTGCCCGGTGGCCTCTTCACTGGGTGCTGTGACAACCATGGCGATGCCTGAGGACCACCCCTCCTTGGGCATCCTGTGTGGTCGATACTCCTGCTCGCAGTGGCGCTGCTGATGCTAGATGGAGAGGCCTCAGTGCTGCCTGAAGCCCACACGTGGTAACTGGTGACTTGTCCTTGTCAGCAGACTGATGGAGAAGGCACGGTGTGGGTTGTGTAGCTAATCCTGGTAATGCCTCCTCATTTCCCTTGGAGCTGGCTGCAGGGCCTGGGCTGGGGGAGGGAGTTTGGCTTCAGCCTCCTCTCTGTGCTCAGAGAGGTCAAAGCTACAGAGATGCAAACCCTGTGCTGTAGAGGAGCAGGACATAACCCCACTCGATTGCTGCTCATCCCCTCTGACGGATGGCAGGTCTTCTCCTGCGCTGTGGAGGTGATACCAGTCAGATAATGAAATCTGGCTGTGCCCTTAAATGTCAAAAGAAAAGATCAAAGTTGAAGGCAAATCTTGCTGAAGCATCTCTTTGCCTCCTTGGTGGGTCAGTCATTACGAGCAGCTTGTGCTCGCAGGACATGGTGGTTTTCTCCTTTCTGTCTTGGCCTCTAGGACTGCATCATCTGCATGGAGAAGCTGTCCTCCCCCTCGGGTTATGGCGATGCGTGTGAGTGCAGCACGATCAAGCCGGAGGCGGTGGGTCGGCTGAGGAGCTGCCAGCACCACTTCCACATGCTCTGCGTGCTGGCCATGTACTCCAACGGGAACAAGGTACGGAGCTGGCCCGTCCCCACCAGGTCCCCTGTGCCCGGTGACTTGTCTGTGGAGTTCTGACGTCTGCTCCTCTCTCCCTGCAGGATGGGAGTTTGCAGTGCCCCTCCTGTAAAACTATCTACGGAGAGAAAACTGGTACTCAGCCCAAAGGGAAGATGGAGGTCTCCACGTTCCCCCAGTCCCTCCCTGGCCACAAAGACTGCGGGACAATCGAGATTGTCTATCACATCAGCAGAGGCATCCAGGTGAGCACACAGCACGCTCGCAGGAATGGCTTCTGCCAGGTAGCACAAGCCAGGAGAGCCTCACAGAGAAGTCCTGGTACAGCACCTGCCGGCAAGCCCACCGCTGAGCAGAGCCCAGCTCATTGGTCTTCCTTAATAATTTTCCACCCATGTTTACTCCCTGCCTTGCTCTCTTCTGTTGCCCCAAGCAGCTTGTCTGCAGTGAAGAGATGTCTTTTCCCCATCTGCATCTGGTCCGTGCCACAGGGCAACCTTCTGCTCTCAGTTGAGCTGCCTCCGTAGCACAAGCAGCCTGCAGAGCTGGTGTTCACGGGAACGAGGGGCTCCTGTGTGATACAGGATCTGTGTTAAATTCTGCTGCTGATGCTAAATCCAGTTGCTGAGGGATTGACCGACTCATATGAAGATGGACATTTCCATGCCAAATGTGTATTCTCTATTGCAGGGCCCTGAGCACCCCAACCCTGGCATGCCATACACAGCAAGAGGCTTTCCTCGCCGTTGTTACCTGCCTGACAACGAGAAGGGGAGGAAGGTAAGGTGTCACATGCTGATAACATGACCCTTTTCAGGTTGTCTCTTGGCCCTGTGTTGCTGAGAGCTCTGGGAGTATTTTTCAAGTCCTGGAAGACCAGCAAGTGGTCCTTCCCATCGGGGTCATCGCATGGGTAACTAGGACATGAGGGAGATCCCTTCTGATGCTGGGATCTTTGCTTTCCTCCTGCTACAGCAGAGATTTAGGCTGTTAAGCTTCTGGCAAGCTGCTTTCATGGTTCAAATCTCCAGCTTTGTTTTTTTTCCTTCCTGCCACCTCTAGGTCCTGGAGCTCCTGAGGGTGGCCTGGAAGAGACGCCTGATTTTCACCGTGGGCACCTCCAGCACCACCGGTGAGAGCAACACAGTGGTGTGGAATGAGATCCATCACAAGACAGAGATGGACACGAACCTGAGTGGCCATGGTTACCCTGACCCCAACTACCTGGACAATGTGCTGGCGGAGCTGGCCGCGCAGGGCGTCACCGAGGACTGCCTGGGACAATGAGCTGTGCACGCCTCAGGCACCCACCTGGTGCACTTATTCCTGTTGCCTTAAGTTCCTGCGTCCAACCGCCTGTCACTTTGAGCAATAACACAGTCCCGTGAGAGCCCTGCCTGCTCTCTATATTTTTTTGTTTGTTTGTTTTTCCAGAGGGAGGGCTATTTTCATAGAAACTGCACTTGCATCTCTGGGTAGGGTTGATGGCCACATGGGCAACTAGCTGGGACAGTGGTCCCATGGTGACAGACCCACTTGTGAAGGCAGAACCTTTCCTTGTTAGTGCTTAGGAACAGGATGGGGGGAGGGTGTCTCACTACAACTGGACCAGCTGGAAAACAAATGAGGGTCTCCCTGCCCCTGAGGCACCTCTTGCAGCAAAGCCTCCTCCTCCTGCCCCTCTCTCTGCTTGGTCTTAATAAACTCATTTCCACTGCAAGTTGTAGTGCTGCCTGATGGCTTGGGGTGCCTTCCTCTTTGGTCCCCTCTGGGGGACCAGCCTACTCTGCAGAGCTGGGGACACTTGATCCAGCCAGGGGAAAGGAGGGGAAAGCTCAGCTTTGCTGGAGGATGTGACTCTGCAGGGTAAGTCCCAGGGACTGGGCATTGCAGGCTGTCAGTGCTTCACCTGGCAGAGGTGACCCAGCAGTGTCCCTCCTGGGGGAAGTCACAGCCCCCTGCTCTTTCTGTGAGCCACCATCCCTGCTCCTCTTGTCCTGAAGCCCTTCTGGCTGGACCTGCCCTCCTTTATCCCCCTCTCTGGGGTGAAACAGCAGCAGTTTGGGGCTGTTTGTGCCCCAGGGAAGCCTCTGCAGGGCGGAAGCTGTTTGGCAGCTTTGTGCTGCTGCTGCAGGGAGTGCTGGTGCCACCAGCCGGTGACAGGCGACCAAGGCGAGCAGCCTGGCAGCCACACAAGGCTGTCAGCAGAGATGCTCTCCAGAGCACCCTCCTGCACCATGAGCTCTGCCTCTTAGCCTTGCCCCAATCCTGGTGGCCTTGCTGTACATTGTCCCCATTCTTGTCACCTGGCAGCTGAAACGTTTCTGTTTCTGGCTGTTCCCTGTGGCCAGCAGCCCCAGCTGCAAGTCCTGAGAGCTCTGCCCACGCTAAATCCCTTTGGCACATCAGCAGTCCTGGTGCCATCTGCCATGTCACCTCGTTCCCAGGAGATCTGGGACACAGCCGTGCTCTGCACCTTCCTGTGGCCAGCATGTCCTGGTCCAGCAGAGAGGAGCAAATTTCTGTCATGCCAATATAAAATGGAAAGGGTTTTCAGAGCTGTGGAGGGCTGGAACTTTCCCCAGCGCCCATCCTGTGCTTGCAGCCTCCTGGTTCCCCTTGGCTGCAGGTTCTGGGGATTCTGCAAACCCAGGAGCTCCTTGCAAACAGCAGGTATGTGTGTTTGCGGGCTGTGTCTGCCTCTCTTCTGGTTGTGAAAGGCAGATGTTTTGTGTTTAAACTTCAGCTGTCCATCCTCAGATCACATCCTCCCAGCAATCAAAACAGTGAATTGAAGCAACAATTGAGCAGGATTCACCCAGCCCTGTACAAAGCAAGAATTTCCTGCTGAGCATGGCCCAAGGCATCTTCAGGAGATGCTCCCCAGGGTGAATCAGATGGAGCCTCCCTGTTTCGGGGCTGGTCCATCACCGGGGCACTGTGGCATGAGCTGTTCAGGCTCAGCACCTTGTCTGTGTCACATCATCCACCACAAGGACATGAGGCATCTCCTAAAACCCTTTTGCCACCTGGCTTCTGAGCCCTGAGACGGCTTAGTCCCTGTGGTGGGGGGATGTGGGTGGCAAAGGGGTGAAAGCAGCAGACGCAGGTGCTCAGTCCCCTCTGTGCAGGGCACTGTCCCAAAGCGGGTCCCCTCTGTGCCCAGCGGCAGCAGCCGGCCGAGGGGAAAGGCACGCCTGGGATGCTGTGGTGCTGGGAGGGGACAGAGCTCCAAATAATTGCTGATAATGCCACCGGACAGGTCTGACTGAAACCTTGGGCCCCCTGGCCCTGGCTAGAGACCCATGTGGGGGTTTCTCCCTTCCCCCTGAGGTTCCCAGCTCCCTTGCAGCAGGGTGTTATTATTAGCCCAGCCATGACCCCCCAGGTATGCAGCGCCTGCGTCTCAGTAGCAGGTATCAGCAGCTGAAACTGTGACTCAGTGTCCCCCTGCGTCACCCTGCCGCCCTCACCCCACCGCTGGCCCCCCCTGGGAGCACAAAGGAGGGCTCTGGGGTGACAGAGGGGGGGCTGCGTGTCCCCATGGGTATCTGGGAACACCGGTGCAAGTGTTGCTGGGCAGCAGGAGGGATGGAGGCTGCAGCTGAGCCTGGTTTTTCCCTCGGCAGCTGGACTGCGTAATCTCCGAATGCCCCATTTCCACTTAATCTGAAGGCACGGTCCCAGCCCCTTCGGGAAGGGGGGGGAATCCTCTCCCACGCAGGAGCAGGCAGGCACAGCCCTGGGCAAACACCAGAGAAGGGGCACTTGAACCTTCTGCCTGGAGAGCAGCAGTGGGTGCCCCTTCCAGGGTCACTGTCCCTGTCCCAAGGGCTTAGAGACCCTTCCCCCAGGGAGGGGGGCCATGGTTGTCCCTGCTGCCAGCAAGGGGAAAGGATTGACATGGAAATATCGGCATGGGGTGGCCCTGGAGTTTGGGTGCCTCTGCACCCCCGGCACTGGGTGGGACCGTTTGCCTTGAACACTTGGGGTTTTGGGTGAGTTTTGGGTGTGATGATTCTGGAGCACTTAACCTCCTCGGGGCAAGGCTGGCTGTGCCAAAACGAGCTGGGCACGGGCCCACCCCTCACCCTGGGCACTCTGCGGCACTCTGCGGCACCCATGGGGACTCAGGTCCTGGTGGGGTGAATGGGGGTGCAGGACCACTCACCTGGCTGCCCCCATAGCCCTGACCAAACCTCCAGCTCCTGCTAACTCGTCCTTGAATGTGCCGCCTCTGTGTCTCGTTTTTCCCTTTCACATCACAGGCTTGTGCTTTGCATCCTTGCACCCTGCGCCTGCCCCTCAGGGTGGGGGTTTGGGACCAGCGGGTGACCCGGGCGGTGCAACTGTCCCCTTTGCCCACAGGGTCCTGCGGGGCCGGCAGAGCTGGTGCAGGAATGTGGGGCTGGGAGGGTCCAGGACCCGGGACAGGCGGTCCCTGCCACGGGGGCTCGCAGGCCGGTTCGTCCCCTCGGCAGTGGGACGGGGTGAGCGGAGCAGGGTGACACGCCATGGAGCTGCTGTGTGTGCTGCTGGCGCTGGCCGGGACGGGCGCAGTCACGGGCCTGGGTGACTCCCCCAATGGGTTTGGGAAGGGGGGCTGGGGGCTCAGAGGGGCTGTGAGGTGGTTTCCCCAAGGTGTTTGTGCTGGGGAGGGGGTTATAGGGCTGGGCACGGCTGGGGGTCCCCACACTGGTACTATCCCCCTGGTGCTGGCACTCTCAGCACCCCCAGAGCTCCCCCTGTGCTGGCACCGGTGCTCACAAACCCTGGCGCGGGCTGGGGTCCGACAGTTACTGATGGGTGAGTAAGGGTGGGATGGTTGAGGTGGGCACAGGGTCCCCTCTCTTACCCCCTGTCCCCCAGCCCTGCTGCCCTACGTGCCCCGCGTTCCCCCCACACCACTGCCAGGGAAGCTCACGGCCACCACCTTCACGCTGGAGAGACCCCGCGGCATCTTCACCCCGCTCGCCAACGCCTCCGACACTGTCTGGCTGGTGGTGGCTCTGGCCAACGGTGGGTGCTCGCTGCTCCGGCACACGTCCCTGCCGTGGCAGGACCCTCGCCCCAGCCACTCACCCCTGCTCTGTGCTGCGCAGCCTCGGACTCCTTCAGGAACCCCCCATCGCGAGACGCCGTGCCCCCATACGAGCAGCTGCCCACCGCCCATGCCTACATGACACTGGAGGCGGCAGTGGCCACATATGCCTGCTCAGCACCCAGCCCGGCCGTCCTGCGGGTTGGGGGGGACACGGCGTGCGGAGGACAAAGTGGCCGACACCCCTGCAATGGGCCCCTGCCCTCACCAGGGCCCTACAGGTGAGGTTGGGGGGATGGACCCCCCCAGGCCCCCCATGCGGCAATTCCCCAGGAAGGACGGGCTCATCCCCCTGGCTGTCACCATCCCACAGGGTGAAGTTCCTGGTAATGGGCTGTCATGGCCCTAAGGCAGAGACAAGGTGGTCAGACCCCATCCTCCTGCGGAGAGGTACTGATGGCACTGCTGTCCCCCCCGGCTCCCCTGAACCTGCCCGGTTGGGGTGCTGGCATGTGGTGTTGCATCAGCCCTATGCCATCACCCCAAAACCCGGAGGGGGGGAGCAGTCCCTGATGTCCCCCAGCCACCCTGTCCCACTCCTCTCCATCGCACCATCCCTGAGCCCCCCATGTCCCCCATGTTCCTCATCCCATCTCCTTCCAGCCAGCAGCCCCAGCACCATCGACCCCAGGCCTGGGCACCGCGGCAGTGACACGGTGGTCATGGCTGCCCTCCTCGCCAGCCTGGGGGCTGCACTGGTCATGGCGGCAATCAGCACCATGGGGTACGGGGGATATGGGGGTGCGGGGGGCCGTGCTCAGGGGCATGTCCATAGGGGCACCAGGAGAACACCATCCCCTCGGCCCCATCAGCAAAGAGATGGAGTGACAGAGATGTGTTTAAGATTTAAAAAGCCTTTTTTTCTTTTCTTAAAGTGGGGGTTTCCCATAGTTGGGCAGTGAGAAAGGGCCCCTTGGCAGCAGTCGACGTGGGGGGATGGCAGAGCTCTGGGGACCATGCTTGACATCTCTGCTTGTCTCTCCCCACAGTGCCCAGGTGTGGGGTTCCCTGTGCTGCCGGGATTCAGAGAGCAGCATCTTCACCCGCAGCTCCTACAGGACCCACCACATCTCCCCGGCCCTGCCCCGAACCCTGCCCCCCGGCTGCAGGTGCAGCCCCCCAGGGCTGGGCTGCTTTGTCCCCCAGCCTCCCGCTCCATGCCCTGCCAAGTAAATTCTCACTTTACACCTTCTGCTGCCTCCTGTGTGCTTGGCTGTGGGACATCCCCCTCTCCACCCGCCACCCCTTGGGGGTGTGTTCACCAGCTGGGGCTGTGGAGAATGGGGGCACTGGGACCCCCCAAAAACCACTCAGGGCTTCGGCTTGGTGATACTTGGTGTTGGGGCAGGCACATGCTGGCACTGGTGGGGTCTGGTGGCCTCAAGGATGGCATCACCCTGGGGTGGCATTGCCCTGCTGCCCCATCGCCAGGGCGAGGGCTGTTGCCGTGGCAGTTCTCAGCACAATTCACCGGTGGGCGCTCAGCCATAGCAAACGATGCCCAGGGAAACGAGCCCGACCTGTTTGCCGTGGGGCTGCGGCCTGCGCAGGAATGTGGGCGCTGGCGGCCACGGGCGGGTTCCGTGGGGATACAGAGCCTGGCCGGCCCCACTCCTGCCCTCGGCACCCGAGCGCCTGCACGATGCTCCCGCTGCTGCTCCTGCTCCTGACGACGGCCCACGGGCTGAGTGAGTCCTGCGATGCCATCGGGCTGCGGTCCCCGCTGTCCCCTGCTTGAGGGGGTCCCCTGTGCACAGGGACACCTCAGAACCTGGGGGTGCAGGGGAGCTGATGCCACCACTATTCTGGGTGCGACCCCTGGTGTCACCTTCCTGGGTCTGCTGGCACAGCGTGGGGTCCTCTGGGGGTCTCGCAGGGGTGTCCCTCCCCGGGTGGGGGCACAGGCTTACTCTTTTCATGGAACATGCTGTGTCTGAGCCTAAAATGGGGGGCGGGAGGCAAGCAGGACCCCTGCAGCTGGGATTGCTGGAGTCAGCTCCCTCCTGTCCGCACTCCGAGCCCCCGGAGCCGCCGGTCGGGGGCTGCAGTGGGGGAACCGCGCCCCCTGCCGCACCCCCCTTGGCTTGTCACCACAGACACGATCCCGTACATCCCGACCCTGGCCAGCCCCTCCCTGGGGGGCCTGATCACCGCCTCCACCTTCACACTGGAGCAGCCCCGCTGCGTCTTCTCTGAGGATCCAGGCAACCCCGTCATCTGGCTGGTGGTGGCTGTCGCCGAGGGTAGGTGGGGTGCGGTGGGGAGCAGCCCTGAACAGGGGCATGCGCAGGGCTCCCCGTGTTCCCCTCGGGGTTCCATCCTCACCCCTGTCCCCATCCCTGCAGCCGTAAACACCTTCAATGACAGCGTGGAACCGGGGTCCCCCGAGCGAGCATTCCAGAGGTTCCCCAACAGCACCCCCGCCTACATGACCCTCAACACCACCCTTCTCAACTACCCCTGCCCCAAGCGCCCCGGGGACATCACGGTGCTGCGCGTCGGCAGCGAAACGAAATGCACCGAGGATGAGAGCAGACCCACCTGCAACGGGCCCCTGCCCGGCCCGGGGCCCTACCGGTGAGCCTGCGCATGGGGACGTGTCCCCCATCCTGCCGGCAGCCCCCCAGCTTGGGGGAGCATGGCCAACCTGCCCTCCCACCCCAGGGTGAAGTTCCTCTCCCTGAATGGCTCCGTGCCCGTGGCACAGACACGCTGGTCAGAGCCCATCACCCTGAGGACAGGTACCGCTGCTGGGGTGCTCGTCCTGCCCCTCGCACCCATCCCACAGCTGCAGAGTGTGGGGGGGACATGGGGTGGTCCTGGGGGGCTGCACACTGAGCATCAGTGGCGTGGGGTGCGGTGCTGCTGTGAGAAGCTGGGGAAACAGAGGCAGGGTGCTGCTTTGGGTCCTGCTGGGATACGATGGCATCGTGTGATTGTACATGGTGTTTGCACAGTGCAGTTGTACATAGTGTTTCAATGCTGCATTTTCACGCTACCATTGCACATTGCATTTGCACACTGCAATTGCACATTGCATTTGCACACTGGGATTGCACAGTGTGTTTGCATGCTGCATTTCCACAGTGCAGTTGCACATTGTGATTGCCCATGTACACACGGTGCCCTGGACGGGACCCCACACTGTCCCGGGGTGCTTGTCCCTCTCCCTCCCCTCTTGCTCTCTCCCCAGCTCAGTCACTCAGTGACACCCCTGCAACGGGCAGCGGGCACAGCGCCAGCATGATCGCCCTCACCTCCATCCTCTCCATCCTCTTTGCCATCCTGCTGGCCGGCCTGGTGGCCATGCTGGTCTTCTGGGGGTGAGTTCCACCCCTGCATCCCACCGCACTGCCCAGGAACTGTGATGGGTGCTGGGCACATGGGACTAGTGCCACAGGTGACACCAGCACCCCGTGACCTCCACCCTTGTCCCTCACTCCCCCTTCCCTCCCCAGCTCGGACACCTACAGCGGCAGCAGCACCTTTAGCAAGCCGGAGGCGGTGACGGTTCGGCGGTACAACACCCACCACGTGTACGACCAGCCAGCTGCCCGGCTCTGAGCCCCCGCCACAGCCCCTCGCTGCCACCCCATCACCCCCCAGCACCGCATCGCCTCCCCACCTGCTCCCGCACCAGCCACCGCTGGCCCACGCACCCTTGGGTGCCCTCACAACTGCACCACCAGTGATGGTGGCACCGTGCTCACTGCTGCGGGGGCACAGCCGGAGCTGCCACAGGGAGCCATGATGGAGTGGGGGATTAAAGACCCTTCCATGTGCTTTGCACCCACCTCCGCCTCCTGTTTGTGCCCCCTGGGAATGGCCCCCACTGGAACCTCGCCAGATCCCACAGCCCCTGGGAAAAGCCCCCGTCCCTGTGCCCCTGTGCAGGGCTCTGACCCCTATCCCTGGGTTGGTGACGGCTGCTGGACTGGGGCAGGATGCGGCCAGGGATGCTCGGGAATGGGAGAAGCATTTTCACATCCAGCTCCGGACACACGGTGCCACCTGCACCCACTTTGAATGCGGAAAAGTCCCCTGGGTAAGAGGCAGTGAGAGGAGCCTGACCCCCCAAACAGCCCTGGTGCTGCGGTGAGGGGCACAGAAATGCCCCCAGGAGTGGGTGGGGGGTAGAGGGATGTTATTTGTTATCACCCCACAGCAATTTCTCCCTGCCCCAAATCCGGAGGAGGGTCACCCATCCAGAGCTGGCCCAATCCTGCCTGGGTGCTGCTGGTGTTCCCCTGGTAGCCAGGAGATGGCAAGAGGGCACCAGCAGCTGGGGCCTGATCCTGCACTGGGGTGTGGGTCCCTGATCCTGCAGCCTGGGCAGGATGAGACCCCCGATGCTGAGGACAAGAAGGCCAGAGAGCACTGGGCGGCGGCTGTGCCCCTCTTTGAGCAGAGTCAGGGCAGGCATGCATGTATGTCACATACACATATATTACAAAAACCTGTGGTTTTTCTGTAAGTGCCATGCAAATGGCAGTGTCACATTTATACCTGATCTATGGTCACAGCACCCTTACCAGGGTGTCCTTATGCTGGCGGGGGGGGGATATTAGCAACTTGCCCGCCCTGTGCTGTCGCTGCCGGGAGTGGCCTCCATGGAGCCCAGGCAAGGAAAATCAAGCAAATCTGGCGATTAAGCCCCGGGAAGCTCAGCCCGTCTGCAGCAAAGGGACAGTGTTTTCCAGCAAACATGGGTCCCCTCCATCCTACCCCATCCCGGATGTGAAACACCCGTTTCACCTGCAAAGCCACTCCAAGCAGCTGGGGGGTTTGTCCCCTGTCACGCGGGTGGCCCTGACTGTGTGTGGGGCTGGAACTGGCACATGGGGAGCCGGGGGTGACAGTGACAGGGACTGCATCTCATCCCTCTGTGGGGGAGGCAGAGGGGCAGAGCTGCAGGACGGGGCAGTGTGTCCCCAGAGTGTCCCTGCCATGTTCCTATCATGTCCCTGCGGCGGTCAGGCACAAATGCCAAGGACCGCTGGTGTCTGCCAGCACAGCCCTGAGCCCCAGCTTTGTGTGCTGGGAAAGTC
Source organism: Columba livia (assembly GCF_036013475.1). NCBI lineage: Eukaryota > Metazoa > Chordata > Aves > Columbiformes > Columbidae > Columba > Columba livia. The sequence goes on from NC_088621.1 coordinate 6,288,639, forward strand.
CTTGAGCGCGGATCCCGTAGGAGGGGTCCCCTTGCCTCCCCTCCCCTGTATTTATGGTACCAAGCCCCCCAGAAATGCCACCACTCCCTTCGGGGGGCCTGCAGTGCTTAAAAAAATGAAAAAAGGTACAAACCCCAAACAAAAGGTGGGGTTTTGGGGTGCAGGGCAGTGAAGAAAAGACAGTGCTGGGCCGGGGGCTACAACCCCCAGGTTCGGGGGAGACGTGGGGCAGCAGGTGGGTCCGGTTCTTAATTACCAACCCAGGCAGGGCGCCGGGCTGAGCACCCCGGGCTGCACCGCCCTGGGGCCACGGCCGGTCTCCGGGGGCTGAGCCGGACCGAGAGGGCGACCCCCACCGCCGCGGGGGCAGTCCCCGTCCTCCGGCGGGACCCGCTCCGGAGGGACTCCGCTCCGGCCCCTCCCAATTCCGCCTCAGCCCCGCCCACTCCCGCTAAGACTCCACCCCTTAGAGAACGGCATATATAATCACCCAATCGCCGCAGGGGTAGGTCTTCAAGCCCCGCCTCTTTCCCCGCCCAGCGCGCTGATTGGCATCCGGCGGCGCCGGTCCGCACATGGGCGCGGGGCTGGGCGGACTCCGGTTCGAGGCTCAGCGGCTGCGCTCCGTTAGCTCCCCGGTATCTCCTCCCGCCATGGCTCGGCGGAGCGCGCTCTCCATCCGCATCGTGGAGGGCAGGAACCTGCCCGCTAAGGACATGTGAGTGTCCCCGGGGGACCGGGAGGGAACGAGGGGGGGGACTCCGAGAGGGAGTCCCCCGGCCTCAGGAGCACTGTGGGGTGGGTCCACACCAGGTCCCTGTGCTTTGAGAACACCACCCCCAGGGTGACTTTGGGGTGTCCCACCTGCTTTGGAGGCTCCTTCAGAATGGCTTGGGGTCCCCCCAGCAGTACCTGTGCTTTGGGGGTTCCCTCCAGGCTGGCTTTGGTGTCCCCTTGCATTGGGGGATTCTTCCCAGGGTGGGTTTGGGGTGTCCCCCCAGCAGTGCCTGTGCTTTTTGGGGTTCTCTCCAGGGTGCCTTTGGGGGTTTTCCCCAGGGTGCCTTTGGGATGCCCTTTACTTTGGAGGTTGCCTCCGGGGTGACTTCAGGTACCCCAGCAGTTCTCAGTGCTTTGGGGACTCCCTCAGGAGTGCTGTGGTGTCCCTCCTGATTTGGGGACGCCTCCTGTGATAGCTTTGAGTTTCCCTGCCAGTTGCACCCAGTGCTGTGTGGTGTCCCCAGCAATGCTTTAGGGTATCCCAAGCAGTGCTCCCACTTTCGGGGGCTCCTTCTGTGCTGCCATGGGGCAGGGCTGCCCCCACCATGCACCCCCTCACTCCTGCAGCTGGGTCCTTTGCAGGGACCGGACATGAAGCAGCACCCCCCGGTACAGCCACCCTGTCCCCACTCCACTCCCAGCCCTGGCTCAAGCCCACCTGGCTGCGGTCCAGGGGACTCGGCTGGCAGCCCCTCCGGTTGGGCTTTCCCTCCCTGGCAGCCCCCCAAGGGCTGCCCGCGTGTCTCGGCATATTCCTCATTTCTCTGATCCTTACGGGGTGAGATGTGGGGACAGTGTTGGGGTGGGACAAGGGGACGGCAGCTGGGGGCTGTTGAGGAGCACTCCGCAGCCAGGCAGAACCAGGGCTGCCGGAAAACCAGCAAAAATCCCCACAGCCGTCATGGAAAAAGAGGATAAACAAGGAAAGAAACATGACTTTTTTTTTTTTTTTCTTTTTAAATCCCATGCTTCGCCGCCTGATTTTTAAATCCCTCGGCATAACTCCCTGCGGGAACTCGAACCAGCGTGGGGAGGCTCTGTTTTTTTACGAAGCTCTGTTTTTTGGGAGTCTGTTTTTTCAGGAGAGCGCGTTGCTGCACAGCAGGTCCCTGCAACACCTTCCAGACCGGAGGCTTTGGGACGTGGCTGTGGGCGGGGGGGCGGCTGCCCCGGCGGGGAGGGAAACCCGAGCGCTGGATCCTGCCCCTGACCTTGACCGTGTTTGGCCACCGTCCCCCTCCCCTGCGGCCGGGGGCTTGTGAGGTTCGGTTCTCCTGCCTAGCCCTGGCACAGCCTTGGGATCGTCACCGACTTCCCCCGCGGAGAAACCCATTTGTGGGGTGTCAGCGGTGACCCCGGGTGTGTTCACAGGTCCGACTCTTCTTACAGCCACTCATGGCTGATGGGGCACCCCAAACCCCCGTGGAGCCCCCGGATTTGGCCGATGTTGCTGTGGTTGGTGACTCCCCCGGTACCACCAGCAGCCCCACCGCTGTGCCCGGGGTTCTCTCACCTCCTCCCAGTGCAGAAAAGCCGTTGTTTTGTTTTACCTCCCCCGCCAGCGCCCTCCCCGCGCCGGGTTTGGCACCGAGCAGCCACCAAACCATGAAACTGCCCATAAAGAGGCAGGAAACCTGCTCCTGCTTTCGCCCTCCGGCACGTCACTGCCTGACACCGGGGACAAAACCCGGGCAGGAGGGAAGAGCTACAGCAGCTCCAGCTCTGCCCTGGGTGGGCTTTGCCCCTCGGCCCCCCTCCAGGACAAGGTGGGAGTGTGAGCTGCTCCCCCCAGCTGAGCGCTGCAAAATCCTCCTGTGCATCTTCATTACAGGAAAACAAGGAGAATGAGCTGCTTTATTTTATTGTATTGCCCCCACCCCGGCTCCCAAGGGCTGGGCAAAGCGGCGCCACCATCTCCAGTAGTGAATTTTTAATTGCCAAACTCAATGTCTCAGCCCCCAGTGCTGCCTGCTGGGACGGGTGGCGGCAGGGAGCACACAGTTTTATTTCCTCCTAACCCAAACATTTATACTGTTCTATCAATCTTTAAAGCCTCAGTCTTCATTTCCTCTTTCGAAAGCCCAGCCTTCCCCTTTCCTAGCTCCTTCCCCTGCACCAAACCCCCAGCCATGCTCAGCGTAGGCGGCAGCAGGATGCCCAGTGACCGCTGGAAGCCAGCAAGCCTTATAAAACTCTTCCCCTGACACTTCCCAGGTTGGTGCGCAGGGACAGCAATGCTGTGCAGGCAATGTCACCCCCTGCAGTGCTGGGTTCCCCCCAGCCTTTGCGGTGGGGATTTGTCCCCACTGACACAGATCACAGGGTCCCCAGCAGCTCAGGCACCGCTGCAGCTGCTCCTGCAGCCCATGGGGATGGATTTTACCCACGCTGTGTTTTAATCCCCAGAGCACGCGATGCTCCAGTGCTGCAAGGGTGGCTTTGTGGTGCTCTGCATCCCAGGGGACATGGAGCAGCCCATGTGCTCAAAACGTCCCCATGTTGGGGATGGGGATTTTCATGCTGCTGGTGTCAAGTCAGCTCCCATCTCAGACTTGAGCTCAGCTTGCCCAGGGTTGCTGGGCATGGCTCAGGTGGGCAGATGTTCCCTTTCTGCCTGCGTGCTCCCTGCCTGCTTGATGGTTTGCATAAGGCAGGAAATGTCAGCAACAAGCTCTGGTTAATGATGCTTCATCCACCGCTTGCATTAAAAACCTCTCTGGAGACTGGGAGCAGGCAGAGAGCTGCTCTTAGCAACCTGCCGGTGCTGCCCACACATGCGTGTGGCTGGGGTGCCAGCACGGTGCCTGGGATGCACAGCCTGGAGAACATCCCCCCAAGCTTTATTTTGCAGAGCAGAGAGACCCCAAACCTGTATAACCCCTTCAAACCCTTTTAATCCCCCCAAGAACTGGCTCTCAGCCTCCCCAGTTTTGGGAAGGGAAATCGTTCTGTACTTGGGGACCCCAAAGGCCCACCCATGTGCTCCCACATTTTCTGGGGGACTTGCATCTGGTTGATGAGTGCTGCCGGGACCGGTGTTAAGGAGAAACTGCTCAGAGCAGGACAGGAGCCATAACCTCCCACCCTCTTGGCACCCGGGTCCTGCCTCTGGTTGGAGCCCCCGCCCCTGCCTGCAGCCAAGTCACCTCTGTTCTAATGACCTGGGGCAATAAACTGTAAAATGGTGATTTGGGTTTTTTTTTGGCATCAGCGCACCAGAGCAATGACTCGGGTTGTCCCCGGGGAGGAAGCAGAGTCAGAGCATTGTAGCGGCTGCCAACAGCCCACGGCTGCTGTGACACGTGCTTCGAACCCTCTGCATCACCAGGGGTGTCCCCAGGGATGTCCCTGTCCCTATGGAGGTGTTAAGGCTCTAGGTGCACCCCAGGGGCTGCTGTGGCCCTGCTCCTGGTGTGTGCAATGGGGCTGTGTGTGGCTGGAGCCATTTTGGGGAACGGGTGGGTTTTGTTTGTTCTTCGTCTTCCTATTTGGAAGAGAAAAGCCACTTTAAGCTGCCAGCAGGATCCAGTGGCCGGACACACTCAGGGATGTGTTTCCCCAGGCTGGGTGCGAAGCCGGGGTCACCATGTGCCTGCAGCCGTGACCGAATCCACCAGTCACAGACGCTGGTGTCTGGGGGTGTCTCTGTACCCCAATAGCCATGGGGTGTCCCTACAAGTGGCACTTGTGAGGTTCCCCTTCTGTGGGGGGTTTTCCAGGGCTGAAGGCTTTGGTCACCCGTGACCATGACAGCCCCATGGGGTTGGGACAAGGGCCGGGGGTGGGGCAGCTGGCAGTGCTGACAGAGCCATGTCGTGTCCTTCCAGCACAGGCAGCAGCGACCCGTACTGCATTGTGAAGATCGACGATGAGGCCATCATCAGGTCAGTGGCACCGTGTCCCTGGCTGGTCCCCAAACCTGCTGGCACACCCAGTTCTTGGCGGATTCCTCCATCCACCCTGCTGCACACACATTATTCTTATTATTCTTATTAGTCTCATTAGTCTTAATCTTTCTTATTCTTTCTTTATTCTTATTCTTTTATTACTATTGCTATTGTTGTTATTACTGTTATTCCCTGCTTTGGGCTGAGCTGCTCCTCCAGACACAGACCACAATGTCTAACAGCTCATGACCACCCCCAACCCTGTAAGCCACCCCCTGGTCCTGCCAGCCCAGAGCCACAAGACGGCACAGGGACCCATTTACTGCCCCAGCTGAAGGTTCAAAACCATGGGTGCTGTCCCCAGTCATGTGTCACCAAACACTGGGGACCTCCCAGGGCTGGGGAGTGCCCATGTCCATTGTCACCAGTACCACTGGCCCCACAGGACTGCCACAGTGTGGAAGACGCTGTCCCCATTCTGGGGGGAGGAGTACGAGGTGCATCTCCAGCCCACCTTCCACAGCGTCTCCATCTACGTTATGGATGAGGATGCGCTCAGGTATGGGCAGCTCGGCCGCGGGGTGGTGGGGATGGGCATGGGGTTTGCAGGTTGGTGGCTTTGGCTGCCTGCATACCCAGCCCCATGGTAGACACCAGCGAATCCGCACCTGGCCATGCTGGCTTGAGCTTTGGGACGCAAATGGGTGAAGTTCTTTCCCAAGGTTATTTTCCAACTGCTCCATGGGGACAGATACAATGTGGTGGCCCCAGGACACTTGGGTGCTGTGTCTGCCCCCAAAACGCACAGCAGGGGGGTGTCCTCCCTGGGGCGCGGCAGAGCGGGGAGTCTCCAACCCCACCCTGTGTCCCACTCCCAGCTTTTGTTTTCCAGCCGCGATGACGTTATCGGGAAGGTCTACATCACCCGGGACATGCTGGTGGAGCACCCCGAGGGTAAGGGGTGGGTGGCTGAGAACCGGTCCCGAAGGCCCCTCAGTGACCCCCCCCATGAGGGTTCCCCCTTTTTCCACAGGCTACAGCGGCTGGGTGAGCCTCAGCGAGGTGGACCCCGATGAGGAGGTGCAGGGGGAGATCCATCTGCGGGTGGAGGTCCAGGGGAGCCAGGGCGGCCGGCGGCTGCTGCGTTGCACCGTGCTGGAAGCCAGGTGAGGGGGGGACACAGGGGTGGCAGGGGGCTGTGTGTGCAGTTGGGACACGTACAGCAAGTCCTGGCTGCTCTGTGACGCAGTTTCCCCATTGCATCAGTCTTCTCCATTATCTCCCTGTGGGTGCAGAGCATCTTCCCCACCACCCAACTGATGGGGGTCTTGGGGTAGGGTCCACCTCCTCTGCTGGGCTTTAGCATTTGCACCTCGAGATGCTGGGGAACCGAAGGGGTGCCATGGGTGCCTGTAGGTATTTTGGGAGGTTCCTGGCAAATTTCCCCTCTTCTCCACAGGGATTTGGCCAGGAAGGACCGCAATGGTGCCTCCGACCCCTTTGTCCGCCTGCGCTACAACGGGAAGGCACAGGAGAGTGCTGTGAGTATGACCTGGTGTCCCCAGGGAGGGTGGGATCCACTCGGCAAGATGGGGGATGAAGTTGTTGCCGTCACAGGTGGTCAAGAAATCCTGCTACCCCCGCTGGAACGAGACCTTCGAGTTCGAGCTGGCCGAGCCCACCGAGGAGAAGCTGTGCGTGGAGGTCTGGGACTGGGACCTTGTTGGCAGGAACGATTTCCTGGGCAAGGTGAGTCCCAGATCCCATCACCGCTGCCAGGCATCTGCCCAGCTGCCTACCCGACCCTGCCTCCCGTCGCAGGTGGTGTTCAGCGTCCAGGGGCTGGAGGCGACTGGGCAGGAGGAGGGCTGGTTCAGGCTGCGGCCAGACAAGTCCAAGCCGAGGGCGGATGAGTGAGTGTTGGCACCAGAGTGTGCTGGGGGTGGATGTCCAGGGTCCCTCCAGTGCCCTTGGGGAGGGGGATTTTCCTGGGAAGCATCAGCCCTTTGGAGGGGCAGCTCCTGGAAATGCCCTTGTCTAGGGCGGGGGTGGAAGTGCAGGGCAGCTCCTCCTGCCCACCCAGGCTCTCCCTGGCTCTTGAGTCACCTTTTGCTTGGCGAAGCACTTCATCCATCCATTCATTCATGCACCCACCCCGTGCTCCTGCAGGCGCCGAGGCAGCCTGGGCTCGCTGCAGCTGCAGGTGAGGCTGCGGGACGAGACGGTGCTGCCCTTTCCCTCCTACCAGCCCCTGGTCCAGCTCCTGTGCCAGGAGGTGAAGTTGGGGCGCCAGGTGAGGGGTCCACGTGAAACCCTGATGGGGCACCCACCTTCCTCTGGCTCTCTGCCAGGGTCACATCGTGGTGCTTCTCCCCACCAGGACGGCCAGGTTCACCTGGTCACCCTCCTGGATGAAACCACCACAGCCGAGTGCCGGCAGGAGGTCGCCGTCAACTTGGTCAAACTCTTCCTGGGCCAAGGGCTGGTCAAGGAGTACCTGGACTTACTCTTTGAGCTGGAGCTGGCCAAGCCCTGTAAGGCTGGAGTGGAGCTGAAGGATTCCAACCATCTCTTGGGGCTGCAAAACATCCAGGACCTTGTGTGGTGATATTTTGGGGGTGATAGCTGAGGTTCAGCTGTCACACTGTGCTCCGGCTGGGAACCTGTTGGGTTCATCCCAAGCAACTCACGGGCTGAGGCTGGGGGAGAAGCAGGTGGTTTGAGGTTTGGAAATCCCCACAATTCTCACGGATGTGGCTGGGGTTGGAGGGCAGAGCCCCTGTAGACCCCCCCCATGACGGCAGCTGCCTGGTGGGTGAGCTGAAGCCATCCTGCAGCCACAGACCTTCTCCCATTTTGCAGGTGAGCCCAACACTTTGTTCCGGAGCAACTCCCTGGCCTCTAAATCGATGGAGTCATTCCTCAAGGTGCTGTGCTGACCAAAACCTGCTCTTACAAGGTCACCCTGACTCTGGGCTGTCCCCAACGGGGCTGGTTGCCCAGGGGGAGCGCTGGTGGGGCTTCATCTTCCCCTGGGGCTGGGGGGTTGGAGAAAATCCTTTGTCAAGGAGTCTGGGGGTGTTTGGTGCCAAACCTGTGGCTGTGTCCCCTGTCACGGTCCCTCGGCAGGTGACAGGGATGCCGTACCTGCATGCCGTCCTGGGACCCACCATCACGCGTGTGTTTGAGGAGAAGAAGTACGTGGAGCTGGACCCCGGCAAGGTGGAGATCAAAGATGTTGGGTAAGGGGCGTGCGGGGTGGTGGGGCAGGGGGGCTCTGGCTGTAGGGCTGATGGCGCCGGTGCCCACAGGTGCTCAGGGCTGCACCGGGTGCAGACAGAGGGTGAGGTGATTGAGCAGGGCCGGCAGCACCTCCAGTCCTACTTGGGCGAGCTACTGGACGCCATCGGCAGATCAGCCCCAGCATGTCCGCTCATCATCCGCGCCGTGTTCCGGCAGCTCTTCCACCGCGTCGGGGAGCGCTTCCCCCAGCACCAGGTTGGGCTGCGGTGGGGGATGGACTGTGGGTCAAATGGGGACATCCCCAGGAGACAGGGGTGTAATCCCCAGCTTTGGGGTCCCCTCTTGGGTATGGGGACAGCCCCCCAGGGATGGGTGCAGGGGGACAGCAGGGCCATGCTGCACCCAAACAGCATCCCTGGTGCTGAAACCAACCCCCGTCCCATCGATGTATGAGGGATGTCCTGCGTTGGGACAGACGCTCACACGTCTCCCCCCACCTCTGTCGGCTGCAGCACACTAAGTTCGTGGCTGTCACCAGCTTCCTCTGCCTCCGGTTTTTCTCGCCAGCCATCATGACCCCCAAGCTCTTCCACCTGCGGGAGACACACGCCGACGCACGTACCAGCCGCACGCTGCTGCTGCTGGCCAAGGTGGGATGGGGAGGACGTGGGGAGGGAGGTGCTGTCACCCACGTGGGGTTTTTGGGGTGCTTCCCATTGGGGAGGGCTGGTGACATTGTTGTCCCTGGGGGTCTCCAGGCCGTCCAGCTGGTGGGCAACATGGAGCCGGCGGCAGGACGGGCCAAGGAGACCTGGCTGGCCCCGCTGCTGCCCGCCCTGCAGCAGGGCATCGCCCTCATGAAGGACTTCATCACCCGGCTGGTGGGCACGGAGCGAGAGGAGGAGGAGGAAGGTGAGGGGCAGCCACCAGGCCCCCCCACCATGGTGGTGAAGGAGGGGCTGCTCTTTGTCCACAAGACGCGGGGCAAGGGGCCAGTGCTGGCCACTACTGCCAAGAAGCTGCACTTCTGCCTCAGCGGGGACACCCTCAGCTTCAGCAAGAGCCCCAGTGCAGAGGTAAGGGGGTGCCAGGGCATAGTGGGGGTGGCAGTGAGGTGGCACTGACCCCCTGTGTGTGTGTCCCCACCAGCGTAGCGGTGCCATCGCCCTGGGTGACATCCTGGCCGCCGAGAAGGTGGAGGAGAAGAGCTTTGGGAGCGCCCATGTCATGCAGGTGGTCTATGTCGATTCGGGCGGGCAGCAGGAGACGGCGTACCTCCAGTGCAAGGTGGGACGGGGACAGGGGACAGACACCCCCCAGCAGGGGTGTCACAGGCTGTGACCCCACTCACCGCTGTCCCCAGTGCGTCAATGAGCTGAACCAGTGGCTGTCGGCGCTGCGCAAGGTGTGCGTCAACAACCCCCGTGTGCTTCGCACCTACCACCCCGGCGTGTTCCGTGGGGATAAGTGGAGCTGCTGCCACCAGAGAGAAAGGACAGGTACCGGGAGGGGCACCTGGGACTCCCGTGGGGGTGCCCCTGGGGTCCCCCCTGCCACCGTGAGCCCCGTTGTCCCGCAGGACCGGGCTGTGACCGGACCCACCACGGTGTCACGCTGCAGGAATGGAGTGACCCCCTGGACCCCGCCACGGAGGCCCAGCGCCTCTTCCACCACCTCCTCGGCCTCCGGGGCACCCTCAGGTGAGACCCCACCCTGTGGTAACCCCTCTGCACCCCCCTGCACCCTCCTTCCACCTGCTGAGGACCTTCCTATTGCCTCCCCCAGAGAAAAGTACTGGGAGCTGCTGGAACCCGAAGATGCCCAAAATGGCCCCAGGGGTGAAGGTAGGAGAGGGGTGGGGGGGATTCCGGGGACCCCATTGGGGATGCTCTGGTTAGGACACATCCCCAGGGTGTTGGGGGGCACTGTGGTGGTTGGGTGTCCCCTTCTTGGGGGATGTTGCGGTCTCACTGTTCCCCCCCAACAGGTGCCCCCCTGCCCGAGGGGCTGAGCCGGCTCTTGGGCGTGCTGGGGGACCTGGAGAAATGTCACCACCTGGCGCAACCTCCGGCCCCCCCAGCCCCTGCCCTGCTGCAGCTGCAGACATGAGGGGCCCAGTGTCCCTCTGGGGGCTCAGGGTCCTCATGTCTTGGGGACCGCAGTGGTGGCAATAAAAGCACTTTGTATCCTGCAGCCCTGTCCTGTCCGTCTCTGGTGGGGATGCTGCAGGACAGGGGGATGGGCACTGGTGGCTTGGGGGGCAGTGCTGGGTTGGGGACTGGCCAAAGCTCTGCTGGTGGCACTAGTGGCGGCACTGGTGACGGTGCATGGTGGCAACTGGTCATGGTGGCATTGGTGACACTGATGGCTCTCCTGGTGCCATTTCTGATGGTGGTGTTGCTGGTGGCAGCACTGGCAGTGGCACTGATGGTGGCACTGGTGACATCACTGATGGTTCTGGTGGGGGTGTTGCTGATGGTGTCACTAGTGTTGGTGCTCCTCACATCACCGGTGGCAGCAATAGGGTGGTGGGAGCATTGATGGTTTTGGTGCTGATCCCACTGGTGGTGCCACATGGTGTCACTGGTGACACCAGTGGTGGGCCTGCTGGCGGCGCCACTGGCGGTTGGGCTGGCGCCCGCCTCTGGTGGCTCTGGTCCTCATGGCGTCACCGGTGACATCACCGATGACATCACCGGTAGCCCCGCTGGAGACGTTCCTGGGGAGCGACCCTGCGCCGAGCCCTCCCGCTCTCCAGGGGGCGCTGTCGCCGCCGGAAGCGAGCGGAAGTGACGTGCCGGGCGCCATAGCAACGGCGGGCCGAGCGGCGGCGGGATGAACGCGCCTCCGGCCTTCGAGTCGTTCCTGCTCTTCGAGGGCGAGAAGAAGTGAGCGGCGGCGGGGGGCGGGACACGGACCCTGCTGGGGCCGGGAGGGGGGGACCTGGAACCCCGTACGGTGCCCCCGCGGCCTCCCGGGCTGCGTCGGTCGGGGCAGCCGCTCCCTGAGGCGCTGCGGTAACGACCTGCCTCTGTCCGCCTAGGATCACTATCAACAAGGACACGAAGGTGCCCAACGCCTGCCTGTTCACTATCAACAAGGAGGACCACACGCTGGGGAACATCATCAAGTCGTGAGTACATTTTGAGAATGTTTGGGGCCTTTGCCTGAAAAAGTTGTGGTAGATGTCAAGGCAAATCAACTCTGCCTCTAAAAAAGAGAAAACAGGCTTCACGCATTCATAAAGCCCAGTTTGAAAATATGTTGACAAAGCCTATGGGAAACATGTCTTTTAAATTATTTTTTAACATAACCCCCATTTTATTTGCGCTATGTGGTTGTTCTCTGCTGCTCTTCTATTCCAGGCAGTTACTGAAAGACCCCCAGGTGTTATTTGCAGGGTACAAGGTCCCGCACCCGCTGGAACACAAAATCATCATCCGTGTCCAGACCACCCCGGATTACAGCCCCCAGGAAGCTTTCACCAACGCCATCACCGACCTCATCAGCGAGCTCTCCCTCCTCGAGGAGAGGTTCAGGGTACGCTGGCTTCTTTTTTTCTTTAAAATATTTGAGATCCTTGCAATTAAAAGTTCAAAAGTAAACATTAAGTGAAGGGAGGTGTAGTATTATCTTAAAGCTGCTATTTCAGGTCAATAAATCAATCAAAGCCAAGCAGCACCGGGTCACTCAGCTCCTGTCCAGGCACGGGGGAGTCTGGCTGTGCTGAAGGATTATTTGTGTGCCCAGGGTGCTCTCTGATTCCATAGATGGTTGGCATTGGTTTCCTTGCAGTCTTACTAGTGTAGAAAACAATTTTCTATTCTTCCAACCTTTTTCCAAAACTCTGGGACCGTATTTTTGAGACTTACATGGACCTGAAAGGTTATTCAGACAAAACCGGGGGGTCTATGAGTACGATATTGCCTGTGAAGTGTTCTTTGATGTGCTGGTAAAAGGTAATAGGGCACCACTTTTACAAATACTTTTTGACTTTAATGTTAGTGTTACTTTTTCTGGATGGTGTAGATATTTCCACTGATGGTTTGTGGTGGTTCTTGAGTTTCACAGAAGACTGGTGGGAATGTTTAAACTGACTTCCTCCAGCTCAGCAACAGTTCTTAGCACATGTATTTTTGTTTGTGTTTTCCAGGTTGCCATCAAAGACAAGCAAGAAGGAATTGAGTAAAATCACCCCCTTTGGAGCAGACTGTACTTCTGATGCAGAATGATGTGTCTGTTAGTTAAATGCCATATTTAAACCTCCATTCATGGCAACTATTTTCCTCCTCCTTGTCCCACTTATGTCCAATTTTTGACAGTAGCAATCTTTTGATTTTTTTTTTTCCTTGTCCCAGACAGGCACTTTGCCAGGAGAAAATGTCTTGTTTACTTTGATGGATAAGTCATTAAAATGATTTCTGCTTTTCTAATTGGAGCCTTCAGGCAAATATTTGTACTGGGCTGTTGACAAGTTTGTTGTGAGCACAATTCCAGATTGTGAAGCTGCTGCGTGCGAGCGGTAGATGAACCCTCTGCTCTTACTTTTCAAGAAGTCTAAGCACTGCCAACTGAACTGGTAGTTTGTTTTATTACGTGTCATTTCTATAAAACAAATGCACAAATTGTGAAAACTTACAGTAAAAGAAACTGGATGTTTACAATGACTTGATGAGTTTAACAAACTCTTACCTTTTTTTCTTCTCTTGCATGTAATAGCGGGTCTAGAAAACGTCATGGTTACATGGGTAACAGTCACTAATACTGCACTATTGCAAAGCACGGGAATGAAACTCTTACAAGGAACTATGACTTCTTCCAAATTGCCGTTATGTTCACACCAGTTAGAACAACAAGGTAAGTGAATGTGGGGTCTGATACCACATTGTTTATTAGGATTTCAGTCAGCTGCTCCCCATTTGCTCGAAGCTCCGGCCACTTGAGAATCTGTGCGGAGAATAGAGTTTGGGTAGGAAACAAAAGGTGGTTTTGTCTCCGAAAGTGGGAGGTTATTGATTATGGCAAGGCCTGGTTTGATGATCAGGTCTTTGTGGAATCCACTTCCCAATCAACCCGGGGAAGCTGAACCAAAGGGTCTTTGCCTGCCTGGGGGAGATGGTGCAACTTTATGATGCTGCTAAAGGAGCACAGTTTAATGCAGAGGGTCTTGATCAGAAAGGGAAAAGTGAAAGCAGCTGCCCCTCAGTCCTGGAGGAACCGATTGTTGATTTGGGCAATATATTTTCAAAAAGTTTATGGGACACGAGGTCACCTCACACCTGTATAAGGGCAGCTCAAAACCAGGCTCTGGAGTGGGAGCCTTTGAGTGTTTCACTGTCCTTACAGAGTCCTCATCATCAGGGGAACAGTAGTTACCCAAAGGAGAACTATCTCTGGAGGCCAGGCAAATACCAAGCCGAGAAAAAAGTGGTGTGAGTATAGGGAAGTGGTGAAACCCATCAGAGAAGTGGTGTCTGCATGCCTGTAGTGGTGGGCTCTCCAGTTTAACCCGCAGTTTTTCCGAGGGCCCTTCTGCTGGGAAAAGCTGCCGAGCTGCAGAACGCAAGAACAAATACACTTGCTTTACAGCTCCTAATTCCTGTCACAGTGATTTTGTGGGAAATTTGAAAGAGGGGCTTGGTCACGCACTGGAGATTGCTTTTAGTTGCTTGTGTTTGTCAGGTAGAGGAACCATGAGGTGTGTTCGGTGCTCAGGAGCATGGAGTCAGCTCCACCCAAACGGTAAATGAGACCAACCTGTGCAGGCGAGATCCTCTTGTCTGAGCGTTTGCCCTTTGCAGAGTTCCACGCTGTGGTGTAGTTTGAGAGGCTGTACATCCACACACTTCCCTTCTCATCACCACAGAACACATATTCTTTTGCTGGAAGACCAAAAGAAGCAGCTGGAAAACGACTGTGGAACCAAGAGTCCATTCTGCTGTAAAGCAGAGCTCAAGAAAGTGCTGCAGGGTTCCAGGGGAGGATGTTACATTTCAGAAAAATTCTGTTTCCAGCAAAAATATATTAATCTACCTTACCCTGAAAAGGTAAATTAATTTAGAGATAAACTGGCTATCTTACTCCAGCACAGAAAAGCTAGCGGTAAATGTTTTAGGATTTCTTCTGACTTAATAGTTTTGCAAAGTGGCAATCAAATCAGGTTTATTTATTTATTGTTAGTTTTAAAAGCCAGCTGGCCTGTGCATGGAATTCCTGCTTTACTTCAGATGCACTAAGAGTTCAAATGGCTCTAGAAAAACTACATAGCCAAAGCCATCAGCTCTTTGTGCTCTGAAAACCTGTACAAGGAAGACTATGGTTGGTGTAACACTGTAAGCCTGAGTTGTTCCCCCATTATATGGCAGAATATAGCTGCATTTATGTGTTACTTATTTATATACTGCTAGGCTGTTGCTGCACTGTATTGGAGTGCAGGGAGTTGAGGGCTCTTGTTGGTCGCAGAGGGGAGCAAGGGATCCCTCCAAGGGATGCAAGGGGATGCTCAAACCCCCACCCATGTGGCCATCTTTGCTGCAGTGACTGCTGCGGCCTCGCCGTGTGCCCCAAAAGGGTGCCATGTGTCCCAAAAGGGCTCTGCCTACCTGGGCAGGTGCTGAGGGTCAGGTAGGACATGTCTGTCATGGACCATTCCAGCTCAGCTAGAATAACCGCAGACACCGTTCGCTGACATCCTTTCCCCTTCGCGTCAAAAGAGCGACTCCAGCTCCACACGTAGATGCAGCCTGGTTTAGAGCTCTTGGAAACTGGGGAGGGAAGAGGGGAGAGGTTGTGTCAGCTGCTGAGCAGTGAAAGGTCACAAGCCCAAGGTTGGCCTCTGGTCAAGGTGGTCCAGCCACAAAGTGGCTTTTACAATGTGGGACAGGATACCAGCAGCAGCTGTTTCTACCTCCTTTACCTTATTTCAGGATAGTTGGAGGCTGCAGAGGGATTTTTCAGTCCTGTGCTTATGTTCCTTAACAGTAGGACAAGCATCAGCTATTCAAACACTCTCAGATGTGGGAATCCCCAATTCCCTTGCAAAAAGCCCTACTGCTGCCACCAGCCCACATTTTAGGGAAAGGTAAGTGACTCTGGGAGATAACTCCGCCCTGTGTAGCCCTCAAAAGTCTCCAGAAGAGGTAGTCACACCCCACTGAGTCCCTCTGCTCCGCATGCTGCCTTCAACCTGGTGGATGCTGAGGTCCCTGACTGTTTTTCTGGATTGGGCTATTGTGTTTATACTCACCAATGACATCATCATTCAGAAAAGCCAAACCATCAACCCTGTGGGATGTCGTCATGGCTCCGTCCTCATCGGGAAACTGGAATACGGCTTCAAAAGGCCTGGAATAGGGGAAGGGTGGGAAGAGTAAAGTCCTGAATGGGCAGCAGTGGAAGGGCACTCGGGTACAGAAATTCATGTTAGTGAGTCTCTCGCCAAACTCAGATGCATTCCAGCTTGAATTTAAGCTTTCAGCCACCTGGGTTTATTAATACAGCAGAAGCTTGTTTGCTTAACAGACTGCTAGTTTACTTCATCTGTTTTTGTAGGCATCAGGATTAGTGTGTGCCAGCAGGGCATGGCTTCCCTCGCTTCTTATGTAATTTTTTCTGTGCTCCCAGAGAGTGCCAGTTTCCTGGGTAACCTCACGTCCCAGAAGCAGGGCAGGCCTTGTTGTGAGACTGGAACTCAATGGAAGAATTTACACTCCTTTACACTAATTCAACATAAAATGCCCTTAAGTTTTAGGGTATTGTATTGCACTCAGGCCAGCCCTCCTTCACAGCAGCCTGCAACAGCTGTAGACTGGAGCATCAATACAAGCCCAGGGCCGGTAGCTTTGAACAATTCTTTAGCATTATGCTATTAATAGTAGTTTTTCTCGAGTATGTTAAATTTGGTAGGACATGCTGCTTTTCTTGCTCGGACCTCCTTGGTTAGTAGTAAAGCCTTTGCTAGAACTACTTTTTGTTATGGAAAGCAAATGCATGCCACCATCTTTCGGTTCTCACCTGCTTTTTTGCTCCTTATCCAGTTTTATATTCCAGGCAAAGCAGCCGCTTTCACAGCCAGCCAGCAAGTACTGATCTGGGCAGGTGGGGACCAGGGCAATCCGTAAGGGGATGGAGAGCACCTCCAGCACCAGCAGCTGGCTAGAAAAGAAGGCAAAAAGAGAGAACAAGCAGTTAGGTGGTGCTGCGACATGATAGTTACAGGCTCCTGGACTGGCCACATCTGGTTTTTGAACCTTTACCTTGCTTTGAAATTGTAGTCACAGTCTGGAATCCCAATATCCCAGAGTGCAATTCGCTTGTCATAGGATGCAGCTGTGGGACACAGAAGAGAAGCAGGTAGTGACACCGCTGCTCATCTGGCTCTTCTTGTGCTAGCTGGCAATTCTACCTGTGTCACAGGCCGTAACATGCTAAGCCTGCGGCAGCAGAGAGCTCATTAAAGCACAGCAGCAGTCACCGAGGCTCCTGGCTCAACACCACATCACAGACACTGTCAAACATGCACGGTCGGAAATTTGCATTCTTATCCTGTGCTCTAAGAGGAGCAGATAAAAGAAAGTTTGTTTCCTGGTGTCCGTTATTAAGTTGTGGCTTAACACGGTCATTAATTAGTGCCCCTTTGAGCTCATGTATCTGGCCATGGATTCTAGTGGAATCTAAAATCTGAGCTCCAACCGCTACTCTCAGACAGACACTTTATTCCACATATCCATGGTTTACTGTGTTCACATCCACAGCAGCTCCCGTTGGAAAAATTACGTACTGATGTAAAATGTGAAAGAATTTTAATGTCTTTGTCACCAGGCTGATAGACGGACAGCAGAAAGAACCCCAATAGATTACTCAGTGTTACCTGGATTCTAATCAGGTGGCATCCCTCAGAGTAAACAGGTTAGTGTCCAGTCCCCAAACAGCTATGCAAAGACTCTCCCTTTACTGCTATAAACTTTTTTATGCAATAAAATGAGCCTTGCTGCCCACACCATTCATTAATTGGATGTGCTATCAACCTCCTTACCCCTCCAGGCTTCTGCCTTTTGCACTCTCAAGCTGCTTCTTGAAAAGTATACACTACAGATACCTGTGTTTTAAAAAAAATTTCCACTTTTAATGGTTCATGTAGCAGCCTAACCGCTCCAGGATATGGGTAATTTTAGGCAAGAGAAAGAAACAATGTGCTGTGGGGCGCAGGTGTGGCCTGAATAGCTCTGAACAGCTCACTTCACAGGCCTGACAATGCAGCTGCAATTTGTAATATGATGGTTCACTTCCCACTGGTCTGTAAGGCTCAGCCTTTGTGGACCCTACTGTGGCAAAGCTCTGTTCTACCTCAGGACATGAATAAAAATGCCTGATGAGGCACAGAACTCAAAGATTTTCATTTATTCAAAAGCAATTAAGCGCATAGTTTTGCTCGTTGGAAAAAATGAAATCCAACAGCCCATTTTACGCTGCATTGCCCTGTCACCATGCTTGTGAGAACCTGTCAGCTGACAGCTCGCTGCCTGGCCCCCAGCAGACTGCTCTGGCTGCCATTCTTCTTACTCATCCCTGCAGAACAGATCTGCTGCTGAGCTTGTTTGTGGCTAACGAGTGCGTGACAGCCACCCTGAGAGCTACCGAGAGAGGAACAGGAGCTGCTGCACCTCAGCTGAAGAGTCAGGCTCTGTGGCTGCAAGCATTTGTAGCTTCTGTAGATTAGTGCCACATCAGACTAACAACACTCTCTCTGTAATGCCTGCCCGTGCTTTGTGTATGTGTGTGGGGTCTCTGTAAATATTCTAAGCATTCACCCACCCACAGCTGCCTGCACTGGTGACAATTCCCCTGGTTAAGGAAGCCCAGCATTTCCTAGATTAGGTCCTAAAACTAAAGAGATTCTGAACCAAGACTTACTGAAGAGGTGAGTTTCTCGAGTTGGGCCAAAGCAGACAGTAGCAATGGGCTTTTTATGAGCCTTTATCTCTCCATAGCAGAAGTCAGCCGCCACGTGAATCAGTTTGACGATCCCTCTCCTCCCAGCAGCAGCCAAGATATTATGAGATTTTTTCCGGCCGTCGCCGATTACCATTGTGAGGGTTGTCCATGCAACGCTGAAAAACTCCTAGGATAGAAAGAAACAAATAGCATGAAGGAGAAGAGCCAGCAGGATGGCTGTTAGCTCAGCGATAAGACAACTGCCACGAGAGCTATTCAGGTGAAATGACACAACTATTCGAGACAGAGCACTGAAATCTCAAAACAGCCCTCCAAAGAACACAAACTATCACACCAGAATGTTTATTCCTCTGTGCTGTCATGCGGTCTTAGCAGTCTGTGTGCCTGTGTGAGGAGAAGGGAGGCAGACATCTTTTAAACTAATAAAAAATTAAAACCAGGCTAAAAGGATAAGCAAGAAATGTTTACTATCTATTTTAAGATCCGTCCATGCTAATGCCTGAAACTCTTTCAGAACTGTTTATATATCTATTATGTATACACCTGTGTAACTATAGTGGATGATGGTATTTCCATTCAGTGCTTACTCTTCCCACTTGCAACCTACCTCTGTCACCACCTTATACTTTTTCAGCACCGTCCCCGTCTCACAATCAATCAGACAGACGGATTCCCCTCCACATGTTGCCACAGTTCTGGAGGAGCTCACAATGGGATCTGAAAGATGAAAAGAATAGGTGAGAAGTTCCCATGTTCATGGATAACACATCAAGACTGCAGCTTATCACTGCCTGGTGCTCTCCCAGTCTCCTGTTTTCAACGTTGAAGAAGAAGTAGGTAAGCAAGTCTCTTCCTGACAACGGAGACTACAGCTTGAAGGAGCAGGGGTCTAACGCATGGAGTCCGCTGGGATTCCAGAGCCGGGTGGTTCTGGGAATCCTGCAAACCTCTTTTAAGAGCTCACCTTTCCTGGCTCCACAGTCTAGCAATGGCTCGAAGACACAGGACCAGAGCTGCGTTTTAAAATCCTCGCGGCTGTTGCCTTTACTGTGACACTGAAGAAAATGCAATGGCTCTGCACTGACATCCTCCTACAATAAACCATCCACATTTAGAAAATTCATTCCCCTGACAGCGGTTTGCCTGTGACTGCCTTGACAGAACCCTCTACTGAACACAGCAATCTGAGTTAAAGTGCAGTATTTTTCAGCCCTTCTGTGCTACAGAGAACAAGAGAGACCGAAATGCCACCAGTGCTCAAGACTCCTAAACCAGCAGGCAACTGTTGAGAAAAGATGTGCCCAGCAGACCCCAGCAGTCACCCCCATTTCCTGCAGCAGAGAAATGTGAAAAACCCTTTAGATCCCCACTGGTCTGAGCTGAGGGGGAAACACGTTTCCCCATGCAGCCACTGGTTTGACCGGAGAGCAAGTCATGCCAGTCCCATTTCTAAGAACAGGCTTGCAGTGCACCACCTCAGAGCGCTGGTCCATCCATCCCCTGGCAGGGGATTCACTGTCTCCAGGGAGGCCCTTCCCTGACGCCTCTGAGAGATTTAAAACAACAAAAAACAAAACAAAAACCGTAACTCACAATGTATCTGGTCAATTATGAGCTCCAGGCTGTGTAGAGCTCTAATGAAATCTGAATGCGGCTCCTCCCACCAAACCAAGAGTCCCAAGGTGGCTGATGAACATACCTTGCCCTTGGAGATCTTCACTGGGGTCAAGCTAACAACCCCGTTGTTCTCCTCCTGGCTTTTCTGTTCCCCTGTCAGCTGGCTGGATCTTCTGTTGCTTTGCCCCCTGGGAAACTGCTCTCCATTCTTATGTGTCCCTTCAGCTCCCTGCTCTGGTGTTGCCTCTTTGGCTGGCTGGTTTGATGTTCTTGGTGTATCAGGAGCTGGGTCATCCTGCACGTGACTGGACTTCTGGGGATTAACTACAGCCTCCTCCTCGGTGTTTGCCTGTGACTTGGACCTCTTGTTTCCAGAGCCTGCTTTTGAATTGTTTCTTTTCCTCTTGTTGGGCGTTACTGTGACCTATAAAGCATGCTGTCAGTTCTGCAGAAGGTTTCTAGCTTCCCTGAGATGTGCAGATGATTTATAAGTCAGAGATTAATTATTCAAACACAAGTACCCTCCTATGGTTGCAGACTGGGATCCAACAGAGTCCAGAGCTGCAGAGTTCCTAGAGGCAGAAGCTAATGAAAAAAATCACACAGCCAGCCTCATTTTCATCTCCCTTACCTTGTCCCTGTTACTTGCAAATTACATACTATACGAAAAACCAAATATGGCCCATGGACTGAGGGGGTTCAGTCTGCAGCCATTTCAAACAGGGCAAGCACCATCCCAGTCTGACCATGCATTGGCCCAGTTCTTTCACTAAAAATATCCCTTCCTCAAAGGAGAGGTGGAGTCAGCAGGACTATACTCATGAAATCTTTTGGGTCTTCTACGAGCATGGAAGCTCTCTCCTCTTGGATAGCAACCCAACACTCACACTGCTGGGAAAGCTTCAATCTGGTCATAAAAAATAAGCCTTGGCTGTTGAACATAGGCTGGAGCCTAAGCCTGCCCCTACAGTTACCAAGAAGTCATAATGTGAACTAACATGTGCTACTGAATTAATAAGAAACAGAATGGACATTGTTAATGTAACTGGAAAAATCACCTACCTGACCCACATCCTCTGCAGCTTCCCTGGGGCTTTCTGTGGTTTCTTCCTCATCCTCATCTGTCTTCTCCTCTGCTTCAGTATCTGTGCTTAACTCCAGACCCAGTGACTGTGCCAGAAACTCTTCTGCAATCATTTTCACCTTAGAAGCAAGCATGTGGATATGTGAGGCTTCAGGCTGCAGAGTCCTCGCCTGAAGAACAGGAGGGTGAGTGAAGTGTAACCTACCCGCCAGCGGGTGAATTCGCTGAGTGAGCTGGGTCCATATACTACATTGGTTTGTACTGACTTCAGGAACTTTTTCTTGACGGACTTCACTTGCTCAGCCGTGTATTTCTCAGGAAGTTGGTCACGGAAGAATTTTTTCCAGTGAGCGGTAACCTAGGCAGAAAGGCTCAGTTTGTTCAATAGAACACTACAGAAAACCAGAGCAGAAAAACACAAGAGTACTTGTGAAAGCATTTAAGAAGTTGCCAACCCTGAGGCTCTGCTACCCATGTGATGGCACTGCTTCCATTTATTTCATCAGTGTTCAAACCATGACTTCAGCTAACAAGAAACCCAGTTCCTCTGAGCCAAGCTTAAGCAAGTGTGGCTAAGCAGATACCGTCAACATGGACCCAGAGCAATGCCCATTTTTGTGTCTCTGGATTCACAGCAAATGTTCTTATGGAGTCTTACACTGTGCTCTGCTAACAGGGAGTACCTGACAGGCAACTAATTTATTGTATCAGGCACAGGATAACTGGGATGTTTTGAATTTTCTTATAGTTCAAGCGCATGCGTGAGCTGGACTGGTGAACATATCATCCCAATTTATAAAGACACTTGGACCCCAAAAGGCTTCTGAACTATGGGTACCATCATGCAGATGGCTCATCTATCAGCAGAGTTTCCCGTTTGATGGTTTCTGGTGGGCAGTAACACACTTGTAAGCATTCGGGCCCAACAAACACTCTACATTTAGACATGGCAGTAAGAACTGGGCAGCCAGGCACAAGGCAGCAACATCATGGAAAGGTATCTGGGGCACAGATACCAGCACAGAATGAAGACCACAGGGGAGCACTTGGTGTCTCATTAAACAGCCGACCATGCCCGGCTGCCTGGAGGATAAGAGGCTGAGCAACCCTCACCAAGACTCTTTGAGGTATGAGGTATTACACAGACAACACTTAGCACAATAAGCCATCCAAGTCTTCAGTATTTGATCTCTCCACCGCTGCTACACACAGGGAATTAACAAGATCAACTAACTCGAATATAAATGGTAACAGCAGTACTGCACAATAAAAACCTTTTTCATAATAAAAAAATAATATTGCTCAAGATCACAAAGTACTTTGTGAAGAGAATCAGTCAGGAGCTAAACTGTGTACACAAATGAGTGAAAATACAGTTCCAAACAGGCAGAGCTGAAGATCATACCAGAGTTATTGTTAACCATTTGATGCTTGTTTGCAACTCTGTCATTATTTAGTTACTTCTCAGGTGTTTAGAGATTAAGAAAATATCACACATCTTACCTTGCTGGTGAGCTTACGACTGTTGACACGCCTCACATGATTAGCCAGTTTGGTTATGTCCTTGCCATTGAGTAGCCGAAGGTTTTGCAAAAGAAACATTACTTTATAGTCATCATTGAGCTAGAAAGAGAAGATATCAGAGTTACAAAAATCATACACATAGTACTTGCTCTAGCTTTAGTCGTTTATTAAAATGCAGCCAAGGATGAGAAGAACATATTTAGACAGGAAAAGCCATTTCGTAAAATCTTCCCAGCATTTCCGACTTGAATATCACCTTTTAGTTGTACATTAACGTTCTCCTATGAGTTGGGATCTTCAACTGCAGACAAAAGAGTCCCGCCTCACGCTTATGCAGTACTAACATCCAGCAGAAGGTGGTGGCGGTGTAACCAGGCTCATCTGCTCCGGTTTGAAGTGCAAGGCAGGTTTTCTGTTCACCTCCTTTAACTCTGAGAGCATCTATGACAGGAGACCTGTCCTGCCAGTTCCGCAGTCCAGTTCACCACACAGCCACGCACACACTTCTACCACCACACAACAGCAAATAAGCACCTGGGGACAGTGATGGTGGCTCATGCCAGTTTAAAGCACAAGTAAAATTAGTTTTGGATGCTTAAACTGTACAGTCAGCAGAGCCGCTTGAGAGAAGTCAGAAAAACTAAACTAGACTAATCCCCAAGTTTAATCCCTCATCAGAGGAGCAAGTCTGCCCTTCCAGAGCACAATGGGCACTAAAACTAACATATAAGAAGGACGTTTCTATATGTCATTTCTGTATTTTGCACAAGCATGAGCCTAAGATATCCTGCCTGATAAGTGACCTAAAATGGGACTCTGGCCTGGAGAATCAGGGGTTCAAGATACTCAGATTTTCATGTCTGAGTGGTTTTGGGTGAGTCACTTCTGCAGACTGGGAAATAGTGGCACAAACGGGTGAAGCAGCGCAAAAAGACCGGCTGCTTTCTCAGGTGCCCTAACACATAGAACATTATATAAGAACGAGGTACAACTGCTGTTGGTTTCTCCCTCTGTTTAGTGCTTAGTTTGTAAGGATGGGAGGTAACTCACTGTCAAGTACACGTTGTTCTCATAGGTTAGCTCCTCGAGCAGTGGAAACTGTTTCAGAGCAGTTACATCTTCCAGTTTGTTGTTATTGCAGTTTAGGACACGCAGATCAGGCAAGGTTAGACTGTTGGGAAATTTGTCCAGTAAATTATCAGAGAGATCCAGTTTCTGCAGATGCCTCAGACGGGAAAACAAACGCGGGTCTAAGTCTCCAGTCTTCAGCTGTAGCTTGGACAGGCTGAAAACAGAAAAGAATGTGAACTTTCTGCAGCTCATTGGAGAAACAAGTGCTGACTTTCACAGGGTACAAGGTCCCACTTGGTGGCACCTCTCAGTCTGGCACAACTCACCAAGTAAATCCGACCAAACCTGCCTTCTCCTGTCTGCAGTTCCTGACTGCAAGCACACACACATGGAAAAGACGCTGTGTCTGAGCTAATAGACACAATCAGAGACTCAAATCTACCAAACTGTTTGCAGTTACAATTAACCTGCGATCTGGATAAACCTCCTGTGGGTAATAGAGCCGGCTGTGAGCAGTGAATCACCGGAAAAGTTCTTGTTTGAAGAAAAAAAATTCTCCAAGAATGCTGGTACTTTATTGCTTTGCAATGTAAATTCAAGGAAACAAGCTGTGGCGATACAAGACACTTGTTTGCTACACCATCAGTCTACCCCGTCCACAGAGAAGGCACTAGAATCACTATTTCTCTCATTTTTCTGAATTCATAATCTCAAAAGGCTAGTTCTGCCCTCACTTCATGCTGACACTTGGACTCACACAACAATGTGGCAAATCAAATCAGTTTGCTGATCTGGCTCAAAACTTTCCAACTCTGCATTAAAAGTTCAGGCCAAGTGCAGAATAGGTCTCCAAATAATTTGGCTGTTTTCAAAGAACTAACTTCACAAAAAACAAAGTGGCTCTCCCAGTTCTTTTACAGTGAGTTCTGCTGCAAAAACTTCCAATGGCAACTATGGAAATCTACCTCACAAAATCCCAAGGCTGCCACCAAAACAGGCATTCTGTCCTGAAAGATGAAGCGGTAAAACATTTGTGAGGGGAACAAAATATTCCTCCTCTGTGAGAAAGTGAAAACTGCGTATTATAAGAAGGGTCATTTAGATTTGATTAGACCATTTAGTTGAGCTCCATCGGGAGCTTCTAGTCCTGACAGCCAATGTCTCCCGACGACACAAGCGTGAGTTCCTTTAACAAACACAATCTCCATCTCTAATGGTTGGTAAAAAAAGGCCTTCTAAATATAAATGAAGTGTGAATAAGTGAGGTAAATAAAATAAGGAAGCAAGACCACTTCTCCTTCATTTGCCATCTCAGAAGCCTTAACTAGCCAGTCAAAGAATATAAGAAAAGCTGAGCAGAACTCAGCTGGCGGCAAAGCTGAGTGTGAATATTGTGTCATTTTGGGGTGTCTTGTAATCCTACCTTTCAAAATCACAGTACAAAGCTGGGTGGAAAAAGCTCCACTTTAGAAATCCGTTACTTCAAACATCTCAACACCACTTTGTTACCCAGATTACCGCAGCCTATAGTCTTCACATAAACATGTATGAAATGCAAAACTCTTACATCAGCAACAAAACCAGCAAAGGTGCCGGCTATCAGCTGAGTCACTTGGATTGAGCAGTTCTAGAATAGCGAAATTCCACTGTATTAAATATTTGGAAAGACATATTCTCAATAACCTCTGTTAAGGATCTGAGCGACAAAACTGATTTCAGAGGTTTCTAAGTGTGCCAGAGGTTACTATTCCTCTCCGCAATGTTTGAGGTGCTAACATAATTGGATTTAGAAGAGATGAAAAGTGATGGAGAGTGAGGAAAAGGTACGGGAAATAATGCCCAAAATCTTTTTAAAAAGAGGTCAGAGAGATTTTCTTATTCACATTAAGCAACTGCTAGCAAAGACAGAAGTGTTTTGAAGGTAGGGAGCATATTTTAGGGTTAAGAAATCAGGATCCAGACTTAAGCACTTTTTACAACAAGAAGGTGGCAGCATATATACGATATAAATTATATAAATGTTGAACTGGGGTGGCAACTGCTGCTAAGCTATCTGGTGAATGCAGTTCCACTAGTGCTCACTGATCCTGCACTGGGAATGCCATCTCCTGTCCTGGGCTTTGTAACCGTCGCTCCATTTCAGTAAAATTGCTCATGGGAAGAAAGACAAAAAATTAAGGACTGCCCAGGCTGAATTCCGCTGGAATTTTCCATGGGCCCATCTGCACTTACTTCAGCGTCTCGATCTTTCGGAGCCTCGTAGATCTTGGAACCGCTCTTTCCAAAAGAAGTTCTGTAGTAATTTTTGACATTTTTGATCTCCACCCCTCTGCTGGAATCGCTGATCGAGCAGCTGTAGGATCTCTTCTTGCAACCTTCCTGGTAAAACAAACAGGAATAAGAGGAAGCCCTTTCAACTGGCTCCAAAAGGGGAAAAAAAGAAGCGTTATGAAGTTAGCTACTTAATTTGCTGCTGTGTTTGAAGTCGCCTTTTTCACATGGTTGAAATGAAAACAGCAGAGATTGCTATTACACTGCGCACCCACTCGCAGCACACTGACCCAACCCATCTCCAAAACATCAGCGGTATCTCCCTTGGCTATTAAAGCGACACACTTGCCATAGATGAGAACTGTCCACGGGCTGATGGCACCTGGGACTAGGACGGTCTCACAGTGACCTGTTTGTACCTCTCCTGCACAACAGGGCTCTGCTCCAAAAACTGTGACATGCTTTCCAATAAACAGCAAAAACAAATACACATGTTGCAAATGCCTTCCTCCCAAGGAAATGACAAACACTCCTGGCTGACGATTTCTAAAT
This sequence comes from Columba livia, assembly GCF_036013475.1. NCBI lineage: Eukaryota > Metazoa > Chordata > Aves > Columbiformes > Columbidae > Columba > Columba livia. The sequence continues at coordinate 6,314,619 of NC_088621.1, forward strand.
TCCCTAAACTTTTGGCAAACTGAACTAAATACCGGAAATGCAAATACCCACCAATCATTAATGTCATTTCCTCACTAAGGAAAAAAAAATTAAAAATCAACATTCTGTATGTTATTGGTAATTAACAGATGTTTTCATACATTGTTGTGGATAGGACAGTACACACACAGATACACTGATATTTAGAATAACAACACTGAAAGGGCCAAAGTAGCTTCACGAAATTACTGTTGGTGGCTTACCACTCTGACACAGTTTCCAAGAGAGGGAAATAAAGAGAAAAGAGCTCCAAGGCCAGGCTCGCAACTGTCCTTTTGAGTTAGTCTCAGCGCTGCCTAAACGCCACTCCAGTACATCGCGAGGAACATGTGAGGCACTAAGCTGTCCTTAGGCTCGACTTCAGCACCGTGACACACCTACAGCACCCAGACCCAGCACTTCAGCATTGCTTTGTTAACACCTGTGAGCAAGGAGGGTCTGTCCTGCATGAAATATTTTACACCAGCATAAAGAGCATTGAGCCTGAGAAACAGTTTGAACAGCAGCTGTTCAGGGTTTGACCCTCCGAGTGACAGAGCTGTCACTGAAAGCCAACCGGCCCGCCAGGCCCTTACCTGCTGAACATAACAAACCTCCCTAAGTACCAGTAAGAAGAATTTGACACCAATGACTGTCGATGCTCCTGTCACCTTCTTTTTGACCACCCTGACACCTCGGACACAGCTGTGTCACCTGTGACACCGCGGGAGCTGCAGAGACATAACACGTTGTCCCCAGTCACTACGGGTGACACTGCAGAGGCACATTCAGTTACCCTGGGGCCTGATGAACCCCACAACCCGGCCTAACTGAGAACTGCCATCATCTGGCTAAATCACATAACCCAGCCTAACTGGAAACCCCCGTAACCCAGCCTAAACCAGGAACCCCCATAACCCAGCCTAAACCAGGAACCCCCATAACCCAGCCTAAACCAGGAACCCCCATAACCCAGCCTAACTGGAAACCCCCGTAACCCAGCCTAAACCAGGAACCCCCATAACCCAGCCTAACTGGAAACCCCTGTAACCCAGCCTAAACCAGGAACCCCCGTAACCCAGCCTAAACCGGGAACCTCCATAACCCAGCCTAAACCGGGAACCTCCATAACCCAGCCTAACTGGAAACCCCCGTAATCCAGCCTAAACCGGGAACCCCCATAACCCAGCCTAACCAGGAACTGCCACCCAAATCAGCCACCGACCTCCGCCTGCCCCACAGCAGCACCTCTCAGGGTTGCAGTCGTACTGTCGATTTGGCCAGACTACCGCAGCAGAGAATAAAATGAGTTTAGTTCTAACCACCCCACAGCAGCTGGGCCTCGCCTAAACCCAGGAGAGCCCGGTGCCACAGGCGCTGCCCGCTGCACGACGCCGCCACCGCCACGCGGGGGATGACAACGACAACCACGCCGGCCTGTCACCCCATCCAAGGATGCGAGGCGGCCCCTCAGCCCGCGGCAGCCCCAGGGCCGTGCCCCGGCCGCAGGGCACCGGCTGTGGAGCGCAGGCCGCGGCGCCGCCCGCGGGCAGGGATGTCGGCGCTGGCTTCGCGCCGAGGCGCCCAGGTGCGGCTCCGGGCCGCCGCCTCACGGTGCCCCCGCGCGGTGCCGGCTGCCCCGAGCCCGGAGGCGGCAGCGAGGGCCGGCGGCGGCCGCGGCCTGAGGCGCCCCCGCGGGGTGTGCGCGCTGCGGCCGGGACTACAACTCCCAGCAGCCCCCGCGGCGCCGAGCAGTGGTGCGGGGCCCGGCCGCGCCGCGGGGGCTGCTGGGAGAGCGAGTCCGCGTTCGCCGCCACCCCCGCTCATCCGCCCGACCGACCGCGCGGCTCGGGCCAAGCCCGTGTGTCCTGCCGCCGGCTCGGCCCCGGCCGCCCCCCGCACCTCCCCCGGCTCCCCTCACCTGGTAGCGGGGCCGGGTGGCGGCGGAGGAAGAGGAGACGGGGAGAAAGGGAGGGAGGAGGGGAAGGGGGGGCCGTATCCTGAGCGCAGCCGTGCGGGGATGGAGGCGGCGGGCGGCGGCGAAGGGCCGGGCTGCGGCTGCAAGGGGATCCGCTCCTGCCTGCTCTGCGAGGGGCCCGCGCAGGCCGCTCCGCCCCCGCAGGTACCGGGGAGGGGGCGTTGGGGCGGGGCCGGCGTTGGGGCGGGGCGGCGGCGGAGGGGGCGCTGCCGTGTTCCCCAGAGCGGGGTCCGGCCGCGGTGTGAGACCCCCCCCCATCGAGACACTGGGACCCCCGGCTGGGGACAAACCCAGACCTCCAGAGCTGGGCGCAGGGACCTCCTGGGGGTATTTGTGAGCAGAGCCCATGTGGCTTCACCTAAATAACGTCTCAGATGCACACAGCAGCCTCGCAAACCCAGACAGGCCTTACTCGAGTTTCACACATCAAGAAAAGGCAGCTTAGCCTTTTGGCCTTGGCGATTTTTATCAACTTTCCTCATTCAACACGTATTGATATGACAAACCGTATCTCCGCGGCCAGCTCGAGCAATACCGGCCATTAATCTCCCTATACAGTTGGCACCGAGGATGATCTGTTCTTCCCTGTCTTTGCAGGATAAAAACATTAGAAAGTGGATTCACGCAGGCAGCTGTAAAATAAGCAGGGAAGAGTTGTTCCCCAAAAGCAGCTGTACAATTTTTCATGTCTACAAGAATCCTGTACAGACGGTTTTCATGCTGCAACATCAAGGTCACAGGGGTAAATAATGGAAAACCCTCATTGTGATAAGTTTCTCCCCGCTGCTTTTTCTTCTCCATCGTTATTTCCACAGGGAGAAGATAATTTCACTTACTGTCCAGCAACAGGCCTGGCTAAAGGAAATGAGCGCTCGGAGTTTGCTGGCTGGGCATTCCCATTTCCAGGGGTGTTTCTGACAGAGGAGTTCATTAGCAAAGATGAAGAGTCGGAGATAGTTGAACTGATGGATCGGGATGACTGGAAACCATCACAGTCTGGCCGAAAGAAGCAGGTTTGACTTTAGAAGCACATTTGTCCTTAGATCCCTCTGGAAAAGGAAAGCTGGTTTGAGTTAAAACACAGAACGTTTAGAGGTTTCATTAAATGTTTTCCTTTGGAAGCTTATCCTGAAATCAGTTGCAAGAGTTGTAATTAAAGTCGACTTCTTGCAAAAATATATGATAGTTACAACAAACAGTATTTGATAGCACAATGTTCAGGCAATTAAGTTCACACACTCTCCAGGTGAAAGAAGTGGGTGGTTTGGTTTGTTTCTACTTTATAGGTGAGAAATCTAATTTTAGAGAGATTAATGTAGCTTCAGCGAGTCCTTTTGCAACCTGGTGACTATAACACAACTCAAAAGCCTTGACCATGAGCCCTGTAGGGATCACAGCCTCTCCAAAAAGACTTTTCCCAGATTTTTTCCTAACACTAGCTTTTCCTTTTTTTTTTTTCCAACAGGACTATGGACCTAAAGTGAACTTCAAGAAACAAAGGCTGAAAGCTGGCAGCTTTACTGGTTTGCCAAGTTTTAGTAAAAAGATTGTAGCACAAATGAAGGCCTGCTCTGTACTAGGCGGTTTCTTACCTGTTGAACAATGTAATCTGGACTACATGCCAGAAAGAGGTTCTGCCATCGACCCACATTTTGATGACTGGTGGCTTTGGGGAGAGCGTCTGGTTAGCTTAAACTTGCTCTCAAAAACCGTGCTATCCATGTCTTGTGATTCAGAGGATAGTATCCAATTATTTCCCACTTTCAGCAAAGAAAATGGGGAATTAAGTCCCCCTGGATCTCTTACACAGACGTCAGCATGCAAAAATTCAGGCGAAGAGACAGTCAACTGTGTTTTATCCCCAAGGCTTGTTCCAAGTAAAGAGGTGACTGTTGCCATTCACCTGCCCCGACGGTCTCTGGTGGTGCTGTACGGTGACGCACGGTACAAGTGGAAACACGCCATTTACCGCAAGCATATAGAGCATCGCCGAATCTGTGTCACGTTCAGGGAGCTGTCTGCAGAGTTCAGCGCCGGAGGAACGCAGGAGGAACTGGGTAAAGAACTGCTAGAAATAGCTCTTTCGTTTCAAGGAAGACCGGTGTGATCAGCAAGAGGAAGCTCAAATTGTATTTTTGTTAAGAAATTTAAAAAATAAGTACGGAATTCGTACAACTCGGTTTATTTCTGAAGTGTGCGTATGGAACCAGGTGTTTGCAGGGAGAAGCTCAATCAAATGGAAATTTAACAAACAGAAATGGGGGAGTGCAAGGAAGGGGTGGGCTGCTTGTTACTGCAAAGACTCTCCTGGGCAATGGGAGCTTTTAGGCAAAAGTCAGAAATGAGCTGCTGTATTCATTGTAACAAAATGCCAAAAAGCAAATAGCCGGTTTTTAGATACTCAAATGAAACTAAGAAAGAATCATCAGACTGCCCTTGGCACAGATTCAGCCCAGGCCCTGCAGCAGATTTTAGCCTTTCCTCGGTTCCGTCACGCTGCGTTCAGCCTTGCCCTGTGCCGTAGGGACACAACTACCTTCTCGCTCGCTTCACAGGTCCTTCAGAGATCCGCTCTCCAGGGGAGCAGGGTAAGCAAGCACCTCTCCACAGATAGTACAACACACTCAGAACTAATTAAAGTAATTATCCTTTGCTGAAGATTCATGCTCTAACAGTGAGGACTGATCATAAATACTGTGTGTGACCCGTAACTTAGGTGACCACAGAGCAGCGTTTGCAGAGGGCCGATGCCGACTCATTCGCAGAGGCAGTCTGGACAGAGCTCAGAGCAAAAGCTTGCACAGACTGTGTTATTTTCTGATCATTTGTCATCCCCGAACCCCGCTGTCAGCTGTCAGTAGCAAGAGCCTGATTTTGGGAATCGGCTGGGCAACAGACTGCGGCACGGGCGGCTATCATTTTTTTTCTTGGCACCTCAGCAGTCAGGTTTGAATCATGCCTTGTACCTAAGACTCAAGGAGTCATTTGTAGCAGAAGCCGCTCTGGGGCCATCTGTCTGCTCCGAACAAACTTCTGTGCTCTTGAAAATGAAGCTGTACTGCCAAAGTGTGATCCTTTAATAAAGACAGTCGTGTTATTGAAACCATTCAGCACGCTCACACCTACAGCAGTAAAATGACTTTTTGCAACGCTGTCTGGTTTTGGTTGGTAAGCAAAGGGGACACATTTACACATCTCAGCGTTCCTGCACAGCTGTATTCTGCCCTGGAAGTACTTCCTTGGCACAACATGCAGGTTTTTTGTGCCGTAAACACTGCCCTCCGCTTCAGGCACTGTGGAATGGGAGCTCTTCACCCAACAAAAGTTACTAGAAATCAGTTGGGTGAATCAGGATGTTTTTTATCAGTTTAAGCTAACATACAGCTACAGTCCTTTGTGGCTGCAATGAACGCGCCTCAGTTTGGCCCAGTATTTAAACAAGCGTGGACATCTATGTGGTAATTCCGACAGGGACCCACGAGCAGGGCACCCACGGGCCGTCCTAAACCTCAAACCTGCTCATGGCAGGGTTGGACTGGGTGAGCTTTGAAGGTCCCTCCACCCCAAGCTATTCTATGACTCCATGTCCCTATCACCCTCTCAGCACTGAGCCTCTCCAGCAATCTGCTCTTTGCTCAGCAAACCGCAGCAATCAAGTACCTCCATTAACGTTTGGCCCTTATTTCCAACGCTCCCTTTGAGATTTATATTGTGCTCTCAGCCTGTTAAGATACTTTCTGTGTGCGTACCTGCTGTTTCACTCTCTCCGCAGTGAAAGCAGATGATGGCTTCTGATGAATCAGAGTGCCACAATAACAAGATACACAATATTAGTTCATTTTGTGCTCCGCATTTGTTGGCTCAGTTTTTCTGCCTATACAGGAAGCTGCAGTTTTTGCCAGAAAATTCCAGCTCTTCCTAGTTGATATCTTCAATTTGAAAAAAATGCTAATAATTAAATACTGAGCCAAAAACTGAGAGCTTTGTCTAGATGTTTTTAAGTCCAAAACTTAATCTAGTCACTACACAGTCATTGCTATGTCTATCTTTTGCCATTTTTCACCCGTTAAACAGCTTCTTGGGCATCATGTTAGATCAAAATGCAATTACACACCCACCAGTTCTGTATTACTTTCTCAAATTTTATGTATTCTCTCCTAAAAAGCCAAGATTGCAGCACTGCAGGATATTAACAATTGGTTTGGACTGTCAAATACCATAGAAATCTGAGAAAAGTGTAAAGAGGTTTTAATAATAATTAATTAGCTCTTAAAAGTAATTTTGGCCACTATGCTAGTATTATTAACGTAAGACAAACTTTATTGGTCTTCATGTTATAGGAATTCCTAGCACAGCTGTTTGTCTTAGCCAAGATTAGCTCTTGTAAAACAGATACCAAGAACCAGGCCCTCATTAAAAGAAGTACAACTGTTATCTAGTTGTGTATTTTAAAAGGAAAAGGATAATATCTGACCAAGCTTAAGAGAAAATAAAAGGCAAAACCCAAGTTAACTCATAGAGGATACTGGAGGACTTGAGCTGCCTTTCAAAAGACCAGTCTGAAATCAGCAAGAAGCATAAAATATAGCAAGTTTATCCAGTTTCTCTGACACAGCTGGACAATAACTGAAATACATACGTTGTTCTACAGTAGATATTGTTCATGCAGAGATAAGAATAGGCAAAGCTAACACAGAGAGTTGTTTTTTTCTCCTAGCACTTGGCACTCACGGTTGTCACAACCCTGGGCAGAAGGCAAGCGCCCAGTCATACACACTCCTCAGGAACCCTTCCCAAATTCAGGCAGTAATTGCTGAAACCACTTTGTTTGAAACGGGTACAGAGGACAACAGCCTGTGAGACGTTAATCAGTTGCACTGGGATCTGAATCTGAGGTCACAGCTTGGGGGGTGGGTATTGAGGAAACCATCTTAAAAGTAGATGCAACAAGATTTAGAAGATAACGACGCTACAGCAGCAGGGAAACTCAAAGGCCTTTTGGTTGGTTTGTTTTAAGGCAGGGGAAAAAAGAGAAAGAACATTATGAAATCCCACGGAAAGGCAAGAGGGGAATGTGAAGTTCAAGCAACCAGTCCCGCACCTGGCACCTCCATCCCCTGTTGTCCCCACGGCCAGCTGGGACTGCCTGTCCCCAAGTCCCGTGCTGGGGAACCAGAGGATGTTCTCTGAGGCTGCACCCGCCCCACCAGCTCTCTAAAAACATTTCCACATATTTGAGGGCTTACTGCAGAGCGTGCTCCACCCGGGGCTCTTGCAGCGTATCGCTTTCACCCGTCACGTGAGGCAGGACCAGGCGGCTCAGTCCAACATCTCTTCCATTTCCCCTGGTCATAAAGCCTCTCCGAGAGTCAGATATCCACCGAAACAACCGGCGGCAGCTACCAGAGCCAAGCCTGCCCCAGGGCGATGTTAAAAATAGGGAGTAAAAGCTGCCATGAACCACAGTGAAGGGAGAACCCGATACTGCTGCGGCATCTCCCTCCAGCTCGTATTCGTGCCCGGTCTTGATTCCTCCTAACAAGGGAAGGAGAGAGAGAATTCGCCTCCTAAACCACGGCAGGTGCCCAGGAACAATACGAGGCAGGGCTGTGCCCTTCCCTGCATTAGGGCAGGGTCCCTCTGGCGCTGGAGCCTGCACAGGCATGTTTCTGCTGGGCAAAAACGGGCCAAAAAAGTCTACAGGACTCTGGAGTGAGATTGTGGCTGTTCCCTGCAGCAAGCCCAGGAGAGCCCCGCTGCAGAAACCGGAGATAGGGCCCAAACAAGGTAGTAACTGGTCCAGAGCCATAGCCCAAGGGAGCTGAGAATTGGGGCAATGGCCACCCCAAACTACAGTGCCCCAGGGCCCAAGGCTGGGACAGAAAGCTCACACACATCAGGGGAGATCCTCGACACATGTGACACAGCGCACTGCCAGCCCCGCTGGGACACCTGTGACCGTGTGGCAAGGTGGCACCTCCACGCTCTGCGGGCATCCATGGGGACAGCAGCAGAACCCAGGAGGATTTTCTGGTGCTGTAGCACAAAACCACCCGTTTTGGCATGTGTAACACCCCTGCTCCTTAACAAATGAACTACCGTGGCTGATACCACCGGCAATCTTTTCCGTGACACAAATGTGGTCCCGAGAGCGGTGGGAATGCAAACAAATTGGAGGAAGAGACTGAGGAGCAAGAAAAGCAAATGGTGGCGTTGGGAAAGGAGTTACAGCACGAAGGTGACGGGTGACCTAGAGAGATCCCAGACGCCAGAGCACAAGTACTCCTGTGGGTTCCTCATGGAAGAGAGAACTCAGGACCCAGAGAGACACGAGAGACAAAGCTGTGAGCAAAGACGGGAAAGCACATTATTATTCTGTTTTAAGCCCTTGGGACACAATCTCAAACTGTACCTCAGGCTCCCCGCTGGAGTAAGATGATCCCACTCCAGTCACAGATGTGCTGCCTTGAGACTTATCTTGAATCCAATCCCACCAAAGCCTCATCAAGTTATTTTACAAAATCAAAGCACAGTTTCCACTGTATTTCTCCATTTGCTGAAGTTTATTATATTTGCAAAGAATTAAATGAATGATTTGGTTGTTTCCAAATGAAATGCATTGCTTTAACAGCACTGTATGCACACTGTGAAACTTTTTTAAATTGCAAAAATGGCTCAATATTTTCCTCAACAACCTCCTGAGCTCCACAGCACACAGAGCTCTGTTATTACTGATGTTAAAGAAGAATGAAAAGTGCAGAGATTCATCTATCTGGTGTGGCTCTGGCCTCCCAATAGAAATGTTGTTGGTAGAAGAGCCTATGTATGCAATGCTTGGCAGAAAACTCAACTCTGATTTTGTCGAATAACCTTTGATTTTTATTATGGTAAAAAGAGGAGGGAGAGAGGGCAGACTCCTGGGGAGATGGTGTGAAATCCACAACCACCCACTTCCTGCAGGACACTCCTCATTTTTTTGTGTATGTGTGTAAGTACAGACTCATCATTTAGTACATAGAGTATTTTCTTTGTTGCACATCAGCCAATATGGTACATGCCAACCGCGGCAAGAACAACAGATGAAAGCCACAGACACAGTGCTAAGCAACTTGTTCGGCAACGCTCAAACTCGCATGTAAACAAGAGAGATTCGAGTTGGGTTCTCAAGGCCCTCGCCAGAGAGGAACACAGGGATAGTCTCACCTTGCTGCACTGGATTTGCATGCGCTCTCCATTCTGGGAAGCTGACGTGTAATCCGCTGCCGTTAGATTTCTGAAACCCCAGTGGAATAAGGGACTGGGGTTAAATAGAACGTTACAAACATCCTTAATGACTTCAGAAACCTCTAAGGCCTGGGAGACTCCAAAACCGCAATGTTTGAGTGCAGAGCAGGAATTCAGCACAGGATCAGGGCCAAGAAAACGTGCTTGTGCTTCTTTCAGTCCTGTGTGGCAGAAAGCCTTGCTTTCCCTTGGAAAAGTTGATGACTGCAAAACACTCTTTTTTCCTCCACAAAGTTACCATAAAATCATTTTTAGAGAAGTTTTCAGCCGAAAGGACGCTATAGCATTTACAAGCTTCCCTCGCTGAGCAATACAAGACATGCAAGCGTCGTTTTCTCTGCTGCTGAGAAAAAAAGAGTCAGCTCAGATGAAATGTGATAACTCTTTAATAGCACCCGGCTCTCCCAGTGGATCCAGCTCCGTCACACTCGCCAATACAGCTCCGGGTTCCACCAAAGTAGTTGCCTACTCTGGTGGAGGGAGAAGGAACCGTGATTTTTGACAGACAAATGCTACAGCTGACAAACAAAAGAGAAAAACAACCCACAACAACAAAAAATTGATGAAATACTCAGGACTGGGGCTTGTTCTCTCCAGCAAACCAGGCGAAGACATCACAACAATACATAAATGAAGACAACGAAGCAACAGATTTCTACAATATGCTATTACTCCTTACCTCCTTGAGACTTGCTTTTCTAGTCCTTCAGAGTTTTGTCTCATTAAATTCCCCATCTCTGTTCTGTTCTAAGAATGTCCTTGTTAAAACTAAACCACCTGTAAGGCTTCCCTGGGCACTCCTGCCTCTTATTGGGAAAAAACACATGATATTGGCAGTCATTCAACCTGGAGTGACACACGGTACTGAAGAAAGTACAACAGAACCTCCCAGCCTTCTGCAATTCGAAATTCTACCTCCCCAGCTGTGAAAAACACAACAAGCAATAGGCAAGGGAAAAAAAAAAGAGCTAAAGCTGATTTCTTTCTGGTTATGTATTTATGAAACACTTGCTTTGGAACAAAGGTGATCAACACTCACAGTTTCTGTTGTGCTCTCCTGGATGTCTTCAAGTCAGCTGCAAATACCTTCATTAACCAACTTGGCTCTAGAAATGAGCTGCCAGTTAATTGCTGCTGCACTGACAGCCAGGGAGTTCTGACATACAACACAGGTCCTGCACACACACCGGCTTCTTGGGACAACTGATGCAGTTCTGCTTTTGGAAATGGAATACTGCATTTGTGAAGGATACAGGGTTTTGCCTATGTGAACCAATGTTAAGGTAAAGTTTTGACCTTGAACTCCATGGCAGTGTCAACTTAAGTACACAAGTGTGTAGGACCAGAAACAGGACAGAGACCCCAGCATCTGAAACAGCACTAGAACCCACAGCTACAAATGGCAGGCAATTAGCGTTTACATATTTAAGCCTCAAGACAATCCGTCATTGGTGCATCTCACCGACTAACGAAACAGGTATTTTGCCCTTAGCTGAGCGGATTTGCTGGAAGCAGCCTCTGCCTCTGTGTCACACTACCTGCATGCCTCTGTCATGCCCGTCTAACTGCACTTTCAGTTTGTGAAGCTCTTCGATCTCTCGGTTGTGGCGCTCCGTTTTGTGCCGCACCAACGAGCGGTAGAAGTGAATGGTGAAGACGACAAAGATCAGCCCCACGGGGACCATGATGATGGTGGAGATCAGCGCCGACTGCCAACCCACGTGGCCGCTGGTCTTCTCGATGTTGGTGGTCTCGTTTTTCAGGATGGAGCCCACGGGCAGGAATTTTATCCAGCAAAGCAGCACAACTTCTGCAAGGAAAAGGAGGATCCCCAAGACGGTGGAGAAGCCCCACGCCAGCTCGATGTAGGGATGCATGCGCTCATGCGGAGACTCGCTGATGGAGTTCAGGTTGTGGATGTTGCTCACGGCCTCCACGTTGGGCAGGATGCAGGTGCTGATGAGGAGGGCGAAGAGGTGAACTGCCACGAGCACCGTTGTGCAGGCACTGAAAGCGATGAGCAGCATCTGGGGGTACTTGTACTGCACCTCCAGCTGCACCTCCACCATGGCAACCTGGGGGAAAGAACAAATAGCTCGTCAACAGCTGCTGGTTTTCTTCTTTTCAAGGCTTTCATCACAGGAAGCATCTTTATTCGGGAAGAGCAGCTAAGGTCAAGTACACACTCAAGTGCTTTTTAGAACAGCAGCCGAGACGGATCATCCCTGTTTCCCACAAAGACGTACATGCGGGCTGCAGCCTGGCCTTTCTGAAGGCTTACACACGCGTTTCTGCGCCCGAGTTTTCTGAACAAACAGATCTCTCCTTGCAACCACGAGCCATACGAACCGCATCAAACCCAGCACACAACAGAAGGAACTCATTAGCCAGCAAGCGGAGCTCGGGGGCAGCTGACAGGCTGCTCGCCCGCCCGTCACACCTTCTCCTTCTGCTCCCCATGCACGGCTGCGGTGCAGGAAGCTTTGACTTCAGGCATTACGAAGAAGAGCACAAAGCAAGCAGCTCCTCCTGGCCAGCAGCCAGCGAAGTTTCACTACCCGCCGTGGGAAGCACGCAAGCTACCGTACAGTTAAAATAGCCGCCTTCTATTCTCAGAACATTGGACGTTCGTTTTTATTACAAATATGCCCAGATACAAGTTATTTATATTCTGAAATTTCTCCCTTGAGAGCTCATAACTTACTGATATACTCAACAGAAGTGGACAACCGGCTTACGGGTGTGTTCAACAATTCAGATCAGAGTCTGTTTTCTCAAAACAAGAGCTATTGTATAGCAAGTCTAAAGGTGTCTATTTTCTCTTTAATGCAATAAAGCTTAGCAAGCAGAATAAGCAAGCCACTAACATGACTGCTGCCTTACCTGCATCGACTCTGAAACCATTAGTAGCCTGATGGGATCATAGTCAAGCCTGAAACTATTTAGTAGCAACCAAAACAGAACGCGTGTGTTCGGGGCAGCAAATGGTCGATCTCTACAAGTCCTGATTTTATACCGACATCAACTATTTAGGATATTAGAGACACCAAAAATATTGTGGCAGTTCTTGGATATTCCCAGACTTTTGTTCTGATTATGAACACATACAGTTTTTACTTTTTTTGCTGTTGTTTTTGAAAGGTTCCTGTTTGCAGTTTGCAATAGGTTGTCTCATACAGCAGAGAAAATAATAATGCAAGGTTGGCTTTACGTTCTACTGCAAGGTCAATTTAATTAAAACACATACCACATTGCCCTGCATATGTTCTCTTTGCAGATGTCCCTATGTTGATTTGAGGAGATCAAACTTAGTCTCTTGCTGCACTGCTCTGTACATTGAATTTGTACAGTCCCACCCCATCAGCCAGGAGATGCTGCAGGTACATTGTTTGTTACTGGGTGCTGTAACACCTCGACATGTAGTATTCAGCAAGCTGAACTGAACCTGCATGTTCAATCTATAGTTTTCTATTAAAGCTGAAAGCCTGGCTGATGTCAACATATCAATTTCTGCTTGTTATCCTTCGCAGGAGCAGCACTTCCCAGCTAATTGGATGTTTCCTCCCAGACTAACCTATTCCCTAGGGCTAGCGTCAGCTGTGCGATGTGATGAATTTTTAACGCTGACTGATGACTCAGTAAGAGGTATTTCAGGGAAAAACATCAACAATCCAGATAGGGCAGCACGGCAGAAAAACAGTTCATTTAACCTGAACAAGTACTGGAAAGGTGAGTGAGCTCTTATCGCTTTACTCTGTACAGACTGTCACGTCATTCCCTGACCGGGATAAGAAAACGAGGACAAGCTGACATAACCCATTTTAAAAAATCATTAAATACGCTGCTTAGTCTGTAAAACTATTACTATGTCATGTTTGACATAATTATACTCTTCCGTGATAACAGCCCCTCTTCCCCGAAGCTGAGGTGTCAAGGGCTCAACTATGCAAGGCACAGACTATCTCAGCATAGGCTTAATTATAAGCTTGAAAATCGCCCTGTTTTGAACACAGGCTCCCAGGTATGCTAAATGACCAAATTCTCAGAACATTTTAGGATTAAACTGGAATTAAATTACATGCAATTATGTTTGTTTGTTTAGACCAGTATAGCCCAGATTGTCCACAACAAAGAAGATGCTCATCTTGAGAAATCCGGACCGGGCTAGATAGGCAAAAGGATGACAAATGGCTTAGCATAAACCATGTTACATTCACACAGATGGTTTGGCAGCCGCTAAAAACAATCATTCCAGCAGATCTGTTGGATTTTTTTGTTTTGTTTTAAATGAAACACATATCCTGTAGCAACCGGACAAGCATCGAGAAGACTGACTAGCAGTAATAACTCTTATTTCCATCAGGAAAATTATTAAGGAGGCTTTCTAAGCTCTCTCTACATCCCCTTCGACCGCAGCCTCCCTGGGGCAAGTGCAATAGCCCTACAGCCCATTTTCCAAGCAGACCTGGCACTGGAAAGGACCCGCGTCCTCCCGATCTGCCCAACACTGCCAGAAACCCCACAGACAGCATCGAGAAAGGTTCGCATTATTCTGCAGCCCGTCCAGAAGGAGCTGGATCAAAGCCACCGCCTGCTGATTAAATATCCATCAGCCCGTAATAATTTTCAGGCAATATGGAACTGGCCTGAATCAAACACACTGACAAGGAAGTAAATAAAGCAATAGCCAAGCCCTGCAGGACGTTTGTTTACATAGTTAAATGCACACGGGGCTTCAGGGAAACTATTTAACTCCAAATAACTTCTCTACTTTCATCAATAGCCAAATAGATGCTCTTATTAGAAAGCAAACATCCATGTACCAAATGTCTGCGTGCTAAATCACCAGCGGATAAATACAGTGGTAGGAATAGGTACCTCAGCTTTCACTGGAAGGTCCAGTACAATCAGCTGGGGAAAAGCTTGCTAATAAAGAGCATTCCTAATTGCAAACATCTGTATTTTCGACACCTACCGATTCCAAGTGTACTTGTTTTGTCAAGCTGGTGATTATAATTAACACTACTTACACCTCTGTGTTTATTTGACTTGAATTCTAGACAGTTTGAAGAGACTAGAAGTCAAATGGTTAATTCTGAGCGTTTGCCAGGGACTTTGAGCAGCTCTCCAGTTGTGTGAGTCGAGAAGGCACGCTTTGTTTCCCGATACGTGGCTCAGCCCCATGGCGTGGGTGGGCTGTGGGCCCCGTGTCCCACAGACAGCACAGGCACCTGCTTGTGTAACCACGACAGAGCAGTTCGCAACGCTACAAAACATAATTTGATAACCATGTTAAGGAGCACAGTCACACAGAAGTAAACCAAAGGCATGAAGGGCAAGCACATTAGGTGCTTTTTAAAGTAAGAAAGCTTATGAGTGAAAGAAATCTAAAGCAGAGCACTCAGCTTTCTCAAAACGAGGAGAAACCTTCTGCCACTTCAGCACAAGCTTGGTTACACATCAAGATACGCTGCATGAAGAGTTTTTACGAGCATCGCTTGCACGCAGCCAGTGAGCGGAGAGGAATTGCAAAGCAACCAAGCACCCGCTCTCCCCTGCAGATGCTTCCACTTAACTCTCCGTTTGCATTTTTCCAGCTTCACTTTGGGCAAACAACTTCATCAACCCAAACAGAATGTTGTAATGTTACACATTTTGGGGGGCTAGGGGAGGAAAAAGCAGTGGAAGAAGCTACAATAAACCAAGGAAAGCTACAGGTAAAGTTCCTGAGATGTGTTCCCCCAGCTTCTGAGCTGCTGGGTGCAACATCCTCACATCACGTCCTGCTCACCCAGGTGCTGCCGACAGACCTCAGGAACAACCAGACCTGCCCATTTCCCAAGCAGAAAACCTTTCCCAGGCAGGTTTCAGTAAGCAAGAACCGCAGGGGAGATGAAGGTGCTCACACTGACGCACCACAGCTCGGACAGGTCTGAGCACTGCACCGCTGACTGTCTCCATCTTCTTTACTTGCTCGCTCCCTGCCATGGTTTTGACCTATGCAGATGGCTTCCAGATAGCACCCAAGTGCTGCACAGAGGAAAGCAAGTACCAGGGATTATTCCCAACAGGCAGCACTGACCAAAACATCCCATGTTTGGCTCCCTTCAGGCTACAGAGTCCTCTGATGCCAGGTCTGAGGCTGCATGACCACATGCAACCGCAGGGGTCTGGAGAAGCTCCACGGCCAAGCACAGCCCCATGCGAAGGCAGCCAGCGACCACTGGCCGCAGGGCCAAAGGAGACCCCAGGTCCTGTATTGTTTAGTGATGCTGGTGGAACACTTAGGATCATTTTCAGGTAAAGGATTGGTATTTTTAAAGAGCTGACTTGAGAGTACATGGGTTGACTGTTAGGCAGCTCATGTGTCCACACTGCCTCGAGAGCGCCAACCCCAAATTTCCCAGCAGAAGCCCCTACACAGATGCCTCCTGCCTCTTCAGAAAACAGCAGCATGTCCTGCTGCTTCACAGGCAGAAAACTCTGCTTAATAGATGATTTCACAGAACCAAAACCTTCACCATGCAGAAAGCATCGCTATAAAGCACACATACCATTGCAAATCCAGAGAGAAGAGCAGAGGTTCTGCTGGAAGCTTTCAGTTTGGCTCGGCTCAGGTACAATTTTCTCCAAGAAAGGGCTTGAACAGAGTGGTGGTTTGATGTGACCAGCTCCAGATAGCTGCGACGGACCCAGTCCCGATAATCCATGCCTTTCGTGCCGGGTTCGGAGCAGCAACCAGCAGGAGTGGAAGGATCCACCGGCACGTTTAATTCAGAACTCATCATGGGAGAGATGCTGAGGGAACAAAATAGTCACAGTCAAAAGCAGGTAGCAGAAGGACAAGCATGAGCTACTGGAAAAGCTGTGTTTACATGAAGTCAGTAGAAAAATGATGGACCAAATACCACCATGCTTGCGAGGCACAGAACAGAGGAAGGACCAGCTGTAATGGCCATAAGAACCCAGGCAAGATTACACAAGTAAACCCAATAACTACTGCAGCAGGAATTCAGGAAGGTTGCACAGCACCTGGCTTTTCAAGGCTGGCACCTCAGCTTTCCCCTTTGATTCCTCCTGGCTAATAAACAGATTGTTTTACATAAAGACACTTCAGAAATGGGGTGCCCATCTTGTAATTTTGTTTTAAGCGGACAGTTGATTTCACACTGTACCACGGGCTCCAAATCTATCTCCTTCAGGGCATCAAAGTAACTCCAGCTAGCTTGTTCAGGAGTAATTTTTTGCTCTTTCTTTGGAAACCAGGTTTTTCAGTTAAACCATTGCTCATCAAAGCTCAGTTTTGATGGGCACGGTTCTTCCCCAAGACTTCCCCAATAGTCATAGTGCTGAATGCCATGTAGGGTTAACCAAGGAGCTTCCCAGGCTTCTGCAGTGGGAAGTTAAATTTCCTGAACTGCTCACGCTCCACTTTACCAGAGACATCTGACCTAGAATCCTGTTCCCTTACTGCCACGGGTGGCTCTTAGCGCGGGGAAAGGAAAAGACCATTCCAGGGGGAAAAGCAAGCTGCTTTTCAGGTCATTTCAATACTTTCTGATTCAAGAGAATACACTGAAAGTTTTAAGAAAGCAGCAAAACCAGAACTTTGGAGCTCCTAGCAGGAGATGCATGCCCAGAATCACACATAATGAGGTATTAATTAGTCCCAGCATCACACCTCAAGATCATAAGCATCTTGCTGTTCGCCCCAGCGCTGCCTGCATCCCTCTCCCCACCTCCCCATGTACGCAGCCCACATGGTGACAACTAATAAACCAACGTTTCCTGCGAGACTTGGGGAAGTGGCAAAGATAAAAAGGACACCAACTGCCCACAACTCTGTCACTAAAGAGGAATAAAAGCTGTTCCAGGCACAATAAGGAAGATTAGACTTCAGCAATTAATAAAGCAGCACAGGTTGGGAGATTGTCTGTCCCTCCTGAGCACGGTGGCTTTCAGATTCCAGCCCCCTCACACATAATGGAAATAGCAGCAAAAAGACTTGTTTTTCTGGGCAGTTTTTGAGAAAGCCACTATTACAGGCGCTGGAGGACTCCGGGGTGGCTCCTGAACTGCTCAGCTGTGTTCAAATTATTAAAAAACAAATTAAAATCCCCACACAAAGCCCAACCAACAACAACAAAAAAACCCCAACAACAAAACAAAAAATAACTTTCACACAACAATAAAAACCAGAACAGAATATCAGGGACAAACCTCTCCTTGCTCTGTGTTTCCAGACAATGGCAAGAATCACCTATTTTACAGAAGACAACCAAAAACATGTCTGCCCAGGCTTCCTGGGAGGATCAGAGCAGAGACATTCTGTGAGCAGAGAAGTGATGAAGCTGTTTCCTGTGACAACATCCTGTGTAGATTCTGCAATGTATAGGGTAGATTTATTAGCTCTGCCCAGTTGGGACACTGGTGGCCTCTACCCTGCCCTTTATTTTCACAAAATGCATAGGAACTTTGTATGTAGGAAACTTCAACCCCTGGGAGAAATTCCATTGAAAAGACAAATTAATTCAGAGGTTACAGAGGGAGAGCAAGAGTGCCCAATCACGTCTGCTTCTTTCCTTAGAAAAATAAGCTAAAAATACCACAAGGATGAATTTTCACTCTGGAGCAGCTCAAGAGATGTTCCAACATCTTCAGAATAAAACAACAACTTCAAAATACAATCTGTAAACATGAATGTAGCCCAAACAAGTAGTAACAGGACAACAAACTCACCTCGCTGACTACAGACATGGAGAGGCTGAGTGGAGGCTCCGAGGGCTGAAACACAAGAGCAAAGAAGCATTTTACATGCATAGTATCTTAAGTGGTTTTACTCTGGAAATACTTTTCAGGCAGTTATCTGCATCAGGGGCGAGTCATTTTGGAGAATTCATCTTCCTGCCTTGCAACATTAAAGGTTTAGGACAGTTGCTCTTACAGAAACGACTGTCCTGCAGGGTTTTACTGCACAGGGCTGGAGCTTTGGATAGACATTCAGGATTTCCCCAGGAGACCTCAACCAAACAACCAGCTCTGGCCAAGTCCGTCCCAGCTGCGTCTTTACTCAATCCCTTTGCACCACTGATGCATTTGACCCCGCTTTATTTCACGCCGCTGTAGACAGAAACCTCTCTGCGATTGCCACCTCATATCGATTTGGTTAATCTATCCGGTGCCATCCTGCGGAGCAGTGAGGTAGCGGGGAAAGCCTTTGCCGTGCCCAACATCCCCGTGCAGCTGCAAGCGCACGTGCGGGGATTTCTTCCCAGCAGGGAACGAAGGAGACGCCACCGGGGCCGAGATAACACGGGGATCCCCCTCCTGCCCTGAACATCGTTCCCAGAATCACAGAATCATTTTGGTTGGAAGAGATCCTCAAGATCATTGAGTCTGGATGTTAGCGCTGTCACTAAACCACGTCCCTGTCTCGGCAGCACTGTCAGCTCCTCTGCCTGGCTTTGGGACACTGGCCCCCCATCAGACACAAGTTTTTGCCCTGTACCCCAAAAGCAATCACTGTGTTTGCACCAGTGCCTTTCTACCCTGTACAGCATCATTCAAGACCCCCCCATACCGTGGTTGAGCGTGACCCCAGGTCCTGCTCATCCCCCGTCTTCTCCTACTCTGGGCCTCCCAAGCTCAGGCCCTCTTTGCTATGAGGAACCTCTTCGCAAGTTATTGAGACCCCAGGGGTGTCACCCCACAGCTGTGACCCCCCGTTATGGCAGCACACCTCAATCAGGGCATCCTGCCCAAGCAGGATGTGACCCCCTTCCCTCACCACCACTGCTGGGATCTGCCTCACAGGGCACTGCCTGAGCTGGGGATTTCTCCTCCTCCTTCCCAGCCGCCCCCAGCACAACCTGGCCAGGATGTGACCCACACAGCCAGGATCTCCCCTCCAACAGCACCCGAAGCCAGGGGATCCCCCAGGCCAGGATGAGACACCCCACAGCTCACACCCTCAGCCAGGGGGTCCCCCAGGCCAGGATGTGGCCTCCGACCACTGGATCCCTGCCCAGCCTCCCATCTCCAGCATCTTCTCCAGCAGGATGGGCCCCGCTCCCTCCCCACCGCTGGAATCTCCCCTTACCATAGCACCCCGGGTCAGGGGCATCCCCGTGCCGAAGGCGGGAGGGATCACCCCAACAGCACCCCTTTAGTGAGGATGCAACTCCCAGAAGCTGATCTGCCCTCTGCATCCCAAAGGAGCTCAGAAGCAGCGCCGGGCAGGACGGGACCCCCTTCTCTGCCCGCAGCGGACCCTTCCCACGCACCCCACCACCCGGGCAGGATAAGGCACACAGCCCCCCAGGCAGGGGAAGCCCCATCCAGGCAGGATAACACCCCGAACTCCGGGCAGGGGATGGTTCCACCCGGGCAGGATGAGCCGACATCCCGGCCAGGAGATGCTCCCATCTCTGCAGGATGAGCCCCCTCCAGCCAAACACCCCAGTGGGGACCAGCCCCGCTCACCCAGAGCACGGGACCCGCCACCCCGTGCAGGAGGAGACCCCCGGGACAGGACGCAGTGTCGGGCCCTGGCTCACCGCTCTGGCCGGGTCGGGCGCGGCGCCCCGGGAGCACCCGCCGCCGGGAGCCGGAGCCGCCTCCGCCGCTGCCAAGGCAACCGGGCACCGCCACGTGACCCGCAGGAAATGGGGGGGCGGGCACCCGCCCCGCCCACCTTCACGTGACCGCCGCCTCATTGGTCCGTGGACACCCCAGACACCGCCCGTTTGGCGGCTGAGGCGGGGCCAGCGGTTGCCCCGCCCCGTCGCACCGCGGGAACCGCGACCGCCGCTCCACCCGGAGAGGCAGGGTAGGGGTCTGGGGGCTCTACCCACCGGGGGAAGGCGCTTCGCAGTTACAGAGCACCCCGAGCTCGTCCAGCGCCTCCCCGCAGCCGTTCCAGCAGAGGGCTGGGGGGCCTGGGGGCCGCAGCGCCCGGAGGTGCCTCTGTCAACACACATCTGTAGGAAAAAAACACCAGCTCTGCGGCTCCCTAAATTATCCCCCCACTAATAAAAACGTTACTCGGTCTGGCCCTCGCATCTATAAATCTTTCCACAGAGAAGGTATTGGTGCAATGGGATGCAAACGTGATTTTATTACAATTATTAATCATACAGCAAAAAGTCGCCACTTACATAAGCCAAGAGGCAGCGCTGGCTTCTGCCTCCGCCGGGCTGCAGCGTCCTGGGGCTGGAGCAGAGAAACGAGGGCAGGTTATAGGAACCAGCCGGCCGTCGCCCTGCACTCCTCCTCGCTTGACTCAGCAGGAAATCCTCTATAAACCCATCAGAAGAGCAAAGAGAGGGACAGATTTATGGGAAAGAGGAGGGAGTTCCTTCCCTGAAAACGAGATAAGCAAATAGGCTGAAAGGCAGCACAATGGGTCAGCTTTATCTCCCGGGTAATCCCATCTTCCTGAATTCCCTTCTGCCGCGGGGCGGAAAAAGACAAAGGAAAACAATTCCTAAAAGGTATTAAAAAGACAAATGCATCGTTTATCCTGAGCGTGTTTTCACTGCTGAGATGATTAATACCTCTGCTGATTACAGCACTAACGCCGCCCTCTCAGGGTCCTGCGCCTGCACAAACGCATGTAGAAATGGAACAGCAGCACACTTCTAGCTCCTGAGGATCAGTCTCCATCAGAGAAAGGAGAGAGACTCCTCTAGAACAGAATCCAGAGCAAGAATTCAACGTAAGCAGGTCAAGCATCTTGGCAGTTTCAAGCCTTTAAGTTATTACTGCTTTTTCGGTGCCATATTTAGAACAGGAAGCAATTGCAGAATTGTTCCTCATTGTACTACACATGGGAGCACGTGCCTTTTTCTACTCCACAGATGGTGTTTTCCCCATTTTGAGGTCACCAAATACTTGTAGTTTGTCTTAACAAAGTAACATCCCTTCACACACTCACTCTGAAGTGCCTTTGTATTCTGGAAGACGTACTAGTGACACAAAAAACCACAACACGGCATCGTATTTTTCAGAATTCATAGCAACACCTACCAAATACAGCTCCTGCCACTACATTCAGCCACCCCAGCAAGAAAGACCATAAGGCAGACACCACCTTCAGCAACACATTCTCTTTGCTTTTTATGGATTTCACCTACAAACTTCGCATTCCCAGAAAATGTAGGGTATGAATAATTCAGCATGGGTAACAATGACGTCCTAGGGAGGCAGGATGAGGCCACACAACCTGAATTTGTTTAGTTCACAAACTCAAGTCCATCTTCTTCACAACTGAGAAGCGTGTCCTCATGCAGCAACATCTGCTCTGCATAACGGAAACCAGCACTTATTTATTCAGCTCAAAAGCCTGACAAGCTCAGGGCAAACAGCTTTTGCTTCTTTGTGAGCCTCTCACTTCTCTGTCCACAAAAGCTAAGAAACATCACCACATTTTTATGGCTCATTTTATGACACAGATACATCAACGGAGTTTACCTGCCCTAGCAGGGATTCAAGTGAAGCAATTATCATAACTCACCCCTCACCACAGGGAAAATGCCAACAACCACAGCATGTCCATTCTGCATCTGAAGCCTAGAGAATGAAACACTGTCAAAAGTTAACTCTGAAGCACCTGCCTCTATGGAGATCAAGCAGAAAACAATTCCATGCCAATCTCCAACCCAGGGGGGCGGTGGAGATATGTATCTTGCAGCTCAGAAGTTATGCAGCTCTGAAGTCTTCGGGCATGTACGTGGGAACCAAACAGAAACATCACTTGCACTTCATCACATCTCCTTCCCCGCCACCACAGTAACGCCACTGAGAAGCCATTACATAAAGCCAGCTCAGACAAAGCACAGGATTTCTGGCAGCACTGTTCAACAAAGGCTAAATCAAAAACGGGATTCTCCCTTTTTATTGTTTTTGCTTTAAATAATTTGGCATTAACAAAGGCTTGAGAAGAAGTAGCACCACAGTCTGGATGCCGAGGTCCTGGGATGAGCGTGTCTGAAGATAGCAGGCACTTCTAATTAAAGATACACTGAAAAGACAACAATCTAAATTACAAATAAACTCACCATTGCATATGCTCTTCATTTAAGCACCAAGAAGTAAATACGCATATATGGATGTTATGATTCCTACCAGGGAACCCAAAGTTCAAAGCAGAGAGCTTAAGCAGAGAGAAAGGCAGGGTGTCATCGAATTAAGCTGAACAGAAGCAAAACCATTCCATTCCAAGCCTTTCTGCCACAGAATCTGGAGGCTTTACAAAAACAATCCTTTGGAAAAGCTATTATTCCAATCCGAAAGCAAAAAGTAAATGAAATGCAGCTAACACCTTTTTCCATATTTTCTTGTGCGCCACATCACTTGGTGTTTTTGTCCCTTCCTGCAGCCCTGCAAGCATCTCTTTATTTTACTGAAATCCTCTTAAAAAAAAGGAAGACAGAACAATCCAATACATCCCCTTTATTCATTTAAAAAACATGGAAGAAAAGTAATAGGGAATGTTTTAGCAATAAAAAAGGGATCCTGCTTAAAAATCTATAGAACTTGTCTAGCAACATAAACTGATTTCTTTGGGTTAGAGATGACCCCATACAAAACCCCAAATTCAGAACACTCACAGTGCAGGAGAGTCTGGCTACAGACCACTTTTCTACTTTAGGTTAAACTCTTCCCTTAGATTCATGTATCCCACTACTACCAGCTTTGACATAAGTAGAATATGTAGCCCTCACAGTAATATTTTCCTTAAATAGTAATGGATATGTTTTAGCTTTCAGGCAGAAAAACACTCTGGGCCATGTTAGAAAGAACTCTAGGGTCAGAGAAACTTATGGCTGACTCTTTAGAGCAAACTTAGAGCAGACTGCACAGCAGTTATACAAGCAATTAAGAAAAAACCCTCTTATTTGGCATTTCTCTATCAATATCTCTTGGGCCTGTGCCGTGAAGGTCATTCACCATTAAGCAGATATAACATACGCCAATGGGTTCTGCTTGGCTGAGATGAAAGACTTTCATGCTCCTGGATATAAAGCAATGAACAGTGTTTGCAGTTGTCCCTGAAAGGCTTCATCCTCTTCCCATCACAAAACTTGGCTCTTCAGCATCATCTTCCTTCTCTTCCTCCTCCTTGCTATCCTCTTCATCATCCTCACTGCTGACTCGCTCTTGAGATTGATCAGGTTCTACAAACACAAACAGGATGAACTGACAATATATCCCCACGTGTCTCCCTTGTTAAGTATTTCAAAACAAAATAGTCTCAGGTGGATCAGGTCACACTAATTAGTAACAATGGGTAACATATTCCCATGTGTTGTCCTTGTTAAATATATCACAGCAAAGTAGACCCAGACACTAAGGAAACATGTCTCATGTACCGAGTGATATCGACCTCAGAATATCAAATTCTCCCTTGGAGAAATATTCCCTTACGTCCAACGTTACCTCTGTGCCAAGTCCATCATTAAACAGCATCACCCCCAACTGAACATTATTTCAATCAGAGGTAATCAAATGCAGAAGTGATGAATTATAGAATGAAATTATAGAATTATCTCATTCTCAACCAGCATGACCTTTCAAGTATCACAGAGTACTGTTAAAGAATGCAGGCGCTGGGAAGCCACAGGCAAGGCTCAGTATATTTCTACACCTTTTTTTTATTACAGAGTTTACAGAAACTCCACAAGGTGCCACGAACTTCTACAGACTGTTCAGTATCCTGTGAGTCCAGGAACTCACTACGATATGTGATAATAATGAAGGTCACAGAAAATTTGTGAAGCCTGCTAAAAGACCAGAAAGCACCTACTAGAAACTAAATAATGGATAATGAAAATTAGGTACGGCATAAAGTGGAACCTGCAGCTAACAGCCATTCTGCTGCTCCCAGCAGCTCTTGTACCTTTACTGCTCCTCAGATCAAGTCTCACTCAGCTCATGCTCTGACCAGTTACACACAGGATTTAGGATTAATGGTCTGATGCCACCGTGTGGTGAAGTTCTGTACTTTCATTTTTCATTCGGGGTCTGTGTAATAACGCAACTTTAATGCTGAGCATATTTAGCACCAGCCTTTATTCTTAATGTTTTTACGAAAACTACGGTGAAAGATGGCAAGTCAGAAGTTTTATTTATTCATTCAAAAAGGAAGATGAATGCTTGCTTGCCACAGCCAACAAATACACTTCAATTAATTCAGAAAAAACCCTCAGATCTCAACCCAGGGCACACGAAACTAGAAAAAGACACACCTAGTAGACTGAAGGTGGCTATCAGAGGCTTCTATCTCCACTGTTGGTTTTTTTTAATAGAGAACAACAAACTGCAAAGAGCTAAGAACTATTCAAAAGACAGGGGAGTTTGGATTCTGGCTTCCAGAAGGCGACTTCCTCACGCTGAACAAAATCATTCCAGCCCAAGAACAGGTACATGGCAGTCCTGTACCACAGTGCCAGTCCCTGACCCAGCTCCCCTCTCTCCCAGCCACTCCCCAAAGGGATGGGTGTATCTGTTTTGTTCCCTTGAAGTGAACAAAAGTACATTGACTCATACTTAAATTTTCCTCCCAGTCACACTTCATAAACAAGTAGCTTTAAAAAAAAGAAACAGAACCAAAACAAAATGCAAAAAAAATCCACTCTGCTACATTCACTTGCTGTCACAAGTAAAATTAACCTGGCGATTAATTTGTCCTCCCATGTTTATATGTGAGGCTGGCACTGGCTCAGTTGAAACAGATCCAATTCTGAGCAGCAAACCAGAAATAAGGTGGAATTATCCGACAATTCAGTGTTGTAGCAGAACTATCAGAAATGGTTGTAACTTTTAAGAATTACTGCAGAGTTAGTGCGCTAATCCATAAAGGACTATTTGAAAGAATAAGCTAAAATATCTCACTGAAAGGAAGCAACAAGTATTCAAAAGTTTGAGCAAACAGTTACACTGACATTGCTGAACATTAATTTTCAAGACTGCAGCAGAACAGAGGCAGTCGGGGATTTTTCATGTTTATTTCTATGTCAAATAAAATAATCATGCGGAACAGATGGCACCAAGGTGGCTCAATTTCTTACATACAAAATCATAACTCAGTTTCTTGCTGTGTATTTTTTCCACCTGTTTTCCCATACACAGTCAGAAAAAGAAGGGCCTTTAACAATACTGCCTTTTATAGCAGATGTTCCAAATCTGCAGTTTGTCAGAATAGCTGGGGCAAAACATCCACAATCAACAAAGCCGGATTCCAATGTTTTCTGTCCAAAATTTCCCCTAATAAAGAGAAAATATTCACAAACAGCCAAGCTATTTGTAAGATTAAATCTCAACATAGATGGCTTTCAAAGAGGACTTTAGAAACATTAGCTAAAATAACAAGCTTAAGGCTGAGTTCTTTCTATCCATGTATTGAGAATGCTTGGGGCTGAGGGTGGAACAAACCCTTCTGGGCTTCAATTAGGGAACAGAACTAAATCTTGAGAAAAGAAAATTAAATTCCACTGACCTTTTTCCTGCTTCTTTTGTTCAAGTTTATTTTTCTTAGCTTGCAGTTTCTTCTCTTTTAACTTCTGGCTATAAAGCAAAGACAAGAAGACTCTTTCGCAAATCCAACACTGTAAAGCTTCTGCACATTCATACACTGATAAAGGATGTATTACAGACATTTTGGAAAAGCAGACTTCAGAAGAGAAGTTCATTTTAAATTTGGCCTCAACTGAAAATTCAGCAAGAGCAAACTTAAGACACATGATCAACAGAAACTTTTCTATGTTGTTTTTGTCTAATGGAATTGGGGTTTTTTCAAGTCTTTCATGACACTACTGCAACCAAAACTATATCCTATGCAATAATCTCCAAGGACACAGACGGAATAAAAATTAAACTGCCCCTACATTTTAGCTAGCGAGCCTAATAAACAAAAAGGGACAATGGTGTCAAAACCCAGACTGCTGGAACTGAACATAGGGAAAATAAATTAAGTCATCCCAGTAATTGAAAAAAATAACACAGTATGCTTTGACCTTTATCTTTGGCTGTACATCCTCAATATGCTGGGCCCTAGGAGTAATGTTCCAAGCGAGAGGGAATTTCAGTTCACACGACCCAGCTCTGTTTGCCCAGCAAAGGTAACCCAGCAGTCTAACTGCAGACACAGAGCAGAGCAATCTGGGATTCATGTTCCTCTCTTAACACCATAAACAAATTCTCTTGAAACAGAGAGCCAAGTACTGCGCCTGTTAGGTCAGGACAGAAGAGAAAAGCTGGAGAGGGAATTCAGAGGGGCTGCTACAGGGCAAAGCCACTTGGTACCTTCACCATTAGACTACAGAAGGGGGATGAGGAAGTGTTAGGAGTGTTGAGGCAGCATTTGCTGTTTTAACAGTTGCTCTCCGCCTCAGCCAGGCAAAAGGCAGCAGGCCAGATCTGACTTGCCGGCCATCTGTTGGACCACACTAAATTAAAGCAAGACGGCAACAGTGTTTGTGTTGTCCACTTTTGTGCTAATGTGCCAGTGAGTCACTACGCACAGGCCTTTCGGCAGCAGCTCTCAGCTACAAGATGTGAAGCCTTATTTCTCAAAGTGGCAAGAGAGAGGCTGCGCAGGGTCAGACCCCCTGAGGGACCTGAGCCACAAAACCCTGCTATTTCTGAAAAGTATGGTGGGCACAGATTGTGGAATTTAAATTATTGTATCGCTGCACTACAACGCCTGAGAGCATCAATCTTGTAACTATTTCACTTTATCTAAGTCTTAAGAGAAGGATGGATTTAATATTTTTTATTTTTTCCATCTAATTTACTGGACTTGACCTGCCAGACATTTCAATGAGGTAGGCAGAAGTGACTACTGATTTTAACAATACTGTACTCATCAGTGGCCTGTTCCATATTCCCAGGCTAACCTGGACTAGTCACACTGACGGTGTACAGGGGACAGCATCAGGCCATGCTCTGCTAGTCCAAACCCCTACATGCACCCATTACGCAGCACCCATTTTTGCACTTAAGCTGCTTGGTGTTAGCTGTTTCAGATATTTATTTAGGCCAGATGTACAAATAAACCTCTCCTGACATTGTTATAACAAATATGCAGTGAGGCGTGTTGCAGTCAACACCACAGCGTCAGCAAAAGCTGCTCAACCAGTCAAAAGTTATCCTGCTAGCAATGGCACAGAAAATAAACAGTGCTGGCAAATGCTGCCAAATTTACAGCTATCTTCAGAAACCAAACAATGACATTAACAAAACTAATTTCCACAGCCAGACTTCTCAGCTGCTAGATGCAGACACAGAATGACAGCAGTTAGCCAAAGCATGCAGATACAGATGAGGCACGGGGCACAAGGGTTTCCATGTCAAGCCTCCTGGGAACAATCTGCTCTTACCGCTTCCTTCTGCGTTTTGCTGTTTGTTCTTCTGCAATCATCTTATTCCTCTCCAGTTTCTTCTGGAATTCTTCATCTAGTCTTTGCTGTAATTGATCACATGTCATACTTTAGCCACAATCTAAATTAAAATACTTCTTTTCAAAGTCATGTCCTTTAAGGGAGAAGCCTTTTAGCAAAATACAGAAGGGAGCTTTGCCAGATTTTGTCTGGCTACATTTTTTTATACAAAAGCCATACTGGTAGGGATGACTTCTGTCTGTACAGACAACATTTTTAACCTGCAGTCTGAGCCAAACATCGACGCCTTTAGAGAGAGAAATCCTCACCAAAACAGATAAGTGAAGTTTGGCTCCTGCCATAAATAGTGTTTCAGTAAAAAACAAGAGAATAATTTGGGACACAAACATTAACGTACAGGTCAAAGAACGCATCTTGGCCAAGAGATTATAACAATAACGCACTCTGAAAGAGGTGGTATTCTACTCCAACAAAACATAAAAAAAGGTCCAGACTCTGTGCACAGGCACTTGCTTTGATCCTGTCTGTGCAAGACAGTGATATTAGGGACTTCTAGTTTTTAAAGCATTTCCAAACCAACCTGAGAACACACACATTCATGTGCATTCTTACTGCGTGTGAGGACCCCAGTGAACAAGGAAGACAGAGCACATTTGACACAAAGCACCAAAAGTTTCAATACTGACAGACACCACATACCATATATTTCTACATTTATCCTCTGATAAGGGGTGGTTCAGAACTGAATTATTCATACATGACTTTAAAAGAAGAAAAGATTTGCAATGAATATCAAATGGTCAGGGGGTGGGGATTACAAAGAGTCCTGCTGACCTTCTCAGCCATGGCATCCATGAAATCTTGCCTCTGGTACTCTCGCCGACGCAGATGCCGGTATACATGAAACTCCCCACTCCCAGCTCCAGCACTGGAACCTATAGAAAGAAGAGTTAATCTGCAAGAAAATAGCATACACATATACTAGATGCTCACAAATCACTACAGCTAGACGCTGAGGGACAGGACATGTGAAAGGGCACTGCAAGATGAAAATCTATTAGCAACGCACAGAGCGTGTCACCACTTTATATAAGCTCAAACAGCACGCCAAAGCGAGCTACCAAACCGTATGCTTATGGTCCACTGCAGTTTCTCTCCTAGAGAGAATGAAATCTTAGCTGGACATTGAGGCAGTTAAAAAAATCTAGAGATGAAATGCACACCCCATTCTCTTCTAGGCAGAGGTGAGCTAAAACATCCTACCAAGCTTGCTTCTCACTAATTTTCAGCATCTCATCCCAAAAATAAAGGTCAACAATAAGGTGATAAAGCCCACCATATTATACTTTCCCATGCACAACAGATACCACTGACAGTTTTTGACTGTTTCTTCATAAACGAAATCCCTATAGCTCTCTCTTCCTGGCATCAGTTCGCATGTTGAAGTCTCACAGGAGCTTTCACCATCACACTCCATCCTCTTCCTCTGTCTCCTGAGCCATTTCTCAAGGCAAAGCAGACAAATACGTGCCTCAAAGAAGACACCCGGTAATTAAAACACGGCAGCTGGGACCGCAATATGGGTGCTCTTGATACTAACAGAATCCCAACACGTCAAGTGCTTCCACAAAAACAAGACAGTGCAACTCAAGCACGCAGCAAAGTTACTTGAAAAAGACACGAGGGAACTAGAATAAGCAGAACAGTTTATTTAGAAGCATATAAAAGCTTTAGTCCAAGATCAATTATTCTGAAATAAGAACCAGTCAGCCTCTACAAAGGATCGTTAATAAGGATGAAAGTCCCAAAGAAAGACAGAACTTCTACATGTAGATACAATTTACACCACAACTATTGCATTTAATCCCCATAGGTAAAAGTGTAAGCAGAATACTTGGGCCAGGTTCCTCACACAGCTGCCAGCTCCCTGCCTGACCTTGTACAATCATGTCCACTGCACGCGTCTGCTTCTCACTGCCTGAGATTCAGACTCAAAGCACTCAAAAGAGGGACCTCTTAAGTTTCCAGAGCACTCTCAGATCCATGGAAAGGACAAATTTACTTATCATCATCTACTTGTCATCGCCAGAGCAGCAGCGTATTTCATTGCAGGCAGTCCACGTGCCACAGTGCCACAGACATTGTTCACTTTGCATCCTGACAACAAGCAGGAACGTGGAACCCAAGTACCAAAGAAAACTTGAAAAAGCAACTGTCAAAGCACATTTCATACCTCTTTTCTCCAGTAAAATGAGCAACAACAGAAAACTACCTCTGGCCTTTTCTATTAAATGCTTTTCTAAGTTTAATGTAGCTGACCCCACAGTTATCTGAAGAATAGTATTGTTACCCATCACATCTCTAACGAACTCCGGGGGAGGTCGTGGTGCCCATTCATTCAGTTTTTCAGGAATTGGTACAGTCTTTTCCTGCAAGAACAAACCAACCAGTCATCAGTACCTTCTAGGAGCAAAGTCTAAAATTTTAACACATTGTTGAAACATGGTGTGTCTGACAACAGCCTCTTTGATCAG
The DNA here is from genome assembly GCF_036013475.1 of Columba livia. Lineage (NCBI taxonomy): Eukaryota > Metazoa > Chordata > Aves > Columbiformes > Columbidae > Columba > Columba livia. The sequence goes on from NC_088621.1 coordinate 6,344,834, forward strand.
CTGACAGTAACTCCTTCACACATAGGGATCAGGAGCAGGCAGAAGATGACAATCACATTCAGACCTGCAGGTCAACAAACTCCAGGAGCACCAGGAGTGTTTGTGCTTCTTTTCAGTATGGAAACTAGAAAGAAGTCAGCACCGCCACGCACTCGCAGAAATCGAGTATGCTTCCACTACCCTTGGTCTAGGAAGCGATTAAAGGGATTTGTGCACCTCCCATTCCAGATCTCAGAGGACAGGGAAGGGAGAACACATGGTACAAGGTCAGAGGAAGAACACGTGTGGCCATGTCTCAGCCTCCTCCAGCACACACAGAGGGTGGGTAAGAGTCGGAAAACGCCTCCTCCTCAGGGCAAGGATCAGAACACCCGGTTATAGGAACCAGGGCCAAGCTCCCCGCATTAAAAGCAGTGGGCAGAGCACTGAGGGGCCAGGCCCCCCCGGCTCCCCAGAGAAGGGTTTGTCCCTTCAGAGCACCCCAGGAAAGGCTCTCACAGACCCGGGGACGAGGCGGTGATGGGGTCGGTCCCTCTCCCCTCACAGACCCGGGCAAGGAGGAGCTGAGGGTCGTCCCTCCCTCCTTACAGAACCCCGGGCTATCGGCCTCCCTCCCCTCATAGCCCCCAGTGTGTGAGGAAGCGGGGGTCGGTCCCTCTCCCCTCACAGACCCCGCAGGGGTGGGGGTCTCACTCTCCCCTCAAGACCCCGCGGGCAGGAGCACAGGCCCAGCAGGTGCCCTCACCGGGTTCCTCATGAGCCGCTCAAGGCGCAGTCGCTGCTCCTCGGCGGCGCTGCGGGGGATGACGAGCGGCTGCGGCTCCTTACGGGGCCGGGGCGGCCGCGGGGCCGAGGGCGCCGCCATGTTCCAGCCGCCGCCGCGCCCCGCCTCGCTCTGACGTCACGGCGCGCGACGCGACTAGGCCATGTCATGGCGGCGGCTGCGGCCTGGGGGAGTGAGGGGAGAAGGGACCCCCCCGCGGGCCCTGAGTGCTGCGAATTGAAGGTGGTTCCTGTGTCACGTCTCCCAGGGCCCAGTTGCACCTTGGGGGCGCGTCCCCCCGAAGCTGGAATATTGTGTCCAGTTCTGGGCGCCTCAGTTCCAGCAGGACAGGGAACTGCTGGAGAGAGTCCAGTGCAGGGCAACAAAAATGCTGAAGGGAGTGGAGCATCTCCCGTGTGAGGAAAGGCTGAGGGAGCTGGGGCTCTGGAGCTGGACAAGAGGAGACTGAGGGGCGACCTCATTAATTTTTATAAATGTGTAAAGGGTGAGTGTCAGGAGGATGGAGCCAGGCTCTTCTCGGTGACAACCAATAAGGGGCAGTGGGTGCAAACTGAAACACAGGAGGTTCCGTTTAAATTTGAGAAGAAACTTGTTCCTGGTGAGAGTGGCAGAGCCTGGCCCAGGCTGCCCAGGGAGGTTGTGGAGTCTCCTTCTGTGCAGACATTCCAACCCGCCTGGACACCTTCCTGTGTAACCTCATCTGGGTGTTCCTGCTCCATGGGGGGATTGCACTGGATGAGCTTTTGAGATCCCTTCCAACCCCTGACATGCCGTGATTCTGTGAAGCTGCGTTTACCGGAGCTCTGAGTTCCCCTGTGTCCCCCTGCATGTTCTCCAGGCTGCAGTGAGCATGGCCTGTCTCGTGCAGGGACCATTAGCAAAGCAGCTCCAGCACATCACGGAATCACAGACTGGTTGGGGTTGAAGGGACCTCTGGAGATCATCCAGTCCAACCCACCTGCTCACGCAGAGTCACGAGAGCAGATCACACAGGATCACATCCAGGTGGGTTTTTTCCAGCTGAACAGCCACAGCTCTCTCAGTCTCTCCTCATAAGAAAGATGCTCCAGATCCCTCAGTGTTTTTGTTTCTGCTGGCCTCCCTCTAGCAATTCCTTGTCCTTAAACTGGGGAGCCCAGAGCTGGACACAGAACTCCAGATGGGGCCTCACCAGGGCAGAGTAGCCGCCCTCTGCCCAGGCTCTGGGCTCAGCACCTGACCACAGAGCCCCGAGAAGGGTGAAAATTCAGTGCATTTCACACCAGCACCCTTGGTCCTGACAAATCCCTTCCTCGTGACTGTGTAAGTGATACGGGACTTCCTAGTGCCTTCCCGGCAGGCTGCCTGCGCCATCTGTTCGTGTCACTTTGGTAATTAACCAGCGCTGCCCGCAGGCTTTGTGCACTGACGGTGATGAACGGCGGTGCGATTCCCCATGGCTCGGCCTTGCTGGGCGCCGGGGAAGGCGGGCAGGTAGCTGGGGGGGACATGCTGCACCATTTGCATTTGTATTCACATCTGGGCTTTGCAGAACAGCGCCTGGACCAGCTGGGGGCTTGTACACTTGGACCCACACTTGTCTGATGAGGACGGAGGAATCATAGAATAGAATTGTAAGGAATGTTTAATGAAGGGATGTTGTTTTTACAAAACTGAGGACCTGGTGCCTGACCCCAGCATGGGGGAAGGACTGAGAGACATCAGACTATGAATCCTTAATGTAAACCAAAGTCTCTTTAAACTGATTCCAGAATGCATACTGATATCTGTATTAAAAAAAAATCCATCTAGTGGGAAGATAAGCCAAAGAGCCAGGAATCCATAATCTAAATAGATCGATAAGGGGAAGGGGCTTGTTAGAATTAGACGAATGAAATATGTAAACATTGGGTAGTCTCTAAACCCTGCAGTACCAACCAATGGGGAGCAGGGGAGGGAAATTGCAGCCGAGACTGGGGGTGGAAATAAGCCAGGGCTTTTTCTATTCTGTGTGCCTACCTTCAGGTAGAACACCTGATCTTGCAAAATCATTATTAAAACATGCTTTGCTAAGAGATCCTGCCTGGGCCCATTTTATTTGCAAGGTAGTTGTTTCCTACAGAATACTAGAAGGATTTTGGTTGGAAGAGACCCTCAGGACCATCGAGTCCAACCATAACCTAATTCTAGCACTAAACCATGTCCTTAAGAACCTTGTCCGAATGCCTTTTAAATACCTCAAAGGAAGGTGTGTGCGGGGCAGAGGAGCCGGAGCTGGCTGCGATACAGGCGTCCTCTGCATGCCAAATTTCTCGTCAAGCTGCCGTGGCCCTACAGAAATGGCATGGCATGTGCTCAGGCCCTGTGTGCGTCAGAGAATTAGTCGGTAAAGGTCAGCTGCAATGGAAGAGGGGCGTAAGCCTTTGTGTAGTTTATGGAGATAAGCTGAAGCGGTGAAATCAGGCTCCAGGTTTCAGACAGCTTCGTGCTGTGCATGCGGAGAGGGTGACAGAAAAAGGAGTGGAAAGGTTGGGAATGGCTCCTTCTGAGATTCGTGGGTCATTTGTATGACCTGAATTTATTAAGCCCCCATGCTCTTCCCCCTCCTGCAAAGAAAATCAGAGCTGATCCTCAGGTTCAGCCTTATGTTTACAAAAGACTTTTCAACCTCTGCTGAGGTTGCTATGGAAATTGCACTAGTTTATGCCTCGTGTTTGTCTTACCAACCTGATTTGTAAAAGAATGGTGTGAATTCAGTGTTGGCTGAGTTCCCAGCTGGCCGCTTTGCCCTGGAAGGCATCCTCGCAGTCACAGCCTGGCTGGAGTGATGCAGACAGCTTCCCCTGCGCTGCCTGCCAGCTCATGAGCTCCTGTGCCCGCGGTTCTCCCAGCCCTGGGTCCTCTTCAGCCCACCTGAGACCTGCGAGGAGCGGCTGAGCAGCTCGATTCTCTTGCCCAAAGTGTGATATGTGCCAGTGACAACTCCCAGCCCCGGAAAACAGCAGGGGGGTGCCTGTCATCCCGCAGAGCTGTGCAAACAGCGTGGAGAGAGCGACCTGGGAGCACCTCACTCTCAAACTACACGTCTAGGGAATCAGTGCATGTTCTTGATGTATTAAGCGCATGTTACTTTTAAAATGTATCTGGGGAGAGGGGACAAGACTATTACCTGGCTCATGCAAAAATAGCAATTATTTCATCATGCTATTAAGAAAATACAAAGCCCACAAAATCGGGGTGCTGGTCTGGGATCTGGGCAGGACTGGGCTAACTGGGGATGGGGGTTTTGCATCGGAACATGGAAGCATTTTCACAGTTCACATATAATTCAACTCCCTGAGCTGTATCAAAGCAGCATGGGCATTCCGAGGAGTTCTCCTGCCCAAAGGATCCTTCTGGAAGCACCGTGAGCCTTGGCTGAGACAGAACCTGCATGTCAGGCAGGCAGGAGAAGCCGTGAACGGCTCAAACACCCACGTGAAACGTGGGAGGCTGCACTGCCGAAATCCCTTCCCATTTTTGCCCTCTTCACAGTAGCTGCTCAGCACTGGCATCCCCACAGACCCATCCTGCCCTGTCCCTGGGCAGAGGGTGTTGCTGGCACAAAATCCAGCCCAGATGGGGCTGCTTTCCCCTCATTTCACAATTGGATCTCAGCGTCTGATGCAAAGGGCTGTTGTGCCCTGCCCATGCCCTCCCAGGAACCCTGTGAAAGAAAAACGCATTTTTCCTGCATGACTAATGCCATAATTAGTCAATTTGCTAATATGCCGAGGTGTGAAGGGCTTACGGTGAGGCAGGAGGAGCAGCTGTCCCGCAGGCACAGCCTGCGCTGCCTGCCTTGCGGGTGAGAAAGGAGGAGGCTGTCACCTCCCCAGCTGCCCAGCTCCTGATGGATGAGCTCTCCAGGACTGGTTAAGGGGCTCTGGAGACTTTTGGGGAGGGAATGTTTTTTGTGAGCAGATCACGACACAACCGTGGCCTGATTAGAGCTGAGCAGCTCCTTCCACCCCCCCAAAAAGCCATGTGTTGGCTGTGTCTGGAAGCCGTGTCTGTCACACTGCTTAGCTGTGACAGCACAGTCTGGGACAACGTACGCTCACGGGGGATCCTCGGCAGAAAAGAGCACACAGGGAAGACACACAAGGGCGGAGTGTGAGGTGCTGCCTCCCGGGAGAGACGCGGGCACAGGAGGGGGAACGACACGCACTGGGAAGGTGGCTGCGAGGAGATGCTTGCACAGGCCTTTGCAAGGGAGATGCATCTTCACTCCCATCTGCGCTGCTTCGGGGATGGAGGCGTTCAGACTTGCACCAGTGACAAACCAGACAAAGAAAATAACAGACTGGGAGAGGAAACCTTGCCCCATCCAGCCTGGACCTGTCTTCCACCTTCCTCTGTTCAATAGTGAGAAAAAAACACCTCTCTCCTCCATCCTCAGTGCACCCAGAGCCCAGCTCCAAGAGTCACGAGATAGCAACAAGCTCTACACACATACAAATGACAGCATGCTCTCTTTCCCTCTTTAAGTCGCAGATCCAGCAAAGCCTGAAGTTCACACTCATATGCTGTCCTTTTTGAAAGTGATTTTATTTTAAAACTGGAACTCGAGTTCTCCATTTGTTTAACAAGTCCCTTTTTTTTTCTTTTTTTAAATAAAATTAATTTATTCTACGGAACAGTAAACTCTTCCAGACTCTTCCCTATTTACAAATTAACATTTTTGCTTGCAGATCATTGCTTCCCCCCTCCTTTTCCTATCTTGTGACGCAGAAGGCGACAAACCAGCCAACATTTTACGGTCCGTAAGGCAGTGCTGCCATCCCCAACCCCCTGTCCCATTGGGACCTTAGTGAAGAACACGAGTGACAATGTCTGTGCCGCATCTAGATGTCCTCCCTCATTCACGGTGAGGGTGAAGGGAGCAGGTCCATGTTAAATCCATCAACTAAAAGCATCTGGCCTCTCCAGGCTGCTCTGAGCTGGGTTTTAGCTGTGCTGAGGAAGGAGAAATATCAACCCCAAGCAAACTGCTCCCACTGACCTCTGAAGGGCCACACCTGTGGGGAGAAGGTGGCATTTGCTGCAGGAATGAGATCTACCAGCCTTCATCTCATGGGCCAGACAGGCAGCTCTCACATGGCAGGAGGAGGCAAGGAGCCTTGGGGACACCTGCCCTCTTGAAGGGGGAGAGACAAGTGACTCCAGCGCTGGGGACATGCTTTGCTAGCTCAGGAAAGAAGGCACCAAAAAAAAAAATATATAAATTACACAACTCAAAAATCCAGGCAAATTCATGGGGTTTTGAGCTACACTGTGGCTTGGCTCCTACCTCTCTCTGCACTAAGTGGTAACTTCTAACTGGGTATGGTGGGGTCTGCTCTACCTGGAGACCCACCCAGCCACTTGCAAGCCACCTCGCTCAGGTCCTGCCAACGCTGTCACCCAGGACTGGTGACACACAAGGAATCCTGGTAACAGCAAAGACAAGCTGTGTGAGGCAAACCAAGAGGAACTTGTGAGCAAAGATGCTCTTTGGGAGGGTCTCCCGCCTCACATGAGGCACACAGTCCCAGTGAGCAGCCTGGCCTGTAAAACCACCCTAAGGGCTTCAGTGACTGTAGGAAAAGCATTGTGCACAGCAGGTTTCTGCTCTCACTGCTGTCAGGGTGAGCTCTTTCTGCTACAGATGCATGTGGCTGCACTGGTCTATCAGAAAGCCACCAACAAGTGGTGACCGTGGCAGCGCCTGGTCCCTCCTGGCAGCAGTGCCACTACAGCCACTGCTGCAGGGTTTTACATCTGCCAGGAGGGACCTGGGCCAACAGCGAGGCCAACCCTTCAGCTTGGCCTCTCTGTTTTGGCTGCCTGTTCACCCACCTGACAGCAGCCACATTCCTTTTGCTCTTCCTGGGCTTTTTTATTTCTCTAAAATAAGAAAAAAATAATCTTCAACAGCATCTACTGAAGACATGTAGTGTTTTCGCTCCTGGGAGCCCTGGCCACTGCGTGACCCCGCTGAGAACATCCCAAAGGACTAGCAAGGGATGCAAAGTGGCAGTGTTGTCATAGTTTTCAAGGTTTGCCTTGAGCAACAGAAAATATTGCCTAGCTGCAGTAGAGAGAAGACTGAAGGCTGAGCTGATGACCTTGTGGATAGCTTAGGTTTAGAAAAAACAAGGAAAGAGGGAGGAAAAAAGCAGTTATTCAAGGACTTGACATTGGTAAAGCAAGGAGAGAAAGGACAAAGGAACAGAAACGTCAGGAGAGCAGGAAAAACCTTCCTCGAATGCAATTCTTTAAGCTTTGGAAAAAAACCTTCTCCTGGCAGAGGGTGGGAAATGTGTGCCCCAGAGGGAGCCTGAAAGCCGGCCGGGATAAACCCTCACGCCTCTGCAGCAACATCCTCTTGGGCACACGGATCTGTGTGTGCAAGAAAAGCCTCTGCGTGGGGATCTGCCATTTCCTTCATCATCCCAAAACACCAGAACCCCTGGGCAGCTGTTTTGCAGGGCGGTGGTGCCAGAAGGGACATCGGCCATGCTGGGTCTCACTGCAGAGGGGATGTGCCAAGGTGCTTTGGCCGGAGGAAGGAGCCCACCACAGCTTCATGCTGCCATGCCAGGAGGGGCATCCAGCTCAGCCCCCAGAGAGCTCTTGGTCCGGAGGGAAAGGGAAGAGGCTGCAAGTTCCAAAATGGCACTGATGCTTTCAGCCTCCCAAAGCCCCAGCGCTGCCCCAACCTCAGGGCTGGTGCCAGGTACAGCCAGGACATCGTCCGCTGCTCACACGGCTCCCAAAAGTGGCAGGGAGCAGGAGGAACATCCTAGCTGGGTTGCTGGTGGTGGCAGGGGAGCAGGCAGGCTGGTGCAGCGGTGAGGGGCACGGGTGCCCCGCATCCCCTTGCCATCCAGCCCCCAGGCACAGGGGGCTCAGTAGAAGGAATATTGGTTTTCCACCGCCCGGGTCCGGCTCCGGGCGCCGTCAGCCTCGTGGTAGTCCTCAGCACTGGTGGCAGGGGGCTCCGGCCGGCGCTCGGTGCTACCGCTGCGGCTCCGCGGGCCCAGGGCACCCTCCAGGCGGTGGTAGGGTGCGGGGACAGTGACAGCAGGGGCCACGGCCGCCCCCTCGGTGGGCGGGGGGGCTGGTGGGCCAGCAGGTGCTGTGTTGCAGAAGTAGTGTGGAGGCGGCAGGTCGACCCGGCAGCCTGGTGGCTGTGGCACGAGGGCTGGTGGGGGGCTGGCATCTGTAAAGGAGACAGGAGTGTGACCCCTCCAATGTTGCCTTGGGGTTCAGACACCCCTTTCCCTCACCAGCACCTTCCCATGCCCACCCTCTCCATCCTTGACCATGTCCCTCCCCAACCCTCATTGCCCATGCTCTCCTGGCACAGCAGGACACTCCAAGCACCACAGACCCTACTTTAGTGGGTGGGTTGGACTAGATGATCTCCAGAGGTCCCTTCCAACCCCAACCATTCTGTGATTCTGTGACCGACCCATCTGCTCCTCTCCTGCCTGAGTCAGGGGACTGACACCCCCAAGCCAGGGACATGCAGGTCACCCTGGCACAGCCCTGCTGCTGCGTGGTCCTCCCTGCCCACCTTCAACAGGACATCACCCACCTTGGTGCACCTCCAGAGCCAGGCACACCAGCACAGCTTTAGAGAGGGGGTCGGTGGGGGAATCCCGGGGATTAGACCCTTTTAGGTCTGTGCCAGGTCCCAGCCCAACCACCAACCCAACACTCCACACACAGCTGTGTCCCTACCGGGCAACGGGCTCTGGGCCACCACGTAGCTGCGGAGGGTGATGTCGGCCGCGCCGCCCGACTCGAGAGGGATGGGGTGCGTGTGGAAGTGGCGCAGCATGTCGAAGATGGTCTGGAACCAGAGGTGCTGGACGTGGCATTGCCCGCTCTCGTTCAGCGACAGGCGGAGGTGCTGTAAGGGCAGGGGAGCAGGTTAGCTGGGGATGGCACGGGTGAGATTCACTCTTGTGATCAGCAGGAAGACCCACTTCTATCAGCCAAAGGAGGTCTGCTCATAGTGTAGGACTCTTATTTTTTTCCCTGCTTGGCTGGGAAGGTCTGCTGTTGCAGGAGGTTTCCTGCAAAACCCCACTTGCTGCAGCCCTGGGAGAAGTTTGTCCCCTCTCCCGGTGACAAGCGCCATTCAGAAGCAGCCAGAGAAGGCTGGCTGGGGACAGCAGGTCTGATCCTGGTGACAGACAGCCTAGGGAAGCCCACAGCCCAACTGCACTGCTTCTCGCAGGACTGGTGATAAGATCGGGCAGTTACTCCTCAACCCCTCCATTGTGTGTGCCCTCTGGTAGAAAAGCGACCCAGCAGAAAACTGTGCGTGGGTTGTTTCTTTCACAGTGCATCTGTATGCCAGGACACGGAATGGCAACAATAGCTCAGGGGATGATGTGCCAGGCTGCACTGGGATCCTGTAGGGTATTTCACCTGATGCCTGTGTCACAGGCACTGACCCCACTGGGAAAGGGCTTTTGGGGCTGGGCAGGGTGCAGAGGAGGGACAAGGATCCTGAGGGATATCCTGCCAGGGTGCAGCTCCCCGCAGAGCTGCTGTGTTTGGGGTAACCCACTTGCCCAGTGGGAAGGACCCCAGGGTGCTGGGCAGGGCTGCCACTAATATTCATGGAGAAGCAAGGGACACCCACCTTTGCTTTCCCCTGGAAGTTGAAGGTCAGCACGTACTCCCCAGGCCGTGTTTCGCTCTGCCGAATGACGAACAAGCCGTGGCTGCGGGCACCCCCGAAAAGCACCAGCTGTGCCGCCTTGATCCGCGAGAGAGTCCCGTGGAACCAGGGAAAGTCGGAGAGGTTAATCTCTGCCTCTGCCTCGCTGTCCTCCCCTGGCCGCAGGAACAACAGGTTTTTAGGGAGCACCCGGACATCGTCCTCTCCCTCCCCTTTCTCCTCTCCCTCCGTGCACCCCTGGGGCCGCATCCTGCATCCCGGTACCTGCGAGATGCCCGCCGGTGGCGGGGGAGGTCTCCAGTGTCTGCAGAAAACTCTCCAGCGGGACGTGGGTGAGGAGCTCCCCCAGGGAGTCCCTGCCCCGGCTGTGTGGCACAGGGATGGTGGTGGCAGTGGTGGCGTGAGTGCTGGGCAGGGCGCATCTGTCCGGTGGCCTGGGCACATCTGCGAGGGAATTTGCAGAGGGATGAGCTCTTGGCTCAGCATTGCAAACTGTCACCAGGGGCTTGTCCTGCTCCAAAGGTCACTGTGCTGGAGCACCCTCAGCCCTTGGAGACATCTCAGGGCTCAGTTACAGCTCTGGCCCTTGCAGCCTGCACTGAGCTTCCCTCCCCTGCTGCAACTGGGGTGGGGGACATGGATGTGTCTTGGTTGGACACGGAAACAGGGTGGGGCTGTGCAGGTTCCACAGGCTGCTCGCTGGGACCCAGAGACCCCAGTGCCTGCAGACAGGGACTAGATTTTCAACACATACCAGAATCTACAGGGGCAATGCTGATGTCTTAAATGGCATGGGCCACCTCCCCAGGGTGGGGGTTAGCATGAAGAAGAGAAAGGCAATCAACAGAAGATACATCCCCACAGCACCTGCTTCAGGCTCCTTCACTTGATGCCTAGCAGGATCTGGCCGCCTCCAAACCAGAACCGGCACCCAGAGACACCCACTCTCCCCGGGGGTGTTTCCCCCAGATGTAGATCCTCACCATCGGCCAGGAACTCGCAGCTGCAGGAGGACACCCTGCCCGGCAGACAGGCTCCCTGCGCGCAGGACGCCAGCTCGATGTCGTCCCCGCTGTCCCTGGGGGCAGAGCACAGAGCAGACGGTCAGGCACCGGCTGCCAGGCTGCACACACAGCACCGCCGCTCACAGGCACCCGACGGGACACTTGACCGAATGAAATTCCAGCTGTGATCTGGGAGCACATCCTGTTGCTCCTCATGTTCTCCTGGCCAGGTTGCCAGTGACAGAGGCACCCACAGCATTGAGAGGCAGAGTGGCCAGCAAAACAATGTGGCTTTTTGGAGGTGAGAAGCTGTTGTGGGAGGAATTAAACCCCTGAAAGCCGTGGGAGGAGTTAAACCCCTGAAAGCTCTCACTACATGTGCTACACCAGCTGGTCCTAGCTGCTGTACTTTGCTGCAACCTTGTTGGTTTGGCTGGAGATCTCGTACCTTGACTTTCAGCACTTCGCTTTGCAAGACGTATGTAGATACACACGTTCCTACCCACAACGTACACCCAAGGGCACTTTCGCTTTCACTTTCCGCAAAGGGAATTACCAACCCACAGGAATTACGTCCCCAAAAGACACCAAAACCCAAAGCTGGGATGCCCAGAGCAAGAAGGAGCAAAGCAAGGAGGAGCTGCAGCAATGCAGCCCCCGTAGAGAGCATCCCCCCTGCCCAACCCCTGCACCTCAGCACCCTCTTGCACAAGCCCCTGACTTGGTCCACACCCTATTTTTTATCCAGTGCTGCCTGTGGCACTCGGCTCCTCTTGCTCAACAGCAGCCACGTGGGCGCAGGCAGCGAGGAAGCGGCTGCGTTAGTGGTAACAACTCACGAGGGAGCTGCTGAATTATTTAGTGGCCAGTAAGTGAATCAGCCACTGGGAGTCATTCAGCTGCAGCCGCTTACAAACAATAAGGGAGGAAGGAAACCAAACCAACGGTGCTTCGCAGAAAAGCCGTTGACGGGCGCTCGCGCGGCAGCTCCGGCGTGCAGCCCTTGGCAAAAGCATCAGGAGCTGATTGAAAATTCGTTCTTGGCACCGAGCTTGTGTGTCGGTGTATTAAACAGCTCATTATTATTTGCTCTGGAGTTCATTATTATTTGCTTTACAGTCACGTCTGGAGGCCAAAGCAGGACTGCGCTGGGTGCTAAGCAAACATGGAAGGCGGGGAGGCTGCTGGTGGCAGAGCGAGGGGCTGGCGGCAGCTTCTGCAGCGGCTCGAGGCGAGAACGGCTGTGGTGCTGGGCCCCGGCTGGAAAACTGGCACCAAATATGCTCCGAGAGAAAAAGAGACGCGTTTCCCAGCCTCGCCTCCATCAGCAACCCAGCCTCAGCATTGCTCCTTGAATTATGTATTTCAAAAGGCAGCAAAAGGAGCTGAAGGGGCACAGATCTGGAGTCCATTAGTGCATCCCTCCTGTGAGATGCAGCCTCCTCCATGACCAACCCTGCAGCACCCGAACTGCATCTTTTGGCAGAAGGAGGTAAAGGCAGCCCAGAGGCAGCTGGGGCCTCTCTGAGCCCCTGTTCCAGGTTTGCTCAAGGTTTTCACCTCTGGAAGGTTGGACACCTCATTTTTCCAAAATTTGTGCCAAGGCAGGCAGTGCCAGGGTTTCCCTAGAGCCCGGGCAGCACCTGGGCTGATCCTGCTCCCCAGGACCGGGGCTGAGCCAGCACCAAGCACACAAACCTCCCTACAGCATAACCCAATGCACGGGCTGATGAAAATGCAGGTGAGAAGTGGCAGCAGAGCTGTTGTGACTCCAATGACACCATTAATACCACAGCGATAAAAACATAAATAAATCCATTTCGGTAGCAAATGTTAAATACACCAGGAATACTGTACTGGAAAAAAGCATAGAAAATAGCTCAAATATAGTATAAAAGCTTCAGAGGGTGGGTGTTAGGAGCCTTCTGTGTTTAGAGCTGCATTCCCAGGTCACCTGCCTCTGCTTGGCCGAGGTGACACGCAGCAGGACAGGGTGAGCAAGCGGCCGGCACCATGCGAGGCTGCACCTCGGACACACACAGGCTGCTAACTTTGCGTCTAGACTTCTGCTGACACGAGTCAGGGACTTTTTGTAATACCCCAAACAGCAAAAATTGCATCAGGGATAATAATAACCCGTGCTTGGTGGCAAGGACACCACAGCGGTGACAAGCCCAGCCCCCGCACAGCACCCTCCTCTCCAGCGAGCCTTACCCGGGGTCGATGCAGTCCTGGATATCGGCCACCCAGGAGTGCTTCTGCAGGGAGTCGATGGTCTCCAGGATGTACTCGGCCCCGTTCTCCACCTGTGGGCAATGTGGGACAGTGTCAGGCTGTGGCAGAGGTCCCACCTCCCCCCTGTGGCACAGCACCCCTGTAACTCAGCCAGACCCCTGCATTCACCTGCTGCTATTAAATAGCACCTCCATTGAACAGGGGGAAGTAAATTCCCCCTCCCATCCCAGCAAAACAATGCCAGGAGGTCACCCGGATAGATGAAGAGACCCTCCAGATCATCAAGTCCAACCATTAACCCAACCCTGGCACTAACCCATGTCCCTGAGAACCTCATCTCTGCATCTTTTAAACCCCTCCAGAGATGGTGACTCCCCCACTGCCCTGGGCAGCCTGTTCCAACGCCCGACAATCCTTTCCGGGAAGAAATTTTTCCTAATATCCAATCTGAACCTTCCCTGGTGCCATTTCCTTTCATCCTGTCAATTGCTACTTTGCTTTGAGGTGCCTGAGGGTGAACCCTGACCAAAGCTGGGGCTTGGAGGAAAACCCCCACCCCACTGTTATCAGCAAATGCATCACAAGGGTTTTTACAGCCCCCATGGAAAAACCACACCTGGCCGGCAGCATCAGGGGTGTGTGGCACCACGCACCAGCACAGACAGCATCCCACACCTCTGGGGTGCCTCAGTGTCCCCAAAAAAGCAGCTCTGCACAGGCAAAGCAGAAGCCATGCGGCCCTCTCACTGCCCCAAAATCCTGCCAGACCCCCAAGCCCAGGAGGTTAAAGCTTCTCCTCTGTTATCTTTTCTGCCTGCTGGGCCATGAGGCATCTGATTTCTGATTGCAATGGGGTGGGAGAGAAGCCTACTTTAACAAGGAAAAAAAAAATTAAATTAAAATCACGGTGCAAAAGAGCCTCCAAAACTCCAAGCCCAAAGGAGCTGCGTTTTTCTGGGGCCAGGGAGGACCCAGACGCCCCACATCAGTGGGTCTGGGGAGCCACACGATGCTGCGTGCCTCTGGCAGGTTTCCCCGCATCCCTCCCAGACCCCTTATACATCATGTTCCCGAGCTGGTGAGGCAGCCCTGACACCAGGAGGGTATCACATTGCCAGCACAGACAACCTTCTGGCAAATTAAATTAATCACAAACAACTGAATCACTGTCCTGAAAATAAGCAGGGCGTGCAGCGGTGCCCAGCGCCTGGGGCCGAGCAGCGATCTTCTCCCCTGCCACAGCCCAGGGCTGTGCACAGACCAACCTGCCCCAAGCAGAGGTGGACATGAGCAGCGAAGACCCCGCGCCCTGTTTTGTTTAACCAGAGCAAAAGAGCGTCTCTGGCTTTCTGAGGGCAATGCATGAAGCTGCCACGGGAGACGGGGCTGCCCTCTCATGCAGAGCATGACAGCAAGCAAAGCACGTGCAGGGCTTGGGTATTTTGCAAGTGCCTGCTTGTGCAATGGAAAAAAGAAAAAACAAAAGCATTTGCCTGGTGTCTGATTGTGCTGGGCACACGCTGCCTGCTAATTTTTAGCCAATTTGGCAGAAACTATTCCACTGTGGCCCTCCTGAACACAGCAGGGGCTTTTCCACTCATCGTAACCTGCTAGAGAGCATGTGAAAGTTGAGATCGGGCTCAACATCAATGTTGTGTGTGGGAAGGCAGTGGGGAAACCACGGCACCCAGCTGCCTTTCTTACCCCTCTAGTCTGTACCCTGACATTGAGGGGTGCTTTGCCCCCTCTGCGAGTCCAGCCAGCAAAGGGGGAACACAAAAGAGCAGCAAGGAGGTGTCCCAGCAAGAAGGGCCGGGGCAGAAAATGAGCTACAAACAATAAAGGATGTTGGGAAGAGGGGAAAAGCATCCTGTGCCAACTGTGAGGGGAGAGTAAAGGCTGGTGGAGCGTCAGGAGAGGGACAGCAGGGGACACGGAGCAAGCCGATGCTCTGCAGTCACTGCCTCGGTCACTCCGAGGATCGATTGCACTCGATTAACCCCACGGCAGGGCACGCACCCTGGCCAGAACGGGGCAGGAGCAGGAGGGAACCTGGTCAAACAGGCTTTTTCAGACCAGCAGGGTCTGGAGCATTCCCTGGGGTAAGTAGAGAAAGGGCTGAAGCAGTTGTAGAGCCATTAGTGGTGGGAGCAGAGAGAGCACGTCTGGCTCCAGAATATGGGAGGATGACAAGCCCCGAGCCCTCCTCCAGCAACCAGGGAAACCAACCCTCCACAGGCACCAAGGAAACACCCCAAAGCTGAAACACCCCAGCAGGGATCTGCCATGACCAAACCCTGTCAAACCCATCTGCTTGTGCTCCTGACAGCCCCAGGGACAGGGAGAAGCAGTGTCACATCCTTGGCATTGGCCACGCTTCAGACACTGATGTGACACCCCTGCAAGCAGGGTAGCAAGACAAGGTTGAGATGAGACTTGTAAGGGAATCTAGGAAACACAATCAGAAGTGGCTGATGAACCATATTCCAAGAGCAGTTATTGATGGTTAATGGGTTATTGATGGCTAACGATCAAAGCTGAGGGATGCGCTCAGAAGCTCCTTCACATCAAGGACTCTCTCTGTGCAAGATGTTCTTCAGTAACGATCAGGACAAAAGTAAAAAGATGCCTAATCAATTCATGGATGACACCACGTTGCAAGCGTGTTGGAGGATGAGGCGAGAATTCAAATGAACTTGTCGAAGCTGAGAAATGCTCTGTGGAAGAACAAGCCCACGCCAGCTCAAGGACACGGGCGAGCTCTGGGCTCACACTGATCACTGTGGGTGTCTGGGCTGGGGAACTGTGACTCTGGAGCAGTTCTGCAAAAAGCATCAAGGGGTTACACCAGCCCACAAGCTGCGTAGGAGTCAACACCATCATCAGGTACAAAGAAAGCAACTGGATCAACTTGGGCTGGGTAAAGAGGAAGAAGAAAGGAGAAGCAATCAAAGGAGAAGCAATCCTTCCCAGGCCTCCTGGCCATGGCACGACATTCGCTTCAGGACACATTCTCTCCAGTGCCTGCAAGGAAAGTGGGAAGGACCTTGTGCTGGTCAGTCTGGAGAGAAGATGACTTACAAGGTTGGTCTTTGAGGCACGAAAGACAACAGCTGAATTATCCTCCATGTCCAAGGTGGACAATGGCCACAGCAGAGGCTGAACAGCAAGAAGCCCTTGGGGCAGGAGCCATGTCCTGGGGGAGGCTGCCAGAAGAAGGTGTGGGACCGTTACAAGGAGCTGGGTTTGGCGGAGAGTACAGCCGTTTCCATCGCCTTGTATCAATTAAACGGCCACCCGTGCCACAAACCCGAGGCAGTGACAGTCACAAAACCACAGGCAGCTGCACCAAAGAACATTTTCCCCTTACAGGTTGTCTCTGGACAATAATTTAACCCATCTCCTGGTGACACAGAGAAGCAAAACCCCATGGCAAAAGCCAGGTAAACAGCTTGATCCTAAAATACTCAGGCACCAGGCGGAGATTGCATCATTTTAGGGGGGCAGCACAACCCACAGAGAAGAAGCGGGGATCCCATGGGAAGCATTAGTGCTGTTGGCATCTCAGCCCCGAAAACCAAGGCAACGATCCCCTTGAGGACCGAGTATCTCAGCGGTGGGGGCTGGATGCAGGTGTGGATGGGTGCCAATTGGGAAACACACCACTGCCACCCTGCCCTCACCTTTAGGACGAAGGTGTTGTCTTTGTCTGGCATCTCCAAGGGCATGGTGGTGCGGACCTCGATGATGGCTGACAGTGGGATGCTCACCTTGGGCTTGGAAGCCTGGCAAAAGAAAAAAATATATTAAAAGAAAACAATAAATTAAAAAAAGCCACTCAACCAAATGAAACTCTCTCTGGGGACAACATAGCGTGGCTCTCAGAGAGGCGAGATCGCGCAGTTATTACAGAGGGGAGAGAAAAAAAAGCGCATTGATTTCCCTCACGTGCCTGATAACTCCAAGCTCTTTTAATTAAACCAAGAGGAGGCCCAGTGGAAGATAGGGAGGTTAGTGCATTTAACTGCCAAACCTCTTCCTTGCTCCAGCACAGGCTGATACGCTGGCTCTGCCAACATCACTTGTTTCTCTCCATAAACCCGCTCCCAATGGAGATGTGCTCTCTGACGGGGGACAGTTCCTCTGCAGAAAGCAGCCCAGGATGATGCTCCATTTACCCAGCGCAGAAATGGCATTTCAACTGAGAAGCTACGACACAGCAACCTTAGCCATGCAGGGAATCGTAATCACATTAAAATAAATGAATTTCCCCTGGGGCACCCCAGCACCTGCCAGAGCCTCGGTGGGAGGCAGGACCCTATGCCTCCCACTCCAAGTCTCTGCTGAGCAACAAATTCCCCAGATATTTGTTTTAATTATAACAAATCCTTCCAAAGGAGCCCACAGAGCTGTTCCCAAGGGCTGGTCCCCTCCGGGGCTCCAGGATTCAGAGCATCATGGCTGTGGGAAGATGTGATTTTGTCACTGAAACCCGTGCCGGGTGCCTTGGGTGAACAGGGCGGGACAAGGTCAGCGATGAGCACTGAGCTGCAGGTTACCAACAATGGGTTCAGTTCTCATTTTTTGGGGTGGGAAAAAAACAAATAGACCCAAGACAGAACAGGAACAGCTTTTTCCCCTCCAGGACGTTTCGTTTCCACCAGCCCCGGGTGCCAACGCTGCCTCCGGGCACATCTCAACCTTGCCCTGGGGAATTTTTCCATCTTGGTGTTTGCACGGGAAAAGGTCAGGAAGGAGGAAGCAGCTGCCTCGAAAGGAAAGAAAATAGGGTGTTAATTCACCAGTGAGCCAGAGAAGGGTCTTCTCCAGGAGGGCTCTTCCCTTTGAATATTTAAAGACCTAGCCACAGTTTTTGTAGGGCCTACGCAAAAACAAACCTGTGGGCTGCTGAAGCAAAGGGAAAATCAAACGTTTTCCTCCAGCTGTGCCAGGCTGGTGCCACTTTTACAGCTGAATCATTTAGCAGATGGAAAGCAAGATGGGATGAGGGGAGAAAGATGTAAACCTAAGCAGGGTGTGATTGTAACAGGAGACAGACAATGTTCATAAAAGTTGCCATAAAATCACTTCAAAATTGATTTTTAGAGGCAAATCAAGATATACTAAAAAAAAACCCAAAAAAACTCCTCTATGAGCACTCTCAAGGGTTTTAAGAGCATCAGTTGTTCTGTTTTAACCTGAATTTATTGCCCCTTTGGTGCAGCTGACTCGGGAGTGTTGCTCCGTGCAGCCCACACCCACCAGGTTCCCTGGATCCTCCTCCCTACATTGTCCCACGGACACGGTGGGTCCTTCCAGACAGGTCTTGTGTGGTCCCTGGGCTGAGGAAACCAACCCCCAGCGGTGCATGCCATCCATACCGGTGCTGAGCTGCTCTGTGGAGGTGCACTTGGGCTTAAACTTGTATTTTATATTATATTGGGAGGGACGTGAGAAGCTGGGGGAGAGGCACGGACTAACATCCGCAGTGCCAAGGTTCATTTTGGCCTCAAAAAACATTAGAAAATGCTGTTCAAAAATACGAGCTATTGTGCTGTCTCTATGTATAATGTATGAATCCACCTCTCTAGCAAACTGAGGGTTACTGGGTGTAACTGGAACACACCGAGACCCACAGAGCAGCAACTACCAGGGACTGAAACACCAGTGGGAAAGTCCTGGAGAAGATAAAGAAAATGAGATTTTTCTTCCCTAGGTATTTGAATAACCTGAGATTTCATTACCAACATATACAGCCAGTAGAGCCCCAGGGAACGGATTATTATTTGCCCTCTGCTCTTTGAAGAGGTGAACACACAACATGGATGAGGCACAATCACGGTGTTAGCACTGGGGAGGGTTTGGCAGCGCAATGCACCCTTCATGCAGCCCAGGAGCAAAGGCGGTTCTGTGGCATGGAGAACACTGAAGGCCTCATAATCCACATTTCTTGAGCAAACTCCATCACTCAGCTGTTCCCCCAGAAAAATACGGACAACCTTTCCCTGCATCGCATGCAGGGGGATGCGTGTGAGAAGGTGTGTTACCGAGGACATGCCACAATGAAAACCCGCTCCTGCTTTTGAAGCTTTCATAGAAATTACAGAAGAAGAAAAGATGCAGGCAAGGAAAAGTGGTATTGGGGTAGTAATAATAGTAAGCAGTAATAATAATAATAACAAGCAGCTACTGCCTAGGAAGGGAAGTAGCTGGGGCTGTCTGGGAGCAGAGCTGCAAAACCTGCCCATACTAGTGATGCTCCAGCCTCGGTGGGCAACATTGGTGTCTTCTAAAAAGCTGCACTGGTGGAGGCCTTGCAGGTGCAAAGTTATTCCAAATGAATTATTATTTTTAAAAGAAAAAAAAAAGCTTTCAGAAAGTGGACTAGCAGCCCTGAGATCTACAGAACAAAGCCCAGGCAGCAACCCCAGCCATAGTGCTGCTGTGTGAGCCACCAGTGTGACATGTCGCTGCAACATGTTGGGAAGAGAAATCACCCCTCTGGATAGCCTGGACACCCCGCATCTTCATGGGGGAATGAGCTTTTCCACCAAGACTGATGACATTTGGGGGCAAAAGGACCAGGCAGAGGCTTCAGCTTCTCTCCCAAGGGCAAGGAGGGGGCTATGCCCTGGTGAGCAGCAACAGTTGGGGCTTGGAGGTTGGATGGGTTTCAGCCACGTTGTCCCATCCATTAGCATCTCAGCCACAAGGTACCAAGTCTCCCTCTGGACCAGAGCTGGATTTCATCCCAGCTCAGCAGTGGATATAAGAAAAACCTCAAGCCAAGCCCAACTGCTGCTGGAATTACTCAGAAAAAAAAGCCAGGACTTACCTTCGGAGGAACATAAAACTCGAGGAGGAACCGCTCTCCTTCCACCTTCACCGCTTTCCGGAGCAGGAGGCGGCACTTCTGCCACTGCGAGCTCCCCACACAGTTCGTGTCATCAGCCACCATGTAGCGCAGCGTTCCCTCCCTCTGGATGTCCACCAGCTCCACCTTGGAGGAGGGCACCTTGGACAGGCGCAGCTTGTGGGTCCATTTCTCCCGTGGGTCACCAGGCTCCTTGCCCCCAGCTGGCCACGGCTCCCTCTCGGCTCTCCGGCCACCCAGGGCAGCCTCAGCACCCGGCTCCGGAGAGGACCTGCGATGCCACATCTCCTTCATACCGTCCACCACGCACAAGCTCATGTTCCTCAAGGAGAAGCCTTTCTTGAACTTGGGCTTGGTGGCAGCGTGGATGGAGACATCCTCCGAGCTGCGGGACTGGCCGTAGGAGGACACTTTGCGTGCCTGCACCTGCTGTGCCGGGCTCAGGTACCGTCCAGCACCCAACGGGGTGTCCATGCTGTCCAGAGACTCTGTGGACGTCTCCTCCTTCCTTGGGGTGACCTCACGCCCGTAGGGGACGTGGCAGTTCTGCAGCCCCACGAAGGGCACGATGTTGTACTTGGTGGGG
Organism: Columba livia; assembly: GCF_036013475.1. Lineage (NCBI taxonomy): Eukaryota > Metazoa > Chordata > Aves > Columbiformes > Columbidae > Columba > Columba livia. Next base: position 6,365,018 of record NC_088621.1, read on the forward strand.
GAGTCGGACACAAACACCCGGCTGACCTCCAGGCTGAAGATGTCCAGGAAATTGGCGGCGAAATGGTGGGAAAAGGAGGTTTCTGCCCCGGGGGTGTCGTAGTGGGGGTTCTCCTTCAGGAACTGGCAGAACTTCTGGGCGAAGTCGACGGCGGCCGCTTGGGCGTGCAGCTCGCAGAACTCCCTCCAGTCGGGGAGCGGGGAGGAGGGCTCCTGGCACAGGGCATCGCCGTTCATGGCTGCCCCATTCCACCTGCCGGCGGGCTGCAGGAGACAGGGGACAACTTGAGAGCAGGCACAGACACGGGCCACCCACCCTGTGTGACTGTGACCCCCAACCCCAGAAACGGGGGTCTCCCCCCACCATGATGTATGAGCAGCTTTGCAGCCCTGGTGCAAAGGGAACCGCCGTGGGAAAGTGTTTTTGTGCCGTCCCCTGTCCATCTTGTACGCCAGAAAAAAAAATCTTGGCCCCGGCAGCAGTCATAAATTGTACTTATTTTATGATTATGACCAAGCAAAAGCATTATTGATTTCTCATAAAACTGCTAAGGAGTCCCCGACCAGAGAAGCCCAGGGGGATTTGCCTTCGGGATTTCTCTCACGGCGCAGCTCTCCCGCGGGGTGAGGTACCACCAGGCATCCCAGCAGCACCCGCACGGGCTCTTCTTCTCCATCTGTATTTCTGCCATGATCCTTTACCACAATCAGTTTTGTTATTGTTTTTTTAAGAGACTCATTATTAGAGATACAAATCTTTCTTTAGTTGGCTCTGCCAGAGCTGCTCATTCCAGGCTCTATAGCCCAGACCCTCCTCGGCCAGGTGACATCCCACCTGCGGCAGGCGCTGCTCTCGTGTCCCCCTGCCATGGCCGAGCCCTCCCTGTCCAGTCACACCTCTGGCAGACCGAGCTGAGCTGCCCCTCACCCTCCTTGCTGAGCATCAGGCACCGTGGTGTAATAGATGACCCAGGGAGTCAACGAGTGGAACAGATGACCCAACAAGTAGAAAGGGTGCAGGGGAAAACAAAACAAAAAAACCCCAGAAGCCAGACCCAGAAGCCCACCAGCAGTTGGAGGAGATGAAGCCCAGCCCCACACGCCTGTGGGAGAAGCACCACTTTGCCCAACTTGCACACTGGTCCCTCTCTCAGCTGCCGTAGGACTCGCAGGGACACATGTGCATCCCTGGCTTTGTGCTTACGCTGCACTTTCCAAACCTTTACTTGGCTTTTTGGCAGATTGAACCACGTCCCTGGGGAGACCCCAGCAGTGATCGCAGCTCAAAAATCATCTCCGGGGGCTGAGACTGCTTGTGCCTGCTGGTGACAGTGAGCAACGAGGACACTGCTCAGCCCGTGTCCCCAAACATGCGGTCTGGGTGTCCAGACAGCCCTCCTGCTCCCCGAGGACAGCGGTTTGGTTAATCCACCTCTGCTGGCTCAAATACAGAGCCCAGGGGTGCCCGTGGCTGCTCCAGACAGGGACCCTGCCTGTGCAGCCAGACTTCTGGAAAGACAAGACAATTTTCCCGGATTTTGCTGTTCTTCACAGTGCAGCTCTTTTGCTGGCAAGGGATTATTCCTGCTAATAAATCACACACAGTAACCTGCCAGCAGCTTACATGGCCAATAATTAATTACCACTCGGATGAATGGCACAAGCCACAGGACTGGAGCAAGCCTGGGGACTGTGCTAACCCGCTCCTTGTCCTCAGACCCAACCATGTCTGTCACCAGAGCCCAGGAGGGACTGAGCCCGAAGGCTGCGATCCAGAGCAGCAGCCAGGAGACAGCTGCTATTTCCCCAACATATCCATAAGCAGATGAGCTGCTGCTTGACCCACCAGCACATAACATCGGAGCTGTCTGGGAGCCGCTCTGTCCCTGGAGTCAGCTCTCAAACCCCCTCAAACAGGGAGGAACTCACGCAGGCAACAAAACCACTCGATGGGAAGAGAAACCCCAAGTTGTTTGAGAGCCAGAACCAGGGGAGCTTGGCTTCACCGCTGTCTCGTAAGGACCATGCAGCTTTCCCCTTGGCAGCACCTCTGTCCCACATGTGGCATCTTCCCATTGTTGAGACAGGGATGTCACTCAGTGTCCCAGATGGGCAGTGAGGACAGAGCGCTCGTGTGGCCACTGGGGACGTGCGCTGGCCCCTCACATCCCGCAGTGCTGTCACCAGTCCCCAGCAGAGCTCTGGCCTCTGCAGAAATCCCTGACAAGGTTCTTCCCAGCATCGCAGGGCTTTCTCGAGAACCGAGCGGGTCCTGCTTGCAGGGATCCACAACAGCTGGGAAAAACCCGTCCCCGTGGTTTAGGAGCAGCGTCTGAATTTCCCAAGAGACAGTGGGAATGCAGCAGAAAATGCAAAGCTGTTTGTTACCCGCCCAGCAAATGCAATTCCTACTTATCCATCCATCACCAGGGAGAGAATTTAAAGTCTCAGCTCACAGCAGTGGCTCTTCAGCTTTAAAATTCACAACCCCGGCCCCCCACCACCCCCAGGAGCTGCCCCAGCACCAGGCACTGGGCCAGAAGTATTTGGGCTCAGGGAGGTGCAAAGAGAAAAGAGCAGAAAGGGGCTTGCGCGGAGGAGAAAGCCCCACAGCAATGGGTTTAATTGCATGTGCCAGAAGGGAGCAGCTTGGCTTTGCCCCAGGTGTTGAGCCCTGGGGCTTTGCTGGTGTCCCCCCCATACAGACCAGGGGAGCATGCTTCTCCCCATCCCTCTCCAGGAGAGACCAGTGCTATGGAGCAGGGCCTGCCTGCCCAAAACCGAACGATGGCAAGCCAAGATGCAACAGACTCTGAGAGATTAAGGGAAAAAAAAAAAGAAGAAAAAAACCAAAATAAAAGGCACTACAAAAAAAAGATAAAGCCCCAAACAAAAAGCCTCACCACCCAGGCACTGCAGCCAGGCTCAGAGACACGCACGCATCTTCCTTTCATCTGCACAGGGATGACAGACTTTAAAAGGCCAATTTATAAAAATGAAGCCTCAAGGAGAGACATCTGGCAGGTCTGAGGAGGCAGCGGGGGGATTACCAGCCCTGTGTCGTGTCTGCAGCCACGCCTGCTCGGAACAGGTCTGGGAGCTGGGACCCCATGGGGGAGAATGGGGCAGCCCCAGGGCCAGAGAGCTATCGCTGCCCCAGCACCCGCCCCAGCACGTACAAATTCACCTGATTTCTGCAGGAAGCAGGCTCCCAATTATCTGTGTAGATTTACCTTTAATCTCCGTGCCTCTGCTCCCCTCCAACCTAACAGCACTGCCCCACTTCTGGAAATAACTTATCATGCCACAGACAGCATCCCCGGGCAGAGCGGTGGAAGCGAAGACGAAAATAAGCACAAGATGAAAATAAGCAGCGAATCTGCAATTGTTTTTTTGGAAAGCAAGGGCTGTCCGCTTCCAGCCCAGCTTACCGAGGGTTGCAGCATGCTCCCGGGCACCTTGCGAAGGAGACAGATCCCTTTGGAGGTGCTACCTGCTGACTCCAGAACTGGCTCAGGGGCCACAGCCTCAAGTCCCCGGTCTAGGTTACACAAGAGGACAAACATATATGTAAAATGAAGAGGTCTGTTGTCAAAGGGAAGCCACAGAGTGGAAACCAAGGCATCAGGTTGGTGATGGGCTCCGAACCCACCTGCACGAGTCCCCCAGCATCTCCCAGAGCAGAGCTGTGTGCTACTGCTGCCAGCGCTTGGGAAAGCAACTCAGAAGAAGGGGGGGAATAAAAAGGGATTTCTGGGGATCAGCCAAGTGGAAACCCAGGTTGCAATCACAGGCGAGAGCCAGCCGCTGGCAGCGATGCTACAACAGCCTCTCCCGATAAGCTGTGCTGATGAACCCTGCGCACCGGGGGAGTGTGTTGGTACACACGACCAGAAAGATCTGAAAGCTGAAGTAAGCTACTGACCTCAAGAAGAAATGAAATTTTAACTGTCAGCAGAAGTGCAAGAGACCGCGATTAAAAAAAAAAGTCTCCAGTGAAGCAGGAGTCAGGGAACAACGACAAAGCCACTGGGATTTGCTGAACCAGAGACACGGGGAGGAACCAACATCTAATGAGGTGTTAATAACCCGAACACGCAACACCGGTCATGAGATAGCCAGGACAGCCAGCCCAGCACTTGCTTGAGGGCTTTATTTAAGGAAACAACCCTAATAAAGAGATGTTTCCCTTCCGTCCGGCACAGCACAGCGAGACTGGGCCAAAGAAATCCCAAATTTAATGAGAAAAACCACTGTCCGATGGAGGTGTGAGAAGCAAAGCTGTGTCTGTATCCAGCTCTGCCTGTATGGGGGAGCTCCCAGGGCCAAGTGTGCACCCAGCCAGGAAAAGGGAAAGGCAGGAGTGGAAGGAAAAGTCCACACAAAGGTGTGCAGTGAAACCCTGGCTCATGGGGACGAGGTCCCCAGCTCGGTCCCAGCTGCCCCAGTCCAGCAAGCAGCTCCGTTTCCAGCAAGGTCGACGCTACTCAAAGCCTTGGCTGGCTATCCCATGGGAAGGGCGCGAGGAAACCCAGGCACCTGATCGCCCCAAAAAAAGCACCTGATCTCAGTGAGCTGGGCAGGGGGAGATCCCCGAGTCACGAGCAGGTCCCAGAGCAAGGCGACACCTCCCCGGCAGCAGGCTGCGAGGTGATGCTCCTGGCAGGCAGGCAGCTCCTGGCAGGCAGGCAGCCCCCCGGCAGCTCTCGAGGGAGGCTGGTGCCAGCCTGCCCCGGGCACACGGGGAAAATAGCTAAAATAGCTAAAACCAGGATGGGGACTGGCCCTGGGGATGGCAGGGCAGAGCGAGCAGCATGCAGGGCTCAGAGCTGACAGCAGAAGGGAAGCAGTGTCTTTGCTTTAACTGTGCAAGCCCAAAGGGATGTGGGATGTGTTGGCCACAGAGCTGACGTCCCACCATTCCACAGTGGACAGCTGAAGGATGCAAAGGCCAAGTGTCCTCCTCCCAAGAGCTTCCTTTGCCATCTTGAGGAGATGAGGAAGATCCCAACCCTCGAGAACCATCAGAGTTTCAACCACACACAGAAGCTGAGCTGAGGAAGAGAAAGCCACAGGACAAAAAGCAAGAGTTACGTGCCCATGTGCACTACACGTTCCTCCAGACTCACCATCCCCACCGCAGCCCCACGGTGGGAGAAGTTGATTGCTCTCTGCACTTTTCATTGCTCCATGTACTATTTATACCCTGCAGATCTTAAAATCAGACTGGCTGTCTGAATCGGATAGAAATGGAAACAATCTTTGTTCCTCTCATTTACTGTCCATCCCACTAAAATATTAATTGAACAGCATTTTGGCCTCAAATTCAATGGTCAAACTACCTTCCTCGAACAACTCCCCCATTAAATGCACGCTTTGACTCCTTGCCCAGACACACTACAGGGTCCTCCTGTCATCTGGAGCCTTGAAAACATTTGTCCATAACGAGAAGGCTTCTCAGGTCTTTCTCTGCTGCCGATGAGGGATTCCTGCAGCTGCAGCATTAGCCAGAGCAACTGAAAACAGATGTCCCCAAAGCACCCAGCAGTGTTGGATGGCTGTTTTTGAGGGCAGGGTCTCGAGTGCTGAAGAGAGACATCTTTAAAAGAGAAGATGGGCAAGAAATGACCCTTTTTCCCCCTCTTGCACGTATGATGGTCTCCCCACAGCTCAGCGTGCAACCGCACGTTCTGCATCCAGATGCCAACCCCTCAGGAACCAATGCACCCGCAAATAAACCAGGTTTTGGGGACCACATCCCTCCCGCAGCCCAAATGCAGCTCGAGCTCTGCCGCTGACTTACTGGTCTGCTCTCACATACCGAGTTCAGGACCCTGAGAGTCCCCCAGCACAAAACAAGATTTTCTCCATTTCCCACTATTCTGACCAACTTCATATCACAGCGTTGTTACTCTCCTTCCCCGTCAAAATCCCCCCGCAGTGTATGTTTTACCTCCCATGCTGACAGCTGCCAGAAAATAAAGACAAGTCAATAGACAAGATTCACTGGATCTTAAATAATCTCTTCCCCAAGTAATTCCATCCAGCTTGCGGGGAGCCGCTCTGCAAACCAACACACGGGGCTGGCGCATCACCCAAGCCGCTTGGTACGCTGCTGATTTGACGTGGGACCTGGGGGGTACCAACCTCACCCAAGGGGAGGAGGGTCCCCGGTGATGCTGGGCAAGGCATCGCTACAGTTGGGCATTGTAAATGCAGCCTGGGGCTTGCAGGCAGCGTGCTGTGTCTGGAAATAAAGCAAAGATACCCCCTCAGTGTCCCAAAAGAAAAGCTGGCTATTTCTTGAAAAGCAAGCAAACAAACAAAGAAACTTAATAAAATAAAAAACATTAAAATTTTAATAAAAAATAAAAATAATAAAATAAAATAAAATAAAATAGCTTTTGGTAAAGAAGGTTAGAGGCTGTTGTCCCTTCCTTCTCGCTTGAGTGCCACCTCACCTGCCTGTCTCCAGACGGGGAGCTTCCCGCAGAAAAGTAACCAGTCCAAAGTCTATTTTTAACCCCCACAATAGCAGAGCCTCCCAAGAGGAGTGGCCGAAGCCCTGTCCCCAAACAAGCAATCTCACATTTCCCTCGCTAAGCCTAGATTTCCTTCCGCCCCTCAGCCCACAACAAAATCTTCCTCCTCCTGTCCGCTTCCCATCCTTGTAAAACTATTTGCACGTCCACCTCCAGGCTGGACCGCTGCTGGTGCCGCATGGCAGCGGGGTGCACGGTGTCATCCACATGAGTTATTTATTAACTAGTGACCTGGCACCTCGGGGCAGACCCTTTCTGGACTCAGATATCCCAAATAATGGGATATTTAGCTGCTTGCTCACCACCCCTGGATGTTCCTGAAATTCAGAGGATGTAAAGAAAATGCCCCACAACATAACCCCAACTGCAGTTCCCAAAACAAGTGCAAACTCTTTTAAAGAGATTACTTTTGCCCTGTAGATCGTTATGCCATTAAAGGGCTCCTGGGGTGTTTTTGGGGAGTGAGGTGCACAGGCACAGCCAACGCCGTGTGCCTCCATCATGGCTCACCGCCGGGGATCCCCCTCTGTCAGGGCAGAGAACCCCCGAAGACGGTGTTTCAATTATAGCACATAATAAACACAAGATAAAGTTACATAGGTTTGTATGATATTTTCTTATTATGTTTTTTCATTTTACTTTGCAGATCTAATTCCTCATACGCATCACTGTCTCATACCCGCCTGCAAACAGCCTTAAACTGCTGCCTAATGGTATCTGAGCTTGGGAAATTCAATTCTACCCAGCGCCTTATCCAGCACTGCTACAATCACTGCTAATTGCTTAAGTGGTGTATTAAGGAAAACACCTCATAAAAATTCCAGCGGGCTTTGAAACCCCCCCTCAAACAAATGATGCCAAAACACCCTGTTATGGCTGCAGTCCCTGGTTGGAGATTCAACCTCAAATGTCTCTTTTTCCCTTTGCTGTGCAGGGGAGCTCCCAGGCAGGCAGCGCTTCGTACTCAGCGTGGTGACCATGACCACGCAGGAGGGGTTTATGGGCTGTGTCCAACCTCTCCGCTGGCCCTCCTGCCAGGGCACTGCCCCTCTCCTGCCCTGGGGTCTCAGGGGCCAAATGCTGCCAGGACCTGGTGTAACAGAGCACAAACCTGCTCCTGTATTCCTGATGGGAGCCTGGAGTGGACACACACTGGGTTCTTCTCCCAGTCCCCCCACTGTGACACATGGTGTCACATTGATGGCATTGATGGATGCAGGCCTCCGGTCTAGTCTCCGGTCTAGTCTCACCCCAAGCCCAGACCCTGCACCCAGCAGCATGGGTGTTTCCCCAATGAGTAAATTCTCCAAGTCCTTCTGGTTTTCCCTTTAACAAAAAAATCAGACCTGGGACGCATTTTTTTTCTCCTTTAGGCATAACTCCTTTTCTCTGCTGTGATGGAGCCAGCTGGGGTCCAAACCTGTAATTCCTGGGAGCCAGCGAGCAGGCGCAGCGCTCCCTGCAGTGGCAGGGTCCCCAGTGTCCCTCTGCCCTCACGTGAGGAAGCAGAGCACTGAGCCAGGCACAAGCCCCCAACCCTTACTCCACCACCTTGCCAGCATCTACAGGCAGGGAAAGCGGCCAAGGGCAAGCGAGGTCACCAAGGCAGGGGTGTGCTGGGGGAAAACGCTGCCAGGAGCCGCTCTGCTGGGCTTTGGGCTGGGGAAGAGCAGGGAATGCCCTGGGGCATCCCAGACAGCCTGAATCAGCAAGAGCAGCAGATGTGCGACCATCATCAGATTTCTCTGCCTGCCCAGGGAAGAGGAAGAGGAGGAGGAAGGGCGCTAGCCAGTAACATCCTCATCTCGAAGAGATGGGTGATTTACCTCAAGAAGGAAGGACAAGAGGAAGTTGGACAAGATGGGTGTGCACAAGATACGGTCCCATCAGCCCAGAAGAAGAGGGGGCAGACCTGATGGTCAAGTGGAGCAGCCAGAAGAGGTAAACCTGCCATCAAGCAACCATAGCACGACTAAGCCAACCAAGGGGTTTGCACTTGAGGAAGGCAGAAATTTTAACCCCAAAGTTTTACCAGGCAGGGCAGAGAAGGCTGCATCCTGCAGTGCCCGGGGCTGACTCGTCCCACTTGGATGACACAGGAACAATGGTCACCTTGCATTAGGAGAGACACCACCAAACAAACCCGCTCCCTTCTCAAACGCATGTCAACAGGCTGGAGCACCTCTGCAAGATAAGTTATTCAACGGCCACCCTGGGCTGGACTGCAGCGGTACAGCAGAGGCACTATGAAGCAACATCAGGGAACACAAGAGGGGAGGTCCAAGAGCACTCATGATCCCATCTCAGCACATTTCCCAGGAGTGCGCAACCACCTGCCTGTGCGAAGATGATGACCGAGGGCCCCAGGAGAGCAGGGATGAGTGTTTTGGAGGAGCCTGGGAGGTTTAGGAGCACAAACCCTGTTTAGAAGCACAGCCTCAAATGCCCAGTATTGCAATCATGGTCCTTCTCCAGCCCTCTCCCAAATAACTAAACAACAACAACAACAAAAAAGATGAAGCAGTGGCAGGTCCTCCCAGGGATTTTGGGCAGGGTACTGGGTGAACAAAGATTTTACCTTCTCTCCCTTTCCAGTTCACAGGGTTCTTGAGGTGCCAGCAGCACAGTTCTTCCAGGTCAAGTGCATAACTTCAAAAGATGAATTTCATCACTGGAATGAAGGTCCAGACTGACTGAGAGGGGCCTGGAAGGCAAAGTTTTACACAGTCAAGCCCTGGAGTGAGCGCAAATTGCTCCCAGAGCATTTCACCCTCATAGCTGCAGCTCCGTTGTACTTTAGCCTGACTGGACACTTCAGCAGAAACAAGAAATAAGCAGCAGGGCCACGGATAAAGTCCCTCTGCTTTCCAAAGGCCTTCACGTGATGCAGCCCAGCCTCAGCAGAGCTGGAGGAAGATCAGGAGCTGCAGCCACCCCACGAGTGTCCCCGGAGCCCAGGGGACCTGGAGGCACTGGCTGCCCGGGTGGGACCGCTGCTTGCTCTGTCCTTGGCAGGACGCGGGAAGGGGAAGCCCTTGCAACCCCCCCGCTCCCAGAAGCCTGCAACCCTCATGCAAAGCCTAAATAAACAATAATGATTAAAAAAAAAAAAAAAAAGAGCGTCCACGGGGGGTCAGGCGCGTTGTCCGTACCGCCCACGGAGCATCATCCCCCCGGGCGCTCCGCACCGAGCCGGGACCCCGGCGCGGCATCTGCCCCCGAAGCCGTGCCTGCCCCGGGGCGGCCCCTGCGCCGCCCTCCCCGCCTCCCCACGCCGGGGCTCAGGGCCGGCCGGCCGAGCGGCGATGCTCACCGGGAGGGGAAGGAACCAGCCGGGAAGGGGGGGCGGAGGAGGCGGCGGCAGCCCCCGGCCCGCCCGTGCGCGGCGGCGAGCGGAGGGGGCGGCCATGGGCAGCACCCCCTCCCACCTCCACCCCGCCGCAGGGGCGATTGCCGCCTTGGAGCGGGGGGGGGACGGCTCCCCGATCCCGCTGCAAGCGGGAACCCTCCCCCGGGCCGGAGGGATCCGCTCCCAAATGGAGGAGGGAGGAGACTGGGGGGGGAATAACCGGGTAAACAAGGGACCTCCCCCCACCCCCGCCGCCAAATGCGGCCGCCATCGGGTACCGGCGGGATGCGCTCACCCGGCCCCGCAGCTCGCAGCTCCCAGCGCAGCTCCCGGCGCGGCTCCCGGCGCGGCACCCCCGGGCCAGCGCTGCCCCGCCGCCCCCCGCACCTCCCGGCGGCACCGCCTCCCGCCCCTCCCACCGCCCGCCGCTTTAAAGGGCCCCGCCCGGCCCGGCCGGGGGGTCCGGCTCCCCCGGCCCCGCCCCCCCCGGGCACGGTCCAGCCCAAACGGGTCGCACCGCACCGCACCGCACCAGGGTTCCCCGGGAAGGCTGTACTGTGCGGGTGGGATCATCCATCCCACCGACCCCGGGGAGGCGTGTCTGCAAGGGCTCCCCAAATCCCCGGAGAGGCACCCAAAATCATCAGAGGGCACCCCAAATCCTCAGAGGGTAGCCCCAAGCCCCCCCCCCCAACTCCCCCACGTCTTGGGAGGGCATCCTGTGCCCTAAGAAGAGAGAGCAGCACTTTCTTCTCCCATCGATCAGCCCCAAAGCTCATTTTTGCGCTGCATACGGGGGGGGTATTTGGGGTGATCCCCTGGCACCCCCACATCCCCGGGGTTCGGAAAGCAGCGCTGCGTGGCCAGAGTGGGCTCCGCCTGGAGGTTTGCAGGCCAGCCCCAGCACTCGCCTTCACTGTCCTGCTGACATATTTATAGGGCCCATTTCCAAGCACCTTCCTCTGCCAAGGGGGTCAGGACAGATTTATAATCCACATCTTAACGCAGTGGAACTGAAGTCCAGAGAGGTTTAAGTGATTTAGTCAGGAGTCACATTACCGTGGGCTGCCTCCCAGACCCCGCACGGCCACCCCGGGGCCTCCCCATGGCGTGTCCATGGGGCGGATAATGATGACTCACCAAAAAAATAAAAAAGAATAAGAAAAAAAAGAAAAAAAAAGAAAAAAAAAAAAAAAAGAAAAAGGATTTCCAGGAGGAACAAATCCTTTTTACTTCTGCAAAGCACCTGTAGGATTAAGACAATGCCGGTTATGTAAGGGGCGGAGAGGGGGGTGGCTTTTTATTATTGTTATTATTTATTTATTATGCTTCCTTGTCATCTTCTTATTCCACAGAGGAATAATCTGTTGAGATTTTGGGAGAAACTGGTTTGGGGGCACTGAGAAGATGTAGAAACAAGGAGGGCAGGAAGTCATAGGGCTGTTGCACAGTGATTCACCATTTGCTTTTTTTTCCCCCAAGCCCCCCAAAACAGAAGAGCTCAACATCTTCCTTCTTAGTTTGTATTTTAGGCAGCGGTGTGAAACATGGGGCAAGGGCAGTTTGCAAAAGCACTGTCTAGGAGGCACGAGTGGGGCATGGACTCTTGACTTCTCCCCTTGGTTTCATCATCATCTCTGATTTTGTGACGATTTGGGGTGAACACCCACCCTCCCACTCCTGGCTGGTGACATTTTCCCTTCCTGGGCTGTTCTGAGGATGAATTAACACCCACTGAGAGGCTGCAGCCCCCCAGTGCAGGTTACCGCATACAGACCATGTTCGCTTGTCTCCCACAGCGACTGATGGTGTTTCCACTCACCCCCCCCTTCCCTGGCCTCTCCTCCAAAAAGCCTCTCTCCCATTCATATACATTGTTAAAGAAAACACACAATCAATAGTCTCTTAGGCTGGAATTTCATTAAGGGTTTCATTGCACTCACTATTGATCGCTGGCAGGGCTGGGAGCCGCACACCGTGGGTCCAGCAGACGTGGCCAATGCTCTGCCTGTGCCATGGGACCATCCAAACCATCCTCCTGAACATCACCAAAACACACTGGGAGCCCAGGGAGGGACTGGGGTGCTGAGATTTCTTCCATGAATCAGGATAAACACTTTGTGATTGCAAAGGCTTTGATACATAAGATGCTCTTCCGCCTTCCCTCTGTGGGTTGCTGCTTGTTTCAGGATGTGTAAAACAAGGCTATAAAGCCTGGCCCTTGCTTGCTATGAAATGCTAGGTAACCTTGTGGGGCTGCGATTAAAAACCAGTGCTCTAAGCGTGGAATTGCACGGTTTGCATGGCTGCTGGTCAGCCCCTCGAAAAATCAAGTGAAAAATCCCAACCTTCAAAGGGCTTTGAGAGCTAATTTTGCGTCTGTGCCTTGACCAAAGAGATTTACAATAATTGCTGGGGTGAAAGTTTAACTTCTCCCTCGACTTTTCTCAACAATCCCTGAGGAACTGCGTTCTGCTGTGCAAAGAGCATCCCCGGTCCAGCTCCCCAGATTGTCTTTTTAAGGGTTTATTTTTAAACCAAAGCCACAGACTGCGTTTAGCAACCCATAAATGCATTGTGGGTCCCACTACACAGCCGGTGGGAGCTCCCATAGGCAGGGATAGGCTGGAGGACCCCAGTTTCTGGCTTTGCTCGTCCCTCTCCCATCACCATGGACATGGCACCCACACACCACCATCCCCATTCATCACTAAACCACTTCAATAGGAACCGCGATGCGAGTAAAGCAGAACATATTGCTTGTAGAAACACGGCCTTGCTGCTATGCTAAATGATTTAAAACTGGTGGTGAATAAACCTAATATCTGCTCACTTCTGCCAATGCTCATTACGCCGGGACTCCCTCGGAGCTATTAGCCGCCTTTAAAAAAAAAAGATCGCTGGAAGGAATCAAGCGAGCGGGGCAGCCAGCGCTGGGGAGGCTGCTGGCAACTGCCCGGCTGGAGCGTGACGTGCCCTTGAAACGCTGTGCCTGGAGGCATCCGGCAGCCGAGCGTGCCAGCTCCGGCAGCGTGCCCTCCGCCACCCGCGCCTCCCGGCACAGCCGGTTATTTTTAATTTCACCGCCTCCATCCTCACTGCGTCCTGGGGCAGGTGGGGCTTTTATCCAGGGAGTGTAATGCTCCTGCAGATTTTTCTTGCAAAACACTAATGCTGCGGGTTTGCAATGCCACAAAGTGACAGTGGGGAGAGAGAAGTGTGTTAGGGGGAGGAAAGCAAGGGTGGGAGGTGAAGCGTTTTGTCCGGCATCCCAGAAAAACCCTGGGAAGGGAGGTAGTAAACCTTCGTGGACATCACACCCCAGCCATGAACCTGCTTTCGAAACCATTTCATGGCATGGGGATGGCAAAGAGCTGGGTGCATATGTGAGCTGTCAGGCGGGCAGATGGGCCTCGGGCTTTTCCTGGGTTGTCACAGCTGCAAATTGTCCAGGAACAGTCTCTAATGAGATGTTAAGGGAAGGATTTATTGGAGAAAGATGTCACAGGGATGAAAGGGAAAAAAAAGAGAATAAACCAGGAGAAATAGCAGCTAGGTTTTGTATTTATTTGTGCAGGAGAAATTGCTTTAAAATGTCCTTTGGCGTGTTAGAGGAGGCAAACAGCCTGTGACAGCCCAGCCGCAGGGCCGGAGGAGCCTTCTCCCAGAGATCATGCTGATGTGAAGACCTTGACGTGCAAATTCCCTTCTCCTCCTCACCCGCCGACTCAGACCTACCTGTGAGAGGGAGAAAAGCCCTTTCCTTTTGTCACAAAGACCGTGGCTAAAATTTCCTCTGTAACCTGAGCTTTTCCTTCCCCTCTGCAGCCCTGGTTTGAGTGATGCTCTCTCAAGATGACCCTCAAAGGTGGACAAGGCCAACCGCAGAGCAGCTCCAAGCCAGACCAGCTGAAACCCATTGGGGAGGATTTACAAACAGGAGTAAACCCCATCCTCATCTCCCTTTGGGATGACCGATGTAATTTGCATGGAGACAGAGCATTTGGGTTTGATGAGTGGGGAAGACATGCAATCTCCTGAAAACACTGTCAGGGAGAGAGGATGTTTGGGGTTCGACCCTTCTGCATCCCTTCTGGTGCTGGGAGCAGTATTAGGAGCAAAAAGAGGGTGTGCAGCTCAGCATCAGCAGACACAATTCAAGATTTCCCATCCTAAGTGTTTCATTTTGCCTGATCTTGGTGCCTCGAAGGAGAAGTCTCTTCTGCTGCATCCTGCTGGGACGGAGCTCACTGGGCCCCTCTGAGCAACCCGGCCCCACACAGCAGGATGAGATTTGTGCTCACTCAGCGGCTCCAGGGAGCACGTTTTGAAGAGAGCTGGTTACATTCAGAAATGCAATATCTCCCGTAAGGACATGTTGCTTACAAGGGAGCAGGGCCACCGCGGGGGAAGCCACCAGAGCTGAACACCAGCGCTGCCACCGTTCTTCCTCCTGCCCATGCAAATGAAAAGCGATGCTTTTTCTGTGCTAAAACTTCCCCTCTGTGCACACCGGTGGGGTGGCAGGTGGAGAGCTCGCCAAGCGTGCAAGCGTTAGCAGGCAGATGTTGCCGTGTGTCGGGACAAGCACCCAGACACCAGTCTGTGTCAAGGCAACATGAGTATGTCCACATCTGGGGCTACAGAGCTGAAAATCTATCAAAAAACCCAAAAAACCCCAGTGTGATTGCTCCTGCCCCCTCTCACCCTAGGGCTCTGCTGCTTTGCTGCTCCCCAGGGCCATTCCTGCCCCTCCGGCTGTGTTGCTCCTGGGGAAACAGGCACCTTCTGCATCTTCTCTTCCAATCTGCCTCCCATTTCTGCTGCAGCAAGGTGAGAGGCTGTTAGCTACTCTTAGGTTGTCTCTTAAATATCCCTTTTCTTTGTGCTGTTATGCTCTGCTGGGGCCATGCTTGAAAGATGGTGTCAGAGGCTTTGTTTTGGTGGGCAGAGCACTGTAAAGGAACCAGCCACGGGAGGAAATGGCTTCAAAAAGCCTTCCCACACATCCTCTGTGGCTGTGCCATGCTGGCCAGGGGTTTTTCCAAAAGTGAAGCCCTCCTTGCTCTCCCCAGGCATCACACAACCATGGGCTCCCTCGACGCTGCTGCTCCGCGCTCCCCTTTATCCCGATGGTCTCTCTGCTCCGCACCTGCAGCCTCCAACCGTTGGGAGCCAAACCCCTGGAGATCTCAGAGATGCAGAAAGGGCTTTGCCTTTCTCACTTGCAAATGTTCCTGCAATCACAGGTCCTTGTGCCTGGCAGTGGAGGGGAAATCATGCTGCTGCTGCCAGCGAGGGGCTGATCTTTGCTGTGCGGGTTCCTCTCCCCAGCATTTCCCACTGTGCTGGTCCAAGAGGCTCTCTTGTTGTGGTTTCCCAGGGTTTTGCCTTTCCTACAGGCTGAAGAACATCCTTCTGGCAACCTTGGCTTTGAAGCAGTCCCACGCTGCTGGGTCAGGCTGGCCCTGGTGTTTCCACAGTGCAAAGCTCTCTATGCAGCAGCTTTGAATGCACGCTTGCACATGTGGCTACAAAAAAAAGCAGCACATTAAATATTAAAGGCAAACCTGCCCTTGCCAGGACTCAGAGCAGCTCTTAAAAGTGTTAGAAGCTCCAAAACCCCAACCTTCCCTTAGCTTTGAAAGCTTTGTCCATCTTTTCACCAGCCCGTGGGGAGTGGTGCAAGGTGTATGAGCGGCCAGGCTGGTGTGAAAGAGCCTCCAAAGGAGTTCCCGGAGTGAAACCACACGGCTCACAGCAGCATCTGTGAAATTCCTAAACTCTGAGAGCCTGCACGGACCCATATGTGGAGGGGAACTGGGAAAAAGCCCTGAAAAATCCCAGTTTTGGGCCATGGCACTGGAAGGTGCGAGGGCAGCCCCCTCCCCACCCCACGCGGGATGTGACACCCCAGAGGACAGAGACACCAGGTTTGGGACAGGAGGGGTCCCATCCTGCTACCACGCACCCAGGAGGTGCACTGATTGCTGTGCAGCCTCAGCAGCATCTGCTCCTGGGGATGATGTTGGGGTCCTCTCCATCAGTGGGGACCCGGGGGGGTGGCGATGCCTTGTCCACTCCCACCCCCTGCACCTCCCCGGGGGGTGGGATGCTGGCTGGAAACGGGCTGCACAGAGGACAGCGTTTGCAGAGCAAAGCAAGATCTTTTAATGCAAGGAGAGCTTTCCTGGCTGCTGAGGGGCACAGTGCTGGCTCCCTGCACCTGGGGAGAGCAAAGCCTCTTGGGGACATCAGCAGGATCGTTCATGTGAGTCCATGCCAGAGTTAAATATCTTCTCCAAGTCTCTAAAACCAACAAGAGACTATTAAAAAATAGTATTTCCTACAGAGCCCTTTATTTCCCCAAGAGAGTCTGATGGGGTGCCTCTGCTGATCCCGCTGCAGCTGGGACCTGCAGGACCCCCTCCCCGAGCATCACTTTGTGCCACCACCGCCCGTGAAGGGGGGAGGCAGCAGCACAGACAGGCTCAGCCTGGACCAGCACTGTGAGAAGGGGTTTCCATAGCGACAGACACCAGAAAGGCCTCAGATACAGGGTGTTCAGGGCAAGGATTTGGGGTGGGGGCTGGTGTGTGCAGCGGTAACCCCAGAGCCCTGTGCTGCAGCCGGTTTACTGCTGGGGTGCATCCATCCCCCTGCTGGCTCGGGGCCCCCATCATCCCTGGGATGGTTCCATATCTCATAAAAATCACACCTTGCATCCCCTCCCTCCACAACCTACTGTGCATTTTGCAGGATGCTTGGAAAGGACCTGTCCTCCTGGGGGGTCACAGTGGGGTGCTCAGCCCCACAGGGACCCCGGTGCTGCTGGCCTGCCCATGCTGGGCAACTGGGGAGCACAGCCAAGCCCCAGCGGGGTGTGTGGGCTCCCCTCCACCCCTGCTCCCTCCCAGAATACTTTTGGCTGTGTACCTGGCAGGCCACGTGCGGGCCCCCCCCCACTGCCAGTGGGGACAGTTATTCTGGGCAAGAGGAGACGTCAGAGGAGGTCGTGTCAGGGCTGCGGTGCTGCCTTCGGCCCCGGCACCGCTCCTCTGCGGGTGGGAAAGCCGGGCTTTGCGCTGCGACTTTTTCACCCATTTTGTGTTACAGCTGAGATTACAGGGGCTGAGCGTGGCTTGCTGGAACTCGGGCTTGTTGTCTTCCAGGGGACAGGGTAAAGGAATCAGCTGCTCTGACATACCTTGGGGCCAGAGCCAGGTTTTTCCAATTAAAAGCGTCACACAGCTAACAACTGAGCTTTCCCACCCGGCTGGGCCGGGCTGGCAGGAGAATGCTGGTGGAGTGGGAGCCGTTCCTGGCACGACTTGGTGATCGATGGCTGGGGCATCAGTCAGGGAAACACAGCCAATATCCATTTTTTTTAAACTTTGTTATTTTTAATTGCAAGCTGACGCAGGGGGAGACCCTCACACCAGCATGTTGTTGCAGTGTTGGCAGCTTGAGGGTGCCCATCCTGCACTTGTCAGCATTACAAAACATAATTAAGGAATCAAAGAATAACCAGGGCAATTTGGAGGTGGAGCTGAGCAGGGAAGGACTTTGCAAGCCCCTGTGGGGCTGTGGCCATAATGGGGCAGTGGGACATGGAAGCATCCTCATGTCACCCCAGTGTCCCTCCTGTGGAAGGCAGGGCTGTGAAATGAAGGGCTTGGGTTTGGCTGACCAAGGGTTAATGTCCTCATAGGAAGCAGGGACAATTTGGGGACAGTTCATGCCCACTACCTCTTCAGCATCCCTGGCCCTGGCTCCCACCCGGTGCTCCCTGTGGCAACACCGCATTTCCACCTTATGCGCCTTCGTTTGCTTTTTCCTGCCTTAATGAGAACAGACTTTTCAGGGAGGGAGCGAGATAAATATTTTTTCCGCTTCCTCTCGGAGCTGGAAAAGCCTGCGAGGCCCATCTCCAGGGAGACTCTGTAAATAAGGCGGAGGGGGAGGACGGGGGGGACCACTCCATATGCTGCACCAGCTTTCGGCCCCGGCTTGCCGTCAGATGTCTAACACAACAGGAAGCAATAAAACAGTTATTACCAGCCAGTACCTTCCAGCACGGCCGCGCGGAGGAGCCTGACTTTGCTTTTGCCCTCCTCGCCCAAAACCCGGCTTAATAACAGGGCTCCTCTATTAACAGGACTATTGGGGTTCCCGCATTATTAGGGCTTGCAGCAGAGATGCTGGACCCTGCACCCAGCAGTACACAGTGCCAACCCATCGCTGCAATTTTGGCATCGAGGTAACCCCACTGTGATTCCCATGTGCCCTCACGTCTTTCTGCTGGCTGCTGTCACCTCTTACATGGGACCGTG
This sequence comes from Columba livia, assembly GCF_036013475.1. NCBI lineage: Eukaryota > Metazoa > Chordata > Aves > Columbiformes > Columbidae > Columba > Columba livia. The sequence goes on from NC_088621.1 coordinate 6,383,241, forward strand.
TGTCCTCGTTGGGGACAGCCAAGTGCGAAGAACGCCACTGCAAATGCACCCTGACCAAGGGAGTTCACAGCATCCAAATCCCGCTGTCATTTTTAAAACAACCCATCTAAAACCAGCAGCCCTGGCTGCTTCATCTATCAGGAAAGAAATGAGAGGGATGATGGTTCATAGATCATAAAGCTGTGATGCTCACCATGAGCCCTCGGCCGATAATTCCTGCCGTGTGGCAGTAACTCCTGGCCGAACCAGAGCGTGTCTTCGAGACAAACATTCAGCCTTGATTTAAAAGGCATCAGGAGGTGGAAATCCACCACCATTTTCCTGCCTGCTCTCAGCGGATAATTAGAGCTGCTCTTCCAAAAATAAATACAAATCGATTCCTATGGCCGGGCTGCTCAGGCTCCTGCCTCCAGATATCCAAACCCTTTATATCTTATCCCCTTTATTTTTTCCGTATGGGCTGTGTCTGTGCGCTGACCCGTCGCCACGGTCCCTGTGAACCCCGAGCCCTGCGATCTGTTTATCTGTCGCATTTCCTGGGTACACCCTGAACTTAAAATAACCCGCAGTGCCGGGCGCGTTTCTCCCGGCGCTGGCTCTGCCTGTGTTTGTGTTTGCGAAGCTCCGTTCCTGCCGGCGTGGGAGGCTCGCTGGCATCCTGCACGCCAGGCGCTGCCTCCGCTCCATTCAGCTCCGCTCCAACCCCATCGATCTCGCTTTTCCATTTGCAGAGCGGGGGCAAACGTTTGCTGCCTGCGCATTAGTGGTTCTGGGGATCCGTCGCCAGCAGACACCGGGTTGGAGGGATGAGGTGCCTGTCTGGAGACCTTTAGAAAAATCATATATATATTTTTTTCATATATATATATATATTTTTTATAGCCCTGCAGATGTTGCCACATTGCTGTGCTCCTCCTGCACATGGGCACGCACCCACTGGGCTGCCAGGGAATTCAGGATCTCCTGCATGGGGGGACGGTGTGGGGCTGCAGCAGGATCGGACCCCTCGCCCCTGCCTTGGGGGGGCAGGTGGGGTTTGCGCTGCAGCCGAAAATCAAGACAGATCGGCCGCATCCTGGCAGTGATTTCTCTCCTGCCTCTTCTGCCCGTGGCAAAAACTGAACTTGTGACCCAGATGTGAGCAGCCTGTTATCTCATTAACCATCCAGGCTTCCCCGGGAGCCTTTTATTACCATATCAACCCCCGCCACTCCCCGAAATTCAGCGTGGGTCTCTGAGATGGGACAGAAGATTAGCAGGTTAAATGGATATAAAAAGCACAGGTTTTCCTGTAATTATTTTCCCGAGTATCTGTCGATACTAATTAAAATTGTTTCCCATAATCAAATTCAAAACGGCGAGGGAGAGCAAGGGGTCGCTGAAATCCTTTTCTTTTGAGTCACTCAGGGATAAAAGGGGCTTTCAAACCAAATTAGCAAAAAAATCTCCTGTGTTTTAAACGCAGGGACCCAGCAGGGCCAGGCTGTGGGGTGCTTCGGGGCTGCCCTCTGAACCGGGCCAAAAATGGGGTGCTGGGGCTCAGGGTGGGTCTATATAGATCCATAGGGTCTATAGGGCATGCATATATGGGGGTGTGGGTCTGTAGGGGTGTCCAGGGGGTTGCAGTGGATCTGTCCACCTGCAGCAGTGCAATGTGGTACCTGCCCTCATGCTGCGGATGGAGGAGCATCAGGATCCGTGCAGAGATGCTGCTCCAACCGCCGTCTGCCACGGTGGGTGCCGCGGTCACACCAGTGCCACGGGCAGACACCGTGTCCCTTCTGGCAGCTGACTCAGCCCCAGTCTGTGCACGTGCTGCCATGGCCACCTCCGGGGACTTCTGCATTTGGGGAACAGCATTTCGGAGCTGCCGTCGCTCCACAGCAGAGGGTGCCTGCCTTGCTGCTGTTTCTCTCCTCGCCCAACTGTAAGGAAAACTGAACCATGCTCTGAGCAAACACATCCCCAAAAGGTCACTCAGTGACACCCAAGAAACAGGTGATGGGCCAAGTAGGGTGAGATGAGTTGGATGTACCCCAAATCCCATGCATGATGTGACAGCAAGGGCAGCCCCGCTACCCGCCAGGCAGGGCGGCATTTATCCTGCGTACAGCAAAGCCCACACGGGGTGAGCTGAATCACAGCTCTTGCTTGAATTTGCGGCTCCTGCTTCCTATAACTGACCTGCTGCCTTGTTTTTTTCAGAGGAGAAGCAGGTCTGGGCTCAGTGCTACCAGCGATGCTGTGCTGTGTGCTGCCCGAGCCCTTTGCCTCCAGCACGTCTTCAGAAAGCAGCTCCGAAAACTTGGCCGAGGTGCCGGCCAGCCGTGGGACCCAGAGCCCTCCCCAGCTCGGGCTTCCCCTGCCTCTGGTCAGAGGGTTTTGGCAGCCAAAACTGCACTCTCTGGAGCAGCGGTTGTTTGCTCTTTGGGACACCCGGATGACATCGGGGGATGGCAGGAGACGCGGGTCCATGCAACAGCAGTAGGAGTTGCTGGAATCTGCAAAACAGAGAAAACAACACCCCACATCTAACACCCACTCTCCCCAGGAGGGATTTTGAGGCAAACTGGTGAATTTGTTAGTTTTTATTTTGCATGGAAGGAGGTGACGGCTATGCCCGAGGGACAAGACCCAGCAGCTCCAGGGACAGGGGTCCAGTAAGACCTGGGCATGTCGGGGGCTGCAAAACCTCTGGCACAGCCTCTGCTCTTCAGCCCCTTGCAGCGGGGACACAGCTCCCTCCAAACCCCCTCGGCAGAAGGAAGCTATGGCTAAAACACAAAGTCAGAGCCTGCAAAGCAGCTGGGGCTTTCGGGGTCCCCTGGTGCTGGAAAAGCAAGAAAAAAACAGAGGATGAGGAAGGGAGGGATCATGCAAATGCCAGGCAAATTTACACCATTCAACCTTAGTGCCTGTATCGACAGCCTCGTGGTTTTGGAGGTTGCCTGTGCTCAGGTCCCTCTCTGGGAGCCTGGCCCGTGGGACACCGGTGTTCACCGGCAGCCGGGACAACAGCTCCGGCACGTGGGGACAGAGGTCTTGCCCTTCCCGGCGCTGCGAGACACCAGTGCCTTTAGCTGCTGTAATGGGTTTCTAAAATTAGCTGCACACTCTGCCCTTGGATTCGAGCAGGACATTTCTCAGTTGTTTAATATCAAAAGTCAAAAAAAAAAAAAGGAAGCAAAGCACAAAAGCACCCGGTCAATGCACGTCTAAGTTTATTTTATCACTTGTCCCGCAGAGCTCAACATCTATTTTAAGTCATTTATGAAGAGTACAAGTGTGAATAGCTGCAGAAGTTTTGCAATTCCAAGACACCACACACAGCTTCTAAAAAAAGCAAATTTAACCTTCCCCAACAAAGCCTCAACAAGCATCCCAGCCTTCCCCGGATCACGTTTCTGAGCTACTGATTTCAGACAGCAAAAGCTCATCTCCTCCACATCCGAAGTCGATCAGTGGATGGAGAAGTCCCCGGCACACGGCAGCATCACCCCAAACCCCCGCGGGCATCTCGCCCTGCGGTGCCTCCCTTCCGGACCGGCTCGCGTTACCCCGCGCCGAGCGGGACAGGTGCAGCTTGGTCCCTTGGGGTTTATCCCTCCCTTCACTTTATGAGTATTTTACATTTAGCCACGGGCCACAGCTCCTATAAATAAACACGGGCTGCCCGTGGCAGATGTGAAGCCTATCGCTGCCTGCACGCTCCGTCAGAGGCTCTGGCTTCCCAGCAGCGTGAATGTGAACAGATCTGAATCTGCAATGAAATATTAATTGGAAGCAACACTATTCTCCTGTCTTTGGAGGGGAATTTTAATTGAGGACCGTGCTAACAAGCTAATATCTTCCTGCACCATGCGGTCACAGTGAGCCGAGACAGGGATGGGGGGTGCTGGGACTGGCTCTTTTTAATCAGAGCTTCCGCTGTCACCTCTGTCTCCCCAAATCAACCCAAATCATCACCCAGCACACCCGCCACCAGCAATTCATCCATTTGACTCGTGGTTTCCTGCAAGGATCAAATGTTGAGCAGATCAACTATGGGGCAAGTAAAGCCCCATCCGAAGCAGGTACTGCCTGGTATTTGGTGAAGCCATCGCACCCAGAAGAGCAACCAACGCTCGGCAGAACCACCTCAGCGAGGAGAGCGTCCCTGTGAGATCAGTCCTGACCAACACCTCCCTTCACGCCCATTAAGTCTGACCTAACTGGGCTGTTTTCAAGCCCAGGGCTCCGGCTCAAGCAGAGCATCTGCTGGTGCTCAGCAGTCAGGGAACAGGAGCAGCAGAAGGTCCCCAGAAGCCCCTCAAATGGAGCCCAGAGCTTCACAAATGGAGCAACAGCTTCATGGGACTCCAGAGGCAGCGAGAAGGGGACGTGCTGAACAACCCCAATGTCGGGGATGGCTGGTTTTTATCTGCCGCTGTCTCGCTCACTCTGGCAGAGCCCGGCAGAACTGCTTGCCTTCTCACAATTCAATAAACTGGAGCAAAATAGGAATTCTCAAATATCACGACATTTGAAAATGCAAATTCAGGAGGTTGGTTCCCCCCCCCCCCCCCCCCCATTTCTGGTTAAATTTAGTCCATTCAGTGTTGCACTGGATTTTAAAAAGGATGGAAAGAGAGATCACATCTAAGAGGTGTGCCTCTTGTCTTGCATTTTCCATGCACTGAGCTCCCCGGGACATCAGGAGGACATGGGCATCACTGCAGCCTCCTCCAGGGAGGGAGGGAGGGCTGGAAATACTGCAAAACAACTCTCCATTAGCTGAGGCTTTTGATTTCCAAGGGTGGGAGCGGGGCATGATCATTGCCTCCATCCTATGAAGCAGAAAGCGAAGCGACAGTGAAAGCAATTGGCAGGGAGCGATGGGACAAATCCTGATGCGGGATGAAAGGAGAGCCAGCACCAGTGGGGTTGTGTCCAGCCGTCACTGCCACATGTCACCCGCGTCCCCGTTCTCGTGGAACTTGTGGACGTGGTCGGCGTACCTGGGGAAAAGGCAAAGCCATGTTAACTCACAGCAAGGTCTGAAGCACGCCGGTGGCCAAGATGGAAGGGATTTGAAAAACACCCAACTGAAGAGAGGTGGTTGCCTTGCTCTGTCCACCTTTCCCACCCCCCATCCTCATTGGATCAAGGATTTAAATCCCAATTAACCACCCTCATCTCCAGGATAGAGGTGCATCAAGCAGCATCCAAAAAAACTGCTGCAAAGCACCGTGCTCCATCCACCGAACCGAGGCGGATGATGCTCCCGAGCCCAGGCTGAGCCAGCCCGTCCTCACACCCACTTCTTGGCGCAGTACGCAGCGCAGTCCCGTCCCACGCTCTCGCTCCAGGCCGTTTTGTAGAGCACCTGCAAAACAAGAAATGCAATCAGCCCTGCTTTCCTCCGCCTGCTCCCACAGCAGCTTGTGCCACCGCTGTGCCAGCCCGTCCCCGCGGCCAACAGCAAAATCCCTGCCTGCGTTCTGCAGGCGCCTGTGGCTTTTGCGCATCAAGCAGAGACCTAAAGTGATGCTCTGGGTGAAACCTGTTTCACAGCCCTGTGGTACCAGTGTATGTTTCAGGGGTTGCCCTCAGGAAGGTCAGGATGACCTTTCCCTGGGGTTATTTTTGCCAGTCCGGTGCTGCCGCAGCTGCAGTGGTTTGGGGCAAGGTGGGTACGCTCGAGGCTGCACACGGATGGAGACGTGTTTTTGGTACAGGCTTCAGGAGGGTCTTTGTTCAGCTCCTTTTTCTCTCTGTGCCACTGGGTTTCCATGTCAAAGCTGTGGCACAAGGAGCTGGGGACATTTTAGGAAGAGGGAGAAACACCCCACCCCAGGCTGGTGCATCAAAGCCTTGGGGATTTGCAAGCTGTTGTTATCTTGGCACCCGGGAAATACTCTAATTCCACAAACAGCCTTCAGCTGGCCTCCAAATTAGGGTTAATTGCAATCCCAACAGCAGAAGGCAGTGGGTGGGAAGGGGTGAAGGCTGTGCTGTTTCTCAGCATTAGTGGCAAAGACTTTGATCCCAGGTGGGGATGGAGGAGCCGGGTTTGGCCGGTCCCCAGTCCGACACATGGTGTGTGCCCAGCCCAGGCAGCGCTGGGTGCTGCATTTCAGGCCCTTTTGTGTCTAGATGAAGTAAGATCATTCCAGCCATGTAATATTTATGAATTTCAGGATTTTTTTGTTGTTGTTGTTAGAGCTTTAAAATTTAATGATGTTTAACTTTTTATTTTCTTTGCTCCTTTCCTCACCAAAATAACACAAAGTCGGTTTTACTTTGAGAAGAGGATGGAAATATTGTTCTGATTTGTCTTTCATCTTGTTTCATCGTTTAATTATTGATGATTATTTTTTTCCTTTCCCCTGAAATGATAAATAAACTCATAGAAACTGTGCAAGCATATAGGAGGAGTTTGTACCATGACATGTATGTGTCCCTGCTGAGCCGTGCTGCTTGCGCTCCCTGTGCCTCCGGAGCTGGTGATGAGCCAGTACGGCTGCAACACACTCACTTGGCATAATATCTTAAAGATGCAAAGATCCCCTCTGGATGGGATGCTTGCTGACATTTATTGAGGCACCTGCCCCCCTGTGGCCCCCGTGCTTACCAGAAAGACGAGGCAGTGCAGGAACAGGGTGTAGAAGAAGGCAATGGTACGAGCTGTCTTGTTGGACAGGATGAGCCGCCCCTGCAGCAAGAGGAGAACAGAAAATCCCATTTTAAGGGGGGGTCAGTGGAAACCAGCCCTCCCCACACACAGGCTCAGAGAAACCCTGGCTGAGGGGTCCTGTTTGTGCTGGACCCTACGTAAACACATGAGACAGGATGCTTTGCCACCCATCTGTGCCAATCTCCGAACAGCCGCTCTTCAAGGTGACTACCACAAGTGCCTATGCTCTCAGCCCAAAATCACCCAAATCAAGGTGAATTCAGGGCTGTGAACTGCGGGGTTCCCCCCACTGAAAACTCTCTCAGGGGGTTGTTCTGAGCCCATTTTCCCCCAATTTTCTCCCCCGGCTCCGCCCGCTCCCCCGGTGCCAGCCCTGCCTCAGTGCCTGCCTGCAGCTTGGCGCCGCTGTGGAGAGAAACACCGGCAGTAATTAAGTCTCACGGATTTTTTAATTTGTGAACTCCAAGAACTTGCGATTTGCAGCGTTCCCTCGGCGGGGCGGCTGAGCAGACGCTGTGCTGTGTCCCCGAAAGCTGGCTCTGCCGCGCAGCCCTGCCTGCACCCCAGCTCTGCTGCGGGACCCCAGGAATGATGCCAAGGACAATTTCGTAGCCAGACAGTGCAGCCTCTCAAGCGCCCTGGCATTTTTTGGGCTATTGATTTGAGGGGAGCTGCGTGCTGGAGCTCCAGCTGCTCTCCCCAGTAAAAGCCTCTCCTGGTGCGTGGGGGAGGCTTGTGGCTGGAGCTGGTGGCCCGGGCAGGTCCCTGGGGTCCCACAGCTTGCCCTGCTGCCCTGCCTACTTGTCACAGATATCTGCATTTAAGGGAAGGTCGAGGTGGAGGCACATTGATGGCCCTTGGGAAGGCAAACAGCACCGCCTGGGCTACAGCAAACCCCCCAGAGCAGGGGCTGCCAGATGGACGTTGCCCTGGGGGATTATGGAGTGCGACTGCAAAGAAAATTCTTTGAGCATCTTCAAAACCTCACCAGTGCCCTGGTCTGCTGGTTTACCCGTTTCTCTGGCTCTGCAAAGTCTATCCTGAAAGATCTACCCTTCACCTTTGCCAGCCCTGTGCCAGCCCACAGCAACTGAGGTTCTTAAGGACATAGTTTAGCGCTACACTTAGTTATGGTTGGACTCTATGATCCTGAGGGTCTTTTCCAACCTAAATTCTATGATTCTATGACGTCTGAGCTCAGTGGGCCCCAGAAACCCTGTAGGGCTGGGTTGTGTCCCACTCCAACCCCTCATTTTGGAGGGGCCACTGAACAGCAGCAAGACCCTGATAATGTCTGAGCCCATCTGGCCCTGGACACTGGGGTCCTGATGGGAAAATCTTCATGTCCATCCCTTCAAAAGACCCAAAGTCAGGAGTAACCACAGCCTAGAAAAGCAGCTTAGAAGCATGGATCCCACCTTCCTACAGAGCAACTTTTTATTCCTGCTGTACAAGCTAGGGATTCATTATGGACATAAGCACATTCCCCAAACCACCACGCAGGCTTTCCAAAGCTGGCATTAAAACCCACAGATCTCCCACCAAACCAATTCTGGGCTGAAATCTTCTTTGCTATTCATGGCCACGGCGGAGGCTGCTGTAACAAACAAGATTATGTTCTTAAATATTCCCAAGGAATAACTCCCCTAAGTCATTTCTTTTTGTAAATGCCTTTCATTAATTCTCCGTGGTGCTGGCACGCCACCCAATCCATATTCATGTTGGCATTTGCTTGGTTTTTATGCAAATGACAACTTTGCCTTTATTACAAGATAATTCTGTATTCTGCGGCTGTTGCAGACCAGTGGTCCCACATTAACCTCTGTTCTGCTGGCTACTCAGGGGTTAACTCAGCCAAAACCTGAGCCTGCTGCTAATGTCACAGATTAAAATATGAGTCTGATCTTCTGAATAACAACATTTTTAGCTCAGAAAGCAGCATTCATCCCGAAGAGATGGCAGCCAAAGCCTGCGGTGGCAGCGGTAGCTCTGCTGCCCACCATGGCTCAGGAGAGGACCCTCTGCTTCTGCACCAACGGCAGCTCCCCGATACTGTCCCCAATGCTTTTTTGGAAGGAAGACAGCGGTTCATGGTGACCCGCTGAGACACACGCTGTCCCCAAGCTCCTCGGCCGTGCCCTGACACTGGCCTGTGGCATTGCTCACTGGGTTGGGGCTGGGTCACCCGCTCCGGCCAGGAGCCCCTGGGATGCGGTGCGATTGAGGGGGGAAAGGGATGGGCAAGGGAGGAAAGTGATTTCTCCCAAAGGCAGCCCCAGCGTGGCCCCGGCACGGCACCGTGCTAAAAACCCCCAGGGGCAGCCCACTCACCATGCTCAGCGTGGCCTTATCCCAGGGACTGAGGCTCAGGTACTTGCGCTGGCGCTCCTGCAAGTAAGTGGTACCAGAAGGTGATTTCAAGGCTCAAAAGGCTCATTTAGGGTTTGCAAATCAGGGAAGGAGCTCTGTGCCCCGGGATGCTCCCGCTCCCCATATACACACAGCCACAGGGAACATCACATGGGCACAATGACTTATTTTTTATTTTTAATTTTAAAATTTTAAGTGAATGGCGTTTGAGCGTATTTTATGCTTTCAGAGTGCTGCCCCTGGATTTCACCTGGGTGACAAAATAATTTCCCCGAGGGGTTTCACTTTCTGGCTGCTCCTTCCCTTTCACAAATCCAGACCACCTTGCAAGCAAAACCAGAACCAAGCAAATGCAGCCTCCTCATGGACTGTAACTTCGAAACCTTTTCCTACCTTCCTGCTGAAGGAGGAGAAGGGGTCCAGGCGCTCTTCATACTGGGAGGAGTAGCGCTGCTCTGTGTCGTCCCTGCTGCCGCCCTGTGGAGCAAAGAGAAGGTGAGAAATGGGGGACAGCAGAGCTCTGGTACCTGTCCCCCCATGTAAGTGGTTTGTGGACAGCTAGCAAAGGGCCAGAAACCCCTCCGAGCTGCTCATTTAGAAGAAATGACCCCCAAAGGATGGAGCAGCACAGCCCAGGGCTGACCCACAGGGCTGACGTGATCCGTCAGCTTCAAAAAGGAGCTGCACTACAGGGGCTATTTAACAAAGTCCTTTCTTCCATAGGAACTCCACTCATGTCCCCCTATTTTTTTCCCTTTCTATGAAATAATGGTCATCTGTGTCACCCCAGAGATCTCATCTGGAAATGCCTGGGATACTGCAAATCCCACCCTGAATCCTTTGCTGCTGGGTCAGGTAGGAGGAAGAGAGCAGTTTAGGAGGAGGAAATACAGTGTTTCAAAGAGATGGACCCAATTTGAAATCACTGTATCTTTGCAACCACGAACTGCCCATGAATGAAACTCTTACCACTTGAAGTGGCAGGGCATAGGGTTTCAAGTGATTACCACTAAATGCCCCATTAAACCATTTGTACATTTTCGTGTAATTGTAACATGTTGCTGTTGTGAAATATACTGCTTTGAAATCGGGTCCATCTTTTTGAAACACCCAGTAATTGTTTAAACCTACAGCTGTTATTAGCTGGGCATGGGGCAAGGAAAATGAAGGAAACTCCTTGAAAAGACTGAAAGATTTAAGTTGGTTCAGACAGGCTGGGTTTTAAACTCCTCCGGGGACAGAGGTTCCCCTCCTGCAGCCTCACCTCGGTGGCAAGCCCTGAGGATGCTCCTGCATCCTGCACATCCCTGCTCCTCCTTTCTCCAACACTACCTCTGCAGGACACGAGAAGTGCAGATTCCGCATTGTTTCTACCCAAAACCAGCCTGGAAATGGCATGTCCCGTCACCAGGAGCAGTCACAGCCCGGTGTGAGCCCCAGAGACAGACACAAGCTCCCCTGTTCCTAGCACCGTGTCTTCTCCAGCTCGGCCCCACCAGCGTGGTGATGCTGACATTTACCCAGGGTTTTCTGGACCCGTTCCTACGTGCTGCAGCTTGTCCAGCCCGCTGGTCCCGTTCCACGGTGGGTAAACCCCGCGGCACACAGACCTTTAGCAAATATGCCCTTACACACCGCAATCCGATCCCCGGGTCACCGCGCGGCCGGGAGCCAGCGATGAGACCAGCTCCCAATTTAGGGGCGATGAATTCACTACGGCCTGGCCTTATTGAATGATCTTTGATGATTATTTTTAACGTGTCACATGCCCGATTAGGGGGTGAATTATGCAATCCCCCGTGCTGCTGCGTCGAAGGCTTCTGCTCTTTAGGTCATGTGAATGGCATTCAGACAAACATGGATATGATCTTCCGCGGGAGAAACGGGCAAAAATGTCAGAGGGGCCAACCCAGTGTCATCACTGAGACATAAATAAAAGGACCAAATAAGGTCCTTCACGACTGCAGGAGTTTCCCATCCCCAAACACTATTAAAATATCCATCAATAGAACAGATTCAGTCCAGCCAGCAGCTGGAGGATGGCAGGGCAGGCAGGGCGAGGAGCCGGTGTTTCAACCCCTGTCCCTCCCCAGTTATTGTCACTTTAGCAGTGACCAGGAAGGCCCAAGGTCATGACAGCCCAGCTCTGACCGAGGAAACAGCTGCAGTTTAAAGCTCCCAAGGCATCAGCCTGACCCACTTGCGAAAGCCCCAGGGATTTCCAGGGATGAAACCTCCCAGGGACAGGGCAGGAGCAGAGCAGGTTCTAGAGAGGTCTTCAGCCTCCTCCTGGTGTTACTGGGATTACTGGGAAGCTTTTGAGCTTGTTTCTGCTCTTTTGGGGCCCTGGCCCAGGAGAGCAGGAAGCAAGGCAGCTCTCTCTGCTGGCCACAAGAAATTCAGGGTGGCGGGGAATGCGCACAGGTATGACAAGATGAATTATTTTTCAGGCTCTGACTGCAGGGATTTATTGCAGGAGGTCCCGATTTAACTGCTTGCTGCCTGGTTGGGCAGGAGCATCTGCAGCTTGCCTGCTGGAGCATCAGGCTGCCGGCTGTGAGCATCAAAAGGGTTTGTAGCAGCTTTTTCAGGGAGGAAATCTGAGCTTCTGGCATTAGAGATGCTAGACACCCCTCAGCACAGTTCAAACTGACCATTGCTCCTCTAGGCAGAGCTCTGGACTCTTCTTCACCCCAATTATCTCCCATTTTCCAACTTCCATGCAAGGTGCATGTGAGTAACGTGCAGTTTCCCCATTGCTCTTGTACACGGAGGGCAACGGTCTGTGTTTGGGGTCTGTTTGTCTGTGTGAACCCAGCTGGAGGACAGACAGACAGACAGACAAACAGCCACTCACCCGGCCGGGGTAGCTCTGGAGGAACTTGATCTTCTCGTAGAGCTTGATGTTGTCGGCTCTCAGGTTGTCCAGCTCGCTCTGCAGAGCCTGCACCGTGTGCTGCATCATGCGGTTCTCCTGCACGGGGGCACAGGGGCCATTAGCAGCGAGGACAGGGACAGGATGGGATCTAATCATGGGGGAGGCAGAAGGGGGGACAGCTGGGGTTCAGTAGCCTCTCAGTAATTAAAAATCCCCCAGCTTTAAATTAAAATTGCTCCCAAATTAAAACTGTCGCAGCTGCTGTGGAACAGGACCCCCAGAACTGAACCATCAACAAACCCGATCTCTCCATGGCTGGATATGGGCCGGGGCAGCTGTGGTGGCTGCAGGTGGCTTTGGGCTGAGACCCGGCCCCCACGGGGGGAATGCAAAACCAACCTCCTGGCTTTGAAGAGGTTGTTTTGAGCTGTACTTCAATTTGCAGATCTATTGGGTTTTTACTCTAAACCACATTCCCTGTGTGCACCCAAATGCTGTGCTAGACGGCCAAGCGCACCCACAAGGCGACGGGGAATTAGATCTGTCCTTGAACTGGAGCAGCGCCAATGGGAAGGGGGAGGCTTTGGTCCTAACTGCAGAATATGTGATATTTTTCTCTTGTGTGCAGTGGTGCTGATAATAAACTCCCTGCAGGACATTAAAGCAGCCAGCTCCAGGCTGCAGTCCTGCAGCTGCCCTCCCCACCCAGCGTACCCCCTCCAGCTCCTGGTTCCTGGCCCGGAAACGTTCCCTCTGGCTGGAGATGATGGAGAGGAGTGAGTCCACCTGCCCCTCGGGGAACGAGGTGCTGGGGGACGGCGAGTGACCTGCGGACATGAGACACAGAATCGTACAATCATAGAGTGTCTTCAGCTGGAAGGACCCACAAGGCTCATCGAGTCCAACTCCTGTCCCTGCACAGGACACCCCACAGGTCACACCGTGAGTCTGAGGACGTTGTCCAGTCTCTTCTTGAACACTGTCAGGTTGGGGCTGTGACACCTCCCTGGGGAGCCTGTTCAGTGTCCAGCACCCCCTGGGTGAAGAAACTTCTCCTCATGTCCAACCTGACCCTCCCCTGGCACAGCTTCCTGCCATTACAACCCAGCAGATGCCCACCATCCACCCCAAAAACATCAGGGCTGCTGGAGGTCCCCCCGCCAACACCGTGGGACGGTGGGGCACCCAGGCAGAGAAACTCCTATGCACAGCTATTGCAACATGGACTTGCCCGCAGCCATCACCACCTTGCTGTGCCCAGGACCCCCACTTTTGGGTGCCTCACACGGCTGCTCCCCACAATTGGGGTGTGCAGGTGCTGGGGGGGCTGCAGCCATCCCTCCCAGTGTTGGTGGCCAAGGAGCAAAAGGTCCCCAGAGCCATGACTCAACCGGCTGCACAGAGGAGCTATTCATAGCACAGGATGCGTGGCTGCAGGTTGTTTGGCTTGGTGGGACTGTTGCTGTGATATTGTTTATCGTGTGTTTTCAAAACCTTTCAAAACAGAAAACAACAACAAAAAAATTTAAAAAGGAAAGGAAGTGGGCTTTCTTCCAGAGGAGCCAAGTGTTGTTATTTGTTTGATTCATTTTCTCTTCCAGACCTCGGCACAGGAGCCAACGTAAAGGAAATATTTAGCTCGTTGGCCATGGAGGGGGTTCGGTGCGGGAAGGGCAGGAGTTAAGCACAGGGTGTTTGGTTCAGTCTGGGTTCAGCAGCTCAGAACGGAGCCGGGACCAGCATGTGCCCGCTGTGAGCAGCTGCAGGACCAGCAAACCCAGCACCGAAAACCCACCCCTGGCCCCAGGGAAGGACACGCTGAGCAGGCGACGTCTGTGCCTGCTTAGGAGCATCCTCACGCCACTGTCCCCAGAGAGGTGACCCCCCTGCCCTCACCACCGGGACGTCCCTGCCAGCACCTCAGGGCACAGCCCCTGCCTCTCACCGTAAAACAGCGCCGTGGCCTCCTTGATGGGCTCAGGTATCTTCTCCAGGCTGGGGACGGCTGCACCCTGAACAAAAGCAAAAGCAATTGTTTCCCCCCTGTCTGAAGGTGCCTGGTCAAGCAAACCCCTCCTGAGTCCTGCTACTGCCCTGGCACCCATAGCCTTGTCAGAAGCATCACTGTCAAACTGGCACTCTGCAAGGATTTGCCTGAGCCAACATGGAGACGATGGTGTTCAGCAACAAATCCCACCCTTTAACCGGGAAGGAGAAGGGCTGGATGGTCACTGGATGCCACTACTATCACCCACCCCATGCCACCACCATCCCATTGCAGAGGCACGATGCCACTCTCTGCTGGGTGAGTTGTGAGAAAGACTGAAAAAGGCGAGAAAAAAATAATTAAAAAAAAAAAAAAGAGGAGGTAATAAGACGACCCCCAGCTGGCATTGGCCCCTCCATCAGTGATGACCCCTGGGGCCACTTTGAGCGTTCCCCACCCAATGCTGGGCGTTACCTCCGCGTCTGGGCGATGCACGGCGGACACGGCTTGGATGGTGCTGAGGTCGTGCTCCAGCTTGGCCACGAGCTCCTTCTGGCCGGCCAGCGTGGACACGGCCTCCGTCAGCTGGATCTGCAGCTCCGCACAGCGCACTGGAAAACAGAGACGGGGCCGTCACCCGGGGTGGCCCAAACCCTGAAGTTTGGGCCAAGGGAACACCAAAATGCAAGAAATCTCCACCTGGAGCACTAAAACCAACTCACATGCAGCAACTCTGTTTCTTCCTTATTTCTGGGACACTGCCAGCAATCCCTGCTCTGCTCCAGGGAGAGGTGACCAGGGGTCCAGCCCACCTGGGTGATGTCCCAGGGTGGGCAGCCAGCCCGAGGCAGGACCAGTGTCACATCCCAGTGCTGGCAGCAATGTGAGTGGCAGCTGCTTGCACCAGCATGGCTGCTTCAAATGTTTGTTGGTGACCCAGGAGTACCTGGCAGCATCTTGTCTGGGCAGAGTGGGGGGACCTGCAGAGAGATGAGCCCCCAAACTGATCCCCAGGTCTGGTTTGCACAGCAAAGGTGTGATGGAGGTGGGCTCTGGGCCACGGGTTTGGGACAGACAGGTACTGGGCGGATGGCTGCTGTGGGGGGTTGGATTGGGGTGGGGGACATCTCCCAGGAGGGGCTGAGGTGGGACCGATCCTGCCCCCTGGCGCTGGGAGAGGCTGCACAGCCCCCGGCACCCCCGCTTGGCCAATTTTCAACAAACGAGCCTTCTTTCCAGTTGCCCCCCCCAGAGTAAAACCCACGCCCTAAACTACAACAGGCGCTTGTTGGAATGCTCCAGGAGCAAAACAAAAGCCTCTCGTTCCCCTCGTATAACCCCGGCCCAGATGTGAAGCAAGGGAGAGACACACCGGGGCCAAAACGCAGCTACAGCGAGCGGCACAGGACCAGCACCGCGGGGCGAGCTCCCTGCTCCGTTTGCAAATCCATCCTGAAACACAGAGCGTCAGCAAGCAGGAGCCATGCCCTGCAGCAGAAATCTGCTTGTTTCACCTTTTCTCCCTCATTGCCAGCAACGTCTGGGCCTCTGCCGGCCTGAAAAATCCTGCTCAGCTCAAGGTTCAGCCCCTGCGTTTTGCAGCTCCCTGCTGCGGGGATGCAGGATACATCCCTCTCTGCCTGGATTTCCAGGTGGGTGAAAGCTCAGGTCCCAGCTGCTCCAGTCCCTCCCTCATAATTCCTGTTGTAATTATTCCCTTGAATTCCAGACGGCTGGAAGGCAAAAAAATCCTCATTTATCAACAGCCAGGGAGCAAGAAATGCAAAGCTCTGCCTGGGAAGCAGCCGTGCGGGGGGATGAGAGGGCAGACTGTTGTGCCCGTGGGGCCTCCTGCCCTATTGGAAGACTTCAGACGAGAGGTGCAGAGCGAGTGCAGCTCCAGTCCAGCTCACCCCGTCCTGCTGGGCTGGGAGCTGCCCCACATCCCCCAAAACCGGTGGATTGGGGTCATGCACAGGGCTCGATGCCCTGCAGAGCCTGGCCGGGAGGGTTGGACTCTGACCAGTAGCAATGGGGGCTCAAACCAAGTCATGCCTAAAATCAGTGCTGCTTTCTCATGAAGCCAGGGCTTTGCTGGTGCAAATTTCCCCCCTTTTTGTCAGAAATGCAATTCCTATGTTATTCATAAGGGAGGAAGTCTGCCTGCAGGGAAAGGGAGGTGACACCTGCTTCAGACACAATGCATGGATTTATTTTCTTTCCTCTCCCCATTTGCATTTTAGAGGCCCCAAATGAAAGGCTCAGGAGAGCCAGGAGCAGTTGCGATAAAGGCGCAGTCCCACTGGAGGTCAGTGTTTCTCAACAAATGGGGAATCACTGCAAGCTCCTGAAACACGGGTGGCCTGATGCAAAAATATTTGCATTAAGAAGATTTGGAAAGAAGAAAACCTCTTCCCTACGGTTAATTATTTAATTGGCTGTCTCTTTAAATTGCATTAAAATGTAATTGGGAAGCTATTACTAGCCCAACATGGGCTGTGGGGCCCAGCTCTGCACAAGGCAGCCCTGATCACCGATGCTGCAGCCGGCGTGCCCGGGCTGTGCTGTGGCCAGGACACGTCCCCTGCCTCCCGTCCTGCCCGAAAACCTCTGCAGACTGAGCTTGGGCATCGTGCTGCAGGAGATCTGAGCCCTGCATCCCAGCTCCCGAGTTTATCCCTTAAATGACTTCTTAAATTTTTGCTTTTGAGTTACCTGGGCTGAGTTTTTCACATGAAAAAGGGTCAGTGAAGGAACATGTCTCCCACATCCTTTCTCCCTTGGGTTTCACTGCCTCAGCGCTGGCCAGTCTTCTACAAACCATCCATGGAAACCATGCCTAACGCTGAAAGCGGCCCAAGTGCACGGCGCTTCTCTCTCATCTCCCCTTCAGTATCTCTATTCACGGTGGGTTTTTGGTGGTTTTCTTTTTTTTTAATCATAACTTTCTTTTCTCAAAGTGGCAGTGGCCCCGTGCTCATCACCTCTCTGCCAGCAACCCCTCGCCCCCAGCAGCGGGTGCACGCTCTCCCAGGCACGCAGGTCGGTTCAAGCCTTGAGATCCAGCAAAAGAAAATGTGCCTTTGTCTCCTCCGAGCTGCTGTGCTGGAGAGCCCTTGCCCTGACCCTTCAGATGTGCAAATACCTCCAAAGCCGCGGAAGGTGGAGAGGTACTGCGGAAGATAATGGGATAAAGAAGGTGAACCCCAGGGGGAATTTGGATTTTAAACCGAGTATTTTAAACTCAAGTATCTTTAGCCTCAAACTCTGCCGTTCCTGATTTTTGAGGCAATGGAGGAATGGGCCTGACATTGCCATCACCTTATGGAGAAAAGTGATGAAATGCAGCAACTGAGCAATGGAACGCTGGGCACAGGCAGGGCTGGTTTTGCCTTGTTGGCTCCAGCTGATACACAGAAAACAAGAAACTGAAACCGAGGTATTACTAAAAAACACCTCCTGCTTTCCAGGGAGTCCCTGGGAAGGTGGCAGAGCAGATGGGGGCTGGAATACAGAGATTCGCACAGGGCATTTGTGAGGTCCCTAGAGAACTGTTGGCTGGGTGAACACTTTTTCTTGATCAGGGTTTTCTTAGTCAAAATTCATCACGACACTGATGGTAAATCCCTGAGCTTTCACCTGGCCTAGCTGACCAATAACACAACCGTCGTTAGAAAAAGCTTCTGTGAATAGGTTTCCAGGAGTTTGGCAGAAAACACTTGCAACAAACATGGGTCAACAAGCAAGTCCCTGCACAACCGCTGAACTCTGCTGCCAACAGCTGAACTTGGTCTCTACCTCAACACCCCAGCATGACCCTCCTGGGGAATCCTGGGCTTGCAGAGAAACACCTTTCAGGACAACCATCGGCCACCAGCCTCTTCCCACACACCCCGTGTGACCGACCACATCTTCAGGTCTTTTCGGTATCACTAGACACGTGGCCTGATGAAACACCCAGTGTGAGCGAGGAGGAGGATCAGGCCTCCTGCGAGGAACCAACCACTTTGCAGAAGACTGGTCATCCAGCAGGTAGAACAACGTTGGTGAGGCTCTTGAAAAAGCATCACATTCCTGCCCCAAACTGAATGAGTGATTAGGAAGAGGACGCTGTAAAGAAGATGTCTAACCATAGCTCCAGCCTAAGGAGCACAGCCACAGGTGACATTGCCTGAAAAAACGTGAAGTGTCTGTGTGGACAGGCCATGCGGTGAGATACAAAGGTGCCCCACGCAGAGGGGAAGCAAAACAGTCCTAAATGCAGAATAAAAGATTCAGCTGAATCTCACACTTCTTCCATTGTGTGTAGCATCACCTGTCTCACACTCTTCCAAAGCTGCAAGCTAAAATCCTTAGAGTGAATATGAAGGGAAAGAAGTCCTGCAGCCTGAGCTTCCAGAGCACGTTTGCGGGGAGCCCCGAGCCCCACAGGTATCAGAGCTCACGGGCTGCAAGACAGCGAGCCCAGCGCCGCCACGGAGCAACAGCAACTTTGACTCCGGTAACAAGCCCCAGCAATCGGACTCCCTTGGCAAATCATCCAAAATAAACAGCATCTGTTTTCACAGATGGAGAAAAT
The DNA here is from genome assembly GCF_036013475.1 of Columba livia. Classification (NCBI taxonomy): domain Eukaryota; kingdom Metazoa; phylum Chordata; class Aves; order Columbiformes; family Columbidae; genus Columba; species Columba livia. The sequence goes on from NC_088621.1 coordinate 6,401,731, forward strand.
TAAGACATACTAGCAACTTAGCTTGAAGTTATAAGGCCAGACATAAATAAATGCGAGGCAATCTTTCCATAAGATGGTGGCTTGATTACTGAGGATACAGACAGATGAATAAATCACCTTGGGGTAAGATAGGCTGTAACTTGCTATACATCCAGGAGACTGGAGTAACTGCTCATGTGTATCCTGAGCCCGAAGGAAATGAGAGGTAAGCGGCATTGCTGAAGGGATCTGCAGGGTAGGAGCACACACATGGGCACTTACTGCAAATGAGCTGACGCTCTGCAAGTTCACACCCTGATTTGCCTTATGGTAACTTTTTAATCTGCCTCCGTTACTGTCTGGCCTCCTTGGATTTACATAACAGTAGAAAAATAAGAAAACAAGAAGAGATGTGGCATGCTAGGAGCTTTCTTTGAAAAACTATCCTCTCAGAAGTCAACCAAAGTGCATTGAAACCCACTGCTTCAAAGGTTCTAAGACTGTTTTACTGACTGGAAGGAAGATGATGGTGAGATAACGAAATCTTGGAGTACCTCGACATGAAGGCTGAGAAGCCCAGACACAAAGCTGGAGACTCGCTCAGCACAAACACCCGTGTCTGAGCGTGCCAGACCAGGAGCAGGAGCCAAGGCAAGAAGCAGGAAACTGGGTTTTCCACGAGTCCTTTGATGTTTCTAGCTCGTTCACCGTTCCCCACGTTGGGCCACTCTGGTTAATGACCGGGTTGCTGTGGACAGTTACTGAGGAGTTGAAATGGCTGTTCTTCCCCAGGCAGAAATAAGTGCTCAGGCTTTTTGACATCACTCTCCCGTGAGCCTTTTCAAGCCAACAAAGTCCTACCTCCAGTTCTACCTGATTCCAGAGCTCCTGGGTTTGTACGTAAATTAAGGCACAATTTCAGGTTCTTGAAATACTTGGCATTTAGCTTTCAAGGATGCCTGAAAAAGGCAGTAATGTTATTGGCCAAAGTCCTGCTCCCCTTCCAGGAGAATCAAAGGGAGATGACTGTGCTGGAGGGATGAGGGTCATGCTGTCCAGATGCTGCAGATTGAGTCCTGGTTGAACCAGGTGATTTTTCTCTGCCCTCTTTTTGGTTTATGAAGATGTCAAGGAAGAAAGATTTGAGCCAAAATCCCTCCCACAACAGAAAGGTTGTCAAAAGCCTTTTGGTGTTGCACATCTCAATGATTCTAGTTCATTCTTGACCTTTTCAGAGTGGGACAACATTACTGCATGGTCCAGAGCTGTGTGGGAGTCATTCAGTCTGTCTTAACTTCATGCAAAGCCCTTTCCTTGGGGCCAGCGTTGCTGTGAGCTGTCAGTAGGCTGAGAAACAGGACATGGCAGAAGGGAATGATTTAACATTGCTTTGCTGCAAGGCATCAGAGCCCTGTCCCTCAAATCTAACAGAGTGGTGCAAATCTGTTCAGAGGTAAAATCTGAAGGGCAGGTTGTAGCACAAAAGCCCCGCTGAGCCATCTCTCGGGTCCACCTCACACAAAGCAACGAAGAAACATCTCCATCACCCAAAGGTTGGTGTATTCTTCCAAGGATCTCACCAGAGTGAACAAAGATATTGGAGATCGAGTGCTCCAGAGATCCCACCAACACTACAGAAGTCACACAAGAACCGGGCGTTTGGGACATTTTAAAGCAACCTCTCTAGAGATCTCCAGAGAGGGAGGAAAGGTCAGTCAGCTCTAGGAGCACCTGAGTATCCAAAATGCCTGGACTATGTTAGTCTCAGACCACCCTTGTTTGTCACCTCTGTACCTGCCACGAGATTGTTCTCTGATCAGACTTCCTGCAAGCTTTCTAAAAGGGCGAAAAAAAGAAAGCAGGTGGTGAAAAGAAAGGAATGATGGCATCTCTAAAAGCCATCTCCACCTCCTGGCACTGACCTCGTCTTTACTAGCCCTGCAAAAGCTCCAAGAATGAAGCGGTGAGGTTGCTCTGCAGATATAGAGGCTGTAAGAGAAGACATCAAGAAGCGTCAGTGACCTCCTTCAGGGACGTTGTGCAGAAGATGTGCAGTCCTAGACAGCGAGGGCTGGGACTGGCACCAGGGTTTATGAACCAGAAAGAACTTTTGTGTGTCATCAAAAAGACAAGAAAAAATAGGGACAGTAGAGAGTGGATCACGTTCAATACGCTGAGGACATAATTTGAGGTTTCATCTGCCTAAGTACCAAAGGGATCTGCCTAAGTACCAAAGGGTTTGGGAGCACAGGGCAAAGAGCTCTTCACCTCCCCTGCCACGCTCAGTACATGAGCATCCTCCTTTGCGTCTCCTGCAGCCCTTTGCATCAGAGAAATCTGTGCAAGTGGCCTTGGGGAAGAGCAAAAGGAGCTCCTGAAACACGGCGAGATGTCTCCCACCTACGGCTCTCTGGCTTTCTCCACCAGCTGCCGGCAGAGGCGGCACAGGCAAAATTTCTGCTCCCTCCCCTTCTTTCCCCCCTTTCCTTTTCACGATTTGACGGCCTGCTGGGAAGGTTTGAAGGATTTCTCCTTCCCTTTCCTCCTGGCTCAGCCACTCCAAAATAAACAGCCCCCAGCAAAGAAACACAGCGCTGCTTAATAAATTCTCCCTGTAAGGGCAGAGGATTCATAGAAGAATGGATTATTTCCAAGGGTACCAAGATAATTACATGGGTAAGTAGGAAGAGTTCAAGAAAACAGTTTGAATTTTCTTATCGGCTTCCCATAGCTTGGAGCAAAAAGAAAATAAAATGCTGTACTGTAATCAAATCATGTTTTCTGAAGCCCTCTGTTGGCAAGTGCACAATTTCTTCACCACTTGTATTAAAACAGAAATACTTAGAAGAAAATGATCGCATTTTGAAAGGGAAAGAAGTGGGGCCCAAAAGCACCACGTGAGCTGCTCACAGGATGTTCTTGACTGGTGGGAACAAGGATTTCACCCATTTATACAGCGAATGCCTGTTGTATCTCCTATGTAAACCTCACCCTTGCTACAGCATCTGATTCCTGATAGAGCTGTGCCCCAGTGCTGGCCAGTAAGGGTCTATGGGAACACACAGTGCACACTTCTCCTTCTGAAAAGGAGATTTTTGACATCCTTCTGAAGGGCAACCAAACGAAGCTATCACAGAACATCCATCTATCTCCATGGAAGACCATTAAGTCTCTGCTCCTGACTTCCGAGATGCATCCTTATGATTTTGGTTGCCTTCCTAGCATCCCCAAAATAGACTTCTGGAGATTCAGGCTTAAGAGGACAGTCTGGTTTTATCCTGGCTGCTTCTGAGCTACAAGGAACCCCCTCCAGCTTCGTCAGTACCAGGTCTGTGCTTTCACAAGCATAATGAAGTTTTGCTCACGACCACGCATGATTTTAGTTCATTGCCGATACCACCACACCTAAAGAAAAGTGCAGGTTATAAATATACATATTAATCAACATGAGTAATAGTACTTTAAAAATGTGGATGTTTAGCATCAAACCTAAAATGATTACGGTCAAATTATATAAGATAATACCATTTACAGCAAGCAACAGTTTGACCAGCCATTAAATAACTATGGAAAAAAAGCGTTAAAACTAGAATCTTTATATCACGTGGCACAACCTGTCACCAACATTTCAAAAGCAGAAAACACACATTTGTAAAGAAATTAAGGCATGCAATAGCATTTTCAATACATCGTGAAGAACATCCCACCCCCAAACACAAATGCGGACTTGGGTGAAGTGTCCCCAAGTGTGACACCGGTGGGATGGACCCCAGTGACTGGGAGGGAGCCTGGCCTGACTCCCACTCTCCAGGACGGACAGACGGACATTTTTGGGCAACAGATTTCCAGCTTGGCCCTTCAAAACTCCTCGAGCCCAGCTGAACATTCCCAGCCCAACAGGAATCTCGGCCTGTGGGCCGCGCACACAGACAAAGCAAGAAATAAACTGCAGGACACAATATAAATGTTGGTCCCTCACAACCACCGCCAATTCACAATTCGAGAAAATGAGCACAGCAAACACACCTGTACACGTACACACACACACACGCTCCACCTGAACATGTTCCAGCTAGAGCTTTATTCTACTATTTTTTAAAGATAGAATTCTGCTGATTGACAAAAATATCTGTTCCTCACCAACACCAAACGTTCGGCTTGTAGACTCTGTAAATACGGAGTATATCTATAGGAACAACATGTCGTAAGGCACTAGAAGAGGAATTTATCTTTATATAAGAAGTATGTGTAAAAATAAACAGAGAGCCAAATATCTGGGAAAACTCTTTTACATTTTCATTTTCACATCTAAAGCATTTTTGACTTCAAGACAATGCGTTTATTCTGTTTTTTTTTAAATAATTAACTAATATACTATTATCATGCTAAAAACAATCCCCCTTGCAGTCTCGGACCCAAAATGCATCTTTTCCATCCGTGAAGCCAGGTGTCCCCCTCCCACTGACTGCAACAGGAATCTGAACTCACACTTGAATTCCACTGAAAAAAGGACACGGCTCGGCAGTCTGACACTTCAGTATTTAAGGTATTGAAAATATCCCCCCTCGCCTAGAAACTGGTACACAAAAAGTGAATTTTCCTCCCCCGGACAAAGAGAAATCCCCAGCAAACCCAGCCAGAACCACCAATGTAAATGTTTGCTGCTTGGACTCAGGTCTCACCTCCAATAAAGACAGCCCACGCGGAATTGTGTTTGTATAAAAGATATTTACTTCAATTATCACACCTAGGGTGCTAGTGAATAATAATAATAATAATACATCGTGTGAGTTTCATACAGTGATATTGCTTCTCCATATCATATAGGGACCGTTGTACAGTGCTGAGAACAAACATTATATGGCTAACCAAACGAAGACAGAAGAAACAATGCCATTCTGCTGACGGAGGGAGCGCTGCCCTGCTACTGCCAGCCATATAAACTCTTACTTTTATGTTTAAACAAATACCAAGAAATAAAATGTTACAAAAGATGAGTCACAGCAACACAACGTGGGCTTCTCAAAGCTACTTGTACAAATTAAAAAATGACACTTTTTTTTTTGGTCAATTGGGTCTTTGTGAGGATTTTTTCTTTTAAATCTGTGATTGTGAATAATAACAAACAAGCTCTAAAAACATCTAAGACTTAGTGCGTTACAGAAAAAATATAAAATACTGCTAAAAATGTAAGACACCACAATACACTGGGGTAAAAACTGAGCTTATTATTAAAAAAAAAAAAGTTCTCAGGAAAAAGTACACCACTTTCTGTTTGAGTTCGTCTTGTGCTGTGTTAGTAGTCGGGGCATTTCAAAGCTCTGCCCATTATCATGGCAAGTAGTTATTGCACAAATGCAAAGAGTTAATTTCTTAATTAAAAAAAAATAAAAATGAAGAGGGACACGAGAGAAACAATTAAAAAACAAAACAAAAGAACATCCCCCCCCCCCCAGCCAACCTCCATCTGCTTTGGAATTAACGTCCAAATCTGTACATGTGACATTCTCGCAGTATTTCCAGCGAGTGGGGCGCGCGGTGCCCCCGCTTTTGGAACGGGAAGGGTAAAACATGCTTTCCAACACAGAAATGCATAGAGTATTGTGACAGGAACAACCTTTTTGTTCCGCGGAGGTTACCCGATCGTTACCGCAGGGCTTTTTTGTCTTTTTAAATTCTCTTTTTCAGACTACGCCGGAAGGAAAGAACCTCGTGGGAGGACATACATCTGATGGTTTTCAGTGGGACACCCTCAAAAGGCTAAGTGCAAATTCGCTTCCAAACCCGCAGTGGCGGTGCCATGTGGCTGCCTGGTGCCGTGTGGCCACCTGGTGCCGTGTGGCCGTTGCGGTGCCGTGTGGCTGCCTGGTGCCGTGTGGCCACCTGGTCCCGTGTGGCCGTCACGGTGCCGTGTGGCCGCCCTGTGCCATGTGGCCGCCCAGTGCCGTGTGGCCACCTGGTGCCATGTGGCCGTCGTGGTGCCGTGTGGCCGCCCAGTGCCGTGTGGCCGGTGCGGTGCTGTGTGGCCACCCGGTGCCGTGTGGCCGTCGTGGTGCCATGTGGCCGCCCGGTGCCATGTGGCCAGCGCGGTGCCGTGTGGCCACCTGGTGCCGTGTGGTCGTTGCGGTGCCGTGTGGCCACCCGATGCTGTGTGGCCGCCCGGTGCCATGTGGCTGTCGCGGCGCCGGTGCGGATGGACACACGCTCCCCGCCACCGGCTGCAGCCGTTTCTAGCCAACGCTTTTCCATTTTGCTCCACGCAGCTCGGCGCTCCCTGGTTTCCTAGCCAGGGAAAGCCTGTCTGAACGTGTTTTGACACCGCAAGAGAACTAAACGACTCCTCCGTGAACAAAGATCGATTCGCAATGCGTGACCTCCGCAGTTCACACCAGGGAAAGTTGCTGCTGCACAAGGTGATTATTTCTTTTCGTTTTTTTCCTCAACCAACTTTGAATGAGAAGAAAGTCAGAAATTCAAACATACGCCAACAAAGATGAACGTCACAGGAAACCAGTCTCTCATTTTAAATTAACACTCTTGAGTAAATCGCAATGGACTCTGACAAAGGGGCACTGCATCGTCATGAAATTCTCAGTAGAGGCTCTAGGAGGCTAAGGGTATTTTCTCTCTCTGTATATTTTAACTCTCGTCTTTCGCAACTGAGGCTTCTTATTCTCAGTCCTAAATTACTTTAAAACTACTTAAATAATATTATTTATTAGGCATTTAGATAAAATATTTTTTTAAAAAAATGATTGCTCTAAAAAACACAACAGGGGCACAATGATATGGATACGCCAGCGAGCCGACACCTCCCGCTCTGTCGCTGGGATAGCCCAGACTTTCTCCAACATCTGTGTATGGGATATGTATATACTCCTGCTGCGTTCACATCAAACAAAAAACAAACCTCAAAAAAAGAAACTGTTAAAATTAATCTCATAAATAGGAAATAGTAGATTGTTTTCCTAATCACAAACCACCTTTATATATTTCACCTTATGATGCTTTAGAGAGAGCAAGCTCGACAGAGGGCACGCAAGCGCAGGTACGGGCTGAGGATGCCGGCGGGCGAGCGCCTGTTCTTTGCAAACCCAAACTGAGACCGGAATGACTTTCCAGCGCCTCGCCACCCAGCTCCGGGCGCGGAAAAGACGACAGCACGTGTTAGTGATGGCACGAAAGGACGCGGTGACAAGCTGGCGACGGCTGGAGCCCACGAGTGCTTCCTGAACGGTGACACACCTGCGAGCGTGGCGGGGGAGACGGAGCTTCACAAGCAAAACCGCTGCTGGGTGAGGGCGGATTTTCCAATCCCAGACCCAACCACAGCCAACCCAAAGGGATTATTATTATTTTATTTACTTTTCTTCCCTTGGGGACCTGAATTCTCCTGAACTAGAGCTCACGCTCGCCAGCGTTGGGCGGCCAGGACATAAACCTCCCAACGCAAAATGAGGATTTCTATTGCACAAAGCCTCAGCGCACAGTGTCTCGAGTGCTCGTTGGCACGGGAACCCTCCTCGGTCGGCGTTCGCTCTCCTCCCACCCCAATGAAAAGCGTCTCTGAGCGCTGCAGTCTAGACCCCTGTGCTTTAGATTATTCTCCACAAAGAGATTAGGCAATAAGGCACATAGCTTTCCAAGTTTAGAAAGATTGTTGAGTAGGAAAGTAGCAAAACTGAAAAACTTAACGGGAAACGTGGTAACATATGGGATTTCGATGACATGCCTATTGATTGAAAATAATTTCACACTGAACTAAAATCTTTCCGCCACAGAACAAAACTGATCCATGATCTCCATCTCTCCAGAGGAGGAGAGAAGGAAATGGAAGCCCTGATTGAGGAAAAGGAAAAGTACGATACGGATGTGATCTTGCTTATTCCCCGCAAGCCTCCTGTAGGAACGAGATGCCCAGGTGCTCCCTGTACAGCCTGTACAGGCATCCAGAGGTAACGAGGTACTTTGGAAACACTTTTAAAGCTACTAATAATTTACCACCATTTAAATAATACATAAAAATAGCACTAAGGGTCTAACATAAACTAACAAAAGCCAGAGAAGTCTGATCAAAAGACTGATTGTAGAAAATGCTTTTTGTATTTACTTGGAGATCAGATTGTACCTCGGAGCAAGTCAAGTGCCAAGTTTTATTTCTTCTCTTGAAAACACAGAGGTTCACCCTCTGAGAGAAATGGCAGAATAGAGGATTTCTATCTCATTCCTAAGAATACTTGAATTTTCAGCTTAGAGAGATGAAGAATGAACCATGTGCTTTAATTTGATACTTAATTTTCTGATCAGCTGTTTTTGCCGTTGTTTTAACCACGCTGCACATGTCTTTACCGTCCACCTTCCCCCCGTACATAGATTTAGCAGAGTATATGTGGCGTGTACAAATACCGGGCATATTAACTTGCTGCAAGCCGCACCAAAGCAAAACCTACAGCCCAACCGTTACAGGATGTTGCGGACAAGGTTTGACCTTTCATTTCACATCCCTCGACTTTTGCGCATCTCAGACCCTTGGAATTACTTCTGTGTATTCTGACCGCGATCTTCCCCCTCCTCATTAGCTGAACTCGCGCATCTCAGACACCCCGGTCTATCAGCTGGTTAATCCCCTCTTAACGACAGGGAATTTATCTGACAAGTGGGAAAACGGCATTCTCTGCGCATTAAAACACATGTTGGTTTTAAGCCCGCGCTCACCTACGCCCCAAACGATTTTGCGAATTTGGCTGTAGCGATTCTACGCACCATTAAGACCAAGCATGTAAGTATGAGATATACAGAAGGGCTCTTCCATACCACAATCATGTACCTATATATATTTAACAACTCCTAAAAATGCATATTAGTTACCCGCATAGACAGAAGAGGATAATGCAACTTGACGCTGTTCTTCTTGTCATCGACAGGGAGGTTGTGCTGTTACGAACATCACCACAGAATTACACAGTAACTTTACAAAGAGCAGGTATGTCACCATAACAGCAGAAATCTCCTGGCACGACTCTCCATTTTCAAGGATCTTTGGATGAAGGTTGTACTAGGTAGTACAAATATCTCTAAAATCCAAACAAAAGTCAAAGACATGACATCACGGGGACCGCAGGCATCTACTTTTCTGTCCTGTTTCCTGCACTGTTTTGTTCTGGTTAAGAATTCAGTCATCATCTGCACTTGGCTGTTTCAAGATACAAAACTGCAATCATACCATGAAACCAAGGGTTTTAATAATAAGAAATCTACACAACTGTGGCAAAAATCTACCAACATCGCTGTGAGTAAAGCAAGCTTGAAAAAAGGGCAGCAACTGTCCCTTGTGGAATAGCTGGACAAGGAAAAATACCATAATCTTCTTATTTTTTTTAAAAGGAGGCATTTCCTTTCAATGCACTTTAGTGCCAGAACGTGTTTGTGAATACCAATGAAAATCAAGCTCGGGAATCAGACCATTATTTTTTCTGTTCACAAAACAGTTGTAAAAATGGAGAATTCATAGCCAGCCAAGGACTTTGGGGTTGACCTGGCGTGCCCAGGTTTTGGGAGAAGCTGGTCTGGTGCCTCCATTGGTCCTTGGCTGAGCAGGGTCACTAATGGAAGTTCAGGGAAAGCCTTTCTTCAACTGGAAAATGACCTTACAACTAACACTTTCTATTAAATATGCCACAGTACCACTCGGCCGGGGAGAAATCATCCCTGAGGAGAGAGATGGCACCACTTGCAAACCTGTTTTTAAGGCTTTTTGAAAACTTAAGTGCACAGGCCTAACGCTAACCTTCTCCAAAAGGGTACATTTCACCTTCACGTTTTATCCTTGCATATTAACAGGGTTAGGGCATAGTACATGACCTGGTCATGTGCGACAAATCAGTCCCTAGGCATAGCATAAACGGCTTTTCTTGCTATAAAGTTCATTATTAACTCTATTTTATACATGGCATAGCCAATCTACCCCATAAAATAGATGGGGAGGAAAGAACAAGCTGGTGAAATAATAGTTCTCCATTTTAGGGCTCAAATACATATGTGAATGAGATGGGGTCAACTAAGTCACTTTGCAAACTAAGAAGATTGAGCCAGAACAGAAATTCAGATCTCGTGCTTTCCACACCAGTGATTCTCCTTGCAATTTAAAACCATCCAGCAAGATTTTAAGCTGCTGGGAAGAGAAGTCTTTTGTTTGTACAGAATTTTAAGATTATCTCCTTTTTAAATTTTTTTAAGAAGTTGATTGTATATGCAACACAAAGGAAGAAAATGCTGATGTTCAAAGAGCGGGGCGGCAGAAAGTGCAATGGGAAAGCAGGAGCCCAGCATCTGAGTGAACCCAGTAACTGCTCTGCAGCTGTTCTACCTGCGTGAGTTTAATTTAGGAATATGAGGCTATTAAGCCACCTGTTTCGTCAGGGCCAGAACTGCCACTCACTCACGGCAAAGACTTGATGTGGTTTTAGTGAACACTAAATCTGGCCCCCACCTAAGAACCATCTTTTCCTCTTCTCCTCCTCCCATGTTCCCGATATTCCCCACGGAACTCTCGCAGCTCAGCCCCGACAGCCCTTTAAGACAGAGAAAATCCCGGGATATGCACGCTGGGTGAAGAACAAAGAGGAGAATTTAAGAACCTCACTCCTTAGGAAGAGATACAAATGAAGCAAATCTGGTGCCCTCCATCTGCACGTTAAAATGTCACCCATTTACTTTCAGTTTGCAACAAATTGCTAAAATTACCCATCTCTTTGCACCCTCGCTCAAGGCACTGGTCCAGATTACTGTGAAATTTCCGTTTAAATAAACTATGTCGGATTTAAGTGCAAAGAAGTGTCCCAAACCAATTACTTTTTCTCATGTATTCTCATACTTTATATACAATTACTTATTTATTTATAAATTTATTTATTCTTCTGTTTCTAACCTGCCATGTTTTTTTTTTTTGCCAGGAGCATTTTTATTTCATATAAGTTTGAAGAATACTTGAAATTAATAATTTTAAGATGGCAAATGACAGACTCGTGACTGCAGCTGTGCTAGTGGGGACTGCAATCACCATCAGCATTTGCCGCTATTTCATTACGTTATTTTGTCCGATTTCCCTCAATCCTACTTGATGAGAATCTCTCCGCTTTGTAGTTTGAATTATCAGAATGATGCGCCTCTCCTACTCACTATTTCTCCCACTAAAGGATTGAAAAATAGCAACTTTTAAGTAATTGGATCAGAGGATATTGCATAGAATTCTGTCATGTTCATGGCCCCTCTTCTCTACATCGCTCCCATATGCACAAGTTACATAAAAATAATGCAAAGATCTTTCACCTAATGAGAAAGGCACATATTGTTTTTCTTTTTAACTGTGAGATAGATCTTTTCTATTACAGCAAGGAGTTTGTTATTAAAGGACTCACTAATTCATGATATGGGCAGAGTGCAATGATACAGGTTCCTTTAGAGAGCGCCCCTATCTATAGGCATTTTACAGACGAATAAATAAAATGGTCAGATTTTATGGCATCAAGAGCAATTGTAATTAAATGCATTCCTGCCAATAAACATGTGCAATTCCACTGTCTGAAATCTGTATCCTCAAAAATGGAAGCGTATTGACAACCCTATTGTATGAACCCCCTGCCAAGGGATGCTTTTGCTTTCAGCAAACCAAGTATTACACTATTGTCCTTCCCTCACCATTTTATCTACAATTTTATCTGCGGTATGAAGGCCTGGGGCCTTCACCCACAGTTTTAGTAAGAGCACGAAACTGGAAACAGAAAGAGAGAATACAAAATGCTTTTAAAGAACCTCAGAAAAAAAGACTCTGGCATTACAGATTTTCTGAAAACTACCCGTGCTTTTAGCCACGGGGCACAGAAACGCCAACAGCGAGGCCTCTGCTGCCAAGAGTGACCGTCCCGCGAGATGAGCCCCATGTCACACATGCCCGAAAAACACCTTTTCCCTTCCCATGCCATCAGGGAACCGAAAGGGTAAAAAAGCCCCCGTGTTACTCTTTGGCATTTCTTCCCTTCTGCCTTTTTATCCTTTTCATTAAGTTAAAAAAGAGTTATTCCACTAAACGCCCTCCTCAAAGCGTTGCTTCGAAATGCCTCACTCGATCAGAAATAGAGCGGAAATCTCTCCGTGTCGCTGGAGTTCAGTCTCTAAGCTGGGAGGTCTCTGCCAGTTTGGAAAGCCAGTAGGTAACGCATCTCCAACGGGAGAATCTCAGCAGTAGTTCAAGCTAATCCGTTTCACTTGCCACTGAAACAGCTGTGACCTTGGCTAAAAACCGGGAACGAACAGCTGGGAACATGGACTCTCCGAGCCCCATCCGCGGGTGTTTCTCTGCCCTTAAAGAGGTTGGTCACTAAGGGACCCAAAGTGATGCCCGGGTCACCCCAACAGCATCTCAGCAGGCTAATCCACATTCAACGCAGATCATGAAACGGGAAACAACAAAAGGAGCTAAGCCGTTAATAAAGTGCCAAAAATATAGGAAATACTGACAGCATTTTATTTGATTAATTTTATAATAGATACCAATGACAACCTTTGGCAGGATGGAGTGACTTCTGACTTACGAATGCTGTCTTTACCCAGCAAAGTTACGTGACTCAAATGTAATAATGGAGCTTAGAATTAACAGTTAGTGTTATAAAAGAAAGATTTCCTCTAGGGCAAGCTACAGATATGCTTTTTAAAAATCATTACAGCATTGAAAACCAGACAGATACTAAAGAATCCTAAAGAACTAGTGGAATCCTGAAAAGCAAACCAAAAATAAACAGTAAAGAAAAAAAAAAGATATAAGTTTCAAGGCACTTACGTATTGCTTATTAGGAAGAGAGATTGACCTTAAGTGCTGCATTTGCGTTCAACCTGTGAATACAGTTCCGCTGTCGTCTAATGCAGCACGAGCTCTCATTAAGAATCATGGAATGCAATCGTATAGACACAGGCACAAGAACAGTTTGGGGAATATTAATTTAAAAATAAAAATTGTCAAACAGAAAAAAACCCTCACTATGGAGAAAGCCAAGAATAACCACTTGACTGCATCAAGCACCTGGATCTCACATCAGCAGACAAGGACAGTAGGAACAGACTGGCAAGTGTCTTGCCTACAATTAATTAAAAAAACCCCACCTGAACCAAAAAACAACCAAGAAACAAATAAAGAACGTAAGAAAACATCAGCATCTTCTAGTCAGAAGCGTCGCTTCTCGGCCGAAGACGCGTCTTGTTATGACTTGTATTAAGGTATGTGTATTTTCACCGGGACGTGAACTTATCCATGGAGCTGTGCTCTGAAAGTCAAACCAGGACACTGTACAGATACTGAGAGGTGACACTTGGCTTTGCCACTTTATTTCCCTCGCTGGCCGTTCCCACGGACTAACTGCGCTGCCGATAAGAAGCCGTAACCGCTTCCAGCACGAGCTGTCGCTTACTGGTGTCTGTCATTACAAATTCTCTATCAGCTCATCACAGAAAGGGGCAGCTGCTCTCTCTGCTCCTCAGATTTAGCTTTGCATCATGAGCCCCCAATTACCCAAGGAGGTTATCCTGAAACAGCGAGCAGTGAAAATAGGAAATAAATCCCTGCCTTTCAGCCTCCTAGAGCCTTCTTCATCATGAAAAGGATTGGTTTTAGTGTACTGATTCTTAATTTGTGAAAACTTGCGCTAAGTGCTGCTGTTGCATGTTAAGAGACTGTAAATGAAATACGTAAGTTCTAAAACATCATGCAAGAAATGTGGTTTCACATCTTACAGTCAAAAATCCTACTAATGAATTAATACAAGCACACTGAGGTGTAATATTGGGAACATACCTTTAAAGTCGGAACTCCTCTCCCCATCCCTCCCTCCCCCAAAATCAGAAAAGTAATATTAATTAAACTTAAGAAGTAATGAATGCACCATTAAAGTGTCATCAAAAAGATGCTGACCTAAGACAAAAGTTCAATGATACACAATACGGTCAAAAGTCTTCAATCAATAATATACAGTATGACAACTACATCTTGTAAATTATACCCAATACTGCCGGCAGTCTATCCCTCTAAAGAATATTTGCCCCCTTTCATCCCTTCCTAACAATCAGATAATAAAATACAGCACCTATAAATAAGCAAAAAAAAATTATATATATATATATTTATATATATATATATATTCCGAAATCATCTATTGTTAGTTTTAAAGATATGGCAATAAAGGAGTCTAAATTAGCAAACTTGTAGAAGCCATAACTGATAAAACAGCTTATTGAAAAAAGGTGGCAGTAATGCACTCTATGTGTGCACAAGTACGTAAGAAAATACACAGACGTATAAAATTGCACGCACACACTCACGCACACACATCCTTCCACACACCTCTATGCTCACGCATATACATATAGACAACAGGAGGAGTTAGAGACAAGTTAGAATTGGATTTGTACTTTGATCAGCCCTAAACCTGTGCATAAAATAATGGAAAAAGGCTGTATTTCTGCAGGGCAGAATGGTCTAGACTGGGACCAGAGAGCAAGAAGGTTTTGGTTTGGGGTTTGGGCTATTTCCATCATGGGAAGAGCCCGTCCGGTCATTGCCATGTACTCTTTTTTTTAATTCCACGCAAAAATAAGCTTCCCACAACTAAAACGTATTTAAAAATCAGTGCTCGTGGTGGGAAGAGAGTCAGTAAATGGCCACCAACAGCAGGAAAAGTTCTCGATGTGAGGCAGCTCCAGTCCCCTCTCAGTGGTGTGTGACAGCAATCGTACACGTGAGCTAACGCTTCAGCGACTCCACGTAAGCTGAATATTTCGGGTTACGACACACGTCTCCGAAGTAGCAGGCTGAAATGTTACTGGCCAACGTTTGTTTTGAGCGATCTGCGTTTACCGAAAGGAAATCCTGTACACTACGAACCAAGTGAAATGATCAAGTACATGCTGTTTCTAAGTTGTCTCCTAAACCTCCTAGATATGAGGTCTGATCAGCGTGCTCTGTGGTTAGAGGTTAAAAAGCAGATTATAAAATACCTAAATTCAGATTTATTTTTTTTTGTCCTGATTTGGCCTAAAATGGAGTGTATTAAACAAACTCTGGTCTGCAAAAGCCCAGAATCAGTTAAAGCTATGAAACAATGTGCACTACGTGTCAATATTCTATTTCACTTACAAGAAAACACTAAGTCAGCTACCACAAATTAAGATATTTTCCTGATGTGACTTTTCTTTTTTTGTTTCGTTAAAAAATATGTGGAGTAAATGTGTTCTGTTTTTTTCTTTAATTCAAAGTTTCAAACAACAAGATTCTTTTCTTTTCTTGAAAATACGTAGGAATCCAAACTAGTGTGTTTAGAGTCGGTTGACTGTGCAATCTCTTAGTGGCAACTGAACAGCTACAAAAAACTTTCTTTTTCTTTTTTTTTTCTTTTTTTTTTGAAAAATCTCCCCTTTTTTCCTGGTTTAAGAAGATAATAGTGTATTATCGCTCTGTAGCCATTAGATGGCAGATAAAAAGCCCCCTTTTAATATGTGGGTTTGATTTTTTTCTCTTTTTTTTTTTTCTTATTTTTTTTTTTCCTGTTTTTCTGTTTTTAAAGCCCACACCAAAGAGGAGGGCACAAGGCAAAGCTGTATGAGTTATTCCAGAAACCGTGGAAATCACTTAGGGCAATAATAAAAACACTTCAGGGTACAAAAAAGCTTGACTACACATTTCAGTTTTCTTCCTCGAAAACACAAACATAAATTGGGCTTAACGCTCCTTTTTTTTTTTGTTTTCTATATGCACCTTGGCCTATGGCGTTTTTGCCCTGTGGCCCGCAGGGCGGTTAAGTGCGCAACACAATAAAACCAGTAGAGGTCCAGTTTCACTTCCCAGCTCTCCAGAGTTGGGCGAGTTTAAATCTCAAAACTCCCACTCGACGGCCTCTTCTCGACTCGCGGCCTTCTCCAAGCGGTGGATGATGTTGTTCAAGTTCGCCGCTTTCTTTTTCCTCAGGGAGCTGTCTCGCGTGTTCCTGGAGCTCGCCGCCTCTGAGAAGCCGAACAGGCTCTGGAGAGAGTTGGCTTTCTGCGAGCCTGCGGCCGGCGTCGAGCTCGTACTTGGCACACTGGAGATTTTCTCTGAACTTTCTTTTGACTTGTAGGAGCTCTCCCCTGTAAGGACTGAGGTGGAGGCAGCTGAGGTAGAGGCATCCCCTTCCGTGGCAGAGTTTGGCAGTGTCTCCAGAGCTTCTCCCGGGCGTTGCGATGCCGGCGGGGAGCTCTGGCGCGGCGCCCTGAGCCTGCCCTCGTCGTCGGTGTCCTCCGGGCTCTCCGCCTGCGACGGCTCCGCTTTCTCCGAACACCTGGCGCCTCGCAGTGCCTCTTCCCCGGCTTCGAAAGCCGACTCCGCTGACCCTCCCTGAGACTTTGTGGTTGCATTGCTGTACTCGTCCGCCTCCGGGCCGCTCGGCTTGCCTTCGGGTGGGCCGTCCGCGTCCACGCCATCGCAGCTGTCTCCCTCGGAGCTGTGGGCCGCCCGGCTGTTTCTGGCGGAGGGAGAGTCGCTCGACCCGGCCTGGCTCTGGCTCCCGGCTTGGATCTCCTCGATGAACAGCTCCCGGCGGATGCGAGACCTAGGAGACAGGGAGAGGGATGGTGAGTCTGCCAGGGTGGCTCAGAGCCGCCCTGCTCTACCATGTCTAAAACGCCCTTTCCTGAGGTGCCGTTTTGTCTTGGCTACGGGACAGCCGCACCACGCGGGGTCAGCGGGAGCGCTCACACCCTTCAAACCCAAAGGACTGATGAAAAGGCACTTGGAAGAACATGGAATATTGTCAAGATGCTCTTAATCCTGGAGAAGGCTGAGAGGGGATCTTATCAATGCTGATCAACAGCTCCATGGTGGGTGTCAAGATGGACCAGACTCTTTTCAGTGGTGCCCAACAACAGGGTGAGGGGCAATGGGCACAGACTGAAACACAGGAGGTTCCATCTGAATATGAGGAGAAACTTTGTTCCTTTGAGGTGCCAGAGCCTGGCCCAGGCTGCCCAGAGCGGGTGTGGAGTCTCCTTCTCTGAGACATTCAAACCCGCCTGGACCGACCTGTGTGATCTGCTCTGTGACTCTGCGTGAGCAGGTGGGTTGGACTGGATGATCTACAGAGGTCCCTTCAACCCCAACCAGTCTGTGACTCTGTAATCTCATTTTCCCCAGCCACACGAACCCTGCTGTGCTCAAAGGGACCAGCCCGGGGCTCCTCCACAGGGCAGCAGGAGGGCAGGTGGTCACAGACGGGATTTTGAACAGAAAAGCCGTTTCTGGTGAATTCTGCAGTGCTCAGTGTTGAGACTGACCCCTCTGACTTCAACCAGGATTTTGTGTATTTATTGTAAATCTGACGTTGATGATTGGCCCATCTAGTAACCACTGCGGGCGTTAGGGAATAAAGCAAAAATATAAACTTTATGCAGATAATAAATCTGTACTAAAATGACTGGTGAAAGCCAATGACAGATCATCTCCCCTCCCCCTTTTTTTCCCCAACTTTAAATTAAGTAACATTTGTAATTATATGCTCTATTTTTACAGCACTGGACATGGTTTAAGGGATAGAGATTAGAAGCTCTGCAGTCTCCCATTCCCACTAAAAGTCTGACATCAGGAAGGTGAAACTTCACAACACACTGGACCAGAAAAGGGATGATTTAGAAAACATGAATACATTTCTAGTAGATCCAGAGGAAAACAGTTTGTAAATACAAACCAATTCGGTTTTCTACTAGAAGTGAGCCACAATTTGCCTAAACAAACAAGGAGAAAAATCTGGAGAACCCTCCTGGTGTTCTCCTGGACACCAAGGAGACGTGAAGATGAAACGAAGTCTGTTTTTGTGGAACTGCTCTGGGGAAGCAGAGCCTTTCGACAGCCTGTCAGCCTATGAGCTAGTCTGGATTCTGCCTCATTTTTCATTCAAAAAATCGATTTTAGAACATGAATACAAGACAAGGGTGCATTTCAAGGGAATGAATGCATTTCACATGTAGGTAAAATTGCCCGCTGTCCCACCTTGTGCCTGCTATTACTCGAAGCGTGCAATAATAGCTCACACACACTACCTTTGCCATTTAACTTGGTCCTTCCTCCCTACTCCTGCTCTCTTTAGGAGCTCCCAATATCCTCATGAGTACAGACACAGGGAGAGTTTAGCAAAACTTGATCTTTCAGAGTGAAGATAACACTTTTGGTTTTAGTCAGGGAGAATTGCTAAGGGTCTTGCAAATCACAAGTGAAATGCTGTCCCAGTGCTTATAGCTGGACGATTTTTTCAATGTTCCCTAATACGCTACGGAAGACAGCACACAATGGAAAAAAATTAGGGTAAATGCAGAGCACCATGTGAATACTGCTTTTGAAGCTAATGATATTATTGACTTACTTGAGATGCAACAGAGTATTTCAGCAGTGCTTGCTGACTCTACACTTTTGAAGGATTTAGGGGATCTGTAATTTTCCCTAGGAGAATATTACTCACCTAACAGAAGACCACAGGTGCTAACATTAATTTTCTATTACCATTAATTGCATGCATCCTGCAACATCGATTATCAGGTTCTATTTATGCCTATAATCTTGCATAGACATTGATCCAGAATGTGCTGCTCCTCTAACGTCCCCCAAGTCAGGAGGGGAAGCAGGTAAGAGCTTTGGCACATAAAATACCGCAGGTCCAGCAAGATACTGAACAACGACATGGTCGCTGAGTATCTGCCCACAGCCCTACAGAATGAAGGTTTGATGTCTGTTCAAACCCCTGGAATTCGCACCCAATACATTGCTTCTGAAATCCAGTCTGGCTCCTGATTAACACAGTAATTAAATCCCTATGGTAAAAAAGAACTGGTGACAGCAGCTCGGAAATCCCCAGAGAGCATTCCTCTCGGTAGAAGGTGTTGGCCTCAACATCAACACGTCCTGTTGGCATTTAGCAGTGTAACTCAAAATATCAGAGATCTCATCTCCTGTGGTATATGTTGAAGTTCCCTGCACAAGCTTTCACACAACATCGAAACAGGGACAATGCTGCAGTTCATTGAAACATATGCCCAGAGTACGAGCAATGAAAATTAGGATGCAATAGCACTAGATTACAGTTCGGGAAAGTTTGGTTTAATTCCTGATGCTTCTGCAGTATCATCTCTGTGACCATACCGAGTTTATGTGCCAGTTTCCACATGTGAAATGGGTTAGAAATCCCCACCTCCTAATTTTTTGTACCATTCTTAAGACAAAAGAGTCTCAGACTCTGATGTGTCCTGTATGTGCTTCACTACTGCAGAGTAAGGTATATTTATTTTTATGTTCTGAGACCTATGTGATTGGCATGGATGCAAAGCCATAGATTGGAGAAGTTTGCAGACATGTCGAAATCCTTTATACCTATTTATATTCTGAAGTGAATTATTTTTTTGCCTGCTGAGGATTGTTTTTTTAAAATTTCTTTTGCTGCATAAAATGAATACCAGGGCTGACCTCCCATCTGGTGGATATAAAGGTAGATTCTGCTGTAGTAGCCACCTTTGGAAAGCGAGGTTTGGGCTGAATCCCGAACAAAAAGCATCATTGCAACAGGATCCCCAAGGGACAGGAAAACAAACTTGTCCAAATCTGTACCCTGCATTACCTGAATTTAAAGAAAAATTTATATTAAAGAACACTTAGAGATCTGAGATGTGGAACTGCTGCTGTGTGAAGACTCTTCAGTTTGGCAAAGAAACTGGCTGAGGGAAAGTATAAAAGAGATAAACAGGAGTGTGTCCTGGAGAAGATGAAGAGGAGCAACACTACCCATTTTTTGCAACAGATGAGTTGCAGAACAATCAGACCCTGATCCCCTAGCAGAACACAGAACGAGTGCCTCTTCTGCTATGTCCTGGAAATTATTTAAGAGCACTTCATGCATGAAAGCTAAGAAAATTATTGTACAGAGGAAAAAAACAGGCAGGTGTTTTGATTTTCAGTGGTGGCAACCGCTCAGAGCACCCAGGGCTCCGAACAGGCTCCAAACATCTCTTTGAAGTCCGGGAGACGCAGCAGCACATCTGGGAGCAGATCCAGATCCCTCAGTGCTGGGAGGCTTGTGCTACCCACCAGCCTCCAGCACCTTGTTTATACATCTTTTATTTTGTATACAACTGTCAGCACCTAGTCTGCATTAATGTATAGCTTGGTGTGGCTAAACGCGCTGATCAATCATGACTTGTCAGGCTTCCGCGCTGCACGCCTGAACAGGAGATCTCCTGATAATGAGGAAGATGACACATGCCACCAGTGCTCCCGCACTCGTCTGCCTAAGTGAGAACAGCACATTTTGCTGTCAGGCCAAAGGGAACATATTTTCATAGGCATTCCTCCAACTTGTGTATAATTGCCTAGAAGTGGGAACTGGAAGAGAGGCCTGCATTTGAGCAGTGAAAGAGGCTGCATCTGCAGCAAATTCAAGCCAGTGAAATTCAGTGTAAATATGATTACCCGCTGGTTATAATTTTTAAATTTTATATTGTTTACTATAAACATTATTTAACTATTGTGCATAATATTTCTGAGACATCTCATTAAACAGTGCTGCTTCTGCTTCAGCTACTTCCCTGTTAAAAGCTGAGAAGGGCCAAAGTGGAAAATACCCTTTAAATGTTAGCAGTTTCTAAAAACAAACAAGTTTAGCAATCTGGACTAATTAGGAGCATTACTGGCTCCAAGTGAAGGAGCAGAATAGTACTAAATCTGGTATCTTAACTGTACCTGTTCAATATTCATTAGTGCGAATTTCTTGGAGAAAAGTCTGTTGCACTAATTAAGATTCCCAAGCACAGTTGATAATGTTTATTCAAATCCTTCTAATTCTTATATCCAATTCCAGCATTGTTTCTTTTTATTGGTGTCTCCAGGCCAAAACCTACTTCAGCAGTTCAAATGCGGAGAAGATTCCTTCTAATATGAGAAAGGAACTAAAGAGAGCAACATCTTATTTCATTTCAGCGGGACTCAATGATTTAATCATAACAAGGACATAAATCTGCAGCCACATCTGACTTCAGGGTTATCAGTTCTCTGTCCTTCACGACCGTGTGGAGCTTCCCAGAAATACAGCACACGCTGTGCCTATTTTCAGAGCTTAGTGACTCAAGACCTACAAGAAAATCCCCTTTTTGCTCTTTTGTGGGAAAATGAAATGACAGAAGCAGTGCAATTCTGATGCCACCCAGCAGAGGACACTTCCAGGTATCCCCCACCAAGTGACCCAGGTCTAACACACGCCTATATATGTGTATATACGTGTGAGTATGCATCTGTGAGAGTGTGCATATGCAAGTAAGAAAGACCAGTCTTGTTTACTGCAATGGGATTTATAAATATTCAATAGTGGACATCTCTAAATCCACGCCCACCCCAAAAGCGAGACTTTCTGTTTAAAAGCGCTACTTACATCAATATGTGAATATTGCTGTTCCTCAGGGATGACTTAAAATTAGGCTAGCGCATTAGCATTACTTTAAGTTAGAACCTCCCTGCTGTTGAAACTGTTCATTCTGTACAACCACCCAACGCTAGCGGAAGCAGACACAGCCTGCTGAAGCAGAGCAGCACCCTGCCAAAGCAAATAAAACAAATCCTTTAGAAGCAGGGCTCGCGGGAGATCTCATACCTGTAATTGTGGAACCAGTTGATCACGGTGCTGGTTTTCAAGTTGAGCTGCGTGGCGAGTTCCTCAATGGTTTTTGGTGATGGGTATGGCTTTTGCTGGTAGGCTCGTTTCAGAGCTTCCTTCTCTTCTGGCGCCAGCACCACGCGGGGTTTCTTGAGCTGGTGCTGCGGCTGCGGGCTGGCTCCCTGGCTGTAGTCGATGCCAGCGGACGAGGACTCGCAGGACTGGCTGTCGCTAACAGAGCTGTGTCGCCGTTTCATGTAGGCTGAAAGAGAAGCGCATCGGATCAGCCTCAGCCGAACACAAACGCAAAAATCAATGGATGCGCGAGCTGTGGAATGAACGCGGACATGACGGGTTGTAGGTGAATGGATGAGCTATCTGGAGAGAGTGGAAAGGAAGGGGCATCATCAGAGATCAGAGGAAAGCAAATGTGGGGAGGTTGCAAGAGCCAGAAAAAGAAGAAAGAAGGGGAAGAAAAGTAGATAAATCAACGGGAAACCTGCCAGAGTCTTTTGCTTTTTCAGTGAACGTGGAACATGAATAACAGGGTTCGGTTAACATGACGAATTTCAAATTCACTCTTTCAAGAGTGGTGAACTTCCACGCAAGCACCCAATTAGGACAGCTGCACTTCAGCTGAAATGGTTTTGGTTGTTAAACACTTGAGGTGTACACTGAGGTCTCTCAATTACAAATCTGACTACGGAAGCTGAAGGCAGCGGCAGCTGCGTCTCTAACACACGATGGCGCCCGGAGCCCAGAGATCTCAGTGACGGGCTGGAAGAACCGTCAGGCGTTTGCTCCTTTTTCCTACAGATCTTCACTATAGTGGTGACAGGTTATGAAAGAAAACCAGCCCACAGCATCCTCCTCCCAGCAAGACTCTTTCAAAAATGGATATACTTTTAGGAAAGTTCTTGCTGCACCGATGGAGCTCGGTGAGGCTGATGGTGGGAGCCTGAGACACCACCGTGACTCTTCCTCCCTGATGGGGACTGAATTATCCAGGCAAATTCTGCAAGGAAACGCTTGTCACTGACTTGATTTATTTACACCAGGCAAAGAGAGGTGGGATTTACTGCACCTGGCAGTATCATGCACAAGCATTGCTAATGAGGGGGCTGAAAATGGCAAATATAGATGAATCTTGTCAATAAAATATTTAATGGCCTGTTAAATACCTTCTAGATATTTAAGAGTTTAGGCATTCAGGAGCTGCAATTTGATAACCTCGGCTATTAAGTTCCAGATTACACCAGCCTGACATCAATCTAGCAGGCACTTCATCTCCAACAGCCGGGAGCTCTGACTGGAGCCAGCGACCAGCGTGGAGCACGTCACACCGGTCAGAGACCAAGTTCTTCAAAAAATAACGCTTCTCTCTACCCACAGCTCTGCCTTTAGGCTGAGGGGGCACAAAGAATAAAAATTCAATGCAATCAAATGAACAGAAACGTTGAAAGCCCTTCATACAGAAGCCAACTTCTCCTGGCACAGCTCCAGACAGACTGGCCACGTTGTCCGTCTCCACTGGTACGTCCAGTGGGACCTTTTTACACTGTGTCTTATTATCATCCAAGTGAATTTTGAACACACTCTGTAACCTTTGGGGGTATCTGCATGGCTCTCATTTTGTTTTTCCTGAATATGACGGATTACCTGTGGATTGCCTACTGTGTAAGATCACTGATATGGAACAGAATGTGCGTTGCTCATGATCCATCACTCTGCCATGATACAGTCCTGCGTGCTTTTGAAATAACCATAAAAAGTAAAGTGTTGTTGGTTTTTGTTTGTTGTGTTTTTTTAAAATAAAAGAACTTTAAAAATCATCTACTTTAATTTTTCCCATCAGCTGAAGAACTGCAAAGTGACCACAGGTAAGTGCATTATTTCAAGGTGACCTATTTGCCTTATTTTTGCAGCCTTCCAGGAACTTTTACAACCTCCAACCACGGAATTCATCATTCCAGCAATATAATCTCACATTTATATAAGGTCTTTAATCTCAAAGACTCCTCGGTGTTATTTCAAACTTGCATTGACACGCAAACTCTACATACAAGGTTGCCTTGTCTTTTGATAGCAGACCCAAGAGGGCTGAAAGACAGCAGCTATCACTTCAGCAACGTGCCGCAGCTTCGAGGAGGCCATGAGACAAACCAGAACCTCCCATGAAGATGTAAAAGGTGTTCAGGTTATCTCTAACTGGAGTTTCTGGAATTTGGTCAGGCGACTGAGTTAACATGAGACACCCATGCACCGGGATGCTCCGAATCTCTGCTTTCTCTGCTCGCCAAAGGATGGCATTGCTGGCAGGTCAGAGCTCCCATCTTTAGACTCCTAAGGACAGCACAGAGCTGTGACAGCTCGGGAAATATTTCCTGCCCTGTGTCTACCTCTGCGTTTGTAACCCATGCTGGGGTCACAAAAGTTGCAAGAGCTTATTTGGGTCTCTTTCATGTGAATGGAACAAATTATCTAAATGCACGTGTTTTCTTAACAGAAAAACGAAGGGGATGTCCCACTGTTTTGTCACAACCAGTTGTTTTTCTGGAGGATAACACATTATCAGAACAAATTTCCATGGGGCCAAAGGCACAGTCCTGGCACTTTGCCATGTGCTGAACTAGCACCCAAGCTTTAGGCTTTAATGGTGCTCTTAGGAAACTTTAGATGACGTTTATAAATGCTTTTCCTTTTGAATTCTTATTTTAAACATATGTGCCGCGTGTAGACGACATAAGGAGATCATTCAGCACATGTGCCGTGACAGCAAGGCTCACACTGCAAGTCGCAAACACGCTTGATTTTTGGAGAAGTTTGATTTTTTCCTGTGATCGGTCTCCACTTCTCAGGAGACCCATGGAATGAAAAAAACAGTAATTTGAGCACAGGTCTTGATGTGGGTAGAGACCAACTCGTCAAGGCCAGAGCTCTGTCTCCTGAATTTTACCACCTTATTTCCCCATTGCTGTTGCCAACCTGACATCACCGCGTCCCTTTGGGAACGCTCCCCAGCACGTGCTCAGCTCCAGCCGCAGCACACACTATTGCAGAACTAGCGGCCGCCCACCGACGTAAAACACCGCCCCTTTTAATATAATTTTTATCTTATGCGGTATTGAACAAGATTATTAAAAAGCGAAATAATGGGGAAATAAAGGGAATTAAATTTTCTCCTGATAGCAGGCTTGAGGTTCTGTTCAGCGAGCAGCGTGACGCTACCAGCAACGCAGGCACCGCAGTTATGAGGCAGAGGAATGAACCCTCCCAAAGCAGAAAAGGTGCTGCGGTGTCTCAGCCTCGTGAGCACGAACCCCCGGCTTCCTCCAAAGAGGTTACTTAATGTACACTGCAAATTTTCACAGCCTCTTAAAATGGACATTTATAGCACAGGATTCAAATTGGCAGAACAGGGGAAAAAAAAAAGATATATTTGGCTCACCTTTATCATAATTATTAATTTACTCCTTTAATAAAATGTGGCAGAGAAATAATTGATAATAACGTTTCGCTGGTAGCAGATCCAGTTGCATTGTTCTTTAACTGACATTATGTTGAATTCTTAATGTGGCTCTAGAGCAATTTAAAAGGTTAAATCACAGGATCCTTACCCGCATGAAAGGATTTTGCAGAAAATACAGGGTTGAATTCACTTTAGAGTGCTCTGCTATGCAGACAGCACTTACATAGTTCAGGCGCTCAGTGCAGCGTCTCAAACGATTTACAGCCTTATCTCTATTCAGGTGCCATCTATACAGCATATGTATTGCACAGTATTTGATAAGAATCCAGTTTAGAAAATAGTTTTGAAAGGACATTGTCAGTACTACTTTTAAATTATTTTTATTTTATTTTATTTTCCTGCATTATGGGCGATATTCTCTTTGAGGCTATAAAAATCCAGCTAGTTGACAATTTTATTTCTGCCATATTTCTAATGCAGTGAAAAACACTGTGGCTCCCTTTGGTTTACAGTGGTAAGTGGGAAACCCAAGTGGATTTGACTCCCTGTGGAAGATCATACACCATTTGTGATAAGATACTCCACTGCATTATATTATCCTGGTTACTATGACAAGGATTTGAATTTCTTCTTAAAAGACCAGAATTTTCCCAGAAGCTCCCTCACCGCAATTTTTAATATAATCACCAAGTTCTTGATCAAATGCTTTAATGCTTTCAGGACATCAGTCAACAGCAGCGCTTTCAGTGCACACGATTAATGCTGTCGGTACTAATATCATTAAGGGATAGCTTGAAAGATGTATATATCATTAATTAGATAACTGCTGATAATGGCAGCCTAAGAGTGTCTCTTATAAAATCACAAGAACATACTAAAAACAGGGCTCTAAATAACCACTGGTTTTTAGTAATGAATTTAAAATATAGAGAGTAGGACAAATTTTCAGCATATACTCCCTACTAGAACACCCAATATCACCTTAGATCTCTCACAGGTACTCATGACCGCACGTATTAACACAATCACCTTTTCCCATCCCTATAAAGGCTGCAAATTTAACTATTTTCAAATACCTTTTCATAAAGGCTGCATTTTAGCTTCCTCCTAGCGATCAGCAGTGCAGGACTGGCAAGAAGCTCTCTCAGGAATCAATGCACAGTTCTTCCAGCCCAACATCTGTGACCAGCTGCAGCCCTATTAACTAATAACCCACAGCCAGCTCTCAAACTTGCATTTCTCATTTGGTAAGGCAAGTTATCAGCGATACACCAGGGCCTCAGTAATTAATCTACAGGAGAATACAGCAATGATTTCATGACAGCTGGTGGATATGTTTTTGGGTTTTTTTTAGATGTATCAGCTTGAGCTAGCATCAACTAAAGCTATGAAAAAGCCATCATGAAGTCCTTTTGCATAACCTTCACAATACTGGGTCAATGCTGCCTCTATACTATTTATGGAGAATTCTAAAAGACGCGGTCATCTTCGAAATCACGGCAAACATGAGTCAGCAGTCCGCACCCAGTTACCTTTTTTCTCCATTCGTTTCATATCCATCAGCTTCTCCACGTTGTTGGGATCGTTCAGCCACAGCTGCATGCGGACAAAGGGTTCCCGTCCCTTCAGACTCAGCTTGTGCCAGGGCTTCGGGCGAGCCAGAAGGTCTGAGACAGAGCCTTGTGTTAGCCCTAGGATTGTCTCCCCAAACAAACGCTGACCTAATACGAAATTGAAAAATCGCATGAATTCATTCAGCTGAGAGATGAGACTAACTAAAATCATTTGACAATTACTCTTACTTCAGAATTGAAAACCCAAAAGAAACATTTAGAAGAATAAAACTCTCCCCACCGCCCCAAAAGTATAAATATTGAGCTTTAGTTTAATCCTTAGCATCTGACTGCGGTGAAGAGGGGAGCTCAACACCTTTGGGGACCAGGACCTTACAGTGAAACAGTGCGCAAAAAATAAAATTAATGAGATTAAAAGTAAACTGAACTTTTAGCTGAGCAGGCAACTAGTGAGAGCAGTGAGGCCACTTCACTCTTTGGCAGGAGGGCAGCGCAACAGCTGAATTCCAGCAGGGCAATCCAGACATTTCACGCAATCAATGAACCAAGACCAACGCAACCCCCCGTGCAGCAACGGTCATGTAAGTGTCCTCAGAGACACGTGTGCGTATTTGCCGTGCTGTGCTATCTGTGCTGTTCTAACTGGTTTACCAACTGCAGATAATAATGTTTTACAATTTAACAGCTTTTCTTACAGCCTCTACAATACTTCTAGTTAAGAATACCTAATTTTAGTTCTCTTTCAAAATGCTGTTGTCTAGCAGGGTAAAAACTACATATGCTTTTTTCAATGTACAGCGTTTGTATGTGCATTAGGAACCCTAGTTTTACATGGTTAAGAAGTAACTTAGCAAGAACTGTGGAAAGGGCCTATGCAGCTCAAGCCCAACCATACAGCTGTGTTTCTAAAACCTTTCACTTCAGTGTTCTTCCTAAACTGCCTTGATATGCACGAGCCTTTGTTGCAAGACAGAGCCTGAAGTCCTCTGAGTCACCCCCGGTGATTTCTGATAGAAGCACAGTTACCGTGTATTTTCAAGGTAACCCAAAGATCATAAAGACCAAGTTTAGGCCTCGGGGTCTTGTGTCTGATCTGCAGCTTCTGAATGCCCTCACTAACCCAACGCAGAACACTCTTTCTCCACTGCCCAGCAATGCCAGCAGCCTCAAGATCCCCAAGGGACGATGAGATACGCGGGGGCTTGTGCTCCCACAGCTCTGCAGGACATGCCCGCGCTTGCAAAAGCACCATTAGCTCTTGTCTTCACAGCCTTGTCTGGTCCTGTCACAAACAGGCTGTGGAAAATATCTACTCCGTAAACCCTTCCCCTGTGTGCTTCATTCCATGAATCTCCTCCCCCTCTTCAAAAACACCTCAAAACCTTTGGCCTGGCCAATTTTTTTCTCCTGTATAGGGAGAAGAGTGAACTTTGGACCACCTAGAAGCTGCAGAACGTCCCAAGGGCCAAGTGAGCCTGCAAGGCTTTTGGAGGAAGCAGCTGAGATAATGAAAGGCAGAAAAGGGAAACAACAATAGGGCTAACGTGAAACACTCTGCTGATAAGCTCTGAAATTAACCCTGAAAATGGTTCTTACAGACTGAACAGAAACCTAAATTCAGAATTTACTTAAGTTCCTAAGTGATTTTGCCACTACCCTCAGTATCAGAAATATCCAACAAAAATAGCAGTATAGGGTCAATTTTAAACTGTGTCTATTGCAGTGTTAACATACTCCTTATTTGTATTTAAAAACATCAGTAAGGCATTATCCATTTACCTTTAAACCTGCCAGCTACTTGCAAGATCAGACAACTATTTAAAGATCTTCCAGCTCAGACCAACTGGTCCGGTTTATTGTGTGGCCACATGAACAGGAACACTGGCACAAATTTGCAAAAGGGTTGGGAACAAACAGCCCAGAGCAGGTATGAGCAATTCTGCTAAAGGAAATGAACTTCAAACTATAGCCTAAAAATTAAAAATGCAAACA
This sequence comes from Columba livia, assembly GCF_036013475.1. Taxonomy (NCBI): domain Eukaryota; kingdom Metazoa; phylum Chordata; class Aves; order Columbiformes; family Columbidae; genus Columba; species Columba livia. The sequence continues at coordinate 6,430,446 of NC_088621.1, forward strand.
TGGAGGGAGATAACATCATGTTCTCTAGGTGTTAAGAACAAAGCTAAAGATGTTTGTGTCGTTTATTTTATCCCAGGACAGGATAAACACCTGAAAGGCTCCCAAGATAATGGGGAATGTGTTAAGAATAACTCTCAGGAGGCAGCAGGTGTATCACGCTCCACCTTCGTCACTGTTAATAACTGGAATATTTTTAAGTACAGGTTTCCTAAAACTCCTGCTAATTGTCCCTCCCATCTTTTACCCCAATACCCTTCACGCTTGTTCCCACTGATGTAGCTCCTCATGGACAAAACTTTCTGTAAATTGTGCTGGTTTCATGGCTAGTTCTAGCCCTTTCTGCAAAACCACCACCTTTGCAGCCCTTCATTTGCTTCCTTCTCTAGTCTATATGTTGCCCAACACGGAATCACTGATAATGCTACAACATTTTGGACTAGGAATACGAGTAACACCTCGGTGTTAATGCTACCAGCATCACTTGTTAAAATTATGACTCTTGAACAAATGCTAAAAGGCACGGGAGGAGACAAACACATCTGGATGGGTTTGCACAACCGTGGTCTTTACTGGCTGATGATGTTGGAACAACTGAGTCACCACCAGTCGCCTCAGACATGTTCACAGAGCCTGGTGGCCTAAGACAGAAAAACCCGTGCACCAAGTCAATCTGGTGCACTCGCACACTGAGGGCGCAAAAGGAGACATTGAAACTGGTTCCACACCTAATGCAGGGTTTGGGGCACATTTCCTGGCTCTTCTGCTGCTTTTTAGGCTTGTCAGCCACACTGTAGGAAAACAAAAACCATGGGAAATAAAAAAGACTAAGTAAAAATGGCATCAAAGCAAATGTAAACAAAAATACTATTTCAAAGCTCCCTGTAACATCGGAGCAGGTACAGCACTCAACAGCAATATTTGCCCAAGAACCAGGGGCTTGAACCTGCAAACGCTTACCATGACTTGTGCCTTTATCTCTGAATTATCTCCACTGAACAAGCAACTACAATCTGCTCATGTCAATGTGCATGAGCCAGCAATTCTGCTGGGTTCAGTGGAACACAATGTCATGCAAAGTATGTAATTTTTCCCAAACTACATCAAATGAGAACTTGCAACCTCCCCCATCCCGGTATTTTTTCCCTTTAAGAAGAAAAAAATCTAAAAGAATAACATGTTATTCTTTGTCTAGCCAAAAAAAGGGCTTCCTTACATAGTAAAATAAAGGAGTTTTCACTTATGAAGCCACAACGTTCAGATGACATGGATAGAATTCTTCTCACTAATTATCAGTAGCAGTCTAATCTAAACTTATCTTTTTGGTCCCATCTGTAGTGAATGGAGAGGAACTGGTAATTCTGGAGAGTGATCCATCCCAACCATCTCAGACATCTATTCTGAACATCTGAATGCAGGTAAGATGAATCCCACGCTAAGCCTAGAAGCAGGTGACACTGGGGCAGCCCTCCTGCCAGGGACTTCAAAGGACACCTAAAGGTTTCCCACACTCCTTTGACTATTCCAAGTATATATGTGGACATTACACTTAATTCGACACCCAAAAACTCATTTGCAAGCAAAAGCAGCTTCAGGTTTGCACATCCCTAAGCAAAATAACCGGATGGCCCCAAACACTTACCTACAGGTTCATCCAAACCTCAGCTGAGTCTGAATTGACCTTCCTAGCTTGACAGGTACGCTATATGTTGCTTGTGATGCACCTTCCTTTCCAATCGTGCCTGACTTCTCTATGTCACCTAAGCCTAAAATGCTGGGGGGGCCTGGAGTCTGCAAGCCTGGGGAAATCAGCACTTCCAAAGGGGAGATCTCACTGGTTTTGGGGTTTTGGTGTTCCTGCCGCACTGTGTTTAGGGAGGTGGGAGCAATACTGGCTGGTAAGCCCACAGCAGAGCTTAAGAGGAAGGGTATGATGACATTTGAAGCAAAGTGTGATAACTGGAAAGGATTTTTCTATTGGTTAATAAAAAAAAAGTATCTTTTAACAGATCAAAGCTTAGTCCAGAGTCAAACCCAAATACACTTGTAAACACCAACTGAAATACAGTTTAAAAACAAAAGCATAGACGCTTCCATTTTGTTTTGGCCAAGAAACGAGCAATAAAGCGATTTACCAAGATTGTTGTCCGTTAGCACTTCTTTGACCCTCTTCGTAATGCCGTACGTGTCCAGCTCGGGGGACATGGCAACCAGCTCTTGAATGCTGAGCGCCGAGTGGCCCGAGAGCGGCAGCGGGGTTGTGGACTGGGATTCAGAAGCAGGCGGCTCGCTGGCTTCCTGGGATTTGCCATCCTTACTGGTCTCTATAGCGGGACAGGGTTGCTGTACCAGTTCAGTCAGGCTTTTCACCGATTCACTGGAACTCATGGGAGATTCAGGAGCAGGACTGCAACTGGCAGAGGTCTTTGGAGTGCTTTCTGTGATTAAAGAAAGAAAAAGAGAGTCCTCACGTTAGCATAACTGTAATGTTTTGATTGCAGGATATTTAACTTTCCTTCTCATTTACATTCTACCTACTTAAAGAAATGCTTTAGTATGCAAAATGTTACTTGATATGACTTGGTTGCTAAAAACCCTCTTTTTAAAAACAGAATTATTTCCTAATTTCGTCTTGAGTCATCTCTGCTTTCTTATAGAAACAAGATGCATAAATACAAAGAAAAATCAAGAAAAGAAGAAGTGCAATAGTCGGTAAGATTGCAAGAAATTTCCTTGGTCAGGAATTCTTATAGTTTCGCTTTCCACAACATTTTTGTATAAGGATGTTCTTAAATCTACTGTTATAAACCAGATTAAGTTTCCTTCTGCGACTTGTAAGAAACTCACTCAGCCACTATTCTGTAGCGTCAATGAGGGATTTTCCGCAACTGCTACAACTTTATATCTTGAGAGTGTTATTGATTTAATTTTGTTTCTTATCACTCGCATCACAGTTTTGCACTTCTCTTTGCCCAGAAAAACTTAACAAGATTAAAATACAGCTTGTGATTATGTTGTATTAATTAGCGTGTTTGAGAATTCAACATAGCTAGCGGATCAGGAGACACCCAAATCTGTAATTGTGACACTTGGTTTAAAAGAAAGCTTTCTCAATCTGTTAATTTGCCAACAATAGCTTCTGAACAAAGTGTTTTCCACTAATAACTTCACATTTATCTCTAACGGAATGTACCGAGATTATGCGGAAAATCCAGACATCTAAGGGTATAGTCTAAACATTTTTTTGAAGCAACAACATGCAGACAATGTGCTTTGGAAGAACAAGTCCCTTCTAAAGATAAAGAACACATGCGATTACTCCGTTCCCAGTTCTCTCCCATTTTCGTGGCACTGCTGCCTCACATCTCATCACTCGACACGGTTCATTGTGTGTATCTGGGATTCATACATCCGTGGATTGGTCTCGATTGCTCTGAGGGAAGCTCACAAGGTTCTCAATCGCGCGAGGATGAGGCCGGGGAGCATCCAGAACTTAGTCCATCCAACAGAGCTGGGTTTTCCTGAGCGGGGCTCACTGCAGCCTCCGCTCCCGTCACCATGGCCAGCAGCAAATTGCACTATTTTTCAAGTGTGTTTGTTACCCAGAATACTATCAAATCATGACAGAACATACACCTCCTGCAGCAGGGAAACGTATCCCAAATATTAAAAGCAAACACTAAGCAGGGTTCTAATCACACAATGTAATTGTGGTCTTAAGGCAGCAGAAGCTCTCACGATGCTGCATTTAAGAGGGGGCCCCTGACATGACGTTGCTCTCTCAAGCCAAGCAAATGAACTTTTCCCTAGTTCTTTATGTGAGATGCAAAAGGCGCAGACATAAAAGGAAAGCAAGGTGCATATAAATCTCTAAGGCAACAGGGATCCTACAAATCTTATTCCTTTCCTCCGCTCGCCCTGGGTCATCACACAACCGAATATAAAACCCAGCAAATGTTATTTTGGTATCGGGAGAAGCAAAGGAGTTGTACTGTAAATTTGCCCTGATTCACCCATGCGAGGGACCAATTTGGCAGATCATCCATCTTGTTCACTGTACACTGTCAGGGACGGCGTGAATTCCCTACATGATAAACAGATTTCTTCTCAGGTCTGTGTCCTTTAACCCACAGCAAGGTCAAAATTATGGCTGCCTGGCTAATAAACCGCACGGCACTCGTTCAAGTTCCCTCTAATTTTGTCCCTTGTGCCAGCTTATACAAATCTTACCGAATAACTAGAGCAGCTGCAAATTTCCTATACAATTCCTCATCCGTGCACTGCAAACCACATGCACACATGGAGCATGGAGAGAAAAACACCCCAAAAAACCCAAACCTCCAACCACACAGGACTAAACAAAAGCATTTACTGATGCTTCTCTCTCCCTCTTCCTGCCCAGCCTAATCATGCAAACAACAAAGGTAATCTATATTATCATCTATCACCAAAATGCTTTATGTTGCTCACATATTAGCTTATTTATTTTTTATATCACATATCAAGAGCTTACTCGAATTTCATTTTTAAGACCAATCTGGTGTTTATTTACTCAAAAAGGTAGGATTATCTGAATCTAATTTTGGAAGGCAGTACAGATGACAAACTGCCTGCTTTCCCCCCCAACAAAAGGCAAGTGTATAGCGACTTCAGACGAGGCATTATGTGCATATACTACAAATAACTCTAAATATGTTCCCCATTCATTTTTAGCATTTTTCCCTTATGGAGAAACATTTTAAAGATCACATAAATATTTGAGGAAAAGATCCATTATTTGGAAAATTCAATTCAATAATCAAATAATGCAAACATTTCCAGTTAATCTACTTAAAAAAATTAAATAGACATTTAGAGCACAAGTGACTGCTGACAGAACAAAGGGGAAAATGGAATGTATTCACTATTACATATTTAACTGTCAATCCACAGCCATTTCACAGGTTTTATGAAATAATTTGTCTGTATTCATTTCGCTCAAGTTCCTCACAGGACAAAGAAACAAACTCAGGACATCTGAAAACTACACATTAAGATTTCAGAAGCAGCAATTCAACATTTCCAATGAAAATAAGACATTAAAAGCTTATTTCTTTAAACCATGCTCTGCTTTTTTAACCCAGACTTCAGTGAAAAATAGCACCAATTTAAGAGCGATCCAGCTTTTTACGAGTGCGTAAGGGATGTTCACGGAAGGTTTACATGTTGTATTTAGTGAGGAAGAGATAATTTTGTCAATATGAGTGTAAACCCGCACTCCAGCAGGCTGTGGGTATCCCACCACGCACAACCTGCAAACCCCAGTGCCACTATTCATTGATGAAGTTACTTGAATAACCCCCAGCTAAGCTTTGCTATACCAAAGCAGTGTTGCGTTTTGCTTTCCAACAGCCTGCATCCCATTTAAAAACTTGAAGCAAAAGCCCAAAATCTTCTCCTTTGCTTCAGCGTGTGACTTTTGCTTTGTTGAAACTGCCTTTATCTTGACCCATGTGGTTCTGTTCCCATCCTATTTTCTCCCTGCCCTGTCCTGCTGAGGAGGTGGGTGATGGAGCGGTTTGGTGGGTACTCAGTGTCGACCCACCACTTCCAACCCTTAAAAGCACATTCAAATGTGCAGCATAGAAAATGATAATCAAGTGCAAATCAAGCGCTAGGAAGCGATGCCTGCAGCAATGGGCCAGCAAGCTGAAATATTTGGCAAGTGCAACTGGCCACCATTCACTGTGAAAACATGAAGACAACAGAAACACCGACAGTGGCTGCTTCACATTGATGAGATGAGGTAGGAGAGAGCTACGGCCATCCAGGGAAGGTAAATCTGTCTACATAAAGCCAAACACATCTGATGCAGCCAGAGAGCCGTACTGGGGAACACGGCACTCCTGGCAGAGCACGTGGTCCTTATTCTTGAGTCACAAAATTCCCCAGTTCTGTTTTTTCCTACTGTAATACTAGAGAGGGATGCATAATCTACATGAAGATACATAAACAAATGGAAACAAAGTCAACCAGGGCCTGTGTGAGCACTTCACAAAACTGGTTGAGAACCGTAACAAATTGACCTTAGTTACATGAACACTGATAATCTTTCGTGGTCTTGCACTCCTTAGTGCAATGGATGAAGCCAAAACATGGTCCCATCCATCTTCTACACGTTCCCCATAGCTCCTATTGTGACAGCGTTCTGGAAAATAGGAGAAAGCCTGAAAAGATAGTTCCAGTTTCAGGCCACTGGTTATAGCGGTGTTCATGAACTTAATATTGGATTTTCTTATTCTTTTCCAACTACAAGACTTCCCACCCCCACACTGGGGTCAGCTTCCTAATGCTGGATCCCAGGTTCTGAATTACTTGAACACTGGCCGTAGAATGTTTTGGACTATGATTATCCTGCTGGTGGGCTGCAAATTACCTGAAAACACTTCCCCCAACACACTATCAGCCTGACACATTCCTCTACGAGGTCTGATTGTGTTCTGTGAGCGTAATGTGGCAAAATCCCTATAACGAACCACAGGCTGCCCTGGGCTGCCCTCCCGCAGCACTCCTGAGGGTCACCAGCTCGGCTGCATGGACGTTTAATTATATTCTGCGAAACTGCAGGGCACTGGTCAACAAGGACCATTTTTGTGATGTACTGGAACTCTTCCGACCGCAGGAAGTAATCTAACGCGGCCCTCCAGTCAAGAGCACAGTGTAGCTGAGATGCACCAACACTTCAGCCGGATCCTCCTCTCCAAGCTCAGGACACCTCAGACGCAAAGACTCGCAGGTGACGCCTGCTACAACCTCCCCAGAGAACCACAGATGTCTACATGACCTGACACCAGTCCCGGGTGCATCCCCCTCAACAGGGGTATCTCAATGACGGAGCGGTGCTGAGACACGGATGCGTTTTCACCGGTCCCAGAGGCATCACGCTGCGATCTGCCAGCGCGGGCACATTCCTCCTGTTTAATTTCTTGTGCACGTTTCGAGAGCTGCAGGTTTGCTGCTTTTGCTCAGACCCTGCCTCCACTCCTACAGCCACGGCAGCGAACTGACCTTATGTCCACTTGTAAATCGAAAGTTTGGGGCAAAGATTTGAACGAGAGCATCTGAATTTGCAAAACACGAGCTCAACAGCCCGAGCTTTCCTCCCAGTGTCCGTAAGGAGCATTCTGTACTGGTGCAGCTCAGGAACCGCAGGGAAAATCAACTGCCCAACCTTTGGACCTAACACAAGCTTAGCTAATAAGCTGGAAAAGGACTCACGGGGAACCAGGTATAGAATATGGAGAAGACAGGGAAGACCATGCAAAGCACAGAAGGTATTCAGGGGCCTCTAAAAGGATTATGAAAAATATTATATTCTAAAGACAGCAGGCAGACAACAGCTGCCTTAAGTTCCACAGCGAAGTGGATTGAAAAAAGCAGATCCACTATAATTTTCAGAGACAAATCTCTGTATTTTATCTGATCCACTATTTAAATTTCAATACACAGTCCTCTATCTGCAGTAATAATAACCTAAATTCCATTTAGTGTTCATTTGAGCAGTCAGGATAAAGTCATTTCTTATTATCTCCCCACTGTGTAAAAAACAGCTTGAAGGTAGGAAGTCAGCAAGCATTTTCACCAAAAAGTAATTATTGTAAGTGACATTTTTACTGCTGGCATGCCATAAGGCGAACTGCGCATTTGGAAGGACAAGTTGCTAAAACAAAATGACAGGGTACTCTGTGACATTCCGACAAGAACCCAAACATGATTTAAGCGGCGCTTGGTTTGATGCACCACTTCCCGTAATGGCCAAAGCTCGGGCTTCGGGTCTATGCCAAACCAGTCAAAGCTCCTTATGGAGGAACAGCAAGAATGATCATGTCCTGCGCCCAGCGGAGCATCCCCAGCTCTGCTCCTTCCCTTTACGGCAAATGAGCCGGGAAGATGAAAGCAGACAAACGTGGACAGGAGATTTCTCCACAACCTCTTAAAAGAGCATTTGCTACTTCAGGGCCTGCGTTTACCTCCTCGTGCAGATGAGTTAATGGACAACAACGGACCTGGCAGGTTGCCTGAGATCAAAGTGTCTCATACTGGGACTAGATTAGTTGCTGCTTTCCCCTGATGATCAGGCTGCCCATTCTATCCAATTCCTAGACCAAAACCCAGGGTGTGCTGGCCTGAGAATCAGAACCTCATCATGCAACCGATCAGCAGCAACATCCTCAGGACAAACACGTTGTTTTGTTTCCCAGGGTCTGCAAATTTCAGGGATAGTTTTTTTATTCACTGAACTTGCATTTAATTTTACCTTTAGCAACGTCCATCATTGCAGGATCTTCTGAACACCGTAACAACTTTCATCACTAACAGTGGTGGAATGCAAGTTTAAACCGTGTAATAAATCTGATGGGGATTTGTGGGAACAGCACTGCAACACATCCCTCTTCTGACTAATTAAAAGAAAATACCCGTGAAAGCTGAACGCTTTCTCGCAGGTAGTGGTTTTGGTGGATTTACTTTAAGTGAGTGAACCTTGCCTATTCACAGCTTGCAAATTAATGTGGCTTATGAAAATATGATCCTCCCTATAGTTATAAACTCCCACAGTTATATGTGGGGAGTACACAAACCTCCCTACAGCGTGCACATATAATGATGTAAAGTATGTAGGTACGTGCAGTTGTAGTTGCAAACGCCTGCTATAGTTACGATTGCAGATTTCCACTATGACCGTGGAGATTTTGTTTGTTTGTTTTGCAAATGTTGTAACTTTGGGGAAAATGTTATTTTGGGTCTTGGCTCAGAGGGAAACTTTATGCGGATGGCGGGGAGGGATCAAAAGAAAAGCCCTTTAGGAAAGCGTGTGGATGTGTGTGTGTCTGCACCGAACAGGGAGGAAACCAGCTTTGCTTAACTCTGCAATTACTGGGGCAATGCTAAAAATAAAGGTCCTCATTCTGCATAGACGTTAAATGACAGGAGCACATAAAACTATCTCAATGATGAAGGTAAACATCAGAAGTACTTGAAAAATACCTGCTTCTGAGTATTGTTAAAGAATTACACTTGACAGTTAAAGGTACTCGGAGAAATTAGGCAATGAATGCACAACCACCAATGCCTCAGCCAGCTTTGGAAATCCCACTACTGTGCCCAAACCCAAGGTAAGACTGCAACTTCATCACCGAGAACCAGCTCCAACATCAGTTTAAAGTATTCATGTCCTGGCACCATCCTTTATCTCCATTTTCGCCTGACAATGAACCCAAATCGTGCTGTCCCAAGTTCCTGGGGGACACAAATCTGTGAACCAGATTTGAAAAAGAGCCACCTGCTGCCATATACCTGCGACACAGTACGGGTGGGAGGGATTCAGAACAGGAGTCTGGGTCTCTTTCCTGATCTCATCTGCAGTGCAAGCCCATTAGCAAAAGGATTGTTTTTTTATGCCAGTCTCAGCGTTAGCATAATGAGGAAAGTGCAGCCTTGTGAGTTAAATGTTGCTTGCAGAATGACAACTGAAGAACACCCTGTGCCCATGGTCACCCAACCAACTGGGTGCTGTGTGATCCCTGCCTGCCCACCCTCGATAGCGTGTGGTGAGGAACCAAAGCCAGGGGACCACTGTGCTCAGCTCCAGAGCTTGGATCGGGTCAGGTCTTCCTCCCCACACCTGCCTTTTCCAAAGCCTTTGCTGTGTGCAAAATGCCAGCACCATCACTTGGGTCTCACCCCTCTTCCTCTGGCCGCTGCAGGAAGGTATCACCGAATGCCCTGGCTGGTGAACACACATCCCTTGAGTGCACATCTTGTATCAGCAAGTGCTTTATCGCTCTCTGAGAGGCGTGTTGCACCCCACTGATGCAAAACACCTCAACAGCCAAAAAGTTCTGTTCTGCACAATATATGCACCACGCTGCGTCCAGATGTGGGGATGCAAATCCTAGTACTGGTGAAGGAGCAACAGTTGAGCATTTCGCAGAGAGCTGGACGACAATAAGGTGCACAAACTCAAATGACCACGTTTCTGCTCAGTTAGGACTCTGGTACTTGGCTGTTTGCTGCAGGGTGGGCTGGGATGGGGAGCACAGGTCACTACGAAGTATGTTCTGAACACCCAGCATGTCCAGAATCTTGGGCAGAAAGATGTGACTGGAGTTCATCAATTAAAATGAAAAGTTCTGAGATTCATCAGACTTTGGAACAGACACACCAGCCCTGAGACAAACACACCGCCTGATAAACCTCTCATTAAGGGACACTTTTGAAACGGCCTGCGGGGAAGCACAAAGCCTATGTAGCCATGATTTTAAGTGCTATTTTACAATGAATTAAAGAAAGAAAAAGAAAGAACTTGAGAATTGTTTTAGCTGGATGTAGAGACACACTTGGAAACAGCAGAGTGATGGTCAGGTGAGGCCAACAGCCCCAAATCCTTTCCCAGCCTCATTGGCCATCAGGGGATGGCTACTGAAGAGGTGAACACACAGCAAGCACGTGGGGAGAACCTCCTCGCATGCCCACCTGCTCCCACACAGCTTAAAGTAGGGTCTTTGAGTACATACCACTGTTAAACAACTAAAAAACCCTTTCTAAAAACAAATCGTATTCTAAATTGGGTGATTAATGGCAAAATCATGTCTGCTTTAAACGACATTGCTCCACTCTGCTAATCTCTATTTAATATTCAGATTTTGCTGTGTTTCTGTAACTTAGTCAGAAGTCAATATTTAGAAATAACTGCTGGAAAATATTTCCAATAACCTTATTATTAAAACAGCTTGTGTGCAGAAGCTTTATTAGGGATTTTCTGAATATTAAAACAAATATGTCATGAAAGCAATCAATCAAGATGCCGCAACCCCACAGTTATATTTTTAGTATAATCAAAATAAACGCGTGCACAATACCTTTTGGAAAACAGAGTTAGAGCTTTTCAAGGTTCTGCTGCAGTTTACGGTGACTTCGTTGACTTGCTGACCTTGTGATCAGAGACCAACACGTTACCATGTTTATGGCTGTTCGTCGTCCTCTGTCCTAAGCCTGAGTGTGAAGGTATTTCTAGATCCTCCTTGTCTGCTTCGGATGAGAGTAGGAAGCAGAATGCACGTGTGCACTGCATTGAAATGTATCTAATATATCTCCCTCACTAAACAAAGCGGACATTCATTTGCAACGGGCAAGGTACATATGGGATGGATCTGAGCTAACGACTGCCGTCCTGCCCTATCTAACATCGAGGAAAAGAGTTGAAGAAGAGTGACCCTGCACATCGCTCTACTAAACACGTTTCTCTTTGGGAGGAGTACTGGCTGAAGTACTGGAACAAAATGACATTTACATTGTACGCAACAATATTATAAAAGCTATTAAGGTACATTATTTTACACATCCTCATAATCTCTCCATACTGCTTTACTTAATTTGTGATAAAATTGTTGAGAAAGGGTACTTAATGTAGGACAGTCAGTAAAAGTAATTTATCATCTTCCCGCTTCGGTGCTCACGTTATCAGCGAACTCATTTTCTGCATTCATCATGCAATCAGCCTATTATTTGCATATTAATCAGGCAGTGGACCATGAAAGAGCCGCATCCCAGCCAAATGCTGCACTATCTCAGGAGGAACACTCAGTAATTATCATACATCAGTGTTATGATGTGGTAATTGATTATAACATCTTTCTGTTGCCCCTGGGGAGTCCCACTGCTAACCCAGCTTCAGGCATTCTGTGCAGATTTTCCTCTGAAAATTAGAGAAACCATTGCTGTCCTTTTATTAGACTTTATTTTACCTTTACAATAGACATCTCTCTGAGCATTTCCAAGTTACTTTTGCCTTTCTTTTTTTTAATGAAACCTTCATTAGAAAAAAACCCGCTTGCCTCAGATCAGAAGAAGGGAAAAAAACCCCAAACCAAAAACCCCAAACCAAACCAGTTGGGCTCATTCTTGTTCATCCTCTCTTCTTCAAGGTCTGTTGGCTTTCTAGGTGCTGGTGTTGCTTACATAATACCCTTCCCCATCAAACACAACAAAATGTTGCAACTTCAATAGACAGTAATTGCGAAGTTCCCATAAAGGCAGTTAAGCTGCTTTATTTAGGTGCCAAATGAGAGGCTAAGTTTGGTCCTCTTGTAAAGGACAAATGAAACATCTGCCAGTGCAAACTCGCACTATTTTTAGGGCCCAAGTTCCAGCGAGGTAAAACAGAGAAAGGAACATAAAACAAAAATACAAGTGTATTTGCCCTGTGTTGAACCAGGCAGAGGAGTCGGGGGCAGCTCCACCGCTGCCCCATCCCAACCTCCTGACAAGTATTAACATGGGACACGTACCATCAGGCCTATTTTTCATTTCTTCTTGTCATTATATTTTCTCCTTCATTAGCCTTATTAACTCGATATTTTTCTATTTTCATTTTTATTTATATTTGATCTCAAGTCCGCTTTGCTTTGTTTTCGATGCGAGTTGTGCTTTTCATCAGATTTAAAATAATCACTGGATTATTTAATTCGCTGTTTCCCTGGATGGCTGCTGGCAAACTTAAAACCCTCCAATATCCATCAAATCAGGTGAGAGAAATTCATCAGTTTTTCTTGCACCTCAATGCAAAGGACAGGCTAGAAGGTAACTCTGAAGATATTAATTACCAGTAATTTTCTGTTTTTTTTTTCTTCTTGGGAATGATTTGCTGTCAAGTAACACACAACGCTATAATCAGAAGAGGATTTTGTTGTTAGAGTCTAACGCACTGTTTATTTCCACTTGGTGGAGAAGCCGGCTGCCTCGTAGCTCCATCCCCATCATAAGACGGGAATAACAACCCGCGCACTGGGCGCTAGCGCACCTTTTCTTCAGTGTTTTGGGAGGAAAATAGCCCATTATCTGTTCTTTGAATTGAAAGCGAGGTGATTTTCATCACTGAAGGAGCATTTTGTCATTTGCTGAGTGGCGGCTGGGCCGTTGCCTGGAGAGGGCCGGGGCCGCCATGGCCATGGCCATCGCACCGCTGGCGGCCACAAAGCAGGACCTGCAGCCCCCTCCTTTTCCCACAAGCAACCAGAAGACCAAGGGGAACCTCTGCCAGCTGCCAGAGCCTCCTATTACCAACAGAGAAACAATATCTGCTCTCTTCAGAGAAGGGCCTTTCCGACCTCTTCTGCAGCTGCCAGCCCATGGGGGACAGATCGCGGTCGTCACCCCCGAGCTGCCTGGCCTGCTGCACGACTGCGACGGCCTCGCTCGCCTTTCAGTGCTGCTCCAGTTATTTTTATACTCAATTTTCTAATGTATCAGCTCATGGTTCTCCACCCAGCTCCTCTGTGCTTAGCAGCTGGCCTGCAAGCGGGGAGGGGAGGTAACGCGGGGCTCCCCTCCCCAAAGGAGGCCGCTCATCTCCAAACACGCAAGCAGAGGGAAAAGAAGATGCTGGTAATTAATGAAATGAAGGGATAAGTAATGAAATGATGAACGGTGGAATTTACAGAGCTCTAATACTCAACGGCCACGGTTTCTTTTAAAGAAGGCCTGAAGAGAGCGCAAGGACGTCACATTGATGCTGAAGTTACAGAGGAATCAGGTATTCACAAACTACATCCACCTTCTACCAACTGTTCCACTAACTGCAACTCTTCCAATCTACCTGAGAAGCACAGCAACAATAACAGCCTGTGAAGTTTCTTTTTTCTTGCAGCTTAAAAATTTTATTAATTCATTACATTTAGTTTTTTAAAATGAAGACTTTGAGAATGAGACAAAATGCTGCTGCAAAGTTCCCCGCTTGGAGATCCTGTCACACACACTGAAGGGGAGTCACCGTAAAGGACCCACATTCCCAAATTAACCACAGAAATACAACATAGCTTCAACTTGACTGGGTAACTTCTCCAAAACAAACGCTACAAACTCAAACCCACACTTCAGAGTGACTCAATTTCCCTTCAGAATCCAGCATGCGCCTCCTCTTTGCTGTGTTATCATGAAAAGTGTGCTGGTGTTTTCTCATTGTAACTCAGATGCAAGGAGTATCTGACTAGAAAAGTATTCACTCTATGATTATGTACTTTACTTTAGCACTTTTGCAACAGGAAAGCTATGAGGACGGAGTCATCTTCTGCAAGTTTAATCACTGAGTGGTTCGATGGACAGAAAAGAATCCATCTAGGATGGGAATTTCTCTGCAAATACTCTTTGCGCAGCGTTGCGGGTGGATGAAGGACTATGGCCATGCAGGACAGCCTGGAGAGGACAGAGGAGGCAAGAAGCAGAAGCGACCAGATGATGGCCAGCAACGATAGCCAATGTTATATTAAGAACTAACTGGAAACAGGGGCTTCACGCTGCATTCCTAGGCCCCAGTAAGGTGCCTTGACAGCGATTCTCCCAGCTTTATTGATACCAGAAAGGCTGCCAGGAAGGGTTTCATGGTCCAAATGTCATGGAAATGGCACAGAATATGATCACACGCGTTACGGACAGACTACAACAGCTGCCCTTACGAGGAGCCAACTGATATCCTATGGTTGGAAACCAAGACAGCCACGGCCAACTGCTTCAGAGCCGCGACCTCAAGCCGCACAGAAAGAATGTGGAAACCTCACCAATACGCGTCAGCGTGAAGATCATTGTCTGACAGACTTAGTTGTTCAGCTCCAAACTTCAAAAATGTATTTGCAACCAGCACAAAAGGAGACAACGCTCTCAATCAAATGCAAGGACTTGAAGACTGGGTGTCAAACACAACCGAAACACAAGGAATTCTTGCAGTCCAACTACTTAGCTATTAAAAGCCATATCATCTCCCTTGTCTTCCGTTTTACAGACTACATTAACTACAAACGCACAGTTCTATTAACTTGGAATGCCAGCAAATGACTGTGAAAAAATCCGTATCTCCTTTTCAATTCAACAATAAAGAAATAGCTCAAATTTGGGAAGATCTCAAATGGGTGGGGGGTCAGAGCTTCTCCATCTCCACCACGTGCCCAGTGAGCTCTTCCCCATAGCGCATCAGGATGGCGACCCCAAATACGAACTGTGAGCTGAAATCCACTCTTCTCTCCCCACTTTGTTTCTCTCAACGCACTCAATGGGACAGGATCCTTCTATTATCAGCAAAAAGGGAAGATCTACCCAGTACAGAGTTAACTACCTGCCCACTCAGCAGCTTCTGTACTGAAAAATACTACAGGAATATAGATTACACAAATAAAAGTACAATGGATAGCCTGGGTTTGTCATGATACCACATTATGTCTGCTAATATCGTAACTATATAACTAATATCATAACTATATAACTATATAAACCATAGATCGCACTCTGATTGTTTTTCCCTGGATTTTCTTTCCCCAGGGATGATAAGAAGTAATCTCCCTCTTGTTACAAATGTTTTATTTTGAAAATAAAGCTTTTATGCATATTTTAGTTGATCTAAATACAGTAGATCTTGGGTTTTTAAATCACCAGATAATATGCAATTATCTCAAGCTAGATTCTGATTTTGAAACAAGCTCTAATTAGCTCCCCATTTTATGCTGCTATAATCCTTTCTTCAAGTCCCATGAGTGTTACTATTGCTAAGCAGCATGAGGTTAGGAATGATGGATGATACCCAGAAAGGAAGACAAACAAAAGGGAAATTCAAAATCCCCTGAGATCACCCGCAGCTGTATCGGCAAATGAAGATTTCCACATTAGGTCATAAGACGACCCTTACAGAAACACATACCAAAAAGGCACGTCTTTTTCCCACTGAGTATTTGCAAGTCTTTAATGCAGTATATAGAGAGTATATGTCCTTCACAGATGATAAATACAAAAGTGAATAAAAATCCAGCTTTCCTGGGAGTAGCTACAAAATCAGCACCAAAAAGAAACTTTGTCTTAATGTCATATGGATGCTCAGTAAAGACATGAGACCCCAAAATAAGACAAACTAGTAGGGGCTATATACAGTACAAGCATTCAGAAAAACATCCCAGCACATAAACCTTCTTCTGGCACATGGCTACTGTCCAAACCCAGCCCAGCGCTGATCATCAGCAATGCAACTAAAATAAGGGCCAAATTCATCATGAAAAAATGCTGATGCAGTTGGGTGACACTAATTCAACTTTTTTTTTCCATGTGATTTGGTCCGTGCTTTTGACACATAAATCATTAAAAAGGCAGATTTACCCAAGGGCATTAGAGCATTTAGGTGGAAAGAAATACAGAGGAAAAAAAAATGTTAGAAAAGGCACAGTGATACTATTTTTGACCACCTGGGGTACAGACACCATTTTAGTGTCAAACACGTTCACTGAAACTTGCACAAAATCACCAAAACCTGGATGAAAGCAGAAAATACAAATATATATATCTGGTTATAATTTTGGTACAGACTTTTTTATAATTCATACATGTAGTTTTCAAAGAAGCAAAACCAACCTGGCTTCTCTTCGCTATCTCAAAAAAAAAAAGCGCTTATAAATTAATTCCCACATCTAAAGACTGATGGGTCCATCTGCCCACGTGTGGCAATGGAAAACTACCGGACAAAAGAGCAGATTTTCATGAATGAGGTGTTAATCAAAACCTTATGATCTAGAAGTGTAACTAACTGGGTCAGAAATCCAGAAAATCTTGCTAGTTTGATAGAGCCAAACGGTAATGAAAATACTCACAGCTAATAAAAGCTGGAGACGTTGCTATGCGTGTTGACACTCTGTACACTGAAGACCTTCTTGGCAAAGCACTCAGGAGCCACTGAATGTATTAGTTTAATTTCACTTCTTCCCCTTCATGCATTCAACAAGTTCCAAGCCAATTACGTTACATGGAAAAGGCTCCGGACCTCTTCTCGTTTCAAAGTTGTGTTTAATTTCTGTTTCAAAATTACAAATACACAACCTTTTCTGTCCCGATTTCCCTGCAAACGGCTCGGAAGACTGGAAAATGGGAGTGGAGGATCTTTCACAAACGCATTATTATTATTATTACCTTTTCCAAACTGTTTGCTGCACTTTTAATTACAGAACAGCTGCTACTAAAAGCAAATTACCAAGCTGCCCTTCCTCATTCAAATAACTTGGTTTTGCTCTTTTGTTCTGCGTGGTGTCACAACCTTCCTCACTCCTTTATGAAGGGAAAGGCACCAAGAAAAGAACATCTTGTACGACGATTTTATTTTAACTCATCGCAAAGGAGGACGAAAAGAGCAAAAGCCCTTTTCCTCATCGGTAATTCTGCTTTAAGAAGGAGGGCGATCATCAATAATCTGATTTTATTAGCTGATAGGAACACGTCGCCTCACAAAACATGAGCTCAAGGGCAGGAACTGACAGACGAGATTGGGAATGTGGGAGGGGAACAAAATATCGCGGCAGTGAACCTGAACTTCCCGAAGGAAATTCACCCCCAGCGACCCCCCCGGGGATCCGCGAGGTGGTCGCATTTTAATACCATGGGCTTGTCTTTCAATCTTGTGTAATTACAGTTAGTCATAAATATGATGATTAGCAATAACAATGCAGCCTTTTCCCAGCTCCTCTGATTTCAAATTCCTCTTAAAATGGCTACAATTAATTACTCATATTTTCCATGCTGTCTTAGGCATTTATAACTGTAACAGTTACTCTTGCATAGTATTAATGCTACGAAAAAGTAGTCAATGGTACGCTTTTAAGGAACAGTATAGAACATTTCCATGTTTGCTAAATGCTGGGCTATAAGAAACAATAGCCCTATGATTGCAAATCATTTATTCCCATTTAGTTTTTTGTGTTCATGGCTTGTTTTACCAGGGGCATTACAATTTTTTGCTTTTATCTATTTATTCTCAACTGTTCTGCCTAAGAAAAACGTGGACTGAGCATCACCATGGATTTCCTCCCAGTAAAATCTTTTAGAATGCAAAATAGTTTCCCACCAGAGTGAGAAAAAGCAGTTTGGTTGGGATATTCAGAATAAACCCAGCAAGCTGCAGAAAAGGAGAGTGTTTGAGATGGGCAGAAAGGTGGGAGACCATAACCCATCCTTCCTGTGTCCTGAAATGCAATCATTCTCCAGCACGGGGCACGGGAGTACAGGGCACCAGTATGTTTCTGGAGTACAGAACAGCCTGAGTGGTTTACGTCAGTTAAGCAGATCATTGGTAACAAGTCTCTGTGGGCAGAGTTTGGTATCTAACAGCAGGAACACAGCTGTTCTGTTCCAGCCTCCTCCCTGCACTGTGGCCATCTTATAAAACCTTTAGCAATTCCCTTCTTTTGCTGCTCGTCTTTGCTGCATCTGCTTTTATATCTACGTTTAACGAAGCTTGAAAAAGGAAGACGTAACGTGGTCTTTTCCTCACCTTCAAATTAACAAAGCGGATTTTGTGCAAATGAAAGTGGGGAAGAGAAAAATGTGCCACCGAGCAAGGAAGCCGGAGTATGCAGATCACATTACAAACGAAAGGCTTGTTTTACAGCCATTGTCACATGTCAAGTTGATAAGCTGAACTATGGCAAAAAAAACCCTACAGAGCCAATGATCTCTTAGATCAGACAGTCTCTTTACCTAATATATGCAGCTAAATACGTGTACTCGCTACATCTGCCATAGCAACAAGGAGAGAACGAGGAATTAACTGTGTTAGTGAAAAAACCTGAAGGGTCTCCTGTATGATACAACAAAACGCAAGAAACCTCTCGGCATCAAAGCAAAAGAAACGTAACAAAAGCACAGAGAATCATTTCAGAGCAAATCATTGAAACCAGCTGATTACCTGAGCTCGCACATCCCTGCTGTAGGGAATCCTGTAATGATGTCACAGAGTGAAGGACTAGACAAGAGAGGAGAGGAAAATCAGGGAACAATAAAAGGAGATGCCAAACCACAAACTACACAGTAAGCAGGCTCAACAAACAGCAAACCTGGGCAGGGGCACGCTGCTCGTTTCGGTCAGCGGTATTATAACGTATCAGCGAGGCCAGGCTCTAGGCTGGCCTTTCTGTATCAATAGGCTTTAGGGGAAGAGAGAGCCACAATAAAAGCGTAATTGCAACACAGCATTCCCCTTCTAAAGCTTAGTTCTAGCTCACCTGAGAAAGCAATCGATATTCTCCTAGGAACAATAAAAATCCCCTATGCGGCCCTAGAAAACGGCACACGAGATTTTTCCGGCTCTTTGGCCAAAATTTTTTGAATTGCGGATCGTATTCTCGCCTAGGTAATATCGGCCTAATTAGGAACTTGGTAACTGCTGCTTATCAATTACGCATAAACGAGTGCTTCGGTCATTAACATTCCCGGCACGTCCCCCCTAGGGACCGGCTGGGTGGACGCGGCCACGGCCAGAGCGCCTGGATTAGCACCGGGCGCGAGTCTCGCTTACTGCAAATTAAAACAAAATTAGAAAAAAAATAAGAAAAAAAAAATGTCCTCCTCCTCAACTCAAACAACATAGTGGAATTTTAATTACCTTGTCCTTGTTGCTGCCCTTGTGCAGGCAGGACACACTGTCCCAGCTCACCATTCAACCAGAGCTGCATACGAATAAATGGTTCTCGGCCTTTTTGGGTCAATTTACTCCATGGCTTTGGCCTGGAGAGCATGTCACTGACACTTCCTTGGGACAGCCCCAATACCTGAAGTGAAGCAACCAAGAACGGCACGTTAACACATTTGATGTGGAAGGGGGGGAATTTAAGTCACTTTGGTCACTTTTACTGCTACAGCGCTCAAATTGTTTTTATATGGACAATTAGTAAAACTGCAAAATGACATCTGTAGGTAATTGATGGAAATGCTTTTCTCCTGCTGTGGTTTCCTTTTAGAGCATGTTTTCATTCCTGCAGAAACAGAACAGCAGCTCAAACGGGAGAGGGATGGTGCGAGATTTGCATACTTTTCATATTTTGTGTCAAATAGTTTCATCAGTTCTAACAGGAGAAACACTGAGTCCAGGCACACACAGGCAGATAAAACAGGCAATGATTGGCACGTATTTTGTTCTCAAACAAAAATAATTGGGACTTTTGAGACTAGGCCTATATTGGGTTGATTTTTTTTTGGTATGAATTATAACGATGTGTGTTTTCACCTGTAGCAGCGGCTGCTCCACATAAGTAAATATTTAAGAATCCAGCCGACTGCAGCAAAGGGGGAATTTCAGACAGGAAGAATGCAATTACTCGCCTGGAATTCAGCACAGGTACAGGGGTTAAAAATTATACATAATGAAAGCTGCCACGGGATCTTTAATGACCCCAAGAGGTCAGGCTTTTCATTTTACATCTTAGTAAAAAGGTAATAGCGCAATGCCAGCTCCTATTATACGATTATATTGATTCAACTCTTTATAGGAAGAAGAAACACCACATGTCCACCACTTCTTACAGCCTGGGAAGTGTGCTCTGGTGCTTGGGGACCCCCCCAAAAATCCCACGTGTTCAACGCTTAGTGCCCACAACGTGAGAACTTCTTATCGTGCACTGCGTATCTGTAACCAAACATTGCTTAAACCCGTCTCAAAGCACACTGAGATACCAAGCACCAGATACACGAAATGACTGCGAATTCCTGACTTAAGAGTAAGGAGAGGTGGGGGATTTTCCGTGTGTTTGTTCAAATACCCTTGTGCGCATTTCCAGATATTAAAAAAAAGAAGGAAAAATGCTCTTGTGTCTATAATCTTCACTTATAACAAATTTAAGACTCTCCAGTCATGACGATGGTATTACTCAAATATTCCATGAATTCATTACATTAAGCATGAAATACTGAGTCTCAATAACGTTTGCTTCAGCTTTGTGTTTCTAAACTCGGGGGCCCCATTTCTACTTAGGAGTGGCTGAAGCCAGTCTTTGTATAAAAACCTACGCAATTCACAAAGCACAGGAAAACTAATGCTTTCTTTTGCGAGATTAGTTTTTAAATACTTAACATACGCAGGAAAAACATTGTTCCGTAAGACATATGTGGCATATCCCCCTCCGTTAAACCGAGCTCCGCACCAAGGCGAGGAGCACAGCGCGCGTTCGCGATGCTGGCGTAACAAGAGAGAACCGGTTCTTTACCTTTTCCCCAAAGATCCTTTGGCAGATGCCATTCTTTGCTAGCTTTTCTTTGACCTGCCGCGTTAGCTCTATCGTATCCACCTCCTGGTACATATAAATCTCATACTGCTCGGGTGTCAGTGGCGGAACGGAGGGTTTGGATGGCTTTGACAAAGACACGATAGGGGATGAAGGGAGGGGGCTATTTTGTGGCGTCTCACTGCGACTCGCCCCAGTCACGCTCAATTCAGAACTCTGCGAGTACGGAGATTCAGCGTTTGGCCACTCTTTCCAATACTCTGAAGAAGATGGTCCTTGGAGCTGGCTACGATCTGGCCTAGTCTGATTGCTGACCTTTTCTTTTCCACCACTGGCTTCCTCAACTTTTACATCTTCGGGAAGAGCCGTATTTCTTCTCTCGTGCTGCACAGTATTCCACCAATGGTCCTTCCAAACGCCACCGCGTCCCAACTCATTTTTAACATGCCTCAACATACCCTGGGCAGAATCACTTATTCCATGGAGCTCTAAAACAGGTGCCTCCTGAGGCTCCTTTTTGAGCCCAGAGAGGTTCTGCAATGCAGAGATACTGGAATCAGTGACAGATGAATGTTTCTTCAGGGATACGGCCAAAGGAGAATAGCTGGAAACCGAAGACATTGCAGGTGTAGATACTAGTTTGGGGGACAGGATAGAAATGTCAGCTTGAGATAGAGGTGGTGTTTTTAAGGCAGGTTCAAGGGCAGCCTGCTGTGCCTCCATTTCACGTCGGGCTTGTTGCAGAATGGATCGAATAGCATCATCAGAATTGCCACTGCTAGATGCAGAAGGCGGCTGAGCCGGCTCAGCTATGAAAAACAACCAAAAGACTAAATGCAACAGAGGAATATGCTTTATATTCAACACGTGCTACTGTAAACATTTCCCTGCCACAGAAAGGGCTGCAATACATTTCTGGATGGGAGAGAGGAGTTTGCACTAGGCAAAGATTTACACTTTTCAAAATAAGGTGAGATTTCCAAAGTTCTCCCTGGAAAACTTTTAGAGTTGCCAAAGTGCTGGACGTTTGCGCGCACAGACGCAACTGTACGAGTCTAGGACGACTTGTATGTTTTCCTCCATTGTAAAGGTTTTCAAATAAATGCCTTTGAAAATCCAGCCTTCGCCTCTTCCTCCCCCACCCCCAAGTGGCCAATATTTTATAGTTCTGTATACAGAGCTATTTAATCTTTCAGTTCTATCTCCACGAATGAATCGTAACACACACCCCAACCTGAAAACAGCTGCAGTCACCTGGACAGACTATTAATACCCTCTTACAATATAAATAAGGTGAGTCCTTTTAACTCCAGAAATACAACACACACATTACAACAGAGCAAGAACATTAGTGAGAGACGTCATTATTTCATTTGACAAGCTAAATACGCTCCTGCTTCCTGTTTTCTGGTTCCATGGTCCCCACCACTGAAATAAACAGCTCCACAGAGGTCAGGATGACCCCTGCCCATCGCTCTCTGCCTTGCCTGAATCCCCAGCATGGAGCCACGGGCGCTGTGAGAGGCGAGAACACCTAAACGCAGCATTTCAGTGCTGAACCAGGACCTGTGCGGCTGCGCTGCAGCAATCGGGGATGAGCAGACACCGGAACGTGGGTGCGGAATTAACTCTGCAGGGCCAGGGCGTTTTTGCAATGGGCTCTGTTTCTAATTATTAATAAGTTAAGTCTCCACCGAGGTCCCCAGTGCTTGAAAAGCAATTCCTCCGGAAGGTGCTCTACACAGCACGGGGAAAGCAAAGCACCAGGTAGGAACGGGGAACCCACACACTGCAAGAAGTGGCCTCAAAGTAAAGTAAGATTTGAAACATGCTGCGTATTATTCTAGTCATATTATGCCTCAACTGAATACACTTCCGAATTTGCCTCCCTACATTCCTTCCTGTCACACACTATAAAATACATGTAAAAAGAGGGAAAAAAGACAGAGGGACCACCTCTGCTGTTTATCTCCCAGGTCCATAGGGAGTTTTGAGAATGAATTAATATTTGAAAGCAAGTCCGAGTTTCTCAGATAAACACGCTACTGAACAACGTGCTTGCTCTTTCCTGCACACAGTCCATGTTTTTCTCTACGTGATTATCACTTGTATAAGGTCATATTGTTTATATAATATATTAACTAGTCTTTTCTATCTTGCCATGACATTAGTTTAGTTTTCATTTAAAAGACAACCATGCAAACTGTACATCAGTATTTAATTTTAAGAAGGAAACAGAAGTATTGCATAGTACTTTCTACTTCAGCATTAGCCCATCAGCAGCGCTGGAAACTCTTTTAAACTTGGGAGGGCTACGGAGTAGACAGAAATATTAACTACATGCCAGCATACAAAGAGAAATTAAAGTTATCTCAGGCTAAGATGTTTTTGAGAAAGGAAATGGCTTTTTGGATTTGCCAGTTCTTTCACTGACTATATTCTGTAAGCAAAAAGAAAGCCATGTAAGAGTTAGAACTGAGTCTGCCTGTATTATAATTCCAGTACATGCTGCCCGCAGTACGATGGTACTATGGGACCGGTAATTGCTGGTTAGATCGTGACCTTCATCCCAACGAATCCATCTCAGAAAGCTGAGCCCCTGGGGCCTGAGTCAGAGAAGAGAAAGCAGGAGCTGTTCCCTTTCCAAGGAGCGAACCGGGAGAAGAAAGGGTTTGCAGGGAATGCCGGCAGGTCTGGGGGGTGTAAAGAGACAGAGCTTGCACGTGGAAAAAGGCATTGAGAAATCTCACGGTATCGCTCCCCCGGGACAGGGGCAGAGCGCTGAGACCCCCACCAAGGTGGGACACGTGTCACCCTAACGTGGCGTGTCTTATAGACACAAACAACCCCACCAAATTACAAAAAACCAACCAACCAACCACCAAAGCTCCTCAAATCTACAGTCAAGGTTTTAAGAATACAATTAACTGACCAGAAAGCCCATGGTAATTGTTTTAATTGCATTCTGAAATAGAAGGAGCAAGAGATGAAATGAGCCCGTACCTGTTTTCTGTACTTGCAGCTCCCTTTTGGCTTGTTCGAGAATGGATTTGATGGCTTCATCAGAGCCAGTCTCTGTGCTTCGGATTCTCGTGGTTATATTACCTGGAGAAGAAAACAAAACTAATGACACTGGGAAAACTTTTGTTTGTTTTTTAACACACAGACAGACAGTACATACTGATACACCGCCAGCACAACCTGCCGACAGGTTACATAGGACTCTTCCCAACATTTACAACACTAAGAACATACTTAATGTAATAACAGAACAGTATCCTTGTTGTGCAAAAGCCTGCCCGCTAGCTACACTGGAATGACGAGAACACTGACTTAATCAGAACTAGGTGGTCATATAATCCATTTCCAGGATAACAGATACAGGTCTATTTGTCCTTTTTTTTTGTGTTGGGGAAGGGGAGGAAACAGAAGGGAAAAGAACCAGAGGGAAAAGGAAGCAAGCTAAACACAGAAGATCAGAAATCAACTTAAAAATAGCATCAGCTGCGAGGCAAAGTACGATGAGTATACACTCAGCCCAAAACAGAAATAAAAAGTAACCAGATGAAATTAATTTTTAACTTTCCAGAGGTGAGAGAAACAGTCATTTAAATGGAGATACCACGTGAAGTACTCTCCAGCTAAGAGCTATTTCTTGCTTGTTTGGTTTGGTTTGGTTTTGGCTTTTTTAACCACTAAAGGGAAGAAAATGAGGGAAAACTATGACTGTGAATGCTACTGCACTTAACTGCATTTTTCATGGTGAGATTATCATTTGTGAGCGACTCCATTTCTGACTAGAGTCACAAGAACTACAGAGTGCCAGGGTACCTGCTTTTGTTTCTACTTCTTTCTCTTGTCTTGCTAAAAGACAAATTCTGCAGCTAATCTATAAGCAAGAAAAATGTTCATACTTCCTGCTCAGTGATAATTTATCGATCTGATATTCCCTTATCTTGTTTTTTCATGCACTACACTGAATAAGCATCACACTAATTTAACGACTTATTAAAGTGTATTTGTCAACGTAAGCCCCAGGAGAAGAAGTAAATCTAGAGCAGAAGCAGATTGCGATTGATGTTGTCATTGTGCAACTTTCTCCCTCCAAAATCACAAAAATAGCAAAGAGAGCATTTCAATCGATCTGATGATTTTATAAAGCCACTTTTATCACTTTCCTCTTTTTATCTGCACACGCAGCGAGATTGGGAGCGGAAAAAGTATCCAAACAGGGTTACGTTAGTACAGCAGCAGCAGAATTAGGAAAAGCAAAGTGCTCGTCTAACCCATGGTTTGTTTTATACTTACTGTCTGTTTTTCTATCAGATTCCAGGCCAGAATCAAACTGCACAGTTTTACGGAAAACACACATCTAAAAGCACACTCCACTTCCTAGGGATCGACCGCAAAGAAAAACACCTGCCTGTGACGTACCTTCAGACCCATTTCTTCGTTTCGGTACTTCCTGAAATAGTCTGTTCAGGTTCTGGCCTGGATTCTCTGTTGAAAAACAAGTTTGGTAAGAACAAAACAATCAGGGGGTGGTTGCTGTGTGACGTGAGGAGCCTGTCCTCGTCCCCTCGAGCTCTGCCTGAGCGCTGCAGGAGCTGGCTACTTTGGAAGAAGCGAGGCTGGCTGATTTGTTAATAAAGATTACAGCTACGTTCGGAAAGGAGATTAGACAGATATAAATAAATGTCTAGAGATACCAAAAACGAAGAGGTTAAAGATGGGCAGATAATCCCCTCAAGTACAATCATCAAAAGGAAGAGCAGATTATAAATCTAACTGTGTGCGCTTTCGACTAACAAAATGTAGGAAAATCCTGCCTGCCCTTTCCAATATTGCTTGACTGTAAACAACTTACTTTTCAGTTTCTCTAAATGTAAATCTCAGTCTTCGCTTAACATGAGTCACTATGAAATGCATGTTATTTCTTAAAATCACTGCCTTAAGTATGCAAAGCTGCTTTAAATTAGGATTGTTTTTTAACTACTCATGCATCACCTATGGTATTTTGTCCAAAAAAAAAAATCACACAAGACACACCAACAGTCTGGTCTCAATAAACAACCCCAAATTAAAATATTCAGGCATTTCTGAGGGCTGATACCCTTAGTAGCTACCGACCCTTTTCACTCTGTATGTAGCTCTGGCACGGAGCTGTTGGGCAGTGAGGGATGCGAGCGTCCCGCCGCTTGCTCCTGCTGACAAAAGCAAGGCAGCAGCTAAAAAAAGCACAAGCAAAGATCCTAACCAGCTCGAGCGCGGAGAAGTCGAGTTAGAAAGCCGCACTTGCTGTACCTGACATCTGATTCAGGTGAAAACAGCAGCAACGCACAAGCGGCCCCGCGCAGGGAAGCTTCCGATTTTTAATATCGTAACTAACAGGAAAATAGGGCAAGACCTTGGGCCGGCGAGCGCTTACCTCTTTGTCTACCCTGGATGCTGCGAAGAGCCAAGATGTTCTGCTCGTCCGAGAGGAACTGCTTCATCTTATGAAATGGCTCCTTGCCTCTCACAGTCAGTTTATTCCATGGCTTTGGCCGGGCCAGTATCTCGCTCACAGACCCTTGCGACAGTCCCAACACATAATGTCCAAATATCCGCTGTCCAATATTGTGCTTGATCAACTGCTCTTTCACCTGACGCGCGATTTCGGCCGTGTCTATCTCCTCGCCTTCGGAGATGCTCCCAGCACTTTCTGACTGGCTGGGAGACGGGGCCATGCCATTTACGTCCGGGCTTTGTTGTAACGGACTTTGGGAAGATATGGAGTTTGTGCTGTAAGGACCTGTTGAAAAAATCATGCTTGTGCTTCCTGCTTCCTGCATTGCCTTGGAGTAGAAGGACTGCATTAGCTGGCGCTGGAGGAGAGAGTTTAGTGCAAATTTTCCTGTGGAGGCCAGGGGTAAGCTGGGGCTCGCCAGGGATGAGCTGAAAAAGTCTTGACTTAAACCCGTTGGTGAGAACTGGTGTGTACCATTAGTATTGGAAGCCTGCTCCCCCGCGTTGCGGAGCAACTGAGAAGGAGGGGAGGCCGGCAAGGTTGCAGGACGCTGACTCTCAGGCTGGTCTTTCCCTTTTCTCCTGGCTGACCCTACAAGGAAGGTCAAACATAATGCATTATGGGGGATCAAAGAGGGGAAAAAAACCAAGATTAAAAAAAAAATGCAAAGTTTGCCCCGCAAAGGGAAAAAGTGCAGATTTACAAGGGCCAATGAAGTGGTGGTGGGATTTTTTTGTTTGGTTTTGTTTTTGGTTTTCTTTTTTTTTTTTTTTTTTAAATTTTTGTTTCCATAATTGAAATTTTAATAAGCCAAACAAGGCCCCCAAAACAAACAACATGCATTTCATGTTTGCACCTTTCTTGTATGTTGCAGCCTGGAGAATCCCCCTTACAAACATTAAAACTAGAACAATTACATGAAGTGCAGTTACACATTTAAAATAAACGCAGTTACAGACACAAAGTCTCTGTTGCCTCATTCAAGACATCACTCATTGGACCTGACTGAACCCAAATGCAGCAAACATTTACATTTTGGAACCAACCAATTTGAATAAAGGAATCCCCATTAGGTGGATGCACCAAGTTCACTCAGTTAAAGTCATAAAACGCTTCAGAATTCAGTAACCCCAGGGCCAGTGGCAACTTTTAACTTTCTTCCAGCTGCAAAAACCATACGCATTCAAGTACGTGGAAATTCCATAACTCGCCATTTAAAAAATGTGCACACGAGATGTAAAAAAGCCCACATTAGGAAAACTGAACGGCAAACGCGCTTTGCTGAATAGAATTTTGCTTTTCCAAGCTGACCTGCTGGTAGAACATCTAAGTGTATCAGACGGGAAGATTATTGTGTTCTACATGCAAATATTTTGCGTCACGTTGTGTGTGGGGCAAGAGACTTCTGGTGCCCCGGATGAATTTGTTCCCAAAACAGAAGACAGCCTCAAACGCTACCACCTGGTACATCTTGTAATGCCTCTCCTTCCTAACCTTTAAAGAATCAAGTCTCCAAGGTTTATTTATTTATCCAGCCTACAAACCTGCAGAAACCAAGCGTTATTCCGTGCTCCTGTTGCCTCGTGATCTTTGTGCCATGCATTAGCTCAGCCGTTCACCTCTCACTCAGCCCTCCCTCCCTTCACCAGACAGCAAACAAATCAGAAGAGCCAAAAATCGCGTCAACCTACCACTCAGGTCACTATTAGTGATACGCAGCGTGGCGTTCTCGGACTGCAAGGAGCGGTTCTTCTCCAGCAGCAGCACCTCCAGCGGTTTAGACGCATCCTACAGAAAATCAAAGCGGGAGGTTTGTTTCTAAAGGCAGCAAGAGTCTCGCTCAGGCGCTAAAAAGGGGGTTCAGAAGAAAAGAACAAGCGCTCCCCTCTGCTCTGAACGCAGCGGGGGGGTTCACCGTGCATATATTTGCAGGAATCGCTCGGTGCTTCTATGTGAGCCATAGAAGAGATTCACCGTTTAGTTTTCATTAAAATCATTCAGCAATTCTGCATTATTTTGAACGTGTAATGGAACATTTTCTTAATCTTCCCTATTTTAAAATGGTTCTCAATTTAAAAGCTGTAGACTTGTTTGAATCCGACTAAAATAGGAGTTAAAATCATACTATTTCTTCTAGGTCATCTGACTTAAGCATTCCCTTGAAATGCTGCGTTTTAGCATAAACAGTTTGTTCAAAAATCAGATCAGTCACAGAAACCTGCCATTTACTTTCCACTACATATCTAACCCTTGATCATTAATAAAACCTATTGAAAATTAACCCCAGTGTATTGATATTCAGTTCAGATTTCAGAAGCAGAAACTGAATTCATAACCTTCAAACTTAAGTAAGATTAATTTGCTGGAATAGCAGAGCTTTCTCCTGCTTTCTCAGTACTTAATAGTTTGTTTTCTTTTGTGAACATTATTTTCAAGGCTAACAAAGACTTAAAAATGCTAAAATCCTTGCTCAGCCCCCTGTCAGTACCAGAAACACGCAAATCTCAGCGTGGCTGTACAGTGGCTCTGCTGTCTTTAAAAGACCCAACTCCTCAACATTACGGTTATGTACCTCAGCACAGCTGGAACATAATTCCTTGTCCTTGACCACTCACATTAATAGGCAAAAAATGTTCAGTTCAGCTTTTTGCATAAGAAAACAATGATCAACCCATATGTCTCACCATCACCAGGAAATTCTCCACGCCAACACCGACAAATTGCAAGACAAAAATCTGTATTAATTAACCGAACTGCTGAAGTAATTAAGAAAACAAAAGTAGATTCAGTACCTGCGCACCAGAGCTTTCAGATGGTGCAAACTCCATGGATTTCAATATACTGTGGAAGGCAGAAAAGAAATTATTCTCTATTTCTTCTTTTCATAACAAGTGCACTAATGAGCATTATCATCTCCTACTCTGCAGCAACACAAGTGATAACAACTTCCCTTGCAGTAACACAGCCTCATAATGAATATAGAATAACTATTCCAACTAGTTATTGGATAAGAAAATTTTCTCAAGCGTCATCTAAATCATTCCATATGCAATCCCACCAGGCCAGTTTAAAGCGTAAATTTAAAGGTTAATAAGGATATAACATTTTAAGCTGTCAGAAGCGATATAAATTTATCTGTGAAGCTTGAAGGGAATGAAAAAGTTGTAGCAAGGCAACAAAACAGGAGAATCACCACCACAGTTACAGTGCTTTATATAATATACACCAGCTCACATATCAAGGCAAATATGCACAAATAATCTTCCCAACCAAGACACTACAGGCTAAAAGGCAGTTTTTCATTTTAATAACCCCTCGTTCTATGGCAAAGGGAAGACACAATGGCACAGTATTTCTTAAGAAATATGAAAGATCCAAATATTTATAAGTACATTAAGAGAAGTCTCCTTGTCAATATTTAAAATAAATAGTGCGCAGTCGAAGGACGTCTCCCTTCAAAGTCTTTCAGTTAAGAGTTGTATTGTCTGGCAAACGAGAATCTTACAGGAATCCAAACATATTACTATGCTTTGTCTTATAAATTTCTTTAAATAGGCCAGCTGCAGGCAGGACATTAAGTTCCACAGACCGAAGCAATAAATGATTTCAGCTTCTCATTGTACAAAGACGACATTCATTTGAAGAAAAATACATAAACAGATATAGATAGTGTTTATACGGCTTTTTCATGTATAAAGCAGCAGGAGCTTTGTGAGGCAGGGAGAATATGTTTGACCACGTATTAAATGTGGAAATGGAGGCAAAAAAGGCAGACGGGCGGTATGGACACGTAGGGTCTGTTTGTGGATGCCAGGAGGAGCCGGCTGGGCACCCAGCACTTGCCAATTGCTGCAGAGCACGTGGCATCCAGCTCCCCTATAAATCTACATGTCCGAAGTGGCACTTTGGAAATCAGTGGCCTCAGTGACTCATTAGAGATCACACAAAGTCATAGAAATCCAGGCAAAAAGAAAAAAGAAGTCATTCTGAGACACAAACTTTGTGTGTTTGGCATCTGTGTGTTCTCATCGCCTTAATTCTGCTAGGCACTCCTACAAACATAATCATTAATAAATACATTTTGGCCATCAGTTTTGTCACACAGCATCACCGGGCAACCCCTCTTGCCAGCAGAATTCGCCATAGGGTAGAGCCATCATCCAATACACAAGCGTATACAATAATGCTGTTAAGACTCGGCTTTACGTGGGCACAACCGCTCACCCACATGCAGAAACGCCTCTTTTCTGCTATTATTGAACCCCTGGACCATCCAGGCGTGCAGACCCCAGGCCAGTCAAGGAGAGAGATTGTGCATTAATGGCTCAAGTTCTTGGAGATCCTGACATTACATGGACATCACAGGCATGTTTGCTCGGGTTGCTAATCACTGCTCAAAGTGTTTCATGCTGGGGCAGCTAAATATAATCTACAGAGACGCATCTGGGGAAATCTGCAGTCACTGGTAGGTAACGGTGTTCACCCTCCCGTGGGTTCTGCAGGGTTTGGCCTCTGAAAGGACAGCAAGTAGTAATGTATGATCTCACGATGGTCAAATAAGGAGATCTATCTGAATTTCAAAAAACCCAATTTGTAACAGCAAATTACCAGGTGACAAACTTCCCGTGGGAAATCACAGGTGTTTCTCCCGTTTCGGTTCAGATCAGCAGAGCATTTGGGACACGGGTCTCCCAGTAATCCCCACTTACCGCTCTCTGGTTTGCCACGCAGAGCAGTCCTGGAGCATCCCAACCGGGTTCCTTCGGGATGAGACTAAACCAAATCTCTTGGAGGAGCAGGCGTGATGTGCTCTGATCACTAACGAGCTGCCCACAGAACCAGACTGAAACCAGTCGGAAGCGCCAAGTAGGCCCGGAGGTGTTTAATATGTATTTCTGGTTCTCAGCCCCACAAACCTGGCTTTAAAGCCCCGGTCCTGTTGTGCGCAGCCACTCGCACGGGCTGCTCTACCAACACGTTTTGTTTCCGAGCACCCGCTGCAAAGAGCAGAAAGGACCCTGAACCTTGTGGCAGCTGCTTCTTTCAGTGAGCTGGATGCAGACGTGGGTATTCAAACCTCAGCTGGAAACTTACTGACCTCTGCCTATTTAATGTGGATTCTTTGCTCCCTGAAATAGCCTTCTAGCGATTTCACAGGTAATTTCCAACACACTTAGAAGCCAAAATATAATAAAACCATGTTGATGGTGCCTTGGATTGTCCTTGGAGGGATATTCACTACAGCAGGTTCATTTTATCAAAAATGCAAACGTTAAACATGTCAAAAATGACTCTCCAAATGTGGCACAAAAGAGGCATTTTCCTTGGGAATACGAGGAAGCAAAATGTTTCCCCTTTGGATTCCAGGAATATCTTTGCCCATGAGATCTCGCCTCACTCTGCTGCTCAAGATCAGTTATCTGCTTTATAAAGGAATGATCTTGTGACTTGAATCTGCACATCTAAGACAACTTGAAAGATCTTACTCTAAAGCAAAGTGTGCACTGGGACAGCTCGACTTTCTGTTCCCAACTGCAAAGGCAGGAGGGTCAGCACTGTCGTATTACTCGAGAGGGAACTAAAAGGACACACAGAGCTTTCAGATCTCAAAAAAAGGTTTAAGCACCATTTGGCACAAAAGCTGATGCAAAAAGCAAAGAATTTTCCAATCCCAGTCTTGACGTGGACCCCGTTAAGTTCCTCCAGGGTTAGAAGTTGGCTAGTATGGAGATCTCTCAGCCTAGAATGCCTCTAACATCCTTGCGAGGATTAAGGAAAACACATCAGTGCCAAAACAACTCCAGAAGTATATTCTCTTTCTTCCTTACTGACATATTTTCTCTTGGTGTGTGTGTGTTACAAGCAGCTCATTTTTGTCAGCGTTTCAGGGCACAGAGGCAGGCACAGGATTGATTCCCTATGAGGGATACCAGATTTACAGCAACAGACTTCACAGTTTCGCTTCAGCTCAGACTGTCACTCTCAGGTGATGCACATTCAGCTTTCGGCACATCTCTTGGACCACACAGGTGGCGGAAATGAGCTGCTGTGACAGTGGAGCACTGTGAACATCTGCAGTGCTCTCAGAGGCTCTGAACCCCTGGACCATACAAGTGTACAGAGCCCAGGCCACCTACACGCTGGCTGCCTCTCCAAAGTCACCTGTTACCCACAAATTAGGGGATATAAAGCTGCAGCCAGCCAGAGTTAATTTACTGGCACCCAACAAGGGCCATTTCCAGGAGATTCTCCCATCCCCTTCACTGCGGGCTCGTTTCCAAATAACAGGCAGAAGCACCAGATGAACACTCCTGTGCCACGGGTTCTCCTGGACCTCTTACCTGCCCTCCCATCCCTGCCCTCATCTCAGTTAGTGTTGTAAATAAACACAAAAAGAGGCATTACTGCCAGGAATACGGGGATCGAAATGAGTTTTGTATCTCAAGTAAAGGCATTGAACCAGGTAGGATTTAAAACTCATTTGCTGTTTTGGCAGATGCACGGATTTTTTAGTAACTCGTGTAGCAAACGGGAAAGGTTATGCCCTAATTCCCATTCACTGTTTTACATACGAGGGCATAAACCAGCTGAAATCGGAAGCTGAATATAACAGCACCAGGGGCTGGGCAGTCGCTGGGCTTGTAAAACCAAACCTGCTTTCCATATTCTCCAGGGACATGTAAACAAAAGCACATGACTACCAGCCCCATCTGAAATACCTCATTAAACAAGGTAACATTTTTTCAGTCTTCTTAAAATACACACAAGAATGCCAGAATGATGAAAGAAGAGATGGAGTTTCTTGCAGTTATTTAAACCTTGACACTAAACATATTTCTAGTCAAAAAACTTCTCTTCTGAACCTGACAGCTTATCTTGTTATAGTTTAAAATGAGGCTCTTTCAAGTCTCTTGAAAAAACCCCTTGAAATAGGAAGAGGCTGTTTGTGGCTTTAGTTTAAAACCACAATATATTAGCAAAAATATACACTGAAACAAGCACAGCATTAAATGGTAAGTGCTGAACACTGGCTGGCAAAAGCACAGGAAAGGTATTACGGCCAAAGGCCCCGCATTCGATTTTTTGCCCTCATTACATTCAGCTGTTGGCTGAGGGTTTTTAAAGAGTGGTCCACCTAAAACACCACAGATTTTAAACATTTTTACCGGTGGACAATAGTTTTAGCCCCTTTTCTTCACATTGCCCTTGCAACGCTCTGCTGCAACAAACAGGACTATCCTCAGATACAGCAACTGCGCTGGTTCTGGATGCAATTTCTGCCAATATTCCCGATTTCCCCGTCTTTGTGGTTTCGACTGAATTCTTTATTGTTCCAAGAACACAGATTTGTGGCTTTATTTAACAAGCACTGTTAAACGAGAGTTTGTGAAAAAATTATGTAAGCATTTAACACTTACTTTAATTCTTTCTTAACCTCTTCATAATCAGCCTGTCCTTTCAGTTTTTCTTCCAGTTGCTTTAAAAGAAAGAACATGGATTTAATTATTCAGATTTTTTTTCTGCAGGCTTTCAAAATCATCTTTAAATTATTCCATATATACAGCAGCGCACAACCGAGGGTTAATGACTCATACCTAATTTACATATATTAGAAAACAAACTATAACCAATTCAACGTAAACACAATTATACCTCGCTCTCTCTTTGTTTACAGAGTGCCAAGCATTACAGAATTCAGTAGGTCCCAATTCGGCTTGTTTGCAATGTCACTGTCCCGTGTTCAATGAAGAGATTGGGGAACAAGGCATTAAAAGATGGGGGAGCTGAGATTTTTGCAAAGCTGATAAATTGAGTAAACAGGCAGGATGCGTTGGCACAGACTGTATTTTTAATATGACGGTTCTTGATAACCTTATTTACATGAGAAAAAAGGACTGAAGAAGTTGTTGACAAGCCTTAGGCTTGTAAGACTTCTACAATGCCTCATGCCCAAACAAAACAGCTGTACCAAGTGGTTTTACAAGCATTACTTATTGCAATAACTAATGTGATTACACACCGGAGATGAAGCATTGAGACCAACCCAGCAGGTCTTTTTGCTCAGGTCTCAATGGCTTCTCTCCAGTGCGAAGATGCCACAAACGTCGAAACAAACCCCCTAACACAATCCAGAACGCAATGCCACACATTTGGACCTTACCCAAGAGCCCCTGCTCCCAACAACAGTGCCCATCACTACGGGATAAATGCGTCAGGAGGCCTAAAACATAGTGATACATAATTGATGCCGTTACGTTGCTCGTAGAAGCCACATTAATTTCCCACTAATAATTTCTTTCCTTAGCACAGGCACACCTGATCTAAGCAAAGAAAGAACTCACTGGCCTGCAACTTCCAGGGGTAAGTTCAGGCTAGCTCTGCTTCACTGCATTTTTGGTGTTAAATCTGGCACAGAATCCCAAAGGAAACAGAAACAACACCAGGACGCACCACCCTCAAAGACAGAGCATCTGCTTTGCAAAGGAAAGGAATATATGACATGAGAAACAGGGTTTTATGTCCAGGAGAGGCTGCCTCCAGTGGAAAAGTGAATTCCACAAGATCCTACACCCACTCCTGGGCTGGTCATTCGGAGGAAGGCTGTCAACTTTGATAATTTTACCAAACCCATTTAAAATGTAGCCCCATACGGTTCTGCACCAGCACAGGGTGTGTGAACAGCAGACGAACAACTGGAAGTGGGCACCCCTTAACCGTGCTGTCTTCCCAAGCGCCGGTGTGTAGGTACCACCCATCCCAAAGCCGTCCAGGGAACAAGCAGCAAACCCAGACACTGAGCGGCTCCATCACCCGAGCCACCTTCATCAGCTTAATGAGGCTTCTCCAGATGACAACGGCAGCACGATGGGGCTTTGTTGGACTTGCAGCTATTTTGCCAACTTTTACAGGGTTTCCAGCTTGCCCACCGCTGACGTTTCTGCCTTGCCATCAGTACGTATAATTTAAGGCAGAAACTGCTCTTCAGTGTGGAGTTTGCAATCTATGGGACATTGATAAAACAAGCAGCCTCTTAAGAGGTCTTGTGTCCTTGAGCCCTCAGCCATCAGCAACTTGTGTGGCCATTCGGATTGCGTTAAGAAGGGAAAACAGGAAAAATTGTCTCTTTGAGCTAAAGCAATTTTTTTCAACTGGAAAAATACAGGGCAAGTTTTAGTCATTTCTTCCGACACATTCTGCTTTACCCAATTCCAGTCGCTAACTGAAATTATAGGAAGTACCAACTTTGCTTTATACAGCAGACACTGTGTTACAGGTGTTTTGGCCCTGCTAAAAACCCCGTACTGATGCAACCAGGAAAATCCTGCTCGATGCGAGGAGAAAAATCCCACAAATGAATATTAAAAATGTCTGAGGTTTTGATAACCTCCGACATGTGTTGAGATCTCATTATACCATGTACTACGGGATCCCACGGCCCAAGGTGTCACTTCGGCTCTCTGGGTTTTAAGGAGGTTCAGCTACAATGTGCCACAAGTTGACGCAGCTTTGCAAGGTTCAGCTCAACGCTGAGCAAAACACAGTTACTTTAATAAGGAATCCAGCTGGACTTTCTGGTGTAACAGGTTATGCTCAGTAAAACAAAGATTACACTACAGTTCATCTCTTAACTCTGTAACTCGTCACATTTTTGGGTCTACAAGCAGATGAGCTTTTGCATTTGAATGCAATCTATATTAAATGTTATTCTGTAGAAGGATATGTTATACCCTGAAAGTATTTCTGGAAATTTTAGGTTAAAAAACAAAACAGAAAAAGATGTTGACAGAATGAAGCTGTTTGGACTCTCAGGTGCTTGTATGCTGTTACAGCAGTATGGCAACCAGCAATATTTTACTTTGAATTGTACAAAAACACATACATCCATCATTCCAAGTACCTAATGCAGAGATTGTTGCCATGGAAAATCTGCATCTAAACGTACACTTTACTAAACAAAATAAACTAACAACTGAGAATGCGATGTCTGTATATAAGCAAACCATTTAGGCACTTGGCATCTTCCCAGTCAGTGCCTGGTTTAAAATGTATTAGTGTGGTAATTGTCTCGAAGAACCCTGTAAAATGCACAGAACACAGTGTAACAAAGGTTCCAGCTGTGAGACAATGTGGAGGAACTAATATCTTGCACTAAATACCAACCTGGTTAATTCAGACAAAACATATTCTGATGTCCTCCAACACACAGGAACTCAGGGACCAGGGGACACAAGGATTGAACTGGTGGCACTTCTGCACACTACATTTGCAAATATTCCATGTTAAGGAATCATCTTGCATTTGATCTACGAATGAGCTCGTGTAAGAGCACGCAGAGCTTGTGACCCCTCTTAGGTTATTTAAAACAAAAATCATTACTGTATTATGAAGGTAAACAGCATGGGCTGTATTAAGGGGCTTAAAACATCTAAAAAACCCCACTAGACTAATGTTGTAGTTCAGTTTAGAGCGACAAACCAAAAAGCTCGTATTTAATTAACCTAGGTTATATTTTTACTGGGTAGCAGGGAAGCTCTAACTCCCAGCAACAAAGAGTTAATATAATTATAGTTAGAAAAGTCTCGTTACTAGAGGACATGTCTTGATTATTAGATCAGATGAAGAAGCAATAATTTTGAAGGTATCTCTGTATTGTTTCATTAAGTCATAGAGTATTAAAGAATTCCCCCGAGATATGGTCTGAGAACATTGCTTTAATTTGTGAAACTGTGATTCATTTTTTGTGGAGGCAACCATTACAACCTCAGTTACCTTAGAAGCAATTCCTCTATAATCAAACACGAGATCAACACATCACCACTGAGATTTGGTTCTTTGTACAACAGATCTCAGACACAGCTTTGCCAGCACTTTGGGGTAGAAGTAGGTATTTCGAAATATTTTTTATAGTGCGGCAAATAAGGTTAAAGAGGGTTGAAATGACTAAAACTTTATCAATAGAGTCGCTGCATCAGACGCTATCAACAGGAACCTAAATACAGAGCATTAGCCAGGCAAGCCTATGAGAAAATGGAAGGAGATTACTGAAATGAAAATCAAAGACTTGCTCTGTCATTTCTGTGATCCTATTCCCTTTGAAGTTAATGGCTAAACTAATACTGACCTCAACAGGAACACGTTTTATTCCAAGAAAACCCGTCAAGTGCAAGGACTCAAGATATTTTCTATCACGCTTTATGAAAAAGTACCACCCCCCTGTAATATTCGTGTAGCCAGCAAAATGTGTCTCTCAAAACCAGGCCTTGCTCCCTTATGAAGAGCGGTGCCCACATGGGGACAGAGGGGCAGACACCGATGCCATCAATATAGGAACATAACAGGTTTCCTGAGCTCTACTGAATTTTCATAGAAATTCTGCAAGGCTGTTTTAAAACATGCAGAAAGCATATTGAACACAACACTTCCATCCCTAACGGGTATTTGTCCACATAAATTACGCTGCACCAGAGCAAAACTAGTAACCTCTAAAAAAATAGCAGAATTAGAACAATTTCCAAGAGTTTCAATTGAACATTAAATCATTCTGATGGAGGAAAGCTACAGGCAGAGCTAAGTGGGTACTATCAGCCTCCTGCTTTCAGAAAACTCTCAGACTATAAAACCTGCAAAACTATGAAGTCTTTAATGGAATAGATAAATTTATCTTGTTTACACACTGAAGCTCCAACAGTACAAGAGACGGGGAGTTACAGGAAACTGATTCATAACGCATGTCAGGAAACATTTCTCATGCTCTCGGATGGATCAAACTGGGGGGGCTACTGCACAAAGCAGAAAAGCTGCAGCAGCGAAAGGTAAAGGGGTCACTCACAAAATCGTCAAGATGTTTCTTCTGGGTTTAGTGCAGTGCTACTGGTGCGCAAATG
Organism: Columba livia; assembly: GCF_036013475.1. Classification (NCBI taxonomy): domain Eukaryota; kingdom Metazoa; phylum Chordata; class Aves; order Columbiformes; family Columbidae; genus Columba; species Columba livia. The sequence goes on from NC_088621.1 coordinate 6,468,890, forward strand.
AGTACAGGACTGGACTGCTAATTATAAATGGCAATTACTGTGCAGCAAATATACAGTTAAAAAGAATTAAATTAATATGAAGGCTAAAATGCCTTCTCTCTGGGTCTTGATTTTACTTGTTTTTATGCTCTAAATGCTACACTTCCCTTTGCTAGTGGAGAGAAATGGATGGGCTAGCAGGTAAATCCAGAGATACACCCCTGCCAAATCCGCAATGCCAATCACTGGAATGGGAATGAAAAGTTTTAAAGCCTGAGAAGGATGTTCTGTGCGTTTTCAGTTCAGCTATATCACTACATGGTAAATCATAAAATGTCCTGAGTTGGAAGGGACCCATAAGGCTCATCGAGTCCAACTCCTGTTCCTGCGCATAACAATATATATATGTTGGGGTTTGTTGCTGGTTTTAATTCTAAAGGTAGCCATGTTCTGTGAAAAACAAATTCCAAACCAATGAGAACTAGCTCAACAAAATTTCAACAAGACGTGATCGCTTAGGATAAGACATCACAGAAACTGGAATTCAAAAGCCAATGGCTTTTACGGTGCCTCTGAGAACCACAGAAAGCTTACACCAGTAAACCCCAGCAGCGGTACGTCAGCGATACCCTCGGAACGCTGCGGAGCACGGAAGCGAGCCTTACTTTGAGCGTGCTGTTCTTGGCCGTCAGCTGCTGCTCCAGCTGGGAGATCTGGCTGCTGGAGTTCTCCCGCAGCTTGGTGAGGCTGCCCTGGAGCCGCTGCACGTCCTCCACCAGCTGCGCGATCTCCCGCTCCTTCGCGGCCAGTTCCACTTCCAAGCTGGACCGCGTCAGCACCTCGATGGCCTGCTCCTGGGGGGAAAAAGAAGCGTTAGATCATGGAAATCTAAACAAAAACACAACAAGCATTTGGGGCAGTTAGGTAAGGACCAAGTGTGGTATTGCGACTAAACCTGCGACTCCTGTGGCTGCGTGGATCTGGAACATGAACCTTTCTACCCCCCCAGACAGTTCTTTGGTAAAATAGAGATAATAGGGACAGAAACAATCTCTAAACCTGCGACTCCTGTGGCTGCGTGGATCTGGAATGTGAACCTTTCTACCCCCCCAGACAGCTCTTTGGTAAAATAGGGATAATAGGGACAGAAACAATCTCTAAACCTGCGACTCCTGTGGCTGCGTGGATCTGGAACATGAACCTTTCTACCCCCCCAGACAGCTCTTTGGTAAAATAGGGATAATAGGGACAGAAACAATCTCTAAACCTGCGACTCCTGTGGCTGCGTGGATCTGGAATGTGAACCTTTCTACCCCCCCAGACAGCTCTTTGGTAAAATAGGGATAAAGGAGAGAATAAATTTCCCTATTTCGTAAGTGTACTGAAAAGATGCAGCCGGGAAAGTCAAGCGATTCTATTTAGATCTATTTATTATTAATAGTCCAAATGCTTTGACAGCTATGAAAATCTGTTCTTACAAAATACTAATCAGATGAAATATTCTGAAGTAATGGAGCAGAATTTCTTAATCAAGAACGGCGGAGTCATGTGCCTTTGGCTCTTCGTATGCACGCTGCACGTTTCAGGCAAAACTGTCAAAAATTGCCCCAAACGGCTACTTCCAATGAATCTGCTCCTCACACGAGAATTGTTTGCTGCTAACGTTATTGCTGGCAACTAAAGCCTCTCCTCCATGGGGATGAAGATAGACCTGACAGCTGTAAGATGAGGCGCTTCTCTCTATGGTCTCCATTTTGAGAAATTCCTTTTCCTAAATCAGGATCTTCCAGTTTCCCATGGCTGCAAAATCTGTGCCCAAGCCTCAACCTTCCTCACTAGATTGACTTTCCAGTATTGTAAGAGAGGACAGACAAGTTAGGAAGGCAAATCTACTCAGAAAAGATAATACAGACTAATTGTACCATGTCTTTTGTCTCTTTTTGTGTCATGAGCTCAATAGTTACAATGCATGGAGCGCCCTGAACCTCTTCCATGCAGAACGTGAGGGAAACTCCTTGTGCAGATCTGGGGAGTGCAAGGCAGCCTAGTGATGAACACACATTCCATTAAAAAGCCTAAAAGGCACCTTACAAAGGTTAATGGTTGTTCTTGAGAAAACACCAGTGAACTAGGAAAAAAATCCATTTACCACAAGAGAGACAACGGTCGTAAGCGTTGTGCCAAAGATCCTACGGTGAAAGAGCTGAAAACTCAATGCTGTCACCCAAGCGCTTTCCTTACAATTCAAGATGATGTTGAAATCTTCTCCATACCCACTTTTCCAGAAAATACACGCACAACAAAACACCTTTTCCGTATTTTCTAAACACTCAGCTCGATGCTCAGTGACTCCACAGCATTGTATCTCACACAGAGCTGCGTGTACGAGCAGCAGTTAACAACGCTCTCCTATTACACTGAATTATACTTTAAGTTGAAAAAACCTCTAATTTGCTTGCATGAAACATCACAAGTTGTATAATCATCTGCTGCTTGTGCCTATTGAGACTAGAACGTAAGGTCTGAAATAAGATAGATAATGATCATTTTCATCCTGCAGTAGTTGTCATATTAAATATAAATGAAGTGCAGAAGTACTATTAAATACAAGAAAGACCTAATGTTAAAATAATGATAAGACTAGGACACGAGATAGGAAGAGGCAGGTAATTCAGAGTTACAAGTGATATTCAGGCTTTTTTTTCCGGTTTGTTTTGCCATCTGCTTGTCTATCTTCTGACTTTTCTGAGAAAATACTGGGTTGTATTAATAGATGACCAAACAGATCTGGAGGACTTATGGTTTGTTACTCACTCTGTGCAAATGCATTTTAAAGCAACCATGTGTTTCTCTGACACCAATGTCAAGCATGTATGTGGCTTGCAAGAAGAAAAAGGATTACAAGGAGTATGATTTCTTTTGTTTGTTAACTCTGCTGCTTGTAAGTAGACTAAATTTCACTTAATTGCATATTTACATTTAAATACTCCCATTTCTCCTCTGGCAGACAAAAATCAAAATAATCTGTGTCCTCATGTGTGGTACCTGTGCACCCAGGACCAGCTGCAGTCCTGCACCCACACCCTGTGCCCGCCAGGTCCCACCGGCACCGCCAGCATCCCCAACAGCGGGGTTTGCTTCATTTAGAAACGCACGGAGAACCAAACAACCAGCCGAACCTTTAGGAGCACAGGATATCTTCTCCATTATCTAAGGTGCTTTTACCGGCTTTCTAGTTGTGATTCTCAGTTGAGATATATTCAGTGAAAACCGGAATGATACCGGGTTTATTTCTAGTTCCTCTGGCAGCCCGTTCGGACAATAAGAATGACACGAGCCAGGTGTGGCCAGGCAGCAGGTCCTCAATAATACAGCAAACCCTGGGCAAAGCTGGTCCCTTGATTTTGCCTCTGTTGATGCTCCTCCAATGTGAAATAAACCCCGAGAGCTGCTGTGATCCACCGCGACCGACTGAGGAGATCTATGGATCACATACCAGCCGCCACGGAGAACACGGACCTCTCTCCTTCCCCTGGTCTTCTGCAGCCACCAACCCTCTTCAAAGTCCAACCAGCATCCCAAAGGAACACAATTCCATAGTGGCTAAAATATTACTCCAAGCAGATATTTTCATAGCTGTGAGCATAAATTGAAAGAGCTGTACTGCCGGGAACCTGTAAGAGTCAGTAAATATTTCCTCTCACCACATCAGGTGCCTTCTGGATCTGCGTAGCGAGCTGGAGAGATTTGTTGGCTGATGAGAGCTGCTCCCTTAAGGTCTCTGCCTCTCTCTGAGCCACCTCTGCCCTCTGAAGGAAATGAAAAGGGGTGAAAAGAGAAAGTACATTCAGTTTAACAACTGACAATTATTACAAGAACATTCATCAATTCATGCCTGACTGAATATAATTGATTTTCCTAAACACTCAACCTAATAAATGTTAGAAAAAAACATAGAATGTGATGGATTTTTATTTTAAACAGTACAAGGAAGAAATAATTGAGCGATTATGACAGTAATTTAACGCTAGGAGCAAGGAATCCCCTGCTGATACTAATGCTGCGGCCCACTGAATTTCCCAGACTGAATAAATACAAGTAGAAATGGAGTCTTTTTATTCAATTTCTTTCTATTCTCATAGACCAAGCAGATTTTATTGCAAGGTTCCTCATGGGAATAATTCTCACGGGTAAATGCTGAATTAAAAGATATTCTGACCATTCTCTCTAACACGCATACAATGTGGTGGGCTGTCTTTCTTCAGTAATTATTTCCCAAAACATCAATTGTTAGACTCTGTTCTTTCAGCGGGCCTATTTATTCAACAATATTTAACCCTAAACTGACAATTTTGCACAGATCAGTCACCAGCTGCTGAGGATTTACGCAATATCTGATAAGCCTGTGACTTGGCTACCGGACAAAATTCCCATACAAATATTGAATAATAACAGAAAGGAGAAAAGCAGAGTTATGAGGAAAGATTGTACTAGAGGTTGGGGAGAGACAGATGGATCAGTAACTTCAGGCAATAAATAGAAGCAAAGCCCTTTCCATAACTGTATAAGCTTCTGTTAAGAAAGCAGAACAAAACCAGGTTGTTTCTACAATACATATTCCTCTTGGTCAGACCCTCTTCTCGCTTTTTTGTAGAAGTTTGTTTTATTTTTATAAAACCACATTGCTTACCTCCTTGGGTAATGACAGCTTTCCACCTGGGCTCTGCAAACCATGCTGGGCTTTCAGCAGAAAACAACTCAAATAATTTCCTATCTCCACTTCCAGCTCATACCACCAGCTCTTCCAAATCCACGAGCTGCCACCAATCGAGGTCAAAACTTTTACTGACCAACTTTTACATTGATGGGTCCCTCCCTGTACTGAATAATAAATTCATTTTTAAGGCATCAGAAGTGCCATATTTCTGTGTGCCAGACCCCCTGCTTTGTCAGCTAATTCTTTTGAAAACCTCAGTCATTTAAAATAGGAAATGAGCAGTGTAGGGGAAAGGGACCTGGGGGTCCTGGTGGACAGCAGGGTGACCATGAGCCAGCACTGGGCCCTTGTGGCCAGGAAGGCCAATGGTACCTGGGGTGGATTAGAAGGGGGTGGTTAATAGGTCCAGAGAGATTCTCCTGCCCCTCTGCTCTGCCCTGGGGAGACCACACCTGGAATATTGTGTCCAGTTGTGGCCCCTCAGTTCCAGCAGGACAGGGAACTGCTGGAGAGAGTCCAGCGCAGCCACCAAGATGCTGAAGGGAGTGGAGCATCTCCCGTGTGAGGAAAGGCTGAGGGAGCTGGGGCTCTGGAGCTGGACAAGAGGAGACTGAGGGGTGACCTCATTAGTGTTCACAGGTATCTAAAGGGTGAGTGTCAGGAGGATGGAGCCAGGATCTTCTCGGTGACAACCAAAGATAGGACAAGGGGTAATGGGTTCAAATTGGAACACAAAAGGTCCCACTTAAATTTGAGAAGAAACTTCTTCATGGTGATGGTGGCAGAGCCTGGCCCAGGCTGCCCAGGGGGTTGTGGAGTCTCCTTCTGTGCAGACATTCCAACCCGCCTGGACACCTTCCTGTGTAACCTCATCTGGGTGTTCCTGCTCCATGGGGGGATTGCACTGGATGAGCTTTCCAGGTCCCTTCCAACCCCTGACATGCTGTGATTCAAATGTACAACCTATACCCCTGTGTGTGCGCATGGTCTGTGACTCACTAGTCAAAGCAGAGACTCTGTCTGCATGTTTAATCAATCAGTAAACTAACGGCAATCAAATACTAAATGCATCATCTGCGCTATTTGCTCACAACATTATATTAAATGATTTTGCATAGGTTCTACAGCTGTAATTAAAATGTAATTGTAAGAAGTACGGTAACTTGGCTCTGATAATCAGAGCATGGGACATAAGCTATTGCGTGCATGAAAAAAAACTGTAGGAGCATTAAAAAGGCACAAAAAGAGAAACTTTTTTTATGCAGCTGGAAAATATCGGGGTTAAAAAACTGAACTAACAATAAAGATTAAGATAAATTATTTTCTTGTACATTATTAGACATGGATATACATATATTGATCTAATAACCAGTAAACAGCTCCAGCAAGCGGGACAAGTTACTACACCGTGGCACTTGCATCTACTGCTGTATAAGTAATGGGTTTTGCAGCCTTAAGCAATTCTGCTGATGGTTTCCATCCACAGCAGCATTGTTTGGAGAACCTATTCAGCTTGCATGCAAGCAAACCACAGAGGATATTTCTAATAGATGTTACATCTGCATACGCAGTAAGCTGTCAGCTGCCCTTTCTGCAGAGCCTCCCCAGCCAATTCAGAACACCTGTTGTAACCCCGTGAATAATATCAGACAAGATTTCATACTATGCCTTGTTAAAAATACATCAACGGAAAGTTTGGGCAATTCTGTTTGGGAAAGACTGGTCAATTTTGCCTTTTTTTTCCTTCCAGAATGGAAGCTTTTTAGAGCCAGAATTAGAGATGCGTTCAATGTCTGGAAAGCACTTTTGGGTGCTATTGCAATATAAATTATAAATTACACACAGAAACCTGTTAAAAGAACGGTACGGTTTCTAAATGGAGCACTTAGAAGTTTTGAAAAGCCAATCCCAAGGCCTCAGGTACGTTTGGGCACCCCCGTGCGCAGGGCTTGGGCAGGCAGGCTGGAACCACCCAGCAACACGCTGTTATTGCTTCTTCCCAACAAGCCCACCTACTCCATTCAGTCCTCAGGATGAACGCTGTTCTGCGAATGAATATTTTGCTTTGTCCTCCTTGTTCCATGCGTGACCTCTGTGGCTTATTTACTGCAAACTAATCCCCCCCTCCTCTGCAGACAGGATTATTCGCTGCCTCATGGGCTGTGCTCTAGTTTCCACCACCGAAGGATCTAAGTGCTTCAAGAAGCGTTAACGAATGCACTGGCACAAGCCCAAATTTTCAGCTATATGGGTGCCATTTGGTTCTGCTTGCCGGTGTCACCCACAGCCTCACCGTGTCACCATCTGGGTGCTCTGCTCACTGGTGTCACCCACAATCTCACCGTATCACCATTCAGGTGCCACCCAAAATCTCACTGTATGGCCATTCGGGTGCTCTGCTCACTGGTGTCACCCACAATCTCACTGTACGGCCATTCGGGTGCTCTGCTCGCTGGTGTCACCCACAATCTCACCATATCACCATCTGGGTGCTCTGCTCGCTGGTGTCACCCACAAACTCACCATGTGGCCATTCGGGTGCTCTGCTCACTGGTGTCACCCACAATCTCACCATGTGGCCATTCGGGTGCTCTGCTCGCTGGTGTCACCCACAATCTCACCATACGGCCATTCGGGTGCTCTCCTCACCCATGTCACCCACAGCCTCACCACCAGCACAGGCTGCGTTTGGCCGTTGTCACCCACACCCAAGGCCCCATGCAGTGGCTGTTGTGCCACTCCCCGGCAAAACCCTCTGTTTTTTCCTCTCCAACCCCTACCCCTCTCTGCTTGTCACTTTGTCCCCTTCCTAATGCATTTTGGCCGCTGGAAGCACCATTCTACCTTCGCTGAGCTTCACAGCCTTTAGCTTCAGGACGACAGAAGCAAGCTCGGACTTTGCACGACCTAACGAATCCACACGAACTTCCAGAATTCATCTTACCCCCACGCTTTCCTCCTTTCCTTGTCACTTCTTCTCCGAACGTCCTTGCAGCAGCCCTGTCCTGCTCCTTCTCCTCCCTCCCCAGCACCTCTGCTCCCCGTTGGGGCAGGGACAGCCCGGGCAAGCGTCTCCCCTCCCAGTGCTCCCAGTCGCAGCGGCACTGGACCTCCCATTACAGCCAAGAGAAGAAAAACCTGGCTGGTTAATGTTCACCCAGAGACAGACTGCAGCGTGCTCGGGACATCAAAGCCGACAAATTCAAACCAGATTCTGTTGAGTTTGTGTGAACTGGGTTGGTGGTTTTTTTTTTTTCAGACGCTTATAGGTTGGCCAAACTTGGGGCTTTTTTTTTCTTTTGCTACTTGAAGCAACAGAAAATACAGCCCTGAGAAAAAGGCAAACCCTCCCTCATCAAGCGCCAAGCCCCTTCTCTTCAATATGGGCACAGCAGGCTCCTCACCAAAACCAAGAACAACTCCTAACGCGTGGGGAGGACTGGAGTGTTTTTCCTAATCTTATTCTTAGAAATGGTTGAACAATTTTTCCTGAAATAAGAAAAGAGAATGCAGCCAGAGACAGACGCTCAGTGCGGAAAATTGCTAAAACCTAGTGATCTTGCACAACTTGGAGCCACTGGAAAGTTCAAGCAACCTCCTCTTTGTGTGACACTGTCCCACTTGGGCTAAGAAATGCGTATGCCAGAGTACAGTTGCTTTCTATAAGTTACTGCTGAAACTCTTGGCTTCTTGTTCCAAATCTACTATGTAGAGCCTAGAAAATACATGATGAGCAGTGACAGTGACACTACTGCCTTGATAGAGATCATGCAAATCCGGCATTGTCTAACAATGCTGGTTTTCTGGATAGCTCAGTCATGCAATTCCCCGTAATTTCCATATCGCTGTTTTTCTAGCATAGACGTTCCTCCCTGGTAACAAAATATTTCAAAATACTTTCATTCGCCTTAATATAGCAGGTAAATATTGTGCTGTTCACAGTGGAGCCAGCAGGTCATGATCGTAATGCTGCCGTGTGCGTTCTAATTAAAAAAAAAGTCTTATACAATATATGCAGTTTAAATTATTCTCATTGTTTCCTGACAAGATAATGAATAGCATGAACTGAGTGCTCTTCTCCTTACAGTAAAATGTTAATTTGATCAAAGACCAGTGGTGTGAAGAGCAAAATGAGATACTTGCAAGCAAAAAAGTATAACCTTTCCCTTAAAGTTCCACCAGTCAATCTTATTACACGCTAAATTCAGTGCTATACGTGGCAAAATCTTCCTATGGGCTGGAAGTGTATATTAACGCGTATTAACATCACTGATTGGAAATTATAATATTCTGGGAATCAAACAATAAAAAATTCAAAGATGCTATATCCCAAACTATGATAAATCATTTATTTTGACAAGTAAGGGTAGTTTAGTTTTAATTATTTATTATTATACTTCGTAGCACATCAGAAAATATGCAGTGATTTATTGTGCAAAATGAAATCTTAATAAAATGAGTCCCTTCCCCAAACTACAGGATTATTAAATCTTCATGGAAATGTGAGAGTGAACTCTTGGGTTATTTTCGTTATTGGGCGGGTGGCTTAGTGAAGTGGGGAAGGAGTGGCTGACACGCCAGAGGCTGTGCTGCCATCCAGAGACCTGGACAGGCTGGAGAGTTGGGCAGGGAACAATTTAATGAAATATAATAAGGGCAAGTGTAGAGTCTTGTATCTGGGTAAGAACAGCCACAGGCTCCAGTATAAGTTGGGGAATGAGCTATTAGAGAGCAGCGTAGGGGAAAGGGACCTGGGGGTCCTGGTGGACAGCAGGATGAGCATGAGCCAGCACTGGGCCCTTGTGGCCAGGAAAGCCAATGGTACCTGGGGTGGATTAGAAGGGGGTGGTCAGTAGGTCAGAGAGGTTCTCCTGCCCCTCTGCTCTGCCCTGGTGAGACCACATCTGGAATATTGTGTCCAGTTGTGGCCCCTCAGTTCCAGCAGGACAGGGAACTGCTGGAGAGAGTCCAGCGCAGGGCAACAAAGACGCTGAAGGGAGTGGAGCATCTCCCGTGTGAGGAAAGGCTGAGGGAGCTGGGGCTCTGGAGCTGGACAAGAGGAGACTGAGGGGTGACATCATTAATGTTTACAGATATCTAAAGGGCGAGTGTCAGGAGGATGGAGCCAGGCTCTTCTCGGTGACAACCAGTGACAGGACAAGGGGTAATGGGTGCAAACTGGAACACAAGAGGTTCCACTTAAATTTGAGAAGAAACTTGTTCCCGGTGAGGGTGCCAGAGCCTGGCCCAGGCTGCCCAGGGGGTTGTGGAGTCTCCTTCTGTGCAGACATTCCAACCCGCCTGGACACCTTCCTGTGTAACCTCATCTGGGTGTTCCTGCTCCATGGGGGGATTGCACTGGATGAGCTTTCCAGGGCCCTTCAACCCCTGACATTCTGGGATTCTGTGAAAATACACCATTCCTATTGCATTTAGTTATATTTTGGCTTTAGCCAAAGACATCCAACCCAACCAAGCTCGTGATGAGGAGGGAACCAGAGAGGGATTTCTCTGTCTCTCTCGTTAGGGTTACCGTTTGGGGGAAAATTAAAATTCAGTTTACACCTTGCACTAATGATACAAAGGAGAGAAACAGAACTTTGCGGTCACTACCCCTTTTTCTTTCTAAGCAGAAAATCGCAAAGCTCACTGGTATTTAAAGGTAATTATTTCTAGGAGCTAGTAATTTCTTCTGGGGATGATCGCACACAAACAAGCCCAGAAAGCTCCTGCATGAAACAATTCAAGGATCCAAATGAGAAAAAAAAAAAACACAAAAGGAAAAGAGAAGTGATGGAGTCTGAAGACTAAAAATGGTCCTCGCTTCACCCAACTGGAACCACGGGTGGGAGTTCCAGGACAAGGTCTGTCCCCATGGATTTAATAATCCAAAATACGGACACCCGGATCAACATCAGTGAGAACATCCACCCCCTCCTACTGCAGAACTGGGGAGGGAAACGTCACCCTCACCTCTCCAGAGCCAGAGAAAGGGATTTTCCAGAAATATCAAATATTTAAAAATGCAATAGCAAATATTTTTCACGTTTTCAGTGGAAACATTTTGCTGTTCTGTAAATTTCTGCTCCGAATCCCAGTGGTTTGGGTCAGTGTTAATTCCAGAGCAGCAAAACATCACATCAAAATCAGCAAGGCAGACTGTCCTCAAAGCAGGAGTCACGCTGAGCATTAGTCTTTAAAGGTAGACGTAATAATGGGGAATAAGTACTTACTGAAATGGTAAAAGGAAATGTTAATTTAACTATTAAATACATAATTACGTTAAGTACTTGTTTCTGCAATTGTAACACTTCAGCCTGATGCAAACTCACTTTCTGGCTTGTGCAATGCATTTAATTTCTTCCATTTCTTTTTTTTTTTTTTTTTTCAGCTCTAAAGAGGTAAAACACAGGAATTGCTGCTACAAAGATTACTTAGTTATAATTTAGAAAAGTGTTTTATAAAGGTAAAGCATCACACAAGACAAGGACTACGGGCCTGTTTCACAGGATCACAGAATCCCAGAATGTCAGGGGTTGAAGGGACCTGGAAAGCTCATCCAGTGCAATCCCCCCATGGAGCAGGAACACCCAGATGAGGTTACACAGGAAGGTGTCCAGGCGGGTTGGAATGTCTGCACAGAAGGAGACTCCACAACCCCCTGGGCAGCCTGGGCCAGGCTCTGGCACCCTCAATGAGAAGAAGTTTCTTCTCAAATTTAAGTGGAACCTCTTGTGTTCCAGTTTGAACCCATTACCACTTGTCCTATCATTGGTTGTCACCGAGAAGAGCCTGGCTCCATCCTCCTGACACTCGCCCTTTAGATATCTGTAAACATTAATGAGGTCAAGGAAAATATCTTTCGAATTTCTGTATAAATGGACATATTCCATTTTAGTATGGCAACGCGGAAATCAGAAATACCTGTTCTTTAACCAGAACCGCTCTTCCACTCTTTACCCCTTCTGGGTAAATTATTGCTACAACTTTGCAAAGCACACGGCCTTTGCAAAAATCACACAATAATTCTACCAAAACACCTTTAACACCTACATCATTTCTAAAAAATCTACAGATTTTCAAATAATCACTAGCACTTTTATAAATATCTAATGCTGTCTATGAAAGTTATTTGACAGAACTAAAAACACACTGTGCAAACCCCAGTTTTACTGACTAAATGATCAACCCAACAACTTACAAATCTGCCTTCTGCTTCATTTTTCCAATTTATAAAGAAAGATATATATAAAAATATATATAAAGAGGAAAGGCTGAGAGAGTTGGGGTGTTCGGCCTGGAGAAGAGAAGGCTCTGGGGAGACCTTACTGAGGCCTTTCTGTACTTAAAAGGGGCTGATAGAAAGATTGGGACAGACTTTTTAGTAAGACGTGTTGCAATAGGACAAGGGGTGACGGTTTTAAATGAAAAGAGGGGAGACTGAGGCCGGACACGAGGAAGAAATGTTTTACAACAAGGGTGGCTCATTGCAGGGGGGTTGGATGGTAACTAACGTGAAGAACAATATCCTTTCTGTGAGCCTACCAAATTCACATCTGCAGGAACAAATCACGATTTCTTTGCTCTCCTGCATGGCACAGTCTGATCTAACCCTTGCTAAAAATGTAACAAGGCAAATAAAACGTATCAGAAAAGGGAAAAGAAAAGTCCACAGAAGTCCACAAAAGCTGGAGCTGCAGCAGGTCAGGCCTCCCTAGGCCGGGCTCCAGGAGCCCTAGTGCTGAGACCCTTTAATTAATTTGGGTAAACCAGTTACCTGCACATCCAGGTAGGGGCCAACATGATGGATTTACAAACACAGACTCAAGAATAACTATAGCAGGAGACTCAAGTTTGAATTATTAGAAGGTAAATATATGGCAAGGACTACTCTGTTGTGCACAAAATCCTTACAGAGTGTCCCTAAAGAACTGTATTTTTCTCTTAATTTGCCTATTTTCTTACTCTACACAGTTATGACTGCTAAGTGCATCTAAAAGAACTGTCCTGAAATCCAAAAGAGAAGGAAAAAGAAATCAAAGTCACACTTAGAATTTCACAAGGAACTCGTTTAAAATCCTACCTGATTTGCTCTTTCAAGGTCTGTCATGATCATCTCGATTTCATCAGCCCTGGGAGAACAAGAGAGCAGAAGCACCGTTATCACACAAAGAATGCCTGCTATATGAGTTCATGCACTGCACAATTGCGACATTCATTCCAACAATACCAATTTTCAATGTTTTTTAAAAGGACACAGTCAGACTGATCAGCTAAGCTGAAATCCTCTTGGGTTTCAGCTCTGGGTTCTGCTTTGTGAGTCTCCAAACCCTTTGCCTGCTCCCTTTCTGCAACACAACGGTGCATCTATAACTGAGCACATTCATTAGGTCTTTGAAGATCTTAGTCTCCAACCTTCAGCAGAAGGGCAGGATCATCTTTCCTACGTGTAAAGGTGCTTCACAAGTGGTAATTATGGAGAAATCAAAGACTATAGCTCTTCAGTAAGCTACTTGTACAGATGTCCACAAAAATAGCCTGTTACTCTTCTGTTTCAGTTTGCGTATAAGTTTGGTTCTAAATTCAGCTAAAAAAAATAATCATGATGTCAAAGAGACCAAGAAATTTCATTTTACATTATGCAGAAAAGAGTTTTTTGACACAGATTTATCAAGCTCTCAATTTTGACTCATGTTCTTAATGTGCTTTACAAAGCTTAACAGGAAAGTCAAAGAGTTGAAAACTACACGAATAGTCAAGGAAGAATAGATCCCTTGCGTACGTGTGTTAGGCAGCAGGTACCAGCCCTGACCCTTTACAAACCCAGCATTTCTAAGACTTTACTCACACAAATGGCTCTAATCTTTAAGTATTTTTTTTACCATCATGCTGAATCATGAGCAAAGATTTCCCACTTGTACTCTCACCTGTGAAAGGTACCGGGAAAAGAGCCCACAGAGCTAAAAGTATGTTCTGTATCAATACAGAAAGACGTATTACTGCTCCCCAGACATTTTGCCTGTCTTGTATCTCTGGACCATATGGAAGCAATAAACACTATCCTCATCTCCTCTGAACAGCAGCTTTAACCAGCAAGTCCTTTTGCAATCTGCCAACACCATAATGTCTGTTTTTTGTTTTTAATCTGCAGCAGATCATTATCAGTAAAAGCTGTGAAATACTGGAATTCCCTTCTGCTGCCGATGCAGAGAACTCTGGGTTTATTTTTTCTGCTGATCCCACAGAACATCCCTTTTTCTATGCAGGTGTTTGCATGGAAAGATGGTTAATTGAAGTACATCAGGGTACCAGCACACTCGACACTAGATCATTACACTGAATATTGACTCACTCTTCAACAGCATTTTAGGTTTCTGCGTGCACACTTAGGGAAATGCAGTAAAAGATCATAATAAGTAAATGTGTGTGTATATAAATTAATGGAAAATTATTTTTAATGACAGCCTTTAATGTTGTCTGGGCAACACGAATTGCCTTTTGAAAAAGTCTTTTGGACAATAATGGAAAACAGATTAACATGTGTTTTCTTGTGCAGGAGAAGCTAATGTACTCTTGCATTGGGAAAAAATCACGCACACGATGTTTTGAATTAATAATAAATAACAGACATTAGTTACTGAATCAAACAATCACTCTTTGGGCAAATAAGGATTCAAAGTGCACAGGGAGAAACCAGAAGAGTAACCCGGGCAGGTTAACATAAGCCTATGGTAACACTTTTAGCCTCTGCAGCTGTGAAATATGTCTTTTGCTTTAGACTCCAGAACCAAAATATTTGTCCACCTTGTTAATCAGCATACAGAAAATACAGTATTTCAAAGGGAAAAGAGGTCCATAAAACCATGCAAAGTGACCCCATTATGTATCTATGACGGAGATGAGGGAAGAGAACATCTTAAAGCGCCAAAAAAAGCACCACCACCAAACCCCCACAAAAATGTTTCCCAGCATTTCATAAATATTTTTAGCTGGGATAGTTTAAGGATCCTCTTTATATAAGCTTATGCATTCACGTTGAATTTATATGTGGATGCCTCAGGTTCTATGGAGCCAGTGAATGATGTCTGGCTTTTGTCACACGCCGCCCGGATCGGAGCCGGGAACGTCCCATCCCGACGCGCCGGCTGCAGCTCCGCCGCACCCGGCTCCCGCTCCATTCACTGCACGGGCTGCAAAGCAACCAAATCACCGCCCTTCCTCCCAAAAAGGGGGTGGAAGTATCAGCCAAAGGCCTGAAAAAGCACACAACTTGAGAAGAGCAAAGGACTCCGAGGAAAAACAAGGCGCAGGGACTCAGGACAGTCCTATATTGAAAACGGACAGAAGTATTAAGACTGGTATTTGTAAGCTGCTTTGGCCGGGGTCAGGATTTAAGAGCTGTATTACAACACTGGTATATGCAGCCAATTCCAAAAAAAAAAAAGGCGATCGAGGATATAGAACGTCATAAAAATGACATTTCTGCCCTTCAGCGCGCACAGATAATTCCGACTGAAGCCGGGAGAAGTGTCAAACTGTAGCCAAGGGCAAAATTGTCCCTTTGTCCTTGTATCCAGACACTGATCCTGAGCTCCCCTTGCCCCTCATACATTTTTTTCCTACCCAGCTTTTGCACAGACCATGTGTCTCTGCACACCTAATGAACGGATACAACACCCCAACACAACCCAAGCACAACCTCTCCAGTCGAGCAGTCTGCACACCAGCGCGGGCTAATGCTGCAACCAGAACTGTTATCTTTAAGTAAAGTAATGAATTAAATGACTCGTTATTCTTTCCTAGCGCAAGTGTCAACAGCATTCAGAGGAATCTTCCAAAGGAATTCAGTCTTTTCATTTTAAAAGCTCAGCTACCACATCAGAAGCTGGCACTCAGCAGTCGAAAGTCACTTATTTGAGAAAGTCTCTAATAGCTACGTTCACTGTTTGCACAGCAGAAGCATTTATTATAAAATAAATTACAGTTCTCACACCTTTTATGCACTCACAGAAACAACTTGATTTATTGGATTTATTGTTTACAAAGCACCCTGTCGAATTCAAACCTGCAAGGGACAAGGAAACTCCACTTTGGCTGAGTTAGTCCCACATGGGTCATTTTTGATGTATTCGCCATCCACCGCATCTGCTCATTTTCAGCCCTATTTCAATATTTATTTTTAGTTCAACAGAATGACTTGTCAGGCAAAACACCACCCAGCCCAAGGCTGCGGCAGCTTGTCCTACAGCTTTGCACTGAAAATTTGGGGAGAACCTTGAAGGGAATCACGGCCAAATTTAGCAAATCCGTGGCTATACTGACCCTAAACTGCTGACCAGAGCCATTCCACCTGAACTAAACTCACTTGGAAGAGACACAGATCTGATGATTTTACGTTTTCCCTCCTGAAGCAACATGCAGCTCGAGCTCTTGGAAGTTCCCGGATTCCCCCATCACCCCAAAGAGAAAAACCCCAAAGGTCTGTGTTTCTTTGGACAGATACAGAGAATGAGGGTAATTAGTAACAATAAGACCTTCTGCTGAAATACAGTGATATTTATGGTGTTTTAGAGCAGATTTCCACATGGCAACCCAAAATTATTCAGGGCTTGTCAATGGTGATACTTTCTAAACATTAAAACAGATCATGTTGTGTGCAGGACCAAATATGATCTACCCTGTGTAGCAGTATAACCATTCATCTGATCTAATTCCTTATGATCTCTGTGTTAGAGGAAAACCAATCATGTAAGCAAGAGAGTTCTTCTGTATTACAGCGAGTTTGTTCTAAGTTTCAACATTTTCAGGCTAAGAAATTTAGGAAATCCGATTTTAAGCACAAGCGTTTGGAGCTAGAGAATAAGCATTACCAGGTAAAAAGAATCTGAGCTGTTGAAAGATCATGACAATGAAACATTCTATTATTTCTTCTCTTGCTACTGTATCTGAAGTGAAACCCAAAAAGCATTAAAAGCTATAGATTTTACAAGATATACGCTTTTACCAGTTATGAAAGAGCTCTCAAAGCTTGCACGCCATCTAAAAAACAAACCAACCAACCATTTAAGGAGTTTAAAAAAAAGCACACCACTTTTCAGTTTGATTGCTTATAGGAAATAAAAACTCCAGAAAGGCTCAGCTTTCTTTTTAAGAACAAGATAACCCATTAGATTTGAAGAGCACAACAAGCAAACAAATTCAGGAACTGGGAACATGGAAGAAGCTCAGTTTCTTTTTCTAAATAAAATTAAATCAGATGAAACTGTTTCCCATAACATACTCCTGCAAAAGCTGGTAGCCCATGGCTTGGCCAAGTGCACTCTCTGCTGGGTTAAGAACTGGCTGGAGGGCCGGGCCCAGAGAGTGCTGGTGAATGGGGCTGCATCCAGCTGGCGGCCAGTCACTAGTGGTGTCCCCCAGGGGTCAGTGTTGGGTCCAGTCCTGTTTAACATCTTTATTGATGATTTAGATGAGGGGATTGAGACCAAATTTGCTGATGACACCAAGCTGGGAGGGAGTGTCGACCTGCTGGAAGGCAGGAGGGCTCTGCAGAGGGATCTGGATAGACTGGAAAAATGGGCCAATTCCAATGGAATGAAGTTCAACAAGGCCAAGTGCCGGGTCTTGCGCTTTGGCCACAAGGCCCTGCAGCGCTACAGGCTGGGCACAGAGTGGCTGGAGAGCAGTCAGGCAGAAAGGGACCTGGGGGGACTAACTGACAGGAAACTCAACATGAGCCAACAGTGTGCCCAGGTGGCCAAGAAGGACAATGGGATCCTGTCCTGTATCAAAAATAGCGTGGTCAGCAGGACAAAGGCAGTGATCCTTCCCCTGTACTCGGCATTGGGGAGGCCACACCTGGAGTATTGTGTTCAGTTCTGGGCCCCTCAGTTCAGGAAAGAGATTGAAGTGCTGGAGCGGGTCCAGAGAAGAGCAACAAGACTGGGGAAGGGACCTGAACAAAAGACCTGTGGGAGAGGCTGAGGGAGCTGGGCTTGTTTAGTCTGGAGAAGAGGAGGCTTAGAGCTGAGCTCAGCACTCTCTAGAACTACCTGAAGGGCAGTTCTAGCCAGGTGGGGATTGGTCTCTTCTCCCAGGCAGTCAGCAACAGGACAAGGGGCCATGGGCTTCAACTCTGCCAGGGGAAGTTTAGGATGGATATTAGAAAGCAATTCTTTGCAGAGAGAGTGGTCAGGCATTGGAATGGCTGCCCAGGGAGGTGCTGGACTCACCGGCCCTGGAGGTTTTTAAACTGAGATTGGACACGGCACTTAGTGCCATGATCTAGTCAATGGACTGGAGTTGGATCAAGGGTTGGACTGGATGATCTCTGAGGTCTTTTCCAACCCACTCGATTCTGTGATTCTGTTAAAAAAAACCAATCCTAAACAGCAGGAAGCTATTCATTTGCAAGCGAGAATAATCTGGACTTTATGATTAAAATCCAGTTGATCCAACTCCATCATCTAGAGACTGGCTTAAAGAGGCAGAAACAATTCCTTTTTTATTAACATGACAAGCGAATGGTTTGCCAAATCTTGTGGCTACAGCCCCCTGAACATTCAAACTTACTGAACCTTGAAGGAAACTGCTGTTGGATTCTTTATACATGGAAGGACTGAAAAACACAGATGACACTTTGGAAATTGCAGTCGGTGGTGTGGCCAAGAAACTCCACTAGCAGGGCACATCAGTATTTTGGTTTGGAAAAAAAACCAAACAACATTTTTTCCCACACATTTGTTTTCTTTCAAAACATGTATAAGTTTACTGGTCAGAGCGAATGGTATATGGAGCCACTGGGGCTTGTTAAAACGTTCTAATTACTGAAACATTTACGCAGGCAATTTCAAACTAAAAGCAGGCCATTATCAACTAATGTGCATTTATTTTTAATTAAGAAAAAAGAAAATCCTACTTGTAACATACATCTATGATCATCACAGGGCAGACTTTGGCCAAATCAGGTAAACATCTTTGCCTCTTAAAATCAGAGGCAGTATCATCTAGTACTTTGCTAGCACAAGATAAAATGGGAAGAATTATTTGGGACTTTCGGGAAGGGAAGAAAAAGAAGGGCTGGAGCATTTGGAAAAAGACCAGAAGTGCAGTGCATTGCATTTTTTCAAGTTTCAATACAATTTTGATCGAGGAACGTTCATGGGTCTAGGAAATAATTTCGGATCACTAAACAACGTCAGAACTGCCTGCAGCCCAATGATCACAGCATTCGCTCAGGGCACGGGAGCATTCCAGCATTGCAATAAGCAATTCTATTATTTCTTTAAGCAAAAAAGGAGGATGACAAATTTCCTACCTAAATTCAAGACTCCAACTAAGCTCTGCTGGTAGATGCCCTCGTCTCATCCCCGCAACTCTACAACTTGCATAGGTAGAACCAAATGCTTTCTTTGAATCTCTTACAAAGTTTCCTATAGAAGGTTTTAGGAATTTCTAGAATTCATAATGACTGTAATCCAACAAACATTGCCTAGATAAATCCAACTTTAATGCCAATATAACCTCCAAAAGTAATAGACACAAGGGTTCTACAAAAGAAGAAAAAGAAGCTATTTCAGTATAGCACGTCAAAGACTCATGCACTTTTTACTACTAAGTTCTCAAATCTACTTTTCAAATTGCAAGAGCTATAGGTTAATATTTTCTTTCACAGCAGCTCTCTAAGGATCTCCAGATCAGATAATCCTTTTTCCAATGTCATATAAATCCAGGCCTCTTGTAAAAGAATTTCTCTGTTCAGGGATTCATAAATCCACCAACTTTAGTAATGAATTGGGTGTTTCCTCTCCTAGGAACTCAATTGAAGAAAAAATCCTCTCTCTGCTAAGCAGTGAAACACTGGAGGCTTTAAATTGAGAGATCAAAGAAATGCTGGTTTCAGGTGCTCCAGTGATTACAAAATACGTCATCTGGATTAATCTGGGGAATTGCTAAATGTCCCCTGTACACTGTGCAGACCCCTCTTTGCAGTTAGCCCACACTGAATCGAGTTCCTCCCCAGGCAAAAAGGAGAAAGAATTATAACTTATTAAGGTTTTTTGGGTCTATAAGAATTAATTTCATTGCTAGCTTTGTATCCATGCAGCGCACTGCAAACAGATTCAAGCTGAAACAATAAACTAAATCTCATGCAAGGAGTTCTCATTAAGCACATCAGGTCAGTATCGTTAAGTACCGGGATCAAGCAGTTGCACCAGCTGCAGGTATGATCTTCAAATAACCGCTGCCTTAGCCCCTTGAAAGATGTCAAGTGATCATCAAATATTGATAAAGGTTAAAGAAACTGCTTATAAAGCCCAAGATATTGAGCAATACCTGGATGTTACAAGACAAGAATCATCTGGATCGTTAGAAGGAAAAGACCCTATGGAATAAAACAACTTGCAGTCAGTAAAAAAACTGCTAAGAAAACCTGTACAGCACTTCGTTTTGTCTTTCATGGGTGTGGCAGGATGCAAACCCCCCTCTTTCCTCCTCCCTCCTTCATCATGGAAGGAGTAGACACATCTCCCTCTCTCCCTGCTGCCTGAGGCCAACAGCTTCTTGTGTTTGGCCCCGGAGCCCCTGGCCAGGGCCGTTAGGAGAAGGGAGCGCAGAGGCACCAGGGAGCCGCTGGGCACCCACGGCCAGTGTGGGGGATGTTTGGAGGCTTCAGGGGCACCCACAGCCAGCGTGGGGGTGCAGAGAAGCTTCTGGAATGCCCAGTCAGATCTGATCAGGCTATAAAAACGGGATTCTCGTCGAGATTCGGCCTCTTGCGCGGATCTCTTGGAGCACGAGCGAGATGCTGCCGCCGAGAGCCCCCCGGGACGGAGACTCCGCTTGCCTTGCCGCCACGGGTGTGAGTAAATTTACCCTTGCAGGATTGTGAGTGGATCTACTTTCCGTGCACATTTGCACGTGTATTTATACTTTCCATGCACATTTGCACGCGTACTTTCCAGATTTGCAGGATCAAGTCCTTGGGGTGAGGAAGGCGGTCTCCAGGTTCAGGTTATGATGAGCACTGACGCCCAGAGGAGCCGATCCAGACAAACACTTCCAGCTGCCTCTCTGGCCATTGCCAGCCCGCGCTGCCCTGGGTACAGGAGTCACTGCCTGATCCAATATTCTGGCCCTGAGGATTTTTGAACAATGCAAGATGACACAGATGCGGAAAACTCTCTATTTCCTAGTGCCTCCTGTTACAAATTGAACGAGCCTGCTGCAATTCTCCTCTCCTGACTTCAGCTGATTCAATAATGCACCAGAATTTGAACACAGACGCCCTTCCCTCTCCCTCCCTTGCACACAAAGCGTATCAAAAGCACGGAATTACTCCTGACTTGGCCTTGAGCAGCCAACATGATGTCAATTTTACATGTTTTATAAAGCAACAGCATGTAGAAAGCAACTCAAATGCAGGTCATATCAAGCATGTGACCCACAGAGCAATCAAAGACTGCCTGAAACTGTCATTCAAGGTTCAATCATCTTCTTGCAGGAAAAATGAAACATCTGTGGCCCAGAGAATTATGTATTGCATAATTCATCTGGTGTCTGCCACAGCAGCCATTTTAATGCTCTAGTGATAAACATGTTTGATAATTTTTGTTTTGTTTCCTGCCGCCTCCATGGTATTTCTGTTTATCTACCCATGCTACAATGGGTAACAAATACACAAAACAGTGTTATAAGCGGCTGATAAGATGTGGGAAATCAGCAGCCTTATTAATCACATTAAGGCAGCATCATTATTAAACCTTATGTCCCCTGTAATTGTTCTCATTTTGGTTCATTTGGGTACACTCTGGAGCTCTATTTGATGATGAAATCACTGTTTCCCAAGGATCCAAAGATGAGTCTTAAAGGTCTTTCTATTCCAAAGCTGCTCTCCTCATACCCAAAGCAAGTTTCACACTGTTTCCCAGCTTTTGCAGCCTCTCATGACTTTCTGATGCCGATGTTAGCAGGAGGAAAGCGAACCTCACACCACACGGGCAGAGGACCCTTCCTCTTGCCCACTTATTCCACTACGGGCTTTGTGGTCTGTGCTATGAGAAACCCTCATCTAGAGCATCCTTTGCAAACCATTTTGGGAAGGAACTGTTTTATTAATGGTATCTTGGTTCAGTTTGCTCCCAAACTCAGAACCTTCCCACTTCACCTCCTTTCAGCAGAACCTGTGGAGGTAGGAACTATAAAGCCCAAGGCCTGTGCTTTGGTCTCTGGGTTTTCATTCCTGCTGCCCGAGCATCCCATTTCTGCCTCTCACTCACAGAGCTTCAGATATCAGCTAATTTGTTGCACAATTAAACCGACTGGCTATCATTTGTACAAAATTTAACAGACTGGGTCAATATCAGTCTGCTCCAAAAAGGTGCTTTGCCCAATGGACAACAACAAGCAATAGCCTCTGAAGTGGAGTCAGGTGTATTCTTACCCATTGTCATCATTTACATTCTACAGGAGTCCCACAGTGAGGAAAATCCTCACTAGAAAGCAACAAGTCAGCACTATTATTATACAAAACCTGATTTGGTAGGAGCAGAATTTGGCCCGATACCTGGGAAGCTTCGCACGCCGGTTCCTGTGATGCTCTCCATGGAGGTGAGTCAGCGGATAAAATAACACCTTCTCCCATAAGCCCAAATACAAATTAACACCGTTTCCTGTCGATTGTTCCTATCAAGTTGTTTAGACAGTATCTATTGGAACAGTATCAGCTGTTTGACCTGTGCTTTGTACCTGTCCCCACTGCTGCTTCCTCCCGCAAGATTTCCAGGTCACTCCCAGCTCTCACCTCCCAGCCCACAAAAAGAATTTCAGATTAGGGATGTTTTCCAGCAACACACACACGGCTCAACCGCTGCTCTCAACCCACCGCCCTCCGCTCCAGGGGATTACTGGTCTGCGTTTCCCAGCCACTCCTGACTCCTACAAGACTCAGCAGAGCTCCCTGTGCCTGCGATTTCTAATGCTCTTAATTACTGCCCAAGTCAATCATCAGCTTTTGAGTTAATTCAGGAGGGGAACTGAGGAACTGCAAAGCGGCCACCGAGCAGGCTGGCACTAAACCAGAGCGCACAGACACACGGACAGGCTGCCTGTGGACACACGGACAGGCTGCTCCACCCCCCCCGGCACTAGAGCCAAACTTACCACTTTTTATTTTAATTGAAAAAAAAAAAGTATAACAAAATATAAAATAAAAACTTCCTTAAAGATCAAGTCTTAACTGATTAACTCTGCAACTCGCGTAAGCTGTAATTGTTTCTCCAAAGAAATAATAATAGGCAGTTTGGCATTTTGGAAACACAGCACCTGCAACAGCTTACTTATTTTTACTGATGGAGTTAAAATAGGTAATTTATCCAAAATTAGACACCTTAATTGCAGACATCTTAGATGTCATTCTGTTTTATCAGAATGGTAATACCTTAAACTGTGAAGAATCAGCAGGAAGAATTGTCTGTGCTTTAATATCCTCTAAAAATACACACAAATATTTTAATAATACCACTGGAGTTGCAATGTGTAAAATCAGTACATATATCTTGGCAAGGTCATGGAGTTTATTTGCCCCCTTTTTTTCCCCCATTTTATTTAGAATCACCATGTCACACTTGAAAAATTACTCTGGGTTTTGAGTAGTTACAATCCCCAAATGAGCAATTTTCCCTCGTTCTACACCAGTGCTAAAAATCACATATTTCTGTATGTTTGTTTTCTTTAAAACAAAAATAACCTCAACAATTGAAGACTGTTCACAATTCGTACTATAGCAACACACATATTCCAGACTCATCTTTAGGAGTTTCCTTCCAAAAACACTCAATTGCAGAAGGAGCTGAGCAGCGTAGTCATTTTGAAAATCTAGGTACCTATTAATTTCTCTGCTAACTTATTCTTTATCATTGTCCATCACCGTAAGAACCTACAAAATACTCCTCTTTAACTTACCTCAGTCTATATTTAGTGAAACAGATTTAAGCCAGTTTGAAAATAAAACAGCGCAGTAAGCACTTTTACGTACAGGTGTCACAGCACCCCCATAGATCAAGGGAAAATTACTGTTTACCAGCACAGCAATGACAGAGCGTCAGCTCCTACCTTGGGGAGAACAGTAATTTTCCTATGGCCTGAACGTGTATTAGGGTAACTATAACAGACTAAAGAAGAGAAAGTCGCACCTATTTCAAGAGTAGCTGAAAAGCTCAAGTTCTCTCTGTTCTGTCCCCTCTATCCAGTCTGATTTGGTGAGCGGTGCTATGGAGTGTAAGACAACGTCCTACATGGGCTTTGGAAGGATTTACTGGCATGAAACAAGATAAATATGTCCACTAGGCTGATAATCTCCAATTTGCTATTTCTTACCAAGCTGCTTACGTATCCCCCCAAGCACACAGACTCACAGGCACCCAAACATGACAATATCTTGCTTCCCGACATTGTCAAACGCACCTGTAGCATCTGGTCGGAGCTTTATAACAGACAACAAAAAGGCATTATTTAGTGATGGAATCTGGATAAAAATGCAACTTGTATTTGCTTTTTGCCTTTATCTATGTAAAGGACATGCACATTGTGCAAAGGAAAAGCTAAATGTTGACTCTGCAGTAGCACAGCATTCAAGTGGGAGATGTATGTGGGGAAAGCTTTAGGTGCTTTTGGCTTTAGAAGCGAATATAGGTGATGTGCCTATTCTCTGCTAGCTACTCAAGCAAGTATTTCCTTCTGGCTATTGAAGAAAACAGCATTAAATGGTCTCTGATAAAGGCAACTGATGTCCTTCTAACCAGTAAATGGACTGAAAATATCATAAAGCATGACGGGAGACGTGTTTACTGCGTAGTTTGAGTAGGTTTTGCCTTTCCCATGAGCTATGCTGAAGATTAACAACCAGGATGATTGCTATCTTCATAATAATGTATCCAATTACCAATACGGTTTTCTCTTTTCCCAACTGGTTCCAGCTTCGCTCTGAGTGGAAACACTGCTTGTCAAACCACAACCCTGTCACCATCTTGCAGTTTCAGTTTATAGCCATCGATACCATGGATCTGGATGGCCTGAGTGACAAAGCTGGAAAAACAGAGCAAAAAAGGGGCAGAAAGAAGCAAAGGGGGGAAAGGGAGTGCACAGGACAGCAAAAACAAACTGGAGGAAGGAGAAAAGGAAGATGTGCACACCACGCACCAGTTCATTATCTCTTAATGGAGACGGAACAACGTCCTGGTCCCCAGATGTGACTCAGCGCAGCTTCACTCGAGTCGCTTGTACCAGCAGAGTAACCGGCGTATTTTACCTTTACATCTTTGCTGAACACATAAAGCTGCTCAATTGTTCTCTCACTTAAGTCCCCAGTTGTACCAGATTGTGAGAGATGCTCACTAATATGATTGACAGATTGCCTGAATACAGAGAATCTAAACTAGGTACGTATTAGACAGTGAAATTACTTTAACTAATCCTTCATGGCAAAACGCAACAGCACTAGGTACTGCTATAAGCCCTTGGAGGACAACACTGAAGTATTTTCTAATTTAACCTTTTATAATTTTATTTGCAGAACCACTTTTCAAGTTCTCTGTTTCCCTTTCAACAGTTGTTTAGCCTTTAAAATACTGCTAAAGCAAAACAGCTTCAGGCTTGACTAATATCGTAGTCTGTGGTACGGAACTGTGTGATTATTCTGGTTCCACAGTTAATATAATGGGCTTAGTATTTCTACAGAAGGGGAATTTGAATCGGAAATAATAGTTTTCTGTTGCTAATGACAATTTCTCAGTATTTCTGCTATATCCAAAAGATACATTAATGGCCAAGGTCTGAAGGTGGATGAAAACCATCCTTCCTAAATGTAAGAAATGTAAGAAAGGAAAGGAGGTAAGAAAATGCTGATCTACCTGTTGGATTTGCCTATTTTTTAACGCATTTCTAACCACTTAACAACCACAAGACCAGAATCTGCTTAACGAGTAAGTTCACGCTGTTTAGAACCTTCGATGGCCAAACACCCTTCCCTGGTTGTTCCCTGACACCACTGATAAAATGCCCGTTCCTACTGTTCTGGATTCCCTTAGGTATTTATTTATGTGGAGCACGAACTTGTACACGAGCGCAGCCACACAAGAAGGGGAATTTTCCCTTCTTTTACCCCAAGTAGACATTTTGTGCCGTCGGTTCCTGCACTGTCTGCGTAAAACTTTTCAGCTTTCCAAATACAGCGTATCTGGTCTTCCTCTGTTTTCTCCAGGCTGAGCTCCTTTTATGGCATTAAGCAGTAAATCAGTAATTCAGGGAACCTTCCTCTGAAGTGTTTTACAAACAGCGCGGAGGGGCCAGACTCGCCGGCCCCTGCGGCCGCACTCGGTTCTTCCTCCCAAACCACGGCCCAAAGCGTGCAACAAACCTTCATTTGATGTTATATCAGGAACAAGACCACGCTGCTGTCACACACCAAAAGCAAAGGGCTGGGAGGGAGGGTCTGTATGGGCAGGATGCACTGATGCATTGTAAAGGTCACAAATTTCACCCAGGGGTTTTGTTTTTCTTAAACTTGTTCCCTGAAATGGTCAAAAATGAAGTTTTCCACAGACCACGTGTCCTGGTTTTGTTAAAAACAAGTTTCTCTTTTAGTGAATTTGCCGGTCAGCTAAAGCTTCATATTAGCTGCATTTTCCTGGAGAACCAGATACATGTTTTTGTGAACGCAGCAATGGAACGCGAGGTTATTCATAATGATTGATGCACATCTCGCAAGAGGGGCAACGAGAAATCGGTGACCAAGAAACTGACCAACAGAGTATAACATCCCATTCACATGATACTTCATATAAAAGTGGGAGATCACGAGGATCTCGTCCTTTTTTCCTCATGGCCAACATTAGGAGAGGACCTTGCAAGTCGTCCCTGCGAACTGAGGCCTAGTGACAGACTGAATCCAGCTCCGTCTGGCCGCAGAGTCCAGTCCAGGACTTCGGGTGCCGGCTCTGCAGTTGCTGAGACTTTCAAGATTGGTTTTGTATATTTTGTATTATTTTTCTCTATTTTATCAGTAGCATTAGTAAAACATTTTTAATTTTCCCAGCTTTCTTCTCTCTGTCCTTCTTTCCCTCCCAATCACCTGTCCTGAGTGGGAAGGGGGGAGAGCGAGGGGCTGAAGGGGGAAGGGGCAGAGAGGGGGTTAACAATACACCTGCCACGGTTTTATTGTCACCCCACAATCAAAACCTCGACACCATGTATATTCTTCTAGAGTCGCAATGACTTCAGTACAGCCGACCTTACTGCGATACCAACGCTGTGCAGGTAGAAGACACAAGAGAATGGGAATGAACTAGAAAATAGTTTTCAAAGTTTTGTTACTACAGACATCAGACACTATTTATTCACCAAAAAAGACGGAACAAGAAGGGTCAGGAGAAAGCAAAGCTTATCTACCACCCACTACACAGAGAGACTGTCAAACACCGGCCTGGGTGAGAAGCGGCGTGTGCCCGGCACGTCCCAGCGCTGCCCATGGACCGGCACCACGGCCGGGCGCGGATGAAAATCAATCCCGCAGGCAGCAAGACAAATAAGTCATCTGTATCGCAGCTAAAATATGTTTTTGATCAATAACAGAAAATTAACTCCCACTCCTTTGCCAAGAAAATAGATTATTTAATCAGGGTGCAGACAGATAGAGAGGTTACACAATCAGAAATGGCTCACTCTGCTATATTTAGTGGCCGCGCTCTGTCGGTGAAGAGGGCAGAAGTACACCCGTTATCGGTTACCAGCCCTCCACTTAAATGGTTTTCTGATGAGTTAAGCTGCTCCGACATACCTAACATCAAGATATTGTATATTTAAAACTACTACAACAACTATGATGGTATGAAGACAATGAAAAGGGAAGAGACAAAGTCATTGTTGTCCTATGGACAGTTATCCAACAGGGTTAAAAGGATCAAGTCCCAGCTAAAACGTATACATTGGGGATCTACAATAGGGATTTCTGAGTGTTCTAAATTTCAGACCACTTGGAGCTTTTCATCAGAGGATGGAACACCAGTATAGCACATTCCCTGTTTCTGACCAGTTGCCTTTCACAGTTATATCTGTGATCTCTTCGCGATAACCAGCGGAATTGCAAGAATTTGCAGAACACACAGAAAACCACTGATCTCCATCATCAACACGGAGCTCACTTAATAACACTGCAGCCTGAGTGGGCACGGCGTCCGAGATCCACGCTGTCTTAATTAGAAGCTCAAAGAAACGCTGGTCCACAGACAGCCCCCCAGATGGAAACATCTTCAACGCAACCGTCTTTCCTCCCCTACCAAACAATAAACACTAGCAGATAAATGCAATTAAAGCTGAAGTCAAGCACTGCTAGCTTTTATGGTTTTAGATATTCCAAAATTTAAATAAGGCATCAGAAAAACTGACAGTTAAACTAAGGGCTGGTTTACAGACCATCCGCACTTGAAAGGGAAAGAAAACCCCCTGTTCCTAACCGGAATGTGGAACAAAAGAAGGTTTAGTAGAGTAGCCAGTGATTAACATGGGTAACTACCACTTCTCATATTGTTTTAGGTATCCAAAGCAACTGTATCAACTGGTATTTGCATCAGATTCTAGAGCTGATTCACTCTGCGCACAGAAATGACGGTGGCTCTGCCTTTAAGGTATATTCTTTTCCCTGGGATGTCCATTTGAGACATTCAAGAGAAGTAAAAACTTCAGGCAGACAAAAAGTCCTTAGTGATCGCAGTATTTTAGCGAGATAAGAAAACAAACAGTATAAACAGAAATCAAACTCTGCTGCTTCAGTGCACCAGATACCTTAAAGATCCCTCCAATGTTTAGGAAAGCTAGAGAGGAAAGCAAGCACTGTGCCCATTAAAAATAATAATAATAATAAAAGATAATTATAGCTGGCTCCAAATGTTAACAGTTTAATAGTCACAGGATCTAAGTACTGTAAATGACTAATGCATGCAGCAAATGTATTCGCAACAGCGTACAAAACAAAGCCCTTAAAAGTAGATAGCTCTGGAAAAATAAAAAGGATAAAGTGTTTTATAACGTAAGCTCTGAAGAACATGACATTGAGAAAGTCTCTGTATTATCTTCCTTTTGAGACTGGCAACAAGAACATGTCCTTGACTTGCCAAGATGAGGAAATGCCAATAATGCACAATTTGGGAGCTCCAGACACCTGCGTGAACACAGCAACAAAGCCGCGTCTCTACAACTCTATAAAGAATGAGATATGATGGGTGATTTTCTTCTATCTGCACAAAAAGTCACACCATATTTTAAGACAGTCATCCACACCTCCAGCCAAGGAGAGATTGCTGATAAATGTAAGTGACTAAAAACTGGAATAACTAACAAAACTCAGCTTTTTATTTACCACGTGCCATTTTGTGTGTATATTTTTTGCCAGCAATACTCAAACCCACAACTTTAATCCCCACCTCATCGTGACTACCGTTCTACTTTTAATATACTATTAGCATTTCCCCCAAATAACTAATGAAATAGGAGCATAGAAATCAATGCATTCACCCCATGTCTTGCAAACAAATTCTAACCTGCTGTTTATTTTATTCAACTCAATGAAGCTTATGGAGGCATAGGTGAGTAGCTACCAGTTACAGGTTCAAGTTGCTTGTTAAAAATGGGATGTTTTGCCTCAATTTGTGTGAAGACACCGATTTATCAGACAGGGGATGGATGGAGAAGCCATGGAGAGCAGGAGCCTTCTGGCCTTTATTTCCTTCGTGGATGATCTGCTGCTGAGCTAAAACCAGCAGCTCTGCTGGCTAAAACTTATATATATTTCTATTATCCAAGGCAGAAACACTGTTGAGTAATGCTTTCATTCAATTTGCTCACCATGTTCTCTGTTGGTGAATGTATCTGATTTCATGTAAATGTGATTAAATAAATCAGACAATGCTAGGCTGTAGCGGTCTCAAGAGGTTCTAGTTCAAGATGTGAAACACTTGCCCCAATAAGCACAACTTGAACTAAACCTTGTGCATTCTGGATTTTTATTACCCTTTTAACCTCAAAAAAACCTCTGGTTGCCTCCTTATTTTTGTTAACATGGGTGTAATATCAGAAATACAGATTTTGCATAAACCACTGCGCTGATTCGAAGGCTTTCAGAGTATGTGAGTACTGAAGAGGAAGAGATGGGATATGAAAAGGAGAAATAAAGAAGATGGAAAAATTCTTGCAAAGCGACCGTGGCTCATGGCTCCAGCACACAGAAGGTAACAGGGAAACAAGTGCTGTGGTTGACATTTGCAGATTACACAAATCCAAAGGAACAACTGAAATCCAGGCTGTTTATAATGAGTTGTCTACACACGATGTTACAGGTTAAGTGTTAAATCTTCATCAGAAGTTCAGGTTACACCGTTCTCCTTGAGAGAGGAGCATCGGCCAAACACAGTGATCCCACGCCACATACTCCTTGTGAAATAAAAAAGACTTTTCAAAAAGATACCAGTTGAACATCAGCGTGATTAAGAAAAGGAACTGTGCCTGCAAGCAGCAATGCCACCTTCCTTTGTCATTTCACACCAACTGTCTGGAACCAGTAAAATGACTCCTGAAGATGACAGGGTTGTCACCTCCAGCATGTCCATCCAGCAGAAAGTGGCTTCTCACTTCCAGCTACCAGGGAATGGCATGCAAAAGACAAGTATTTTTTCCTCACAAAGTCATTCACTCTTTATGAAATTAATTTCAGACAGATGACAAAAAGCCCCACTGCCCCTACCATAGACCATCAGTCGTTTTGTCTCTGCGGTAGCTGCACCAGCTGACAGGAGACGTGAATCTTATCCTTTATCACTAAGCTCCCAGCCCTCTCTGCTCCCTCAGCCCCTTGGCCAAAGGCTGGGGGATCTCCCAGTCTGCACATTCTGCCATGCAGCACATCTGGAACCACAGCACATCGGGAACCACAGCACATCGGGAACCACAGCACACCTGGAACCGCAACACATCTGGAACCACAGCCCAGGGACGGAGCTCTGCCCAAGAACAACTGCTGCACCAAGGCGACTGAGTCAGCACTTCACACATAGATTGAAGCTCCTCCATACCCCAAAAGTGGGTTTTTTTCAAACAAATTCTGGCATGTGAAATGGCAGACAATGCACCAGCTGAATGCTGCAACAGGGAAGGTGTTGGTATCTTCAGCAAGTTAGGGACAACACTAAACAACTCGGCTTTAAGTAGAACATTATTTTCTCCGGTATGATACACAGAAGCTGCTGTTTAATTAAAACTGAGCTGCTTAAGCCATTAAACTGGCAAATGGCTACACCAAATGACTTGTTAGCTGTTAGCATTCAAATAGCAGGAGCTGTTTGCTGTCACACTCCAAACAGCCAGTTGCAATGCTCATGTACATCTCCCTGCTGGCTCCAAAAATCTGAACCAACCCAGGACTGTGAAGTTATTAAAAGTGATACTGTTTACTAAGGAATACTTTCCTACCATCATCTTCAAACACACCCATATCATACACTGTGCTGCAATTTAATTTTTCAACTTCTGCCCTACAAATAAAAGCCATTCCAGTCATTTGCTTGCATTTTCAAAAAGCAGAACTTATATTAATTCTGGCTTTGAGCTCCAAGTTTGACCAAGTCCAGATACAGCCTCTTGACTCAGATCCTGCATGTTTCCACATCAAAACCTGTAATTAAAGCATAACTTACTACAGCAGCTACTCTGATCACAGGCAATTAAGAAACGCCGAAGTGGAGACACTCCAGAAGATCCATTTGCTCATCACTAGATCTGGGTCAGGCCGGGGAGCACCAGGCGGAGGCGTCTCTGGAATCCAAGCTGCGAGATTATGCCTCTTGCTCCTCTGGAATCTTCATTCCCAAGTGAGAAGGAACTTGAAACAGTTAAACTCACTGAATCTGCTGATCTTTTTACTTCCTATGAGTCATGCCCCTCAACTCTACCACTATGCATATAAAAATCTGCTACAACTCATTAAATAAATATTTCCACTTCGGCTCAGTTAAAGCAGAAGACTCCCACATTAAACTACCTCACAGGTAAAACAATTAAAAACGCCGTAATGATTAAAGGTGCCCGTTCCAGTGAGTTATAATGCCCACGCCATGGGGCAGTCAGTGGTAATACAGCGTTATTACAACATTATGATGCCTTGCGCATCTTTTTTCTTTTGGTGTGGTCTCCAGGAAAGAAGAACATTTCCATTCATCACGGAATGACCTAATGGATGGCACTGTTCAAATGAATGGTCAGTAAATGCATTTTACGTGCTTCTATTTTTTGTGCATTTATTTTTACAGGCTACGATGCAAGCGTCAGAACAGCACTTCCATTTTTCTATCCAAGGACTGAAAGACTATCCACATTAATAAAGTCTTGCCTTACCCTATGTGCCCTTCCTACATATGGCAAAACTGAGTCATCAGCCTTGTTTTAGGTACCATGCTTGACACAACACAAATAAGATGTGGAGCTAATTACCAGCACAGCACATGAAAACAGGAGTGTCCTTTTCCATAAGACAAAGTCTTAAAATAAATTCTCTATCAAAATACTGTTTTTTTTTTTTAATAGAAGTTAACAGATGCCTGGAACTACTGAACAAAATGATGGGATCTCTCTGCATTTAGCAACAAGCCTTGAAAACTTTAGTCTCATGAGTCAGTAATAACAGCAGAGGAGGGAAAGACAATCCTGGGCCTATAATCAATCAGACAAGCTGCTTAAAAGACCTCATCTGAAACAAATGTGTACATGTTTCACCAAAGCAGAGATGCTGATTTATGATTAAAAAGTGTAAATGTAGTTCTGTGGTATCGGTTAAGAACAACTTGCATGTCTCACTCACAAGGGCTTAAGGCAAATGGTTTAACATCACCCGAGTACGAACTCCTCGCTAAGTCCTTCTCCCGAATGCCATTAACACCTCTCATGTTCTGTGTCCTGTCTAATTCTCTCTGGCTTACGCCAGTCCTACCACAATTTAAATCCATCAGACACCCCTATTATCAAAGCTAAACCTACAACTGCTGCGTTTTCCTTTTGACAAAATCCTGCCAGGATCCCCAACAAGGCCAGTCCCGGCTGTGACACTGTCACCAGAAAGAACCAGCTATGGAAAACCAAGACTACACAGACTTTAAAGCATTTTGAAAGCAATATTCCTCCAGATAATACATTAGGATTGGTATTGTTTAATAAGTAAAGGGATGATTTAGAAAAGCCCGTGAACGGCACAGTGCTACTAACTGCAGTAAAGCAGAATTATTTGTATCAAGACTGTGGGGGAACAAGAAGTCCAGACACTAAAACAAGCCAGGTGAACAGGCAGCTTTACCATAGATGAAATTCAACACTGACAAACATGTGCTAATGCTCTGAAGAGCAGTAATTTGGATTACTGATCTGCACTGCTGGGCTCTACACTCCTCACTAGGTAAATAGGATGACGGACTAATAACATCCACACCTAGTAAAGATAATCTCGCAAACAGAGCAAAATCCCCTCAGATGAACTCTCATGATTCACAGCATACACAACTAAATGGTATGATCTGGAAAAACATTCCTATGGTAAATTAATCTACAATGATGCATTACAGACCTAATTTAATTTTTTCCCCTTTTTGGATATCTAGCCTACCAGTACAGGTCGTTATCAGAGATCACACAGCGGACAAGACAGTGTCGTTTTATCCAATACAGAATGACTGCATCATTGAGGCCAGGAAAAGTAAACAGCCTTACAAATTCCCATTATTAGTGAAAGAACGAATATATATATATATATATATATATATATATATATATAGGGAGTAAAATTCCAAGTTATTCAGGTACTTTTCCAATTCAGAGTATCTGGAATCCACCCCCTGCCGTGTCTGTATTAATCTACAGGGAAATTAACTGCTGTACGCTCGGTAACACAGGGGTTAATTCCGACTGCTGTCGACTGCCCCAAGTCTGCGCTCTGTTCATCAGAGCATTAAATCTGAAAGCTCCAGAGAGTAGTGCAGCCGTGCTGCAAGGGCTGTGTTATAAAGTTCTGCATTAAAAATTCATATCGCAGGCTTGCCACAGTACTCTGCTCTGGCTGAAAGGAGAGCTGGCGGGGAAATATTAGACACCCCACTGTCTTTCTGGCAATTGGAGACATTCCTCAACAAACAGCACCTCAGGAAGGGAATGAAAGGGCAAACAAACCGTGAAACAAATCAATGAGTTCAATTATCTCCCTCTCTCTCAGAAAGGAAACTTCTCATTTTTAAGGCTGTTTCATGAAATCTTTTAATGACGGCCCTGAACAAGGATGCTGGGCACTCTGGCTGCAAAACTGGCTGCTTGGTAGTGCTTTTTATTTGTTGTACACGAGAAGAGGCTCCTGAACATAGCGGGTGAGACACGGAGCAGAGTGTAGGAATCTCTGTGCAGAACAGCTCTACTTACCCTTTACATTACCGTAACCACGTGGGATAACAGGCTGCAGAAACTGTTCCCATTTTCCCTGAAGTGTCTCCGGCAAAGAGTGAATTTAGATTTATTGAGATGGTTAGTTACTCCATTGTTAAGTTATGCGCTCCTCACTACTGGTTAAGGCTGCATGCATTTCACAGCAATTTATGGGAGCCCAACTGCTGGATGACACGGTTCACAATGATGGAAATGGGTGTTATATTTTTATGAAAGCCACATGTGCCCTTCAGGTTATCTGTCTGGTGGAACCACTGTATTCAGGCAGGTTAATAATCCACATACCATAAACGGGGAAATACACAGGAAATGAAACATCAGTAAATACAATTTCTAGAGGAAGCCATGCAAAGAAATGTACCTGTTTCACAACCCTCCCTTGCAACTCTGTCTAGCACCAGCCCTAATAGAAAGAGTCACTTTTCCCAGAGCTGAATTTTGAATCAAAGGAAGGAAAAGGAACAAAATGAAAGCCCCATATCTATATATATATGTGCATATGCTTGTTAGTGCAGTTGGAAACCAGACTGACCCAACAATCCAGGTTAAGAGCAGTTCAACCACACAAGTTCATCCAGAAGGAGATGCAGGAGGGCAGGTCGACCATCTAGCAGGTACAGTCCACGAGGAACTGAAGAGATTTATGTCTGGTAGCCAGCACAAATCAAATCAAGCCCGGACTAGTCTAAAACCCCTCACAAATAAATAAAAAACTGTATAAGGGGAGGAAAAAACCCAAACTATTCAGTTGAAACCTTGTTAGTTTGAGGGAAGGAATGAAGATGCGTTGTGTAGTTGGTGATCACAAGTAACCAAAGATCATCTATTACAAGTCACTGAAAAAATGCTATATAAGATTAGTATGCCTAAGGCAGAGCTTCAGGTAGATTTATTTTTTGCTCAAAATTTGTTAACAACCAGCCATTTAAAACTTGCAAGTGAGATTCGATCAGCTGCAGTTCATTCTGGGCTTCGAGAAGGTGGACCTAAGGAAAAAATGGGACAGAGTCGTCCTTTCTTCTATCCAGTGATTTGATTTCTAAGTTTGGTCCTCGCTGCAACACCGATCGCCCTCTGTGACCAACCTCCCTGTGATTCCGTTTCTCTTAAGAAAAACAAAAGAGAGGACAGGCTGCACAGCCACAAAATCATCACCTTTGCTACGAACTGCCCCTGCACAGACACACTCGATAAATGCTAAGGGTTAATGATATCAGGCTGATAAGATTGTAAATGCATTTGTTTATTTAATGCTTTACATGAATGCTAATGAAGTTATTAACAGGCCTGCATGTTGTCTGTTGGTTTCCTTGGTTTTGGTGTCTGCACCAAACTGCCTTATCCCCTCTGCTCCACCAGCTGGTCAACATCCTTCTCTTCCAAATCCCTGACTTAGTGCTCAGTCCTGGTTCCCAGCTCGTGTTGGGGATTCTCACTTTCTTATTCAAAGATCCGACTTTAAAAAATGCATTCATTAAAACAAGTATTTAAAAAATTTCATCTAGATAATGAGATTCAGTTTCATCATACCAGGTATTTTTTGTGGTATACACAACTGCAATGCCACATGGTGTTATTGCCATTTAATTGAGATCAGAGGACATGTAAATGAGACGATATTTCTTCGGTCTCCAGGATGATTAGAAGGGGTTGAACCAGACAGGACATGCCATCCGCTTGCCACACAGCCGAGCCGTGTGCTGACCTCCTCTCCAAGCTGCAACTGCTTCTCAGAGAAGCCTTTGATTTAAATAAATAATGGCCAGAAGTTTGAAAGCCCCCATGAAAGCAGCAGGGATGATCTGTACGGCAATGCAGCAACAGGATTTCATTCTGCAGCCTCTACCCTGAGTAAAGTGAACACTCCAAAGTTCCTGACGTCAACAGTACTAATATAGATAATACAAAACAGAAATACTTTTTATTTTTAAAGCAGCTGTGGAGAGGAAAATGTCCCTGCTTCTGTAGTAAGGTGGCTTATAGCTGTGGCGCCATAGTAACGTCTTAAGGCAGGGATGGGATCAGGCACATTTAGGTGTACGTTCAATGAGATGCTGACAAACCTGTCCAACGAGGAAACAGCAGAGGGACGCGCTCATGAAGGTTGTGCCATGGACAGGCACTGCCAGGGACAGCGCACACCTCCCTGTTCTTGGAAGAGGAGAACAAAACATCAAATGCAAGCACTGGCTGAACGTGAAAGCCACCTGTATGAAACCATGGGGTACACCAGCTCCCATGGCAAACGTGTGGCTTTCCAAAGGGAAACACAAAGGCGGAAGAAAAAGACTATATTTCAAGATACGAGTTTTAGTGCTTGGGATCCTATAAAGTTTCCTGAACTCCCATTCTCGCTCGGGACGGCATCTCTTTCCATTAGAACAGGGAGCACAACACACGCTCCGTGACTCATTTTTCTGCCCGCACTGTCGTCGCGTGGGAGTGGGAAAAGCAGCTGCAATCCATCTGCAGAGCATAAGGAGAGTTCCACGCAAATGCCAGCAGAACGAGCCCGCACGGTAACGCGTGGCGAGGCAGACACGGCTACTGCGGCAACTGCCAGCTTAACTTAGAGCCTGCAGAGAGCTCTGTGATTGGAACCAGGTAACCCTGCAAACCACGCAGGGCAGGCCCCGATTGGAAACAGATGAGTCATTAGTTTCTGCTGGTTCGAGGATTTATCCCGATCGCCTCCCCCACGGGCCCAGCCCAGCAGTAGCTGAGCTGAAGCAGCCGCGGCAGAACCACGTGCCCTCCCTGACAAGACCTCACAGGGAAGCCGTGCTGTACCAAAATAACTCTTGCTTCGCTGCCTTGCATGAAAAAAAATGAGACTATTATGATTTCTAGACATACATGAAAGGGCTGAATGAAAACCAAGCTCAGCTGACTAGGACACAGAGGCCCAAGGACCTTGTCTGTGCTCGGGGCAACGTGCCTGTGCGAGAAGGGTGTACCTTCCACACAATCACTGCATGTCAGGGGTTGGAAGGGACCTTGGGAAGCTCATCCAGTGCAATCCCCCCATGGAGCAGGAACACCCAGATGAGGTTACACAGGAAGGTGTCCAGGTGGGTTGGAATGTCTGCAGAGAAGGAGACTCCACAACCTCCCTGGGCAGCCTGGGCCAGGCTCTGCCACCCTCACCATGAAGAAGTTTCTTGTCAAATTTAAGTGGAACCTTTTGTGTTCCAGTTTGTACCCATTGCCCCTTGTCCTATCATTGGTTGTCACCGAGAAGAGCCTCCTCCTCCATCCTCCTGACACTCACCCTTTCCATATTGATCACCATTAATGAGGTCACCCCTCAGTCTCCTCTTCTCCAGCTCCCTCAGCCTTTCCTCACATGGGAGATGCTCCACTCCCTTCAGCATCTTGGTGGCTGTGCTGGACTCTCTCCAGCCACTGGACTCTCTCCTCTTCTTCCTCACAAAGCCCTGGCTCACCTCACCGAGCTCAGCTCTTACAGATAAAACGAGCTACTGTGTCAAGACAGCTCAAAAAACTGGAGTCAGAGGAGAAGCCAGCTCCCGCTGGCAGGAACACGCCCGCGGCCTCTTTGCTTGCAAAGAGCTGAAGAAGTTTGGCTCCAGCACGAGCAAGTGAGAACAGACCGGCCAAGGATGGTTCTGCCCCTTGTGATCTCCAGAGCCGGCACCGCGGACGCTGCAGCCGCTGCCGTGGGGCTCCAGGCCCAGGACGGAAGGGTTGCCGCCATGGTCAGGGCGACCCACGGCACGGCCCGCACAGCAGCTGGAGACGCTTTGATGCGGTGCTTTGCATTTATTTAAAGATTTCCATCTAAGGATCGCATGTCAACTCAAGGTTATAGATAACAGGGTGATGACTAGAGTACGCTGGAATACCTTAAGGCTATTTTTTTCTACTCTGCGCTGTGAAATAACACCAGCTTCTAGGCTAGACTAGGAAAAGGAGCTGAGCAGTCTCACTTGAGCTTAAAAAGCAAACAAAACAAAAAGACCCTGAAGGGTCCGAGGGCACTTCTGAGCCGTCAGAAAGTTACATTAACTAATTTTCTGTGCTGTCAAAAAGTTACATTAACTAATCGCAAGCATTACAAGTGTACCAAAAAAGACAATATAGCCCAGTTACGGCACTAACTGCTACAAACCCTAAATGCTCCACTTGTATGGAGTTCTCAGAAATGCAGCCTTTGAAATACATAGATATATTTTTTTGCTAGTTTGTGGTTTATGATTCTCACGTCTGCATATTTCCAGACTCCAGCCAAGACCAGACTTACGGGCTCTGAGCATTAGACTCCTCAAGCCTCAGTTTCCCTACCCAAAAGTGAAGGCGACATTTCAAAGCAACACTTGGTATTTCACAAAGTGTTTTACAGTCATTCCCCACAACACACTATCTCGCAACTTTTCTGCTTTGACTGTAGGCTGAACCAGAAATCTGACAAAAACCATTGGTTTACACATGGGCTTTCAAGCCCTATTTCACACTAGAGCTTTAGATCAAAATCAGAAGCAGATCTCCAAAGTATTTTCATTCACCTTCATTTTTAGGTTTTAAAGCAAAGTATTGACTTTCAGTCTGTTGAGTTTTGCATAAGGCACAATTAAAACTTTTAACAAATATTGATTAAGGGAGTGGAGCATCTCCCGTGTGAGGAAAGGCTGAGGGAGCTGGGGCTCTGGAGCTGGACAAGAGGAGACTGAGGGGTGACCTCATTTTGGTGATCAATATGGAAAGGGTGAGTGTCAGGAGGATGGAGCCAGGCTCTTCTTGGTTACAACCAGTTATAGGACAAGGGGCAATGGGTGCAAACTGGAACACAAGAGGTTCCACTTAAATTTGAGAAGAAACTTGTTCCTGGTGAGGGTGGCAGAGCCTGGCCCAGGCTGCCCAGGGGGTTGTGGAGTCTCCTTCTCTGCAGACATTCCAACCCGCCTGGACACCTTCCTGTGTAACCTCATCTGGGTGTTCCTGCTCCATGGGGGGATTGCACTGGATGAGCTTTCCAGGGCCCTTCAACCCCTCACATTCTGGGATTCTCTGATCTCAAATTATAAAACGCAGACAGAGCTCTATGTAGGATTTAAGACATTCAGTTTTTCTTCCCTCTTTTTTTTTTTTTTCTTAAGAATAAAACTAATTCTCTGTAACATCTTCCCTGGTTTCTCATCCCCCCGTTGCCACTACTGCTGGGGCTTCACTGATGCCAGTATGACTCAGGAATTTAAGAGAAAAAGCTGTAAGAGAAGCCTGTGAAGTTCCCCATCTCCTGTTTTTAGGGAAATCACTTCACACACAGCAATAATTCCAGAGACAAGCATTAGAAGTTAATGACTCATCAAAAGAACAGGAAATAAGAAACTTTAAGATGTTAAAGGCACAGCAAATTGAAGCTATTTCATGTCATGTACAGCACAACCACCCTAACTAAAGTATTTTATGTTCAATGGGGAGAACCCACATTTGAGACCATCTATCACGGTAATTATGTGATGCTGGAGGGAGCACGACTTTATTTTTTATTCAGTTTGACCCTGAGCACTGTTAAAATGAAAGACTACAAACGTTTGAGAAGCGATCTACTGGTACCAGCCAGCACTTAAACAGGAAGGATTTGTTAAAAAAAATTAAAGTAAATAATTCATAGGCCAAATTCAATTCTCACTATGTATTAGGAATTATAGCCCCGAGTCAAAGTTGACCAAGATTTGCCCCAATGTAACAGAAGATTCACATGAACACACTAAGCCCTCTCACTTTCTGTAGATTACTTGAGGATTTCTTTTCAGTTGGGATGAAAACAGGCATGAAGGAAAGAAGTGTTAAATACTGATCTTGAAAACTTGTGGGTCAAGTTTACAGATTCAGGCCTGAAAACAATGAAAAACGCTCCTTTCCGGCAGAGCAGGGACTGGCAGCCCGCACACCTTCATCAACCGTGCTCTGCTCATTGCCAGGTTTAGTTTTCATTAAAATGCAGTCCAGGATTGAAATGAGTCAGCTGGATCTATATGGTGGGGTAATTTGCAATATTGCACCAGTGTACAGTGTTAATGATGCTACACCAACACGTCCTCCTGTGTCACCCTTAGCTGCGCTGCCAAAAGAGATAATAATCAGCCTCATCTATACAAGGGCATCTATTCTCTGCTTCATGTACTGGAAGGCAAACTATATTTCTACACGTCCTTGAAAGCAGTTGTTTTAGGATGATTCCTTGAATAAATATGAAAACTTTCTCCTCCACTGTGTTTTCTATGCATACGTTACTTTTAGAAGAACAAAAAGTCTGCATTTTTCAGAAAACCGTATCCATAACAAAACCGGTAGCAGAGCTGCTTTGACAACCTTAACATAAACATCTTGTGCTTTGTGTTGCTTATGAAGGATTTTTATTGCAGAAGTGGGGGGGCAGCACCTAAAATCCTCACAAGACTACTTAACGTTTACCGGTGAAAACGTAGCATTTCAGTGAAATTCGATATTTTCTTTCATCAAAGGCAGGGAGCCTCAACCCACATGTTAACAGTCGTGTAACAAGCCTACTGTCTGTGCCGCAACACAAGATCCTTTTCCAATTAGAATTCATTTAGGTTGGGGGAGAGGAGGGGTCGGAGCGAAGAGGTGGCTCTGGAGTTGATCTGAAACTGGAATTTGACCATTTTGGGTGGGAACACGAGCAGCTCGGCTGGGAATCCCAAACACTCGCTCGGACTCCGCAGTGACCCAGCAATGAAAGAGCAGCGTTAGCAAGGAGAA
This sequence comes from Columba livia, assembly GCF_036013475.1. NCBI lineage: Eukaryota > Metazoa > Chordata > Aves > Columbiformes > Columbidae > Columba > Columba livia. Next base: position 6,509,856 of record NC_088621.1, read on the forward strand.
CAGTTTGTCCCCAGAAAATGAGGGAAATGCATACAAGAATGTTGCCTTTTCTACAGAGCAAAAAACAAGTCTGTTGCATTAAGGAAGATTAACAAAAGCCCAACATTCTTTAATTTTCCCGAAACTCAAGTCTGAGTTTGCTTTTCAGTCCCAGCTCCAGCAGAATCTCCAGATCCAGCTCATCAGCGCTGGTTAAATCCAGGTTTGCCGCTAGAAACGTGAGGGGCAGCAAACAAAAATCGGTATCAGGCCTTGAGAGAGGATGTGCCTCTTTAATTGAAAAAGGCAGAGTAATCATTCATTTATTTAACCCAGAGATGATTATAATCTGAAAACCTTGAAATCCTCTTACACAACAACTGTTTTGGCAAGCCCCTCTGTGTTCCAACAAATATTAAACTGTGCTTGCCATTTGTCTAAGGAATCTTGTATTAATAAACATGAAGAAGAACACTTTTACCTCCCACACTCAATGACAGAAGAAAACAAAGACCAGCTGTATTCATCAATGGATCCTTGTTCTGCACATAAAGGCTAATTACATTTTACTTCAAGCCTACACATGGAAAACTTTGCTGCTGCCATCTTGTCAAATTCAGCTCCTGATATTCCAGCTGACAGACGGCAACGACTGCACATAATAAACCGCTTTTTTTTGCCATTAACACCTTCGGCGCCCTACACGGGGGTGTCTGCGGGACACACTCACCTGCAGGAACAGGGGTTGTGAACGGGGGGGATGACAGAAGCTAATCCATCAAAGACTTTTATTCCAGCAACCGATCTCATCGGGAGCCGCCCGGCAGCACGAGGCTCAGCGGTTCCTCCCCACCTCACTCTGCACGGGGACGTTCTTCAAACAAACAAGCTGACACACCGACTTCCAGCTTTTAAGATCACAACGACCAGTTGCTCAGACAAATTCCAGACTTCTTAATGCTAACGCTGAAGGCTTCTTGCTGTGGGTTTCTTTTATCTTTTTGCTTTTTGTTCGGAAGATTTTTACCAACAGTTGAAAGACAACTTTATTCCGAACCCAAAAATCTTAAAAGTCCTGTTAGCTTTAAAAAATTGACAATTACTTTTTTTTTTTTTGTTCCTGAAGGCATTCCAATTCATCTGCATCAAATAAGTGTCTGTAAAACTAACAATTCTGGCCTAAGATAAAAATCACATGTTTTTAAAACATAAAATTAAAACTGGCAATACAAGTAGCTTTTCAGACTTAGATCAAAAGAGGGTTTTCTTTTTAGAAGAGAATCAAACTGTCTTTCACCATTTTTATTGGTGTTTTTTCAACATTTCTCCCGGCTTTTACAATTAAAATAGATGACTGTCTACATTCAGCTCCCTTTTCATGTTTTTCTAGGTTTCCATATTGCAAAATTCGGGCTACAAACGCCGCAGATGACTGGTGTTATGCAAGAACTATTCCTGCCATAAATATCCAAAACAATGATAAAATATTTCTGCTGTTATTAGGTCCTACAAGTTTGTTTTCACAGTACATTAGTTTGGGAGATAAAGCACATGCTTAATGTCTGCTTCAGGATTCAGCTCTACGATCACGATACTCCAGACCCAGCCTCCGCAATCATTCTGCTACACAACACAATAAACTTCTTGTTACTGTAGATGCTACTAATTTGATGTAATTTTGTATGTGTTAGGTAAGAATCAAGATCATAGGAAAATATTTCTGCCTGAATCTCTCTGAAAGAACAAAACACATTAGAAATGCAAATGAACGGTTTAGAGTTCATCTTTTGCTCAGTATAAGAGGAATCACTTAGGGAAGTAGTATAAAAAATGAGGCAAACACTCCGCAAATAAAGATGTGAAAAGGGTGAGGGGTTATTAGGTTCAGTGCCTGTAACTGTGTCCTGGTTTTGTTAAAACCAAGACCGGTTCTCTTTTAGTGACTTTTCTTTCAGCTCAGTTCTTCTAGGTGGCTGCACTTTTCTGGGTTTTAGCTGCATATTTTTCCTCGGATGCTGTGCTCGGTGCTGTTAAGAGACCAAGGGAATGCTGAAGAAGCTCGTGTTTAGATTTATTACTATGGTAGCTAAGAAAGACTGATAAGTTTTCCCATGTTCCGTTGTGAGAGGGGCGTGTTTGAGGAGGGCTGGATGGAACAGGTGACTAGAACTGACCAACGGAAGTATTCCATCCCATAATTGTCATACCCCCTATACAAGAGGGTGACCACAAGGGTCAAGCTCTTCGACCACGTCCGGCATCCAGAGAGGACCCTGTCTGTCTGTCTGTCTGTGATCTACAGGCCTCAGGCCCTGCATCCTGCACCCAGGTTCTGGTTTGCTGTGAAGCCGTCAGCTCCGCACCCCCAGCTCTGCTGCTGGAGTGACGCCAGCTCCACATCCAGCACTCCAGATCGGTTTTGTATATTTCGTATATATATTCTCTATTTATTAGTAGCATTAGTAAAACCCTTTAAAACTCTCCAGCTTGAAGCCTCTCTTCCTTTCCCCTTATCTTCCTTATCATCTTCCCGATCTAAAGGAAGGGGTGGCAGGAGGTAAAGGGGATAACAGGGAGTGTCTGCCACGGTTTATTGCCACCTCGCCTTAGACCTTGACAAAGCGCCAAGCCCTGATCTCTGGCTGTTCCCACAAAAGCGACTGCAAGACAAAATAACGGCGACAGAAAAAAGGCGGCAATCTGCAGTAATTTAAGGCTCCATCAGAAACATCATTAGTATGTGTCTCTTAGCAAAGGACGAAATCAATCAGGGAACAAAAATACTTTTGATCACCTCATATGGAACTCAAAGGAAACTGGACTCACAGAGCGAACCCCAAATTTACCTAAAAGATTATCTCGAATGATGTAAAAGGTGTTTCAACTCCGAGCGCTGATTCTTAACCACTACAGACTGAATTCTGTAAGCTCCAAGCTTCCCGTGTGCTCAGTGGGGAATCGGATCCTCGGCGCTCACAGACCTATGCCCTAAGAAATTAAACCTTGTTGCTAACTGGACTGGTTTTGATAAGCCCGGATGATGCGGATTGCTGTGAACCAAAGCAGCAAGCTCGTACCTACCAGCAAAAGCAGAGGACACCCACCTGAAATGGCTTCTTCCTTCCCAACCCCTTTCCAGACACAGAAATTGGGCTTAATACTGCTGATCGTGACAATTCCTTCTCATTACAAACTTGCCTTTATATGAAGGGTTCAGAGACAAACAGCAGAAGTCTGTCTCTCTTTTGTTTCGTGCACTGATTGTTAATAAAACCAGGGGATAATTGAAACCAGTAGTCATTAAGAAGACAAGGGTATATATTTTCGAGACTACCTTCATGTGCTGCTTGAAAACAAGAAAAATGTTCCAAAAAAGCTACACTCTGTAATTTGGGGTGAATTTGCCAGTGATGACTGCTACTGACAAAGCAGAAAGTACCAGGGTGCCTAACAGTGCAACAGAACCCTTTACTAAACTACATTTTATTTCCTCCAAGATTGGAAGATCACAGTAAACATCTTATTTGTGAAGTTGCCCTATTTCTAAATAAAACATAAAAGATACGTAGTGTAAGGGACACACAGTAGATGCGGCGCCTGAGAATGAAACCAGGAATGCAGCAGCATGTGTGCCAGGAAAAGTGTCTTGTTGGGTGGAAGAAAATATGAAAACTAATAATCTCTCTATAGGAGGCCAAATTACGACCATGTTTTCCCACAAATTTGGACTCCTGAACCTCTTCCATCTCGTCTGTCTCCAACAGACAGACGCAAAACAAAAAAGCAGCGATACCCTGAAGGAAGACGTAGAAAGAAAACAGGGAAATCTTACTTTGCAGTCGTTTCTTCATCGTATTTTGTTTTCAGATCAAATAGTTCTGTTCTGGTTTTTTCCAAGGCTAAAAGGCATAAACATGAAGTATTACAGCACTGTAACAGCAGCAAAAAGCAGAAAGACTACTCCATATTTTTTTATTCAGCAATAAATAAAGCTGTACACCTCCTGAAGAAAAATTATTTGCTTTATCTTTCCACCTAGGCAAACCACTATGACTTACACAAAAACATAGCTTTTGATTTTTCACAATTTCTTACGGTATTTCTTTATATGGAGAAATTTCCCTGTTTCTACTCAACAAAGCTAGACATTATTAATTTCTTATTAAGCTGGCCAAACTGCTTATTAATTTGGAATATTTGTTGCAGTAAATCAGGGAATAACATTTCTTGTGTTCTCATAGTGAGCAAAACCAAATGTTTTCAGACCCGGAACCTTTAAGTGTGAAGAAATGAAGAGGAAAACTAATGGCAAGCGAGTCATAGTAACAGGCAAGACACATGGGGAGAAACCGGGTCCATACCAAACCCAGACCACTATATATATTTATCATAGTTCAGAAATGTGTGAAACCAGAGCAAAAGGCAACGTGAATGAAAAGTTCCACGGGCCATTTCACCATCTCTATCCTCTCCCCTCCAGCCCGATCATTGCTATAGGTCAGAACAGTGATGCCAAACCTGTTTGCAGAGCTTGAACTTTGTGTTCAGCTTCTTCCAGCTTCGAGGCTGTTGACATCTGTGTCTCCTGCAATTTTCTGTAACGGGAAGAGAAGAGGCGAGAACAGAGCTCGTAATCATGCTAAACAACTCGCTTGTATGTTGCAAATTTGGAAGATAGAGCGATTAAACGTCCCAAGCGTAATCAGACAACTGACAACACCACACAGGCTACAAGGTGCTTCAATGGGACCCATAAATCACGTCGCGCTGCAAAACTGTTCATACTTTGCAGTCCCACTTATTAAAATTTTAACAGTGTAGCCACCTCATAACATAAGCTGTGAACATTATACAAGAGTTGATTGCTATATAAATGACAACTTTAGTGGAAGGTTTTCTTGAGCATAATTTGTTTTGGAAATGTCACACACATTAAGAAAATTGTCACCAAGCACCCTCTGTTGTACAAAGTTAGTACAAGAAGAATGATACTTTTCCGTTTTACTGTCATAACGAAGGAATTTGTTGCCATAACTGATAATACTGAATAGATGCAGCAGCTGTTTCATCATAGCTGTAATGATGCCAAATGCAGTAACATTATTAGCTACTCTTTAGAAAAACACGCATCTTTCAAAACAAATCTCACGTTGATATTTTCTATACAACATGAGGAAACCTTTAATATGCTCACATCTCTTGTGTCCACAGGCAATATTTTCTTGTTTGTGGCAGTTATACGCATGTGAACAGCATCTGGCCATGCAGTCACTACACTCTTTGCCGAGGGCGAGACGATAGGAGTTCTACAACTCATCTTTGAAAGGGAGCTGCTCCAACACATCCCAGGGGTCGCTGCTTTTTAGGACGTTGCTTTTAAGATACTCTGCAGATTTCAGAATTCTGAAATGGCTCAGGGAACTACCAGCATCCTACTTGCACTCCATTGAGTGCATAAATGCCTTCTCTGATAATACTGACCAGGTTAATAGCTACAGCAAGAAACAAGCGTCAGTTCCCTTCATACCAAATTTCATACGCTGAGAACTAGAAACCTCTCTTATAGACACATTTTAGTTATTTGCATTCTACAACCTGGCGTTTTATTTTATTTTTAAGCATATCTGAATTGCACTTGTTAGAGCCGCTGCTCACACGCCAATTATTAAAAGAAAGCTTTGCCTTCACTGCTAGATTCTTCCCACTCAGCTCTGAATTTAAACAACCAACCCACCAACTAAAAAGCTGGTGTAAACTGATGGGCTTCCACACTAAGTTGAACATATTATAGCGTCAGTGTTATTGCTCCATGGGAGAAATAAACTCTCAAGGCAGGAAGGCAGCCTGAAAGAATTCCCTCCTGAGACCCCTGGGCTTGTCCTGCTTGATTTGTTTGCCAACTAACCTACAAGATTCAGCCATTCCCTGCTCATTCACAAGAGGTTAGAAATGCATCCAAGACGCTTCCTAAAATCTATGTAAATAATTAAAGTACTCCTTAATTTTGCCATGCAGGAATACGCAAACCATTTCAGGATGATTCAGGAGCGCATCGCCTCTCTTGGATATTACCATAGGAGCGGGGGTGATGCATCTTTTACTCAGGCTCTTGGGTACAGAGTTTCATCTCAAACAGCTCAGGATTGTACAGACTGTACAGCGGCACCGTGACACACAAAGCGGACACGGCAGACTGAATTACACTGTCGGCTAACGCAGAAAGATTAGTGTCACAAAGGACAATACAGCTACTGAAGGATAAAAGCAGGTTTTGCACCCTTCTGAACATGAGAACCCCCCCAACGCTACCTCGGAGAAACAATCTGTCCTTGTTTTACTTCCACACTTTCACGATTGTTTCTCTGTGCAAAGCTGAGTATCAAATGATTCCATGTCAAACACATAAATCACCAGAATCGCTCAATATATGAGCTGTCTGGGCACACTGAAGAGAGAGTCCTGGCCGGGAAGATTAAACAGAAAAATACATCTCTGCTCCTCTGCAATACCTACGGACACACACATGCACACTCACCTCTCCTTCTCTGCAAAATCATTTTGTAACTTCTGTTCTTTTTCAAGGGCTATATTCTCTGCTTGGTTCTTCAGGGTCTGTTCATATTCTCGGATTTTCTCTTTAAGTGCTTTTATTGTAACCTCTGCAGAAAAACAATAGGGGAAGAATGAGTTTACACAGCTCCACGTGGTTCCACAACACAAGGCTTTCTTTACCCTGTAGGCTCAGTGTGTTTTAAACTTCAGCTCTTCAACTCTGACACAAAATCAATGCATATGAGTCCCTTTGGAGACCTTTTACTCCCTAAATGTTAAATTGAACTTTAAGTGTTTAGGTTGAGAAGGATCAATAGAGTTTTTGCTGGAAAGCAGGGCCAAGAAGGCGCCTCTCAACATGACTTTACAAAAAAAATAAAAGATAAAAAAAATCAATTGTAAAATATAATATCACCTTATTGACTAGTCTCAAATTAGCTTTCCGCTGAGTGGAGATTAATAAAGTCCCAGTGTAGGTTTAAGTATGCATTTACACACAGGACAGTTAATTCACATAACTGTGCTCATGTAAGATGAGGCAGTTTTCCTATGGTCCATGCACAGATGCAATCTAACACTAATTGAACACATATCTGGGATACAACTACATTCTGCCTCACAACTGATGAAAAACGCGGTAGTTAGGATTTAACTGCTGTATTAACAGTAGATCAGATTCAAGAGACACTCTGGAGCCCTTCATATCCGAGCCGCTCTAACTGCCTTGTCATCGACGCCGGGTTTACGCACAAGCATTAACTATTATAAATTTCTGAGTGCGCTTGTAGCCTTCCAGGGGATTTGCAGAAACCCTTCTCTCAGATAAAGAAGTTATCTTGCATGGTGATGGACGAGAGGAGATGCGTAAACCCGCAGAGCAATGGCGCAGCCTTTGACGGGCAGCGTGACGTGCCATGATCCGTCCCTACGCGAAATCCCTTCCATCCCACCCCCAGGAAAGGGCTGAATCCTTATAGGGCTCATCGGAGGAAACACGGGACGTGCACCAGAGCGTGCTTTGTAACAATAATGGAATCTGGAAAAAGCGTCAGACTGCCAGAAGACTCAGAGAATCCCAGAATGTCAGGGGTTGGAAGGGACCTGGAAAGCTCATCCAGTGCAATCCCCCCATGGAGCAGGAACACCCAGATGAGGTTACACAGGAAGGTGTCCAGGCGGGTTGGAATGTCTGCAGAGAAGGAGACTCCACAACCTCCCTCGGCAGCCTGGGCCAGGCTCTGCCACCCTCACCATGAAGAAGTTTCTTCTCAAATTTAAGGGGAACCTCTTGTGTTCCAATTTGAACCCACTACCCCTTGTCCTATCATTGGTTGTCACCGAGAAGAGCCTGGCTCCATCCTCCTGACACTCACCCTTTAGATATCTTTAAACATTAATGATGTCACCCCTCAGTCTCCTCTTCTCCAGCTCCAGAGCCCCAGCTCCCTCAGCCTTTCCTCACACGGGAGATGCTCCACTCCCTTCAGCATCTTTGTTGCCCTGCGCTGGACTCTCTGCAGCAGTTCCCTGTCCTGCTGGAACTGAGGGGCCACAACTGGACACAATATTCCAGGTGTGGTCTCCCCAGGGCAGAGCAGAGGGGCAGGAGAACCTCTCTGACCTACTGACCACCCCCTTCTAACCCACCCCAGGTACCATTGGCTTCCTGGCCACAAGGGCCCAGTGCTGGCTCATGGTCATCCTGCTGTCCACCAGGACCCCCAGGTCCCTTTCCCCTACGCTGCTCTCTAATAGGTCATTCCCCAACTTACACTGGAACCTGGGGTTGTTCCTACCCAGATTCAAGACTCTACACTTGCCCTTGTTATATTTCATTACATTTTTCCTTGCCCAACTCTCCAGCCTGTCCAGGTCTCTGGATGGCAGCACAGCCTCTGGCGTGCCAGCCACTCCTTCCAGCTTCGTGTCATCAGCAAACTTGCTGACAGTCACTCTATTCCCTCGTCCAAATCATTGATGAATATATATTGAATAATACCGGCCCCAGCACTGACCCCTGAGGCACTGCACTAGATCCAGGCCTCCAAGTGGACTCCGTCCCATTGACCACGACTCTCTGGCTTCTTCCCTTCAGCCAGTTCGCAGTCCACCTCACTACCCGCTCATCCAGACCGCACTCCCTCAGTTTAGCTGTGAGGATGCTGTGGGAGACTGTGTCAAATGCCTTACTCAAGTCAAGGTAGATCATGTCCACCGCTCTGCCATCATCCATCCATCCATCTTGCTATGTCCTTTATTATGAAAAGCAAAGCCTGTGGGCTTGGGGAAAAGAATCTCAATATCACATAAAACCAGGGATAAGCCTTTTGAAGTTTAGACTTTGAGAAGTCGACTAGAGAGCTGCAAAGCCAGACCGTTGGTAGGTGGGGACAAGGTCCACAGCCTGGGAACTACAGCAAAGTAGCACAAAAAAGAGGGGAAAGGGTGGTAAAAACGATTGCCAGCAAACCGGCTACTTTTGAACGAAGGGCACGATTTTGCTTGCGGTGCAAAAATCAGATGAGGCTCATTACTGAGTAACAGGCTGTGAAAATGACATGTCATTTCTTTTATTTTTTACTAAGCCAAGGGAAATTCTACTCTGAGATCCGAGAAGCAATACAAATTCTGATCTTTTCCGGAATAAGCGAAGGATGCTCCTTCACAACGACAACAGTTCGCTCATTCGCGCGTAGGAAGGATGTACACGTTGCACCTTTGCTCCAGGTATTTTCAGACATACATCTGCAGGAATATTCGGGTATAGGGAGGAGCACGGAGTTAAACAGCCTCATGGAAATGCATATAGCTGCATCTTGATGAGGTCGTAATGTTCAAGTGGAAACAAAACCACAAAAATTAATGCAAGAAGTACACAAATATGGGAAAAAAATTACAACTTTTGTTGCAAATCTGGTTTTTACCTTTAGGCACCTAACAATAGATGTGCTGGACAAGCACAGTTTAACCCTTTACATTGAAGAATTAAGGGCCGTCTTTACTGGTCAGGTCAGCTGCAGCTTGCTGCCACTGTCCTTTATACCAGTTTTGGAAGTTCTTACAGGAACCATATATCTCCTACACACCTCCAAATACAGAGATTAACTGATCAGAGCACCCTTCGCTAACAACAGCCTTTTCCCTGGATACCTTATTAACCCCTGATCGAAACGGAGTGTAAAACTATTGCGCCGGACTGAAAAAAATGCGGGGAATACAGGGGCAAAATGAAAAATGCCAGTTTATGAGCGGTTGCAGCAAAAAACTCTAAGTGGAGACATTTTCTGCTTTCTGGATGAACCCCTGGATGTACAGGACACACAGCCTGAGGAAACCTCTGCACAGCAAACTGTGATTACTGGAGTTTCCCAGCAAAACTGCTGTGGGGCTCAGAGCATCACGGGTCCAACACGGCAGCTCCTGCAGTCCAGCCCCAACCCTTGAATGCTGGTACCTGTCCTCACCCCCCCGTTAAAACACAATATATAACTGCAAATACGCTCCTTCTGCTGAAAAGGAGACGGAACAGAACCAACTGAGTTGTTATGTAGCTTTCAAATGGTACCCGCTTGGGTGCAACAGGTCCACTGTATTAAAAAGAAAAAACAAAGCACCCCACATTTTCCCAAATGCCTAAAAATTTACCTTTCCACCACCCAGAGCTGAGTATTAACCATGGAAATGCAAAGTCCCAGGTGTACAACTGAGTAAATTTTGTTTGCTGGTGCAGGAAACCTTTTCCCGAATCACAGGAAAACTTGAACAGTCTTAAACACAACAGGCTTTAAATCTCATTGAGATTTTCATGTATTTTCATGTACTCTGGTCTCATTAAAACTTACTTAAATAATTAAACAGTATTAGCTTGTATTTACATTGCCCTATGGATAGTCTCTAGAGTAAATATAAAGTACGCATGCTGAATGTACTCAGTAACACATTGCAGATTTAGACAAGGAAAAACAGGGTACAAAGAAGTTCCATTTGGGGCAGATTTGTGTGTAATAAAATACTGGTTTTTTGTGTGTGTCTGTGTAAAAAGCCACGTGCTACATGTGCCCACACATACATTCAGCTCGATAGCAGCAGTAGCACCACCTCTCATTAAATGTCTACATACAATGTCAGTCAGGGGTGCAATTTTCAGGGAGCTACAAGCGAATATGCAGAATAACAGCTCCATTCTCTGACCCGGTGCTACGGAAGACAAAACTCTACCCAAAGTCGTATCTACACACATAAATACAGAAGTGGCTATAACAGACTATTATACTTCCTTTATTGAATTTCAATGCTACTGTCAACCCTACCTGTAAGAAATAAAACTGAATTTAATCCCAGCCTTCACATTTCAGCATGCATTAAGAGCTTATAAGTGAATACATTTCCAACCTACCCTGATTTTTCACCTCGGCGAATTCTTTATTGTATTCCTCTAGAGTTTCCCTAAGTTTCTGGTTCTCTGTTTCAATATCGTGCATACGTTGAACCTTCAGCTGAAGCTGCTGCCCTAAATCCAAGGCTGGAACTGGATCTGAAAAAGAAACAGTAAAACACAATGTAAGGTAAGAGCAACACTCCTGCAATTCACACGGTTCAGAGCACAAGTGTCCTCTTTTGTCCATTAATATCCATTTTAAACGCCAGTAAGATCCTGCCTTGTGTTATTATTCTTGTATGTTCCTCACCTTTAAACACCAGAGATGGTTCAGTGTATCTATTACCCTTTAAACTGGGGTGTCCCTTCTTCATCCCGGTGCTGATCCCCAGGGTACAAGGGCACACCAGAGTCTCGAGTTTCAAGAGTTTGTTTGCAAAACGAGGGGTTTTGGGTAAAAAGCAATGGAACTGCAGGGGTCACCGACATGAACCTTGGGGTTCGTGGCTCTTGTTCCCTCTTTTTCTTATACTACTAACTGAACAGAAATCAGACATCATTCTGACATGTCCTCTCAGTCACAATTCTCTGATGCTCATCCCATCTGCTCAAGAGAGTCCTCAGCACACACCTGATGTGGACAGCCGTGATTTATTCTGGGACCTCTTCCCAGGCAGAATAGGAAAGCGCTGGAGTCCGGTGGATTTACAAAAGATTATTCAATACATTTCTGTTATGGGCGCCAGGATCTCTTGTGAAATGGCTGCAGAGATTTAGTCTCCTGTTGAGGAATGCTAAACACCAAACTCAGTGGATCAACAACAGTATATATTAGGGAGTTCACTTAATTTTCAACCACCAGAGTCATTAATTTTTCAGACCACCCTCAGACTCTGGAAACACATAATAAGTCTATTGTACCTCTGTTAACACATTAAGCATGAGCCTGTGTGTTTTTTCAATATGCCAGCGTTGTTTCATAGTTTATAAAAGAATGGTACTGGGTTATGTTGAGCTCAGAGGCATTATAAGTAGCAGCCTGCTGCATTTTGTTACTTCGCTTCTTCAACAGCTTATGGCATTACCCTGTTCATAATACAAAATCTAGGTTGCTTGTCATCTGTTCTCTGTACATACATAGTTTATGACTACACAGCTTTTTCATTTATGCTTTTTAGGCCAAATACTTTTCGTTATTATTATCTGTATTAAAATATTTATAATAAATCAAACTTAAAATGTTATTGTGGCAGAGACAAGGGGTACAGGTAAGGGATTAAACACGAAGTTTAAGTCACGGCAGCAGCACGAGTTAAAGGCCCTGCAATATTTATGTAGGGGCCAATTAAGGCGGGGGCTGTCACAACATCACCCCTCTGCCCTGTAGGTCTGTCGACCTTTATCTGTCACCCCACACAGCCCAGGACATTCATCTGCTGCACACCGAGAAAGGCTGGATTGCCTCCATCGTTCCGCGGCTTAAACTGTTGCAGGGACCGCAAAACGCATCAGGCAGGGATCTTCAGCTTCTACAAAATTGGGTTAAAAAGCCACAATGAAAGAATCGAACTTTACAAAACTGCGGGTGCGCTTCTCCCTCTTCATATTAACACACCCACTGGAAAACGCTGGGACACTCACAAGAGGTATTCTGCTCCAAACACTCCGGGCTTTTTACATTGAAATCAGTAAAGAATTAAAAGACAAAAATAACACGGGCATTATGAAGTGAATAATGACTAAACCTTTAGTCAAATTTGCAATCCCTGAGAAGCTTTATGTACAAAATGAAAATGCTTACAATCTCATAATTATTCATCAGGACATGTATATTTAATTTAGCTCTATTAAAGGTTAATGTTCAAGTAGCAAAACAGTGGCAGAACAAACAAAATGTAAAAACAGTCTCTGTGCACTGAACTTCAAACTCTGCCATAGCCTGTTTGAAGGACTAACGGCCTCCAGCCACTAAAAACTGCTTAAGGACATGCAAAAAACCCCCATGGTTGAAGCACCTCTTCGACTTCATTTATAAATGGCATTAAAGAAAACTAACCATTGCATGATAATAAAATGACCAAGACATGTTGGGCAGAGAGACAAATACTTCGTTTCTCACGGCAAGCCCCGACATGCTCCTTAACCTCAAAAAACCTAAAACCCCAAGATTTCTGAAGTATTTATAAACACCAATTAATGTGAAACAAGTATAAACCTTACAACACGAGCAACTTTTTTCCTACCTGAGTGGCGCGGATTTAAAAAGAAATGAAAATACTCTCCTTTTCCCAACACATGCATGTATGGAAAAGCATACTTTTTATATTAACCCGACTTACAAAGTGTGTTTCATGTCATTTAACAGGAGGTCACTGAATTTTTAAACAAGCAATGGACCAAAACTTTCAATTCATTACACAAACAATGGGCATACGCACTTAAAGAAAATAAAACAAATAAATCAAGTGGTACTGGCTATGGGGAGAGGCAAAGCAAAAATGCCTTTTCTGCCATCCATGGAAGAGAAGAATTATCTCACTTCACACTTAAATGAGGAAACCTCATCACAAATCTCCTCTTGGTCTGAGTCTCCTCTGCCTTGCAAAGTCTCAGAATCCCTGCTAGGCACAAGAGAAATAAGAAATGAGGAAACTGGTAAAAGGAATCTGCCCATTCAGAGCTTTAAAAGGTGTTTAGCAAGACCGTTATTGCTCAAGAGTAAATTGAGATGTCTACTTTTATACTAAATTTAGTACACTTTTTTTCTGTTGTTTCCCATTCTGTTCTACTTTCCTAACCCACCTGTTGCAAACTACGCACACAAAGAAGCCCCTGGCATCCCGTGTTTGTGTCCGGATCCAACCTTAGGTAAGACTTTCTATACACTCCCATATGAGAAATAACAACTGCCAGACTTTAAAACCAGTATCTGCAAAGCCCGTTCCTGCCTTTGCTTCCCAACAAATGGCCCTTTTGGTGCCGTTTCCCCAGCAGCTCCCGGGACACGTCCCTGCGCTCCCCCCCGGGACACCCCACACGGGCCCTCAGATGAGCTTCTGTCCTCCTGGAGGCGATGGACACGTCTCAATAAACACAGACGTGAAAAACATTAATGTCACAAACGTAACATCATCTTTATAGCAGTTAATGCTTCACATCAAACAAGCGAGTGCAGCCGCAGCAACACCTCTCGGACTATACTCACACCACACACATGCCCTGATGATAAATCTTTTTTGAAGAGCAGCACAAAATAACCTATTTATTTCTTTATTTTTTGCTCCTGCGTGTGCATGCAAACTACATATTTTAGGAACAATTTTTAAAGGACTGCAAAGATGGGTCTTGCCCAAAGAGCGCGTTACATGAAGAGCCAGAGGCAGCACCTCGGCACCCGCGACCCCGCGCTGCTCACACCAACCGCAACCAAGGAGGTCGAACAGGACTATCGATGGCCAGCTGAATTTCCAAAGTGAGTTTCATTTATAAAACCCCGTTCCCCCCCCCTCATTCTGTGAGCTGGGGGAAAGAAAAAAAGGCACAGATCTTAATAATTCAATCTAAGTGTTTACACAAAGAGCAGTGTGGGTACCGCTGCCCTCCCGTCATTCCTGGGGATGAATGTCCCCCCTTGTGCGCGGTCCTGCCATGACATCACGCTCCTGCCCGCCTTACTTTTCGCCAGGGCACTCTAGGCTAATGTAATCATACGATTACATAATTAACCCAGCTGTCTCATTAAGAAAATCAACTGGAATTCAGGGCATAATTAGTCATACGGCAATTAGCATGCTGATGAGCAACTGATGAAAAGCTGTCTCGATATAGAGTATGCTGGGACCACCCTCGTTATTTAAGAAGAGGGGGGAAGGAGCCCACCTCAGCTCAAGGAAAATGAGCTCGCTCTGCAAAGTTAATGTTTAAAACCCCCTGGCCGTGGCTGGTTTTGTTGTGAGGGGCGAGAAGCCGCGTCCTGGACAGCCCCAAATTCCTCCCGTTGCCGTGCGAACCCGTCAGCCCCTCCGCGGGGACTGATGGAGGGACGGGCTGCGGGAGGAAAATTTGCCAAATGAAGTGGAAAAACTATGTCATCGTTTAAATGTACAATTTACAGAGTGCTGTGACCAATTACCCCCTCTCCCCGCGTACATATATATATATATATATATATTATTTGTGAAGCACACCGCTGCGGAGCGCTGCTCACCGGGAAGTTTCCCTAAGGAAAGCGCCCGGCACACCGCAGCTGGGAGGTGCCGCTGGACAGCGGGGTCGGTGCCCTCTGCCGCGTTCCGGGTGTCCCCGGTGCCGCGTTCCGGGTGTTCCCGGTGCCGGGTCCCGGCGGGAGCGGCCCCGGCCCGGGCTGCGCGGCGGGGCAGAGCGAGCGGCAAAGCGCGGCCTGGATCGCGCGGGCCGGATCGGGAGCTGCCCCGCGGTGCGGCGGCTGCAGATGCTGCGAGGTGAGAAGGGGCTGCTCCAACGACCCCAAAACCACCGCAACCAAACCCTTTCCAGTCACTCTTTGCCGCTTATAAATACGTCAGGTGCTGCAGAGGCGTACGGCGCCTGGTTCTTCCCTGCCCGGGGCCAGCGGGCTTGTTTTTCTGCTTAATTGCAAAATGTGTTCATGTGGTATCTTAAAACGGAGCTCCTGAGGAGACTTTTCCGAAACAAAGGACTTTTTTCTAAATCCCCTCCTCCCTCTTTGTTACAGGCCTGTAACACTGGAAACGTTAAGAAAGCAAGTTATGAAACAGTGCCAGAACTACAGGGGCAATTAATATTTCATATCACTGAAAATGTGTTTCCTAAGGTTTGGATCTAAAAATAATCCCTTGAAGGCAACGCGTTTCTTTCAACAAGACGGTATTTCGGTTGCCTAAACTATATTGGAAGCTAAGCTTTCTTAAGCACCGCTCACGAGAAATGCCCACACAAAATAATAAGGGACAGGGGGAAAAAAACCCAAACCTTAACGCAATTTTATTAACGTCATTTAACTTTTTAAAAAAGCTAAAAGTTCAGGTCTACGTCACGGTGCTTTTGCCATGAAGTAGAGTAAGTTTTTGACTCTAAAGGCATTGCTGCTCAGCCCTGCGGCTGCTCCTCGCACTGAAACGTTCCTTTTGGAGAACAGGCTCCGCTTCGCAGGCAGCAAGAAGCTCTATTAGCTTTCGATGCACTAAGTGCTTTCTGGGGAGGCTGCGTATCTGAAAATAACCTGAAAATGTGTTTTAGAAAAAATAATAATTACATTGTAGCTTTTGAATATTCAAACACCTCACAGCATACTTAATTAATTCATTAATTATCCCCCAGAAATTTCAGGGGTAAATTGAAATTGCCTAGAGAGACTGAGACAAAGATTTCACGGAATAAGTGATCGCTTTCCTCCTTTTCCCCCATGACTCCGGTAGCCCAGGGACAGAAGAGTTATAGCCGTAATTCCGTTTGAAACAAAGCTCATCATCTCTCCAACTCCTCACTTCATAAAAAACATGAAAAGGTTCTTCCTTCAATCAAGAATTATACGTATTTTTCTTACTCCCCCGTCCCACAGGACTGGGATCTCTTTTACCGCTTTTTTACAGCGTTCTCCCCACCCTCCCGCTGCCAGAGCATTTTGTAAGGGCTGAACCGGGGAGTTCAAAGTGCCCACCAGAGGGTGAGGGACTCTCATTTTCCTCGAAAAAGCAGAATTCCAAATTCCGCCGACCTGCGAGAGCTGTAAAGCGGCGAAGCCATCCCGACGCGACCCCTCCGCGCGGGGACGGGGGAGTCGCAGCACAGCGGCGCCTTTCCTCCCCATTAATCACAACTGAACTTCCCCGTGGCAGCCTCTGCAACGCTTGCGGGGTTAAGCGAAATGATGTGAGATGGTATATAGCCAGTTTGACCACGATCATATAGATCCCTTCGCCAGAACGCGCTTCTTAACATCTCTCGGGTTATTAAACACCCTTTGTTTATCTACCGATTCTAGAACGGCTCCTGCCGAAAGATGCTGTGGCCCTGCCCCAGATTATGAGATACACTCGTATCCAAAAAAGTCATATATGGCAGAGTAAATGACTGACTCCCTAATGAATTGCATTGGAGCTCCCTGTATTTTCAAAGGAATTACCAGAATAAATCCTCAGAAAAGTTTTTAATATTAAAAGTGGGGTATGCATAATAGGCGATCCAGTATTTTATAACACTACAATATGCCAGCTGAGAAATAACCTAATGAGTTAGAAGAGAAGCCACTATAACTGAAAACGTTCCGGTTTGATGGTTAATATTCTAGTAACGGCTGAAGACATTGGAATTTACTGCTGGCACACTGAGCTCAGCGCAAGGCGCAGGACACTTACACAAAATCACTTGTACTCTAAACTTTCATTTCTCCTACTTGGAGATTATAAAAAGAACCATCCACTATGTTTGAAAGCATTTCTGCCACAATCATTCTTTCTCCTAAAAGCTTCTGAACAGGCTTAACACTAAACCCTCCGAAAACCAGGCTTTATCCTAATTCCAGTCCGCATTCCTGCAGCCCAGAAGGTCCAGTACTCCCCATCGCATCCCCAATCTGCCTCTTTTGCTCCGAACACGCGATGCTGCTCTAACTTTACCCCCTGAAGCAACAGCTTTGGAATGGTGCTGTGTTCCCAGCTCCAGGTGGACGGCACCAGCGCCCGCAGGGGTATCTGCTCTTATACAGCATGTTCCTCCTGCTTCTATTCATCGCATCCTTCCCCCGATCTTCTATTCATCATCATCCTTCCCCTCTTCCTCCCGCGCCTCCAGCCTACCAAGCAAAATAGGGCTTGACAACCACACAATAAATTTTTAAAGTGTATGCTTTAGGGATATTTCTTCATCCGAATATTTATTCTAGCTTTTACAGAGGAATTTAGCCAATTATTAATTCAACGAGAAAAAAAAACGAAATAAAAGAAAGCATGTGATCAGACAAGCCCAATTTCAAGACGCATATTCAGGTAACGGAGCTATTTTTAGTTATTTTGACATCGGTTGCAGAACACAAGGATAAATGAATGAATAGTGAAGATGCGAATTGGCCAGGACTTCATCTGAAAATAACTATGTAATAACTATGTGATGCTAACAGTATGCCCTACCAGCGTGCGCTCATCCGGTACAGATCCAAATTTGTATTTTATGCTGTGTTTCTGAATTCAAACCCCGGAGGGAAGGAGAATAAAGTGACTATGAGCTACTTGTACATTTCCCAGCGCGGGACGACCCGAAGGCTGGAGCAGCATCCCCGGCGATTCAGACCACGCTGGAAAATAAAACAGGAGCAGCACTGGCCCTACCAAAAACTACCAAAACACTGCTCAAAATCCCCTCTCGGGGGCATTTTTCATATGTTTATGCAGCTCCAGATTTTCACCTGGTCTGAAGGTGAAGGGTCTGAAGGGATTTTGTCTTCAGGTGGGATACAGTCACAAACTAAACCGCTACCTGCAGCCACAGGGGTTTATGGCTTTTCACTCCAGTATGAACTATGCTCCATTTTCTGCTTAATTTTATCAGATTTTCAAATGTGTTTGGAAGGATCCCCTGCTGCTTCATTCCAGGGGGTGCCTGTGCTACTTGTGTTGTCCATGAGCAAGTTTATTTTGCGTCCTTTTCCTCCTCAGTCTACTCACCAAATTTGAGTAGTGTTTGATTTTCCCTCGAAGGTTAAGAAAAGGCACATGTTAAGAGTATTATTTCCCTTGTAAAGTTAGGCACAGCAAAAATATAAGCCTTTTCGTTTTATGTGGCCATCCTCAATTTCATTCAAATATATTTTACGTGGGAAGGAGTGACCATTTCGACACATATTATTAAAAAAATAAGAACTGCTTAACATTTTTCAGACTGTAACGGTATCAAAAATACTCTCTGCCGATCAGTCTTGACGTACCACAAACTCAGGGTATAGTACAACCCAATCTTGCTCTTTAGACAAGAGCTTTGCTGAACAGTTAACAATCAGTCCAATGAAGAGTGCTCTGAGCATTGACTTGTTCAAACTACGCTTTTAGTATTCTAGTTTGGGATTTGCTTAACACAGTCCCTCGGAGTGAAGCTCTTTTGCTTCTCCTCTCTTTACATCTCCCCTAAGTTTACATTAAACCAGTTTTTTACTGGCGCAAAAGGTTGGGTGTGCTATTGCAGCACATTGTGCGGCTTCAGGGTCAGCCGGGTATGTAAAACCCCACACTGACTTTCTGCTGCCATTAACCTTCCCGCTTTCTGCTTAACATTACGCTCTACAGAAAAATCCAAACACGTCACCGAACGTACATGAACGCAACAACTTCCAGCGCATTTATCGCCTCCAATATAAGCAGCAGATAATTATTCTGAAAAAAATAAAAATCAAGCCTGTTTTTCTCTTCTATGACCTTTAACCTCAGAACATCAATCAAATACACTTTAAATCAAAGCCTTCTCTTAGCACGAAGAGCAATACAGGTCTGGAGAGTGTTGCTAAGCTGTAAATAATCAGACGCCGCGGAGTGAAGGAATGAAGCTCTTTTTATGCGAGAGAAACAAATTTTGATTTCTGCCTTTAGAAGTGATGCCCTAACGCTCATTTTGTGCTTCACTGATCGCTTGTTTTAAAAGAAGTTTGTGTTTCCTCAGCTAAATCATCCCCTGGATAAAGGACGCTCTATGCGGGCCGGGTTGAATTTTGCAAGGCTGAACTGTGATTATTTCTAAACAAAACTACTACGTGTAATGATGGGTATGTGGAAAGCCCAGGGAACTGGCCTGTTCCTCCTTCAAGCCCCGAGTAAGACACAGCCCCGCGGCCACTGTGTAATTTGTGACGGCAAGGACTAAGGGAAAGAGAAAATTTCCACTTCAGCCATCTTTCATTGTTATTGCTTTTAATTGTTTTGACAGGGCACATTAAAAAAATTCTTCTTTTTATCCTGTTATTTTATACTTCGCTTAGATGATGGGTGCTCTGAGCTACAAAACACATCATGCACATTATATAGTGAACTTAGAGCAAATCCGCTCACAACAGAGACCTGCGAAGTCTCCAATAAAAACGCACACACATACCTTTTTACACCCTAAGAGTCATTTAGCTTCGTGATGAGAAAATCCCCATGCAGCAGAAAGCAACACCATCTACGGTTCAAGCCCAGAAGGCTGCAGAGTTCGCAGCAAACTGAAAGCAAACCCTTGGCGCCAACCCCCCGGTTCACAAACACGTACATGCTGCAAAAGCACAAGATGTTTGCCTGTTCTGCTCGTACGGGGTGTAACCCACGCACAACACCAGCCCCGAGGCGGAAAAGCAGCACGCACAGCCCGGCACCCAAATTGTATCCGAATTTCACCTGGAAAAGCAGCTTTCGGGTACTTTTCGGGTCCCCCTGCGGAGCCCAGCTCGGCATCGCAGAACATACACGAGCGGCTTTTATAGGAAAACAGCCCCTGAACTCAAACCTGGCTTAGGTGCTGCCAGATCGGGATTGCAGATTTTCTATTTAAAGGCAGAATTGTTGATTTTTTGCCTACAAATCCACCTGTGGCATTGCGCACTAACTGCGCTGTAATAAAGACACAGCACAAAGTGAAACCGTTTCACCCGTTTCTCTGGATACTCTCATCTGGCATTCACACCAGGTCTCCACATTTTAATTTATACTTGAAAATTACAATGAAGTGAATGCGGTTCCTTTTTAAAAGAAAAATATTTAATTTTTAGTATTTTTAATGCTTAATATTTTTTTCTTTTAAATCTTTAGAAAAACACTATTATGAATATAATGCTTCTGCAAGGCGACCCTGCTCCTCCAAACACAACAGGGCTCCAATTTCTCATCGAGTGCTTGTAAGATT